>NW_027139644.1:2455283-3680424 GCF_035084215.1 Heptranchias perlo | reverse complement strand
TCTCACGCCTCCCCTCACCCATCACTGATTAAAGTAAGGGGCTCTCTCTCATTCTCCCTCTCCCCCCTCCCCCCGCCCATCACTGATTGAAGTGAGGGGCTCTCTGACTTTCTCCCTCTCACCCCTCCCCCCACCCATCACTGATTAAAGTAAGGGGCTCTCTGTCATTCTCCCTCTCCCCCTCCCCCCGCACATCACTGATAAAAGTAAGGGGCTCTCTCTCATTCTCTCCCTGCCCCCGCCCATCACTGATTAAAGTAAGGGGCTCTCTCTCATTCTCCCCCTGCCCCCGCCCATCACTGATTAAAGTAAGGGGCTCTCTCTCATTCTCCCTCTCCCCCCTCCCCCCGCCCATCACTGATTGAAGTGAGGGGCTCTCTGTCATTCTCCCTCTCCCCCCTCCCCCCACCCATCACTGATTAAAGTAAGAGGCTCTCTCTCATTCTCCCCCTCCCCCTCTCCCCATCCATCACTGATTAAAGTAAGGGGCTCTCTCTCATTCTCCCTCTCCCCCCTCCCCCCGCCCATCACTGATTAAAGTGAGGGGCTCTCTGTCATTCTTCCTCTCCCCACTCCACCGTGGGCCGTAGCATCGGTCCCTGCCATTGGGTCAAACCTGAGTGATGCCCGACGAACACCGTCCAACCCACCGGATGACGTGGCTCTTGATTTTTAAACGCGTGTGGCAGTTTAAGCTGTCATGTGTGACGTCAGTAACCTGGCAACAGCGCGCGTGTGACGTGTGTTGAGGGGCGGGGTCGCGAGCTGACTGATGGGAGAGTTCAGGGGACTGGAGAGCATGAACCGGTCTCCATCCACCGCCATCATCTCAATCCACCGCCATCCTCCCCCTGGTGAGGATCAACCGGTCCCCATCCACCGCCATCATCTCAATCCACCGCCATCCTCCCCTAGGAGAGGATCAACCGGTCCCCATCCACCGCCATCATCTCAATCCACCGCCATCCTCCCCCTGGAGAGGATCAACCGGTCCCCATCCACCGCCATCATCTCAATCCACCGCCATCCTGCCCCTGGAGAGGATCAACCGGTCCCCATCCACCGCTATCATCTCAATCCACCGCCATCCTCCCCCTGGAGAGGATCAACCGGTCCCCACCTACTGACATCATCTCAATCCACCGCCATCCTCCCCCTGGAGAGGATCAACCGGTCCCCATCCACCGCCATCATCTCAATCCAACGCCATCCTCCCCCTGGAGAGGATCAACCGGTCCCCATCCACCGCCATCATCTCAATCCACCGCCATCCTCACCCTGGAGAGGATCAACCGGTCCCCATCCATCGCCATCATCTCAATCCACTGCCATCCTGCCCCTGTAGAGGATCAACCGCTCCCCATCCACCGCCATCCTCCCCCGGGCGGGGGTGTGAATCAGACGGTGAATCAGACTCATCCATTCCTTTCTCACCTCCAGACTCCACTATTCCAATACTTTCCTGCCCGTCCTCCCATCTTCCACCCTCCATAAACATCAGCTCATCCGAATCTCTGCTGCCCATATCCGAACCCACACCAAGTCCCGTTCACCCATCACCCCCTGTGCTCACTGACCAACATTGTCTCACGGTCCGGGAACGCCTCCATTTTAAAATTCTCATCCTTGTTTTCAAATCCCGCCAGGAACCTCGCCCCTCTCCCGTTCTCTGTAACGCCCTCCAGCCCTACAACCCTCCGAGATCTCTGCGCTCCTCCAATTCTGCCCTCCCGTGCATCCCCCGATTTCCTTCGCTCCACCATTGGCGGCCGTGCCTTCACCTGCCGGGGCCCCAAGCTCTGGAATTCCCTCCCGAAACCTCTCCACCTCTCTCTCTCCTCCTTTAAGACGGTCCTTAAAACCTACCTCATTGACCGAGCTCTGGATGGGCTCGAACCAGAGCTCTGTCCAGCTGATCCAATGGAATGGCGGGACAGGCTCGAGGGGTTGAACGGCCTCATCCTGTTCCTGTTCAACGGGCTCGAGGGGCTGGACGGCCTCCTCCCGTTCCTGTGTACTGTTTATTGGGTGGGGTGTGACATCGACGGATAATGAGACACTGTCACACTTTCTGGGGAAGGCACAGTGTCACCACACAATGGCAGTGTACTGTGTGAGAGAGGATGTGTATACATATCAGTGAGTGAGTGTGTGAGAGAGAGGATGCCTCTGTATATCAGTGAGTTACTCTGAGTGAGTGTTTAGGAGAGAGAGGATGCCTCTGTATATCAGTGAATGACTCTGAGCGAGTGTTTGGGAGAGAGAGGATGCTTCTGTATATCAGTGAATGACTCTGAGTGAGTGTTTGGGAGAGAGAGGATGCCTCTGTATATCAGTGAGTGACTGAGTGAGTGTGTGAGAAAGGATGCCCCTGTATATCATTGAGTGACTCTGAGTGAGTGTGAGAGAGAGGATGCCTCTGTATATCAATGGGTGACTCTGAGTGAGTGTGTGAGAGAGCGAGAGGATGCCTCTGTTTATCAGTGAGAGTGTGAGAGAGAGAGAGGATGTCCCTGTATATCAGTGGGTGACTCTGAGTGAGTGTGCGAGACAGTGGATGCCTCTGTATATCAGTGAGTGACTCTGAGTGAGTGAATGTGTGGGAGAGAGGATACCTGTGTTTATCCGTGAGTGAGTGAGTGTGTGACTCTGAGTGAGTGTGTGAGAGAGCGAGAGGATGCCTCTGTATATCAGTGCGTGACTCTGAGCAAGTGTGTGAGAGAGAGGATGCCTCTGTTTATCAGTGAGAGTGTGTGAGAGAGAGAGGATGCCCCTGTATATCAGTGGGTGACTCTGAGTGAGTGTGTGAGACAGTGGATGCCTCTGTATATCAGTGAGTGACTCTGAGTGAGTGAATGTGTGGGAGAGAGGATACCTGTGTATATCCGTGAGTTAGTGAGTGTGTGACTCTGAGTGAGTGTGTGAGAGAGCGAGAGGATGCCTCTGTATATCAGTGCGTGACTCTGAGCAAGTGTGTGAGAGAGAGGATGCCTCTGTATATCAGTGAGTGAGTGCGTGTGTGATTGTGAGTGAGTGTGTGAGAGAGAGGATGCCCCTGTGTATCAGTGAGTGACTCTGAGTGAGTGTGTGAGAGAGAGGATGCCCCTGTATATCAGTGAGTGACTCTGAGTGAGTGTGTGGGAGAGAGGATGGCCCTGTATATCAGTGAATATGTGAGCAAGGATGCCCCTGTATATCGTTGAGTGAGTGTGTGAGAGAGGATGCCCCTGTATACCAGTGAGTGAGTGAGAGAGAGGATGCCCCTGTATATCAGTGAGTGTGTGTGAGAGAGAGGATGCCTCTGTAGATCAGTGAGTGTGTGTGAGAGAGAGGATGCCCCTGTATATCAGTGAGTGTGTGAGAGAGAGGATACCCCTGTATATCAGTGAGTGAGTGTGAGAGAGAGGATGCCCCTGTATATCAGTGAGTGAGTGTGTGCGCGAGAATGTTTTGTCGAAACAGCAGAGGGCCTTTCAGACCCTCGGGCCTGCAACACAGGGACAGAAAAAGGCCATTCAGTGCGTCGAGCCTGTTACACTGTAACAGCAAGGGACCATTCAGCAACTTGAGCCTTTAATTCAAGAAGAGGAGCAGGCCATTCAACCCTGGAGTCTGTTACACAGGAACAGGAGGAGGCCATTCAACCCTGGAGTCTGTTACACAGGAACAGGAGGAGGCCATTCAGCCCCAGGAGTCTGTTACACAGGAACAGGAGGATGCAATTCAGCCCCTGGAGTCTGTTACACAGGAACAGGAGGAGGCGATTCAGCCCCAGGAGCCTGTTACACAGGAACAGGAGGAGGCGATTCAGCCCTTGGAGTCTGTTACATCGGAACAGGAGGAGGGCATTCAGCCTGCGTGAGTCGATGACAGAGGAACAGGAGGCCATTCAACCCCTCGAGCCTGTTACAGAGTCATAGGAGAGAGGATGGACCGCCACCTCCTGTTCCCGAGTGACGGGGTCGAGGGGCTGGACGGCCTCCTCCTGTTCCTGTGTACTGTTTACTGGGTGGGGTGTGAAACCGACGGGTAATGACACAGTGTAGCACACTTTGGGGAAGGCACTGTGTCACCACACAATGGCAGAGTAACGTGTGAGAGAGACAGTGAGAAAGGTTGTGTGTATAGATCAGTGCGTGAGTGTGAGAGAGAGAGGATGCCTCTGTATATCAGCGAGTGACTCCGAGTGAATGTGCGAGAGAGAGAGGATGCTTCTGTATACCAGTGAGTGACTCTGAGTGAGTGTGTGAGAAAGAGGATGCCTCTGTATATCAGTGAGTGTGTGTGTGAGCAAGGATGTTTTGTGGAAACAGGAGGGAGCCTTTCAGACGCTCGAGCGTGTTACACAGGAACAGGAGGAGGCCATTCAGCCGCTGGAGTCTGTTACACAGAAAGAGGAGGAGGCCATTCAGCCCCTGGCGTCACATAGGAACAGGAGGAGACGATTCTCCATTAGGAGTCTATTATTAAGGATAGGGTGACTGAACACCTCGAGAATTTTCAGTTAATCAGAGAGAGCCAGCATGGATTTGTGAAAGGTAGGTCGTGCCTGACAAACCTGATTGAATTTTTTGAAGAGGTGAATAAAGTAGTGGACAGGGGAACGTCAATGGATGTTATTCATATGGACTTCCAGAAAGCATTTGATAAGGTCTCACATAAGAGACTGCTAGCTAAGTTGGAAGCCCATGGAATCGAGCGAAAATTACGGACTTGGTTAGGAAATTGGCTGAGCCAAAGACGACAGAGAGTAGGGATAATAGCTAAGTATTCAAATTTGCAGGATGGGACCAGTGGAGTCCCACAGGGATCTCTCTTGGGGCCTCAATTATTCACAATATTTATTAACGATTTAGATGAAGGCATAGAAAGTCTCATATCTAATTTGCCGATGACACAAAGATTGGTGGCATTGTAAGCAGTGCAGATGAAAACATAAAATTACAAAGGGATATTGATAGTTAAGTTGAATGGGCAAATCTGTGGCAAATGGAATTCAATGTGGACAAATGTGAGGTCATCCACTGAAGATCAAAAAAGGATAGAACAGGGTAATTTCTAAATGGTAAAAAGTTAAAAACAGTGGATGTCCAAAGTGACTTAAAGGTTCAGGTACATAGATCATTGAAGTGTCATGAACAGGTGCAGAAAATAATCAACAAGGCTAATAGAATGCTGGCCTTTATATCTGGAGGACTGGAGTACAAGGGAGCAGAAGTTATGCTGCAGCTATACAAAACCCTGGTTAGACCGCACCTGGAGTACTGTGAGCAGTTCTGGGCACCGCACCTTCGGAAGGACAAATTGACCTTGGAGGAAGTGCAGCGTCGGTTTACTATAATGATACCCGGACTTCAAGGATTAAGTTACAAGGAGAGATTACACAAATTGGGGTTGTATTCTCGAGAGTTTCGAAGGTTAAGGGGTTATCTGATCGAAGTTTATAAGATATTAAGGGAAACGAATAGGGTGGATAGAGAGAACCTATTTCCCCTGGTTGGGGATTCTAGGAGTAGGGGGCAGAGTCTAAAAATTAGAGCCAGACCTTGCAGGAGGGAGATTAGAAAACATTTCTACACACAAAGGGTGGTAGAAGTTTGGAACTCTCTTCAGCAAACGGCAATTGATACTAGCTCAATTGCTACATTTAAATGTGAGATGGATAGCTTTTTGGCAACCAAAGGTATTAAGGGATATGAGCCAAAGGCAGGTACATGGAGCTAGATCACAGATCAGCCATGATCTTATGAAATGGCAGAGCAGGCAGGAGTGGCTGAATGGCCTACTGCTGTTCCTATGTTCCTAACCCCTGGAGTCTGTTACATCGGAAGGAGGAGTTCATTCAGGCCCAAGAGCCTTCTACAAATGAACAGGAGGAGGCCATTCAGCCCGTGAAGCCTGTTACACAGGAAAAGGAGGAGGCGTTTCAGACTCTGGAGCCTGTTACATCGGAACAGAAGGAGACCATTTGGCCCCTCGAGTCTGTTGGACAGGAAGGAGGAGGTCATTCCGCCAGTAGACCCTGTTTCACAGGAACTGGAGGAGGCTTTCAGCCCCTCGAGCCTATTATACAGGAACAAGAAGAGTCCAGTCAGCCCCTTGGAAAGTTTTACATAGGAACAGGTGTAGACCGTTCAGTCCCTCTGGCCTGGTACCATGAACAGGATGTGGCCATTCAATGCCGCGAGCCTGTTACAAAGAGCAGTAGGTGGCCTTTCAGACCCTCGAGCCTGTAACAGAAGAATAGGAGAAGACATGAAGCCTGCGTGAGCCTATTACACAGGAACAGGAGGCCATTCAACCCCTGGAGCCTATTGCACAGAAATTGGAGGCCATTCAACCCCTCGAGCCTATTACACAGGTATAGGAGGCCATTCAACGTCTTGACCCTGTTACACAGGAACTGGAGGAGGCCATTCAGCCCCTCGAGACTTTTACAAAGGAACAGGAGGACGCCGTTCAGTCCATCGAGCCTGTTATACAGGAGCAGGAGGAGGCCATTCAGCCACTGAAGCCTGTTGTACAGGAACCGGAGGCCAGTTTGCTTCTGGAGCCTGTTACATAGGAGCAGGTGCGGAAAATTCAGTCACTCTGGCCTGGTCCCAGGAATAGGACGTGGTCATTCAACGCCTCGAGCTTGTTACACTGGAAGAGGAGACCAATTCTCCCCTAGAACCTGTTGCACAGAAACAGGAGTTGGCCATTCTGCCCCTGGAGCCTATTATGTAGGAACAGGAGGAGGCAATTCAGCCCCTCGAGGAAATGATTTAAAATAAGACGAGGCCATTCAACCCCTCGAGCGTGTTACACATCAGAGGCAGACTTCAGGAGGACATAGACAGATTGTTGACATGGGCAGGCACATGACAGATGCAATTTCACACGGATAAGTGTGAAGTGATGCACTTTGTGTGGAACAACATGGAGAGACAGTATAATCTGAATGGTATTTTAAGGGAGGTGGAAGAGCACAGGGGCCTGGCGGCGCATATGCACAAATCTTTGAAAGTGACAGGGTAAGTTGATAATGCGGTTAAGAAAGCGCCTGGGATAATTCGATTAGTCAATAGGGACATTGAATACAAAAACAAGTAAGCCATGCTATACCCCAGCTGGAGTATTGTGTACAATTCTGGGCATCACACTTTAGGAAGAATGTCAAGGCCTTGAAGAGGGTACAGAGGAGATTTACCAGGATGATACCATGGGTGAGCGACTTCAGTTATGTGGAGAGATTGGAGAAGCTGGGATTGTTCTCTTTAGAGCAGAGAAGGTTATGGGGAGAAGTAATAGAGGTGTTCAAAATTATGAGGGGTTTTGACAGAGCAAATAGGGAGAAACTGTTTCCTTTGGCAACTTGGTCAGTGACCAGAGGTCATCGATTTAAAATAAAATCAAACGAACTAGAGGGAAATTGAGGAGAAATCTTTTCACACAGATGTTTGTGAAGATCTGGAACGCACTTCCTGAAAGGAGCTTTCAAAAGGTAATGGGACAAGTAATTGAAGAGGATTAATTTGCAGGGTGATGGGGATAAAAGTTGGGATGTGGGACTAAATTGCACTGCTCTTCCAAACAGCTAGCAAAGGCAAGATAGACTGAATGGCCTCCTTCTGTGCTGTAAGATTCTATGGTTCTTTGATTTAGCCATAATCTTCCAAAGCTCTCTTGATTCAGGAAATTGTCCTTTTAGATTGGAACTGGAGGAGGCCATTCAGCCCCTCGAGCCTTTTACACAGGAACAGGAGGCCATTTAGCCCCTCGAGCCTGTCACATCGGAACAGGAGGCGGCCATTTAGCAACTGGAGCCTGTTAAATAGCACGAGAAAGGGACCATTCCGGCCGTCGAACCTGTTACGTTGGATTGAGATGATGGCGATGGATGGGGACCGGTTGATCTTCTCCAGGGGGAGGATGGCGGTGGATTGAGATGATGGCGGTGGATGGCGACCGGTTGATCCTCTCCAGGGGGAGGATGGCGGTGGATTGAGATGATGGCGGTGGATGGGGACCGGTTGATCCTCTCCAGGGGGAGGATGGCGGTGGATTGAGATGATGGCGGTGGATGGGGACCGGTTGATCCTCTCCAGGGGGAGGATGGCGGTGGATTGAGATGATGGCGGTGGATGGGGACCGGTTGATCTTCTCCAGGGGGAGGATGGCGGTGGATTGAGATGATGGCGGTGGATGGCGACCGGTTGATCCTCTCCAGGGGGAGGATGGCGGTGGATTGAGATGATGGCGGTGGATGGGGACCGGTTGATCTTCTCCAGGGGGAGGATGGCGGTGGATTGAGATGATGGCGGTGGATGGCGAACGGTTGATCCTCTCCAGGGGGAGGATGGCGGTGGATTGAGATGATGGCGGTGGATGGGGACCGGTTGATCCTCTCCAGGGGGAGGATGGCGGTGGATTGAGATGATGGCGGTGGATGGGGACCGTTTGATCCTCTCCGGGGGAATATGGCGGTGGATTGAGATGATGGCGGTGGATGGGGACCGGTTGATCCTCTCCAGGGGGAGGATGGCGGTGGATTGAGATGATGGCGGTGGATGGGGACCGGTTGATCCTCTCCAGGGGGAGGATGGCGGTGGATTGAGATGATGGCGGTGAATGGGGACCGGTTGATCTTCTCCAGGGGGAGGATGGCGGTGGATTGAGATGATGGCGGTGGATGGGGACCGGTTGATCTTCTCCAGGGGGAGGATGGCGGTGGATTGAGATGATGGCGGTGGATGAGGACCGGTTGATCCTCTCCAGGGGGAGGATGGCGGTGGATTGAGATGATGGCGGTGGATGGGGACCGTTTGATCTTCTCCAGGGGGAGGATGGCGGTGGATTGAGATGATGGCGGTGGATGGGGACCGTTTGATCTTCTCCAGACCCCTGAACGCTCCCATCAGTCACCTCGCGACCACGCCCCTCGACACACGTCACACTCGCGCTGTTGCCGTGTTACTAACGACACACATGACAGCTTAAACCGCCGCACGCGTTTAAAAATCAGGAGCCACGTGACCCCTGTGCGGGTGTGGGGCGGTGTTCGTGGGCTGGGCCGGGCACCTGATTATTGGACAGAGATGTCAATCAGGTTTGACCCAATGGCATGGACCGAGTCTGTGGTGGCGGGGGGAGAGGGCGTTTATTGCTGCCGAGTCCGCAGCGCGCATGACCAGCCGCGCCGCCCCCGATCATCGGATGGTCGCAAGGAGGAGTGGGGAGAGGGAAAATGACAGAGAGCCCGTTACTTTGATCAGTGAAGGGCGTGGGGTGGGGGAAAGGGAGAATGAGAGGGAGCCCCTTACATTAATCAGTGATGGGTGGGATGGGGGGGAAGAGGGAGAACGACAGAGACTTCAATAACATTAATTTCCAGCAACTATCCTGCAACCTAATTTTCTGAGTCTGGCCCTCACTGTTGTTGTTTGTTTTTTATACTCCTGTTTTCACAACACGGGAGGGTCCAAATCATTGGGGGTAAAATTGGACACTGGCAGCGGGCGTAAAATATTCGGAATCGCTTTTCCCGCCACTTACACCACACACCTGATATTGAGCTGTATTGAATTCAATGGGACTGTATAACGGGTCAGCCATGAGAAACCGCCTCTTTTTCGTCCACGCCCATGTTCAATTTCACCCCATTCAGCGTGTAAGAGCGTCCAAGACCATAGACTTCCCTACAAATTAGAGGGGAGGTGGTTGTTCCTTACTTGGAGAGGATGCAGAAAGGATTTCCCAGAACCGTACCAGGCGATGATGGACTTCAGTTATGTAGCGAAACTGGAGAAGCTGGGGTTGTTCTCCTTGGAGCAGGATAAGGGGAGATTTAATCGAGGAGTTTTGATAGGGTAGATAGGGAGAAACTGTTTCCACTGGCAGGAGGGTCGGTAACCAGAGGGCGCAGATTGATGATAATTGGCAAAGAAGCCAGGGGGAGATGAGTGGAATTTTCTTTACGCAGTGAGTTGTTCTGATCTGGAACCGAATACCTGAAAGGGCGGTGGAAGCAGATTCGTGTTTAAAATCTACCCCAATGACTCAGTGTATAACTGATGCTCTCTCTGTCCAGTCGGTCCCCGTGAAATAAAGCAGTTTAGTGATGTTCAAAATAGAATCGGATCAATAATTGTAAAGGAGAAAGTTTGCAGGGCCATGGGGAAAGTGCAGGGGAGCGGGACTAAATGGATCGCTCTTTCAAAGAGCCAGCACAGACACCAGGGGCCGAATGGCCTCCTTCTGTGCAGTTTGATTCAAATCAATGGGGTGATTGTAAATCGAAGCATTTACATCATTTGAGCATTTAATAGAAAACTTAACCCGCATCAAACCCACGTGAATCAGCTGGTAGGACGAGTAAAGGGAACCCGAGGTTTCGGGTTTTGCCCCACACGAACTTTGTATGTCAGTAACATTTAGCGGAAGAGGTGACAGCGAGGTTGATGTGCGCTGACACTTCCTGGAGGCTCCACTCAGATTGTGTCGAGCGGACAGCAAAGAGGGGAGATTAGCCAAATCCCCGAGTACCAGAGTCCTGACTGGGGACAGGGAGAGCAAGGCGGGGAGATCAGCCGAATCACCGAGTATCAGCGTCTTCACTGGTGACCGGGAGAGCAAGGCGGGGAGATCAGCCGAATCCCCGAGTATCAGAGTCTTAACTGGGGACAGGGAGAGCAAGGCGGGGAGATCAGCCGAATCTCCGAGTATCAGAGTCCTGACTGGGGACAGGGAGAGCAAGGCGGGGAGATCAGCCGAATCCCCGAGTATCAGAGTCTTAACTGGGGACAGGGAGAGCAAGGCGGGGAGATCAGCCGAATCTCCGAGTATCAGAGTCCTGACTGGGGACAGGAGCCGTGCGGACCGGATCTCATGTCGCTTCAGTCTTTTCAATGGATGAATTGGGTGAGTGACTGAGAATGTCTCAGAGTGGGGGATTATTTCGAAGGAAACACATTTCTACATTAAGTGCACAGCTCGTCGCACACACGGTTCTGGGTAGAAACCAGATGGTGATCAGAATTAAAGATAAAACCTTATGCAGAGAATGAATCAACACCAAATGCGGGTGATCCCATTATTCTCAGGTGAATGTTAGGGTCGAATTGAAACCCAGAGCTACTTTAATCAGAACACAGTGGGATTGAATAAACCTTCTGGTAAAAAAAAACAAATTGAAGGGGGAACTGAGTGCGTCTCAAAATGTCTGCCCCTGAGTGACACAAATTAAAAGCAACATGCTGAAACTTGCAGAGACAGAGGCGAACGGTTTCCATTTGTGGGAACTCACATCCTCCAACTTTTTATCGATAAGAGAAAGAGGTTTTTGCACTTTTCACGTTGTCTGCCCTTGCTATGTCTGATTCAACGTTTGATATGGGCACGTGTCTTCTGGCAATTTAACTTGTTAAATGCCTGTCTGTGTAGGATTTTAGAATTGGTTGATGGTTAAAGGTTAGATTTCATCATCCTGCTGCTTCTCCCCAACAGAAAATACACACAGGTACTGACTCACTCACTTATATACAGAGGCATCCTCTGTCTCCCTCTCTGATGCGCATACTCACTCAGATATGGAGAGCCATTTTCTCTCTCTCTCTCTCTCTCTCTCTCTTCCTCTCACATACGCACACATTCAGTCAGTCCCTCACTGATACACTGTGTGTCTCCCTCCATCACATATGCACGCACCTGCTCAGAGTCACTCAGAAAAACAGATCCATTTTCTCTTTCTCTCTCCTCTCTCTGCCTCTCACATACGCACACACTCAGTCAGTCCCTTACTGATACACTTTGTGTCTCCCTCCATCACATTACCACACACCTGCTCAGAGTCACTCAGATATACAGATGCATCCTCCCTCTCTCTCTTTGTCTCTCTCATACACACGCACTCACTCAGTTGTTCACTGATACACTATGTATCTGGCTCCCTCACATAAACACACATTCAGAGTCTCACAGTTATACAGAGGCATCCATTCTCTCTCTCATACTCACACAATCCTCAGTTGCCCACTGATAAAATCTGTTTCGCTCTCCCTCTCTCTCATATGCACACATACACATTCAGATTCATTCATTGATATAGATAAGTAAGCACTTCCCCTATCTCTCTCTATGAAACACACACAGAGTCACTGACTGATGTACACACGCCTCCTCTCTCTCTCATATGGTGCACTGCCATCGTTTGGGGTCGGTGCCCTCGAGTGCCTGCCCCGCCTCTTGTGTAAGGAACAGTAAACTGTCATCCTGTGGTAACACAGTGCCCTCCCCGCCCCGTTGTGTCAGGCACGGTACAACGTCATCCTTTGGTGACACCGTGCCCTCACTAAAGTGTGAGTCCTTCGATCATATCCATTGTGTTTGGAGAGTGGCCCCGAGAAATCTTTCAACTCCAATTCCCCATCAACTACTGATATTTTTGGAGATAGTGATTTTATTTATCCTAAAACTAAGAGTAGGCCATATTTGTTTACACATTCTACTTCAAATCATTCACTTCCTGATCCTGATTTTCTCTGATCAGAGATATTTTATTACAGGCATGTGAATGAGTTGTAATCTATCGTCCAGTTGTGTACATCAATGACCATTTATAGCAAAATAGAAACAAGTTAATTGCTGAGAGCTTCTATTTTCTCTTGTTCTCTTAAATATGGTCAAAGTTCCCTCCACATTCCCACACTGAGGTGTTGTTATTATAGTTAATATCTATTTGACGGTAAAGTATTCTTATTAAAATGTCTCACTTGTCGTTACAAACGTTCCGTCCCCACCCCCACATACCAGCACTTTGGAATTTGCAGCTAACTGGAGACACATCCAGTCTCTGAGTCAGGAAATGTCAATTCAAGACGGTTAGAAACCCACTCCACAACTGTCAACAGGACTTTTACTCATCGGAGTGTCCACACTAAACAGTAACACTCACAGCAAGGGAAACCCCTTCTTTCTGTGATAAATCAGTCCCATGTTATGTTATATAATTATTCAGTGAAGTGAACTCTCTACAATAGTGACACTTCCCAGTTACGGTGTTGGGGCAGTACAGCTGCCTTCTGTGGGTAGAACCATGTCGCTGAGGATATTGTCCCATCAACTCTCCCTGTTTGTCGATGATGCCACTAAAATACACTTGGAAACTAGGAGTCTGGCCCCTCGATGAAGTTCAGCCAGAAAATATAAAGGAATGGCCACTGATTCACAAATAGCAAATGTGATCCTAAAAACAGGGGCAGCACATGGAGAAGGAATTGCCTCTAATTGTGGCTGGGCAATGAAACGATCAAATATTGTGGTCGGGGTGGTAAAGAGACATGGAATGTGGGAACAGAGTTCATCAAACAGTGTGTTTATTCAATCAAATATTTGATATTCAATCGTTTCAGATTCAATTCCTTTTATTTTAATTCAATATTAAAGGAAAAGTGTATTTTGCATTCGACTTCACATCGTCAATATTGGTCTCATTTTCTCCCCTGCCATAATTAGATCTCCAGGGGAATGACGGAGTGATTGAGAAAAGTCCACAGCTGGAAGTAAACAGGGATTGTAGACTGATGAACAACAGCATGTTAAACAGCACAGGATTGTGAGAGCAACAACCAGAGAGAACCCTTCCGATTCAAAGAGCTTCCAAAGTTCGACTGGGGAGAAAGGTAAGAGAAAGTCCCATTTCCTCAGATAAACACTGGTCCTGTAGACAGTCCACAAAGGTTACAAGGTATGGGGGAAAATGTTGAGAATGAGACTGGGAGAGTCTGATCACCGAGTACAATTATCCAGCATGAGGCCGTGCAATGAAATGTGAAGTGAGATCAGTTTCTGTCTCAAAACACACAGTCACAAATTAATCTTGTTTGTATTTTAGAGTGAAGGGGTTTGATTTAAGAGGTGACTCCATTCTGAGGCAGAGCCCAGCAGATATACTGTGTCTCCCCGCCCCCAGCACCAACTCGGAAATAACCCACCATTATCGCCCCGATAATATCGATATTACACTGTATGTTAATGCAGTAGCAAACACTGTTACCGAATTCAAATATATTTCAAATCCAAATATCAAAATCAGTCCTCTTACAATTCTGAACTGGTTGGTGGGTTTTACTTAATGTTATTTCCCATCAGTAAATCTATTTCTGGATATCACAATTGGAGTTGAAATAAATGATAATTTAAATATAAATTGGTGATAAAATAATACGTAAATTGTATTCTAAT
Source organism: Heptranchias perlo (assembly GCF_035084215.1). Taxonomy (NCBI): domain Eukaryota; kingdom Metazoa; phylum Chordata; class Chondrichthyes; order Hexanchiformes; family Hexanchidae; genus Heptranchias; species Heptranchias perlo. The sequence goes on along the minus strand of NW_027139644.1, from coordinate 3,666,201 downwards.
ATTGATTTGTAAAATTTTTCCATTTGATTATCTTTTGTGTTGTCAGAATAAATGTTCCGGGTGATCACCTGATCCAGCTCCCGGCCTCGGCCGAGGGTTCTTTTTATTCAACTGAAAGCGATGTTTTTCCAGATACAATCTAGATTCATTTCCGTGCACTTTCAATACAATTACCTGATTATTATGGGGACCTGCTTCTGGCAGAAAATATAAACACCGACTTTCATCCCTTTTAACACTAACTGGAGGTTCCAGAAATGTGGTTGGTCCAAATTTTGTAACATTCCAGATGTACAAAGAATGTGGCGATCAGATGTTTTGCCATCGAATTCAGTATTGTGGCAGTAATTTGAATGGTCCCTGTTAACTGTTACAGGTTTAGATGGCTTAAGACAATCAGATTTACAGAGCAGACGGGGTCTGTTTTTAACAATGTGACTATTTTATCCATGTCCTTCTGTCGATGCGGTGCTGCTTAATTTTCTGAGAAGCTCGAACTGATGGTGAATTCAGTAAATCCCCAGTATCCGGTCTTGTGGTGTAAAAAATCCGTTACTGGAATCGCAGCTTCATGGGTAGAAAAAGTGTCTGAAAGTTTAGGGTTAATCTTCATCTTAACTGAACTCCAAGCACGTGATGGTGGTTTTTGTTATTTCCGGTTGAGTTATTTTCGTTGAGTGATTTCCTGTATTGCCAGGGAAACAATCTGTCAGATCTCAGTACAAGAGGCGTTGGTTCCAATTTATATCCGAAAGACCATGAAACATTCATTTTGAACTCCTATCAATATATTCAGACCATGAAACATTCAGTGTAAACTCCTATCGATATATTCTGACCATGAAACATTCAGTGTAAACGCCTATCTATATATTTAGACCATGAAACATTCAGTGCAAACTCCTATCGATATATTCAGACCATAAAACATTCAATGTAAACTCCTATCGATATATTCAGACCATGAAACATTCAGTGTAAACTCCTATCTATATATTTTTAGTGTAACATTGAGCACTGTTGCCTTTGCTGATTATAATATTCAATAACCTTTTAAGTGTTCTGTTATATATTTCAGAAATCTTATATCAGTAGATTTAAATTCATAATTCCTCATTACTTTAATTTAGGCAAATGTTACGCAGTAAGGATTTTTTATTAACACTTTGACATTTCACCAAATATTTCAAACTGAAATGTATGGCCTGATTTGTTACTGTTCTCTAGATATTACATTTCTAAACTTCCAGTTTAAGCTGAACAATTCTCAAAACTAGTCATCTGTTTTTTCTGTTTATGATCTGAAAGGAAAGTTTGGAAAACTGCAAAACAGTTTTGCACTGATCAGTAAAGAAGGTTTCTGTAGTTGAACTCCGAGTAACTTATTGAACTAAACTTCCCCATTTATAGAACATATCTTCTGGCAACACGCAGAGAGGGAAGGGATCGTGTCCTTTAATGGGGTGGTTTTAAAACCGTTACATTTTTCCGTGAAAAGTTGTTTACATCTTGTCCAAACGATATAGATCTGAAGCCTGAAACATAGAGTTTGTAAAACGTGCAGTTTATTGGGATAAAAAGCTGTGGCCTTTCAGTGGGATTTTCTTTTCCAGCTGAAGTGTGTGTCCCTCGGTCACATCCATTGTGTCTGGAGTGTGGCCCTGGTAAATCTTTCAACTCCAATTCGCCAGCAACTATTGATATTTTTAGTGATTTGATTTATCCTAAAACTAAGAGTGGGCCATATTTCATTACACATTCTACTTTAAATCATTTGATTACTAATCCTGATTTTCTCTAAACAGAGATATTTTATTACAGCCATGAGAATGAGATGTAACCTGTTGTACAGTTGTCTACATGAATGACCATTTTTAGCAAAATAGAAAAAAATTAATTGCTGAGAGCTTTTATTTTCTCTTGTTCTCTTAAATATGGTCAACGTTCCCTCCACATTCCCACACTGAGGTGTTGTTATTACAGTTAATACCTATTTGACAGTTAAATATTCTTATTATAATGTCTCACTTGTAGTTACAAACGTTCCCACACCCACATGCCAAAACTTTGGAATTTGCAGCTAACTGGAGACACACCCAGCCTCTGAGTCAGGAATTGTCAATTCAAGACGGTTGGAAACCCACTCCACAACTGTCAACAGGACTTTTACTCATCGGAGTGTCCACACTAAACAGTAACACTCACAGCAGGGGACAGCTCTTCTTTCTGTGATAAATCCGTCCCATGTTATGCTATTTTGTGTAAATATTCAGTGAAGTGAACTCACTACAATAGTCCCACTTCCCAGTCACGATGTTGGGGCAGTACAGCTGCCTTCTGAGGGTAGAACCATGTCACTGAGGATATTGTCCTATCAACTCTCCCTGTTTGTCGATGATGCCATTCAAATGCACTTGGAAAATAGGAGTCTGGCCCCTGGATGGAGTTCAGCCAGAAAATATAAAGGAATGTTCACTGATTCACAAATAGCAAATGTGATCCTAAAAACAGGGGTGGGGCATGGAGAAGGAATTGTCTCGAACTGGGGCTGGAGAATGAAACGATCACATATTGTGGTCGGAGTGGTAAAGAGACATGGAATGTGGGAACAGAGTTCATCAAACAGTGTTTATTCAATCAAATATTTATAGTTTTTCAATTGTTTAAGTTTCAATTACTTTTATTTTAATTCAACATTAGAGGGCAACTGTATATTACATTCTCCTTCACACCATCAATATTGGTCTCATTTTCTGCCCTGTCATAATTAGAGCACCCGGTGAATGGCCGAGTGATTGAGAAAAGTCCACAGCTGGAAGTATACAGGGATTGTCGACTGAGGAGCAACAGCAGGTGAACCAGCACATGATTGTGAGAGCAGCAACCAGAGACAACCCTTCCGATTCAAAGAGCTTCCATCGATCGAATGGGGAGAAAGGTAAGAGAAAGTCCCATTTCCTCAGATAAACACTGGTCCTGTAGATAGCCCACAAAGGTTACAAGGTAAGGGGGGAAATGGTGAGAATGAGACTGGGAGAGTCTGATCACCGAGTACAATTATCCAGCATGAGGCCGTGTAAAGAAACGTGAAATGAGATGTTTCTGTCTCAAAACACACAGTTACAAATGAATCTTGTGTGTGTTTTAGAGTGAAGGGGTTTGATCTAAGAGGTGACTCCATTCTGAGGCAGAGCCCAGCAGATATACAGTGCCTCCACCCCCTCCCCGCCACCCTCCACCCCCACCCCGACCCAGCACCAACTCGGAAAGACACCACCTTCATGGCCCCGATAATATCGATATTAGGCTGTGTGTTCAGGTAGTACCAGACAGTGTTATTGAATTCAAATATATTTCATATCCAACTATCAAAATCAATCATCTTACAATTCTGCACTGGAAACTGAGTTTTACTTAATGTTATTTCGTATTCGTAAATCTATTTCTGCATTTCACAATTACGGTTGAATTAAATGATAATTTAAATATAAACTGGTGATAAAATGATACGTAAATCTTATTCTGATAATGATTTGTCAAATTTCTTCCAATTGATTATTTTGTGTGTTGTCAGAATAAATGTTCTGGGTGATCACCTGATCCAGCTCCCGGCCTCGGCCTAGGGTTCTTTCTATTAAACTGAGAGTGATTTTTTTCCACATACAATCTGGATTCATTTCCGTGCTCTTTCAACACAATTATTATGGGGACCTGCTTTTAGCAGAAAATATAAACACTGTCTTTCAGCCCTTTAAACACTAACTGGAGTTTGCCGAAATGACGCTTATCCAAATTTTGTAACATTCCAGATGTATAAAGAATGTGACGATCAGATGTTTCGCTCTCGAATCCAATATTGTGGCAGTAATTTAAACGGTCACTGTTAACAGTTACAGGTTTAGATGGTTCAAGACAATCAGATTTTCAGAGCAGACAGGGTCTGTTTTTAATAATGTGACTGTTTTATCCATGTCCTTCTGTAGATGCGGTGCTGCTTAATGTTCTGTAGGGCTGGCACTGATAGTGAATTCACTAAATCCCCACTATCCGGTCTTGTGGTGTAAAAAAATCCGTTATTGGAATCGCAGCTTCATGGTTCGAAGAAGTGTCTGAATGTTTAGGGTTAATCTTCATCTGAACTAAACTCCCAATACGATGGTGGTTTTTGTTATTTCCGTTTCGTTATTTTCGTTGAATGATTTCCTCTGTTGCCAGGGTAACAATCTGTCAGATCTCAGTACAAGAGGCGTTGGTTCAAATTTATATCCGAAAGGGAGGGAAGGGGATCAGGATCAGACTGTGCGGAGAGTGTCTGGGACTGGGGAGGGAGGGGGATCAGGATCAGACCGTGCGGGGAGTGTCTGGGACTGGGGGAGGGAGGGAGGGGGATCAGGATCAGACCGTGCGGGGAGTGTGTGGGACTGGGGGAGGGAGGGAGGGGGATCAGGATCAGACCATGCGGGGAGTGTCTGGGACTGGGGAGCGAGGGGGATCAGGGTCAGACCGTGCGGGGAGTGTCTGGGACTGTGGGAGGGAGGGAGGGGGATCAGGATCAGACTGTGCGGGGAGTGTCAGGGACTGGGGGAGGGAGGGAGGGGGATCAGGATCAGACCATGCGGGGAGTGTCTGGGACTGGGGAGGGAGGGGGATCAGGATCAGACTGTGCGGAGAGTGTATGAGACTGGGGAGGCAGAGGGATCAGGATCAGACTGTGCAGGGAGTGTCTGGGACTGGGGGAGAGAGGGAGCGGGATCAGGATCAGACCGTGCGGGGAGTGTCTGGGACTGGGGGAGGGAGGGGGATCAGGATCAGACCGTGCGGGGAGTGTCTGGGACTGGGGGAGGGATGGAGGGGGATCAGGATCAGACCGTGCGGGGAGTGTGTGGGACTGGGGGTGGCAGGGAGGGGGATCAGTATCAGACAGTGCCGGGAGTGTCTGGGACTGTGGGAGGGAGGGAGGTGGATCAGGATCAGACTGTGCAGGGAGTGTCTGGGACTGGGGGAGGGAGGGAGCGGGATCAGGTTCAGACCGTGCGGGGAGTGACTGGGACTGGGGGAGGGAGTGTGGTTCTTGGGAGGTGTATGTGTGAGTGACGTTTGAGGCTGGAGGACATGTGATTGAGGGTGGAGGGTGGGTGACGTGAGTGAGGGTGGAGCGAGGAGGCTGTGTGAGTGATGGAGGTGGTGATATGTGAGTGAGGCTGGAGGGAGATGGATGTGAGTGAGGGTGGAGGGAGGTGAATGTGTGATTAACTGTGGATTGAGGAGGATGTGTGATTGAGGGTTGAGAGAGGGGGATGTGAGTGATGTTGGATGTAGAGCGATGTGAGGGGGAGGGAGGGAGGTGTGAGTGAGGTTGGATGGAGTGGGATGTATGAGTGACGGTGGAACGAGTTGGATGTGTGAGTGATGTTAGAGGGTGTGGGATGTCACTGAGGGTAGGGAGTGTGAGATAAGGTGGAGGGAGATGCATGTGAATGAGGGTTGTGTGTTTGGGATGTGCAAGTGAGGGTGGAAGGAGGGTGATATGTGAGTGAGGATGGACGGAGGGCGATGTGTGAGTGAGAGTGGAGTAAAGGTGATGTGTGAGTATCGGTGGACTGAGCGGGATGTGTGGTTGAGGGTGCAGGGAGGGGGATTTGCGTGATGGTGGAGGGAGGTGGATGTGAGTGAGGGTGCAGACAGGGGGATATGTGAGTGAGGGTGGAGGTTGTGGGATGTGAGTGTGGAGGGAGGGGGATGTGACAGTGAGGGTGGAGGGAGGGGGATGTGACAGTGATGGTGGAGGGAGGCGAATGTGTGAGTGAGTGTTGCGGAAGGAGTGTATGTGTGGGTGTAGGATAAGGAGGGAGATGTGTGAGTCAGGGTGGAGGGAGGGAAATGTAATTGAGGGTGCAGTGAAAGTGATGTGAGTGAGAGTGGAGGGAGGGAAATGTGAGTGAGGGTGGAGGGATGGGGATGTGAGTGAGGTTGATAGGGGTGACGTGAGTGAAGGGGAGTGAGGGGTTTGTGTGTGATGGTGGGGGGAGGGTGATGTGAGTGTGGATGGAGGGAGGGTGATGTGTGATTAAGAGTGAAGTGAGGTGTTTGTGGGTGAGAAGGGAGGGAGGGGATGTGAGTGTGGGTGGGGGATGTGAGTTAGAAAGGAGGGAGGGCATGTTAGTGAGCGTGGAGTGAGGGGTATGTGTGTAGTGTGGTGGGAGGGGGACGTGAGTGAAGGTGTAGGGAAGGGGCTGTGAGTAAGAATTCGAGAAGGGTGATGTGTGTCAGGGTGGAGAGACGGTGATGTGAGTGAGAAGGGAGGGAGGGGATGTGAGTGTGGGTGGTGGGTGGGGGATGTGAGTTAGAAAGGAGGGAGGGCATGTTAGTGAGCGTGGAGTGAGGGGTATGTGTGTAAGTGTGGTGGGAGGGGGACGTGAGTGAAGGTGTAGGGAAGGGGCTGTGTGTAAGATTTCGAGAAGGGTGATGTGTGTCAGGGTGGAGGGACGGTGATGTGAGTGAGAAGGGAGGGAGGGGGATGTGAGTGAGGATGGTTTGAGGGGGATGCTTGTGAGTGTGGAGGGAGAGTGATATGTGTGAGGGTCGGGGATGATTTGTGAGTGAGGGTGGAGGGAGGGGGATGTGAGTGAGGGTGGAGAGAGTTGATTTGTGAGTGAGGGTGGAGGGAGGAGGATGTAAGTGGGGTTGGTGGAAGGGCTAAGTGACTGAGGTTGGAGGGCGGTGTATATGAGTGATGGTGGATGGTGAACAACATGACTGAGTGTTGGTTTAGTTAGTTCGGGAAGAAGGAGGAGTATGTGAGTGAGTGTGGAGGGAGTGGAATGTGAGTGAGCATGTAGTGAGGGGATGTTCATGAGTGTGGAGTCTGGGAATGTGTGAGTGAGGTCGGAGGAAGGGTGACGTGAATGAGGGTAGAGGAAGGGTGACGTTGGTGAGGGTGCAGGGAGTTGGATGTGTGAGTAATGGGGTGGGAGAGGGAAGTATGTGTGAGTGTGGAGGGAGGGGGACGTGAGTGAAGGTGGAGTTAGGGGATGTGAGTGAGGGTGGGGGGACGGATATATGAGTGAGTGTGGTGGGAGTAGGATTTGAGTGAGGGTGGAGGGAAAGGGATGTGAGTGATAGTGGAGTAATGGGACGTGTGAGTGAGAGTGGAGGGAGAGTGATGTATGAATGAGGGTGGAATGAAGGGTATATGAGTGCGGGTGAAGGTGATATGTTTGAGAGTGAGTGTGGAGGAACGGGATGTGAGTGAGGGTGGAGGGAGTGTGAAGAGAGTGAGGGTGGAAGGAGGGGTTTTGAGTGAGGATGGAGGGAGGGGAATATGTGTGTGTGGAGGGAGGAGTTTGTTATTGAGGGTGGAGGGAGTGGATGTCGATTGAGTGTGTAGGGAGGGGTTGTGAGTGAGGGTGGAGGGAGGGGGATGTGAGTGATGTTGGAGGGACGGGGAGGTGAGTGACGATAATGAGATGTTAATGTGAATGATGGTTGTGGGAGTGGGATGTGTGAGTGAGGTTGGTGGGATGGTGTGGGAGAGAAGCTGGAGAGAGAGAGATCTGAATTAGGGTGGAGGGAGGGGGATGTGTGAGTGAGGCTGGAGGGAGAGGGATGTGAGTGAGGATGGAGGGAGGTGATTGTGTGAGTGAATGTGGAGTGAGGGGGCTGTTTGATTAAGTGTGTAGGGAGGCAGATGTGAGTGATGTTGGATGTGGGGCGATGTGAGTGAGCATGGTGGGGAAGGGATGTGAGTGAGGGTGGAGGGAGGGAGATGTGTATTAGGGGGCGGGAGTGGGATGTCTGAGTTTGGTTTTTGGGAGGGGATTGTGTGAGTGACGTTTGAGGGTGGGGGGCGTGTGATTGAGGGTAGAGAGTGGGTGACGTGAGTGAGGGTGGACGGAGGAGGCTGTATGAGTGATGGAGGAGGGGGATATTGAGTGAGGCTGGAGGGAGAGGAATGTGAGTGAGGGTGGAGGGAGATAAATGTGTGAGTGACTGTGTGATTGAGGGTCGAGCGAGGGGAATGTGAGTGATTTTGGACGTAGGGCAATGTGAGAGAGGGTAGCGGGAGGGGGATGTGAGTGAGGGTGGAGGGGTGGGATGTGTGAGTGACGGTGGAACGAGGTGAACATGTGAGAGATGGTGGAGGGTGGGGGATGTGAATCAGTGTGGAGGGAGGGGCATGTGTCAGTGAGGGTGGAGGGAGGTGGATGTGTTGGTGGAGGTGGAGTGAGTGTTGTGGAAGGGGTTGTGGGTGGGGTGGGGGGTTAGGGAGGGAGATGTGTGAGTGTCGGTGAAGGTTGAATGAGGGTGGAGTGAAGGGGGATGTGAATGAGGGTGGAGGGAGTGGAAGTCGAGTGAGGGTCTAGGGAAGGGATGTCAGTGAGGGTGGACGGAGGGTGTTGTGAGTGAGGATGGAGGGAGGGGGATGAGAGTAAGTGTAGAGGGAGGTGGTATTCAGTAAGGGTGGAGGGAAGGGTTTGTGAGTGAGGGTGGAGGGAAGGGGTAGTGAGTGAGGGTGGAGGGAGAGTGATTTGAGTGTGGGTGGAGCGAAAGTGGGTGTGAGCAAGGGTGGAGGGAGGGGTATGTGTGTGTGGCTGGACAGAAGTGAATGTGAGTGAGAGTGGAGTGAGGGGTATGTGAATGAGAGTGGAGGGAAGGCGATGTGAAATAAGGTGGAGAGATAGGGATATAAGTGAGTGTTGAAGGAGTATGATGTGAGTGAGAGTGGAGTGAGGGGTATGTGAGTGAATGTGGAGGAAGGGGGATGTGATTGAGGGTGCAGGGAGGGGTATGTGTGTGAGGGTGGAGGGAGGGGGATATGTGAGGGTAGAGGGTGGGGTATTAAGTGAGAGTGGAAAGAGGCTAAATGTGGGTGAGAGTGCAGGGAGAGGGATGTGAAAGAGGATGGAGAGATGGGGATGTGGGTGAATGTGGAGGGAGGGGCATGAGAGTGACTGCGTTGTCCCTCTCTCTGGGCCAGGGAAAGTTTGGTAGCTCCGGGGATTGTGGTTGTGGCTCAGAGAAATCTCCCCCTCCCTGAACCCTGGGCCTCAGTCAGTTTGGAGCTGCACTCCCGCTCACCCCGCCTGGTCTCACTGCCTGGTCTCACAGCCCAGTCCATGCCCTGGGTTACCTCATAAGAACATGAGAAATATGATCAGGGGTGGGCCACAAGGCTCCTCGATCCTGCTCCGCCATTCAACTCCACTTTCCCGTCTGATCCCCATAGCCCTTGATTCCCTTCGAGTCCAAAAATGTATCCATCTAAGCCTTGAATATAGTCAACGACTGACCATCCACAACTCCCTGGGGAAAAGAAAATCCATAAGTTCACAACCCTCTGAATGAAGATATTTCCCCTCCTCTCAGTCCTAAATGTCTGACCCCGTATCCTGAGAATATGCCCCTTGTTCTGGACTATCCATCCAGGGGAAACAACCTCTCAGCATCTACCCTGACAAAAACCCTCAGAATCTTATATGATTCAATGAGATCACCTCTCACTATTCTAAACTCCAGAGAGTATAAGCCCATTCTACTCAATCTCTCCTCATAGGAGAACCCTCTCATCCCAGGAATCATTCCAGTGAACCTTTGTTGCTGTGCCTGTAAGACAATACACCCTTCCTTAGATAAGGAGACCAAAACTGTACACAGTACTCCAGGTGAGGTCTCACCAGACCCCTGTACAATTGTAGGAAGACTTCCTTACAATAAAGGCCAACATGCCATTTGCCTTCATAATTGTTTGCTGCACCTGTATGTTAACTTTTTGTGTTTCTTGTACGAGGACACCCAGATGTCTCTGAACACTAACATTTAATAGTTTCTCACCATTTAAAACTTATTCAGTTTTTCTTTTCTTCTTACAAAAGTGAATAACCTCACATTTCCCCACATTATATTCCATCTGCCACTTTCTTGCCCACTCACTGAACCTGTCCATACCCCTTTGCAGACTCTTTATGTCCTCCTCATAGCTAACTTTCCCAACTTGCTTTGTATTGTCAGCAAACTTGGATACATTGCACTCGGTACCTTCATCTAAGTTATCAATATATATTGTAAATAGCTGAGGCCCAAGGATTGATCCTTGTGGCACTCCACCAGTTACAGCCTGCCAACCTGAAAATGACCCGTTTATCCCTACTTTCTGTTTTCTGTCCGTTAACCAATTCTCAATCCTCAATATTACCTCCAACCCAATGAGCCCTTATCTTGTGTAACAAACTCTAATGTGGTAACTTATCGAATGCCTTTGAAAATCCAAATACACAACATCCACTGGTTCCCCTTTATCTGGACTGCCAGTTACATCCTCAAACAACTCCAATACAGATTGTCATCAACGAGTGAATTCCGCCCTTTCTGTTGCTTCAAAACTAGCGGGGGTGGTGCTGTGAAAGGGACCAGGCTCTGATTGGCGGGTGGGGGTATCAATCACTTGTTTTGAACCAATAGAAGGGGCGGACTCCGTGAGGGACATTAATTTCTGCAGCGAGGGAAAGTGCAGATTAGATTCTCCTTCACACCGTCAATATTGGTCTCATTTTCTGCCCTGCCATAATTAGATCTCCGGTGAATGATGGAGTGATTGAGAAAAGTCCACAGCTGGAAGTAAACAGGGATTGTAGACTGAGGAACAACAGCAGGGGAATCAGCACAGGATTGTGAGAGCAGCAACCAGAGAGAACCCTTCCGATTCAAAGAGCTTCCAGAGATCGACTGGGGAGAAAGGTAAGAGAAAGTCCCATTTCCTCAGATAAACACTGGTCTTGTTGACAGTCCACAAAGGTTACAAGGTAAGGGGGGAAATGGTGAGAATGAGACTGGGAGAGTCTGATCACCAAGTACAATTATCCAGCATGAGGCCGTGTAATGAAACGTGAAGTGAGATCAGTTTCTGTCTCAAAACACAGTCACAAATTAATCTTGTTTGTATTTTAGAGTGAAGGGGTTTGATCTAAGAGGTAACTCCATTCTGAGGCAGAGCCCAGCAGATCTCCAGTGTCTCCCCGTCCCCAGCACCAACTCGGAAAGAACCCACCTTTCTGTCTCCCATGATGTGAATATTACACTGTGTGTTAATGTAGTACCAGACAGCGTTAATGAATTCAAGTATATTTCAGATCCAACTATCAAAATAAATCATCTGACAATTCTGAACTGGATACTTAATGTTATTTCCTATCAGTAAATCTATTTCTGGATTTCACAATTACTGTTGAATTAAATGATAATTTAAATACAAACTTGTGAGAAACTGATACGTAAATCGGATTCTTATAATAATTTTTAAAATTTCTTCCAATTGATTATTTTGTCTGTTGTCAGAATAAATGTTCTGGGTGATCACTTATGCATCTCCCGGCCTCGGCCGAGGGTTCTTTTTATTAAACTGAGAGTGAAGTTTGTCCCGATACAATCCAGATTCATTTCCGTGCTCTTTCAACACAATCACCTGATTATTATGGGGACCTGCTTTTGGCAGAAAATATAAACAGGTCTTTCAGCCCTTTAAACACTAACTGGAGTTTGCGGAAATATTGTTCATCCAAATGTTGTAACATGTACAAAGAATGTGACGATCAGATGTTTCGCCATCGAATTCAGTATTGTGGCAGTAATTTAAATGGTCACTGTTAACAGTTACAGGTTTAGATGGTATAAGACAATCAGATTTTCAGAGCAGACGTGGTCTGTTTTTAACAATGTGACTATTTTATCGCTGTCCTTCTGTAGATGCGGTGCTGCTTAATGTTCTGTCGAGCTCAAACTGCTGGTGAATTCACTAAATCCCCATTATCAGGCCTTGTGATGTAAAAAATCCGTTATTGGAATCGCAGCTTCATGGTTAGAAAAAGTGTCTGAATGTTCAGGGTTAATCTTCATCTTAACTAAACTCCAAACACGTGATGGTGGTTTTCGTTATGTCCTTTTCAGCAACTATCGTTGAGTGAGTTCCTCTATGCCAGGTTAACAATCTGTCAGATCTCAGTACAAGAGGCGTTGTTTCCAAATTATATCCGAAAGACCATGAAACGTTCAGTGTAAACTCCTATCTATATATTCAGAACCTGACACGTTCAGTGTAAACGCCTATCTGTCTATTCAGACTATGAAACAGTCAGTGTAAACTCCTATCTACATATTCAGACCATGAAACAATCAGTGTAAACTCCTATCTATGTATTCAGACCATGAAACATTCAGTGTAAACTCCTATCTATATATTCAGACCATGAAACATTCAGTGTAAACTCCTATCTATATATTCAGACCATGAAACATTCAATATAAACTCCTATCTATGTATTCGGCATACCAGGAGTAGGGACATCGTCTGGATACGATGAAAACATTTTAAGAGTTGCTTTTACTCCAGAAGAATAATATTATAATACAGCAGTAGGTTGTGTAGATATATATAATTCATAAGACTTCCTGTTGCCATGGTTTAATGATCATTTTCTGAAATCGATAACTCCTGCGTGAATACTTTTTTAATGGAGATTATTATTCCACCAGTTATTCAGTCCTCCCAGCACTGCTGGCACTGTAGTGAACATTCACACATGTCCTCCTCCCATTCTGGCCTGTTTCAACAAACAGTGAGAACACATTCCAGTTCATCTATGCCAGTGTGAGCAAGGCCATCGAGATGCATTAGTAATGAATTAAAAGTCTTATTTCCAACGCACACTTCCTGTAAGTGTCACACTTAATGTTGCACTCGTCTCCTGTCACATTCACTCGCTGTTACACATCAAACTTCATAATTCAGAAATTAAACTTGGAGTATAACCTCTCGCTCCCTGTCAGTGGTGTATGGGTGTGGGGCCGGGTCAGTTGTGTGTGTGTGTGGGGCCGGGTCAGTAGGGTGTGGATGTTGGGCTGTGTCAGTGGCGTTTGGTTGTGGGGCCGGGTCAGTGGGGTATGGTTGTGGGGCTGGGTCAGAGATGTATGGGTGTGGGACTGGGTCAATGGGGTTTGGGTTTGGGGCCGGATCAGTGGGGTGTGGGTGTGGGGCCGGGTCAGTGGGGCGTGGGTGTGGGGCCGGGTCATAGATGTATGGTTGTGGTACCTGGTCAGTGAGGTATGGGTGTGGGGCCGGGTCAGGTGGGTATGGGTGTGGGGCCGTGTCAGTGAGGGATGGGTATGGGGCCGGGTCACGTGGGTATGGGTGTGGGGCCGTGTCAGTGAGGTATGGGTGTGGGGCCGGGTCAAATGGGTATGGGTGTGGGGTCGTGTCAGTGAGGGATGAGTATGGGGCCGGGTCAGGTGGGTATGGGTGTGGGGCCGTTTCAGTGAGGTATGGGTGTGGGGCCGGGTCAGGTGGGTATGGGTGTGGGGCCGTGTCAGTGAGGTATGGGTGTGGGGCCGGGTCAAATGGGTATGGGTGTGGGGTCGTGTCAGTGAGGGATGAGTATGGGGCCGGGTCAGGTGGGTATGGGTGTGGGGCCGTGTCAGTGAGGTATGGGTGTGGGGCCGGGTCAAATGGGTATGGGTGTGGGGCCGTGTCAGTGAGGTATGGGTGTGGGTCCGGCTCAGGTGGGTATGGGTGTGGGGCCGTGTCAGTGAGGGGTGGGTATGGGGCCGGGTCAGGTGGGTATGGGTGTGGGGCCGTGTCAGTGAGGTATGGGTGTGGGGCCGGGTCAAATGCGTATGGGTGTGGGGCCGGGTCAGATGGGTATGGGTGTGGGGCCGTGTCAGGGGGTATGGGTGTGGGTCCGGGTCAAATGGGTAATGGTGTGGGGCCAGGTCAGTGAGGTTTGGGTGTGGGTCCGGATCAGAGGGGTATGGGTGTGGGACCAGGTCAGTGAGGTATGGGTGTGGGTCCGGATCAGAGGGGTATGGGTGTGGGGCCAGGTCAATGGGGTGTGGGTGTGGGTCCGGATCAGAGGGGTATTGGTGTGGGGCCAGGTCAATGGGGTGTGGGTGTGCGAGGCCGGATCAGTGGGATATGGGCAAGGTGCCGGGTCGGTTGGGAATGGGTGTGAGGCTAGTTCAGTCGGGTATGGGTTTGGGGCCGAGTCAATGGAGTGTGAGCGCGGGGCCGTGTCGGTGGGGTGTGAATTTTGGGCCGGATCGTGGGGTGTGGGCGCTGGGCCGGGTCAGTGGGGTGTAGGATTGGGGCCTGATCGGTGGGGTGCGGGTTTGGGGCCGTGTCAGTGGGGTACGGATGTGGGGCCAAATCAGTGGGGCGTGGGCACGGGGCCGTGTAGGTGGGGTGTTCGTTTGGGGCCGTGTGGGTGGGGTATGGGCGCGGGGCCGTGTTGGTGGGTTGTGGGCGCGGGGTCGTGTCGGTGGGGTGTGGGCGCGGAATTATATTTGTGGGACGGTGGAACAGCAGCGTATGAACTGTACAGGGTCGATGAGAAGGCAATCTCCAGGTAACAGAGCCTCACTGCAAAGAAAATATGTTTTTAAGGAGAAGCCCGATAAACACATGAGGGAGAAAGATAGAAGGATATACTGATAGAGTGAGATGCAAGAGGGAGGTTGGAGGCTGACGAGGTGCAGAAACACCGGCATGGTTCAGTTGGGCCGAATGGCCTATTTCTGTGCTGTACATCCTGCATAATTCTACGTAAAATAAAGGGAATTGACGAGGCTGCGTTTTCTGCAGCAGTTTTGTAGAATGCGAATATCGGAATCTTTTCTCTCATTCTGTAGTCTGGAACACGTGAACTCTTCGAGTGGAACGGAGAGATTCTAGTCGCCCAGTCAGAGAGTTATGTGATGCACAAGTGAAATGAGTTTAACTTGTTCTATAACATTAAACCACCAATGAGACTTTTGTATTACAGACGAGAGGGTTTGATCAAAGAGACACGCCCAGTTTGACACGTGGGTGAATAGGTGGACTCGTGCATCTCGATCTCTTCCTCCAACGCCTCTCCTCCATTGTCCAGCTCAGTGGGGCTCCCCTCGCTTGGTTCCAACTATAACCTTTGACTCCCTTGTTAATCAGGAATCTATTCAACTCAAAATATTTAAATGGAGAGAGATATTAAAAATATTCAATGACCCTGCCTCCACCACTCACTGGGGAAGGGATTCCACAGACTCACAACCCTCTGAGAGAAAACATTTCTCCTCATCTCCGACTTAAATGGGAGACCCCTTATTTTTAAACTGTGGCCCCCTAGTTCTAGTCTCTCCCACAAGGGGAAACATCCTCTCAGCATCTACCCCTTCTAGTCTCCTCAGGATCTTATATGTTTAAATAAGATCACCTCTCATTCTTCTAAACTCCAATGTATACAGGCCCAACTTGTCCAACTTTCCTCATAAGATAACCCCCTCATCCCAGGAATCAGTCGAGTGAACCTTCTCTGAACCGCCTACAAAGCAGTTATGTCCTTTCCCAAATAAGGAGACCAAAACTGCACACAGTATTCGAGATGTGGTCTCGCCAATGCCCTGAACAACTATAGCAAAACATCTCAACTTTTACATTCCATTCCCCTTGCAATACATGGCAACATTCCATGTGCCTTCCGAATCACTTGCTGTACCTGCATACTAATTTTTTGTGATTCATGTACTAGGACACCCAGATCCCTCTGGACCTCAGAGTTCTGCAATCTCTCTCCATTTAAATAATATACTGCTTTTCTAATCCTTGTGGACAAGTTCATATTATCCAACATTATACTCCATCTCCCTAATTTTTCCCTACTCACTTAACCTATCCCTATCGCTTTGCAGACTTCTTATGTCGTCTTCACAAATTACTTTCCTACCTCCCTTTGTGTCATCAGCAAATTTAACAACCATACATTAGGTCCCTTCATCCAAGTATAATTGTATAAATGCAGAGATTAGACAAGCGTGTAAGAAAGGCATAGTGGTCTTCATGGGGGACTTTAACCTTCACATAGATTGGGAAAAGCAGACTAGCAACTGTCAGAAAGGTAGTGAATTTCTTGCGTGTGTCCGGGATAGTTTTCTACTGCAGTATGTCCAAGAGGCAACAAGGGGCAAACCATACTGGATTTAGTAATGAGTAATTAACTAGATTTAGTTAACGGCTTAACTGTGTGTGAACATCTATCCAATAGTGATCATAACATGAACAAATTCAATGTAGTGTTTGAAAGGAAAAAAAGTGAATCAGCTGCTAAGATTCCAGACTTGGGCAAGGCCGATTTCAATGGGATGAGACAGAGACTGTCCACAGTAAACTGGGCAAATCTGTTAATAGGTAAAACGACTGATGATCAGTGGGAAATGTTTAAAGAAACATTGAACGTGATAGAGAATCGGTTTATACCCATGAGGGGCAAGAACTCTACTTGACAAAAAAAAAGCCATGGACAACTAAAGAGGTAAGGGATAGTATAAGACATAAGGAAAGGGCATACAAAAAGGCAAAAAATGGCACAGATCCTGGCGAATGGGAAAGATACAAAGATCAACAAAGTGTCACAAAACAGATAGTAAGAGCTACAAAAAGAGAGTATGAAAAGAAACTCACAAGGGATATCAAAACCAATACGAAGAACATTGATAGTTATATTAGGAAAAAGAGGGTGGTCAGGAGCAGTGTTGGCCCCTTAAAAACTGAAAGTCAGGATATTGCCATTGACAATGGGGAAATGGCGGACATGTTAAACAATTACTTTGCGTCAGTATTTACAGTCGAAAAAGAGGATAGCATGCTGGAAATCCCAAGAAAACGTATATTGAATCGGGGACAGGGACTCGATAAAATTAACATAAGTAAAGCAACAGTAATGAAGAAAATAATAGCACTAAAGAGCGACAAATCCCCAGGACCAGATGGTTTCCATCCCAGGGTTTTAAAGGAAGGAGGTGAGCACATTGTGGATGCCCTAATTATAATCTTTCAAAGTTCTCTAGATTCAGGAACTGTCCCTCCAGGTTGGAAAATTGCTCATGTCACTCCGCTTTTTAAGAAAGGAGAGAGAGGGAAACCGGAGAAATATAGACCAGTTAGCCTCACATCTGTTGTGGGGAAAATGCTGGAGTCTATAATTAAGGATAGGATGACTGAACACATCGAGAACTTTCAGTTAATCAGTGAGAGCCAGCATGGATGTGTGAAATGTCGGTCGTGCCTGACAAACCTGATTGAATTTTTTGAAGAGGTGACTAAAGTAGTGGACAGGGGAAGGTCAATGGGTGTTATTTATTTGGACTTCCAGAAGGCATGTGTTAAGGTCCCACATAAGAGAATGTTAGCTTAGATAGAAGCTCATGGAATCGGGGGAAAAGTACGGACTTGGTTAGGAAGTTGGCTGAGCGAAAGGCGATAGAGAGTAGGGATAATGGGTAGGTACTCACATTGGCAGGATGTGACGAGTGGAGTCCCGCAGGGATCTGTCTTGGGACCTCAATTATTCACAATATTTATTAACGACTTAGATGAAGGCATAGAAAGTCTCATATCTAAGTTTGCCGATGACACAAAGATTGGTGGCATTTTAAGCAGTGTAGATGAAAACATAAAATTGCATAGGGATATTAATAGATTAGGTGAATGGGCAAAACTGTGGCAAATGGAATTCAATGTAGACAAATGTGAGGTCATCCACTTTGGATCAAAAAAGGATAGTACAGGGTACTTTCTAAATGGTAAAAAGTTAAAAACAGTGGATGTCCAAAGGGACCTCGGGGTTCAGGTACATAGTTCATTGAAGTATCATAAACAGGTGCAGAAAATAATCAAGAGAGCAAATGGAATGCTGGCCTTTATATCTAGAGGACCAGAGTACAAGGGGGCAGAAGTTATGCTGCAGCTATCCAAAACCCTGGTTAGACCGCACCTGGAGTACTGTGAGCAGTTCTGGGCACCGCACCTTCGGAAGGACATATTGGCCTTGGTGGGAGTGCAGCACAGGTTTAGTTGAATGATACCCGGACTTCAAGGGTTAAGTTACGAGGAGAGATTACATAATGTGGGGTTGTATTCTCTGAAGTTTCGAAGGTTAAGGGGTGATCTAATCGAGGTTTATAAGATATTAAGGGAAACGGATAGGGTGGATAGAGAGAAACTATTTCCGCTGGTTGGGGATTTTAGGAGTCGGGGCACAGTCTAATAAATAGAGCCAGACCTTTCAGGAGCGAGATTAGAAAAAATTTCTACACACAAAGTGTTGTAGAAGTTTGGAACTCTTCCACAAACGGCAATTGATACTAGCTCAATTGCTAAATTTAAACCTGAGATCGATAGCTTTTTGGCAACCAAAGGTATTCAGGGATGTGGGCCAAAGGCAGGTATATGGAGTTCGATCACAGCTCAGCCATGATCTTATCAAATGGCGGAGCAGGCACGAGGGGTTGAATGGCCTACTCCTGTTCCTATGTTCCTACGTCATTGATAAAGATTGTGAATAGTTGAGGCCCAAGCACTGATCCCTGTGGCACTCCACTCGTTACATCTTTCCAACCTGAAATTGAACCATTTGTGCCTATTCTCTGTTTCCTGTTAGCTAACCAATTCTTTATCCATGCTAATATTTTACCCCCTCCACCATGAGCTCTTATTTTGTGTAGTAGCCTTTGATGTGGCACCTTGCCAAAAGCCTTTTGGAAATCAAGTGCACAACATCCACAGGATCCTCTTTATCCATGTTGCTTGTTGCTTCCACAAAGAACTCTAATAAATTAGTCAAACACAATTCCAGCCGTACAAGCCCCACCACCAGGATCTCTATGAGCCTCCGACTCTGGCCTCTTTCACATTTCACCCATTCCTCACCCGATCTATGGCTGCCGGGCCTTCAGCTGTCCCGGCTCTATGTTCTGCAATTCTCACCCGAAACCTCTC
Source organism: Heptranchias perlo (assembly GCF_035084215.1). Lineage (NCBI taxonomy): Eukaryota > Metazoa > Chordata > Chondrichthyes > Hexanchiformes > Hexanchidae > Heptranchias > Heptranchias perlo. The sequence continues at coordinate 3,647,405 of NW_027139644.1, read as the reverse complement.
CACCTCCCTCTCATCCTTTACGATCCTTCTAAACCCACTTCTTTGACCAAACTTTTGCCACCCCTCCCTCTACCTCCTTTATTCAGCGCCCATCTTTTGTCTGATTCGGGGTCTGTGAAAGGCTTTGGGATGTTTTTCGATGTTAAAGGGTCTGTGGTAATGCAAGTTGTTGCTGTTTTGTGTTTATTATACTAATGTCAGTGTGAGTGAAACAAGAGTAACTCAATTTTACAATGTCTCAAATTTATTTACAAATTAATGCCGGAGAATAACTTCAACTCTAGTTTGGTAGGACGTCCGTTCGTGGGCATACACACCGCGAGACACACACACGTGGAGAATCTTCATTGTAAAGTAGCAGTAAAATCGACCACTTATATATTGATGGTGTTTTCTGAGATTGTAAGACCCCGAAAGATATACAACAAATAAATTCCGTACATCACCTAATGGTTTAACGTTACACGATTGATAACATTTCAATTAGTGTTAATATTAAAACATTGGTAATTCTCTTCATCTCCGAACAGTGCTTATTAGTGTTAATGTTAGAATAGTGGTGAATCTCCTCACTTCTTACAGTGCTCATTAATGTTAATATTAGAACAGTGGTAAATCTCCTCACCTCCTACAATGCTCATTAGTGTTAATATTAGAACAGTGGTAAATCTCCTCACCTCCTACAGTGCTCATTAATATTAATATTAGAACAGTGGTAAATCTCCTCACCTCCTACAATGCTCATTAGTGTTAATATTAGAACAGTGGTAAATCTCCTCACTTCCTACAGTGCTCTTTAGTGTTGATATTAGATCATTGGTAAATCTCCTCACCTCCTACGGTTCTCATTAGGTGCTGACACCATGAGAAATATGGTAAATATATATATATCCAATAGAAGCACCAACCAGGACACATCTCCTTGAACTCAGGGAGGCTGTCACTGCCTATAAACACCAGAGGAATCACACCCAGCTGGATATTGTGCATGTCGATAGATATCATATTCATAAAGTACCAGGATTTAATATCAAAACACAACTGATCAAAAATATGAAACACTTCTGTGAATAAAATAATACAATAGCGCCAGAATGTAAAACCGAGTGAGGGGTCATTTAATACATCAATGATCACCCAGCTCCATATTTCCCTCCAGAATATTCACTAACTCAGGAATAAGGCTGATGCTGGCCTGCACTGTGAGTAAATCTTACTAATGGGCGCTCCCAGTGCAGAGTCTCTGCCGACGGGAGCCCGTCTGGAACTGGGTTGTTGAGATCAGCGGGACTCACTGGATTTCACTGGGCAGCTGACTGTCACACCTGATGTGGAGTATTGATCATCACACTCGGGAAATGCTCCATCCCAGAGCAAACAACTGTTGTACTGATGGGAGAGGAGGGATTTGGTATCATGTTTAACAATGCAAAGCTCTCCTGCTCATTGTAATATTGCTGCCTAACCTCCTATTAATATCATATTGATTACAGAGCATTATAATCCAGGAACGTCTGTCACCACCATGGCTGAAGGTTGAAACAGGGGAGAAGATCCAACATCTTCAAAAAGAATGAGAATGGACACAGGTAGGTTCAGAAAATTCATCAAAATATAATTTCTGTCCTGACAAAGGGTCCAGATCACGAGCAGGAACCTCAGCTCACACAGGAAGAGGTAACAGCACAGATACTGTGTAGATAGAGAGAAGTGAGTGGCCATCTAGAGGGACGGTGCAGTCACAGGTAGAGGGATCTCCTGAGTACTGGAACTGGCTAATGGATACCTGGTGTTGGGGGCTGTAAGGTGGACAGAGACAGTGACTCAGAGGATGGTCTTCCTGAGTAACAGTGTGAGACCAGGGAGCAGGGGGACACCCCGAGTGGGGCGGGGGTGAGAGACAGGTGGGACACAGGAATAGGACAGCGATAGTGGTGGGAGATTCTATAGTCAGGGGAATGGACTGACTCTTCTGCAGCCCTGGTGTCAAAGGGAAGAACATCCTGGAACGTGTGGGACCATCTTTTGGAAGGAAAGGAGAACAGAGAATAGCCATGGTCGGAACAAATAACAAGGATAGAAATACGTGTATCGAGGGAACACTGAGACTTAGCACTAGACTAAAAAACAAGGTTTAGAGTCGGCCATCTCCGGATTGCTTTACGCTGGGCTGTTTAAGGGGGGAAATATCAGTCAGGTCAATCTGTGGCTGCAGTGCTGGAGCAGGAGGGAAGGGTTCACGGTCTTGGGGACTGGAGTGAGTTCAGGGAGAAGGGAAGGGATGGTCACGGTCTGAACCGACCAACAATGGTTTTACAGACTGGGTGAATGGAGCAATGGGAGGGTTTCAACTCATAAGACTGCATGGTGGGAAATCACAGGTTCTGAGACTAGAGAGTGAAATTAATAAAACTGTTGGAGCAGAACAGAAGATTTATGAAATTGTGAAAAGTTATTAGCAGGAAAAAAAGAAGGTCGTTTTGAAATATTGAGAGATCAATTCATTTGGTATTTAAAAAAGCAAAGAAACGGAAACGGGTCAACATTCCAAAAAATCGGAGTTCGGATTGTGTGTTATGTCTGTGAATATACAAATAATTCCAAACATATTCGGAAAATCAGAAGTATAAGAGATGTGATCTAGTATCAGGAAGACAAGGCCTGAGCTTTCACAGGGCTCAGAGCGAAATGTTTCTCATTAAAACATTTTGAGGGGAGAGAAAAATAGTTCTGGACGCCAGTATTAATAAAGGTTCTATGACAGAGCTAGAACAATAACAGCTTGCATTTATATACTGCCTTTAATGTAAAACGACCCAGGGTGCGTGACAGGAGCGATTATCATACAAAAATTGACACCGAGTCAAATAAGGAGATATTAGGACGGGTGACCAAAAGCTTGGTCAAATAGGTAGGTTTTAAGGAGCGCCTTAAAGGAGAAGAGAGAAAAGGAGAGGTTTCGAACATCAGAATGTTCCAGGGTGCTATGTTAAGGTCGATTCCTTATGAACGCAGTTAAGCAATAGGAAGGGAAATAGCACAATTCTCGGTGTGTTTTGCAGGACAGCAATCAGTGAAGGTGAGATGGAGGAGGAACTGGGGGAAACGAGTTGTGGATGAAGGTTTGGGGAGATAAAAAATATTTCATTTCGTTTCTAAAAATGATGGTGGAAGTGAAAATGTTGGTGTACGAGAGGAGGATGTGGACACATAGTTAGTGATAACTGTAGAGAAGGATTTGGATCGCCGAGGTGGATAAATCACTGGGCCCAGAGATAACACACCCGAGGCTGTTAAATTGAGTCAGAGAGGAGATAAGAGGGACTCTGATCACAATTTCTCAATCCTCGATTGTTGTCAAAAATATCCAGGTGGACCGAAGCAGAACAAGTAATGTCTCTGTTAAAATAGGGAGAGAGAGTCAACGGGTAACTGGAGACCAATTAATCTCCGTCAGTCGTGGTCTGTAATTCCAGGTCGAATTAGCGAACATTTAGAGATACAGGGGATGATGAGCGGAGGCTGGAACTGATTCGCTGCAGTCAGTCGTATTTGACAAATCTGATACAGCTTTGTTGAGAGATGACTATATCGATCGATGGGATGTAGCACATGGGGTATATATGGGTTTTCAGAAGGTGTTTGATAATGTGGCTCACAGGAGGCTTCAGCCGTTTGGTTTCAGAGGAAATGTAGCCGCCCGGATAGAAAGTCGATAATGTGTTTAGTTTTCTCCATTTTTGTTCACAGATCCGAACACTGCAATCACTGAGTTGCTGACAAAGTGCGACGATTACCAACTGTTCCAGTTGACGAAATTCTACCGGGACAGATTGGAACAGGCGATTGAAGAGGGGGTGGAGGGCGTCAGCTCGTTGTTAACATACGAGAGACATTTCAGTGGACAGGAACATCGGGTAAGTGGGAAGGATACAGAATGAATTTGGTCATTTAAACATCACATAACTAACAGGATATCAGATCTTAGAATCAGAGAATGTTACAGAAGAGAAACTGGTCAAATAGGAAAGAAATGGATCAAACTGAAAATACAGTGAATCTGAAACAATGATACGAAATGGTGAAAATACCCAGTGGATCGTTCAGTCTCTGTACAAAGGACAGGGGAACGGTTCGGGTATAACTCTTGTGTGGACTGAAAACAAAAGGGAATCAGTTTAAGTGGGAATGGGAAAAGGAGGTACCAATATATTCATTATAATTATTTACAGAAAGTCACTGGTCTCGTGGAGAAGGGAAACAGGGCGGACAGTTCCAACCTTCTCCTAAATCTGGTGATGGAGAACGGCTCTCGGGCCCGAAGGGTGATGTGGGAATCCTTTGTGAAAATGCAGCATGCGGTACCAAAGTTGGACAAAATACTGAACGAGATGCAGGAACTTGGTACGGTAAAATCACACACTGAATTCAATTTCAGATTGAAACACTGCAGAATTTACCAACATATTACACAGATCTCATCTCATGAAAGCTCATTGATTTAAACAGGTCCTGATCCATTTGATTATATGAACATCGGACGAAGTTTAACTGAAATACCCAGTCATCTGAAAGGTAAGTGACGACATGGAGATTTCAAACTGTTTATTTCACTTCTGAGAATCAGAATGTTTGACTGTAGCCTTTTGTTTAGAGATTGTCAGAATCTGTGAATCAGAAGTTGAAAGGTTGGAGGGAACAGAATAAAGTTTGATTTTGATTTGTTAATAATCTTCAGATCGTCTGCACGATCTTTTACTATTCACGTTTCCCAATTATTTGTAAATTTGTAGATGTTTTATTACTCCAACTAATCCAGGTGCTGATTGCTAACAGCTGTGAAAAACCGTTCATACCTGGGAGGATCCCGATACACCGTGAATCCCCATACACACCTGGGAGGATCGTGATACAGCTATAATCCCCATACACACCTGGCAGGATCCTGATACACTGTGACTCCCCATACACATCTGGCAGGATCCTGATATACTGTGACTCCCCATACACACCTGGCAGGATCCTGATACACTGTGAATCCCCATACACACCGGGCAGACCCTGTTACACTGTGAACCCCCATACACATCTGGCAGGATCCTGATACACTGTGAATCTCCATACACACCTGGCAGGACCCAGATACAGTGTGAATCCACATGCACACCTGGCAGGATCCAGATACAGTGTGAATCCCCATGCACACCTGGCAGGATCCTGATCCACTGTGAATCCCCATACACACCTGGCAGGATCCTGATACACTGTGAATCCCCATGCACAACTGGCAGGATCCTGATACACTGTGAATCCCCATACACACCTGTCAGGATCTTGATATATTGTGAATCCTACACACAACTCCAGTGTGCCTCACAGATCCTTTCGGCTCACAATTAATGAGCAGTGCTTTGTGCCAGACGTCACGGTTTACCTGCGCCCCTAGAAATCTGCTCCCAATCACCTGTAGGGAACGAGGTGGAGAAATGCGAAATATTGAAAATGTTATCTTTTCACAGACGTCAAACTATTCGATCTGATCTGAGAAGATTTGCGGATTTTCACACAATAGATCATTAATCCGTGGAGAAATGTGAGGGAAAGACAATGTTCAGGGTAATTCGGAAGTTATGGGCTAGCTTCCTAATGGTAGTGAAAGAGAGAACTTATTCTACTCAAAGAATAGTCCTTTAACTCAGGGTCTTTTTGGACCCAATGGAATGACTAATGGCAGTGAAAGGGAAAACTTATTCTATTCAAAGAATAGTCCTTTAACTCAGGGTCTTTCTGAACCCAATGTAATGAATGATGGCAGTGAAAGAGAGGACCTATTCTGCTCAAATAATAGTATTTAACTCAGGGCCTTTTTAGACCCAATGGAATGAATAATGGCAGTGAAAGAGAGAACTTATTCTGCTCAAAGAATAGTCCTTTAACTCAGGGTCTTTTTTAGACCCAATGGAATGACTGATGGGAACAGATTTGTAATTTCCCAAACCTACAATGTGGGGAATTCTGACCGAAATGAAACAACTGAGTGTAATTATTGGGAGAACAGTTGAAATGAACTGTGAATGTTTTCTGCTCGAACATTACACAGAATGATGTGTGCAGTAGTTGTATTTTTTAATTCTAATCGGTGTTATGACAGGAAAAAGCAATTTCGCCCAAATAAGCCTGTCCCTGTTAGATAGATGACCCCACCTACCCGTCGTCTCAATGTATCCAAAGAAACACGTCTGATTGTCTCTTGACCCACTTACACTGCCACTTTATTGTCTTCCCAAGTTTCTCTGGCACTTTGTGTGAGAAAATTACCCTGAATTCCCTTCTCCGTTATTAATTATTTTGTTGATTTTGATCCTGTTTCCTGTTTCGGATGAGTATATTCAAGACTGTGATCGATAGATTTTTGGACACGAAGGAAATCAATGGAGAATAGGATCGGGCGGGCAAGTGGATTTGAGGTGGATCAGCCATGATCTCATTGACTGGCGGTGCAGGCTCGAAGGGCCGTATGGCCCACCCCTGCTCCTACTTCATATGTTCTTATGTCCTTACTAATGTTGGGAATTCCATTAAAACATTTCAATACTGAAATCTCTTAACCAAACAAAATACATCAAACCCTCGCACCATCGCCTCAGCCTAAACTCGTAATAAATTAAATCATCTTTCTGACTCCCCTCTGTACATACAGAATGGCAGTAATCTTTACCTGTGATCAGGTGACTATAGAAATGCAGGTAATACCCCAGACAACCTGCCCGAGTCCTAAAACAATAATAATTTAACTCCTGTCTATTCAGTCCGCCCCTCTCCCATTGCGCACAACACCCGAGATAACCTGCCCAAGACCTGATACAATAGGAGTGGAACTTCTGTTCGTTCACAGTCTGTCCCTCTCCCAGTGCCCACAATATCCCAGATAACCTGCCCGAGGTCTGATACAATAACAGTGGAATTTCTCTCCATTCAGAGTCTGTCCCTCTCCCAATGCAAACAATAACCTATTTCCAATTTCCGCAAAAGGTGAGCACCACTGACGGTTTCATAGGTTAATCCTCCAGAACCTCTAGTTTCGTATCACCAGAACCATGTGTGGATTTGAAATGAGATGTCCATGGTACAGGGCGGGGCTGATAAAATTAATCAGCCGAGGGAAAATATCACCTTCATAGAAATCTCCATGTTCAGTAAATATTAGAATCAAGTGAGAATTTGAAACTTTTCTCAGCCCTTGTTCACTTTCAAGCGAGGTTTCCAGTAACTGAGTTTAATTTCCTGCTCGCACCTCTATTGAAGATGTGAATTCAACCTCGGAACATTTTACTGACTAGGAAAGTGATATTGAGAATTTGTTTTTATATCAATACAACGAATATTGAGAACCACTTTCTGCCTGATCTTATTGAAGATGTTCAAGAGAAACACAAGGAAACACTCCGGGTCCAAACGGAAACACTGAGAGTGAACACAATCCTAATAAAGGAGAAGGTTAAGATTTTCCAGCTGGTCAATCCATACACTGAGCTAACGGTCATTTCTACTGTTCGAGATCGGACACTTGCAGAACATGAACTGCTGGCAAGAGGCCGAGAGCATGAAGAGTGGAGAGAGAAACATCTCCGGAGAGAACTGGAAAAAATCCAAACTGATCAATTGTTCCAGAGCAGTTTTTTCCCGGAGAAAATGCAAATCTGGGAGTTCAGCAGCGGTGAGCGGAGTCGCGGGGATTGGAAAAACAACAATGGTACAAAAGATTGTTTATGACTGAGGCCACTGGGAAAATATACCCACACTTTCAATTTGTTTTCAGTTTTAAATTCCGGGCTTTGAACGCTATTAACTGTAGAATAAACCTGAGGAATCTGATACTGAATCTGTATTCTTACTTTGGGAATATGTTGGGAGATCTCTGGAAGAACCCAGAGGGATTACTGTTTATATTCGATGGTTTAGATGAATTCAAGGACAGCATCGATTTTGCAAATAATCGGAGAAATACAGAACCTCAGTACATGTGCACAGATCCTGAAGACTGGTGTGAAGTGTCTGACATTGTGTACAGTTTAATACAGCACAAGCTGCTCCCAGGATGTTCAGTGCTAGTGACCAGCCGCCCCACTGCATTACATTTATTGGAAAACGCTGAGATCAGTGTCTGGGCTGAAATCCTGGGATTTGTTTGGTGAAGAACGGAAGGAATATTTCAACAAGTTTTTTGAAGATCAGGTGGTGGCAGCAGCTGTTTTCAAACACTGGAGGAGAACGAGATCCTGTACACCATGTGTTACAACCCTTCCTACTGCTGGATCCTCGGTCTGTCACTGGGTCCCTTCTTCACACAAAGAGACAGGAAACAGCAGCGAGTTCCCAAGACCATCACCCAACTATATTCCTACTATATTTACAACATTCTGAAAAACCATGGCCGAGAGATTGAATCCCCCCGTGATGTGTTACTGAAGATCGGTGAGATGGACTTCACTGGAGTCTCCGAGAAGAAGATTGGTGTTTCGAAATGGAGATTTGATCCAGTACAATCTGCAACCTTCCCAGTTCCTGTCTGGGTTCATGATGTAACTTTTGGAGAGAGATGATTCTGCCCAGAGTGTGGTTTACACATTCCCGCACCTCACCATCCAAGAGTTTGTAGCCGCTCTCGCACAATTCCTGACTCCAGATCCTGGGGACATCCGGAAACTCCTCCGTGAAGCCCACAGCAAGGAAGATGGGCGATTGGAGATATTTCTCCGTTTTGTTGCTGGTCTCTCATCCTCACAGTCAGCTCGGCCCCTGGAGGAGTTTCTGGGTCCATTTCTTCATCAAACAATCTGCGGAATGATTGATTGGCTGAAGGAGAAAGTTGAAGGAGAGATTGGAAATACAGCTTGTGAATCTGATGAAAGGGACCTCCTGAACACATTCCACTACCTGTTTGAGTTTCAGAATAAAACACTGTCTCGGGTCACAGTGGGATCTGTGGAAACAATTACATTTAATGGATTGCGACTGACCCCTATTTACTGTGCGCTGCTGTCTCATGGCATTGGACTCTGTGGTATAACAAAACACCTCGATCTGGAGAACTGCTCCATTCAGTGTGAAGGACTCCAGCGGCTGGGACCCGTACTACACAAATGCCAGGTGTTGAGGTAACTGTATATTTGTCTCTAACTGTTGGGCCAATTGTCCAACAGTCACAGATTGTATTGTTGCTCCGTAATGAAGGGAAACAAACAGTTCCGATAAACCAGAGAGAAGCAGATGCAACACAAATATGACAAATGATAAGAGGATCGGTTAGTAATTCCCTAAGGACTGGAGAATCTAAAATGGATCGTTGTGAAAAGTCGGGATTTTACAGTCTTTATCGGATCAGTAAATACATGTCACTGAAAGAGTCTGATAATTTAATTACAATAAATGATATTTATTGCTGTTTTTATCACTACCTGAGATACATCCATTGAAGAGGCTAATTCTCACTGTTACTCACACGTGGACCGATACTAACTGCAGCAGTCTTTGTGTCTGAGCATCCCACCCTCTTACCGAGGTTTGGGGGCAAGTGACAGTCACCGGACTGTGATCGTGTGTAGGAGAGGGAAGCAGAAACACCAAACATTCAGTAACAAAGAGCAAAACACAGCTTTCGGGCAGTCAACCGCCAGTGGGCGGGCTGAGCTTTCCCCGCAGGACGTCGGTCCGTTATCTTAACTCATCAATGACACAGCCCTTCAGACTCTCCAATACATCCACCATCTCTTCACCCAGCTGGCAGCACTCGTGCCTCTGAATCAGAAGGTCGTGGATTCAGGCCCCTCGCTGATTAATCCAGGCCGACACTTCAGTGGGATTGGGGAACTAAAATCTGCCAGTAAAATGGTTCCAATCTAACGGGTTGTGGGGTATTAGCCCAGGAATACAGATAAACACTGGTCAGAGGTGGGGCCTCCCACTCAGCAGGAGGCTCCTGGGTAAACCAGGTGCAGTCAACCCGTGAATTTCCCACAGTCTGCCCCCCGTGTGTGAGGTCCCGCTCGGGGAGGTAACCACAGAAAATTCCCCATAAACTGTCGGGCCCGTTATCCTGAAATAAGTAAAGAGCCAGTTCAATGGGAATAAAGAGAGAGACTCCCCTCCCCCGCCCCTATAAACTAGGAGTGCAGAGACATTTAAAACTTGTAACAAGCCAAAATAAACTCTCCTTATCACATGAAATCCTGGGGGACGGATTTTGCAACAGCAGTTAGCGCCGTTTCACAATATAATTCACCCCGAGATATTGTACAGTTTCATACAATACTGCATGAAGTACAGGTAATCACCGCTTTATCATTTATTTCGGGGAAAATCGCCGCATTCCCATAAAATCTGGGAATTAACAAGCATCAGAAATGAGACAAGTTTCCCCGAACATGAAGGGAGCGGTCATTGAACTCCAGGAGGGTAATTCTGATCATCAGGGAATGAGGCCGGACTAAGGGACACTTAATGGCTTCACACAGACAGCGCTTTATTTGATAAATACATTTACTGACAGTTCCTGAATCTATGGGGCGTTGGACAGAGAGAGATTCATTGTCAGCGACACGGAAATCTGGTTATTAATTTCCTGAATAGTTTTCAGTGTTTCCTGTAATATCAGAGAGAAATTGTGTCAAATCGGGGATTGGATTCAGTATGTTTCTCACTCTCTGTCTGTTTGTGTTTAGACTGGGTAATAATAAACTGGGAGATTCAGGAGTGAAACTACTGTCTGCGACTCTGAGGAACCCGGACTGTAAAATACAGGAACTGGGGTAAGTATCAGACTGTGTGAGATTGTGTTTATCATAATTGGATGTCTGACACCGCACATTATTATTAATATCAGTGATGGTGTTGTTAATAAACACTGTACATTATTATTAGCATCAGTAATAGTGTTATTAATAAACACTGTACATTATTATTAGTATCAAAATAGTGTTATTAATAAACACTGTACATTATCATCAGTATCAGTGATAGTGTTATTAATAAACACTGTGCATTGTTATTAGTATCAGTGATAGTGTTAATAAACACTGTACATTGCTATTGGTATCAGTAATAGTGTTATTAATAAACACTCTACATTGTTATTAGTATCAGTAATAGTGTTATTAATAAACAATGTACATTATTTTTAGTATCGGTAATAGCGTTATTCATAAAAACTGTCCATTATTAGTATCAGTAATAGTGTTATTAATAAACACTGCACATCATTATTAGTATCAGTAATAGTGCTATTAATAAACACTGTACATCATTATTAGTATCAGTAATAGTGTTATTAATAAACACTACATTATTATTACTATCAGTTATAGTGTTATTAATAAACACTGTACATTATTATTAGTATTGGTAATAGTGTTATTAATAAACACTGTACATTATTATTAGAATCGGTAATAGTGTTATTAAGAAACACTACATTATTATTACTATCAGTAATAGTGTTATTAATAAACACTGTACATTATTATTAGTATCGGTAATAGTGTTATTAATAAACACTGTACATTATTATTCGTATCAGTAATAGTGTTATTAATAAATACTGTACATTATTATTAGTATCAGTAATAGTGTTGTTAATAAACACTGTACATTATTATTAGTATCGATAATAGTGTTATTAATAAACACTGTACATTATTATTAGTGTCAGTAAGTGTTATTAATAAACACTGTACATTATTATTAGTATCAGTAATTGTGCTATTAATGAATACTGTACATTATTATTAGTATCAGTAATAGTGTTATTAATAAACATTACATTATTATTACTATCAGTAATAGTGCTATCAATAATATACTGTGCATTATTATTAGTACCAGTAATAGTGTTATTAATAAACACTGTACATTATTATTAGTATCAGTAATAGTGTTCTTAATAAACACTGTACATTATTATTAGTGTCAGCAATTGCGCTATTAATAAACACTGGGGATTTACTCTGATTCCTGTTATTTCTCTCTCTCTGATCCCCAGTTTGGATGATGTCGGTCTCACAGAATCTTGTACCGAGGATCTCGTCTCCGCTCTCAGTACAAACCGTAAACTGACGGGTCTGAACCTTGGATCAAACCACTTCGCAGACCGATCTGTCCCCGCTCACCGCTCCCTCATACTGACCCGTAGGAGTCTGGAGTGGATCTGGTGAGTGTTTGTATTAATGTTTAATGTAATCAATAAAATATCAATGGGATTCAGTCCCTTTTATGGGTAATATTTGTCTGTAATTATTATTGAAATATTAACCCCAGTCTCCCTGTTATTTACACTGTTGTTCAATCTGTTTATTTCCTGTTTAATCTTTAATCTGTTTCAGGCTTTGGAGGAATCAGTTCAGTTCAAACGGAAAGAGACACCTGGAGTCACTGCAGGAATCCAGACCCGGACTGAGTGTGGGAGTGTGATCATTTCAATTTATCACCATTACTGGTCTCATTTATTGAACATTTTTGGCCGATTCTCTGTCCCTCCCCTTTAACCGGCCGCGCTCCAGGTTTAAATCCGAACGGCCCTTGAACGGTTTCCCGCTCGAGCTGAGCGAGCGTCGTCTCCCATTGTGACGTCAGAGGCCCAGCGACAGGGTCACGAGACTCAGTCACCCGGTCCCCCAGCGCTGATTCTGCCGGATATCCGGGGCTGGATGGTCCCCAATGGGGCACTGGGTCAATGTACAGAGAGGAAGGGCCCAGGGTGGGGCTCAGTCTGGGCTGCAGTGGGACACTGGGTCAATGTACAGACAGGAAGGGCCCAGGGTGGGGCTCAGTCTGGGCTGCAGTGGGACACTGGGTCAATGTACAGAGAGGAAGGGCCCAGGGTGGGGCTCAGTCTGGGCTGTAGGGGGACACTGGGTCAATGCAGAGACAGGAAGTCCCAGGGTGGGGCGCAGTCTGGGCTGCAGTGGGACACTGGGTCAATGTACAGACAGGAAGGGCCCAGGGTGGGGCTCAGTCTGGGCTGCAGTGGGGCACTGGGTCAATGTACAGACAGGAAGGGCCCAGGGTGGGGCTCAGTCTGGGCTGTCGGGGGACACTGGGTCAATGTACAGACAGGAAGGGCCCAGTGTGGGGCTCAGTCTGGGCTGCAGTGGGACATTGAGTCAAAGTACAGATAGGAAGGGCTTAGAGTTGGCTCAGTCTGGACTGCAGTAGGACAGTGATAATTGGGCTCCTCTCCCAGTGAGGAGTCAGAATCTGGACCGTGTCCCTGTGTACCGTGCCTTCAGCTGCCGAGGCCCGAAGCTCTGGAATTCACTCCCTAAACCTTTCCACCTCTCTCCATCTCTCCCCTCCTTTAAGATGCTCCTTAAAACCTACCTCTTTGACCAAGATTTTTGGTCACCTGTCCTAATATTTCCTTATGCTGCTCAGTGTCAAATTTTGCCTTAATACTCCTGCAAAGTACCTTGGGACGTTTTACTGCTATAAAGGCGCTATATAAATGTAATTTGTTGTCCATGTGCTGTGTTATTAAAACTCCACCATTTATTTCAGCTCAGGCCTGGACTCCTCATTATTTAAAATAAAAATATTGGTGTTCGTATTTTAAAATATTGAATAAATGTTCCTGGAAAAGACGTCACACCTCCTCCAACTGGCATCATAGATGTGACCGGTCGGTCCATTGAACCGGGTTGGTCTTACACGGGGATATGCATTTTCACAAATTAGTGAGACGGACTGTGAGCAAAAGGCTCAGCTGGGACTCCACAAAATGTCCTCCCGACATGCAAGGCAAAATGTCCGCCATGCACCTGCCGCAATATCACAGAATGATACGTTACAGTATTTATCCAATTCTCGTTTGAAATTTACTGTTGAATCGGCTTCCACCTCCCTTTCAGGCAGTAAATTCCAGATCATAACAACTTGCTGCATAAAAATAATCCTCTTGTCACCTCTGTCTCTTTTGACAATTATTTTGAATATGTGTCCTTTGGTTACCGACCCCCTGCCACTGGAAACAGTTTCTCCTCATTTACTCCATCAAAACCCCTCAAATGGCCGCTTTGTCCCCTCAAAGTTGTCGCTTCTCCCCGAAACACAAGCATCATTTTGAAATTATAACAAACCCTCGAAGCCCCGACAGGGGTTCACGTTTCCGACGTTAATCTCCTCTCGGCCCCTGTTTGTCTCACAGTGGGTTAACGTGTTTGTATAACATTGCAGGCCGGGCTACTTTAACCCCAGGCTTTAACCTGGTTAAATCACAATCGGTTACAATCGAACAGGAACATGTTACACCAAGGCCCCAAAACCATGGCCCAGAGAGGAAATTACACCCCAGGGCAATAAAAAGACCAAACTCACGTGGGCCCTGTTTGGGTGCAGCCTGTGGAGGAGGCCTCGGTCGGTCCCCTCTGGGGGAGCCTCAGACGCTTCCCTTTGTGGGAGGCCTTGGTCGCTCCCATTTGGGAGTGGAGTCCTCGGCCGGTCTCCTCTCGGGGAGGCAATGGGCACCCCAGAGGGATCCCAGAGTGGCAGTCTTAATATTTAGACTACCACCACAACACTAACTTCTATTTATAATGTATATCTATGTCTATTTACATACGGCCAGCACGGCAGTATCTTGGACAAATTGGCGGAAAGCACAGTGGCCATCTTGGACAAATTGGCGGCAAGTACAGCGGCCATCTTGCACAAAATTGCGGAACGTACGGCGGCCAACTTAGACAAAATGGCGGCAAGTATCGCACAGACTGTCCCCAGTGATATCACAGTGACAGAAAAGTGCACCCAGTCACCCCAGTGTGATCCCAGACTGCTCCCAGGGATCCCACAGTGCACTCAATCAGCCCAGATGGATCCCACAGTGCACCCAATTACCCCAGAGGGATCGCAGAGTTGCAGTCTTTATATTTGGACCACCACCACAAAAACTACTACAACAACAACTTGCATTTATGATATATAATATAGATATACTGCATAAATCTATTTGCACTCGGCCAAAATGACGGCATTTTGGACTAAATGGCTCTAAGTACGCAGGACATCTTGGAAAAATGCGGCAAGTACGGCGGCCATCTTGTACAAAACGGAGGCAAATATTGCGCACAGAGTGCGCAGTGATCGCACAGTGACCCCAGAATGCCCCAGTTACCCAACAGTGACCCCAGAGTGCACCCAATCACACCAGAGTGATTCCAGAGTGCATCCAGTGATCCAAGAGTGCACCCAGTCAACCCAAAGTGATCCCAGAGTGCAACCGGGATGACAGCGTGCACCCAGTCACTCCAGAGTACAGCCAGTCATCCAGAGTGAAACCAGCCTGCACCCAGGGAACCCAGAGTGCACTCATCACCCCAGAGTTATCCCAGAGTGAAACGAGGAATCCCAGACTGGCCGTCTTTATATTTAGACCAACAGCACAACTGCAACAACAAAAACAACAACTCGTATTCATAAAAATATATGCTATATATATGTATTCACACACGGCCAGCATGGCGGCATCTTGGACAAAATGGCGGCAAGTACGGCGGCCAACTTGGACAAAATGGCAGCAAATACGGCGTCCATCTTGGACTAAGTGACCGCAAGTACGGCGGCCATCTTGGTCAGCATAGCCGCAAGTACGGCGGCCATCTTGGACAAAATGGAGGCAAATACGGCAGCCATCATGGACGAAATATCGGCAAGTACCGCGCAGAGTGTCCCCAGTGATGCTACAGTGACCCCAGAATGTCCGAGTGACAGTGCAATGACCCCGAAGTGCAACCAGTCACCCCAGAGAGATTTCAGAGTATTTACACACGGCCAGCATGGCGGCAAGTACGGCAGCCATCTTGGACAAGAAGGCGTCAAATACAGCGACCGTCTTGGACAAAATGGCAGCATGTGCGGCGGCCGTCTTGGACAAAAAGGCGGCAAGCACGGCGGCATCTTCGACAAAATGGCAGCAAGTACGGCGGTCACCTTGGACAAAATGGCGGCAAGTGCGGCGGCCATCTTGGACAAAAATGCTGCAAAGACGGCCGCCAATTTGGACAAAATGGAGGCGAGTACAGCAGCCATCTTGGTCGAAATGGAGGCAAGTTTGGCACAGAGTGTCCCCAGTGACCCTAGAGTTAACCCAGAGTCACACCCAGTGATCCCAGAGCGCACCCTGGGATCCCAGAGTACACTCATTCACTTCAGAGTAATCCCAGTGTGCACCCAGGGATCTCAGAGTACACCCAGTCAGTCCAGAGTAATCCCATTGTGCACTCAGGGATCTTAGAGTGCACCCAGCCTTACCAGCATGATTACAGAGTGCACCCAGTGATCCCAGAATGCACCCAGTCAACCAGAATTGATAGCAGAGTGTGTCCTGGGATCCCAGAGTGAAAGCAGTCAACCCTGAAAGATCCCAGAGTGCACCCAGGGATCACAGAGTGCACCCACTCACCCCGAGTGATCCCAGAGAATTACACACGGCCAGCATGGCGGCAAGTACGGCAGCCATCTTAGACAAGATGGCATCAAGTACATCTACCGCCTTGGACAAAATAGCGGAAACTACGACGGCCATCATGGACAAAATGACCGCAACTACGGCGAACATCTTGGCAAAATGGTGATATGTATGGAAGCCAGCTTGGACAAAATGGCAACAAGTCCGGCGTCCTTGTTGGATAAAATGGCCGTAAGTATAGCGGTTATCTTGGTAAAAATGGTGGGAGGTAATGCTGCCATCGTGGAAAAAATGGCGGCAAGCACGGCAGCCATCTGGGACAAAATGGCGGCAAGTGCAGCGGCCTTCTTGGACAAAATGGCCCAAATACGGCAGAAATCTTCGAAAAATGGCGGCGAGTACGGCAGCCATCTTGGTCGAAATGGCGGCAAATACCCCGCAGAGTGCCCACAGTGATACCACAGTGACCCCAGAATGTCCCAGTAACCCCCGAGTTAAACTAGAGTCCCACCCAGTGATTCCAGACTGATAGCAGAATGTCCCAGGGACCCCAGAGTGATCAGAGAGAGCACTCAGGGATTACAGAATGCAACCAGTCACTGCTCAGTGATCCCAGATTGCATCCAGGGAACCCAGAGAGCACCCAGTCACAACAGAGTGATCCCAGAGAGCACCCAGTCACCCCAGATTGATCCCAGAGAGAGCCCAGTCACCCTCGAGTGATCCCAGATTGAACACAGAATGGCGGCAAGTACGGCGGCTCTCTGGGACAATATGGCGGCAATTACGACGGCCATCGTAGAAAAAGTTGCCACAAATATGACGGCCATTTTGGACAAAATGGCGGTAATACGACGGCCATCTTGGACAAAATGGCGGCAAGTACAGCAGTCATCCTGGACAAAATGGAGGCAAATACGAAGCCACCTCCAACAAAATGGCGGAAAGTATCGCACAGACTGCCCCAGTGATCCCACAGTGATCCCACAATGTCCAAGTGACCCAGGAGTTAGCGCAGAGTCGCACCAAGTGATTCCAGGGGATACCCAGGGATGCCAGAGTACACACAGTCAACCCAGAGTGATCCCAGAGTGCACTCAGGGATCACAGAGTGAACCCAGTCACCCCAGAGTGATCGCAGAGTATTCACACGGCCAGCATGGAGGCATGTACAGTAGCCATCTTAGACAAGATGGCGTCAAGTACAGCGACGATCATGGACAAAATGGTGGCATATATGGCGGCAATCATGGACAAAATGGCGGAATGTAATGCTGCAACACTGGACAAAAATAGCGGCAAGTACAACGTCATTCTTGGATAAAATGGCCGTAAGTATGGCAGCCATGTTGTACAAAATGTCGGCAAATAGCACTGCCATCTTGGCCAAAATGGCCACATGTACGGCGGCCATCTTGAAAAGATGGTGGCAAGTGCAGCCGCCTGCTTGGACAAAATAGCCGCAGGTACGGCAGAAATCATGGAAAAAATGGCGGCGTGTACGGCAGCTAACTTGGACGAAATGATGGCAAGTACCGCCCAGAGGGTGCCCAGTGATCTCACACTGACCCCAGAATGTCCCAGTGAGCCCAGAGTTAAACAAAAGTCGCACCCAGTGATCACAGAAGGCACTCAGTCAACCCAGAATGATCCCAGAGTGCATTCAGGGATATCAGAATGCACCCAGTCACTCCACAGTGATAACAGAGTGGCACCAAGTACGGCGGACCTCTGGGATAAAATAGCGTCAAGTACAGCAGCCATCTTGGACAAAACGGCCGCATGTTCGGCGGCCATCTTGGTAACGGCCTTCTTGGAAAAATTGCTGCAGTTATGGCAGCCATCTTGGACAAAATGGCCGCAAAGACGGCGGCCATCTTGATCAAAATGGCGGCAGGAACGACGGCCATTTTGGAAATAATCACCGCAAGTATGGCAGCCATCGTGGAAAAACTGAAGGCAAATATGTCGGCTATGTTTGACAAAATGGCGGCAAGTACGACCGCCAGCTTGGCCAAAATGTCGGCAAGTACGGCAGACATCTTGGACAAAATGGCGGCAAGTACGCAGAAAAGTGGGACAAAATAACCGCAAGTTCAGTGGCCATCTTAGAAAAATCGCCACAAATATGGCAGCCATTTTGGACAAAATGGCCATAAATATGGCAACCATTTTGGACAAAATGGCGCCAAGTACAGCGGTCATCTTGAACAAAATAACGGCAAGTACACAGCCATCTTGGACAAAATGGCGGCAATTACCACGTAGTGTGTCGACAGTGATATGACAGTCACCTCAGAACGTCTCAGTGAACCCACAGTGACCCCAGATTACACCTAGTCACCAGAGGCTCATCCCAGAGTTCACCCAGGTTTCCAAGAGCGCAGCAGGTCATCCAAAAGTGATCCCAGAGTACTCGTAGTATCCCAGAGTGAACCCTGGCACATCAGATTGATCCCAAAATTCATCCAGTCACTCGAGAGTGATCCCAGATACACCCAGTGATCCCAGAATGCACCCAGTCACCCCACAGTGACACCAGAGTGGCACCAAGTACGGCGGACCTCTGGGATAAAATGGCGTCAAGTACAGCAGCCATCTTGGACAAAACGGCAGCATGTTCGGCGGCCATCTTGGTAAAAATTGCTGCACGTATGACAGCCATCTTGGACAAAATGGCGGATTGAACGACGTCCATTTTGGAAATAATCACTGCAAGTATGGCAGTCATCGTGGAAAAACTGGAGGCAAATATGTCGTCCATCTTTAACAAAATGGCGGCAAGTACGACCGCCATCTTGGCCAAAATGGCGGCAAGTGCGGCAGACATCTTGGACAAAATGGCGGCAGGTACGCAGCAATCTTGGACAAAATGGGGGAAATTACAATGCAGAGTGTCGACAGTGATACGACAGTGATCCCAGAATGTTCCAGTGAACAGACAGTGATCCAAGAGTTCACCTAGTCACCACAGAGTGATCCCAGACTGCACCCAGTCACCTCAGATTGATCCCAGAGTGCACCAGGGATCCCAGAATGCTCCCAGTTATCCCAGAGTGCAACCAGTTCCACCAGAGTGATCCCAGAGTGGCAGTCTTTATATTTAGAGCACCACCACAACAACTACAACTAAAACCATTTGTATTTATAAGATGTGTATAATATATTTTTGATATGTATGTTAACACACGGCCAACATGATGGCAAGTACGGCAGCCATCATGAAAAAAACGGCGGCCAGCATGGAGGCCATCTGGACAAAATGGCAGCAAGTAAGGCGGCCACCTTAAACAAAATGGCGGCAAGTACGGCAGCCATCTATGGAAAAATGACGGCATGTACGGCGTCCACCTTGGATAAAATGGCCGCAAGTACGGCGGTCATATTGGACAAAATGGCGGCAAGTAAGGTGATCATCTTGGATAAAATGGCGGCAATACGTCAAGGCTGTTAGACAGGAACAGCAGGAGGCCATTGAGCCCTTCGAGCCTGTTACACAGTAACAGGAGGAGGTCATTCAACCCCTTGATGCTGTTACACTGTAACAGGAGGCCAATCAGCCCATCAAGCCTGTTAGATAGGAACAGGATGAATCTTTTCAGCCCTTGGAGCCTGTTATACAGGAACTGGAGGTCATGCAGCCTCTCAAGCCTATGACACTGAAATAGGACAAGGCCATTTAGCCCTTCGAGCCTGTTACACACGAACAGGAGGCGAACCTGCACCTCAAGATTGTCAGATAGCAACAAGAGGAGGCCATTCTAACCCTCGAGCCTGTTACTCAGGAAGAGGAGGCCAATCAGCCCCACAAGCTTGTTAGATTGTATCAGAGGGAGGCCATTCAGCCCCATAAGTCTGTTATACAGGAACTGAAAGCCATTCAGCTCCTCGAGCCTGTTATACAGGAACTTGAGGCCACTCAACGCTTCAAGCTTTTCAGATAGCAAAAGGAGGAGGCCATTCAGCCCCTCGAGCTTTTTACATGGGAACTGAAGTCCATTCAGCTCCTCGACCCCATTACACAGGAACAGAACGAAGCCACTCAGGCTCTCCAGCCTGTCACACAGGAACTGGAGGAGATTTCGCCTCTGAAGCCTGTTAAGTAGGAACAGGAGGAGGCTATTCAGCCCCTCATAACTGTTGTACATGAGCTGGAGGAGGCTATTCAGCCACACGATCCTGTTACATAGCAACAGGTGGAGGCCATTCAGACCCTCGAGCCTATTGCATTGGAGCAATAGGAGGTCAATAAGCTCCTTGAGCCTGTTCCACCACTCATTCAGATCATGGCTGATCTGTATCTTAACTCCATCTGCCGCCTTGGTTCCAGAATCCTGAATACCCCTAACCCTAACCTAACAAAAATTTATCAATCTCAATTTTGAAATTTCGTATTGACACCGAGCCTCAATTTACTTTTGTGGGAGAGAGTTCCAGGTTTCCACTACCCTATGTGTGAAGAAGTGCTTCCAGACATGAACCCTGAACGGCCTAGCTCCAATTTTAAGGTTATGTCCCCCTTGTGCTGGACTCCCCCACCAGAGGAAGGAGTTTCTCTCTATCTACCCTATCAACTCCTTTAATCATCTTAAAACACCTCAATTAGATCGCCCCTTAATCTTCTATATTCAGGGAAATACAAGTCTCGTCTAATCAACCTGTCCTCATAATTTAACCCTTTAAGCCCCGATATAATACTGGTAAATCTGCGCTGTACCCCTTCCAAGGGCAATATATCCTTCCTGAGGTGCAGTGCCCAGAACTGAATGCAGTCCTCCAGATGGGGTCCAACCAGAGCTCTGTACAGCTGGAACATAACTTCCACCCCTTAAGATTCCAACCCTCTTGAAATAAAGGCCGACATTCTATTAGCCTTTTTAATTAAGAGAAGACATGACCCCGGAGATTTGTATCTGAATCAAATGCTTGACTTTGTGAGGTGCAGCCTGCCTTTAAGAAGTGCAGTCTGCCTTTAAGAGGTTCTAACCACTCACACAATATTCCCCCCAATCTACCACCACCACCCTCCCACCTCCCCCCACCTCCCCCCCCCACCACACCCCCCACCAACCCACAACCCGCTCCACCCCCCCCCCCCCCGCCAGTGCGAGTGAGGATGTACCTTTATATCAGTGAGTTTGAGCGAGGATGCCCCTTTATATCAGAGTGTGAGCGAGATTGCCCCTTGAAATCAGTGAGTGTGAGCGAGAATGCCCCTGTATATGAGTGAGTGAGAGTGAGATTGAGCGAGGATGCCCCTGTATATCAGTGAGTGTGAGCGAGGATGCCCCTGTCTATCAGTGAGTGTGAGCGAGGATGCCCCTTTATATCAGTGAGTGGGAGCGAGGATGCCCCTGTATATCAGTGAGTGTGAGCGCGGATGCCCCTGTATATCAGTGAGTGTGAGCGAGGATGCCCCTGTATATCAGTGAGTGTGAGAAGAAAGCCCCTGTATATCATTGAGTTGGAGCGAGGATGCCCCTGTATATCAGTGAGTGTGAGTGAGGATGCCCCTGTATATCAATGAGTGGGAGCGAGGATGCCCCTGTATATGAGTGAGTGAGAGTGAGATTGAGCGAGGATGCCCCTGTATATCACTGAGTGTGAGCGAGGATGCCCCTGTCTATCAGTGAGTGTGAGCGAGGATGCCCCTGTCTATCAGTGAGTGTGAGCGAGGATGCCCCTTTATATCAGTGAGTGGGAGCGAGGATGCCCCTGTATATCAGTGAGTGTGAGAGAGAAAGCCCCTGTATATAATTGAGTTGGAGCGAGGATGCCCCTGTATATCAGTGAGTGTGAGTGAGGATGCCCCTGTATATCAATGAGTGGGAGCGAGGATGCCCCTGTATATGAGTGAGTGAGAGTGAGATTGAGCGAGGATGCCCCTGTATATCACTGAGTGTGAGCGAGGATGCCCCTGTCTATCAGTGAGTGTGAGCGAGGATGCCCCTGTCTATCAGTGAGTGTGAGCGAGGATGCCCCTGTATATCAGTGAGTGTGAGAGAGAAAGCCCCTGTATATCATTGAGTGGGAGCGAGGATGCCCCTGTATATCAGTGAGTGTGAGCGAGGATGCCCCTGTGTATCAGTGAGTGTGAGAGAGAAAGCCCCTCTATATCATTGAGTGTGAGTGAGGATGCCCCTTTATATCAGTGAGTGTGAGCGCGGATGCCCCTCTATATCAGTGAATGTGAGCGAGGATGCCCCTTTATATCAGTCAGTGTGAGCGAGGATGTCCGTTCATATCAGTGAGTGTGACGAGGATGCCCCTGTGTATCGGTGAGTGTGAGCGAGGATGCCCCTGTATATCGGTGAGTGTGAGCGAGGATGCCCCTGTATATCGGTGAGTGTGAGCGAGGATGCCCCTGTATATCAGTGAGTGTGAGCGAGGATGCCCCTTTACATCAATACACCATCGGTTTGCTCTGGGATCGAGCATTTCTCGAGTGTCCTGATTTAACGCTCCACGTCAGGTGGGACACAGACAGCTGCCCTTGAACCCAGTCAGTCCTCGTTCCCCACAATAAATTCTCCCCTTTCTGAACGTCAGGGACCCACACTTGTCTTCCTAATCTTTTTCTTTTTACATACTTGTAGAATCTTTTCCAGTCCGCTTTTATCTTCCTTCCACCTTTACTCTCATACTCTGGTTTTCCTCTCAATCAATCTCTTGCTCCTTTTTGCTGAATTCTAAACTGCTCCCAATCCTCAGGCTTCCTGCTTTTTCTGCTCACTTTATCTCACTCCTCTTTCGATCTAATCCTATCCTTCAATTCTTTTATTCGTCACGGTGGGGCCGCTTTTCCTTTGGTGTTTTTGCCCAGAAAGAAGTGAATGACCGGAAATACAATCAGAAGTAGCTGATTGACATCCCTGCTCACCAATCGGGGCTCAGCACCCGCCCCGCGTTTGATTGATTGACCTCGAGTTGGGGACGTCGGCTCGGGTCAGGTGGCTGCTAATTTTAAAGTTGCGCGGCAGTTAAACCGACACAGCTTGCGTGTGACGTGTGTCGAGCGGCGGGGCCGCGAGCTGACTGATGGGAGAGTCCAGGAGAAGATCAACCGGTCCCAATCCACCGCCATCATCTCAATCCATCACCCTTGGAGAAGATCAACTGGTCCGCATCCACCGCCATCATCTCAATCCATCGCCTTCCTCCCCCTGGAGAAGATCAACTGGTCCACATCCACCGCCATCCTCTCAATCCACTGCCATCCTCCCCTGGAGAGGATCAACCACTTTGTGAAGGCTTTGTGGAGTGAGGAGGTGAGTCACTCGCCGCAGAATACCCAGCCTCTGACCTGCTCTTGTAGCCACAGTGTTTATATGGCTGGTCCAGCTAATTTTCTGGTCAATGGTGACCCCCAGGATGTTGATGGTGGGGGATTCGGTGATGGTAATGCCATTGAATGTCAAGTGGAGGTGGTCAGACTGTCTCTTGTTCGAGATGGTCATGGCCTGGCACTTGTCCAGCGCGAATGTTACTTGCCATTTATCAGCCCAAGTCTGGATGTTGTCCATGTCTTGCTGCATGCGGGCTTGGACTGCTTCATCATTTGAGGGGTTGCGAATGGAACTGAAGATTCTGCAATCATCAGCGAATATCCCCATTTCTGACCTGACGATGGAGGGAAGGTCATTGATGAAGCAGCTGAAGATGGTTGGGCCTAGGACACTGCCCTGAGGAACTCCTGCAGCAATGCCCTGGGGCTGAGATGATTGGCCTCCAACAACCAATACCATTTTCCTTTGTGCTAGGTATGACTCCAGCCACTGGAGAGTTTTCCCCCTAATTCCCATTGACTTCAATTTTACGAGGGCTCCATGGTGCCACACTTGGTCAAATGCTGCCTTGATATCATGGGCAGTCACTCTCACCTCACCTCTGGAATTCAGCTCTTTTGTCCATTTTTGGACCAAGGCTGTAATGAGGTCTGGAGCCGAGTGGTTCTGGCGGAACCCAAACTGAGCATCGGTGAGCAGTTTATTGGTGAGTAACTGCCGCTTGATGGGACTGTCGACGATACCTTCCATCACTTTGCTGATGATTGAGAGTGGACTGATGGGGCGATAATTGGCCAGATTGGATTTGTCCTGCTATTTGTGGACAGGACATAACTGGGCAATTTTCCACATTGTTGGGTAGATGCCAGTGTTGTAGCTGTACTGAAACAGCTTGGCTAGAGACGCAGCCAATTCTGGAGCACAAGTCTTCAGTACGAAAGCTGGGATGCTTTTTCGTCAGGCTGCAGGAGGTTTCAGTTTCGGTCCCAGCTATTAGGTTCAATCTGATTGACATCTCTGTCCAACAATCAGGAGCCCGGTCCCGCCCCACTGATTCACTGCCTGCACGGAGGGGGTCACGTGGCTCCTGTTATTTAAACCCCTGTTCAGGGAGTGGGAGGCGGAGAGGCAAGTGGTCGGGGAGTTGTGATGGCGGTGGAAGAGCGGGCCCAGGCCGCGGAAGAACGGGCCCAGGCCGAGGAAGAGCGGGCCCAGGCGGCGGAAGAGCGGGCCTCGGCAGCGGAAGAGCGAGCCCAGGCCTCGGAAGAGCGGGCCCAGGCCGCGGAGCATCGACTCCAGGCCGCGGAACAGCCGGCCCATGCCGCGGAAGAGCGAGCAGAGGCCGCAGAAGAGCGAGCAGAGGCCGCGGAAGAGCGGGCCCAGGCCGCGGAGCGGCGACTGCAGGCCTTGGCGGAGCGGGCCCAGGCCGCGGAAGAGCGGGCCCAGGCAGCGGAGCGCCGACCCCAGGCCGCGGAAGAGAGAACCCATGCCGCGGCGGATCGGCGACTCCAGGCCGCGGAAAAGCGAGCAGAGGCCGCGAAAGAGCGGTCCCAGGCCGCGGTGCGCCGACTCCAGGTTGCGGAAGAGCGTGCCCAGGCCGCTGACCGGCGACTACAGGCTGCAATGCCGATTTCCCCTTTGATGAAGCGGAGGCTGCAGTCCAGGGTGGCGGAGAAAGTGGCAGGTGGGTGCTGCAGAGCTGGGAGTGGGCAGTACCGAGAGTGAGGGTAATGGAGCGGGGGAGTGTTTGGGAGGATTCATACCATCGTGGCCGGAACTGCGGATGATTATTGTCAATATCACACCGTATCTGTGTGAGGTAGTGTATTAATACTGTCCGTTCTTCTCCATATCAGCTAAAGGTTGTATTACCGGTGTGGGGCGCTGTCGGTCGGTGGGGGTGGTGTTTCAGTCGGTCGGGGCGTGGGGCGGTGTCGGTCGGTCGGGGGCGGTATGTCGATCTGTCGGGGCGTGCAGCGGTGTCGGTCCGTACGGCGGAGTCGGGCTGTGTCATCAAGCTGAGCTTCCGATCTGATATTCTCTCCACCGCAAGGACTGCCTACTTCCACATTTTTTTTTATTCGTTCATGGGATGTGGACGTCGCTGGCGAGTCCGGCATTTATTGCCCATTCCTAATTGCCCTTGAGAAGGTGGTGGTGAGCTGCCTTCTTAAACCGCTGCAGTCCGTGTGGTGAAGGTTCACCCACAGTGCTGTAAGGGAGTTCCAGGATTTTGACCCAGCGACGATGAAGGAACCTCGATATATTTCCAATTCGGGATGGTGTGTGACTTGGATGGGAACGTCCAGGTGGTGTTGTTCCCATGTGCCTGCTGCTCTTGTCCTTCTTGGTGGTGAAGGTTCCAGGATTGGAAGAAGCTGTCGAAGAAGCCGTTTCGAGTTGCTGCAGTGCATCATGTGGACTCAGTAACATCGTCCATCTCCATCCCTTCTTGAGCTCATCTGCTGCTGAAACCCTCCTCCGTGCTTTGATCACCTGCAGACTCGATTTTTCCAATACTCTCCGAGCCGGCTTTGCTCCTTTCATCCTCCGTAAACTTATGTGAATCCAAAACACTGCTCACCGATCACTGTGAATTCCCATGCACACATGGCAGGATCCTGATACATTGTGAATCCGCATACACACCTGGAAGGATCCCGATACACTGTGAATCCATATGCATACCTGGCAGGATCCCGATACACTGTGAATCCCTATAAACACCTGGCAGGTGCCTGGTACATTGTGAATCCCCAAACACAAATTGGAGAATCCTGATGCACTGTCAATCCCCATAGACATATGGCAGGATCCTGATACACTGTGAATCCTCATACACAACTGGCAGGATCCTGATACACTGTGAATCCACATACACATCTGGCAGGATGCTCGTACACTGTGAATACTCCTACACATCTGGCAGGATCCTGATACACTGTGAATCCCAATACACACCTGGCAGGATCCTGATTCACTCTGAATCCTAATACACACCTGGCAGGCTCCTGATTAGCTGTGAATCCCCTTAAACACCTGGCAGGATCCTGATGCACTGTGAATTCCCATATACACGTGGAAGGATCCTGATAAACTGTGAATTCCCATGCACACTTGGCAGGAACCTGATAGATTGTGAATCCCCGTACAGATCTGGCCGGTTCTCGATGTATTCTGAATCCCCATATGCACCTGACAGAAACCTGATACACTGTGAGCCCCCATACACACCTGGCAGGATCCCGATACGCTGTGAACCCCCATACACAACTGGCAGGATGCTGATACACTGTGAATCCCCATACACAACTGGTAGGATCCCGACACTTCCTGCCTCCAAACACACCTGCTAAGTGCTGCCCAGATGTTCTGTGCTCACAAGTAAAAAGCAGTGCCGTGGATTAATGTGAGGGAAAGACAATGTTCAGTGTAATTTGGAGTTACGGACTGGCTTCCTAATGGCAGTGGAAGAGAGAACTTATTCTACTCAAAGAACAGTCCTTTAACTCATGGTCTTTTTAGACCCAATGGAATGACTGATGGCAGTGAAAGAGAGAATTTATTCAATTCAAGAATAGCCCTTTAACTCAGGGTCTTTTTAGATCCAATATAATGACTGATGGCAGTGAAAGAGAGAACTTATTCAATTCAAGAATAGCCCTTTAACTCAGGGTCTTTTTAGACCCAATATAATGACTGATGGCAGTGAAAGAGAGAACTTATTCCACGAAAAGAACAGTCCTTTAAATCAGGGTCATTTTAGACCCAAGGGAATGACTGGTGGCAGTGGA
This sequence comes from Heptranchias perlo, assembly GCF_035084215.1. Classification (NCBI taxonomy): domain Eukaryota; kingdom Metazoa; phylum Chordata; class Chondrichthyes; order Hexanchiformes; family Hexanchidae; genus Heptranchias; species Heptranchias perlo. The sequence continues at coordinate 3,619,869 of NW_027139644.1, read as the reverse complement.
AGAGAGAACTTATTCTACTCAGAGAATAGTCCTTTAACTCAGGGTCTCTGTGGAGCCAATGGAATGACTGATGGAAATATATTTTAATTTCCCAAACCTGCATTAGAGGAAATTCAGACCAAAATGAAACAACGGCGTATCATTATTGGGAGAACAGTTGATATGAACTGTGAGTGTTTTCTGCTCTAACATTACTCTGAGTGATGTGGGCAGCAGTTCTAATCCTAATTCTAATCGGTGATATGACAGGACTGTTTTAAGAACACATTCAATCTAGATGTAAAATGGTGAAAAATTGTTCACAATTTCTGAAACACAATATAACAGGAGAATGATGAGGGACAGGAAAAGGCCATTTTGCGCAAATAAGCCTGTCCCTGTTCGAGAGATGACCCCACCTACCACTCCTCTCAGTGTATCCACAGAAACACGTTCAATTATGTCTTGACCCCACTTACACTGCCCTTTTAGTGTCTTTCCTTGGTACCTGGGTCCCCCGAACCCCACCACATTGGGTGAGAAAATTACTCTAATTTCCATTCTTATTTCTGACTTTCAATTTTCTCCGTTATTAATTATTTTGGTGATTGTGAGCCTGTTTCCTGCACTAATGTTGGGAATTCGATTGAAACTTTCCAATACCGAAGTCCCTTGTCCAAACGAAATACATCAAACCTCCTCACCCTAACCTCAACCCAAACTCGAATACCTGAAATCATCTTTCTGATTCCCCTCTGTACCTTCAGAATTGCTGTAATCATTACTTGTGCTCAGGTGACGATAGAAGTTCAGAAAATATTCCAGATGGCCAACCCGAGTCCAGTTTCTAAAAGCTGCCCTCACACATAGGTTAAACAGTGGAACTTCTGTCCATTCACAGACTGTCCCTCTCCCAATGCCCACAATATCCCAGATAACCTGCCAGAGGTCAGATACAATAACAGTGGGAGTCTGTCCATTCACGTCTGTCCCTCTCCCATTGATACCCAATACCCTATTTCCCATTTCCGCAGAAGGTCAGCACCACTGACAATTTCATAGATTGATTCACGAGAACTTCTACTGTCACATAACGAGGATAATGCGTGGATTTGAAACGAGACGTCTATAGTGCATGTCAGGGCTGATGGTATGAACCATCAGAGGGAAATAACACCTTCAAAGAAATCTCCATGTTCACTAAATATTACAATCAAGTGAGGATTTGAAACTTCTCTCAGCCCTTGTTCACTTTCAAACGAGGTTTTCAGTAACTGAGTTAAATGTCCTGCTCGCACCTCTATTGAAGCTGTGAAACTGAATATTAAAGAGATATTGAGAATTTGTTTTCATATTAATATAACTAACATTGAGAACCACTTTCTGTCTGTTCTCATTGAAGATGTTCAACAGAAACACAAGGAAACACTCCGGGTCCAAACTGAAACATTGAGAGTGAACACGATCCTAATAAACGAGAAGGTTAAGATTTTCCAGTTGGTCAATTTATACACTGAGGTAACCGTCATTTCAACTGTTCGAGATCGGACACTTGCAGAACATGAACTGCTGGCAAAAGGCCGAGACCATGAAGAGTGGAGAGAGAAACATCGCCGGAGAGAATTGGAAAAAATCCGAACTGACCAATTGTTCCAGAGCAGTTTTTCCCAGAGAAAATCCAAATCTGGGAGTTCAGCAGCAGTGAGCGGAGTCGCGGGGATTGGAAAAACAACATTGGTTCAAAAGATTGTTTATGACTGGGCCACTGGGAAAATATACCCACACCTTCAATTTGTTTTCAGTTTTAAATTCCGCGATTTGAACGCAATTAACTGTAAAATAAACCTGAGGAATCTGATATTGGATCTGTATCCTTACTTTGGGGATATTCTGAGAGATCTCTGGAAGCACCCAGAGGGATTACTGTTTATATTTGATGGTTTAGATGAATTCAAGGACAGTATCGATTTTGCTGACAATCGGAGAAATACAGAACCTCAGTACATGTGCACAGATCCTGAAGACTGGTGTGAAGTGTCTGACATTGTGTACAGTTTAATACAGCACAAGCTGCTCCCAGGATGTTCAGTGCTAGTGACCAGCCGCCCCACTGCATTACATTTATTGGAAAAGGCTGAGATCAATATCTGGGCTGAAATCATGGGATTTGTTGGTGAGGAACGGAAGGAATATTTCAACAAGTTTTTTGAAGATCAGGCGGTGGCAGCAGCTGTTTTCAAACATGTGGAGGAGAACGAGATCCTGTACACCATGTGTTACAACCCTTCCTACTACTGGATCCTCGGTCTGTCACTGGGTCCCTTCTTCACACAAAGAGACAGGAAACAGCAGCGAGTTCCCAAGACCATCACCCAACTATATTCCTGCTATATTTACAACATTCTGAAAAACGATGGCCGAGAGATTAAATCCCCCCGTGATGTGTTACTGAAGATCGGTGAGATGGCCTTCACAGGAGTCTCCGAGAAGAAGATTGTGTTTAGAAATGGAGATTTGATCAAGTACAATCTGCAACCTTCCCAGTTCCTGTCTGGGTTCATGATGGAACTTTTGGAGAGAGATGATTCTGCCCAGAGTGTGGTTTACACATTCCCGCACCTCACCATCCAAGAGTTTGTAGCCGCACTCGCACAATTCCTGACTCCAGATCCAGGGGACATCCGGAAACTCCTCCGTGAAGCCCACAACAAGGAAGATGGGCGATTTGAGATATTTCTCCGTTTTGTTGTTGGTCTCTCCTCCTCACAGTCAGCTCAGCCCCTGGTGGAGTTTCTGGGTCCATTTCTTCATCAAACAATCTGCCGAGTGATTGAATGGGTGAAGAAGGAGGTTGAAGGACAGATTGGAAAGACATATAGTAAAACTGCGAAACGGGACCTCCTGAACACATTCCACTACCTGTTTGAGTCTCAGGATGAAACACTGGCTCTGGTCTCAGTGGGATCTGTGGAAAGACTTACATTTAGTGGATTGCGACTGACCCCGATTGACTGTGCAGTGCTGTCTCATGTCATTGGACTCTGTGATACAATAAAAGAACTCAATCTGGAGGACTGCTCCATTCATTGTGAAGGACTCCAGCGGCTGGGACCCGCACTGTACAAATGCCAGGTGTTGAGGTAACTGTTTATTTGTCTCTAACTGTTAGCCCAATTGTAGAACATTTACAGATTTTGTTCTTGCTCCCTAATGAAGGGAAGCAAACAGTTCAGATAAAACAGAGAAAAGCAGACAATTTTCCCCAAACATGACGGGACCAGTCATTGACCTCCAGGAGGGTAATTCTGATCAGCAGGGAATGAGACCGGACTGAAGTACATTAAAAGGATTCACACAAACAGCAGTTTATTTGAAAAAACATTTACTGACAGTCCCTGATTCAGTCCTTGAATCTCACTCTATCCATTCCCTGGCTAGAGTGAGATTCATTGTCAGAGACAGGGAAATCTGGGAATTAATTTCCTGAAGATTTTTCAGTGTTTCCTGTAATATCAGAGACATATTGTCAGATCGGGAATGTGGTTCAGTTTGTTACTCAATCTTTGTCTGTTTGTGTTCAGACTGGGGAGAAATAAACTGGGAGATTCAGGAGTGAAACCGTTGTCTGCGGCTCTGAGGAACCCGGACTGTAAAATACAGGAACTGCGGTAAGTACCAAACTGTGTGAGATTGTATTTATAATAACTGGATGTCGAACACTGTACATTAGTGTCAGTATAAATAATAATAATACAAATAATTACTGGGAATTCACTCTGATCTCCAGGTTATGGGATAACGATCTCACAAATTCATGTACCAAGGATCTCTCCTCCGCTCTCAGTGCAAACCGGTCACTGACGGGTCTGAACCTGGGTAATAATAAACTGGGAGATTCAGGAGTGAAACTGCTGTCACCGGCTCTGAGGAATCCGAACTGTAAAATACAGGAACTGGAGTGAGTATAAAACTGTGCGAGATTGTGTTTATAATAACTGGATGCTGAAAACGGTGCATTAATGTCAGTATAAGTAATAATAATACAAATAAATACTGGGAATGTTCTCTGATTCCTGTTATCCCTGCTCGTCTCTGTCTCTCTCCTCTCTCTCTGATCTCCAGGTTGTGGGATAACGATCTCACAGCTTCTTGTACGGAGGATCTCGTCTCCGCACTGAGTACAAACCTGTCACTGACGGTTCTGCACCTGGGTAATAATAAACTGGGAGATTCAGGAGTGAAACTACTGTCTGCGGCTCTGAGGAACCCGGACTGTAAAATACAGGAACTGCGGTAAGTACCAGACTGTGTGAGTTTGTGTATATAATAACTGGATGTCTAACACAGTAGATTATTATTAGTATCAGCAATAGTGTTACTAATAAAGTACATTATTATCAGTATCAGTAATAGCGTTATTAATAAATACTGTACATTATTATTAGTATCAGTAATCGTGTTATTAATAAACACTGGGAATTTACTCTGATTCTTGTTATTTCTCTCCCTCCGATCCCCAGTCTGTATAATGTCGGTCTCACAGATTCTTGCACCGATGATCTAGTCTCCGCTCTCAGTGCAAATCGGTCACTGACGGATCTGAACCTGGGATCAAACTCCTTCACAGACCGATCTGCGCCCGCTCTCCGCTCCCTCATACAGACCTGCAGGAGTCTGGAGTGGATCGGGTGAGTGTTTGTGTTAATATTTAATGTAATAAATAAAATATCAATGGGATTCAGTCCGTTTTATGGGTAATATTTGTTTGTATTTATTATTGAAATATTAACCACAGTCTCCCTGTTATTTACACTGTTGTTAAATATTTTACTTTCTGTTTAATCTTTAATCCATTTCAGGCTTTGGAGGAATCGGTTCAGTCAGAATGGAAAGAATCAAATGAAGTCACTGCAGGGCACAAGACAAAGACTGATCGTGGGAGTGTGAACATTTCAATTTATAACAATTCCTGGTCTCATTATATGAACATTTCAATTTATTACCATTCCTGGTCTCATTATATGAACATTTCAATTGATAACCATTCCTGGTCTCATGATATGAACATTTTTGGCCGATTCTCTGTCCCTCCGCTTTAACCGGCCGCGCTCCAGGTTTCAATCCTAACGGCCCTTTAATGGTTTCCAGCTCGAGCTGAGCGAGCGTCATCTCCCATTGTGACGTCAGAGGCCCAGCGACAGGGTCACGAGACTCAGTGACCCGGTCCCCCAGCGCTGATTCTGCAGGATATCCGGGGCTGGATGGTCCCCAATGGGGCACTGGGTCAATGTACAGAGAGGAAGGGCCCAGGGTGCGGCTCAGTCTGGGCTGCAGTGGGAAACTGAGTCAATGTACAGACAGGAAGGGCCCAGGGTGGGGCTCAGTCTGGGCTGCAATGGGACACTGGGTCAATGTACAGACAGGAAGGGCCAAGGGTGGGGCTCAGTCTGGGCTGCAGTAGGACACTGGGTCAATGTACAGACAGGAAGGGCCCAGGGTGGGGCTCAGTCTGGGCTGCAGTGGGACACTGGGTCAATGTACAGACAGGAAGGGCCCAGGGTGGGGCTCAGTCTGGGCTGCAGTTGGACACTGGGTCACTGTTGGATCAATGTTCATCGGAACACCAGGGACTCCCTATCTTTTCTTGTGTTATTGCTGCTGGATCTGTTCCGTCCTCTGAAACAGACAGAGTAGGCCCTGGTTTAACATCTCTTCGGTGAAAGCAACATTCAATCGAAAATAAAATCAGTCAGAGTGGAAAACGAGCTGCTTATTCGCTTTCGCCTGTTTTGCTCTAACGCCCAAGATGAATTTATTCTCTAATTTACTCCGTGGACTGGCGATCTCATGGGATTGAATTGTCAGATATCTGAATGGTTAATCCGAAATTAATCTTACCAATCTGCAGTCGTGTCAGACACTGATCTAAACTATAATGTGATAATCAGTGTTCCAGCTAATGCTGAATGACGGTGATACTCTCAGCTGCTTTTACAATCGGTTATTCGTTGTTTTCAGTATCTGCATATTAATTATGTGTTTAAATTGCTTGGTGACCCTGTATACAACTGTTTATATGTAATTATTATTGTTATATTCAATGTTTAAATAAAGATAATTATGAATTCCAATTCAATAAACCATTCTTGTGCATGATTTGCTGTCTGCCTTCTTCTTCTTTGAAGATTTGGCAAGAAACTGTTGATACAGTCACTCAGTAGCTTGTGGGGATCCGAATTAATGGTCGATGAGGTGAACTCATTCAATCTGAACTCGGTCATGTCAGCCAGTTCAGGGAGCAATATTTGGCATCATTCACTTCGAGACATCGGTCACAATCGAACAGGAACATGTTAAACCGAGGCCCCAAAACCAGGGCCCAGAGAGGAAATTAAACCCAAGGCAATAAACAGACCAAACTCACGTGGACCCTGTTTGGGCGCAGCCTCTGGAGGAGGCCATGGTCGGTCCCCTCTGGGGGAGGCCTCCGTCGGCCCCCTCTGGAGGATTCCTCGGGCGGTCCCCTCTCGGGGAGGCAATGGGCACCCGAGAGGGATCCCAGAGTGGCAGTCTTTATATTTAGACCACCACCGCAACAACTACAACAACAACAACAATTTGTATTGATAACATATAGATGTGTATTTGCACACGGCCCGCATGACTGCAAGTACGGCAGCCATCTTGGACAAAACGCGGGTTTGTCCAGCGGCCTTCCTGATCAAATTGGCGGTAATAACGGCGGCCATCTTGGAAAAAAAGCTGCAAGTACGGCGGTCATCTTGAACATAATGGCGATAACTATTGCGGCCATGTTCGACAAAATGAGCACAAGTCCGGTGTCCATCTTGGACAAAATGGCGGCCAGTGCGGCACCCATCTTGGATAAAATGGCGACAACTACGCTGCCATCTTGGACAAAACGGCGGAAATTACCATGCAGAGTGTCGACAGTGATCCCTCAATGACCCCAGAGTGCACCTCGTCACCACAGAGTGATTCCAGAGTGCACCGAGGGATCCCAGCATGCACCCAGTCACCCCAGAGTGATCCCGGATTACACGCAGTATCCCAGAGTGAATCCAGTCAGCTCAGAGTGGTCCCAGTTTGCACCCAGGATTCCCAGTTTGCATCCAGTCACTTCAGAGTGCTCCCAGAGTGCACTCAGTCACCCCAGGGTGATTCCCAACCTGGCAGTCTTTATATTTAGAACAGGACCACAACAATAACTTGTCTTTTTAGAAATGTATCATATTTATATTTATATGATATATATGCGTGCATATTTACACACGGCCAGAATGGTAGCACGTACCGCAGCCACCTTTGGCAAAATGGCAGCAAGTACTTGGGCCATCTTGGACAAAATGGCGGCTAGTAGTGCGGCCATCTTGGACAAAATGGCGGCAAGTACCGCGCAGAGCCTCCCCAGCGATCCCACAGCGACCCGACAGTGAATGAAGATTGTACCCATTGATCCCACAGTGCAACCAGTCATACCGGAGTGAACCCAAAGTGGCAACCTTTATATTCAGACCACCACCACAACAACTACGATTACACCAACAACAATCTGTATTTATAACATATATATGTGTGTATTTACACACTGCCCGCATGACGGCAAGTACGGCAGCCATCTTGGATGAATTGGCGGCAAGCACCTCAAGGCTGTTAAACAGGAACAGCAACAGGCCATTGGGACCTTCGGGCCTGTCACACAGTAACAGGAGGCCAATCAGTCCCTCAAGCCTGCTAGATAGGAACAGGTTGAGGCTTTTCAGCCCTTGGAGCCTGTTATACAGGAACTGGAGGTCATGCAGTCCCTCAAGCCTGTGACACTGGTACAGGACGAGGCCATTTAGCCACTCGAGACTGTTAGACACGAACAGGAGGCTAACCAGCTCCCGAAGCCTGTTAGATAGTATCAGGAGGAGGCCATTCAGCCCCTCAAGCCTGTTATACTGCAACTGAAAGCCATTCAGCCCCTTGAGCCTATTACACTGGAAAAGGATGAGGCCATTCAGCCCCTCAAGCCTGTTCGGTCGGAATAGGCGGCGGCCATTCAGCCCTTCAAGGCTGCTACACAGGAACAGGAGGAGGCCATTCAGCCCTTCGAGCCTGTTACACAGGAACAGGAGGACATTCCGTCCATCGAGCCTGTTAACTAGGAACAGGAGGAGGCTATTCAGCCCCTCAAAACTGTTGTACAGGAACTGGAGGAGGCCATTCAGCCAGTGGAGCCTGTTACATAGCAACAGGTGGAGGTCATTCAGCTCCTCGAGCATGTTACATAGGAACAAACGAGGTCATTCAGCCCCACGAGTCTGTTGCATAGGAACAGGAGTAGACAATTCAGTTCGTTGAACCTGTTCCGCTATTCAATTAGATCATGGCTGATCTGCATCTGAACTCCATCAACCCGCCTTGGTTCCAGAATCCTTAATACCCTTGCTTAATAAAAATCTATCAATCTCCGTTTTAAAGTTTCGGATTGACCCCCCGCCTCAACAGACTTTTGTGGGAGAGAGTTCCAGATTTCTACTCCCCTTTGTGTCAAGAAGTGCTTCCTGAAATCACCCCTGAACGGCCAAGCTCTAATTTTAAGGTTATGCCCCCTTGTTCTGGATTTCCTACCAGAGGAAGTAGTTTCTCTCCATCTACCCTATCAACTCCTTTAATCACCTTAAACACCTCAATTAGATCACCCCTTAATCTTCTATATTAAGAAGAATACAAGCCTTGTCCATGCAACCTGGCCTCATAATTTAACCCTTTTCGCCCTGATATCATTCTGGTGAATCTGCGCCGCACCCCCTCCAATATCCCCCCTGAGGTGCAGTGCCCAAAACTCAATGAAGTCCTCCAGATGTTGTCTAACCAGAGTTCTGTACAGCTGTAACTTAATTTCCATCCCTTTATATTCCAGCCCTCTTGAATAAAGGCCAACATTCCATTATCCTTTTTAATCTGATCCACAGTGTCCCAGTGATACCACAATATCCCAGTGAACCAGCAGTGTCCCTCTGATCCCACAGTGTTCAGTGATCCCACAATATCTCAGTGAACCTGCAGTGTCCCAGTGATCACACAGTAACCCATGATCCCAGTGTCCCAGTGATCCCACAGTGTCCCAGTGATCTCACAGCAACCTAATGATCCCATATTGTCCCGATCCCACAGTGTCCCAGTGATCCCATAGTATCCCAGTGAACTTGCCGTGTCTCAGAGATCCCACAGCAACCCGTGATCCCACAGTGGTCCCATTGATCTCACGGTGACCCGGACACAACTCACGTGAGGTTAATTGCGTGCAGCCTGTGGTGAAGGCCTCGGTCAGTCCCCTGTGGAGAGAAAGTTTCCTGTACAAGGAATCATCGTCCTACCAAAAATTCTCTTTGCACATCTTCATGTTACAGCATTTCCACAAAAATATTCCTCTGCAGGAAGAGAAAGATAGTGAAATGGAATAGATTAAAACAAAGCAAGCGATTACAAAGGCACAGCAGGAGCCCAGGGCTCCCTCACACTCACTCACTCACTCATTCCATTACACAGGCAGGAAATCTCTCAGCAAACATCACTGACAAACGAAATCCCCAGTTACAAGGCAGAGAATCGAAAGAAAAGAGAGAAAAGTTGGGAGAGAGAGAGACAGAAAGACACTCAGGGCAGACTGAAGAGCAAATGTTGCTTCTCTCTCTCTCCAATACAAGTTTGCAGGGTTTTCCCTCCTGCTTTGCCACTCACTCCCTCACTCACCACTGCCTCACACCCCTCCCCTAAAAGGTGCTGGTCTGTCTGTCTGTCCTGGTTAGTGTTTGCTGCAGGTTCCAAATGGCCCCTGTGCTCATTTTCTGTTCTGTTCCTGGAGCCGTGGGCAAAAAGCCTGGGCATTTTTTGCTACTTTACCCATATATGTTGCAGTTTGCAAAGGCGAACGAACTTTACCTTTGCTCTTTTCTCTTGTTTTAATTAGCAGTGGATAAAAAGCCTGCAACATATAGGGGTAAAGTAGCAAAAAATGCACGGGCTTTGATGTCAACTTACAGTTTGTGGCTTTTTCCAATTAGCCAAAGAGTTGAAACTAATTCATGACTTTTAAAACAGACAAAGCAAAAAAGTTTTTTTTTTAAACCTAATACACAGCATGATCCCTCACTCAGTTACAGGGACAATCTCTCAGTAACATTCATTTACACAGAAACAAAGCCCAGTTTATAAAGGAGAAGAATCTAAAGAGTAAAAGATTGAGAGACAATCTTGATCGACAACAACAACTTGTATTTATATATTACAGCAACTACTACAGCATCAATTTGCATATAAAGATAAATATGTATTTCCATAATACAAGTACGATTATAAAGCCTCCATAAAGCGTGTAGGGAAAGAGCGGAGGGGGAAATGGGACTAATTCGACAAACCTTTCAAAGAGGCGGCACTGGTACAGTGGGCCGAATGGTCTCCTCTTGTGCCGTAGTTACCATGAAACCAAGAATCTCTGAACAACAACTTCAACGCCATGAACCTGAAACAAAATGGACACCAGTAAGGCAGTCATCTTACTCAGGGGCAAGTTGAACATCTTACTGAGGGACAACGCTGCAATTTAACTGAGGGGCAAGGCGGCCAACTTACTTGGGGGCAAGATGGTCATATTGAACAAATTGGCCGCCATGAAGCTAAGACAAAATGGCCACCCTGATCCTGAAGCATAACGGCTGCCAATCAGGCAGCGATCTTACTGAGGGGCAAGCTTGTTACGGTGAGAGGCACGGAGAGGGTTCATTTGTTGTTCCTATTAAATCACCGATACACTACAGTTAAAGATACAAACGGAGTCAAACTGGCACCAGCTGGAGTTTTGGAACATAGGAACATAGAAACAGGAGTCGGTCATTCAGCCCCTCATGCCTGCTCCGCCATTTGATAAGATCATGGCTGATCTGTGATCTAACTCCAGATACCTGCCTTTGGCTCATATCCCTTAATACCTTTGGTTGACAAAAAGCTATCTATCTCAGATTTAAATTTAGCAATTGAGCGAGTATCAATTGCCGTTCCAAACTTCTACCACCCTTTGTGTGTGGAAATGTTTTCTACTCTCACTCCTGAAAGATCTGGCTCTAATTTTTAGAGTGTGCCGCCTACTCCTAAAATCCCAAACCAGCGGGAATAGTTTCTCTCTATCCACCTTATCTGTTCCCCTTAATATCTTATAAACTTCGATCAGATCACTCTTTAACCTTCTAAACTCCAGAGAATACAACCCGAATTTATGTGATCTCTCCTCGTAACTTATCCCTTGAAGTCCGGGTATCATTCTAGGAAACCTAAGCTGCACTCCCTCCAAGGCCAATATGCCCTTCCGAAGGTGCGGTGCCCAGAACTGCTCACAGTACTCAATGTGCGGTCTAACCAAACAGATAGTAAGAGCGACAAAAAGAGAGTATGAAAATAAACTTGCAAGGGATATCAAAACCAATACAAAGAACTTTTAAAGTTATATTAGGAAAAAGAGGGTAGTCAGGAGCAGTGTTGGCCCTTTGAAGACTGAAAGTGGGGATATTGTCATTGACAATGGGGAAACGGCGGACTCTGGGATGATAACTATCTGGTCCTGGGATTTGTCGCTCTTTAGTGCTATTATTTTCTTCATACTGTTGTTTTACTTATGTTAATTTTATTGAGTCCCTGTCCCCGATTCAATATTAGTTTTCTTGGGATTTCCGGCCGAACCAAGGTTTTGTATAGCTGCAGCATAACTTCTGCCCCCTTGTACTCTCGTCCTCTGGATAAAAGGCCACCATTCCATTCGCCTTCTTGATTATTTTCAGCACCTGTTCATGACACTTCAATGAACTATGTACCTGAATCCTTAAGTCCCTTTGGACATCTACTGTTCTTAACGTTTTACCATTTAGAAAGTACACAGTTCTATCCCTTTTTGATCCAAAGTGGATGACCTCACATTTGTTTACATTGATTTCCATTTGCCACAGTTTTGCCCATTCACCAAATCTATCAATATCGCTTTGTAATTTTATGTTATCATCTACATCGCTTACAATGCCATCAATCTTTGTGTCATCTGCAAACTTAGATATGAGACTTTCTATGCCTTCATCTACGTCGTTAATAAATATTGTGAATAACTGAGGCCCCAAGACAGATCCCTGCGGGACTCCACTAGTTACATCCTGCCAATGTGAGTACCCACAATTTATCCCTACTCTCTGTCGCCTGCAAGTCCGTACTTTTACCTCGATTCGATGGGCTTCTATCTTAGCTAACAGTCTCTTATGTGGGACTTTATCAAATGCCTCCCGGAAGGCCATATAAATAACATCCATTGACATTCTCCTGACCACTACTTTAGTCACCTCTTCAAAAAATTCAATCAGGTTTGTCAGGCACGACCTACCTTTCAAGAATCCATGCTGGCTCTCTCTGATTAACTGAAAATTCTCGAGGTGTTCAGTCACCCTATCCTTAATTATAGATTCCAGCATTTTCCCCACAACAGATGTTAGCTAACTGGTCTAGAATTCCCTGGTTTCCCTCTCTCTTCTTTCTTCAAAAGCTGAGTGACATGTGCAATTTTCCAATCTAGAAGGACGGTTCCTGAATCTGGAGAACTTTGAAAGATTATAGTTAGGGCATCTGCAATGTTCTCACCTATTTCCTTGAAAACCCTGGGATGATAACTATCTGGTCCTGGGATTTGTCACTCTTTAGTGCTATTATTTTCTTCATTACTGTTGTTTTACTTATATCAATTTTATTGAGTCCCTGTCCCTGATTCAATATTAGTTTTCTTGGGATTTCTGGCATGCTATCCTCTTTTTCGACTGTAAATACTGACGCAAAGTAATTATTCAACATGTCCGCCGTTTCCCCATTGTCAATGACAATATCCCCACTTTCAGTTTTTAAACGGCCAACACTGCTCCTGACTACCCTCTTTTCCCTAATATAACTATAAAAGTTCTTTGTATTGGTTTTGATATCCCTTGCAAGTTTCTTTTCATACTCTCTTTTTGTCGCTCTTACTATCTGTTTTGTGACCCTTTATTGATCTTTGTATCTTTCCCATTTGCAATTTTTTGCCTTTTTGTATGCCCTTTCCTTATGTCCCTGACCTCTTTAGTTGTCCATGGCTGTTTATTTTTGGCAAGTAGAGTTCCTGCCCCTCAGTGCTACAAACCGATTCTTTAAACATTTCCCACTGATCATCAGACGTTTTACCCATTAACAGATTTGCCCAGTTTACTGTGGACAGTCTCTGTCTCATCCCATTGAAGTCGGCCTTACCCAAGTCTAGAATCTTAGCAGCTGATTCACTTTTTTAACCTTTCAAACACTACCTTGAACTCGATCATATTCCGAACGCTATTGGATAGATGTTCACGCATTTAAGCTGTTAACTAAATCAGGTTCATTACTCATTACTAAATCTAGTATGGCTTGCCCCCTTGTTGCCTCCAGGACATACTGCTGTAGAAAACTATCCCGGACACACTCAATCAATTCACTGCCTTTCTGACAGTTGCTAGTCTGCTTTTTCCAATCTATGTGAAGGTTAAAGTCCCCCATTAAGATCACTATGCCTTTGTTACACGCTTGTCTAATCTCTGCATTTACACAATCGAGCACTTCAGAGCTGCTGCCAGGGGTCCTATACACAACCCCCACTATAGTCTTAGATCCTTTCCTATTTCTCAATTCAACCCATAAGGCCTCTGTTGGCTGCTTACCTCTCGTTATATCCTCCTTTATCAATAAAGTGATTTAATCTCTTATCACTGAGGCTACTCCTCCCCCTCTTCCATTTTCCCTATCTCTCCTGTAGACCTTATAAACTGTTATATTTAGTGCCCAATCCTGACCATCCTGCAGCCATGTCTCAGTAATAGCTATCATGACATCCCCTCCAATTTGAATCTGAACCTGTAGTTCATTTAATTTATTCTTTATACTCCGTGCATTTGTATTTAGAACTCTTAGTTGGGGCATACGCCCTAGCCTGACCTTTAGCTTTGATGCTGGGTTAATCGTTTTCCGCCTTTTCGTTTTCACTTTATCTGTAGTGCCTGAAGTACACTTTCTTTCTGCTGCTCTATGCTTTTTCCCTTTCACTTGTTCTTGAACAACTGTTTGTACTATTTGTATTGAAAATTTCCCCTGGGTCTTCCCCTCTCTTGCTGCTCTCAACTTTACTCCTTTCTGACTCCCCGCTCAGGTTCCCATCCCCCTGCCACTCCAGTTTAAACCTTCTCCAACAGCACTAGCAAAGCCCCCCGCGAGGACATTGGTCCCGGTTCTGCTCGGCTGTAACCTCTCCCGCTTGTACAGGGCCCACCTCCCCCAGAACCGCTCCCAATGTCCCAGGAACCTAAATCCCTCCCTCCTACACCATCCCGCATTCATCCGGTCTATTTTCCTGTTGCTATACTCACTAGCACGTGGCACTGGTAGTAATCCTGAGATTAATACCTTTGAGGTCCTGCTTTTTAATTTATCTCCGAACTCCTTAAATTCACCTTACAGGACCTCATCCCTTTTTACCTATGTCGTTGGTACCGATATGGACCACGACTACTGGCTGTTCATCCTCCCCCTCCAGAATGCCCTGCAGCCCCGCTTCGTGACATCCTTGACCCTCGAACCAGGGAGGCAACATACCATCCTGGCGTCGCGTTTGCCGCCACAGACACGCTTATCTGTTCCCCTTACAACTGAATGCTCTATCAATATAGCCCTGCCTCTTCTTTCCTCCTCTCTTGTGCAGCAGAGCCACCCGTGGTGCCACGAACTTGGCTCTTGCTGCTTTCCCCTGTCAAGCCATCTCCCCCAAAAGTATCCAAAGCGGTTTATCAGTTCGAGAAGGTGATGGCCCCACGGGACTCCTGCTCTACCTGCCTAGTCCTTTTCCTCTGCCTGGCGGTCACCCATTTCCTTTCTGCCTGCGTAATCATTGCTCTGTTGTTAATAGGAAAATAACCTGTGACGGCAATTGTACAAATTCAGGGCAATAAGGATCAGGTTGGCATGAAAACGGGCTTTAAACTGAGATTAATAAAGCCGGGATCCGAATACAATTCATTTACACAGAATTAGAATAGTGATAAACAAACAACTGCTGATCGAAAGGCAAGATAATTCCAAACACTTAACGTTTCAACTCAGAGAGTTCAATGTGTCCTTCCCTCTGGCGTTTGACGCCAATAAACTAACAGCGAGATTTGCCCCTTGCTGTCTCTGCCCTTTTATTTTCCGATAATAAAGAAGTTTTATGATGAGCAATAAAATCGAATTGAGGACACAGAACTGAATCCGGCTGCAGAACACAGTTTCTCTGTGGGGTCTCGTGAACCACAGATGGAAGAGCTGGGGGTCAATTTAATCATTGTTACCACACAAAGAATTAATGACTTCGGTTAAAAGATCAGTAATTTATCAGAACAATTCAATCCGAATGAGACGGTGTGTGATTCAGACCGAGCCTCACACCAGAGAACAGGGCGGAGAGGGATTGTACTGATCAGGCTGAAGGGCGTGTTTATGACGGTGATGTGTAACTGATCTTTACACAGGTTGTGTTCATTAACCTGCAGACCCCACAACCCTAACTTACCCGGACACTATGGAAAATGAATCAGGAGCCGCAGCACAAGGTAAGGACCCCGAATATACTGAGCACAATTGCAGTGTTTTAAAGCAGCAGAACTGACCCATCGCCGTGTATTTGTGTATTAGTTCAATGAGATTGAAAAGTTGCATCCATATTGTGAACTCTCTGAGTTGAATGTATCAATATTGAAACGATTTTTTTTACAAAAGTTAACTTACTGGAAGAAGCGCCATTTAACAGAATAAAATGTCCAAATGTTAACTCACGCACTGAAATCATGCTGTTGTAAATAATTTTCAAAGATAATTTTCGTTTATGACACGGTTAGAGGTTGAGACTTTTGAATGTAAATCACAGCCTCGAACCGTCACCGAAATCCAATGTTTCCAACAACGGGAGATTTATCCTTTGACCCGCATTGACCTCAGGATGCTGGGGCTCCTTCGTGCAAAATCCAAACAAACGCTGCCTTGTTGTCCAGGAGAGTTACTGTCATTTCTTCTCTCGTATTCAACTCTTGTATTGGTGAACAAGTCAGGGTCCGGGGATTTGAGACACCGCCCGAACTGAGTGTATCTGAACAGATTATTGATGAAATAATGCGGATGCTGCAAATCTGAAAAATGCTGGAAATGCTCAGCACGTCAGGCAGCATCCGTGGGTAGAAGAACAGATTTAACGCTTAAGATTGAAGTATCTTTCATCAGAACTGGAAGAATTAAAGATTTAACAGTTTTTAAGCAAGTACAGAGTCAGGGAAAGGGCGGGGGGAAGGGGAGGGGAGGAAGGAAGTGACGGACACACATGCCAAGTAAAGCGGCAATCCAGAGGACTGGGAGAAATATCGGAAACAACAAAGGGATACGAAGAAAATATTAAGAGATGCAAGAAGTGAATACGGAAATAAGATTTGCAAGTAATAAAAAGGCGAATGGTAAACACCCCAGGGTATTAAAACAAGGAGGTGTTGGAATTGCAGAAGCGTTAGTCATAATCTTACAAAGCTCTCTTGATTCGGGAATTGTGCCGCTGGACTGTGCAGCAAAATTGCTACTGTCATTGCATTATTTAGGGTGAGATAGAGAAACCAGGTAACTGTAGGCCTGTCAGTTTAACGTCAGTTGCAGGGATGTTACCAGAATTGGTGATTAATTATAGTGTGACTGAGCAAATATGAGCTGATCAGAGAGAGAGATTGCGTGGCTCTGTTAAAGCGAACTCATGTCTGACTAATCCAGTTGAATGTTTTGAGGAGATCACTAATAAGGTAGAAAAACAATGTCTGTAGATGTTATCTATGAGAACTTCCAGAAGACATTCGATAAGGTTCCACACAAAAGATAATTGGCAAAAACGAGAGAGCTTGGAATTTTGACTTGGGTTAGAAATTGTAAGGGAGTTGGGAGTCAGTGGGGATAAATGGTAGTTACTCAGATTGACAGGTTAGGGAGTTGGGAGACAGTGGGGATAAATGGTATGAACTCAGATTGACAGGATACGGAATTGGGAGACAGTGTGGTTGAATGGTATTTCCTCAGATTGACAGGTTAGGGAGTTGGGAGACAGTGGGGATAAATGGTATGTACTCAGATTGACAGGTTAGGGAGTTGGGAGAGAGTGGGGATAAATGGTATGACCTCAGATTGACAGGTTACGGGGTTGGGAGACAGTGGGGATAAATGTTATGTCCTCAGACTGACAGGTAATGGGGTTGAGAGACAGTGGGGATAAATGGTATGTCCTCAGGTTGACAGGTTACGGGGTTGGGAGACAGTGGGGATAAATGGTATGTCCTCAGATTGACAGGTTCGGGAATTGGGAGAGAGTGGGGATGAATGGTATGTACTAAGATTAACAGGTTAGGGAGTTGGGAGACAGTGGGGATAAATGATATGTCCTCAGATTGACAGGTTACGGAATTGGGAGACAGTGGGGATAAATGGTATGTACTCAGGTTGAGAGGTTATGGAGTTGGGAGACAGTGTGGATAAATGATATGTCCTCAGATTGACAGGTTAGTGAGTTGGGAGACAGTGGGGATAAATGGTATGCACTCAGATTGACAGGTTAGGGAGTTGGGAGACAGTGGGGATAAATGGTATGTACTCAGATTGACAGGTTAGGGAGTTGGGAGACAGTGGGGATAAATGGTATTTACTCAGATTGACAGGTTAGGGAGTTGGGAGACAGTGGGGATAAATGGTATTTACTCAGATTGACAGGTTAGGGAGTTGGGAGACAGTGGGGATAAATGGTATGTACTCAGATTGAGAGGTTATGGAGTTGGGAGACAGTGGGGATAAATGGTCTGTACTCAAATTGACAGGTTGTATCAACTTGGCCTCTATTCCCTCGAGTCCAGAATGTTGAGGAGTGATCTGATCGGGATGTTTAAAATGTTAAAAGGATTCGATAGGCTAGATGCAGAGAAACTATTTCCTATGATGGGGAATCACGAACGAGGGGACATAATCTTAAATTCGAGTTAGACCTTTCAGAAGGGAAATAAGGAAGCACTTTTTCACATACAGGTCGTAGAAATCTGGAATTCTCTTCCGCTGGAGTCTTCGGAAGCTGGAACAATTAAAGCTTTCAATACTGAAATCGGTAGATTTTTGTTCGTTCAGTTTTTCAATGGATTTGGAGTTAAGGCGGCTGAATGGAGTTGAGATACACACCAGCCATGATCTCACTCAATATTGGATCAGGGATGCGCTTGACGCTTTCCGCCACCGCTGGACGCCGCAGGGACTGGAGTGCATCATCGACACTGAGAATAAAGTTAGGATTTGATTCTGGTTTCGTTTGATTTTGTGATGAATAAAGGTGTCAAAAAATAGTGCAGCCAGCTCCAGGGTCGGAATGGTTTACTCCTGTTCCTATATTTCATGACAATCGATGACTTGCTGCCCTGGAACATACCGCATCACTAAAAATTCCAGATGTGAACTATCCATTCAATGGGGAAATAGAAGCGAACGACAAAAACAGCATAATTGGACCCCAGAATGAGAGCATAACCCAGTGAGACTAGAAAATAGGCAAAATACCACACGTGGAATCTTTTAAATGGAGATGTGTGACTAAACAGAAATTATTTCCCGAGTCTGTAACTGCATTGGGTGAAAATAAAACAGGATGGGCTGTGCAGTTAATGTTGGATTCTGCCCGTACTTCGTGTGACACTGGGGTAGTTAGAATAGCTTTGTTACATCCTTTGTGGTGGGTGGGAAAACAGACATGCAGCAGGATGGGGAAGGAAGCAGGGAAGGTAATCAGGCATGGGGCATGTGGAATGAAAGGAGGGGGAAATCAGTTACCGAGCAGGAGGGCGAAAGGATGTGAGGAAGATCAGGCATGGACCAGGAGGAAAGGAAGGGCAAGGGGAGAATTAGGATTGCAGCAGGTGGGGATGGAATAGAGGGTTAGGGGAGAGATAGGAGTGTGGGAAGGCAGTCGAACTGGAGGCGGTTGCAGGTGCAGGGGGACTTTCAGTCACGGAGCAGGTGGGATGGAAAGTGCATCTGGGGAAGGCAAGTTAGAACAGATTCAGACATAGAGCTGAGGGAATGGAAACAAGGGGAGAAACAGATATGGAACCGGTCTGTGTGAGGGGGGAAACAAACATTAAAGGTCAGGTACAGAATCGGTGGGGGCGGGGGAGTAGACAGGTAAAAGGCAGTGATTTCGGACAGGAAGCAGGGGGAGCCAGAAACGGAGCGGGAGGAGAGAGAAGCAGGAAGGGGAATCAGACACGGAGGAGTCTCAATGGGTAGCATGAACTTTTAATATTTCTGTTATTTTCAAATACTAATTTGGAAATGAAATTAATGTTCACAGTGTTTCAGCCTCACAAAAAATTGAATCCGCTGCTAAACTTTTAAAACAAAGATTAAATGAAAAGGTGAAATTCCATCACCCCCAATAAAGATTAACAGGCCGATGAAGCAGAAGTGACACTTGTTTACCGCACACATTTGCTGATTCAGTTCCAGTAAAGGAAACGTGGAGCCTGATACTGAAGGTTGTGAATATCCTGATCAAGGCCGAGACTGTTACTCATTAACTGCAGGATATTATAATCATTGCTCTGTTGGTAATAAATGGTCATCATTGGAAAATAAACTGTAACCAATCATGTGACAGGAATTGAACACATTCGGGGCAATAAGTATCAGATTAACAATATAATAGAACCAATACTGAGATTGATAGAGTCGGGATTGGAATTTATACAGAGTTAGAATCGGGACGAAGAAACAACCAATTATCGAAAGGGAAGATAATTCCAAACAATTATCATTTCATCTCAGAGAGTTCACTGCGTCCTTTCCTTTGGTGATTGATCCCAATAATGTAACAGCGAGCTTTTTCCCTTGCTATCTGTGCCCTTTTATGTTTCGTTAATAAACAGGTTTTATGGTGAGTATTAAAATCGAATTGAGAATACGGAACTGAATCCGGCGACAGAACACTGTTTCACTGCGGGGTCTTCTGTACCGCAGATGGAAGAGCTGGGGGGACTTAGTAATTGTTTTCACACAAAGAATTAACGATTTTGGTTACAATATCAGTAATTTATCGGACCAATTCAATTTGAATGAGACCGTGTGTGATTCAGACCGTGCACCACACCAGAGAACAGGGCGGGGAGGGATTGTACTGACCAGGCTGAAGGTCGTGTTTATCACTGTGGTGTGTAACTGATCTTTACCCAGGGTGTGTTCATTAACCTGCAAACCCCACATCCCGAACTTACCCAGAATCAGGGGCCGCAGCACAAGGTAAGGACCCCGAATATATTGATCACAATTACAGTGTTTTAATGCAGCAGAACTGATCCATCGCCGTGTATTTGTGTATTAGTTCAATGAGATTGAAAAGTTGTATCCATATTGGATCAGGTAAGAAAAGATTGTTTTTTTTTTACATAAGTGAACTTACTGGAAGAAGCGCCATTTAACAGAACCAAATTACCAAATGTAAACTCCTCACTAAAATTCTGCATATGTAACGAGTATTCAAAGATAATCTTCGTTTATGACACTGTTAGAGGTTGAGACTTTTCAAAGTATATCACAGCCTCTAACCTTCACCGAAATCCAATGATTCCAGCCACGGGACGGTTTATCATTTGACCCGCATTGACCTCAGGATGCTGGGGCTCCTTGGTGCCAAATCCAGACAAACGCTGCCTTGTTGTCCAAGCGAATTACGGTCACTTCTTCTCTAGCATTCAATACTTGTATCTGTGAAGAAGTGGGGATCCGGGGATTTGAGGCACCGCCCGAACTGAGCGTCACTGTACAGATTATTGATGAGTGAATGTTTCTCGATGGCGCGATTAATGAGTCCGTCCATCAGGTTACTGATCATTGAGAGGTGGATGGGAGGGCGGTAATTGGCTGGATTCAGTCTGTCCTTTTGTTTTGTGTATAGAACAGATCTGTTCATCCAAAACATATCCCTAAAGAGCATAATATTCCACTTGTACAGTCAAGCAACCATGGTGAACGTGTGAGGTAAGAGGCAGTATAAAGCTAAAGGAAGTGACTTACACAAATGCCAAGTAAAGTGGTAATCCAGAGGACTGGGAGAGATAGAGAACACAACAAAGGAAGGCAGAGGAGATATTACGAGCTGCAAAAAGGAAATATGAAAAAAGTGCAAATAATAGAAAGGCAAATAGGAAAAATGTGTGTAAATATATATTAAGTGTTAGAAACATAAACGGCCTGGCACAGAATGGGTGGGGGAAGTCGACAGGTAAAAGGCAGGGATGTCCGACACGAAGCAGGGGAGCTATAAACAAACTGGGAGCGGCAACACGGAGAAGCAGGAAGGGGGATAAGGTACGGAGGAGTCGCACGAGCTAATATGAACTTTTAATATCAATATTAAATACATATGCTAATGATGAATTTCACAGCCTCAGAATAAATATAAGTGCAGGTCGGATGAAAAGTGCATCTGGGGAAGGCAAGTTAGAACAGAATCAGACATAGAGCAGAGTGAATGGAACCAAGGCGAGAAACAGATATGGATGCGGTCTGTGTTGGTGTGGGGGGTGGGGGGATAACAAACATTAAAGGTCAGGTACAGAATCGGTCGGGGAAATAGACAGGTGAAAAACAGGGATTTCAGACATGAAGCAGGGGGAGCCGTAAACGGAGTTGGAGAACAGAGAAGCAGGAAGGGGAATCAGACATAGTGGAGTCGCAATGGGTAGCATGAACTTTTAATATTTCTACTAAATACAAATACTAATTTGGAAATGAATTTAATGTTCAGAGTTTCTCAGCCTCACATTAAATTGAACCCGCTGCTAAACTTTTAAAACAAAGATTAAATGAAAAGATGAAATTACTTCATCCACAATAAAGATTAACAGGCCGATGAAACTGAAATCTCGTTTGTTTCCCACACACATTTACTGATTCAGTTCCAGTAAGTGAAACCTGGAGCCTGATACTGAAGGGTGTAAATATCCTGATCAAGGCCGAGACTGTTACTCATTAACTGGAGACTTTCTGCAAGGAGATTATAATCATTGCTCGGTTGCTAATAAATAACAATTGGGAAATAACCTGTAACCAGTCATGTGACAGGAATTGTACAAATTCAGGGCAATAAGGATCAGATTAACATTATAATACACCCAATACTGAGATTAATGGAGCCCGGATCAGAATGTGTTACAGTTATACAGAGTTAGAATCGGGACAATGATACGGTCAATTATGGAAAGAGGAGATAATTCCAAACATTTAACGTTTCAACTCAGAGAGTTCACTGTGTCCTTCCCTCTGGTGTTTGATCCCAATAAACTAACAGCGAGCTTTGCCCCTTGCCACCTGTGGCCTTTAATGGTTCGATAATAAACAGGATTTTATGGTGAGTGTTAAAATCGAATTGAGGACACGGAACTGAATCTGGCTACAGAATTCAGTTTCAATGCGGGGTCTTCTGAACCACAGATGGAACAGCTGGGGGGATTTGATTTTTTTTTCCGCACAAAGAAGTAATGACTTCGCTGATGATACAAAGATTGGTAGGGTGGTAAATAGCGAGGAGGATAGCCTCAGTCTGCAGGACGATATAGATGGGTTGGTCAGATGGGCGGAACAGTGGCAAATGGAATTTAACCCGGAAAAGTGCGAGGTGATGCACTTTGGAGGGACTAACAAGGCAAGGGAATACACAATGAATGGGAGGACCCTAGGCAAGACAGAGGGTCAGAGGGATCTTGGTGTGCAAGTTCACAGATCCCTGAAGGCGGCGGAACAGGTAGATAAGGTGGTAAAGAAGGCATATGGGATACTTGCCTTTATTAGCCGAGGCATAGAATATAAGAGCAAGGAGGTTATGATGGAGCTGTATAAAACACTGGTTAGGCCACAGCTGGAGTACTGTGTGCAGTTCTGGTCGCCACACTACAGGAAGGATGTGATCGCTTTGGAAAGGGTGCAGAGGAGATTCACCAGGATGTTACGAGGGCTGGAGCGCTTCAGCTATGAAGAGAGACTGGGAAGATTGGGTTTGTTTTCCTTGGAGCAGAGGAGGCTGAGTGGGGACATGATTGAGGTGTACAAAATTATGAGGGGCACAGATAGGATGGATACTAAGGAGCTTTTTTCCCTTCGTTGAGGGTTCTATAACAAGGGGACATAGATTCAAGGTAAAAGGCGGGAGGTTTAGAGGGGATTTTAGAAAGAACTTTTTCACCCAGAGGGTCGTTGGAGTCTGAAACTCACTGTCTGAAAGGGTTGTGGAGGCAGGAACCCTCACAACATTCAAGAAGCATTTGGATGAGCACTTGAAATGCCATAGCATACAAGGCTACGGACCAAATGCTGGAATATGGGATGAGAGTAGACAGGGCTGATGGCCGGCGCGGACACGATGGGCCGAAGGGCCTCTATCCGTGCTGTATAACTCTATGACTCTAAGACTCTATGACTTTGGTTAAAATATCAGTAATTTGTCAGACCATTTCAATTTGAATGAGACGGTGTGTGATTCAGACCGAGCCCCACACCAGAGAACAGGGCGGGGAGGGATTGTACTGATCAGGCTGAAGATCGTGTTTATGACTGTGATGTGTAACTGATCTTTACCCAGGGTGTGTTCATTAACCTGCAGACCCCACATCCCGAACTTGCCCGGACACTGTGGAAACAGAATCAGGAGCCGCAGCACAAGGTAAGGACCCCGAATATACTGAGCACAATTACAGTGTTTTAAAGTAGACCAATGGGGCTTTCACCGTTTACTTATGAAGTTATTCAATTATATTGAAAGTCGGGGAGTTACTCACGGATCAGAATGTAGGGGTTGTTTATTTCCTGAAATTAACATTCGTGGCAGCGTCATTTAAGAGACTAAAACCTCAACCTATTCTCTCCCGCTAAAATCCTATTATTTAAAATATTATTGGAAGGTATTTCTGAATTATTATATATATTATGAACAAACAGTTGGAGGTTGACGCTTTGCAACATACAACACAGTCCCAACCACCAACATAACCCAGTGTGGTGGCCCGTCTGATTCCAGCCACTGGAGGTTTTCCCTTTGACTCCCGTTGACCTCAGTTTGCTGGAGCTCTTTGGTGCCCCACCCTGTCAAACGCTGCTTGTTGACGGGATGAGTTCCCCTCACTTGTCCTCTGATTGTCCACTCTCGCATCCATTTGTGGATTGACACGATAAAGAAGTCTGAAACCGAGTGGTTCTGGCGGAATCGGTTCTGAGCGCTGGCGGGCAGATTATTGACGAGCGAGTGTTACTTGATGGTCCAACTCCCTCCATCACTTTGCTGATGATTCAGAGGTGACTGATAGGGCGCTGATTGTTCGGGTCCAAATAGTCCTTGATTCTGTGCACTGGACACAGCAGTATTGACATGGAACGTGTGAATTCTCACGTGGCAGGATTGGGGAAAAGGTATAAAAGAGTGGGTGTTCGGAGAGATAACTCGGAATTCGATCAGGCCTTATCAGCTTTGAAAAACCTCGAGCTCAAAACTAGAACCTGTTCGAAATCTTCCCTGAGCAGTAAATGTGCTGTTAAGTTGCATACTTTATTCCGATGAATGTCAATAAATGCTTTGAACCCTATTATATTGAGGAGTAAACTTATCAACTTATAAAGGGAGAACACTTATCACCTAACAGAGAGGGTCAGAAAATAATCTACCCGAGAGAGCCAATGAAAATATCAATTAATTTCAGTGGTTGGAAGGGACAGTGTGGTATTGGTGTGGGGCAGGGTCAGTGGGGTGTTGGTGTGGGACTGGGTCAGTGTGATATCGAGGTGGGACTGGGTCAGTGCGATGTCGGTGTGGGACTGGGTCAGTGGGGTGTCGGTGTGGGACTGGGTCAGTGTGATATCGAGGTGGGACTGGGTCAGTGCGATGTCGGTGTGGGACTGGGTCAGTGGGGTGTCGGTGTGGGACTGGGTCAGTGGGGTGTGGGTGTGGGACTGGGTCAGTGTGATATCGAGGTGGGTCTGGGTCAGTGCGATGTCGGTGTGGAACTGGGTCAGTGGGGTATCGGTGTAGGGCTAGGTCAGTGGGGTGTCGGTGTGGGACTGGGTCAGTGGGGTGTCGGTGTGGGACTGGGTCAGTGGGGTATTGGTGTAGGGCTAGGTCAGTGGGGTGTCGGTGTGGGACTAGGTCAGTGGGGTGTCGGTGTGGGACTGGGTCAGTGGGGTGTGGGTGTGGGACTGGGTCAGTGGGATGTCGGTGTGGGACTGGGTCAGTGGTTTGTGGGTGTGGAATTGGTTCAATGGGGTTTCGGTGTAGGACTGGGTCAATTGTGTGTGAGTGTGGATTTGGGTCAGTGGGGTGACGGTGTGGGACTGGGTCAGTAGGGTGTCGGTGTGGGACTGGGTCAGTGGGATGTCGGTGTGGGACTGGGTCAGTGGGGTGTCGGTGTGGGACTTGGTCAGTGGGATGTCGGTGTGGGGCTGGGTCAGCGGGGTGTCGGTGTGGGACTGGGTCAGTGGGGTGTCGGTGTGGGACTCGGTCAGTGGGATGTCGGTGTGGGGCTGGGTCAGTGGGGTGTCGGTGTGGGACTGGTTCAGTGGGGTTTCGGTGTACGACTGGGTCAGTGGTGTGTGGTGTGGATTTGGGTCAGTGGGGTGAAGGTGCAGGGCTGGTTCGGCGTTGTGTGGGTCCGGGACTGCGCTTTTGGGGCTGAGGAACAACACGTGAACTGTACAGGGTCGGTGAGAAGGCAATCTCCAAGTTACAGATCTTCACTGAAAAGAAAAGATGCTTTGAAGATGAAACTCGATACACACATGAGGGAGTAAGGAATAGAAGGATATGCTGATCGGGTTAGATCAAGCTGGATTGGAGGAGGCTCGTCTACTGCATAAACACTGGCACGGACGAGTTGGGCCGAATGGTCTATTTCTGTGCCGTACATTCTGCGCGATTCTGTACAAAACAGGGGAGTGACGAGGCTGCATTTTATGAATCAGTTTTGTAAAATGAGAATATCGAAAGCTTTTCTCTAATTCTGTATCGTGGAACAAACGAACTCCTCCGGTGGAACAGGGAGATTCCAATCGCCCAATCAGAGAGCGTGGAATGTTGTGTAAAAGTGGACTGAATTTAACTTGTTCTATAACACTAAACCACAAATGAGAATTTTGTGTTACAGAGGAGAGGGTTTGATTGAAGAGACGAACCCACATTGACCCGCGAGTGAATAGTTAGACACGAGTATCTCCATCTCCAGCCTCTCTTTCCTCTCAATGTTTTGACTCCTCCCGAATTTCTGCCCATCTTTCTCACAACTCCATGTGTGAATCTCTCCAAGCTGGTTTCCCCTCCTGTCACAGCACCGAAATGGCAATACTCAAAATCACAAATAACACCTTCTATTGCTGTGACCGTGGTAAACTATCCCTCCTCATTCTTCTCCACCTCTGCAGCCTTTGACAAGGTCGAACTCGATATCCTCCTCCAACGCCTCTCCTCCATTGTCCAGCTCATTGGGACTGCCCTCACTTGGTTCCACTTTTACCTGTCCAGTCGTAGCCGGAGAATCTCCTGAAATGGCTTCTCTGCTCCCGTACTGTGAACTCTGGGAATCCCCCATGGATCTAACCTCACCCCTTCCTATTTCTCATCTCGTGTTGGAGACATTATATGAAGACAAGGGTTCAGCTTTCACATGTACACTGGCAACACTCTGCTCTACCAATCCACAATCTCTCCAGGCCCATTCACTGCCTCTGATTTGTCACGCTGCTCGTCCGACTTCCAGTCTGAGACGAGCTGCATATTTCTCCAATTAAACATTGGGAAGACCGAAGACACCACCTTGAACCCCAACCACGAATTCCGTTCCCTCGCAAAACACAAACACAAGTGGAGAATTCTGATTCTAAAACAGCAGTCAAATCTACCACATATATTCATGCTGCTTTCTGAGATTGAATAACTCCTAATGATATGACAAACATGAATGCTGTGCATCACCTAACGGTTCAAAGTTACACGATTCATAACATAATACATTGGTGTTAATATTAGAACAGTGGTAAATCTGTTCACCTCCTATAGTGCTCATTAGTGTTAATATTAGAACAGTGGTAAATCTCCTCACCTCCTACAGTGCTCATTAGTGTTAATATCAGAACAGTGGTAAATCTCCTCACCTCCTACAGTGCTCATTAGTGTTAATATTAGAACAGTGGTAAATCTCCTCACCTCCTAGAGTGCTCATTAGTGTTAACGTTAGAACAGTGGTAAATCTCCTCACCTCCTACAGTGCTCATTGGTGTTGATATTAGAACAGTGGTAAATCTCATCACCTCTTACAGTGTTCATTAGTGTTAATATCAGAACAGTGGTAAATCTCCTCACCCCCTACAGTGCTCATTAGTGTTACTATTAGAACAGTGGTAAATCTCCTCACCTCCTACAGTATTCATTAGTGTTAATATTGGAACAGTGGTAAATTTCCTCACCTCATACACTGCTCAATAGTCAGGTGATGACACCATGAGAAATATGGTAAATAGCTTCTAATATAAGCACCAATCAGGACACATCTCCACCCACACACGGACACTGTCACTGCCCATCGGGACCAGAGGAATCACACCCAGGTATATATTGTATATGTGAATAGATATCATATGGAAGATAACCATCTTCAGCCAGAAGTCCCGAGTGGATGATCCATCTCTGCCTCCTCCCGATATCCGCACCATCACAGATCCAGTCTTCAGCCAATTCGATTCAATGCACGTGACATCAAGAAACGGCTGAGTGCACTGGAGAAAATAAAGACGATGGGCCCCGACAACATACCAGCGATCGTGCTGAAGATTCGTGCTCCAGAATTCGCTGTGCCTCTAGCCAAGCTGTTCCAGTACAGCGACAACACTGGCATCTACCCGACAATGTGGAAATTTGTTAGGGATGTCCTGTCCACAAAAAGCAGGACAAATCCAATCCGGCCAATTACCGCTCCATCAGTATACTCTCAATCATCAGCAAAGTGATGGAATATGTCGTCGACAGTGCTATCAATCAGCACTTGCTCAACAAATAACCTGCTCACCGATGCTCAGTTTGGATTCCGCCAGGACCACTTGACTCCAGACCTTATTACAGTCTTGATCCAAATATGGATTCTAGAGGTGAGGTGGGAGTGACTGCGCTCCATATGAAGGCAGCATTTGACCGAGTGTGGCACCAAGGAACCCCAGTAAAATTGAAGCCAATTGGATTCAGGGGGAAAACTCTAATTTGGCTCGAGTGATACCAAGCACAAAGGAAGATGGTAGGGGTTGATGGAGGCCAATCATCTCAGCCCCAGGACATTGCTGCAGGAGTTCCTCAGGGCAGCGTCCTCGGCCCAACCATCTTCAGCTGCTTCATAAATGAGGTTCCCTCCATCATAAGGTCACAAATTGGGATGTTCGCTGATGATTGCACAGTGTTCAGTTTCATTCGTAAGCCCACATATAATGAAGCAGTCCGTGCCCGCAAGCAGTAAGACCTGGACAATATCTAGGATTCGGCTGATAAGTGGCAATTAACATTTGCGCCAGAAAAGTTCCAGGCAATTACCATCTCCAACAAGAGAGGGTCTAACCACGTCCCCTTGATATTCAACGGCATTAACATCGCCGAAATCCACACCATCAAACACCTGTGTTTCACGATTGACCAGAAACTTAACTGGACCAGCCACGTAACTACTCTTGCTACAAAAGCAGGTCAGAGGCTTGGTATTCTGCGGCGAGTCACTCACCTCCTGACTCCCCAAAGCCTTTCCACCATCTACGGGACACACTTCAGAGGTTTGATGGAATAATCTCCACCTGCCTAGATCAGTGCAGCTCCAACAACTCTCAAGAAGCTCGACATCATCCAGAACAAAACAGCCCGCTTGATTGGCACCCCTACCACTACTCTAAACATTCACTCCCTCCACCACCGGCGCACCGTTGCTGCAGTGTGTACCATCCACAGGATGCACTGCAGCAATTCACCAAGGCTTCTTCGACAGCACCTCCCAAACCCGCGAACTCTACCACCTAGAAGGACAAGGGCAGCAGGCACATGGGAACAAAACCACCTGCAAGTTCCCCTCCAAGTCACAAACCATCCCGACTTGGAAATATATCGTCATTCCTTCATTGTCGCTGGGTCAAAATCCAGGCACTGCCTTCCTAACGGCACTGTGGTATAACCTTCATCACACGGACTGAAGCATTTCAAGAAGGCGGCTCATCACCACCTTCTCAAGGGTAATTAGGGGTGGGCAATAAATTCTGGCATCGCCAGCGACGCCCACATCACATGAACGAAAAAAATGATCAGAAAGTATCTGAATTTAAAAACGAAACTCAACAACTCACAAATATTCAACACAATCTGTGACTAAACATTATACAGTTGCCCCAGACTGTGTAAAACCGAGTCATTTAGTTCATTTATTTTCACCCTGCGCCATGTTTCCCGCCAGAATATTCACTACCTCAGGAATATGGCTGGTTCTGCCTGCACTGTGAGTAAATGTTACCAATGGGCACTCCCAGTGCAGAGTCTCGGCCGACGAGAGCAAGTCTGGAACTGGGTTGTGGAGATCAGCGGGACTCAATGGATTTCACTGGGCAGCTGTCTGTGTCACACCTGATGTGGAGTATTGATCATAACACTCCGGAAATGCTCGATCCCAGAACTAACAGCTGTTGTACTGATGGGGGAGGACGGACTTGGTATCATGTTCAACAAGGCAACGTTATCCTGCTCATTTTAATATTTCTGTCTAAACCTTCTGTTAATATTATATTTATTGCAGAGCATCAGAATCTGGGAACGTCTGTCACCACTATGGCTGAAGGTTCAAACAGGGGAGAAGATCCAACATCTTCAACAAGAATGAGAATGGACACAGGTCGGTTCAGAAAATTCATCAAAATAAAATTTCTGTCCTGACAAAGGGTCCAGATCACTAACAGGAACCTGCAGCTCACACAGGAAGAGGTAACAGCACAGATACTGTGTAGATAGAGGGAAGTGAGTAACGATCTAGAGGGACAGTGCAGTCGAAGATGGAGGTATCTCCTGATACTGGAACTGTCCAATAGATACCAGGTTGTGGGGACTGTAAGGTGGATAGAGACAGGGACTCAGAGGATGGTCTTCCTGAGTAACAGTGTCAGACTGGGGAGCAGGGGGACTCCCCGAGTGGGATGGGGGTGAGAGGCAGGTGGGACACAGGAATCGGAGAGCGATAGTGGTGGGAGATTCTTTCGTCAGGGGAATAGACAGAATCTTCTGCAGCCCTGAGGAGATCCCGAATGGTAAGTTGCCTCCCTGCTGTCGGAGTGAACAACATCCTGGAACAGGTGGGACCATCTCTTTTAAGGAAAGGAGAGCAGAGAATAGCCATTGTCGGAACCAATAACACGGATTGAAGTACGATAATGGAGGGAATATTAAGACTGAGGCTCTAGACTATAAAGCAAGACCTCCAGGTGGTGATCTCCGGATTGTTTTACACTAGGCCACTTAAGGAGGGAAATATGAGGCAGGTCAATGTGTGGCTGCAGGGCTGGAGCAGGAGGGAAGGGTTAACGGTCTCGGGGAGTAGTGTGAGTTCAGGGAGAAGGGAAGGGATGGTCACGGTCTGAACTGACCAACAATGGTTTTACAGACTGGGTGAATGGGGCAGTTGGAGGGATTCAGTTGACATGACTGGAGGGTGAGAAATATCCGGGTCTGAGGCGAGAGAGTGGAATTAATAAAACTGTTGTAGGAGAAACAAAAGATTTATGAAATAGTGAAAAGTTATTAGCAGGTAGAAAGGAAGGTGGTTTTGAACTATTGAAAGATAAATTTACATGATATTGAAAAAAACGAAGAAACGAAAACGGGGCAACATACCGAAAAATCGGAGTCAGGATTAGTTTTATGTCTGTGAATTATTATTATTTTTTTTTTATTCGTTCACGGGATGTGGGCGTCGCTGGCGAGGCCGGCATTTATTGCCCATCCAGAATTGCCCTCGAGAAGGTGGTGGTGAGCCGCCTTCTTGAACCGCTGCAGTCCGTGTGGTGACGGTTCTCCCACAGTGCTGTTAGGAAGGGAGTTCCAGGATTTTGACCCAGCGACAATGAAGGAACGGCGATATATTTCCAAGTCGGGATGGTGTGTGACTTGGAGGGGAACGTGCAGGTGGTGTTGTTCCCATGCACCTGCTGCCCTTGTCCATCTCGGTGGTAGAGGTCGTGGGTTTGGGAGGTGCTGTCGAAGAAGCCTTGGCGAGTTGCTGCAGTGCATCCTGTGGATGGTGCACACTGCAGCCACTGTGCGCCGGTGGTGAAGGGAGTGAATGTTTAGGGTGGTGGATGGGGTGCCAATCAAGCAGGCCGCTTTATCTTGGATGGTGTCGAGCTTCTTGAGTGTTGTTGGAGCTGCACTCATCCAGGCAAGTGGAGAGTATTCCATCACACTCCTGACTTGTGCCTTGTAGATGGTGGAAAGGCTTTGGGGAGTCAGGAGGTGAGTCACTCGCCGCAGGATACCCAGCCTCTGACCTGCTCTCGTAGCCACAGTATTTATATGGCTGGTCCAGTTAAGTTTCTGGTCAATGGTGACCCCCAGGATGTTGATGGTGGGGGATTCGGCGATGGGAATGCCGTTGAATGTCAAGGGGAGGTGGTTAAACTCTCTCTTGTTGGAGATGGTCATTGCCTGGCACTTATCTGGCGCGAATGTTACTTGCCACTTATCAGCCCAAGCCTGGATGTTGTCCAGGTCTTGCTGCATGCAGGCTCGGACTGCTTCATTATCTGAGGGGTTGCGAATGGAACTGAACACTGTGCAGTCATCAGCGAACATCCCCATTTCTGACCTTATGATGGAGGGAAGGTCATTGATGAAGCAGCTGAACATGGTTGGGCCTAGGACACTGCCCTGAGGAACTCCTGCAGCAATGCCCTGGGGCTGAGATGATTGCCCTCCAACAACCACTACCATCTTCCTTTGTGCTTGGTATGACTCCGGCCACTGGAGAGTTTTCCCCCTGATTCCCATTGACTTCAATTTTACTCGGGCTCCTTGGTGCCACACTCGGTCAAATGCTGCCTTGATCTCAAGGGCAGTCACTCTCACCTCACCTCTGGAATTCAGCTCTTTTGTCCATGTTTGGACCAAGGCTGTAATGAGGTCTGGAGCCGAGTGGTCCTGGCGGAACCCAAACTGAGCATCGGTGAGCAGGTTATTGGTGAGTAAGTGCCGCTTGATAGCACTGTCGACGACACCTTCCATCACTTTGCTGATGATTGAGAGTAGACTGATGGGGCGGTAATTGGCCGGATTGGATTTGTCCTACTTTTTGTGGACAGCTCATACCTGGGCAATTTTCCACATTGTCGGGTGGATGCCAGTGTTGTAGCTGTACTGGAACAGCTTGGCTAGAGGCGCAGCTAGTTCTGGAGCACAAGTCTTCAGCACGACAGCTGGGATGTTGTCAGGGCCCATAGCCTTTGCTGTAACCAGTGCACTCAGCCGTTTCTTGATATCACGTGGAGTGAATCGAATTGGCCGAAGACTGGCTTCCGTGATGGTGGGGATATCGGGAGGAGGCTGAGTTGGATTATCCACTCGGCACTTCTGGCTGAAGATGGTTGCAAACGCTTCAGCCTTGTCTTTTGCACTCACGTGCTGGACTCCGCCATCATTGAGAATGGGGATGTTTGCAGAGCCTCCTCCTCCCGTTAGTTGTTTAATTGTCCACCACCATTCACGACTGGATGTGGCAGGACTGCAGAGCTTTGATCTGATCCGTTGGTTGTGGAATCGCTTAGCTCTGTCTATCGCATGTTGCTTCCGCTGTTTAGCATGCATGTCGTCCTGAGTTGTAGCTTCACCAGGTTGGCACCTCATTTTTAGGTACGCCTGGTGCTGCTCCTAGCATGCTCTTCTACACTCTTCATTGAACCAGGGTTGATCCCCTGGCTTGTTGGTAATGGTAGAGTGAGGAATATGCCGGGCCATAAGGTTACAGATTGTGCTGGAATACAATTCTGCTGCTGCTGATGGCCCACAGCGTCTCATGGATGCCCAGTTTTGAGCTGCCAGATCTGTTCTGAATCTATCCCATTTAGCACGGTGGTAGTGTCACACAACACGTTGGATGGTGTCCTCAGTGCGAAGACGGGATTTCATCTCCACGAGGACTGTGCGGTGGTCACTCCTACCAATACTATCATGGACAGATGCATTTGCGACAGGTAGATTGGTGAGGACGAGGTCAAGTAAGTTTTTCCCTCGTGTTGGTTCGCTCACCACCCGCCGCAGGCCCAGTCTAGCAGCTATGTCCTTCAGGACTCGGCCAGTAGTGGTGCAACCGAGCCACTCTTGGTGATGGACATTGAAGTCCCCCACCCAGAGTACATTTTGTGCCCTTGCTACCCTCAGTGCTTCCTCGAAGTGGTGTTCAACATGGAGGAGGACTGATTCATCAGCTGAGGGAGGACAGTAGATGGTAATCAGCAGGAGGTTTCCTTGCCCATGTTTGACCTGATGCCATGAGATTTCATGGGGTCCAGAGTCAATGTTGAGGACTCCCAGGGCCACTCCCTCCTGACTGTATATCACTGTACCGCCACCTCTGGTGGGTCTGTCCTGCCGGTGGGACAGGACATACCCAGGGATGGTGATGGAAGACTCTGGGACGTTGGCTGAAAGAGATGATTCTGTGAGTCTGGCGATGTCAGGCTGTTGCTTGACTCGTCTGTGGGACAGCTCTCCCAATTTTGGCACAAGTCCCCAGATGTTGGTAAGGAGGACCTTGCAGGGTCGACTGGGCTTGGTGTTTTGCCGTTGTCGTGTCCGGTGCCTCGTGGTCCGATGCCGGGTGGTCCGCCCGGTTTTATTCTTATTATGACTTTTCGGAGCGAGATTTTACAACTGAGTGGCTTGCTCGGCCATTTCAGAGGGCAATTAAGAATCAACCACATTGCTGTGGGTCTGGAGTCACAAAGAGGCCAGACCGGGTGAGGGCGGCAGGCTTCCTTCACTGAAGGACATTCGTGAACCAGATGGGTTTTTCCGTCAATCCAGTCGTTTCATGGCCATCATTACTGATACCAGTATTTTAATTCCAGTTTTTTTTTATTTAATTAATTGAATTTAATAAATTAATTGAATTTAAATTCGCCAGCTGCCGTGGCGGGATTTGAACTCATGACTCCGGATTTTAGTCCAGGTCTCTGGATTACCAGCCCAGGAACATAACCACTATGCTACCGTACCCAACTTTGCAAATGTGTTTGCAAAACAAATCATTGCAAACACATTTGCAAAGTCAGAATCTATTAAATATAAGACAAGGTCTGAGTTTTCACAGGACTCAGAGCGAAATGTTCCTGATTATAATATTTTGAGTGGAGAGAAAAATAGTTCTGGACGCCAGTATTAATAAAGGTTCTATGACATAGTTGGAACAATAATAACTTGCGTTTGTGTAGCAACACGAATGCAGTAAAACGACCCAGGGCGCCTCACAGGTACGAGTATCAAAAATAAATTTGACACTGACTCAAATAAGGAGATATGAGGGCGGGAGACCAATAGCTTGGGCAAAGAGGTAGGTTTTAAGGAGCGTCTTCCATGAGAACAGAGAGGTAGAGAGAAGGAGAGGTTTAGAATACAAAGGTGTCCAGGGAGCTATGTTAAGATAGAATCCATATCTACCCAATTAAGCAATAGGATAAAGCAGCCCGCTTGATTGGCACCCCATCCACCACACTAAACATTGGGCTCATAAGTGGCAAGTAACATTCGCGCCAGATAAGTGCCAGGCAAAGACCATCTCCAACAAGAGACAGTCTAACCATCTCCCCCTGACATTCAACGGCATTACCATCAACATCCTGGGGGTCAGGATTGACCAGAAACTGAACTGGACCAGCCATAGAAATACTGTGGCTACGAGAGCAGGTCAGAGGCTGGGTATTCTGCGGCGAGTGACTCACCTTCTGACTCCCCAAAGCCTTTCCACCATCTACAAGGCACAAGTCAGGAGTGTGATGGAATACTCTCCACTTGCTTGGATGAGTGCAGCTCCAACAACACTCAAGAAGCTCGACACCATCCAAGATAAAGCAGCCCGCTTGATTGGCACCCCATCCACCACACTAAACATTCACTCCCTTCACCACCGGCGCACTGTGGCTGCAGTGTGTACCATCCACAGGATGCACTGCAGCAACTCGCCAAGGCTTCTTCGACAGCACCTCCCAAACCCTCGACCTCTACCACCTCGAAGGACAAGGGCAGCAGGCACATGGGAACAACAACACCTGCACGTTCCCCTTCAAGTCACACACCATCCAGACTTGGAAATATATCGCCGTTCCTTCATTGTCGCTGGGTCAAAATCCTGGAACTCCCTTCCGAACAGAACTGTGGGAGAACCGTCACCACACGGACTGCAGCGGTTCAAGAAGGCGGCTCACCACCACCTTCTCAAGGGCAATTAGGGATGGGCAATAAATGCTGGCCTCGCTAGCGACGCCCACATCCCGTGAACGAATAAAAGAAAAAAGAAAAACATTCCCAGTGGGTTTTGCAGGCCAGCAATCAGTGGAGATTAGATAGAGTGGGAAGTGCGGGAAACTAGTTGTGGATAAAGGTTTGGTGAGATACAAAATATTTCCTTTAGCTTCAAAAAATGATGGTCGAAGTGAAAATGTTGGTGTGCTAGAGGAGGATGTGGGCCCAGAGTTAGAGATAACTGCAGAGAAGGATTTGGATCTGAGGAACATCGCCGAGGTGGATAAATCACTGGGCCCAGAGATAACAGACCCGAGGCTGTTAAAGGAAGTCAGAGAGGAGACAGGAGGGACCCTGACCACAATTTCTCAATCCTCGATTGTTATCAAAAATATCCAGGTGGACTGAAGGAGCCCAATTAATGTCTCTGGTAAAATAAGAAGAGAGGGTTAACTGGTAACTGGAGACCAATTAGTCTCCGTCAGTAGTGGGCAAACTCCTTGAATCTGTAATTCCAGGTCGAATTAGTGAACATTTAGAGATACAGGGGATGATCAGGGGAGGCTGGAACTGATTCGCTACAGACAAGTCGCATTTGACAAATTTAATACAGCTTTGTTGAGAGGTCACTATATCGATCGATGGAATGTAGCACATGCGGTGTATATGGGTTTTCAGAAGGTTTTTGATAATGTGACTCACAGGAGGCTTCAGCCGTTTGGAATAAGAGGAAATGTAGCCACCCGGATAGAAAGTCGATAATGTATTTAGTTTTCTCCATTTTTCTCACAGATCCGAACACTGCAATCACTGAGTTCCTGACAAAGTGCGACGATTACCAACTGTTCCAGT
This sequence comes from Heptranchias perlo, assembly GCF_035084215.1. Taxonomy (NCBI): domain Eukaryota; kingdom Metazoa; phylum Chordata; class Chondrichthyes; order Hexanchiformes; family Hexanchidae; genus Heptranchias; species Heptranchias perlo. The sequence goes on along the minus strand of NW_027139644.1, from coordinate 3,583,364 downwards.
TGACGAAATTCTACCGGGACAGACTGGAACAGGCGATTGAAGAAGTGGTCGACGGAGTCAGCTCGTTGTTAACATACGAGAGGCATTTTAGTGGACTGGAGCATCGGGTAAGTGGAAGGGACACATAATGTTTTTTTATTTGTTCATGGGATGGAGGCGTCGCTGGCGAGGCCAGCATTTATCCCCCATCCCTAATTTCCCTTGAGAATGTGGTGGTGAGCCTCCTTCTTGAACCGCTACAGTCCGTGTGGTGAAGGTTCTCCCACAGTGCTGTTCAGAAGGGATTTCCAGGATTTTGACCCAGCGACGAAAATTGAACGGCGATATATTTCCAAGTCGGGATGGTGTGTGACTTGGAGGGGAACGTGCAGGTGGTGTTCCCATTACCTGCTGCCCTTGTCCTTCTAGGTGGTAGAGGTCGCGGGTTTGGGAGGTGCTGTCGAAGAAGCCTTGGCGAGTTTCTGCAGTGCATCCTGTGGATGGTACCCACTGCAGCCACTTTGCGCCGGTGGTGAAGGAAGTGAATGTTTAGGGTGTTGGATGGGGTGCCAATCAAGCGGGCTGCTTTGTCCTGGATGGTTTCGAGCTTCTTGAGTGTTGTTGGAGCTGCACCATTCCAGGCAAGTGGAGAGTATTCCTTGTAGAATGAGTTTGGTTTATTTAAACATCAGAGAACTAACGGGATATCAGATCTTGGAATCATAGGATGTGACAGAACTGAAACAGGCCAAATAGGAAAGAAATGGATCAAACTGAAAATACAGTGAATCTGAAACAATGATACGAAGAGGTGAAAATGCCCAATGGATCGGTCAGTGTCCGCACAAAGGACAGGGGAACGTTTCGGATATAACTCTTGTGTGGACTGAAAACAAAAGGCAAACAGTTTAAGTGGGACTGGGAAAAGGAGAGACCAATATATTCATTATTATCCTTTACAGAAAGTCGTTGATCTCGTGGAGAAGGGAAACAGGGCGGACAGTTCCAAACTTGTCCTAAATCTGGTGATGGAGAAAGGCTCTCGGGCCCGAAGGGTGATGTGGGAATCCTTTGTGAAAATGCACCATGCGGTACCAAAGTTGGACAAAATACTGAAAGAGATGCAGGAACTTGGTACAGTAAAATCACACACTGAATTCAATTCCAGATTGAAACACGGCAGAATTTATTATAATATTACACAGATCTGATTTCATGAAATCTAATTGATTTAAACAGGTCCTGATCCATTTGATTATATGAACATCGGACGAGGTTTACCTGAAATACCCAGTCACCTGAAAGGTAAGTGATGAAATGGGGATTTCAAACCGTTTATTTCACCTTTGAGAATCAGAATGTTTGACTGTAGCCTTTTGATAAGAGATTGTCAGAATCTGGGAATCAGAAGTTGAAAGGAAGGCGGGAACAGAATAAACTTTGATTTTGATTTCTTAATAAACTTCAAATCGTCTGCGCGATCCGTTAGTATTCGCTGTTCTCAATTATTTGCAAATTTGCAGATGTTTTATTACTCCAGCTAATCCAGGCGCTGATTACGAACAGTTGTGAAAAAAAGTTCATGCCTGGCAGGACCCTGATACACTGTGAATCCCCATACATACCTGGAACGTTCCTGATACACTGTGAATCCCCATACACATCTGGAAGGTTCCTGATACACTGTGAATCCCCATACACACCTGGAAGGTTCCTGATACACTGCGAATCCCCATACACACCTGGAAGGATCCTGATACACTGCGAATCCCCATGCACACCTGGAAGGATCCTGATACACTGTGAATCCCAATACATACCTGGAAGGTTCCTGATACACTGCGAATCCCCATACACACCTGGCAGGATCCTGATACACTGCGAATCCCGCTAAAAACCTGGCAGGATCCTGATACACTGTGAATACCCATGCACACCTGGCAGGATCCTGATACACTGCGAATCCCCATACACACCTGGCAGGATCCTGATACACTGCGAATCCCGCTAAAAACCTGGCAGGATCCTGATACACTGTGAATCCCCATACACACGTGGCAGGATCCTGATACACTGAGAATCCCCATACACATCTGGCAGGATCCTGCTCACTTCGAATCCCCATACACACCTGGCAGGATCCTGATACACTGTGAATCCCCATACACACGTGGCAGGATCCTGATACACTGAGAATCCCCATACACATCTGGCAGCATCCTGCTCACTTCGAATCCCCATACATATCCAGCAGGATCCTGATACAATGTGAATCTCCATTCACACCGGGCAGGATCCTTATACAGTGTGAATCCGCTTACACACCTGGCCGGATAGTGATAGTCTGTGAGTCCCCATTCACATCTGGCAGGATCCAGATACAGAGTGAATTCCCATACACACTTGGCAGGATCCTGAGACACTGTGAATCCCCAGACACACCTGGCAGGATCCAGATACACTGTGAACCCCCATACACACCTGGCAGGACCCTGATACACTGTGAATCCTCATACTCAATTAGCAGGATCCTGATACACTATGAATCAACAAACACACTTGGCAGGATCCTGATATATTGTGAATCCTATACACAACTCCAGTGTACCCCACAGATGCTTTCGGCTCACAATCGATGAGCAGTGCTTTGTGCCAGACGTCACGGTTTACCTGCGCCCCGAGAAAGCTGCTCACAATCAGCTGTAGGGAACGAGGTGGAGAAATTCGAAATATAAAAAATGATATAAATTCACAAAGTGTTCGATCTGATCTGAGAAGATGTACAGATGTTTACACAATAGATCATTAATCCTTGGAGAAATGTGAGGGAAAGACAATGTTCAGGGTAATTCGGAAGTTTTTGGCTAGCTTCCTAATGGCAATGAAAGAGAGAACTTATTCTACTCAAAGACTAGTCCTTTAATTCAGAGTCTTTTTAGACCCAATGGAATGACTGAGGCCAGTGAAAGAGAGAACTTATTCTACTCAGAGAATAGTCCTTTAACTCAGGGTCTTTTTAGATCCAATGGAATGACTGATGGAAACAGATTTGTAATTTCCCAAACCTGCATGGTCGGAAATTTAGACCAAAATGAAACAACGGAGTATAATTATTGGGAGAACAGTTGAAATGAACTGTGAATGTTTTCTGCTCCAACATTGCACTGAATGATGTGGGCAGTAGTTCTAATTCTAATTCTAATCGGTGATATGACAGGACTGTTCGGAAAGCACATTCGATGTTGGTGTAAAACGGCCGAAAAATTGTTCGCAATTTCTGAAACACAATATAACATGAGAATGATGAGGGACAGGAAAAGGCCATTTGGCCCAAATAAGCCTGTCCCTGTTGGAGAGATGACCCCACCTCCCCCTCCTCTCAGTGCATCCACAGAAACACGTTCAATTGTCTCTTCACCCCACTTACACTGCCCCTTTAGTGTCCTTCCCAGGCTCTCTCGCCCTTAGGGTGAGAAAATGACCCTGACTTCCCTTTCCCGTTTTTAATTACTTTGTTGATTGTGAGCATGTTTCCTGTTTCCGTTGAATATATTCAAGAATGAGATCGATAGATTTTTGGACACGAAGGGAATCAATGTATATGTGGACAGGGTGGGCAAGTGGATTTGAGGGAGATGAGCCATGACCTTAATGAATGGCGGAGCAGGCTCGAGGTGGTGTATGGCCTAATCCTGCTTCTATTTCTTATGTTCTTCTGTTCTTACTAATGTTGGGAATTCCACTGAAACATTTTAATCCAGAATTCGCTTGCACAAACAAAATAAACCAAACCCTCTCGCCATTCCGTGAACCGAAAGTCCGAATACCTAACATCATCATTCTGATTCCACTCTGTACCTTGAGAATGGCAGTAATCGTTACCTGTGAAAAGGTGACGAAAGAAATGTACATTATACCCCAGAGAATCTGCCCGAGTCCTGAAACAAAAGCAATTTAACTGCTGTGTATTCAATCTGTCCCTCTCCCAGTGCCCACAATATCGCAGATAACCTGCCCGAGGTCTGATACAATAACAGTGGACCTTCTGTCTATTCACAGGCTGTCCCTTTCCCAGTGTGCACAATATCCCAGATAACCTGCCGAGGTCTGATACAATAACAGTGGGACTTCTGTCCATCCGCAGTCTGTCCCTCTGCCAGTGTCCACAATATCCCAGATAACCTGCCCGAGGTCCGATACAATTACAGTGGAACTTCTGTCCATTCACAGTCTGTCCCTCTCCCAGTGCCCACAATATCCTAGATAACATACCCGAGGTCTGATAAAATAACAGTGGGACTTGTGTCCATTTAGTCTTTCCTTCTCCCAGTGCCCACAATATCGCAGATAACCTGCCCGAGGTCCGATACAATAACAGTGGAACTTCTGTCCATTCACAGTCTGTCCCTCTCCCAATGCCCACAATATCCCAGATAACATGCCCGAGGTCTGATACAATAACAGTGGAACTTCTGTCCTTCATAGTCTGTCCCTCTCCCAGTATCCACAATATCTCAGATAACCTGCCCGAAGTCTGATACAATAATAATGGAACTTCTGTCCATTCACAGTCTGTCCCTCTCCCAATGCACACAATAACCTATTTCCCATTTCCGCAGAGGGTCAGCACCACTGACGGTTTCATAAATTATTCCACTGGAACCTCAAGTTTCAGATAACCAGAATCACGTTTGGATTCGCAATGAGATGTCCATGGTACAGGGCAGGGCTGATAGTATTAACCATCAGAGTGAAAATATCACCTTCATAGAAATCTCCATGTTCAGAAAATATTAGAATCAAGTGAGGATTTGCAACTTTTCTAAGCCCTTGTTCACTTTCAAGCGAGGTTTTCAATAACTGAGTTTAATTTCCTGCTCACACCTCGATTGAAGCTGTGAATTAAATCTCGCAACATTTTACTGAATATTAAAGTGATATTGAGAATCTGTTTTTATGCCAAGACAACTAACAAGGAGAACCGCTTCCTGTCTGTTCTAATTGAAGATGTTCAACAGAAACACAAGGAAACACTCCGGGTCCAAACTGAAACACTGAGAGTGAACACGATCCTAATAAAGGAGAAGGTTAAGATTTTCCAGCTGGTCACTCTATACACTGAGCTAACGGTCATTTCTACTGTTCGAGATCGGACACTTGTAGAACATGAACTGCTGGCAAGAGGCCGAGACCATGAAGAGTGGAGAAAGAAACATCTCCGGAGAGAACTGGAAAAAATCCGAACTGATCAATTGTTCCAGAGCAGTTTTACCCAGAGAAAATACAAATCTGGGAGTTCAGCAGCAGTGAGCGGAGTCGCGGGGATTGGAAAAACAACAATGGTACAAAAGATTGTTTATGACTGGGCCACTGGGAAAATATACCCACACTTTCAATTTGTTTTCAGTTTTAAATTCCGGGATTTGAACGCGATTAACTGTAGAATAAACCTGAGGAATCTGACACTGGATCTGTATCCTTACTTTGGGAATATTCTGGGAGAGCTCTGGAAGAACCCAGAGGGATTACTGTTTATATTCGATGGTTTAGATGAATTCAAGGACAGTATCGATTTTACTGACAATCAGAGAAATACAGAACCTCAGTACATGTGCACAGACCCTGAAGACTGGTGTGAAGTTTCTGACATTGTGTACAGTTTAATACAACACAAGCTGCTCCCAGGATGTTCAGTGTTGGTGACCAGCCGCCCCACTGCATTACATTTGTTGGAAAAGGCTGAGATCAGTGTCTGGGCTGAAATCCTGGGATTTGTTGGTGAAGAACGGAAGGAATATTTCAACAAGTTTTTTGAAGATCAGGTGGTGGCAGCAGCTGTATTCAAACATATGGAGGAGAACGAGATCCTGTACACCATGTGTTACAACCCTTCCTACTGCTGGATCCTCGGTCTGTCTCTGGGTCCAATCTTCACACAAAGAGACAGGAAACAGCAGCGAGTTCCCAAGACCATCACCCAACTATATTCCTATTATATTTACAACATTCTGAAAAACCATGGCCGAGAGATTGAATCCCCCCGTGATGTATTACTGAAGATCGGTGAGATGGCCTTCACAGGAGTCTCCGAGAAGAAGATTGTGTTTAGAAATGGAGATTTGATCAAGTACAATCTGCAACCTTCCCAGTTCCTGTCTGGGTTCATGATGGAACTTTTGGAGAGAGATGATTCTGCCCAGAGTGTGGTTTACACATTCCCGCACCTCACCATCCAAGAGTTTGTCGCCGCACTCGCACAATTCCTGACTCCAGATCCAGGGGACATCCGGAAACTCCTCAGTGAAGCCCACAGCAAGGAAGATGGGCGATTTGAGATATTCCTCCGTTTTGTTGTTGGTCTCTCCTCCTCACAGTCAGCTCGGCCCCTGGAGGAGTTTCTGGGTCCATTTCTTCATCAAATAATCTGCGGAGTGATTGACTGGGTGAAGGAGAAGGTTGAAGGAGAGATTGGAAACACATCGAATGAAACTGGTAAAAGGAACCTCCTGAACACATTCCACTACCTGTTTGAGTCTCAGAATCAAACACTGGCTCGGGTCACAGTGGGATCTGTGGAAACACTTACATTTAGTGGATTGCGACTGACCCCGATTGACTGTGCAGTGCTGTCTCATGTCATTGGACTCTGTGATGCAATAAAAGTCCTCGATCTGGAGAGCTGCTCCATTCGGTGTGAAGGACTCCAGCGGCTGGAACCTGCACTGCACAAATGCCAGGTGTTGAGGTAACTGTTTATTTGTCTCTAACTGTTTGGTCAATTGTCGAACAGTCACGGATTGTATTGTTGCTCCGTAATGAAGAGAAACAAACAGTTCAATTAAACCAGAGAGAAGCAGATTCAACACAAATATGACAAATGATAAGAGGATCGGTTAGTAATTCCCTCAGGACTGGAGAATCTCAAATGGATCCTTGTGAACAAGTCGGGATTTTACAGCCTTTATCGGATCAGTAAATACAGGTCACTGAAAGAGTCTGATAATTTAATTTTAATAAATAATATTTATTGCTGTTTTTCTCACTGCCTGAGATACGTCCATTGAAGAGGATCCTCTCACTGTTACTTACACGTAGACTGACACTAATTGCAGCAGTCTGTGTGTTGGAGCATCCCACCCTCTTCCCGAGGTGTGGGGACAAGTGACAGTCACCGGACTGTCAACGTGTGTAGGAGAGGGAAGCAGAAACACCAAACATTCAGTAACAAAGAGCAAAACACAACTTTCGGGCATTCAACCGCCAGTGGGCGGGCTGAGCTTTCCCCGCGGGACCGCGGTCCGTTATCTTAACTCAACAATGAAACAGCCCCTCACACGCTCCAATACATCCACCATCTCTTCACCCAGCTGGCAGCACTCGTGCATGAGTCAGAATGTCGAGGATTCAGGCCCCTCGCTCATTAATCCAGGCCGACACTTCAGTGAGATTTGGGAACTAAAATCTGCCGGTAAAAAGGTTCCAATCGAACGGGTTGTGGGGTATTCGCCCAGGAGTACAGACACACACCGGCCAGCGGTGTGCCCTCACACACCGCGGGAGGCTCCTGGGTTAACCAGGGGCAGTGAACCCGGGAATTTCCCATAATCTGCCCCCTGTGTGTGAGGCCCCGCACGGGGAGGGAACTTCAGAAAAATCCCCATAAACTGTCGGGCACGTTTCACCTGAAATAAACTTTGAGACAGTTTAATGGGAATAAAGTGAGAGACTCCCCTCCCCTACAAACTAGGAGTAAAGGGACATTTAAAACTTGTAACAGGACAGAATAAACTCTCCTTGTTACATTAAATCCTGGGGCACGCATTTCAAGCAGCCGTTAGCGCCGTTTCACAAAATAACTCACCCCGAGATATTATACAGATTAATATAACACTGAATAAAGTACAGATAATCACCGCTTTATCATTTAATTCGGGGAAAATCGCCACATTCCCATAAAATCTGGGATTTAAGCAGCAGCAGAAGTGAGACAACTTTCCCCAAATATGACGGGACCGGTCACTGACCTCCAGGAGGGGAATTCTGATCATCAGGGAATGAGACCAGACTGAGGGACATTTAAAGGCTTCACACAGACAGCACTTTATTTAATAAATACATTTAAATGAGGAGTTGGACAGAGTGAGATTCATTGTCAGTGACAGGGAAATATGGTTATTAATTTCCTGAAGATTTTTTAGTATTTCCTGTAATATCAGAGAGAAATTGTGTCAGATCTGGGATTGGATTCAGTTTGTTTCTCACTCTCGGTTTGTTTGTGTTTAGACTGGGGAGCAATAAACTGGGAGATTCAGGAGTGAAACTGCTGTCTGCGGCTCTGAGGAACCCGGACTGTAAAATACAGGAACTGCGGTAAGTATCAGACTGTGTGAGATTGTGTTTATAATAACTGGATGTCTAACACGGTACATTAATGTCAGTATAAGTAATAACAATTCAAATAAATACTGGGAATTTACTCTGATTACTGTTATCTCTGCTCGTCTCTTTCTCTCTCTCTCTGATCTCCAGGTTATGGAGTAACGGTCTCACAGCTTCTTCTACCGAGGATCTCGTCTCCGTTCTCAGCACAAACCGGTCACTGACGGATCTGAACCTGGGTAATAATAAACTGGAAGATTCAGGAGTGAAACTACTGTCTGCTGCTCTCAGGAACCCGAACTGTAAAATACAGAAACTGCAGTAAGTATCAGACTGTGCGAGATTGTGTTTATAATAACTGGATGCCGAACACGGTACATTAATGTCAGTATAAGTAACAATACTAAAAATAAACACTGGGAATTTTCTCTGATTCCTGTTATCTATTGCTCCTCTCTCTTTCTCTCTCTCTCTGATCTCCAGGTTATGGGATATCGGTCTCACAGATTCTGGTACCAAGGATCTCGCCTCCGCTCTCAGTACAAACCGGTCACTGACGGATCTGAACCTGAGTGACAATAAACTGGGAGATTCAGGAGTGAAACTACTGTCTGCGGCTCTGAGGAACCCGAACTGTAAAATACAGAAACTATGGTAAGTATCAGACTGTGTGAGATTGTGTTTATAACAACTGGATGCTGAACACGGTACATTCATGTCAGTATAAGGAATAATAATACAGATAAATACTGGAAATTTACTCTGATTCCTGTTATTTCTCTCTCTCTGATCCCCAGTCTGGATGGTGTCGGTCTCACAGATTCTTGTACAGAGGATTTCGTCTCCGCTCTCAGTACAATCTGGTCACTGACGGGTCTGACCCTGGGATTAAACTCCTTCACAGACCGATCTGTCCCCGCTCTCCGCTCCCTCATACTGACCCGCAAGAGTCTGGAGCGGATCCGGTGAGTGTTTGTGTTAATGTTTAATGTAATAAATAAAACACCAATTGGATTCAGTACCTTTTATGGGTAATATTTGTCTGTAATTATTATTGAAATATTAATCCTAGTCTCCCTGTTATTTACACTGTTGTTCAATCTGTTTATTTCATGTTTAATCTTTAATCTGTTTCAGGCTGTGGGGGAATCAGTTCAGTTCAAACGGAAAGAGACACCTGGAGTCACTGCAGGAATCCAGACCCGGACTGAGTGTGGGAGTGTGAAATTTTCAATATATGACCATTCCTGGTCTCATTATATGAACATTTCAATTTATAACAATTCCTGGTCTCATTATATGAACATTTTTGGCCGATTCTCTGTCCCTCCCCTTTAACCGGCCGCGCTCCAGGTTGAAATCCCAACGGCCCTTGAACGGTTTCCAGCTCGAGCTGAGCGAGCGTCGTCTCCCATTGTGACGTCAGAGGCCCAGCGACAGGGTCACGAGACTCAGTCACTCGGTCCCCCAGCGCTGATTCTGCCGGAAATCCGGGGCTGGATGGTCACCAATGGGACACTGGGTCAATGTACAGGCAGGAAGGGCCCAGGGTGGGGCTCAGTCTGGGCTGCAGTGGGACACTGGGTCAATGTACAGACAGGAAGGGCCCAGGGTGGGGCTCAGTCTGGGCTGCAGTGGGGCACTGGGTCAATGTACAGACAGGAAGGGTCCAGGGTGGGGCTCAGTCTGGGCTGCAGTGGGGCACTGGGTCAATGTACAGACAGGAAGGGCCCAGGGTGGGGCTCAGTCTGGGCTGCAGTGGGACACTGGGTCAATGTACAGACAGGAAGGGCCCAGGGTGGGGCTCAGTCTGGGCTGCAGTGGGGCACTGGGTCAATGTACAGACAGGAAGGGCCCAGGGTGGGGTTCAGTCTGGGCTGCAGTGGGAAACGGGGTCAATGCACAGAGAGGAAGGTCCCAGGGTGGGGCTCAGTCTGGGCTGCAGTGGGACACTGGGTCAATGTACAGAGAGGAAGGGCCCAGGGTGGGGCTCAGTCTTGGCTGCAGTGGGACACTGGTTCAATGCACAGACAGGAAGGGCCCAGGGTGGGGCTCAGTCTGGGCTGCAGTGGGACACTGGTCAATGTACAGACAGGAAGGGCCCAGGGTGGGGCTCAATCTGGGCTGCAGTGGGTCACTGGGTCAATGTACAGAGAGGAAGGGCCCAGGGTGGGGCTCAGTCTGGGCTGCAGTGGGACACTGGGTCAATGGACAGAGAGGAAGGGCCCAGGGTGGGGCTCAGTCTGGGCTGCAGTGGGACACTGCTTCAATGCACAGACAGGAAGGGCCCAGGGTGGGGCTCAGTCTGGGCTGCAGTGGGACACTGGGTCAATGTACAGACAGGAAGGGCCCAGGGTGGGGCTCAGTCTGGGCTGCAGTGGGACACTGGTTCAATGTAAAGAGAGGAAGGGCCCAGTGTGGGGCTCAGTCTGGGCTGCAGTGGGACACTGGTTCAATGCACAGACAGGAAGGGCCCAGGGTGGGGCTCAGTCTGGGCTGCAGTGGGACACTGGGTCAATGTACAGACAGGAAGGGCCGAGGGTGGGGCTCAGTCTGGGCTGCAGTGGGACACTGGGTCAATGTACAGACAGGAAGGGCCCAGGGTGGGGCTCAGTCTGGGCTGCAGTGGGGCACTGGGTCAATGTACAGACAGGAAGGGCCCAGGGTGGGGCTCAGTCTGGGCTGCAGTGGGACACTGGGTCAATGTACAGACAGGAAGGGCCCAGGGTGGGGCTCAGTCTGGGCTGCAGTGGGACACTGGGTCAATGTACAGACAGGAAGGGCCCAGGGTGGGGCTCAGTCTGGGCTGCAGTGGGGCACTGGGTCAATGTACAGACAGGAAGGGCCCAGGGTGGGGCTCAGTCTGGGCTGCAGTGGGACACTGGGTCAATGTACAGACAGGAAGGGCCCATGGTGGGGCTCAGTCTGGGCTGCAGTGGGGCACTGGGTCAATGTACGGACAGGAAGGGCCCAGGGTGGGGCTCAGTCTGGGCTGCAGTGGGACACTGGGTCAATGTACAGACAGGAAGGGCCCAGGGTGGGGCTCAGTCTGGGCTGCAGTGGGGCACTGGGTCAATGTACAGACAGGAAGGGACCAGGGTGGGGCTCAGTCTGGGCTGCAGTGGGACACTGGGTCAATGTACAGACAGGAAGGGCCCAGGGTGGGGCTCAGTCTGGGCTGCAGTGGGGCACTGGGTCAATGTACAGACAGGAAGGGCCCAGGGTGGGGCTCAGTCTGGGCTGCAGTGGGAAACGGGGTCAATGTACAGACAGGAAGGGCCCAGGGTGGGGCTCAGTCTGGGCTGCAGTGGGACATTGGGTCAATGTACAGACAGGAAGGTTCCAGGGTGGGGCTCAGTCCGGTCTGCAGTGGGACACTGGTTCAATGTACAGACAGGAAGGGCCCAGGGTGGGGCACAGTCTGGGCTGCAGTGGGAAACGGGGTCAATGTACAGACAGGAAGGGCCCAGGGTGGGGCTCAGTCTGGGCTGCAGTGGGACATTGGGTCAATGTCCAGACAGGAAGGTTCCAGGGTGGGGCTCAGTCCGGGCTGCAGTGGGACACTGGGTCAATGTACAGACAGGAAGGGCCCAGGGTGGGGCTCAGTCTGGGCTGCAGTGGGGCACTGGGTCAATGTACAGACAGGAAGGGCCCAGGGTGGGGCTCAGTCTGGGCTGCAGTGGGACATTGGGTCAATGTACAGACAGGAAGGTTCCAGGGTGGGGCTCAGTCCGGGCTGCAGTGGGACACTGGGTCAATGTACAGACAGGAAGGGCCCAGGGTGGGGCTCAGTCCGGACTGCAGTTGGACACTGGGTCAATGTACAGACAGGAAGGGCCCAGGGTGGGGCTCAGTCTGGGCTGCAGTGGGGCACTGGGTCAATGTACAGACAGGAAGGGCCCAGGGTGGGGCACAGTCTGTGCTGCAGTGGGACACTGGGTCAATGTACAGACAGGAAGGGCCCAGGGTGGGGCTCAGTCTGTGCTGCAGTGGGACACTGGGTCAATGCACAGACAGGAAGGGCCCAGGGTGGGGGCTCAGTGTGGGCTGCAGTGGGACACTGGGTCAATGTACAGACAGGAAGGGCCCAGGGTGGTGCTCATTCTGGGCTGCAGTGGGAAACGGGGTCAATGTACAGACAGGAAGGGCCCAGGGTGGGGCTCAGTCTGTGCTGCAGTGGGACACTGTGTCAATGCACAGACAGGAAGGGCCCAGGGTGGGGGCTCAGTGTGGGCTGCAGTGGGACACTGGGTCAATGTACAGACAGGAAGGGCCCAGGGTGGGGCTCAGTCTGGGCTACAGTGGGAAACGGGGTCAATGTACAGACAGGAAGGGCCCAGGGTGGGGCTCAGTCTGGGCTGCAGTGGGACATTGGGTCAATGTACAGACAGGAAGGTTCCAGGGTGGGGCTCAGTCCGGGCTGCAGTGGGACACTGGGTCAATGTACAGACAGGACGGGCCCAGGGTGTGGCACAGTCTGGGCTGCAGTGGGACACTGGGTCAATGTACAGACAGGAAGGGCCCAGGGTGGGGCTCAGTCTGGGCTGCAGTGGGACACTGAGTCAATGTACAGACAGGAAGGGCCCAGGGTGGGGCTCAGTCTGGGCTGCAGTGGGACACTGGATCAATGTACAGACAGGAAGGGCCCAGGGTGGGTCTCAGTCTGGGCTGTAGGGGGACACTGGGTCAATGTCGAGACAGGAAGGGCCCAGGGTGGGGCTCAGTCTGGGCTGCACTGGGACACTGGGTCAACGTACAGACAGGAAGGGCCCAGGTTGGCGCTCAGTCTGGGCTTCAGTTGGATACTGGGTCAATGTCCAGACAGGAACGGCCCAGGGTGAGGCTCAACCTGAGCTACAGTGGGACACTGGGTCAATGTACAGACAGGAAGGGCCCTGCGTGGGGCTCAGTCTGGGCTGCAGTGGGACACTGGTTCAATGTACAGACAGGAAGGGCCCAGGGTGGGGCTCAGTCTGGGCTGCAGTGGGACACTGGGTCAATGTACAGACAGGAAGGGACCAGTGTGGGGCTCAATCTGAGCTGCAGTGGGACATTGCGTCAATGTAGAGACTGGAAGGGTCCAGGCTGGGGCTGCAGTCTTACATCCACTGAAGCAAAGTGTGCCCTGCTTTAACATCTCATCGGTGAACGCAGCATTAAAATGGAAAATAGAATCAGGCAGTGTTGAAAACGAGCTACTGATTCGCTGTCGCCCACTTTGCTCTGACGCCCGAGGTGAATTTATTCTCTAATCTATTCCTTAGCCTGGCGATCTCATGGGGTTAAATTGTCAGATATTTAGATAGTGAATCCTACATTAATCTCACCAATCTGCGGTCATCTCAGACACTGATCTAAACTATAATGTGATAATCAGTGATCCAGCTAATGCTGAATTACGATGATACTCTCAGCTGATTTTACAATCGCTTATTCATTGTGTTAAGTATCTGCATATTACTTGTTATTAAAATTGCTACTTGACTCTGTATACAACTGCTATAATTTACTTATTATTGGTATATTCAGTGTTTAAATAATGATAATTGTGATTATCAAGACAATAAACCATTGTTGTGCATGATTTGCTGTCTGAATTCTTTGAAGATTTGGTAAGAAAATGTTAATCCATTCACTCAGTAGCTTGTGGGGATCCTAATTGATGGTCGGTGAGGTGAACCCATTCAATCTGAACTGGGAGATGTAAGACAGTTCAGCGAGCAATATTAAGCATCATTCACTTCTGGACATGGGCTGGGAGGGTCAACCCAGACGGTTCCTTCGTGAGGAGGTAAGGTGAAGGGGGTCAAAGGTTCATCTGGTCCCTTGCCATGTATTTGTTGGGACACTGAATACCAGCGCTCTAACGGGCTTACAACACAAAACCCTTTGGTTCAGAAGCGATTGTGCTCCCACTGAACCACAGCTAACACGAGTATGGAATGAAATCTAAATCTACCTGTATGAATGAGCCACGCTACAGATGTCAGGATATGAATAGGATTGAAGGTTCAATGTACATGAAGATCTCAGAGTGACAGCATCTGGTCTCGGAGAAGACCCTAGTTTCAGTACTGAGAACTAAATCAGTGCATCATGACGGTAAGGGACAGGATAGGAAAAGCCGAATCTGTCGAGGTTCAAACCCAGGATCAGTCTGCCCAGTGAGGAGAGGACACAGCTCCACGTCTCCTCAAGTTATCCAATCCTCCATTGGCATCATTAAATCAACCTCAATATATCTGAAACAAATTTTTAAAAAAATCCTTGTTGGTTGTCTGCTAAAAACGGGGAGCAAATGTCATACCTGTTTATCAAATAGTGTGTGTCTGACTCTATGTTCAGATGCAGCCCCTCCCCCCATTATAGAAAGAGAGTCTCTGCCTGATCTAACAGAGCACTTTAAGCCGCAGTTATCCCGCGATAGAAACAGTCTGCACTTTCCCTCCCCATGTCTTTCTAGAGAGAGGAAGAGCTGTCTGTTTCTCTTGCCCTCTCTCTATCGGTTTCCCTCTCTCCCTTGTTCTGTTTCTCCCTAATGCTCTGTTTTTATTTGTTCTTTTTCTTTCCCTGATCTCCATAGAATCATAGAAGTAAAAACATTGCAGCTGATTGTTACAATGAAAATGATAACTGATACAGAGGGGAATAAAGTTACAGATTGTAGTTAAATTAGACATGATAACTAATACACAAGGGGAAAAATACTGTTGATTGTTAAATTGGACATGGTAACTGGGTCAATGTACAGACAGGAAGTGTGCAGGGTAACAAGTATCCCTCTGTACAGTATGTGTCTCTCCCAATGAGGAGTCGGACTCTGCAACTTGTGACCCTACAACCCTCCAAAATCTCTGCGCTCCTACAATTCTGGCCTCTTGCACATCCCCCATTGCCTTTGCTCCACCATTGGCGGCCGTGCCTTTAGCTGCCTGGGCCCTAATCTCTGGAATTCCCTCCATAAACCTCTCCGCCTCTCTCCCCTCCTTTAAGACGCTCCTTAAAACCTACCTTTTTGACCAAGATTTTGGTCACTTGTCCTAATAACCTCCTTGTGTGGCTCGGTGTCACATGAATCGCTTCAATGAAGCGCCCTCTGACGTTTTACGACTAAAAAGGTGCAATATAAATGTAAGTTGTTGTCCGTGTGCTGTGTTAATAAAACCCCTCCGTTTACTTCAGCTCAGGCCTGGGCTCGTTAGTTTTTTAAAATGGTGTTCGTGTTTTAAAATATTGAATAAAGGTTCCAGGAAATGTAATCCCTCCTCCTCCAAGCGGCATCGCAGACCTGACTGTTTGAACCAGTGAACCGTGTATGTGTGGCGAGGTCTTACTCGGAAGGCTGGATATGCAGTTTACACAAAATGGTGAGAGGGACTGTGAGCGAAAGAGCTCAGCTGGGACCCCACAAAATGGCCTCCCGAAATACAACGCAAAATGGCCGCCATACACCTGCCGCAAAATGGCCAACGTGAACCCGTCGCAAAATCACAGAATGATACTCACAAAAGGAAGCCGTTCGGCCCATCGTGCCGGTGTCGGCTCTTTTAAAAAAACTAACCAGATGGTCCCATTACCCTGATCTTTCCCCGTGGCCAAAACATTTTTCCTTTTCTAGTAATTAACTAATTCCCTTTTGAAAGTTACTATTGAATCTGTTTCCACCTCCCTTTCAGGCAGTGAATTGCAAATCATTACAACTCGTTGCATAAAATATAATCCTTCCTCATGTCACCTCTGGATCTTTTGACAATTATTTTGAATCTGTGTCCTCTGGTTACCGACCCCCTGCGACTGGAAACAGTTTCTCCTTATTTACTCCATCAAAACCCCTCAAATGGCCGCTCTGTCCCCTCAAAGTTGTCCCATCTCCCCAAAACACAAGCATCATTTTGAGATTATAACAAACCCTCTAAGCCCGGACAGGGGTTCATGTTTCAGATGTTAATCTCCTCTCGGCCCCTGTTTGTCTCACTCTGGGTTAACGTGTTTGTATAACATTGCAGGCCGGGCTACTTTAACCCCAGGCTTTAACCTGGTTAAATCGTAACGGTCACAATCGAACAGGAACATGTTAAACCGAGGCCCCAAAACCAGGGCCCAGAGAGGAAATTAAACCCCAGGGCAATAAACAGACCGAACTCTCGTGGGCCCTGTTTGGGTGCAGTCTGTTGAGGAGGCCTCGGCCGATCTCCCCTGGGGGAGGCCTCCATCAGTCCCCTTCAGGGAAGAAGGTCTCGGTCGGTCTCCTCTGGGGGAGGCACAGGTCTCCCTAGAGGGATCCCAAACTGGCAGTCTTTATATTTAGACCACCATCACAACAACTACCACTACTTCTACAAAAACAAGTTGCATTCGTCGGATAGCCACCTTGGACAAAATGGCGAGAAGTACGTTGGCCATCTTGGACAAAATGGCAGCTATCTTGGGCAAAATAGCGGCAAGTACCGCACAGAGTGTCCCCAGTGATATCGCAGTGACCCCACAATGTCCCAGTGATCCCACAGTGAACCCAGAGTGCAACCAATGATCCCAGAGTGCACCCAGTCACCCCAGAGTAAACCTAGGTGCACCCAGGGATTCCAGAATGCACCCAGTCAACCCAGAGTGATCCCAGAGTGCTGCCAGGGATTCGTGAGTGCACCCAGGGACCCAAGATTGCACCCAGTGATCCCGGAGTGCACCCAGTCACACCAGAGTGATCCCAGAGTGGAAGTCTTCATATTTAGACCACCACGACGATAATTACGACTACAACAAAAACTTGTATTTTTGATATATATATATATATATATATATCATATATCTGTATATATTATACATGTATGTGTATTTGCACATGGTCAGCATGGCGGCAAGTACAATCGCCACCGTGGACAAATTGGCCACAAGTGTGGCGACCATCTTGGACAAAACGGCGGCATGTACGGTGGCCATCTTGGAAAAATGGCGGCAAACATGGTGACTAACTTGGACAAAATGGCCTCACGTACGACGGCATTCTTGAACAATATGTGGGCAAGTGAGCAGCAGAGTGTCCCAAGTGATCCCACAGTGACACCAGAATGTCCCAGTGACCCCCTCAGTACACCAGAATGCACCCAGTCACCTCAGAGTCATCCCTATTTTCACACAGGGATACCGGAGTGCACCCAATCATCCCATAGCGATCCCAGATAGCACGCAGGGAGCCCAGAGTGCAACCAGTCACTCCTGAGTGATCCCAGAACGCACGCAGGCAGCCCAGCGTGCACCCAGTCACCCCAGATAGATCCCAGAGTGATCCCAGAGTTCTCCCAGGCATCTTAGAGTGCACCCAGTCACCCCAGATTGATCCCAGAGTGATCCCAGAGTTCTCCCAGGCATCTAAGAGTGCACCCAGTCACCCCAGATTTATTCCAGAGTGGACCCAGTGATCCCAGAATGCACCCTATCACCATGGATTCATCCCAAAGTTCGCCCAGGGATTCCAGATTGCATCCAGTCAACCCAGATTGATCCCATAATGCACCCAGTCACCGCAAAGTAATCCGAGAATGCTCCCAGGGCTCCCAGCTTACACCCAGTGAACTCAGACTCCACCCAGTCACCCCAGAGTGATCCCAGAATGAACCCAGTAACCCCAGAGTCATTCGAAAGTGCACCCAGGGATCTCGAATTAAACCAAGTCACCCCAGAGTGATCCCATTTTGGATGAAATGGCGGCAGGTTTGGTGTACACCCTTGGACAAAATGGCGGCAAGTATGGCGGCCATCTTGAAGAAAATTGCTGCAGATTGTCCGCGGTGATCCCACATTGACCCCAGAATGTCCCAGTGACTCTTGACTGAACCCACAGTGCACCCAGTCATCCCAGAGTGCACCCAGGGATCGCAGAGTGCACCCAGATCCCCAGAGTGCTCCCAGGGTGGCAGTCTTTGTATTTAGACCACCATCACAACAACTGATACAACAACAACAATTTGTATTCAATACGGCGGCAATCTTGGATAAAATGGCGGCGATTACGGCAGCCATCTTGGACGAAATAGCGGCAAGTACCTCAAGGCTGTTCGACAGGAACAGGAGAAGGCCATTCAGCCCCTCGAGCTTGTTACACAGTTACAGGAGGAGGTCATTCAGCCCCTCGAGCCCGTGACACTGTTACTAGAGGCCGATCAGTCCCTCAAACCTGTTACATTGAAAAAGGAGGAGGCTATTCAGCTGTTCAAGACTGTTCTGCAGGAACTGGAGGCCAATCAACTTCTCAAACTTGTCAGATAGCAACAGGAGGAGGCAATTCATGCCCTCGAGCATGTTATATGGGAACTGAAGGCCATTCAGCACCTCGAGCGTATTACCCTGGAAAAGGACGAGGCCTTTAAACCCCTCGAGCCTGTTGCATTGGCAGAGGAGGAGGCTATTCAGCCCTTCGAGACTGTTACACAGGATCTGGACGCCATTCAGCCTCTCGCGCATATTACATAGGAAGAAGAGGAGTTCATTCAGCCACACGAGCTTGAGATATAGGAACAGGAGCAGACAATTCAGCTCCTCAACCTGTTCCGCCATTCAATTAGATCATGGCTGATCTGTATCTTAACTCCATCTACCCACATTGGTTCCAGAATCCTTCATACCCTTGACGAACAAAAGTCTATCAATCTCCGTTTTGAAATTTCGGATTGACTCCCAGCCTCAACAGACTTTTGTGGGAGAGAGTTCCAGATTTCCACTACCCTTTTGTGAAGAAATGCTTCCTGAAATCACTCCTGGACGGCCGAGCTCTAATTTTAAGGTTATGCCCCTTTGTTCCAGACTCCCCCAACAGAGGAAGTAGTTTCTCTCTATCGACCCTAAAAACTCATTTCATCATCTTAAACACCTCAATTCAATCACGCCTCAATCTTCCATATTCAGGGGAATACTCGCCTTGTCCATTCAACCTGTCCTCATAATTTAACCCTTTTAGCCCCGATATCATTCTGGTGAATCTGCGCTGCAGCCCTTCCAAGGGCAATATATCCTTCCTGAGGTGCAGTGCCCAGAACTGAATGCAGTCCTCCAGATGGGCTCTAACCAGAGCTCTGTACAGCTGGAACATAACTTCCACCCCTTTATATTCCAGCCCTCTTGTAATAAAGGCCGACATTCTATCAGCCTTTTAAATTATTTTTGTAACTGTCCACTAGCTTTTAATGATTTCTGTACTTGGACCCCTAAATTTCGCTGCTCCTTCACAGTTCCGAGCTCCTCACCATTTAGAAAACTCTCTGATCTATCTTTCTTAGATCCGAAATGGATGGCCTCACATTTCCCCACATTGAACTCCATTTCCCACAGTTTTGCCCACTCACATAATCTCGCAATGTCCTGGGAATGCTTCGTGCTTTTGTTTGGGTGGAGAATGCTTTCTATCAGGTCGTTATTTTAAAAAGATTGCAATTGATTTTTATTTTGTACTTTTTGAACAAGATCATTATTCCCCGATCAGTAAAATGTCCGTGTTTTTCACACCGTGGAGACAGTTCAGAGATAGTTGCCCTTTTGTCTACTTTAATGAAGTGAAATTTTGCTGATTTAAAATCAGCTGTATTTCTAAGCTTGAAAAAGCAGCTCCTCTGTTAGGTGAGGCTTCACTCCCAATGTCTCAGTGTTTCCGCTTGTCCTGATATCAATGTAACATTTGAAGGGCTCCAGGTAATGAACAGTGAAACCCCTTCAGATTATCTCAGCCCACTCGTTCTATCCAGTGCCTAATCGTGCCTGCTCTTCAGAGGGTGACAGATTCACATTGCACTGGAGGTTGTTTTAGACTTGAACTGAGAAACAAATTGATGAAACAGTAAGAGAATAAACAAATAGTAGCAGTGAGACAACAGTTTTACAGTAAAGATCAACCAGATCCTTCTTGGAACATAAAATAATAAATAATTCACAAATACTATACGAAACTGTGACCGAACTTTCGAACATCCTGGTTCTTTGTTGTCTTTGTCTCACAAACTATGGAAGCTGTCGACTTGATTAATATTCTCAGAGATTCCAAACAGATTTACAAGTTTGAAAAAGATAGGCTGATAAATGCCTTCAAAACAGTGACTGGGAGCCAGTCATTTTAAGCAATGGTCTGTTTTATTCAAAAGCAGCTGCCAATCAAAACTGTGACCCCGGAGGTTTGTATCTGAATCAAATGTTTGACTTTGTGAGGTGCAGGCTGCCTTTCAGAGGTGCGAACCACTCACGCAATATCGGGGCACCCCTGCTGGTGAGAATCTGCTCAACAGCACAGCCAGGCCTGACTGCTCGCAGGAATCAGGTCAATCACCAGGCAGCACCAATCTCACGGGCTGTCCGCATCTCAACGACCGGGTGCAGGTTAATCACGTGGGGGTTAATCGCCCCCCGCGCCCGGATTCGGAGGTTATCGAATTTAACCCCGTACATATCGTTATATATACATATATATATATATATATTGCATGGAATACAGCACGACACAGAAACAGGCCATTCAGCCCATCTGGATAAAGAAGTTCCTCTGAATTTCTTATTTGACAACAACTTCTGGAGTAGAAAATATAATACAATACATAATGTGATATTCTACGTATATATATTTAACATCGAATGTAAAGTACAGCACAGTACAGTGTCCATTCGGCCCGACTACTATTTCTGCTTTACAACAGCTACTTTTTTTAACATAAAATACAACACAATATATCTTTATATAAATATTGCATAGAATTCCGCACGTCACCGAAACAGGCCATTCGGCCCATCTGGATAATTAAATATCCCACAGTGTTCCCACAGTGACCAAGTGATCCCACAGTGCACCCAGTGATAGTGCCCCATTGATCCACAGTGTCCCAGTGATCCTACAGTGATCGCAGCGTGACCCAGATACCCTACAGTGCACCCAGTGATATTGCCGCAGTGATCCCAAAGTGTCTCCTTGATCCCAATGTGCCCCAGTTCTCTCAAAGTGATCCCACTGATCCCACAGTGTCCCAGTGATCCCAAAATACCCCAGTGGACCTGCAGTGTCCCAGTTATCCCACAGCAACCTGTGACACCACAGTGACCCAGACAAAACTCATGTGAGTCCCATTGGGTGCAGTCTGTGTTAAAGACCTCGGTCAGTGTCCTGTGGAGAGAAAGCCTGCAGTTTGTGGTCAACTTACAGTTTGTGGCTTTTTCCAATCAGCCAAAGAGTTCAAACAAATTCATGACATTCAAAAGAGTCAAAGCAAAAAGCTTTTTAAAAAAACGAACGCACGGCAAGATCCCTCACTCAGTTACAGGGACAATCTCTCAGCAACATTCATTTACACAGAAACAAAGCCCAGTTTATAAAGGAGAAGAATCTAAGTAGTAAAAGATTGAGAGACAATCTTTATCGACAACAACTTGTATTTATATCTTACAGCAAATACGACAGCATCAATTTGCATTATTACATATATATTTATTTGCATAATACAACTACTATTACAAAGCCTCCATAAAGAATGTGGGGAAAGAGCAAAGGGGGAAATGGGACGAATTCGACAGCCCTTTCAAAGAGCTGGCACAGGAACAGTGGGCCGAAAGGCCTCCTCTTGTGCCATAGTTACCATGAAACCTTAAAACTATGAACAAAAACTTCAATATCATGAACCTGAAACAAAATGGACACCAGTAAGGCAGTCATCTTACTGAGGAGCAAGCTGGACATCTTACTGAGGGGCAAGGCGGCCATTTAACTGAGGGGCAAGGCGGCCAAATTGCAGGGGGACAAGATGGTCATATTCAACAAATTGGCCGCCATGAAGCTTAAACAAATTGGGCGCCTTGATCCTGAAACCTAATGGCCACCAATAACGCAGTCATCTTATGAGGGGCAAGATGAAGCGAGCTGTGGTGTGAGATATGGAGAGGGTTCATTTGCTGTTACTGTTAAATCACTGTTGAACTATAGTTAAAGATACAAACGGAGTGAGACTGGCACTAGCTGGTGTTTAACACAAAGACAGCGGAGCAGTGAGGAAATCAAGGACCAAAATGTGAACTTCTGCAAAAAAAAAGGATTAACATTTGATTATTTGGGCGGAATGCTTATGGAGAAGGAGAGACCAGACATTCGGAGGAAAAGTCAAATGAGCCATTTTGTGTAGAGTTTGAAATTCTAGCTTCTATTAAATAAATCAGAGTAAAATTGGACTCAATCTGAATGCAGGTCTGATCAGGCATTTGGTTCATTTCTCTATTATTCATATTTTTCTTTAATCTGAAACAATAACAGTGCATGTAAGAGTAACAGAACAGGAGAGTGCTGTGGGACCCTGTCCAGTTTAGTAACACAGCAGAAGGGGTAAGAGTACTTTGTGATTTATTACAGAATCCAGCAGCTCACTGGGAAAGTTACACATGGTACAGATGGAGGAGCAAAAAGGTGCAAAGTGATTTTACACTTTAATTTGGGGCAATGACTTTTTATCTCTAAAAAGGTTAAAATTTATATTTAAATAATGGGCTCTTTCTCCTAAAGAATCTTCAGGCACAAACCATGGCTTTATGAACAAAACAATAATTTATTATTCTTAATGTACTAGAAAATTTTACATTTGAATTTAATCAACATCTTGGGATTATACCCGATTTAGAATTGCTTTAACACCAACAAAACTACACATTCTTATCTTCTATTCTGAATTCCCAAAATGCATAACCGTTTGGAAATCCAATATCTATCTTCCACTAAGCTGATAACGAAAGTTATATCCGTATGGTTGACTCAAGCTTGCCTGGAAGATTCCAGGCGTTGTGATGGATACTGTTGTAGTGTAGCCTGTCTTACTCTGGCATCCAGGTCATTTGCTTCACAGGCAACCTGTAAACCAGCATCGAGGCATCAAGCTGGGAGGTAGCGAGCAGTCAGGAAGATTCCAGGTGAGGTGGTGCTGCCAGGAAGTGAAAGGTGAGTTTGGAGCGGCATTGGTGGATCTGTGTCTCTCCACACTCAACTTCTGCCCAGCTTCTTTGTAACATCGAACCACACCTCTGGGGCGTTAGCTTATCAAAAATAGTTTCCTACAAATGCAACCCACGATTGATTGACACTTCACTTGTTTTCTCTCTGTGTCCACAACGTAACCAAGTCAAGCCGGCAGGAGTTCAAACCATCTCTAGCCCTCCTGGAATCGTTATTATTGCTCGGGTGATCTATCCTCTGCTGTGTGGTCTTTCACAACGTGTCATTAACAATCCTTCTAACAGCCCTTCCACCTTTTAATCGTCCTTTTCCTTCAGACATGCTGAAGCCGATTTAGTCTCAGGCTTTCGTTTATCAGATGAATTTTTACCACACAGAGCAGCTGGGAAACTCCTGCAGTAAGTAATGGTCAGGGTCAGGTACACAAGGCTGAGTGACTTTATTGTGCAGCGTCCAGGCATCACCTCTCTCTTTGTTTCTGTCTGTGGATCTACTTTTCCCTTTTCCTTCTCTCTATCTGTCTCTTCCTCCTTCCCTTTCCATCTGTCTTTATTTCATTCTGTTTGCTTCTCACTCTCTCCAGCTCTACTTCTGTCTACTTCTTTCTCTCTGTTTCTATTTGACTTCTCGATCTCTTCTTTGAATCTGTTTCAGTATTTCATTCCATCTCTCTCAGTCTCTGTTTTAATCTTTGTATTTCTCCTCCTCTCTCCTGTTTTCTATTTTCTCCCTGCTTTCTGTTCCTCTTTTTCTCTTTCTCTTTGTCGTTTTATGTCTGAAACTCTTCTGCTCTGACTCTCTCTCAGTGTCTAGTTATTTTGAATTGATTTCATCTGTCTATTTACCTCTCGTTTCCTATCACTTTGTAATTATTTGGCAGTGTCTCTCTCTCTCATTATATATATATATATATATAAATATATATATATATATATATATATATATAGATAGATAGATATGCTTTCTTTCTCTCTTTATTTTTCTCTCTTGTCTTAATAATTTACTCTTTATTTCTCTCCGTCTCTGAGTAACTCTCTCTGCCCTTCTTTATTTCTGCACTTTTCTAATTGGTACATATATTTTGTCCTTATGTTCTCTCTCTGTCTGTCACTCTCTCTGGCTCTCGTCTCTCTCCCTCTGCCTCTCTATCTATCTATTTCTCTCCCTCTCTCTGCCCTCTCTGTCTCTCACTCTCTCTGTGTCTCTCTCTCCCTGCCTCTCTCTTTGTCTTTCTCCTGTTCTCTATCTCTATCTCTCTCTGTGCCACTCTCTCTGTCTGTCTCTCTCTCTGTCTCTCTCTTTCCCTCGCTTCCCTCTCTCTGTATCTCCGGCTCTGTCTCTCTGTCTCTCCTTCTTTCTCTCCCTCTCTTTCCCACCCTCTCTCCCTCTCTCGCCCTTTCCCTCTCTCTTCCCCTTTGTCTCTCTTTCTCTGTCTCTCTTTCTCTGTCTCTCTCCAACTCTCTCTTTGTCTCTGACTCTCCCTCTCTCATTCTCTCTGTCTCCCTCTCTCTGTCTCTGTCTCTGTCTCTCTCTAATTGCATCTCCCTTCCTCTCCCTCTTTCTCGCTCCCTCACTCCCTCTTTCTCACTCTCTCCATCTCCCGTTCTCCCCCTCCCCTCTCTCTCTCTGTCCCTCTCTCTGTCTCCCCTCTCTCTCTCCCTCTCTCTGTCTCCCCTCTCTCTCTCCCTCTCTCTCTCTCTCTCTCTCACCATTTATGTGAAGTACACACATCCTGATCAGTTCCACAGAAGTTCCTTTGATTTCCAGCTTTGCCCATTTTGCCTTGTGGTCAGTTAATTATAGTCAAGCTGAGCTCTTTAGTGCCGCCATTTTGATCAACAATTCATGTGTTGTCTGCAAAGCAAATGCTGCCTTAATAGGTGAGATTATCAATAAAATATCATCTCAGAATTAGATTTATGATCATTTCATGGGTCTGTGCTGCTAATATAAAATGTACTTTCCATCCCCTGGGAAGTGTAGGGGATGGAGTATGAAATGAGATTTAGTTCTAGTGCTTGAAACCCTTCAGCTCTTTCTATGATTTCACAAATTTAACAATTAGATTGAGTGGGTATTTCACCGCGTTCTTCAGCTCCTCTCTGAATTTAGTCTGGGTCAGGACATAAATACACGTGTTTGTGCAGCAACTGAGAAGCTGCAACATCTTTGATGTTTGATCTGTGAGAAAAACAGGGTCAGTGTAGGAGTAATAAAACGGAATGTCTGCAATTCGCACATAAATGTTAAATACAACATATGTCAGCCACAACAGTATAAAACTGCCCGATAGACTGAAGAGTAAAATGATGGATTTCTTTCGGTTCTCCATCTCTGGGTCCTTGTGATTCTCTCCATTGCTGCGGCCCCGTAATCCGCTGCGGACTCGACTGGACATTAAAATACGCCTGACCGTCAGAATATTGAACAGTAAGATCAGACAGAACGGGATAAAAGGTGTTAAAATGAGGTCAAACATGTCAAACGCGGCCCATGCGGGAGAAGAACGGAAGCTCAGTATAGTCTCACAACCCCAGGGAACATTATCAATTATATATTCAGGTTCAAATGTAAAGTACCAGGGGACATTCACCAAACAGCCCAGCACACTCACTGTTCCCAGAACCACAGCCGCCGTTCTCTCGGTGCAATATTTAGTTTTCAGCTTCTCACAACAAATGGCCACAAATCGATCAAAGGTGAAAGCGACTGTGAGCCAGACAGAAACCACGAAGGCTGCACCACTCAAGAACATAATAGAACTACACACAGGAGTAATGTGCAGGAATGGCCATGGGCTATACATCGCATTAATCCACACCAGTATCACACGAATGATAACGACCATGAGATCGGCCACTGCCATTCCCACCAGGTAGACACTGATACATTTGGAGAGACCGCACTTTCCTCGGGACAGGATCACAATCGCCACCAAGTTAACTGTAAGAGAGAGAAAAGGAATCAGAGAAATTACTGATCAGACCTGGAGACAAAGCAACAGTTTGAGAGGATCTGGGGTGAAATTTCCAGCTTTGTTGCTGCATCGAAGGGTGGAAAGTGATTGATTGACCTGGGCAGCACTTTCGGGCAGAGAGATATTTTTAAAGACAATGATCAATAATGAATTGGGAGATGGATACAGAAAGTGAATAAAGTGAGCACCGGATCCACTGGAAGGGCTGAGTGAGGGCGCAGTGCCGGTGGGGAAGGGAGAAGGGGTTTTACACACCGGGAATCCAGCGGATTAAAGCCGGATTTGGGCTCCAGACGTACGAGGAAAGAGAGCGGTGGGTCAGGAAGGTGAAGGGACAGGAGGAGGTGCAGCTGGTTTATTTTTCTGGGTTCAGAGATCCGACAGGGGCTGGCACTAAATGGGAAAGTCAGCTGGAGACCGAGCCAGTGAGTGAGATTGGGAGGGAGACAAGGAAAAGGACATGTAGGAGCTGGAGGGGAGTCAGGAGCAGATGGTTTGGGAAAGCGAACAAATTGAAGCAACGGATGAGGAGCCAGAAGATTCAATGCAGTGAGTGTAGAGGCTGGGATTCACAGGGAGAGACTGCAGCAGAGTGTGAGAGGAAATCTAATCTATCGGTCCCACTAAAACAATCCAACTAATACATTCAACTGTTCATTTCTGTGGTTATTGATATCAGGGAACCTGTGTAGTTGTAAAATGTGTACAATAAATTTACTTTGTACTTCACTTGAAATTAAATTTAAAAGTATTAATTAAATCAACCTCGTTGTTTATTGAATTCACCTAACTTTAACGTACTGTATCCGAACAATTCATTCCGATCAAGACATTTCTCATTATATTTTTTTCAGCAAATTTTAATTATGTTTAGTGTAAAGTTGGAAAACAAGGAACATTCACAAAAACAGACTGAGGACCTGACAGGGATATAAACATGAGGAGCGAGTCCCACAATAAAAACTCACCCAATCTGACCATATCATAATAACACATTCAAGTCATTTTTTCTATGTTTAATTGTACTTGAAGTTTCAGCAGTTAATTCTGATGAATTATTCACACCACAGCCTCTCGCTTTCCCTCTCAGTCGCCCTCTCTTTCACTCACTCTACTCCCTATCTCAAGTCGATTTTCATATCCGATTAAATCCTATCATCCTGTGCCTGCATTCTGTTCACCAGCCCCGTGTTTCACCGATCCGATTCTCAATCTTAGTTTGTTAAATAGTGAAGCCTCTGTGGAATAGTTTAATATTTCTACAGATCATCCAAGTCTCCACCTGTTCACCTACACTGTTCACTTCATCCACAAATCATGGAATAAACAGAATCGAATCCCTCTACCAGGCAGATCTCACAATAATTGAGATTCCTTCTCCAGTAATTATAAAGTAAAGGAATAGATGGCGGGATTGTTCAATTAACAATACGCCAAAATCACACTTATAAACTACAGGTACATAGAAGGGCTGCTGATTCCAACAGGGACAGTGCAAATTGAGACCACAAAACATCAAAACATTTCATTTTACAGTGAAGTCCAGTGACAGTCAGTGAATTCTTCCACAGTGAAGCAGAGAAGGAGATGTGAAAGAGTCAGCAGAAAACTCAGTTCAGTAACCAGACATCTGAAGCGGCGTCAGATACACACATAATGAAATAATATTTCATAACAGTGATCACCAATAAATACATTGAAATCCCAGTTAAACTGAAGCATGTTATTCCGCTGCCTCCTTGTAACACTGAGACCGTGAGCTGTCTCATTATCAATCACTGAAAACACATTAATGAAAACATATTCCAGGACAGGTTAGTTCCACAACAAGAAATTGTTATCATCTCCTGATGGTCTGATACCAACTCTTAGCCCAATATATTCAGTACAGAGAATAATGCAGTAACAATGCCAGGGTTGGATGGACAAATTCATGACAGATATAATGCAGCGCCTCAATACCGAAAGAGCAGAGACTTAACACATTCCATCATTCAACCAATGGAACAGAACAAGTGAATGTGTAAAATATGTAGGGACAAAAAATAATTTGCCAAGTACAGCAGCAGAGTTAACACCGATTTACACCTTTAACAGATGAGATAACGGCTTACCCGGAACTCCAAATGCTGCAAGAACTGGATAATAAATCCGTATTATCTGATGGATTACTGGATCTTCCATTTCTGTGAGAAGCACTGAATTCTGTTGGCCTGGAAACCACAGCTCCAGCAGGCACTCTGAGCTGATCCATTCCAACAAGCCCTGATTTATACAGGGGATAATTCTCCACTGACACGGTTATACTCCCGATCATTGCTATCAGTTACAGTCAGTTTAACAAACATATTACATCTGCAGCTTTGACTCCGATGTAAATAATGTGGTGAATAAAACACAAACATCTCAAAGTCCACGATATTACTTAATCAGACCTCTCTCAGGAATAAAGTTTAAATCTGTTCTCATACAGGACTGATCCAACAATAATAAACGGCTGCATTTACAGCTTTTATATAACTGTATTGACCATGTTCACTCCTGGTGATTCATTTATAATTTAGACAGATGTCTCCGCAGTGTTCATTGAACCCAGGGACACAAGCAGACCCGTTTCACTCTGTTCCTGCAGTTTCCCAGTTAAAATATGAATTGTGAGTCTCTGACACGAGGACAGTTGAAGGGCAGGTTGAGGATTGCAGCCTCGAAATGACTGTGGGTGATATTCGGGGACGGACACTGAACGTGTCCCATTGACATTCCTCTCTCCGCTATTTTACTGCAGATGTTTACCCGTTTATTCTACATTGGTTAACGGCTCCAGTAAAATTGGTCCCGTGTCACACCGAGCTGAGCTCATGACCCGATTTGACCTCCATGACAAAGGCCCCGTGATTCCCTCACCCGCCTCCATTCCTTCCTCAGCCCATTGCCATTGAAACCCTCATCAATGCCTCTGTCCCCTCCAGACTCCATTCCTCCAATGCACTGATGACCGGCCACCCAACCTCCACCTTCCATAAACGTGAGCTCGTCCAAAACTGGGTAATCCGTGTCCAACCGGCACCAGGTCCTGCTCGGCCTCACTGACCCTCACTGGCTCCCAGTTACATATTCATTAAATTTAAAATTCACATCCTGAGGTTTAAATCCCTCCATGGCCCAACCCTCCCCATCTCCACACCTGCAGACAACCCACCAATGAACTCCTCATTCATCAGACAGTGACCTCATTTGCTGGGACTACCCTCACTTGGTTCCACTCACCTCTCTGATCAGAGCCAGGAGAAGCTTCTCTCCCCACCCGATCACCGTGATCTCTGATGTTCCGAAAGGACACCTTGGACAAAATGGAGGACAG
This sequence comes from Heptranchias perlo, assembly GCF_035084215.1. Taxonomy (NCBI): domain Eukaryota; kingdom Metazoa; phylum Chordata; class Chondrichthyes; order Hexanchiformes; family Hexanchidae; genus Heptranchias; species Heptranchias perlo. The sequence continues at coordinate 3,553,709 of NW_027139644.1, read as the reverse complement.
CCAGATCAACCTTTTGGAAAAAAGCCGGCTGTGCCGCTGCCATCTTGGTCAGATGGCGGCAAGTAGCTAACAGAGTGTCCCCGGTGATCCCACAATCAACCCAGAGTGATGCCAGGGTGCACCCAGTCATGCCAGAGTGATGCCAGAGTGGTGGTCTTGATGTTCAGACCACCACGACTACAACAAGAACGACCATACCAATGTCCCCGTGACCCCCCCAGTGTCCCCTGAATGTCCCAGTGACCCCCCCCCAGTGTCCCCTGAATGTCCCAATGACCCCCCGCAGTGTCTCCTGAATATCCCAGTGACACCCCCAGTGTCCCCTGAATATCCCAGTGACCCCCCCAGTGTCCCCTGAATGTCCCAGTGACACCCCCAGTGTCCCCTGAATATACCAGTGACGCCCCCAGTGTCCCCTGAATATCCGAGTGACCCCCCCCAGTGTCCCCTGAATATCCCAGTGACCCCCCAGTGTCTGCTGAATATCCCAGTGACCCCCCCCCCAGTGTTCCCTGAATATCCCAGTGACACCCCAGTGTCCCCTGAATATCGCAGTGATTCCAGTGTGAACCCAGTGACCCCAGAGTAACCCAGACATTACTCACGTGCTCCCCATCGGGTCCAGGCTGTGGTGAAGGTCTCAGTCAGTCAGTCCCCAGCGGAGAGAACGATGCTTGGCCCAGGATTTCTCCCACTCCTCCTCCTCCTCACAAAATGTCTCTTTCTGGATCATCTCCTTGCAGCATTTCATCAAAAAGATTCCTGAGGGGAGAGAGAGAGAGAGGGAATTGATTAAAATACAAAAGCAAGGGATTAAAAAGGCACAGCAAGAGCCCAGAACTCCCTTCCTCCCTCTCCCTCTCACTCTCTCTCCCACTCCCCCCTCTCTTTCTCCAACTCTCTCTCTCACCCTCTCCCTCCCTCTCCCTCTCTCTCCCCCCTCTCTCACTCGCTCTCCCCTCTCGTCTCTCTCTCTCCCTTCCTCTCTCTCTCCCCCTCTCTCTCTCTCTCCCCCCCTCTCTCTCTCTCTCCCTCCCTCTCTCCCTCTCCCTGCCTCGCTCTCTCTCTCTCTCCCCCTCTCTCTCTCTCTCTCTCCCTCTCCTCTCTCCACCTCCCGCTCTCTCTCTCTCTCTCCCTCTCCCTCTCTCTCTCTCCCTCCCTCTCCTCTCTCCCTCTATCTCTCTCTCTCTCTCTCCCTCTCCCTCTCTCTCACTCCCCCTCTCTCTCTCTCCCCTCTCTCTCTCTCTCCCTGCCCCTCTCTCTCTCCCTCTCCCTCCCTCTCTCTCTCTCCCTCTCCCCCTCTCTCTCTCTCTCTCCCTCTCCTCTCTCCCCCTCCCTCTCTCTCTCTCTCTCCCTCTCCCTCTCTCTCTCCCTCTCCTCTCTCCCTCTCCCTCTCTCTCTCTCTCACTCTCCCTCTCACTCACTCCCCCTCTCTCTCTCTCTCCCTCTCCCTCTCTCTCTCTCTCACCCCCTCTCTCTCTCCCTCCCTCCCTCTCTTTCTCTCACACTCCCGCAGTTGCACATAATCTCTCCCTAATGCAAGTCTGCAGCTTGTTTCTCCCCTGCCTTTCCTCTGAATGCCTCTAACCGGTGCCGCACTGCCTGTCTGAGCTGCTCAGTGTTTGCTGCAGGGTCCAGCCCTCCCCCTGGGTGTGTTTTCTCTTCTGTCCCTGGGCCTCGCCCACACCTGCTCTGGACTTTGTTGCAACTTTTGTTCTGTCAGTTGCTCTCAGCGAAAGGTCAACAGCTTTTCCCTCAACTGTTTCCTCTTGTTTGAATTAGCAGCTCCCCCCTCCATGTTTAATCTCTCCCCCCCACCCTGTTCAACCTCTCCCCCTCTCCGTGTAATATCCCCTTCTCTGTAATATTCCCTCTCTCTGTAATATTCCCTCTCTGTGTAATATTCCCCTCTGTGTAATATTCCCCTCTGTGTAACATTCCGCCTCTCTGAGTCCAACCCACCTTGTATTATACAGAATGTAATATAAGATATGGACTGAGTCAACCTCACCTTGTAATGTGCAGAATGTAATATAAGATATGTAATGAGTCCACCTCACCTTGTAATGTACAGAATGTAATATAAGATATGTACTGAGTCCACCCCACCTTGTAATGTGCAGAATGTAATATAAGATATGTAATGAGTCCACCTCACCTTGTAATGTACAGAATGTAATATAAGGTATGTACTGAGTCCACCCCACCTTGTAATGTGCAGAATGTAATATAAGATATGTAATGAGTCCACCTCACCTTGTAATGTACAGAATGTAATATAAGATATGTACTGAGTCCACCCCACCTTGTAATGTGCAGAATGTGATATAAGATATGTACTGAGTACACCCCACCTTGTATTGCACAGAATGTAATATAATATATAGACTGAGTCCAACCCAATGTGTATTGTACAGAATGTAATATAAGATATGTAATGAGTCCACCTCACCTTGTAATGTACAGAATGTAATATAAGATATGTAATGAGTCCACCTCACCTTGTAATGTACAGAATGTAATATAAGATATGTACTGAGTCCACCCCACCTTGTAATGTGCAGAATGTAATATAAGATATGTAATGAGTCCACCTCACCTTGTAATGTACAGAATGTAATATAAGATATGTACTGAGTCCACCCCACCTTGTAATGTGCAGAATGTAATATAAGATATGTACTGAGTCCACCCCACCTTGTAATGTGCAGAATGTAATATAAGATATGTAATGAGTCCACCTCACCTTGTAATGTACAGAATGTAATATAAGACATGGACTGAGTCCAACCCACCTTGTAATTTGCAGAATGTAATATAAGATATGTGCTGAGTCCACCCCACTGTGTAATGTCCAGAATGTAATATAAGATATGTAATGAGAACACCAGATATGTAATGAGTAGCCAACAGAGTGTCCCCAGTGATCCCGCAGTCAACCCAGAATGATGCCAGGGTGCAGCCAGGGTTCCCAGCTTGCACCCAGTCATGCCAGAGTGGTGTTCTTTATCATCAGACCACCACCAACAACAACATGTATTTATAATATATATGAATATCACCTGTATATTTATGATGTATTTTATATTTTGGAGTGGATTCGCAAAGGGGCTGCACGGCTGCAGGTGCGGCAGCCGGGCTTGGACCGAATGGAGGCCAGCGGGGAGTCCGTCCCGGACAAAATGGGGGCGAGCGCGACCACCATTTAAAAAAAAGGCGCCGCTAGCGCGGCTCCCATGCTACACAAAGTGGGGCCCGCGTAGCCACCACCTTGGACAAAATCGAGGCCAGCTTGGCCACCTCATTGGACAAAATGGAGGACAGCCAGGCCAACCTTTTGGAAAAAAGGCAGCTGCGTCAGCAGCCATCTTGGTCAGATGGCGGCAAGTAGCCAACAGAGTGTCCCCAGTGATCCCGCAGTCAACCCTCAATGATGCCAGGGTGCACCCAGACAGCCCAGAGTGATGCCAGAGTGGCGGTCTTGATGTTCAGACCACCACCACAACAACAAGGACTTCCACAACAATGTCCCAGTGACCCCCCCACCCAGTGTCCCCTGAATGTCCCAGTGACCACCCCCCCCCCACAGTGTCCCCTGAATGTCCCAGTGACCCCCCCCCCAGTGTCCCCTGAATATCCCAGTGATTCCAGTGTGCACCCAGTGACCCCAGAGTAACCCAGACATGACTCACGTGCTCCCCATCGGGTCCAGGCTGTGGTGAAGGTCTCAGTCAGTCCGTCCCCAGCGGAGAGAACGATGCTTGGCCCAGGATTTCTCCCACTCCTCCTCCTCCTCACAAAATGTCTCTTTCTGGATCATCTCCTTGCAGCATTTCATCAAAAAGATTCCTGAGGGGAGAGAGAGGGAATTGATTAAAATACAAAAGCAAGGGATTAAAAAGGCACAGCAAGAGCCCAGAACTCCCTCCCTCCCACTCCCTGTCTCACGCTCTCTCTCTCTCCCTCCCTCTCCCTCCCTCTAACATCTCTCTCCCCCCTCTCTCCCTCTCTCTCCCCTCTCGTCTCTCTCTCTCCCACCCTCTCCCTCCCTCTCCCCCCCTCTCTCTCTCTCTCCCTCTCTCTCTCTCTCTCTCCCTCCCTCTCCTCTCCCCCTCTCTCCCTCTCCCTCTCTCTCCCTCTCCCTCTCTCCTCTCTCTCTCTCACACTCCCCCAGTTTCACATCATCTCTCCCTAATCCAAGTCTGCAGCTTGTTTCTCCCCTGCCTTTCCTCTGATTGTCTCTAACCGGTGCCGCACTGCCTGTCTGAGCTGCTCAGTGTTTGCTGCAGGTTCCAGCCCTCCCCCTGGGTGTGTTTTCTCTTCTGTCCCTGGGCCTCGCCCACACCTGCTCTGGACTTTGTTGCAACTTTTGTTCTGTCAGTTGCTCTCAGCGAAAGGTCAACAGCTTTTCCCTCAACTGTTTTCTCTTGTTTGAATTAGCAGCTCTCCCCTCCCTGTTCGATCTCTCCCCCTCCCTGTTCAATCTCTCCCCCTCTCCGTGTAATATTCCCCTTCTCTGCAATATTCCCTCTCTCTGTAATATTCCCTCTCTGTGTAATATTCCAGTCTGTGTAATATTCCCCTCTGCGTAATATTCCGCCTCTCTGAGTCCAACCCACCTTGTATTATACAGAATGTAATATAATATATGGACTGAGTCCACGCCACCTTGTAATGTGCAGAATGTAATATAAGATATGGAATGAGTCCACCTCACCTTGTATTGTCCAGAATGTAATATAAGATATGGACTGAGTCCACCTCACCTTGTATTGTCCAGAATGTAATATAAGATATGGACTGAGTCCACCCCACCTTGTAATGTGCAGAATGTAATATAAGATATGTAATGAGTCGACCCCACCTTGTATTGTACAGAATGTAATATAAGATATGTACTGAGTCCACCTCAACTTGTAATGTCCAGAATGTAATATAAGATATGGATTGAGTCCACCTCAACATGTAATGTACAGAATCTAATATAAGATATGTACTGAGTCCACCTCACCTTGTAATGTACAGAATGTAATACAAGATATGTACTGAGTACACCCCACCTTGTATTGTACAGAATGTAATATAAGAAATGGACTGAGTCCAACCCACCTTGTAATTTGCAGAATGTAATATAAGATATGTGCTGAGTCCACCCCACTGTGTAATGTCCAGAATGTAATATAAGATATGTAATGAGAACACCAGATATGTAATTAGTAGCCAACAGAGTGTCCCCAGTGATCCCGCAGTCAACCCAGAATGATGCCAGGGTGCAGCCAGGGTTCCCAGGTTGCACCCAGTCATGCCAGAGTGGAGTTCTTTATCATCAGACCACCACCAACAACAACATGTATTTATAATATATAGATATATCACCTGTATATTTATGATGTATTTTATATTTTGGAGTGGATTCGCAAAGGGGCTGCACGGCTGCAGGTACGGCAGCCGGGCTTGGACCAAATGGAGGCCAGCGGGGAGTCCGTCCCGGACAAAATGGGGGCGAGCGCGACCACCATTTAAAAAAAGGCGCCGCAAGCACGGCTGGCATGCTACACAAAATGGGGCCCGCGTAGCCACCACCTTGGACAAAATCGAGGCCAGCTTGGCCACCTCATTGGACAAAATGGAGGACAGCCAGGCCAACCTTTTGGAAAAAAGGCAGCTGCGTCAGCAGCCATCTTGGTCAGATGGCGGGAAGTAGCCAACAGAGTGTCCCCAGTGATCCCGCAGTCAACCCTCAATGATGCCAGGGTGCACCCAGACAGCCCAGAGTGATGCCAGAGAGGCGGTCTTGATGTTCAGACCACCACCACAACAACAAGGACTTCCACAACAATGTCCCAGTGACCCCCCCACCCAGTGTCCCCTGAATGTCCCAGTGACCACCCCCCCGCCAGTGTCCCCTGAATGTCCCAGTGATTCCAGTGTGCAACCAGTGACCCCAGAGTAACCCAGACATTACTCACGTGCTCCCCATCGGGTCCAGGCTGTGGTGAAGGTCTCAGTCAGTCAGTCCCCAGCGGAGAGAACGATGCTTGGCCCAGGATTTCTCCCACTCCTCCTCCTCCTCACAAAATGTCTCTTTCTGGATCATCTCCTTGCAGCATTTCATCAAAAAGATTCCTGAGGGGAGATAGAGAGAGAGAGAGGGAATTGATTAAAATACAAAAGCAAGGGATTAAAAAGGCACAGAAAGAGCCCAGAACTCCCTCCCTCCCACTCCCTCTCTCACTCTCTCTCTCTCTCCCTCCCTCTCCCTCCCTCTACATCTCTCTCCCCCTCTCTCCCTCTCTCTCCCCTCTCGTCTCTCTCTCTCCCACCCTCTCCCTCCATCTCCCTCTCCCTCTCCCTCTCTCTCTCTCTCCCCCTCTCTCTCTCCCCCTCTCCCTCTCCCTCTCTCCCCCGCTCTCTCTCTCTCTCTCTCCCTCTCTCCCTCTCTCTCTCCCTCCCTCTCCTCTCCCCCTCTCTCCCTCTCCCTCTCTCTCCCTCTCCCTCTCTCCTCTCTCTCTCTCACACTCCCCCAGTTTCACAGAATCACTCCCTAATCCAAGTCTGCAGCTTGTTTCTCCCCTGCCTTTCCTCTGATTGCCTCTAACCGGTGCCGCACTGCCTGTCTGAGCTGCTCAGTGTTTGCTGCAGGGTCCAGCCCTCCCCATGGGTGTGTTTTCTCTTCTGTCCCTGGGCCTCGCCCACACCTGCTCTGGACTTTGTTGCAACTTTTGTTCTGTCAGTTGCTCTCAGCGAAAGGTCAACAGCTTTTCCCTCAACTGTTTTCTCTTGTTTGAATTAGCAGCACTCCCCTCCCTGTTCGATCTCTCCCCCTCCCTGTTCAATCTCTCCCCCTCTCCGTGTAATATTCCCCTTCTCTGCAATATTCCCTCTCTCTGTAATATTCCCTCTCTGTGTAATATTCCAGTCTGTGTAATATTCCCCTCTGTGTAATATTCCGCCTCTCTGAGTCCAACCCACCTTGTATTATACAGAATGTAATATAAGATATGGACTGAGTCCACCTCACCTTGTATTGTCCAGAATGTAATATAAGATATGGACTGAGTCCACCTCAACTTGTAATGTACAGAATGTAATATAAGATATGTACTGAGTCCACCTCAACTTGTAATGTACAGAATGTAATATAAGATATGGACTGAGTCCACCTCAACTTGTAATGTACAGAATATAATATAAGATATGGACTGAGTCCACCTCACCTTATATTGTCCATAATGTAATATAAGATATGGACTGAGTCCAACTCAACTTGTATTGTCCAGAATGTAATATAAGATATGGACTGAGTCCAACCCACCTTGTATTGTACAGAATGTAATATAAGCTTTGGACTGAGTCCAACCCACCTTTTAATTTGCAGAATGTAATATAAGATATGTGCTGAGTCCACCCCACTGTGTAATATCCAGAATGTAATATAAGATATGTAATGAGAACACCAGATATGTAATGAGTAGCCAACAGAGTGTCCCCAGTGATCCCGCAGTCAACCCAGAATGATGCCAGGGTGCAGCCAGGGTTCCCAGGTTGCACCCAGTCGTGCCAGAGTAATGCCAGAGTGGCGGCCTTTATCATCAGACCACCACCACCAACAACAACCTCATTGGACAAAATGGAGGCCAACTTGGCCACCACCTTGGACAAAATGGAAGACAGCCAGGCCAACATTTTGGAAAATGCGGTGCCGCACTGCCTGTCTGAGCTGCTCAGTGTTTGCTGCAGGGTCCAGCCCTCCCCCTGGGTGTGTTTTCTCTTCTGTCACTGGGCCTCGCCCACACCTGCTCTGGACTTTGTTGCAACTTTTGTTCTGTCAGTTGCTCTCAGCGAAAGGTCAACAGCTTTTCCCTCAACTGTTTTCTGTTGTTTGAATTAGCAGCTCGCCCCTCCCTGTTCGATCTCTCCCCCTTCCCTGTTCGATCTCTCCCCCTCCCTGTTCAATCTCTCCCCCTCTCCGTGTAATATTCCCCTTCTCTGTAATATTCCCACTCTCTGTAATATTCCCTCTCTGTGTAATATTCCCCTCTGTGTAATATTCCCCTCTGTGTAATATTCCGCCTCTCTGAGTCCAACCCACCTTGTATTATACAGAATGTAATATAAGATATGGACTGAGTCCACCCCACCTTGTAATGTGCAGAATGTAATATAAGATATGGTCTCAGTCCACCTCACCTTGTATTGTCCAGAATGTAATATAAGATATGGACTGAGTCCACCTCACCTTGTATTGTCCAGAATGTAATATAAGATATGGACTGAGTCCACCTCAACTTGTAATGTACAAAATGTAAGATAAGATATGCACTGATTCGACCCCACCTTGTAATGTACAGAATGTAATATAAGATATGTACTGAGTCCACCTCAACTTGTAATGTGCAGAATGTAATACAAAATATGGAATGAGTCCACCTCACCTTGTATTGTCCAGAAAGTAATATAAGATATGGACTGAGTCCACCTCAACTTGTCATGTACAGAATGTAATATAAGATATGTACTGAGTCGACCACACCGTTTATTGTGCAGAATGTAATATGAGATATGTACTGAGTCCACCCCACCTTGTAATGTGCAGAATGTAATATAAGATATGGACTGAGTCTACCTCACCTTATATTATCCAGAATGTAATATAAGATATGGACTGAGTCCACCCCACTGTGTAATGTACAGAATGTAATATAAGATATGCACTGAGTCCAACCCACCTTGTATTGTACAGAATGTAATATAAGATATGGACTGAGTCCACCCCACTGTGTAATATGCAGAATGTAATATAAGATATGGACTGAGTCCACCCCACTGTGTAATGTACAGAATGTAATATAAGATATGCACTGAGTCCAACCCACCTTGTGTTGTACAGAATGTAATATAAGATATGGACTGAGTCCAACCCACCTTGTATTGTACAGAATGTAATATAAGATATGGACTGAGTCCACACCACTGTGTATTGTACAGAATGTAATATAAGATATGGACTGAGTCCACACCACTGTGTATTGTACAGAATGTAATATAAGATATGGACTGAGTCCAACCACTGTGTATTGTACAGAATGTAATATAAGATATGGACTGAGTCCAACCCACCTTGTAATTTGCAGAATGTAATATAAGATATGTACTGAGTCCACCCCACTGTGTAATGTCCGGAATGTAATATAAGCTATGTAATGAGAACACCAGATATGTAATGAGTAGCCAACCGAGTGTCCCCAGTGATCCCGCAGTCAACCCAGAATGATGCCAGGGTGCAGCCAGGGTTCCCAGGTTGCACCCAGTCATGCCAGAGCGATGCCAGAGTGGTGGTCTTTATCATCAGACCACCACCACCAACAACAACAACAACAACAACAACAACAACACGTATTTATAATATATATGTATATTACCTGTATATTTACGATGTATTTCATATTTTGGAGTGTATTCGCAAAGGGGCTGCACGGCTGCAGGTACGGCAGCCGGGCTTGGACCAAATGGAGGCCAGCGGGGAGTCCGTCCCGGACAAAATGGGGGCGAGCGCGACCAACATTTTTAAAAAAGGCGCCGTCGGCGCGGCTACCACGCCGAAGAAAATGAGGCCCGCGTCGCCACCACCTTGGACAAAATGGAGACCAACTTGGCCACCACCTTGGACAAAATGGAGGACAGCCAGGCCAACATTTTGGAAAAAGGGCGGCTGCGTCAGCCGCCATCATGGTCAGTAGCCAACGGAGTGTCCCCAGTGATCCCGCAGTGAACCCAGAATGATGCCAGGGTGCACCCAGTCAGCCCAGAGTGATGCCAGATTGGCGGTCTTGATGTTCAGACCACCACCACTACAACAAGAACTACCACAACAATGTCCCTGTGACCCCCCCCCACAGTGTCCCCTGAATGTCCCACTGACACCCCCCAGTGTCCCCTGAATATCCCAGTTACCCCCCGCCCAGTGTCCCCTGAATGTCCCAGTGACCCCCCCCAGTGTCCCCTGAATGTCCCAGTGACCCACCCCCCCAGTGTCCCCTCAATACCCCAGTGACCCCCCCCCCCCCCCAGTGTCCCCTGAATGTCCCAGTGATTCCAGTGTGCACACAGTGACCCAAGAGCAACCCAGACATTACTCACGTGCTCCCCATCGGGTCCAGGCTGTGGTGAAGGTCTCAGTCAGTCCGTCCCCAGCGGAGAGAACGATTCTTGGCCCAGGATTTCTCCCACTCCTCCTCCTCCTCACAAAATGTCTCTTTCTGGATCATCTCCTTGCAGCATTTCATTAAAAGATTCCTGAGGGGAGAGAGAGAGAGAGAGAGAGAGTGAATTGATTAAAATACAAAAGCAAGGGATTAAAAAGGCACGGCAAGAGCCCAGAAATCCCTCCCTCCCACTCCCTCTCTCACTCTCTCTCTCTCTCCCTCCCTCTCCCTCCCTCTCCCTCTCACTCTCTCTCTCTCTCCCTCCCTCTCTCTCCCTCTCTCTCCCCTCTCGTCTCTCCCTCTCCCCCTCCCCCTCTCTCTCTCTCCTGCTCTCTCCCTCTCTCTCGCCCTCTCCCCCCTCTCCCTCCCTCTCGCTCCCTCTCCCTCTCTTCCCCCCTCTCTCTCTCCCTCTCTCTCCCCTCTCGTCTCTCTCTCACCCTCCATCTCCCTCCATCTCCCTCTCTCCCCCTCTCACTCCGTCTCTGTCCCCTCTCTCTCCCCCTCTCTCCCCTCTCGTCTCTCTCTCTCCCTCCCCCTCCCTCTCTCCCCCCTCCCTCTCCCTCTCTCTCCCCCCTCTCTCTCTCTCCCCCTCTCTCTCTCCCCCACCCTCCCTCTCCCTCTCCCTCTCTCTCCCTCTCCCTCTCCCTCTCTCCCTCTCTCTCTCTCACACTCCCCCAGTTTCACAGAATCTCTCCCGAATCCAAGTCTGCAGCTTATTTCTCCCCTGCCTTTCCTCTGAATGCCCCTAACCGGTGCCGCACTGCCTGTCTGAGCTGCTCAGTGTTTGCTGCAGCGTCCAGCCCTCCCCCTGGGTGTGTTTTCTCTTCTGTCCCTGGGCCTCGCACACACCTGCTCTCGACATTGTTGCAACTTTTGTTCTGTCAGTTGCTGTCAGCGACATGTCAACAGCTTTTCCCTCAACTGTTTTCTCTTGCTTGAATTAGAAGCTCGCCCCTCCCTGTTCAAACTCTCCCCCTCCCCGTTCAATCTCTCCCCCTCTCCGTGTAATATTCCCCCTCTCTGTAATATTCCCTCTCTGTGTTATATCCCCCTCTGTGTCATATTCCATCTTCGTGTAATATTCCCCTCTCTGTAATATTCCCCTATGTGTAATATTCCCCTCTGTGTAATATTCCCCCTCTCTGTAATATGCTCTCTCTGTATAATATTCCCCTCTGTTTAATATTCCATCTCCGTGTAATATTCCCCTCTCTGTAATATTCTCCTCTGTGTAATATTACCCTCTGTGTAACATTCCATCTCCGTGTCATATTCCACTCTCTGTAATATTCCCCTCTCCGTGTAATATTCCCTCTCTGTGTAATATTCCCCTGAGTGTCACATTCCGCCTCCACGAGTCCAACCCACCTCTATTATACAGAATGTGATTTAAGATATGGACTGAGTCCACCCCACCTTGTATTGTACAGAATGTAATATAAGATATGTACTGAGTCCACCCCACCTTGTATTGTACAGAATGTAACATAAGATATGTACTGAGTCCACCCCACCTTGTATTGTACAGGATATAATCGAAGATATGTACTGAGTCCACCCCACCTTGTAATGCACAGAATGTAATCTAAGATCTGTACTGAGTCCACCCCACCTTGTAATGCACAGAATGTTATATAAGTAATGTACTGAGTCCACCCCACCTTGTATTCTGCAGAATGTAATATAAGATAAGTACTGAGTCCACCCCACCTTGTATTGTACAGGATATAATCGAAGATATGTACTGAGTACACCCCACCTTGTAATGCACAGCATGTAATCTAAGATCTGTACTGAGTCCACCTCACCTTGTAATGCACAGAATGTAATATAAGATATATACTGAGTCCACCCCACCTTGAAATGCACAGAATGTAATTTCAGATATGTGCTGAGTTCACCCCACCTTGTAATCATGATGTGGAGATGCCGGTGATGGACTGGGGTGGACAAGTGTAAGGAATCTTACAACACCAGGTTATAGTCCAACAAATTTATTTTCAAATCACAAGCTTTCGGAGATTATCCCCTTCGTCAGGTGAATGAGTGCAAAGGTTCTCGAATCGCAGATCTTATACTTGGCTGGGACAGCATCACACCTATCAAAAGGTGTCGTTGTTGTTCAAACAGGCCAGTCACGGAGAACAGCACGTCCCAGTACACCGGATATACATTGTGTCAATTACACAGACAGACAGAAAGAAACCCAAATGGCAGAGAGAGAGAGAATATTAAAAACATAACTTTTTTTCCCCTTTTTTTGCTGGTGGGGTTCCGTGTCGCGTGACATGAACCCAATATCCCGGTTGAGGCCGTCCTCATGGGTGCGGAACTTGGCTATCAACTTCTGCTCGACGATTTTGCGTTGTCATGTGTCTCGAAGGCCGCCTTATAGAACGCTTCCCCGAAGATCAGTGGCTGAATGTCCTTGACTGCTAAAGTGTTCCCCGACTGGGAGGGAACCCTCCTGTTTGGCGATTGTTGCGCGGTGTCCGTTCATCCGTTGTCGCAGTGTCTGCATGGTCTCGCCAATGTACCATGCTCTGGGGCATCCTTTCCTGCAACGTATGAGGTAAACAACGTTGGCCGAGTCACAGGAGTATGAACCATGTGCCTGGTGGGTGGTGTCCTCTCGAGTGATGATGGTATCCGTGTCGATGATCTGGCATGTCTTGCAGAGGTTACCGTGGCAGGGTTGTGTGGTGTCGTGGACGCTGTTCTCCTGAAAACTGGGTAACTTGCTGCGAACGATGGTCTGTTTGAGGTTGGGTGGCTCTTTAAAGGCGAGTAGTGGAGGCTCTTTAAAGGCGAGTAGTGGAGGCGTGGGGATGGCCTCAGCGAGGTGTTCGTCCTCATTGATGACATGTTGAAGGCTGCGGAGAACATGGCGTAGTTTCTCCGCTCCGGGGAAGTACTGGACGACGAAGGGTACTCTGTTGGTTGCGTCCCGTGTTTGTCTTCTGAGGAGGTCGATGCGATTTTTTGCTGTGGCCCGTCGGAACTGTCGATCGACAAGTCGAGCGTCATATCCCGTTCTTACGAGGGCGTCTTTCCGCGTCTGTAGGTGTCCATCGCGTTCCTCCTCGTCTGAGCAGATCCTGTGTATTCGTAGGGCCTGTCCATAGGGGATGGCCTCCTTGACGTGGTTAGGGTGGAAGCTGGAAAAGTGGAGCATCGTGAGGTTGTCCGTTGGCTTGCGGTAGAGTGAGGTGCTGAGGTGGCCGTCTTTGATGGAGATTTGTGTGTCCAAGAAATAAATGAGGAGTACAGGGACATTTAAAACTTGTAACAGGACAGAATAAACTCTCCTTATCAAATAAAACATCCTGGGGGTCACCATTGACCAGAAACTTAACTGGACCAGCCACATAAATACTATGGCTGCGAGAGCAGGTCAGAGGCTGGGTATTCTGCGGCGAGTGACTCACCTCCTGACTCCCCAAAGCCTTTCCACCATCTACAAGGCACAAGTCAGGAGTGTGATGGAATACTCTCCACTTGCTTGGATGAGTGCAGCTCCATCAACACTCAAGAAGCTTGACACCATCCAAGATAAAGCAGCCCGCTTGATTGGCACCCTATCCACCACCCTAAACATTCACTCCCTTCACCACCGGCGCACAGTGGCTGAAGTGTGTACCATCCACAGGATGCACTGCAGCAACTCGCCAAGGCTTCTTCGACAGCACCTCCGAAACCCGCGACCTCTACCATCTAGAAGGACAAGAGCAGCAGGCACATGGGAACAACACCACCTGTGCGTTCCCCTCCAAGTCACACACCATCCCGACTTGGAAATATATCGCCGTTCCTTCATCGTCGTTGGGTCAAAATCCTGGAATTCCCTTCCAAACAGCAATGTGGGAGAACCGTCACCACAAGGACTGCAGCGGTTCAAGAAGGCGGCTCACCACCACCTTCTCAAGGGCAATTAGGGATGGGCAATAAATGCCGGCATCGCCTGCGACGCCCACATCCCATGAACGAATAAAAAAAATCCTGGGGGACGGATTTTGCACCAGCCGTTAGCGCAGTTTCACAATATAACTCACCCCGAGATATCATACAGATTAATATAAAACTGCATAAAGTACAGGTAATCACCGCTTTATCATTTAATTCCGGGAAAACCCCCATTCCAATAAAATGTGGGATTTACGAAGCAGCAGAAATGACACAGTTTCCCCAAACATGACTGGACCAGTCACTGACCTTCAGAAGGGTGATTCTGATCATTAGGGAATGAAACCTTCAGCAGGTTAATTCTGATCATCAGGGAATGAAAAGTTCTGATCGACAGGGAATTAAACCTCCAGCAATTTAATTCTGATCATCAGGGAATAAGACTGAGGGACATTTAAAGGCTTCACGCAGACAGCACTTTATTTAATAAATACATTTACTGACAGTCCCTGAATATATGGGCTGTTGGACAGAATGAGATTCATTGTCAGTGACAGGGAAATCTGGTTATTAATTTCCTGAAGATTTTTCATTGTTTCCTGTAATATCAGAGAAAAAATGTATCAGGTCTGGGATTGGATTCAGTTTGTTTCCAACTCGCTGTCTGTTTGTGCTTCGACTGGGGAGAAATAAACTGGGAGATTCAGGAGTGAAACTACCATCTGCGGCTCTGGGGAACCCGGACTGTAAAATACACGAACTGTAGTAAGTATCAGACTGTGTGAGATTGTGTTTATCATAACTGGATGTCTAACACTGTACATTAATGTCGGTATAAGTAATAATAATTCAAATAAACATTGGGGATTTATCTTGATTCCTGTTTTTTCTCCATTTCTCTCTGATCCCCAGTCTGGTTGGTGTCGGTCTCACAGATTCTTGTACCGAGGATCTCGTCTCCGCTCTCAGGACAAACCGGTCACTGACGGATCTGTCCCTGGGATCAAACTCCTTCACAGACCGATCTGTCCCCGCTCTCCGCTCCCTCATACTGACCCGCAAAAGTCTGGAACAGATCGGATGAGTGTTTGTGCTAATGTTTAATGTAATAAATAAAATATCGATGAGATCCAGTTCCTATTATCGGTAATATTTGTCAGTAATTATTATTGAAATATTAACCCCAGTCTCCCTGTTATTTACACTGTTGTTCAATCTGTTTATTTCCTGTTAAATCTTTAATTTGTTTCAGGCTGAGGGAGAATCAGTTCAGTCCAAATGGAAAGAGACACGTGGAGTCACTGCGGGAATCCAGACCCGGACTGAGTGTGGGAGAGTGAACATTTCAATTTCTCACCATTCCTGGTCTCATTATATGAACATTTCAATTTATAACCATTCCTGGTCTCATTATATGAACATTTCAATTTATAACCATTCCTGGTCTCATTATATGAACATTTCAATTTATAACCATTCCTGGTCTCATTATATGAACATTTCAATTCATAACCATTCCTGGTCTCATTATATGAACATTTCAATTCATAACCATTCCTGGTCTCATTATATGAACATTTCAATTTATAACCATTCCTGGTCTCATTATATGAACATTTCAATTTATAACCATTCCTGGTCTCATTATACGAAGATTTCAATTTATAACCATTGCTGGTCTCACTATATGAATATTTTTGGCCGATTCTCTGTCCCTCCCCTTTAACCGGCCGCGCTCCAGGTTTAAATCCGAACGGCCCTTTAACGGTTTCCAGCTCGAGCTGAGCGAGCGTCGTCTCCCATTGTGACGTCAGAGGCCCAGCGACAGGGTCACGAGACTCAGTCACCCGGTCCCACAGCGCTGATTCTGCAGGATATCCGGGGCTGGATGGTCACCAATGGGGCACTGGGTCAATGTACAGACAGGAAGGGCCCAGGGTGGGGCTCAGTCTGGGCTGCAGTGGGACACTGGGTCAATGTACAGACAGGAAGGGCCCAGGGTGGGGCTCAGTCTGGGCTGCAGTGGGACACTGGGTCAATGTACAGACAGGAAGGGCCCAGGGTGGGGCTCAGTCTGGGCTGGAGTGGGTCACTGGGTCAATGTACAGACAGGAAGGTCCCAGGGTGGGGCTCAGTCTGGCCTGCAGTGGGACACTGGGTCAATGTACAGACAGGAAGGGCCCAGGGTGGGGCTCAGTCTGGGCTGCAGTGGGACACTGGGTCAATGTACAGACAGGAAGGGCCCAGGGTGGGGCTCAGTCTGGGCTGCAGTGGGACACTGGGTCAATGGACAGACAGGAAGGGCCCAGGGTGGAGCTCAGTCTGGGCTGCAGTGGGACACTGGGTCAATGTACAGACAGGAAGGGCCCAGGGTGGGGCTCAGTCTGGGCTGCAGTGGGACACTGGGTCAATGCACAGACAGGAATGGCCCAGGGTGGGGCTCAGTCTGGGCTGCAGTGGGACACTGGGTCAATGGACAGACAGGAAGGGCCCAGGGTGGAGCTCAGTCTGGGCTGCAGTGGGACACTGGGTCAATGTACAGACAGGAAGGGCCCAGGGTGGGGCTCAGTCTGGGCTGCAGTGGGACACTGGGTCAATGCACAGACAGGAATGGCCCAGGGTGGGGCTCAGTCTGGGCTGCAGTGGGACACTGGGTCAATGTACAGACAGCAAGGGCCCAGGGTGGGGTTCAGTCTGGGCTGCAGTGGGACACTGGGTCAATGTACAGACAGCAAGGGCCCAGGGTGGGGTTCAGTCTGGGCTGCAATGGAACACTGGTTCAATGTACAGAAAGGAAGGGCCCAGGGTGGTGTTCAGTCTGGGCTGCAGTGGGACACTGGGTCAATGTACAGACAGGAAGGGCCCAGGTTTGGGCTCAGTCTGGGGTGCAGTGGGACACTGGGTCAATGTACAGACAGGAAGGGCCCAGGGTATGGCTCAGTCTGGGCTGCAGTGGGACACTGGGTCAATGTACAGACAGGAAGGGACCAGGTTTGGGCTCAGTCTGGGCTACAGTGGGACATTGGTTCAATGTACAGACAGGAAGGGCCCAGGGTGGGGCTCAGTCTGGGCTGCAGTGGGACACTGGGTCAATGTACAGACAGGAAGGGCCCAGTGTAGTGCCCAGTCTGGGCTGCAGTGGGACACTTGGTCAATGTACAGACGGGAAGGGCCCAGGGTCGTGCTCAGTCTGGGCTGCAGTGAGACATTGTATCAATGTAACGACAGGAAGAGTCCACGGTGGGGCTCAGACTGGGTTGCAGTGGGACACTGGTTAATTTACGGACAGGAAGGTCTCAGAGTGGGCTCAGTCTGGTGTGCAGTGTGTCACTGATATTTGGACTCAGTGCACCTGGGTGCCTGTCCCAGTGAGGATTCAGAATCTGGAACGTGTTCCTGTGTACCTGCCTTCCGCTGCCGAAGCCCTAAGCTCTGGAATTCAGTCCCTAAACCTCTCCATCTCTCTCCCTCTCTCTCTTCCTTCCAGATGCTCCTTCAACCCTGTCTCTTTGACCAAGCTTTTGGCCACCTGTCCTAATATTTCCTTATTAGTGTCAAATTTGTCTTATTGCTCCTGTGAAGCACTTTGGCACGTTTTGCTACTCTGAATGCGCTATATAAATATACGTTGTTGTCAATGTGCTGTGTTAATAAAACTCCATCATTTACATCAGCACAGCCCTCGTCTCCTCATTATTAAATTACTGGTGTTTGTATTTGAAATATTCCACGAAATTACATCACACCTCCTCCAAATGGCATCATACATGTGACCGGTCGACCTATTTAACTGGGTGGGTCTTACCTGGGGTGTGGGGCTGGATATGGAATTTGCACAAAATGGTGCGACGGACTGTGAGCAAAACAGCTCAACTGGGACTCCACAAAATAACTTCCCAACATCAATGTAAAATGTCCGCCACGCACCTGTCACAAAATGGCCGCCATGAAGCTGTCGCAAAATGGCTGCCGTGAACCTGCCACAATATCACAGAATGATACATTGCATTATTTATCCAATTCCCTTTTGAAATTTACTTTTGAATCTGCTTCCACCTCCCTTTCCGGCAGTAAATTCCAGTTCATAACCACTCGCTGCAGAAAAATAATCCTTCCTCATGTCACCTCTGGCTCTATTGACAATTATTTTGAATCTTTGTCCTCTGGTTACAGACCCTCCTGCCACTGGAAACATTTTCTCCTTATTTATTCCACTAAAACCCCTCAAATGGCCGCCCTGTCCCCTCAAAGTTGTCCCATCTCTCCGAAACACAAGCATCATTTTGAAATTATAACAAACCCTCGAAGCCCGTACAGGGAGGGGTTCACGATTCAGACGTTAATCTCCTCTCGGCCCCTGTTTGTCTCACACTGGGTTAACGTATTTGTATAACATTGCAGGCCGGGCTACTTTAACCCCAGGCTTGAACCTGATAATATCACAACATTCACAATCGAACAGGAACATGTTAAACCGAGGCCCCAAACACAGGGCCCAGAGAGGAAATTAAAGCCCAGGGCAATAAGTCGACAGAACTCACATGTGCCATGCTTGGGTGCAGCCTATGGAAGAGGCTTCGGTCGGTTCCCCCTAGAGGAGGCCTCGGTCCGTCCATTCTGGAGAAGGCCTCGGTCGATTGCCTCTTAGGGAGGCCTCGATCGGTCCTCTCCAGGGATGGAGGCCTCGATCGGTCCCCTCTGAGGGAGGCATTGTTCATCCCAGAGTGATCCCAGAGTGGCTGTCTTTGTATTTAGACCACCGCCACCACAACTAATAATTCAACAACAACAACCTGTGCTAGTACAGTGGCCATCTGGGACAAAATGGCGGCAAGTACCGCACAGAGTGTCCCTAGTGACACCACAGTAACCCCAGAATGTCCCAGTGACCCCAGAGTGCACCCAGTGATCCCAGAGTGCACCCAGGGAAACCAGAGTGCACCAGTCACGCCAGAGTGATCCCCGAGTGGCAATCTTCATAATTAGACCACCACCACAGCTACTACTACAGCAACAACTTGTATTTATAATATATATAATATATATGATACATATTATATCTATTTGTATACGGCCAGCATGTACGGCGGCCATCTTGGACAAAATTACTGCAAGTCCGGTGGCCATCTTCAACAAAATGGAGGCAAGACCGGCAGCCATCTTGGTCAAAATGGCAGCAAGTACTGCGCAGAGTGTCCCCAGTGATCCCAAGGTGACCCCAGAATATCCCAGTGACCCTCCAGAGATCCCAGCGTGCACCTGGTCAACCCAGATTGATCCCAGCGCGCACATAGGTATTCCAGGGTGCACCCAGGCACCCCAGAGTGGCAATCTTTATATTAAGACAACTACCACAACAACTACTACCATAACAACAACGACTTGTATTTATAATTGATATATATGTAACTATGATATATGTGTATTTACAAACTGCCAGCAAGGCGGCAAGTACGGCAGCTATCTTGAACGAAATGGCGGCAGGTCCCGCGCAGAATGTCCTAAGTGATCCCACAGTGACCTCTGAACGTCCCTGTGACTCCGCCCCGCCCCCGGTGACCCCAGAGTGCACCCAGTCACCCCAGAGTAATCCCAGATTGCACACAGGGAACCCAGAGTGCGCCCAATCACACATGAGTGATCCCAGTGTTCACCCAGGCAGCCCAGAGTGTACGCAGTGAGAACAGAGTGATCCCAGAATGGCAATCTTTATATTTAGATAACCACAACTACTGTTACAACAACAATATCTTATATTTATAACATATACACATGGACAGCATGACGGCAAGTACGGCAGCCAAATTGGACAAAATGCAGCAAGTACGGCGGCCACTTTGAACAAAATGGCGGCAAGTATGGCCGCCATCTTGGATAAAATGGCGGTAAGTCCGGCTGGCATCTTGGACAAAATGGCGGCAAGTACGGCAGCCATCTTGGACGAAATAGTGGCAATTTCCTCAAAGCTGTTTGACAGGAACATGAGGAGGTCATTCAGCTCCTCGAACCTGTTATACGGGAACTGAAGGCCATTCAGCACCTTGACTATATTTCACTGGAATAGGATTAGGCCATTCAGCACCTCAAGCCTGTGACACTGGAACATGAGTAGGCCATTGAGCTTCTCGAGCCTGTTCCGCCATTCAATTAGATCATGGCGGATCTGTATAACAACTCCATCTACCCGCCTTGGTTCCGAAATCCTTCATATCCTTGCCGAACAAAAATCTTCAATTTCCGTTTTGTAATTTCGTATTGACTCCCAGCCTTAACAGACTTTTGTGGGAGAGAGTTCCAGATCTCCACTACCGTTTTGTGAAGACGTGCTTCCTGACATTACCTCGGAACGGCCTAGCTCTAATTTTAAGGTTATGCCCCTTTGTTCTGGATTCCCCCAACAGAGGAAGTAGTTTCTCTCTATCTACCCTATCAACTCCTTTCATCATCTTAAACACCTCAATTAGATCACCCCTTAATCTTCTATATTCAGGGGAATACTAGCCTTGTCCATGGAACCTGTCCTCATAATTTTACCCGTTAAGCCCCGATATAATTCTGGTGAATTTGCACTGAACCATCTCCAAGGGCAATATATCCTTCCTGAGGTGCAGTGCCCAGAACTGAATGCAGTCCTCCAGATGGGCTCCAACCAGAGCTCTGTACAGCTGGAACATAACTTCCACCCCTTTATATTCCAGCTCTCTTGAAATAAAGGCCGACATTCTATTAGCCTTTTTAATTATTTTTGTAACTGTCCACTAGCTGCATAATGATTTCTGTACTTGGACACCTAAATCTCTCTGCTCCTCCACAGTTCCGAGCTCCTCACCATTTAGAAAACTCTCTGATCTATCTTTCTTAGATCCGAAGTGGATGACCTCGCATTTTCCCACATTGAACTCCATTTGCCACAGTTTTGCCCACTCACATAATCTCTCAATGTCCTGGGAATGCTTGGTGCTTTCGTTTGGCTGGAGAATGCTTTCTATCAGGTCGTTATTTTAAAAAGATTACAATTCATTTTTATTTTGTACTTTTTGAACAAGATCGTTATTCCTCGATCAGTAAAATGACCGTGTTTTTCTGATAGTGGAGACAGTTCAGAGATAGTTTCCCTTTTGTCTACTTTAATTAAGTGAAATTTTGATGATTTAAAATCAGCTGTATTTCTAAGCTTGAAAAAGCAGCTCATCTGTTAGGTGAGGCTTCACTGCCAATGTCTCAGTGTTTCCGCTTGTCCTGATATCAATGTAACATTTGAAGGGCTCCAGGTAATGAACAGTGAAACCCCTTCAGATTATCTCAGCCCACTCGTTGTATCCAGTGCCGAATAGTGCCTGATTTTCAGAGGGTGACAGAGTCACACTACACTGGACCTTGTTTTAGACTTTAACTGCAAAACAAATAGATGAAACAGTAAGAGAACAAACAAATAGTAGCAGTAAGACAACAATTTTACTGTAAAGCTCAACCAGATCCTTACTGTAAAAGAAAATTATCAATAATTCACAAATACTATACGAAACTGTGACCGAACTATCGAACATCCTGGTTCTTTGTTGTCTTTTTCTCACAAACTATGGAAGCTGTCGACTTGATTAACATTCTGAGAGATTCCAAACAGACTCATCAGTTTGAAAAAGGCACGCTGATAAATGGCTTCAAAACAGTGACTGGGAGCCAGTCATTTTAAGCAATGGTCTGTTTAATTCAAAAGAAGCTGCCAATCAGAACTGTCCGAGAAGAAATGACCCCGGAGGTGTGTATCTGAATCAAATGTTTGACTTTGTGAGGTGCGGTCTGTCTTTAAGAGGTGCAGCCTGCCTTTGAGACGTGCAGCCTGCCTTTCAGATGTGAAGCCTGCCTTTCAGAGGTGCAGCCTGCTTTTAAGAGGTGGAGCCTGCCTCGAAGAGGTGGAGTCTGCCTTTAACAGGTGCAACCTGCCTTTTAGAGGTGCGAACCACTCACGCAATATCGGGGCTCCCGTGCAGGTGAGAAGCCGCTCAGCAGCGCAGCCAGGCCTGACTGCTCCCAGGAATCAGGTAAATCACCAGGCAGCACCAATCTCACGGTCTGTCTGCATCTCAACGACCGGGTGCAGGTTAATCACGTGGGGGTTAATCGACCCCCGCGCCCGGATTCGGGGGTGATCGAATTTAACCCCGTACATATCTTTATATATGTATTACATAGAATACAGCAAGGCACAGAAACAGGCCATTCAGCCATCTGGGTAAAGAAATTCCCCTGAATTTCTTACTTGACAACAACAACTTCTCGAGTAGAAAATATAATAAAATATATAATCTAACAATATATTTATATATATTTAACATCTAATGTACAGTGCAGAGCAGTACAGAGGTCATTCGACCCGACTGCTATTTCTATTTTATGACAACTACTTCTTGTACGTATTATACAATATAATATGTCTTCACATAAATATTACATAGAATGCACCACGTCACAGAAACAGGTCATTCGGCCCATCTGGGTCAAGATTTTCCCCTGCATTCCTCATTTGACAACAACAACAAATTCTTGAACATGCAGTATAAAATAATATATAATATAATTATATAGTTATATATATTTTACATTGAATGTACAGTACAGCACAGTGTAGCACAGAGTCCATTCGGCCAAACTGCTATTTCTATTTTACAACATGTTCTTGTACATATAATATATTTATCTATCTATATATATAGCATAGACTACAGCACGCCACAGAAAGAGGCCATTCTGCCCATCTGGGTAAAGAAGTCTCTCCGGGAGTCCCTGCTTCACGACAACAACAACAGCATTATATATATTTGTATACTACATAGAATTACATCGAATGTACAGCAGAGAATCAGGGGATATTCGGCCCAACTGGGGTAATAAATATCCCACAGTGTTCCCACAGTGACCAAGTGATCCCACAGTGCACCCAGTCATCCCACAGTGATCGCTGAGAGATCCACTGATCCCACAGTGCAATCAGTGATAGTGCCCCAGACATGCACAGTGTCCCTGTGATCCACCGTGCACCCAGTGACCCCACAGTCACCGCAGAGTGAACCAGTGATCCTACAGTGCACCCAGTGATATTGCCTCAGTGATGAAAAGTGTCCCAGTAATTCCAGAGTGTCCCAGTGTTCTCAAAGTGATCCCAGTGATCCTACAGTGCACCCAGTGTTCCCACAGTGCACCCAGTGTTCCCACAGTGCACCCAGTGTTCCCACAGTGCACCCAGAAGTCCGAGTATCCAAACTGAATTTGTGCAAATGTTTGACAGGCTTTCTTTTATACAACAACTTGTGTGCATAAAATTTCATGTATATATACATGTTTATATTATTTATATATGACATAGAATGGGTATAGAAGTTTCTCCTGTAAAGCCATGAAGCTGAAACAAAATGGCGGCCAGTAAGGCGGCCATCTTAAATAAAATGGCCGCCACTGTCGCAGTGATCCCACAGTGTCCCAGTGATCCCACAATGTCCCAGTGATCTCACAGTGTTCCAGTGATCCCACAGTGCCCCAGTGATCGCACAGTGTTCCAGTGATCCCACAGTGTCCCATTGAACCCACAGTGTCCCAGTGATCCCACAGTGTCCCAGTGATCCCACAGTGTCCCAGTGATCCCACAGTGTCCCATTGATCCCACAGTGTCCCATTGATCCCACAGTGTCCCATTGATCCCACAGTGTCCCATTGATCCCACAGTGTCCCACTGATCGCACAGTGTCCCATTGATCGCACAGTGTCCCATTGATCGCATAGTGTCCCATTGATCCCACAGTGTCCCATTGATCGCACAGTGTCCCATTGATCGCACAGTGTCCCATTGATCCCACAGTGTCCCATTGATCGCACAGTGTCCCATTGATCGCACAGTGTCCCATTGATCGCACAGTGTCCAATTGATCCCACAGTGTCCCAGTGATCTCACAGTGTCCCATTGATCCCACAGTGTTCCATTGATCGCACAGTGTCCCATTGATCCCACAGTGTCCCATTGATCGCACAGTGTCCGATTGATCCCACAGTGTCCCATTGATCCCACAGTGCCCCATTGATCCCACAGTGTCCCATTGATCCCACAGTGTCCCATTGATCCCACAGTGTCCCAGTGATCTCACAGTGTCCCATTGATCCCACAGTGTCCCATTGATCTCACAGTGTCCCATTGATCCCACAGTGTCCCATTGATCCCACAGTGTCCCAGTGATCTCACAGTGTCCCATTGATCCCACAGTGTCCCATTGATCCCACAGTGTTCCCAGTGATCTCACAGTGTCCCAGTGATCTCACAGTGTCCCATTGATCCCACAGTGTCCCAGTGATCGCACAGTGTCCCATTGATCTCACAATGTCCCATTGATCGCACAGTGTCCCATTGATCTCACAGTGTCCCAGTGATCCCACAGTGTCCCATTGATCCCACAGTGTCCCAGTGATCTCACAGTGTCCCAGTGATCCCACAGTGTCCCATTGATCTCAAAGTGTCCCATTGATCCCACAGTGTCCCAGTGATCTCACAGTGTCCCATTGATCTCACAGTGTCCCATTGATCCCACAGTGTCCCAGTGATCCCACAGTGTCCCTTTGATCTCACAGTGTCCCAGTGATCCCACAGTGTCCCAGTGATCCCACAGTGTCCCAGTGATCCCACAGTGCCCCAGTGATCCCACAATGTCCCAGTGATCTCACAGTGTCCCAGTGATCCCGCAGTGTCCCAGTGATCTCACAGTGTCCCATTGATCCCACAGTGTCCCATTGATCCCACAGTGTCCCATTGATCCCACAATGTCCCAGTGATCTCACAGTGTCCCAGTGATCTCACAGTGTCCCAGTGATCCCGCAGTGTCCCAGTGATCTCACAGTGTCCCATTGATCCCACAGTGTCCCATTGATCCCGCAGTGTCCCAGTGATCCCACAGTGTCCCATTGATCTCACAGTGTCCCATTGATCCCACAGTGTCCCACTGATCCCACAATGTCCCAGTGATCTCACAGTATCCCAGTGATCCCACAGTATCCCATTGATCCCACAGTGTCCCATTGATCCCACAATGTCCCAGTGAACCTGCAGTGTCCCAGTGATCCCACAGCACGCCCGTTGATCCCACAGTGACCCAGATACAACTCACATGAGCCCCATTGTGTGCAGCTTGTGGTGAAGGCCTCAGTCTGTCCCATGTGGAGAGAAAGCTCCTTGTCCAAGGATTCCACCTTCTCCCAAAAATTCTCTTTCCACATCTTCATGTTACAGCATTTCCACAAAAAAAGTCCTCTGGAGGGAGAGAGAGATAGTGAAAAGGGATTGATTAGAAACAAAACAAGCGATTAAAACTGCTCAGCTAGAGCACAGAGCTCCCTCACACTCACTCACTCACACACTTTCACACTCACTCACTCACTCTTTCCATTACACAGGCAGCAATCCCTCAGCAAATACCACTGACAAACAAACTCCCCAGTTACAAAGCAGAAAATCTAAAGAAAAGAGAGAAAAGTTGGGAGAAAGAGAGAGACAGAAAAACACTCACGGCAGACTGAAGAGCACAAGTTGCTTCTCTCTCTCTCTAATACAAGTTTGCAGGGTTTTCTCTCCTGTTTTGCCACTCATTGCCTCACTCACCACCCCCACCCCCGGCCTTCACCAACCCTCCCCTAAAAGGTGCTGGTCTGTCTGCCTGTGTTTGCTGCAGTGTCCAAATTGCCCCTGTGCTCATTTTCTCTTCTGTTCCTGGAGCAGGGGACAAAAAGCCTGGCCATATTTTGCTACTTCACCCTTTATGTTGCAGTTTGTCAAGGTGAACGAACTTTACCTTTGCTCTTTTCTCTTGTTTTAATTAGCAGTGGACAAAAAGTCTGAAGTTTGTGGTCAACTTATAGTTTGTGGCTTTTTCCAATTAACCAAAGAGTTCAAACAAATGCATGACATTCAAAACAGCCAAAGTAAAAATGTTTTTGTAAAAAACTAATAAAAAACAAGATCCCTCACTCAGTTACAGAAACAATCTCTCAGCAACATTCACTTACACAGAAACAAAGCCCAGTTTATAAAGGAGAAGAATCTGAAGAGTAAAAGATTGAGAGACAATCTATCGGCAACAACAACTTTTATTTATATATTAGAGCAACAACGACAACATCAATTTGCATCTATACATATATATGTATTTCCATAACACAACTACTATTACAAAGCCCCCATAAAGGCTGTGGGGAAAGAGCAGAGGGGGACATGGGACTAATTCGACAGCCCTTTCGAAGAGCTGGCACATGCACAGTGGGCCGAATGGCCTCCTCTTGTGCTGTACCTACCATGAAACAATGAATCTATGAACAACTTCAATGTCATGAACCTGAAACAAAACTGACACCAGCAATGCAGTCATCTTACTGAGGGGCAAGGCGGCCAATTAACTGAGGGGCATGTTCGCCATTTAACTTTGAGGAAGGACGGCCAACTTACTGGGGGGCAAGATAGACATATTGAACAAATTGTCCGCCATGAAGCTGAAACAAAATGGCGGCCCTGATCCTGAAACATAATGGCCGCCAATAAGGCAGCCATCTGATTCAGGGACAAGGTGGAGCTTGTTACAGTGAGACACACGGAGAGGGTTCATTTGCTGTTCCTGTTGAATCACTGTTGCACTACAGTTAAAGATACAAACTGAGTGAGACTGGAACTAGCTGGTGTTTAACACAAAGACAGCGGTGCAGTGAGGGAATCAAAGACCAAAATGTGAACTTCTGCAAAAAAATGGATTAATATTTGGTTATTTGGACTTAATTCTAACAGAGAAGGAGAGACCAGACATTCGGAGGAAAGGTCAAATGAGCCATTTGGTGTAGAGAATGCAATTCTAGCTTCGATTAAATAAATCAACGTAAAATTGGACTCAATCTGAATGTAGTTCTGATCTGGGATTTGGTTTAATTCACTATTATTCATATTTTTCTTTAATCTGAAACAATAACAGTATTTGTAACAGTAACAGATCAGGAGAGTGCTGCGGGACCCTGTCCAGTTTAGTAACACAGCAGAAGGGATACGAGTACATTGTGATTTATTACAGAATCCAGCAGCTCACTGGGAAAGTTACACATGGTCCAGATGGAGGAGCAAAAAGGTGCAAAGTGATTTTACACTTTAATTTGGGGCAATTCCTTTTTATCTTCACAAGGTTTAATTTTACATTTAAATAATGGGCTCTTTATCCTAAAGAAACATCAGTCGGCTTTATGAACAAAACAATCATTTATTATTCTTAATACACTAGAAAAAATTACATTTCAATTTAATCAACACGTTGGATTTATGCCCGATTTCGAATTGCTTTAACACCAATAAAACAACACATTCCGAATTCCCAAAATGCATAACCGTTTAGAAATCCAATGTCTATCTTCGACGAAGCTGATAACGAAAGTTATATCTTCATGGTTGACTCAAGCTTGCCTGGAAGATTCCAGGTATTTTGATGGATACCGTTATAGTGTACCCTGTCTTTGTCTTGTATCCAGCTCATCTGCTTCACAGGCAATCTATGAACCAGCACCGAGGCATCAAGCTGGGAGGTAGCGAGCAGTCATGAAGATTACATGTGAGGTGGTGCTGCGAGGAAGTGAAAGGTGAGTTTGGAGCGGCAGTGGTGGATCTGTGTCTCTCCCCACTCAACTTCTGCCCAACTTCTTTGTAACATCGAACCACACCTCTGGGGACGGTGGCTTATCAAAAATAGGTTCCTACAAATACAACCCACGATTGATTGACACTTCACTTGTTTTCTCTCAGTGTCCACAACGTAACCAAGTCAAGCCAGCAGGAGTTCAAACCATCTCCAGCCCTCCTGGAATCGTTATTATTGCTCGGGTGATCTATCCTCTGCTGTGTGATCTTTCACAACGTGTCATTAACAATCCTTCTAACAGCCCTTCCTCCTTTTAATCGTCCTTTTACTTCAGACATGCTGAAGCCGATTTAGTCTCAGGCTTTCGCTTATCAGATGACTTTTTTTTACGACACAGAGCAGCTGGGAAACTCCTGCAGTAAGTAATGGTCAGGGTCAGGTACACAAGACTGAGTGACTTTATTGTGCAGCCTCCCGGCATCACCTCTCTCTTTGTTTCTCTCTGTGGATCTACTTTTCCCTTTTCCTTCTTTCTATCTGTCTCTTCCTCCTTCCCTTTCCATCTGTCTTTATTTCATTCTGTTTGCTTCTCAATCTCTCCAGCTCTAATTCTCTCTGTTTCTATTTGACTTTTCGAACTCTTCTTTGCATCTGTTACTGTAATTCATTCCATCTTTCTCAGTCTCTGTTTTAATATTTGTATTTCTCCTCCTCTCTCCTGTTTTCTATTTTCTCCCTGCTTTCTGTTCCTCTTTTTCTCTTTCTCTTTGTCGTTTTATGTCAGACACTCTCCTGCTCTGACTCTCTCTTAGTCTCTAGCTATTTTGAATTGATTTCATCTGTCTATTTACCTTTCCTCTCCAATCAATTTGTAATTATTTGGCAGTGTCTCTCTCTCTCATTATATATATATATATATATATATATATATATATATATATATATATACTTTCTTTCTCTCTATATTTTTCTCTCTTGTCTTAATAATTTACTCTTTATTTCTCTCCGTCTCTGAGTAACTCTCTCTGCCCTTCTTTATTTCTGCATTTTTCTAATTGGTACACATATTTTGTCCTTATGTTCTCTCTCTGTCTGTCCCTCTCTCTGGCTCTCGTCTCTCACTCTCTCTGTGTCTCTCTCTCCCTGCCTCTCTCTTTGTCTTTCTCCTGGTCTCAATCTCTGTCTCTCTCTGTGCCACTCTCTCTGTCTCTCTCTCTCTCTCTGTCCCTCTCTTTCCCTCGCTTCCCACTCTCTATATCTCCCTCTCTGTCTCTCTGCCTCTCCTTCTTTCTCTCCCTCTCTCTCTCCCACCCTCTCTCCCTCTCTCGCCGTTTCCCACTCTCTTCGCCTTTGTCTCTCTTTCTCTGTCTCTCTTTCGCTGTCTCTCTCCAACTCTCGTTGTCTCTGATTCTCCCTCTCTCATTCTCTCTGTCTCCCTCTCTCTGTCTCTGACTCTCTCTAATTGCGCCGCCCTTTCTCTCCATCTTTCTCGCTACCTCACTCCCTCTTTCTCACTCTCTCTCTGTCTCCCGTTCTCCCCCTCCCTCTCTCTCTCTGTCCCTCTCTCTCTCTGCCTCTGTCTCCCTTCCTCTCTCCCTTCCTCTCTCCCTCGCTCTCACCATTTAAGTGGAGTGCACACATCCTGATCAGGTCCACAGAAGTGACTTTGATTTCCAGCTTTGCCCATTTTGTCTTGCAGTCAGTTAATTAAAGTCCAGCTGAGCTCTTTAATGCCGCCATTTTGAGCAACAATTCACGTGTTTTCTGCAAAGCAAACCCTGCCACAATAGGTGAGATAATCAATAAAA
Source organism: Heptranchias perlo (assembly GCF_035084215.1). Classification (NCBI taxonomy): domain Eukaryota; kingdom Metazoa; phylum Chordata; class Chondrichthyes; order Hexanchiformes; family Hexanchidae; genus Heptranchias; species Heptranchias perlo. The sequence continues at coordinate 3,524,150 of NW_027139644.1, read as the reverse complement.
TATAATCTCAGAATTATATTTAAGATCATTTCATATTTCTGTGCTGCTAATATAAAATGTACTTTCCATCCCTCGGGAAGTGTAGGAGATGGAGTATGAAATGGGATTTAGTTCTCGTGCTTGAAACCCTTCAGTTCTTTCTTTGATTTCATTAATTTAACAATTAGATTGAGCGGGTATTTCACCGCGTTCTTCAGCTCCTCTCTGAATTTAGTCTGGGTCAGGACATAAATACACGTGTTTGTGCAGGAACTGAGAAGCTGCAGCATCTTTGATGTGTGATCTGTGAGATAACCAGGGTCGATGAAGGAGTAAAAATACCGAATGTCTGCAATTCGCATATAAATGAAAAATACAACCTTTGTCAGCCACAACAGTATAAAACTGCCCGATATACTGAAGAGTAAAATGATGGATTTCTTTCGGTTCTCCATCTCTGGATCACTCTGATTCTCTCCATTGCTGCGGCCCCGGAGTCCCCTGCGGACTCGACTGGACACTAAAATACACCTGACAGTCAGAACATTGAACAGCAAAATCAGACAGAACGGGACACAAGGGGTTAAAATGAGGTGAAACATCTCAAATGCGGACCATGCGGGGGAAGTACGGAAGCTCGGTTTAACCTCACAAAACCAGGGAACATTATCAATTATACAGTAAGGTTCAAAAGTAAAGTACGTGGGGACATTCACCAAACAGGCCAGCACACTCACTGTTCCCAGAACCACAGCCGCCGTTCTCTCGGTGCAAAATTTAGTTTTCAGCTTCTCACAACAAATGGCCACAAATCGATCAAAGGTGAAAGCGACTGTGAACCAGACAGAAACATCTGTGGCAGCAGCACTCAAGGAGGCAAGAAAACTACACGCGGGAGTAATGAGCAGGAATGAATCTCTGAAATAAATCAGACCAATCCAATTCAATATCACACCAATGATAACGACCAGGAGATCGGCCACTGCCATTCCCACCAGGTAGGCACTGATACATCTGGAGAGACCGCACTTTCCTCTGGACAGGATCACAATCGCCACCAAGTTAACTGTAAGGGAACAGAGAAATTAATGATCAGACCTGCAGTCATGAGGGGAGGATCTGAACTGAAAGTTCCAGCTTTGTTGCTGCATCGAAGTGTGGAAAGTGATTCATTGACCTGAGCAGCGCTTTCGGGCAGAGAGATGTTTTTAAACACAATGATCAATAATGAATTGGGAGTTGGATACAGAAAGTGAATAAAGTGAGCACCGGATCCACTGGAAGGGCTGAGTGAGAGCTCAGTGCCGGTGGGGAAGGGAGAAGGGGTTTTACACACCGGGAATCCAGCGGATTAAAGCCAGATTTGGGCTCCAGACGGATGGGAAAGAGAGGGAAGTGTCGGAAGGTGAGGGGACGCGGGAGGTGCAGCTTGTTTGTTACTCTGGGTTAAGAGAGCTGACAGTGAGTGAGATTGGGAGGGAGTCAAGGAAAAGAGTTTTGTGAATGGACGAGTCGGAGCTCGAGAGGAGTCAGGAGTAGATGGTTTGGGAAAACGGACAAACTGAAGGAACTGACGAGACAGAGGATTCATTGCAGTGAGAGCAGAGGCTGGGATTCACAGGGAGAGACTGTACATAATCCAACTATTACATTTCTGTAGTTATTGGTGTCAGGGAACGTGTGTTTGATACAAAATGTGTTCAATAAATTTAATTTGCAAATTCAATGAAACTTAAAATGAAAAGTATTAATAAAATTAATCACGTTGTTATTGAACTTATCCGAGCTTGAAAAAAACAGTTTCCGAATAATTGATTACAATCAAGAAATTTCTGATTCTATTTTTGAAGTAAATTTTTAATTATGTTTACTGTTAAGTTGGAAAGTAAGGAACATTCACAAAAACAGTCTGAGGACCTGACAATGATATGAACATGAGGAGCGAGTCCCACAGTAAAAACTCACCCAATCTGACCACATCATAAAAACACCTTCAAATCACATTTTCTCTGTTTAATTTTACTGGAAGTTTCAGCAGTTCATTCTGATGAATTATTCACACCACAGCCTCTCGCTTTCCCTCTCAGTCGCCCTCTCTATCATTCACTCTATTCTCTTTCTCAAGTCCATTTTCATATCCGATTAAATCCTATCATCCTGTGCCTGCATTCTGTTCACCAGCCCCGTGTTCCACCGATCCTATTCTCAGTGTCAGTTTGTTAAATAGTGAAGCCTCTGTGGAATAGCTTAATGTTTCTACAGATCATTCAATTTTCCACCTGTTCAACAACACTGTTCACTTCATCTACAAATCATGGAATAAACAGAATTGAATGCCTCTCCAAGGCTGATCTCACAATAATTGAGATTGCTTCTCCTGTAATTATAAAGTAAAGTGATAGATGGCGGGATTGTTCAATTTACAAAACGCCAACATCACACTTATAACCTACAGGTACATAGAAGGGCTGCTGATTCCAACAGGGACAGTGCAAATTGAGACAACAAAACATCAAAACATTTCATTTTACAGTGAAGTGCAGTGACAGTCAGTGAATTCATCCACAGTGAAGCAGAGAAGGAGATTTGAAAGAATCAGCAGCAAACTCAGTTCAGTAACCAGACATCTGAAACGGCGTCAGATACACACATAATGAAATAATATTTCATAACAGTGATCACCAATAAATACATTGAAATCCCAGTTAAACTGAAGCATGTTATTGGGGAGTGACGACATTGCACTGCCTCCTTGTAACACTGAGACCTTGAGTTATCTCATTATCAATCATTGAAAACACATTGATGAAAACATATTCCAGGACAGGTAAGTTCCACAACAAGAAAACCTGAACAGCTCCTGATAGTCTGATACCAACTCTTCGCCCAGAATCCAGATTCCAATATATTCAGTACAGAGAATGATCCAGTAAGAATGCCAGTGTTGGATATACAAAGTTCATGACAGATATAATGCACCTCCTACATTCCACCATTCAACCAATAGTGCAGAACAGGTGACTGTGAAATATGCAGGGGGAAAAACAATTTGCCAAGTACAGCAGCAGAGTTAACACCGATTTACACCATTAACAGCTGAAATAACGGCTTACCCGGAACTCCAACGGCTGCAAGAACAGGATAATAAATACGTTCTATCTGAACCATCACTGGATATTCCATTTCTGTGAGAAGCACTGACTTCTGTTGGTCTGGAAACCGCAGCTACGGCAGGCACTCTGTGCTGATCCATTCCAACAAGCCCTGATTTATACAGGGGATAAGTCTCCACTGACACGGTTTTACCCCTGATCATTGTTATGAGTTACAGTCAGTTTAACAAACACATTATATTAGCAGCTTTGACTCCGATGTAAATTATGTGGTGAATGTAACACAAACATCTCAAAGCCCAGGTTATCAACTTAATCAGATCTCTCTCAGGAATAAAGTTTAAATCTGATCTCATACAGGACTGATCCAACAATAATGAGCAGCTCCATTTACAGTTTTTATATAATTGTGTTGACCATGTTCACTCCTGGAGATTCAGTTATAATTTAGACCGATTTCTCCGCTGTGTAGACTGAATCCAGGGACAAAAGGAGACCCGTTTCACTTTGTTCCTGCAGTTTCCCCAGTTAGAATATGAATTGTGAGTCTTTGACAGAAATGACTGTGGGTGATATTAGGGGACGGACACTGAACGTGTCCCATTGACATTCCTCTCTCCGCTATTTTACTGCAGATGTTTACTCGTTTATTTCACATTGGTTAACGGCTCCAGTAAAATTGTCCCCGTGCAACACCGAGATCAGCTCATGACCCGATTTGACCTCCTTCACATAGGCCCCGTGATTTCCTCACCCGCCTCTATTCCTTCCTCAGCCCATTGCCATTGAAACCCTCATTAATGCCTCTGTTCCCTGCACCCTCCCCCCCCCCCCCAACAGACTCCATTCCTCCGGCACTCTTGGCCGGCCACCCAACCTCCACCTTCCATAAACGTGAACTCATCCAAAACTGTGTAATCCGTGTCCAACCAGCACCAGGTCCTGCTCGGCCTCCCTGACCCTGACCGACTCCCAGTTCCATATCCCTTAAATTTAAAATTCTCATTCCTGGGATTAGATGCCTCCATGGCCCACCCCGCCTTACCGACAGACAACCCATCCAGTTACCTCCTCATTCTCCAGATACTGGCCTCTTTTTCTGGGACTACCCTCAATTGGTTCCACTCACCTATCTGATCATAGTCAGGAGAAGCTTCTCTTCCCAATCCTTGGCTCCCTCCTCTTCATCATCTCCATGCTGCCCTTTGGTGACACAGTCCACAGACATGGAGCAGCTTTCAGATGGACGCTGACAAAACCACCGCCTCCCTTGACCCTTCCAATGTCTTTGTGTTGTCAGACCCACACCCTGATTGAGATGAGACACAATTTCCTCCAGTTAAAAATTGGGAAGTCATGATCTTTGGCCCCAAAATCTTCACATCCTTGCCACAGATTCCATCCCCACCGCTGGCTTTTTGATTGGTGGGTTGCTCACCAATCACCAAAGCCCTTACTGACCTGCGTTGGATTCTAGTCTCCAAAGCCTGTCGCTTATTTTTATTCTTTCTTCCATTCAAATCCATCAGAGCCTCACCACTCCCTGTCTCTGTCACCTCCTCCATTCCGATACCCCCTCCCAAACACTCTGCTCCTCCACCTCTGGCCGCTTGTGCATCCGCAGTCCATTTGCCATACTTTTGACAGCCGTGCCTTAAGCCATCTCAACGTTCCAGAAAGCCCAACCTAAGTCGCTCCATCTCTCTCTCCCCCTTTCAGGTGTCAGACGTGGATCAGTGGTAGCAGTCTCGCCTCTGAGTTAGAAGGTTGTGAATTCAAATCCAACTCCTGAGACATGAACACATAATCCGGGCAGACACAACAGTGCCATTCTGAGGCAGCGCTGCACTGTCAGGGGGGCAATACTGAGGTAGTGCTGCACTGTCGGAGGGTCAGTACTGAGGGAGTGTTGCACTGTCGCAGGGTCAATACTAAGGGAGGGATGCATTGTCGGAGGGGCTGTATGGACGCACTGCTGCACTGTCAGAGGGTCAGTACTGCAGGAATGCAACACTGTCAGAGGGTCAGTAGTGAGGGAGCACTGTACGGTCGGAGGATCAGTACGGAGGGAGCGCTAAACTGTCGAAGGAGCAGTATTGAGGGTGTGCTGTACTATCGGAGGATCAGTACGGAGCGAGCGCTATCCTGTCGAAGGGACATATAGAGGTAGTTCTGCACTGTCGGAGGGTCAGTAGTGAAGGAGCGCTGTACTGTCGAAGGGGCAGTATCGAGGATGTTCTGCACTGTCGGAGGGTCAGTTGTGAAGGAGCGCTGTACTCTCCAAAGGGTAGTATTGAGGTAGTTCTGCACTGTCGGAGGGTCAGTAGTGAGGGAGCGCTGTACTGTCGAAGGGGTAGTATTGAAGAAGTTCTGCACTGTCGGAGGGTCAGTAGTGAAGGAGCGCTGTACTGTTGAAGGGGTAGTATTGAGGAAGTGCTGCACTGTTGTGGATGCCGCCTTGCAGACGAGACGTTAAACTGAAGCCCCATCTGCCCTCCCAGGTTGATGTAAAAGATCCCACGGCACGATTCGAGAAAGTGCAGGCGAGTTCTCACCGGTGTCCTGGGCAATATTTATCCCTCACTAAAACCGATTTTCTGGTCATTTATCTCATTGCAGTATGTGGGATCTTGCTGTGTACAAATTGGCTGCAGCATTTCCTACATTACCACAGTGTCTACACTTCAAAATCGGAGCATTCTATATTTGTTACAGCACAGGAGGAGGCCATTCGGCCTATCGAGCCCGTGCGGTTCTTTTTAAGAGCAATCCGTTAGACCCAATCTCCCGCTCGACCCTGTAGCCCTCCAAAGTTTTTCACTTGAAGTATTTATCCAATACTTTTTGAAGGCCATGATTGAATCTGCTTCCACCACCCTTTCAGGCAGCGCATTCCAGATCATAACAATTCGCTGCATTAAAAATTGTTTTCCTCATGTCGCCTTTTGTTATTTTGCCAATCACCTTAAATTATTTTGAACGCTTCTATCAAATCACCTCTTAACCTTCTCTGCTCTAAGGAGAACAACCTCAGCTTCTCCAGACTCTCCACATAACTGAAGTCCCTCATCCCTGGGAACATTCTAGTAAATCTCGTCTTCACCCTCTCTATCTCCTTCACTTCCTTTCTAAAGTGTGGAGCCCAGAATTGGACACAATACTCCAGTTGTGGTCGAACCAGTGTTTTATAAAGGTTCCTCATAACTTCGTTGCTTTTGTGCTCCATGTCTGTATTTATAAAGCCCAAGATGCCACATGCTTTTTTAACAGATTTCTCAAACTATCCTGCCACCATCTAAGATTTGTGCACATACACCCCCAGATCTCTATGTTCCTGCATCCCCTTTAGAATTGTACCATTTAGTTTGTATTGCTTCTCCTCTTCCTGCCAAAATGTATCACTTCGCAATTCTCTGCGTTAATTTCATCTGCCACGTGTCCGCCCATTCCACCAGCCTGTCTATGTCCTCTTGAAATCGATCGCTATCCTCCTCACTGTTCACTACACTTCCCGACTTGGAAATATATCGCCCTTCCTTCATTGTCGCTGGGTCAAAATCCTGGAACTCCCTTCCTGACAGCACTGTGGGAGAACCGTCATCACACGGACTGCAGCGGTTCAAGAAGGCGGCTCACCACCACCTTCTCAAGGGCAATTAGGGATGGGCAATAAATGCCGGCCTTGCCAGCGACGCCCACATCCCGTGAACGAATGGGAAAAAAAATCGTTGAGCCATCTGCAAAATTTGAAATTGTGCCTTGTACACCCAATACCAAGTCATTGATATATATCAAGAAAAGCAGTGGTCCCCGCACCGACCCCCGGGAAACACTTCCTCCAGTCAGAAAAACAATCGTTCACTACTACTCTCTGTTTACTCTCACTTAACCAATTTCATATCCATGCTCCCACTGCCCCTTCAATTCTTGCGCTTCAAACCTGTTGACAAGACTATTATGTGGAACATTATCAAACTACTTTTAAAAGTCCATATACACATCAACGGCATTGCCCTCATCAACCCTCTGTTACCTCATCAAAAAACTCAGTCAAGTTAGTTAAACACGATTTGCCTTCAACAAATTCGTGCTGGTTTTCCTTTATTAATCAACACTTGTCTAAGTGACTATTAATGTTGTCCCGGATTATCGTTTCTAAAAGCTTCCCCACCACCGAGGTTAAATTGACTGGCCTGCAGTTGCCGGGTTTATCCTTACACCCTTTTTTGAATAAGAGTGTAACATTTGCAATTCTCCGGTCCTCGGGCACCACCCCCATATCGAAGGATGATTGCAAGATTATGGCCAGAACCTCTGCAATTTCCACCCTTACTTCCCTCAGCAATTTGGTTGCATCCCAGCCGGACCGGGTGACTTATTTATTTGAGTACAGCCAGCCTTTCGAGTGGTTCCTCTATCAATTTTTAGCCCATCCTGTATCTCAACTACCTCCCTTTTTTCTTTGACTGGGCAGCACCTTCTTCCTTGGTAACGACAGATGCAAAGAACTCATTGAGTACCTCAGCTAGGACCTGGTGACTTAGCCAAACACTTCGAGCCAGGACGTGCAGGAGTGAAGGTAGGAAATGCTTCTACGCACAAATGGTGGGTTAAGTTTGGAACGCTGTTCTGCAAACGGCAGTTGATGTTAGCTCAATCGAGAATTCTAAATCTGAGATTGATGGATCTCTGTGAACCAAGGGTATTAAGGGATATGGGGCTACGGCGGATATATGGAATTAGGTCACAGGTCCACCCTGATCTGATCGAATGGTGGAAAAGGCTCGAGGAGCAAAATGCCACCGCCACTTGCTGCCTCCTGATATGTGCCAGCTTCTCCTGCAAGAAAGTGCCGAGTGTGTCTGGGTAATTTTCCTATCATGTTTGAATAGCTGCCAGAGTATGTGGCCTGTGAGTTGTGGGTGGGCGGCTTGCAACGGTGGTGGTGGGTAAGGGTGAGAAGGTTGAGTACTGATGGAAATAGTTTGTTGTTTTGTGGGTGATGGGGGGTGTAGTTCATGGAGCAGTGGGTGCAGCTATACATGTAGTTGGTAGGAGACGCCACTTGACAGTTGACCTCACTCATCTTGACCACTCATGTCAAAGCATTTAACTTCTTCCTGTACTGCATCCATGTTCATGATGCTGTGCGCCTGGCATTGACCTCATCCTCTACTGCCTCCCACGACCTTTTGGGTGTATGTCTGGAGGATATCTTGCCCTCAGCAGATATAGGATGTCACTCGTCAGTCCACCTCTTGCACCAAGGCCACTGGTGAATCAGCAGAGAACCTTGGTGCACGGACTCTCAGACCGGCGGATTGGTGAGGTCCAGCATGCAGATTTGGAGGATGTGGGATTTAATGGTGCACAACCTTTATTCAACATTTTAAATTAACTCATCAGTATGTAAAAATAGGGATGGGACCTGCATCTGTGCTTTACGTGTGGGATGTCTGATCTCTGTTCAGACTCTGTACAGATATATTCGGCATAAGCTGCACAGAGAGACCTCTGGTGATCAGCAGCCTGAAGGAGGAAGAGGGCTCGGTGCCATCTTCACAGACCGACATGCTGAGGATCAGCAAGTCCTTTCATGCCGGGCTGTATGACGCGAAGCCCAGAGACAACACGACCTCCCAATCCTTCCTGTCCTCTCTCTCTTGGAGGAGAGCGAGCGGGAGAGCCTGGATTGGTCACTGACCTTGGACGAGTTGACAAAGGCCGTCTGGTCCTTCGAGAAGAGTAGATCTCCCAGGAGCGATGGTTTACCCGTTGACTTGTACTCGGCTCTGTGGAACTGGATAGACCCAATCCTACTGGAAGTGAACGGGGGTATGCTTCTGGCAGGCAGCATGTCAGAATCCACGAGGAAAGGCATCATCACCCTCATCTACAGGCAGAAGGGGGAAAGGGAATAAATCAGAAATTGGCGACCGATTTCCTTGCTAAATGCTGACTACAAGATTCTGTCGAAGGCCATCGCCGACAGGCTCGAATCTGTTCTGGGGCGGGTGATCCACCCGGATCAGACCTGTAGTGTACCCGGCAGGAATATCTCTGATAGCCTTGCGCTGCTCAGGGATACGATCGCCAACGTGCAGGACAGAGAGCTGAACACCTGCCCCAGGAGAAGGCCTTCGACAGAATATCCCACGCACACATGATTGACGTGCTATCCAAAATGGGGTTTGGGGAGGGAATCAGCGATTGGAGCCGACTGCTCGACATGGACATCCATTGCACAGTCCTAATCAATGGGCAGGAGTCAGAGCGTTTTCCGATCAGATCTGGAGTCCGACTGGGTTGTCCTCTCTCTGCGGTCTTGTTCATGCGTTGTGTCGAGCAATTTGCTGCGTCCATCAGAAAGGACAGAGTAATTAGGTAGGGTGACGATCACGGGCAACGGAGGCTCTCAGGTTAAGGCCTCCCTGTAAATGGATGACGTCACCGTCTTTTGATCCGATCAGCAGTCGATCCACAGACTGATGGACATCTGCGATCGTTTCGAGCTGGCCTCGGCGTCCAGAGTGAACTGCAATAAGAGTGAGGCCATGTTCTGTGGCAGGTGGGAGACCCGATCCTTTGATCCCTTCACCGTCAGGTCCGACTACCTGATGGTGTTGGGGATCGGGTTCGGGGGCCCCAGGACTCCACCAATAAATGGGAAGAGCGCGTCGCCATGGCTAAACAGAAGCTTGGTATGGTGGGGGACGATCCCTCTCCATAACCAACAGAAACCTGGTGATAAGGTGTGAGGTACTCGCGGTGTTGCTCTACGTGGCCCAGGTCTGGTCCATTCACCACAGCTCCGTCACCACAGTCACCCGAGCTTTCTTCCACTTTTTCTGGAGGTCCTAAGTAGAATGCGTCCACAGGGACACCATGTACAACACACTGAGAAAACTGGGTCTAGCCAACCGAGCAGACGCAGGAGGTCCCGTTCAGCTGGACTGCCCCCCCCCCCCCACCTGTCCCAGGTGTAGAAGTTCCTGAGTTGGAACCACTTCGACCACAAGGCCGTCAGACAGTGGAACGTTCAGAGGGCTCTGCAGGAAAAGGAGAGGGTGGATCCGATCGACCAGTTCCCCGACCAGATGGTTGATGCCATTTGGCAGAACGTCTCGTCGCCAGAACTGACCAACAGGCACCAGGATGTGGCCTGGATGGTGGTGAGAAAGGCCCTCTCAGTGCGGTCCTTCCAACGCGCATGGAATCTCAGCATCACCTCGAGCTGCCTTCAAGGCTGCGGGAATGGGACCGTCGTCTGTTTCCTGGTGGACTGGACCTTCATGCAGAATGTGTGGAGAGAGAAGCGTTGGTATCTGTCCCAGTTCATCCCCAACACCTCGGTAACACAGGACGCTGTGCTCTATGGACTGTTCTCCGGGAGGCACACCGAGACATATATCAACTGCTGCTGGAAGACCATCAACTCGGTGAAGGAAGCCCTTTGGTCCGCCCGAAACCTGCTGGTCTTCCAGCTGAAGGAGCGGTCCACGACCGAGTGTTGCCGACTGACACACTCCAAGGTCCAGGGGAATGTGCTGCGGGATGCACTGAGGCACGGTGCGGCCTATACAAGGGCTCTATGGGGAAAGAGCGCCGTGTAAAGCCATCCCACCTTTTATTATACAGAATGTATTATAAGACATACACAGTGTATTGTATTGAAATAATGGGATCATATTGTGTGCGATCTGTTTTGTATTGTTTTGAATTGAAATTGCGAACTTTAACCCTGAACTTTATGTATCATTAAATTTTATGAAATAATGTATATTTTGAAAATTAAAAAAATGCTGCTCAACGGCACTCCTTTGAGCAGCGAGAGACCTGTCCGAAAGACTGACAGAAGTCTTTTTTGCCTGAAAGTGAGTCCGGTTTGACGTGTTGTTGCACAAAGGCACTCCCTGCTGGTGAGCATTGGCAAATGCTCGATCAAAACAGCTTGAAGGTTTGAGAAAGGAAAAGCGCCAACATTTTAAGCAGTGAGCAGTCTGTAAAGTTAAGAAACCGGCCTTGAGCTCAATACCGTTTACTCAGAAAGCACGTTCGTTATTTTGAGCCAGAATTAAACTAACAATTTAAGAGTGATTTTGCTTTCAAGTTTGAATCTCTACAAGTTTTCCACACGACCAGCTGAGCTATCGAAGGGAAACAGCAAAGGTCCCTCTCTTTGGTGATTGTTCACCGTGCGCCTTTTGACACTCCCGGACTCGTGGAGACGCGTGGGCATGACCGAGACTGACTCGGTACCTGCTCATACCGCAGCGCTGTGAGAGTGTGAGCTCCGACTTACTCGACACACCTTTGGCCAGTCGAGCAATGGGGAACGTGTCTGACCAAAATTCAGAAGATTGTTGGTTCGATTTCCACCTGGATGGAGAGTTTTTGCAAACTGCCGATTAGTTTATGATTTTACACCTTGCAAACTTGTCCTACTTGATAGAGCTGCCTGGATATTTATATAGCAAGTGCCTTCTTAGCGCAGCAGGCAGCGCGTCAGTCTCATAATCTGAAGGTCCTGAGTTCAATCCTCAGAGAAGGCATTATTAAGCTTTTTTTTCCATCTTTGCTCAAGACCAAAATCAATATTTTTTCCTTCCTGCAGCACACCAAAAGATTTGCTGCCCCTTGACCTCTCTGTACCGTAGCACGCAGTGAAGCTTAAGAAGTACATGGACCATGGGCTCGCAGAAAACTGACGCCACTTTTGTTTCTGGACAATTGACCCAAGTCAAAAGGTGAGTGGAGAATGCAAGAATCTATCTTGCTATCTCTCACCTGCTCAGCGAGCATTCGACTTGAATCATAGAAAGAATACAGCACGGAAGGACGCCATTCGGCCCATCGAGACCACACCAGCTCTCTGCAAGAGCAATCCAGCTGGTCCCACTCCACCGCCCCATCGTTTTTCCTCATGTCATCTTTGGTGCTTTTGCCAATCACCTTAAATCTATGTCCTCTGGTCCTTCACCCTTCTGCAAATGGGAACGGTTTCTCTCTATATACTCTGTCTAAACCCTTCATGGTTTTGAAAATCTCTCTCAAATCACCAGCTTCTCCAGTCTATCCACGTAACTAAAGTCCCTCATCGCTGGAATCATTCTAGTAAATCTCTTCTGCACCCTCTTTAATGCCTTCATATCTTTCCTAAAGTGCGGCGCCCAGAAGTGGACATAATACTCCAGTTGTGTCTGAACCAGTGTTTTCTAAAGGTTCATCATGACTTCCATACTTTAGTGCTCTCTGCCTCTATTTATAAAGCCCAGGATCCCGTATGCTTTTTTAACCGCTTTCTCAACCTGCCCTGCCACTTTCAATGATATGTGCACATATACCCCCAGATCTCTCTGTTCCTGTATCACTGTTAGAATTGTGCCCTCCAGTTTATTTTGCATCTCCTCGTTCTTCCTACCGAAATGCATGAATTCGCATTTTTCTTCGTTAAGTGTCATTTGCCATGTGTCCGCCCATGCAACCAGTCTGCATATATTCTCTTCAACTCGATCACTATCCTCCTCACTGTTCATTACCCTTACAAGTTTGGTGTCATCTGCAAATTTGGAAATTGTGCCCTGTACACCCAAATTCAAGTCATTAATATATATAAAGGAAAGCAGTGGTAACAGCACCGACCCCTGGGGAAAACCACTGTCCATCTCCCTCCAGTCCGAAAAACAACCGTTCACCACTACTCTGTTTCCTGTCCCTTAGCCGATTCTGTATCCATGTTGTTACTGCCCACTTTATTCAATGCCCTTCACAGTAGTTGTTTCGCACTCGCCTCCAAGCAGTTCCACGATCAGCAGAGAAATCTCGCCTTGGGTTGGCCCCCTCCCTGACGACAATCAATACTTTGCTCCAATCGGTGGTATCGAGCATAAGCAAGTGAGCAACAGCAGAACGGGAAGCCACAGTAATCATGAATGATGCTGAGAAGAGCCCGAGCCTGCGGAAGGTAGATGAGATCTCAGGAAAGGAACAGCGGCCCCGAGCTTGAGGGAGCAGCGAGAGCTCTGTCTGACTGATCGAAGACATTTTTGCCTGAAAGCAGTTTGCGGTGTTGTAGCTCAAAGGCACTCCCTGCTGGTGAGCAGAGGCAAATGCTCGAGCAAAACAGCCGTGTTCTGACAGACACAGAAAGCTTTCAGGTTTGACAAAGGAAAAGTGGTCTCCTGTGCCTCAGCGCCAACATGTTAAGCCGTAGGCTGCCTGTAAAGTTAAGAGAATGGCCTAGAGCTACTTACTCCAAAAGCACGTTTATTACTTCGAACCAGCAAACTTTGATCTGTTAATTGTACTGTAGACCTCTGCTCTATAAGCTGAGCGATCGAAAGGAAGCAGCTGATGTCTCTCTCTTTGGTGATTGTTCACCGTGCACCTATTGACACGCCCGGACTCGTGGAATCGCGTGGGCATGACCGAGACTGACTCGGTAACTGCTCATTCTCCAGCGCTGTGGGAGTGTGAGTTGCTGCATGCTTTTTGAAAACTGGGCCAGTGGAGCAATGGATAACGTGTGGAGGGTCGATACCCGTTTGATTCGAAAGCTTCTGCGAATTTTTTTTATTACAAAACATATATTACTGCATAAAATTTAAGAATACACAGAGTTAAAACTAAATTTCACAATTTCGAAGCAATACAGTACAATACAGACCGTATCTCACGGTATGAACCGTCCAGTTAAAGGGGCCTCATGCTGTGATCTCACGGTGTGAACCGTCCAGTTCAGGGGGCCTCATCCTGTGATCTCATGCTATGAACCGTCCAGTTAAAGGGGCCTCACCTTGTGATCTCACGGTGTGATGCATCCAGTTAAAGGGGCCTCAAAAATGATCTTTCGCTCCAGAGTCCGCTCCGTGGAGCAGGACGAGAAGTGCTCGCGCTTCTTCTTCCAGAAGCTGCTCAGGGAGACTTCTGTGATCAGCAGCCTGAAGAAGGAAGACCTCACAGACCAACATACTGAGTCCACCCCACCTTGTAATTTGCTCATTTACCTCATGCTCATGCTTTAATATTGCATTTTTTAAATAAAGATTAGAAAGTTATTTGATAAACTTGAGTAATGAAGGAGGAGAGACAGAAAGCGATAGAGAAACAACAACAGAGCAATAAACAGGTGGAACGAGGAACTGATATGGAGAGATAGGGAGATAAAGGTAGATAGATAGATAGCTATATAGATAGATAGATGGATAGATAGAGATAGATCGATCGGTAGATAGATATATGGTTAGATGGATAGAGATATATATATATAGATAGATAGATGGATAGATGGATGGATAGATAGATGGATAGAGAGATATATAAATTGAGATATAGCTAGATATTTAAACAGATGGATGGATAGATAGATGGATAGAGAGATATAGAGATAGAAAGACAGATGGATGGATGGATAGATATATGGATAGAGAGATTTATAGATAGAGAGATAGATGGATAGTGAGATAGATTAATCGATTGATAGATAGATGGAGAGATAGATGGATAGAAAGATAGATAGATGGATAGATAAATATATAGATAGATAGATAGATACATTTAAAGCAGTGGAGAGACAACGATACATAGTTTGAGGTGCTGGATTAGTTTAAGACGCTGTACTAATTTGAGGTACTATATTAGTTTGAGGTACTGTATTCGCTTGAGGTGCTGTATCACTTTGAGGTGTTGTATTGGCTTGAGGTGCTCTATTAGTTTGAGGTGCTGTATTAGTTGAAGTACTTTATTAGTTTGAGATACTGTATTAGATTGAGATGCTGTATTAGTTTGAGGTATTATATTACTTTCAGGTTCTGTATCGGTTTGAAGTACTGCATTAGTTTAAGGTGTTGTATTTGTTTGAGGTACTGTATTAGTTTGAGGTACTTCATTAGTTTCAGATGATGAATTAGCTTGAGGTATTATAGTAGTTTCAGATTCTCTATCCGTTTGAGGTACTGTATCAGTTTGAGATACTGTTTTAGTTTGAGGAGCTCCATCAGTTTGAGGTGTTATATTAGTTTGGGGTATCTGTATTGTAAGGAAAGAGTCAGTCTTTATATTGAAGTAAGATTAACCTTTAGCTTTTGCCTCTTAAGTGAGGAAGTATAAATCTCCGTTGGGACAATGAAACTACAATCATAAGACGGATTTGCTTCATTTTATATGCATGCATATGTTTAATATAGAGACGAGTAGATTCTGAAGTCCAGAAACACTTGGATTGTTGCTGATATCATTATACTCGTAAGTTTAATTATCCTTTTGATATAAACAATTGCCTGACAATCATAACAAGACCTTTAAGTCATTCATAGCTGCTGTGTATGTGTGTCAGGCAGCATTGTGTGCTATTCGTCTTACCAGCTTCACAGGCAAGCAGGAGAGGTGTGACATCTCTATGATTGCTACGTATCATTCCAAGCTGATGCTGCGGGAAAGGACTGTACTGGTGAGAGATAAACACCATTCTGTTTTCTGGTCAATTGGCAAGGCCATATGTTTTAACTAACAAGTTCAAAAGTTATAGTTATGATTAATGCCTGAAGCAGAACACCTGGCTGTGTGGAAGGAGCCTGTTTGCACCACAAGGCGACATCTAGTGGAGGAGTGTAGTTAGTTGATGAGGGAAGTGATACTCTGATAACATGGAAAATGCTGGAAACCCTCAGCAGGTCAGGCAGCATCTGTGGAGAGAGAAACAGAGTTAATGTTTCAGGTCAATGACCTTTCATCAGAACCAAGTTGGGCAGTTGTGTTAGGTACGAGTATGAAACATAGGAATTGTTTCACTCATGTGGGGTGATTTGGGTACTTTTCTGTCTTTGGAAGTTCAAGATCCAAAGTAAAATAAGGGCTTATCTGGGATTTGAACTCGGAACCTCTCACATATTCATAGTAACAAACCCGAAGCAAGAATCATACCCCTAGACCAACGAGCCCACTACTAACAACCAATCCACTCTAGAGCCAGCCATCGTGAAACGCTTTTTGGTGGCTATCCTTGATAAGCAATTATGAGGACAGGTTGCATGGACGACACTTGCATTCCCTTGAGTTTAGAATATTAAGGGGTGATCTAATTGAGGTGTTTAAGATGATTAAACATTTGACAGGGCAGATAGAGACTATTTCCTCTGGTGGGGAGAGTCCAGAACAATGGGGCGTAACCTTAAAATTCGAGCTGGGCCATTCAGTGGTGATGTCAGGAAGAATTTCATTACACAAAGGGAAGTGGAAATCTGGAACTCTCTCCCCCAAAAAGCTGTTGAGGCTGGGGGTCAATTGAAAATTTCAAAACTGAGATTGATAGATTTTGGGGCTAATTCGGGAGTTTAATGACTTTGACATTTTTCCCTGTGACTTGTATCGTTTCGATCGATGAAATATTCGTGAAAAGAGTCAGTGTAAAGAGAGTCAACGGTTCATGTTTTCCCGAGACACTTCCTTCAGACCTGAGACCGAAAAGTTTGTCGTTTCCGTAGTGTAGCGGTTATCATGTTCACCAGTTACACGCAGAAAGTCCCCGATTTGATCTCGGAGGGAAGCATTTTGTTGGGATTTGCTCCCCATAAACCTCCAGGGTCGAGTTTCTTCAAGCGTGGAAGGGGCTACAAATCTTGGTGTAATAAGCACTAAACATTTTTAAGCAGACTCCTAAAATACAGTATGTAAAATGGGAAGGGATAAAAGTTCATGACATGCAAAGCACAAAGATTTATTAACGTTTTAATTGTCACTTGGTAAACAAGTTAGCATTTCCTTCGGTGTGCAACAGAACGTATTAATGGTGATTTACAAAAAACATTAAGTGTCTCACAGACATGCATTATTTTTGTGCAATGAACTATTCCCAATCACTAGGGAACACTGCATCAAACATATATCGACCGTTCTTTCATCGTCGCTGGGTCAAAATCCTGCAACTCCCGACCGAGCAGCACTGTGGGAGAACTTTCACCACACGGACTGCAGCGGTTCAAGAAGGCGGCTCATCACCACCTTCTCAAGGGCAATTAGGGATGGGCAATAAATGCCGGCCTCGCCAGCGACGCCCACATCCCATGAACGAATAAAACAAATCTCTGTGCTCTTCCAATTCTGGCCTCTTGCGCATCCCCGATTTTAATTGCTCCACCATTGGAGGCTGTGCCTTCAGCTGCCTCGACCCGAAGCTCTGGAATTCCCTCCCTCAACCTCTCCGCCTCTCTCTCCTTTAACACATACCTTAAAACCTAACTCTTCGACCAAGCTTTTGGTTACCTGTCCCAATATCTCCTTATGTGGCTTCGTGTCAAGTTTTGTTTAATAACGTTCCTGTGAAGCACCTTGTGACGTTTTACTACGTTAAAGGCGCTATGTAAATACAAGTTGTGTCCTCTGGTTATCGACCCTCCTGCCAATGGAAAGAGCTTCTCCCCATCCATTCTATCAAAATAATTTGAACACCTCTATTAAATCTACCCTTAACCTTTTTTTGCTCCGAGGAGAACAATCCCAGCTTCTCCAGTCTCTCCACATAACCCATCCCTGGACACGATGCAAGGCGGAGGTTTGCAACCAGGTTTGAAAATTATTGCCAGTCGGGAGCTGGACAAATCGAAAGGAACCGAAATGACAAACAGCTTTGTGAATCTGCAGATACGCTTTGGGAAACGGAATTGGAGACGAATAAAGGACTGTCCAGACAGGCGGCCAAGACGCAGTTGAGTCGGCATGTCCCCCTGGAACAGTTACTCTGATGTTATGAGTGAAATTAAGAGGTCGGAGCCATTTAAACCGCTCCCAGTTACTGCAGATCAGGCATGAAATCCTGACATCAGCATCAGGACGCTCAGAATATTTTTTTTATTCGTTCATGGGATGTGGGCGTCGCTGGCGAGGCCGGCATTTATTGCCCATCCCAAAAAGCCCTTGAGAAGGTGGTGGTGAGCCGGCTTTTGAAACCGCTGCAGTCAGTGTGGTGAAGGTTCTCCCACAGTGCAACTAACTAACAGACAAAGCACCGGTGGGCGCGGCGGTTGCAGGAGAGCTGGTTGGCGGTGATATCGACGCTGTGAGCGAGACCAGACCGTTCCCATGTTTCCACAAACAATGTCCCATCCTTTATTTCTGGAAAAGTAACACTGATAGTGGACAATTGCATTTCTGTGGCTGCAACATGTAACTTTGGGTAGGTGACACGCTGCTTTAGTGTATCTTGCAAGAAAAAAAAACCAGACGGTATCTGTGGCGCAATCGGTTAGCGCGTTCGGCTGTTAACCGAAAGGTTGGTGGTTCGAGCCCACCCAGGGAAGGTAATTGCACCTTTTTCTTCCCACTTTCGGATTCATTGCCTCATTCTGATGGCCCTGAAGCCGGTGCCAAGTTTCGATTCCTGATCTGCAGTAACTGGGAGCACTTTAAATGGCTGCGATCTCTTCATCTCATTTCAAGTTTTCTAATATGTGATTTGGCTGCAAGAAAACACTCTGTGAACAATGTCATCTGAGCATGCCTGATTCGCCATAATTTACACTGCCATCGGATATCAGGCACATGCAAAAAAAACAGTGAAATGTTTGTGTGGGCGCGATGCTCTGGGATTCCCTGCCTGACCATCACCACCGATCCTTCTCTGCAGCCTTCCGAAATACAGCGCAGTGAATGTATCCCTGTGAAATCAGCTCCTGTCCAGTAATACGGAAATTAGTTTGGCTGAGGGGTTATATCCCTAACACGAGGTTGTAGATATCAGGTTTCCGTAGTGCAGTGGTTATCACGTTCGCCTAACACGCGAAAATTCCCCGGTTCGAAACCGGGTGGAAATATTTTGAAACCTTGTCCCCATTAAAAATGATTAAATATTTAACGATTCACATTGCTGATTAAATGTGAACAAAGTCCATATCTCCCAGCCCTGTTAATGCAGTCCGCTGAGAGCAGGCGATGAAAGCCAGCGTGATATTGGGGGTGAAGGCTGCTTCCAATACTGTCTCACACCCGGTGGGACCTGGCGGAGATTTGATAAGACTCATCCATTCAACCAAGATATGAAACGGTGTTTAAGAAACATTCAAAAATATAATAACATCCAGGATCCTGTCTTCAGAGTGCGTGGCGCAAAGGTCTGACTCCGGATTAAAAGGCTGGTTAACTTGCTTCTGATTTCTGAAATGTACTTGCCCATCCTTCAGAGGTCATGGGAAATATGTTTTTTGCCTTTCGAAAAAAGACGCGAAAGTTAGAGACATGTTCTGTTTTCAACACGGCTGGTGAAATGGCCAGACTATCATAAATTCGGATTCGCCTTTGAAACATTTAAAGGCGACGACCTAAAAATCACTTAGTGCAAATTTAAAATCACGGTTCCTATTTATTTCGGTCTGAAAGAAATAACGATAAACGTGTCAGTCAGTGCCCGCGGTGAGACGGTGATGAACTTGTTTGCTGCGAAGTTCACCGCTGGGCAAAAGTTGACGCCGTTTAAAGGACGCGAACCCACTCAATGTAAAGGATGAGCTCATAACCAACAGGTCCCGTCAACGTCAAACACCTCATTTCTTGTTCAATAGAGGGAGAAGAGGCGTGTCCATCATCAGACGCCAGCAACTTTAAGAAATGGAACAGATAAAGGCACAGACGCAAGTTCCAAATCCTTTCAATGCAAAGTTATTTCACTTTATTTAAAGTGCCGTGAGGCTAAAAACGGGTCCCAGATGATTTGCGTTCACTCGTGATTTGTTTTCCAGTGTTGGTCCGTCAGGTTTGCAATTCAATTTGTATTGGATATTGAAGGTATTTCAGGATGATTGCACATCATACCATGTGTAAAGCAACCATCTTGATAACTTCAATCATCACACACTCCACATCGACGCTGCAGAGGCCCCAGCACCCCTTTCAATATTGTTTTTCTTAACTCACAGTTTTCAAAAGGGAATTGGATAAACGCTTGGATGGAAACATTTTCAGGGCTATGGGGAAACAGCAGGCGAGTGGGACTAACTGGACAGCTCTTTCAGAGAGCTGACACAGGCACGATGGGCCGAAGGGCGCTATCTTATTCTATGATTCTATTAATAGATCAATTTCCGCCTTTCACGTAGCCTCCCTAAATGGAGCGCAGTAATCGTGTCCCTGTGAAATAAGCTCCTGAACAGTAATACGGAAATTAGTGTGGCTGAGTGGTTTGAAACTCTGGTTAGGCTCCTAACTGGAAATTTCCTCTCCAAGATTGATTCGTTGATCAATTATCTCCCCCTTTCCATCTTAAATTTCTTTACATATCTTTTTGATCTCTTCTTCTAGTGTCACGCCCACAATACTCGTCTCGCTGGTAAAGACTGAAGCAAAGTGATTATTTAATATTTCTGCCATTTCGCTGTCATTTCCTGTGAGTTTGTCGTGTGTATCCCTTAGTGGCCCTATTCCTATCCGAAATTTTCTTTGGCTGTTGATGTGTCCAGAATACTTTTCTTTTTTTGATATTCCTTTTTGCCTTTCTAATAGTTCTTTAGACTTCTTTCCCAGTCTTTTCACATTCCCCTCTCTCCTTTATTGTCCAGTGTGTGCCTTTTTCTTCAGTTTCAATTTTGCCCTTGTTTCTTTATTCTTCCCTGGTGTGTCATTTCTGGCTGGTTTGTTCTTGCTTTTTAGTGGGATATGTTTCTCCTGGACTCTATTGATCACCGTTTTAAATGTTTCCCACTGTTGTTCTATTTCTTTGTCCAGGTCATTAATATGTCAAACATTTCACCGTTTGAAACTTCTCAAGTCACAATTCCATCACAAAGCCAGTTGCTTTTGTGAGAGGAGTAAATCAACTTGGTCGAAAAATCAGCTGCAGCACAATCCACAAATAAAATATTTTCACGTCTTCGTAAAAATAAGGATTGTCAGAAGTGGGATTCGAACCCACGCCTTCAGAAGAGACTACGACCTGAACGCAGCGCCTTTGACCGCTCGGCCATCCTGACTACAAATTTAATGCTCCATTCTGCATCAATTCTGCACCGTTGGCCAGTGAACGCAACATAAAAGTTTAAAATGATACTCGCCCAACGTGGGACTCGAACCCACGACCCTGAGATTAAGAGTCTCATGCTCTACCGACTGAGCTAGCCGGGCTTGTTTCCTTGAATCACCTTATCTGTTATTGCAGCAAGCAGGAGAAAGACTCCATTTCAAATTATTGGAATCAATTCTGAGGGACAGGATGAACTGTCACTTCGAAAGGCACGGACGAATCAAGGACAGTCAGCATGGATTTGTTAAGGGGAAGTTGTGTCTGACTAACCTGATTGAATTTTTCGAGGAGGTGATAAGAAGGATCGATGAGGGTAGCGCAATTGATGTCGTCTACATGGATTTTAGCAAAGCTTTTGAAAAATTCCCACATGGCAGATTGGTCCAAAAAGGAAAGGACCATGGGATCCAAGGGAATGTGGCTTGTTGGATCCAAAATTAGCTCAGTGGCAGGAAGGAAAGTGTAATGGTCGACGGGTGCTTTTGTGGCTGGAAGGCTGTTTCCAGTGGGGTGCCGCAGGGCTCGGTACTTGGTCCTTTGCTTTTTATGCTCCACATTAACGATTTGGACCGAAACTTAGGGGACATGATTAAGAAATTTGCGGGTGACACAAAAATCGGCCATGTGGTTGATAGCGAGGAGGAAAGCTGCAGACTGTGGGGGTTCAGGCAATTTTCTGACAACAAGGCACTCAATCCATCTCTGAACGAATTTTGAACGAATACGTGTGTTTGACCCAGCACAGCACGATGGGCCGAATGATCTCCTCTCATGGACTCACAGAATACAATGATACTAAGTGTTATCAGTCGGAAAAGGAACACATTGCAAATAAGAGCAGAGAGAGGAAACTCGTCTAACAGCATAACAGCACGGTGAGATATTGTATTTGAGAAGGATGAGGAGGGTTAGTTTATCATGGTGGTAGTCACATGGAGTCTCATTTGTGACTTTGATAAGGACCATTTCATGCTGCAACTGGGGCGGAAACCTGATTGGAGAGATTCAGCCCGGGCGTGGCCCCATCTTGCGCGGTGAGATGGAGGGGGGTGGGGGAAGTGTCAGAGCTGGGGCTCACCGGTGGAAGCAGCATAAAAGTTTAAAACGGTACTCGCCCAATGTGAGGCTCAAACCCACTACCCTGAGAGTTTTTAAAGAAAAGGTGGAGCAGCCACTGTCTGAATCTCTTGCCATACTTGAAAGAACACATTCCAAGTACGAGCAGAGAGAGGACACCATTCAGTTGCCCATTGTGTTAATAAAGTGCCATCTATTTCCGTAGTATTGCTATTATCACGTTCGATTTATACGCGAAAGTTTCCTGCTTCGATCGGTTCCCGGGTGGAAACATTATGTTGGAACTTGGTCTCCATAAACATCCAGATCGATTTTCTTCTCCTGCCAAAAAGGGAGACAGTGTCTGCTCCCTTATTCTTTGTCAGCTGCATCTTTTACTTCATTGAACAGATAACTTTGAGTGAGAGAAAACTGATCCACAGTGACGCTCATTTCAAGTTTTATTCCCTTTTAATTTGGAAGGATGTATTTGCTTTGGACAGAGTGGCTTTTGAAAGGAGTTCGGAGTGTGGGATCGACAAACCTTTTCCGCTGGTGGGGACAAGTGTACCGAACCAACCATCTACAAAGTTCTCCTGAATTCTCTGGTTCAATACGAAACCGACCAACAAAAGCCCTTTCATTGACCGTGGAGGTTCAGACAATTTTCTGATAAAAAGCGCTCAATCTATTTCTCTTGTCTATTTCGCGATGTTTCCGGATACTGTCTGCATCTCTGTCCTGTGTTTATCTCACTATGTGTCCACCTGCAGGGTGGTTTTTGAACGAAGACGTGTGATTGTCTTCTGTTTGTTACAATAAATAAATGAGGTCATCAGGTGCTTCCCTCCCTGACACTGGGGAACCAGAGGCAGACTTTAGAGCAGGGTTCTGTTCATTGTGAAGACGCAAAGAAAACATTGATTGCAGAATTATGCAAACCAACTCGAAAGGAAAAAACTGTGACTCTCGACGTGATTTGAATACGCAACTTTCTGATCTGGAATCAGACGCGCTACCGTTGCGCTACGAGGCCTGGGTGCAGTAGTGGATGTTTATTTATTTCAATGTTTGTCAAGCACCGCTTTATTTCTCCGATATTGGTGGAATCGGTTGGCTTTCAACTCCCCGCCCACTCCCACCGGATGTCAGGCAACATCAGAAGTATCCTTCACCTGTCAGCGGCAGCATGGCGCTCGCTTCCATCGCCTGCTGTCAGCGGACTGCAGCAAATCCAATTACACTCATTCTGCACCCAGAATTATCACATCACAGGAAAAGGATGTGGGAAACTGCTCAAGATACATAACAGGAGGGGAAACTCCTGAAAAACACTTAGACTTTCGGTGTTTAGACTTCCATTGGAGCTGCAGAAGAGAACGTGTGAAAATATAAACTATGAGTGCGATGTTGAGTTATGCAGGAAACTGCTCAAAATACATAACAGGACGGGAAACTTCTGAAAAACACATGGACCTTAGATGTTTGGACTTTGGTTAGAACTGCAAAAAAGAACGTGTGAAAATATAAACTATGGGTGTGATGTTTTTCTCTAAAGTGAATGTTTTTAGCGGATTTCTCCTGTTACTTTCGCAACTATGGGTTGTTAAACCATCAACAATAACTTCTGCTTGATTTGAGCCCGAGCGGTTACAAAATAGCAAGTTTAATAGATTGACTTACAACAGATTTGCACGACAGCTGTCTTCAACATTACATTCAACAGTATTATTATTATAACACAACTGTCTACAGATTACATTAATGACAAGCAATCAACACAACCCGACCTGTCTGCGAATCCAGGTATATTAGACCTGACCTTTGCGGACTGCCTGTGGCAATGGACTTCTGACTGTCTCCAATTGAGAGCTCTAACATTTGAGAAGGGAGCATGCCCTATTTTTATAGGATTCGGCTACATTGTTCTCTATGTAAGCACCACTGATCTCAACTCATGGTCATAAAACATCCCACTTTGCTGAGTCTCAGAAACCACCAAAGATTATTTAATGTCTTAGTGTTTATTTAGCCTTTCTCTGTCATCAGGTTTTAGATGCTTATACTAGGTTAGCACAACCTGGAGTTCAGGTGTCCAGGACACCCAAGTTTCTCTGGACATCAACATTTAATAGTTTCTAACCATTTCAAAAATATTCTGTTATTCTGTTCTCCCTTCCAAAGTGAATAACCTCACATTTCCCCACATTATACTCCATCTGCCACCGTCTTGCCCACACACTTAACCTGTCTATATCCCTTTGCAGACACTTTGTGTCCTCCTCACAGCTTACTTTCCCATCTAGCTTTGAATCATCAGCAAACTTGGATACATTACACTCGATTCCTTCATCAATCATTAAAATTCTTCTCTTGGCATATAAATAGAAAACGGGTAGTAAGCGGAGCGGTAAGATCGATTAGGGACCAAAAAGGAGATCTATGCACGAAGGCATAGGGCATGGCTGAGTTACGAAATGAGTATTTTGCATCTGTCTTTACCGAGGAAGAAAATGCTGCCGCAATCACAGTAAAAGGGGAGGTAGTTGAGATACTGGATGGGGTGAAAATTGATGAAGAGGAGATACTCGAACGGCTGGCTGTGCTTAAAGTTGATAAATCACCTGGTCCGAGTGGGATGCATCCTAGGTTGCTGAGGGAAGTAAGGGTGTAAATTGCAGAGGTCCTGGCCATAATCTTTCAATCCTCCTCAGATACAGGGTTTGGTGCCAGAGAACTGGAGAATTGCAGATGTTACACCCTTGTTCAAAAAAAGGGTGTAAGGATAAACCCAGCAACTACAGGCCAGTCAGTTTAACCAAGGTGGTGGGAAGCTTTTAGAAATGATAATCTGGGACAAAATTAACAGTCATTTGGACAAGTGTGGATTGATAATAGAAAGCCACTGTGGATTTGTTAAAGGCAAATCGTGATTGAGTTTTGTGATGAGTTAACCAAGAGGGCTGATGAGGACAATGTGGTTGATGTTGTCTATATGGCCGTTCAAAAGGCGTTTGATAAAGTGCCACAAAATAGGCTTGTCAAAAGGGGCGACAGTGGCTGCTCCCTTATTCTTTAAAAGCCCACAGATAACTTTGAGTGAGCGAAAACTGATCCACAGTGACGCTTACTTGAAGTTTATACCCTTTAATCTGAAAGGATATATTGGCCTTGAAAGGAGTGCAGCACAGATTCACCAGATTGTTACCAGGGGGCAATACGTTAAATTATGAGAAGATGTTCTATAAACTAGGCTTAAAATCACACAAGTCACACTGCTAGAAGTTTTCATTTTTGATACATACATTAATGACCTGGACTTTGGTACACAGGGAATAATTTCAAAGTTTGCAGATGACACGAAACTCGGGAATGTAGAAAACAATGTGGTGGATAGTATCAGACTTCAGGAGAATATAGACAGCCTGGTGAAATGGACTTTATTAATAGAGGCAGAGAGTACAAAAGCAATACAGTTATGCTCAACGTTTATCAAACACTGGTTCGGCTGCAGCTGGAGCATTGTGTTCAATTCTGGGCACCTCACTTTAGGAAAGATGCCAAGGCCTTGGAGAGGGCGCAGAGGAGATTTACTAGAATGGTAACAGAGATGAGGGACTTCAGTTTTGTGGCGAGAATGGAGAAGCTGGGGTTATCCCCTGAGAGCAGAGAAGGTTAAGGGAAGATTTGATAGACGTGTTCAAAATTATGAAAGGTTTTGATAGAGCAAATAAGGAGAAACTGTTTCAAGTCTCTAAGATGATTCTTTTAATTACCATTAATAAACCCACAACTTTCTGTTTCGCAATGAACGAAATGCTAACAAGTTTGCCGAGTGACTGTCGAAACTAGGCTAACTTTTCTGACTTCCATCCCTTCTCATTTTACGCACTTTATTTTCGGAGTCTGCTTAGAAGTGTTCAGAGGTTATGAGACCAGGAATCTGGTGCAGTCGTTGTTGAATTTGAAAGGATTGCAGCCCAATTCACACGAGAGAAAGCTCGCGCCTGGAAGTTTGTGAGGAGCAAGTTCCAGCAAATTGTTTCTGACCCGGGATTAAACCGGGAGTTTTTCGCCTGTGAGGCCAACATGATAACCATTACACCACGAAAACATCTATTTAGTCAAGCCAAGGTTAGATGATAGTGTTAAGTGAGAAAGTGAACTGCTGACTCCCACTTCTGGGGGATATCCCAAAGCGCTTCATCGAGGTGTCATCAAAAACATAGAATCATAGAATCACAGGAGGCCATTCGGCCCATCGAGTCTGTGCCAGCTCTTTAAACTAAATGGTGCAATTTTAAAGGGGGTGCAGGAACAGAGAGACCTGGGGGTATACATACACAAATCTTTGAAGGTGGCAGGACAAGTTGAATAGATTGCAAAAAAAAAAAGTGTTCGGAATCTTTGACTTTATTAATAGAGGCATCGAGTACAAAAGCAATGAACTTATGCTAAACCTTTATAAATTACTGGTTAGGCCCCAGCTGGCCACCACACAATTCTGCCCACCACACTTTAGGAAGGATGTCAAGGCCTTGGAGAGGGTGCAGAGGTGATTTACTAGAATGGTGCCAGGGATGAGGGACTTCAGTGAGGTGGAGAGACTGGAGAAGCTGGGGTTGTTCTCCTTTGAGCAGAGACGGTTGAGGGGAGATTTAACAGAGGTGTTTAAAATCATGAACGGTTTTGATAGAATAAATCAGGAGAAACTATTTCCAGTGCCAGAAAGGATGGTAACCAGAGGACACAGATTTAAGGTAATTGGCAACAGAGGTGAGATGAGGAGATTTTTTTTTACGCAGCGAGTTGACATGATCTGGAATGCGCTGCCTGAAACGGTGGTGGAAACAGATTCAATAATAACATTCAAAGGGGAACTGGATAAATACTTGAAGGGGAAAATTTTGCAGGGCTATGGGGAAAGGGAAGGGGAGTAGGTCCAATTGGATAATCTTTCAAAGAGTTGGCACAGGCACGATGGGCCGAATGGCCTCCTTCTGTGATGTTTCCATGCTGTGATTCTATGTTATGGAGGATTTTCTGATGCAGTGGATATTCGGGGCAGAGGACCAAGTGGGGATTGAGCTCGACGGCAAGTGTATACAGTTCGTTCAAAGGACTGAAGCCGATGGTTTCATTCTTCCCGTCGTTTAGCAGCAGGAAATTAGTCGGCCATGCAGGCGACTTTTTTTTGTCTTCAATCATGGGATGTGGGTGTCAATGGCAAGGTCAGCATTTATTGCCGATAACCTAATTGCTCTTGAGAAGGTGCTGGTGAGCCGCCTTCGTGAACTGCACCTTTCGTTGACTGTGTCATTGACATTTTCTGGATAGAGAGAAACTGTTTCCGCTGGTTGGGGATTCTAGGACTTGGGGGCACAGTCTAAAAATTAGAGCCAGATCTTTCAGGAGTGAGATTAGAAAACACTTCGACACACAAAGGGTGGAAGAAGTTTAGAACTTTTTTCCCCAAACGGCAATTGATGTTTGCTTAATTGCAATTTTTAAATCTGAGATCGATAGCTTTTTGCCAACCGAAGGTATTAAGGGATATGGGCCAAAGGCAGGTATATGGAGTGAGATCACAGGTCAACTACGATCTTATCAAATGGCGGAGCGGACTCGAGGGGCTGAATGGCCTCCTCCTGTTCCTATGGTACATTTCCCCGAGTGTCTGTTCTCTCCACAGTTGTTGCCTTGTGTTTAAAGCATATTTTCGTTTAAAGCTCGTTTTGGGGATGAGCCGGTGGGCGGCAATACGTGCCGTGGATCGAGACCTTGTTGCTTTTTGCGGGAAGAGCAAATCAACTGGGCCGAAAAATCAACCGCAGCTCCAGCAACAAATAAAATAGGAGTCAAAATAACTGATGTCAGAAGTGGGATTCGAACCCACGCCTCCAAAGGAGACTGCGACCTGAACGCAGCGCCTTAGACCGCTCGGCCGTACTGACTTACAAATAGCTCCTTCACTCGCCACCCTTTCCACATTGAGACCCCCCCGGAGAAAGTTTCACTCACTCCAGTGCTTGGTAAGATAAGTGCTGCTGGAAAGGCTCGGTGAGCGGGATGCCACCTCCCCGGGTTTTCCTGAGCCTATTGTACTTTATTCCCATTTAATCACGGGAATATCCGCAATCAGGAGCTAAAAATAATTAAAAGCTGAATCACAGAGAAAGGGAAATCCATATTACATCTGATAAACCAACCAACAGCGCTCCCTGGTGGTCTAGTGGTTAGGATTCGGCGCTTTCACCGTCGTGGCCCGGGTTCGAATTCCCGGTCAGGGAAGCAACTTTTGAAGACTTGTTGTATTCATCGCATGAACTGACTCAAAGTCTGTGGGAAGAAAAAAAAACAATCATTGTTTTCATCACCATTAATTAACCGATAACGTTATTTTGCAGAATGAAAGGCGACTGAGGGAAGTTGGAAAACTTTAATAATTTCTTTTGTGCGATGAACTTTTTATCCCTTCTCATTTTACACACTGTATTTTTAAGGGCTCGGTTTAAAATGTTCAATGCTCGTGAGACCACGAATTGATGTTAAATTTAACAGGACCGGCTCTTTCACAGAGAAAAAATAAATTTGCCCCAACATAATGTTTCTGCTCAGGATTGAACCAGGGACTTTCCACGTATAAAGCAAACGTGATAACTGCTGCACTGCAGGAACCTCTGTATGGGTTGTCAGCCAGAAGTTCGAATGACTGCATTGATTCTCTTTCATAACTATTCAATTGATCGAAGTTGCACAAGTCACAAAAGAAAAATGTTCATTTCAAAGTTATTAAACTCCCAAATGTGGCCTGCCTTGTTTGGACAGGGGTTGACCCAGACGTCACAGCCTCAACAAAGCATATTCTCAACATTTCCATTGGGAACAGGAGGAGGCCATTCAGCCCCTTGAACCTGTTCCGCCCTTCAATTAGATCAGAGATGATCTGTAACTGAAATCCATTAACCTGCCTTTGCTCCCTGTCCCTCGATACCCTCACCCAACAAAACTCTATCGATCTCAGTCTTGAAAGCTTCAATTGACTCCCAGCATCCACAGCCTTTTGGGGGACAGCGTTCCAGACTTCTTCTGCCCTTTGTGTAAAAAAGTGCTTCCTGTTTTCGAAACTGAATGGCATGGTTCGAATTTTTTAAGGTTATGTCCACCTCGTTCTTGATTCCCCAGAGGAAATTGATTCTCTCTCTCTATTCTATCGAATCATTTGAACATGTTAAACACCTCGCTCAGACCGCCCTTCAATCTTCCATACTCGATGGAATACGAGCTCAGTCTATGCAGCCTGTCCTCATAATTTAACCTTTTTAGCCCCGGTAACATTCTGGTGAATCTGCTCTGCACCCCCTCCAAGGTCAATCTATCCTTCCTGAGGTGCAGTGTCCAAAACTGAACGCAGTTACTCCAGACGCAGTCTAACCAGAGCTTTATATAACTGGAACATACATTCCACTTCTTTATATTCCAGCCCCCTGAGATAAAGGCTAACATTCCGTTCGCCTTTTAAATTATTTTTGGACCCGCCCGTTAGCTTTTACTGATTTATGTAAATGAACCGTTAATTCTCTCTGCTTCTCCACAGTTCCTAGCTTCTTACCATTTGGAAAATACCCTGACCATCGGTCCAAAGTGGATTACCCAACATTGAACTCCATCTGCCATAGTTTTGCCCACTCACTTAATCTATCAATGTCCCTTTGCAACTTTCCAATCGCATTCCACACTACTTACTGCACCACCTAACTTAGTGTCATCAGCAAACTTGGATATACGACTCTCTGTTCCTTCATCTAAGTCATTGATAAATATGGTGAGAAGCTGAGACCCCAGTTACAGATCCCTGGGGGACACCACTAGTCGCATCCTGCCAATTGGAGTATGTACCCATTATCTCTACTCTCTGTCTCCCATCTCCGAACCAATTCTCTACCCATGCCAATACATTGCCTCAAGTTCCATAAGCTTTCATTTTTGCCAACAGTCTCTTGTGTGGAACCTTATCAAATGCCTGTCGGAATTCCATATAAATAATATCATAGGAACATAGGAACAGGAGTAGGCCATTCAGCCCCTCGTTCCTGCTCCGCCATTTGATAAGATCATGGCTGATCTGTGATCTAACTCCATGTACCCGCCTTTGGCCCACATCCCTTCACACCTTTGGTTGCCAAAAGCTATCTGTCTCACATCTAAATTTAGCAATTGAGCGAGCATTAATTGACGTTTGCAGAAGGGAATTCAAAACTTCTACCACCCTTTGTGTGTAGAAATGTTTTCTAATCTCACTCCTGAAAGGTCCGGCTCTAATTTTTAGACAAAATGGTGGCAAGTTCGCCGGACATCTTGGACAAAATGGCTGTAAGTACGGTGGCCATCTTGGACAAAATGGCGGCAAGTCCTTCACGGCTGTTCGACAGGAACAGAAGGAGGCCATTGAGCTCCTCAAGCCTCTTATATGGGAACTGAAGGTCATTCAGCCTCTGAAGGATGTTACACAGGAAAAGGAGGAGGCCATTCAGCCCCTCAAGCCCGTTACATCGTTACTGGAGGCCGATCATCCCCTCAAGCCTGTTACATGGAATCAGGAGGAGGCCATTCAGCCCTTCGAGCATGTTATACAGGAACCTGAGGCCAATCAACCCCTCAAGCCTGTCAAATAGCAAAAGGAGGAGGTCATTCAGCCCCTCGAGCCTGTTATCTGAGAACTGAAGGCCATTCTGCCCATCGAGCCGGTTATACAGGAACTAGACGCCAATCAACCCTTCAAGCCTCTAAGGTAGCAACAGGAGTCGGCCATTCAGCCCCTCGAGCAACTTACACCAGATCTGGTGGCCAATCAGCCCCTCAAGCCTGTAAAATAGGAACAAGAGGAGGCCACTCAGCCCCTCGAGCCTGTTATATGGGAACTGAAGGCAATTCAGCCCCTCGAGCCCGTTACACCACACCTGGAGGCCAATCAGCCCCTCAAGCCTGTTACATAGGAACAGCAGCAGGCCATTCAGCCCCTCGAGCGTGTTATACGGGAACTGAAGGCCATTCAGCACCGCGAGCCTATTACACTGGAATAGGATTCGGCCATTAAGCCCCTCGAGCTTGTTGCACTGGAACAGGAGGAGGCCATTCAGCCCTTCGAGACTGTTATAAAGGATCTGGATGCCATTCAGCCCCTCGCGCATGTTACATAGGAACAAGAGGAGTCCATTCAGCCACACGAGCCTGTTACACAGGAACAGGATTAGACAATTCAGCTCCTCAACCTGTTCCGCCATTCAATTCGATCATGGCTGATCTGTATCTTAACTCCATCTACCCGCCTTGGTTCCTTAATTATTAATACCCATGCCTAACAAAAATCTGCAATCTTCGTTTTGAAATTTCGTATTCACCCCAGGCCTCAACAGAATGAAGTGCTTCCTGACATCAACCCTGAACGGCCGAGCTCTAATTTTAAGGTTATTCCCCCTTGTTCTGGATTCCACACCAGAGGAAGTAGTTTCTCTCCATCTACACTATCAACTCCTTTAATCATCTTAAACACCTCAATTAGATCACCTCTTAATCTTCTATATTCAGGGGAATAAAGCCTAGTCTATTCAACCTGTCCTCATAATATAACCCTTCTAGCCCGCCTATAATTCTGGTGAATCTGTGCTGCATTCCTTCCAAGGCCAATATATCCTTCCTGAGGTGCAGTGCCCAGAACTGAATGCAGTTCTCCAGATGGGCTCGAACCAGAGCTCTGTACAGCTGGAACATAACTTCCACCCCTTTATTTTCCAGCCCTCGAGAAATAAAGGCCAACATTCTATTAGCCTTTTTAATTATTTTTGTAACTGTCCACTAGCTTTTAATGATTTCTGTACTTGGACCCTAAATCTCTCTGCTCCTCCACAGTTCCGAGCTCCTCACCATTTAGAAAATTCTCTGATCTATCTTTCTTCGATCCGAAGTGGATGACCTCACATTTCCCCACATTGAACTCCATTTACCACAGTTTTACCCACTCACATAATCTCCCAATATCCTGGGAATGCTTGGTGATTGTGTTTGGTTGGAGAATGCTTGAAATCAGATTGTTATTTTTAAAAGATTCGAAATGATTTTTAACTTGTACAGTTTGAACAAGATCATTATTCCCCGATCAATAAAATGTCTGTGTTTTTCAGATAGCGGCGACAGTTCAGAGATAGTTGCCTTTTTGTCTACTTTAATGAAGTGAAATTTTGCTGATTTAAAATCAGCTGTATTTCTTAGCTTGAAAAAGCAGCTCCTCTGTTGGTGAGGCTTCATTCCCAATGTATCAGTGTTTCCGCTTATCCTGATATCAGTGCAACATTTGAAGGGTTCCAGCCCACTCGTTCGATCCAGTGCCGAATAGTGCTTGCTCTTCAGAGGGTGCCGCGGCTCCGGTTCGATTCCCGGTCAGAAAAGCAACTTTTGAACACTTGTTATATTAGTCGCATGAACTAATTGAAAGGCTGTGGCAAGAAAAAAAAACGATCATTGTTTTCATCACCATTAATTAACCGATAACGTTATTTTGCAGAAAGGCGACTGAGGGAAGTTTGAAATCATTTCTTTTGTGCGATGAACTTTTTATCCCTTCTCATTTTACACACTGTATTTTGAAGAGCTCGGTTTAAAATGTTCAGTGCTCGTGAGACCACGAATTTGTGTTAAATTTAACAGGACCGGCTCTTTCACAGATGAAAAAAACATCTGCCCCAACATAATGCTCCCACCCGGGATCGAACCGGGGACATCTCGCGTGTGAGGTGAACGTGATAACCACTACACTACAGAAACCTTTGCTTTGGTTGTCAGCCAGAAATTAGAATGACGGCATTGATTCTCTTTCATAACTATTCAATTGATCGAAGTTGCACAAGTCACAAAAGAAAAATGTTCATTTCAAAGTTATTAAACTCCCAAATGTGGCCTTGTTTTGACAGGTGTGGGACGTGGCATCACAGCATCAATAAAGCATATTCTCAACATTTCCATTGGGAACAGGAGGAGGCCATTTCGCCCCTTGAACCTGTTCCACCCTTCAATTAGATCAGAGATCATCTGAACCGCAAATCCATTTACCCGTCTTTGCTCCCTATCTCTCGATACCCTCACCCAACAAAAATCTATCGATCTCAGTCTTGAAAGCTTCAATTGAACCCCAGCATCCACAGTCTTTTGGGGGACAGAGTTCCAGACTTCTACTGCCCATTGTGTAAAAAAGTGCTTCCTGATTTCGAACCTGAATGGCATGGTTCTAATTTTAAGGTTCTGTCCCCCTCTTTCTTGATTCCCCAGAGGAAATTGATTCTCCCTCTCTTTATTCTATCGACTCATTTAAACATGTTAAACACCTCGCTCAGACCGCCCCTCAATCTTCGGTACTCGAGGGAATACGAGCCCAGTCCATGCAGCCTGTCCTCATAGTTTAACCTTTTTAACCGCGGTAACATTCTGGTGAATCTGCTCTGCACTCCCTCCAAGGCCAATCTATCCTTCCTGAGGTGCAGTGTCCAAAACTGAACGCAGTTACTCCAGACGCAGTCTAACCAGAGCTTTATATAACTGGAACATAACTTCCACTTCTTTATATTCCAGCCCCCTGAGATAAGGGCTAACACTCCGTTCGCCTTTTAAATTATTTTTGGACCCGTCCGTTAGCTTTTACTGATTTATGTAAATGAACCGTTAATTCTCTCTGCTTCTCCACAGTTCCGAGCTTCTTACCATTTGGAAAATACCCTGACCATAGGTCCAAAGTGGATTAGCCCACATTGAACTCCATCTGCCATAGTTTTGCCCACTCACTAAATTTATCAATGTCCCTTTGCAACTTTCCACTCGCATCCACACTACTCACTGTACCACCTAACTTAGTGTCATCAGCAAACTTGGATATACGACTCTCTGTTCCTTCATCTAAGTCATTGATAAATATGGTGACAATCTGAGACCCTAGTTACAGATCCCTGGGAGACACCACTAGTCGCATCCTGCCAATTGGAGTATGTACCCATTATCCCCACTCTCTGACTACTATCTCCTAACCAATTCTCTACCCATGCCAATACATTGCCTCAAGTTCCATGCGCTTTCATTTTTGCCAACAGTCTCTTGTGTGGAACCTTATCAAATGCCTGTCGGAATTCCATATAAATAATATCATAGGAACATAGGAACAGGAGTAGGACGTTCAGCCCCTCGTTCCTGTTCCGCCATTTGATAAGATCATGGCTGATCTGTGATCGAACTCAATGTACCCGCCTTTGGCCCATATCCCTTAATACCTTTGATTGCCAAAAAGCTATCTATCTCAGATCTAAATTTAGCAATTGAGCTGGTATCAATTGCCATTTGCGGAAGAGAGTTCCAAACTTCTACCACCCTTTGTGTGTAGAAATGTTTTCTAATCTCGCTCCTGAAAGGTTCGGCTCTAATTTTTAGACAAAATGGTGGCAAGTTCGCCCGACATCTTGGACAAAATGGCAGCAAGTCTGGCAATCATCTTGGACAAATTGGCCGCAAGTCCTTCACGGCTGTTCGACAGGAACAGAAGGAGGCCATTGAGCTCCTCAAGCCTTTAATATGGGAACTGAAGGCCATTCAGCCTCTGATGGCTGTTACACAGGAAAAGGAGGAGGCCATTCAGCCCCTCAAGCCCGTTACATCGTCACTGGAGGCCGATCATCCCCTCAAGCCTGTTACATAGAATCAGGAGGAGGCCATTCAGCCCTCTGAGCCTGTTATACAGGAACTTGAGGCCAATCAACCCCTCAAGCCTGTCAAATATCAAAAGGAGGAGGCCATTTAGCCTTTCGAGCCTGTTATCTGGGAACTGAAGGCCATTCAGCCCTTCGAGCCTGTTATATAGGAACTAGACGCCAATCAACCCTTCAAGCCTGTAAGATAGCAACAGGAGGAGGCCATTCAGCCCCTCGAGCACCTTAGACTAGATCTGTTAGCCAATCAGCACCTCAAGCCTGTTACACAGGAACAGCAGCAGACCATTCAGCCCCTCGAGCGTGTTATACGGGAATTGAAGGCAATTCAGCCCCTCGAGCCCGAAACATCAGACCTGGAGGCCAATCAGCCTCTCAAGCCTGTTAGATAGGTACAGCAGCAGGCCATTCAGCCCCACGAGCGTGTTCCACGGGAACTGAAGGCCATTCAGCACCTCGAGCCGATTACACTGGAATAGGACTCGGCCATTAAGCCCCTCGAGCTCGTTGCACTGGAACAGAGGAAGCCATTCAGCCCTTCGAGACTGTTATACAGGATCTGGACGCTATTCAGCCTGTCGCGCATGTTACATATGAACAAGAGGAGTCCATTCAGCCCCTCGAGCATGATAATATAGGAAGAAGATGAGAACATTCAGCCCCTCGAGCATGTTACATAGGAACAAGAGAAGTCCATTCAGCCACACGAGCCTGTTACATAGGAACAGGAGTAGACAATTCAGCTCCTCAACCTGTTCTGCCATTCAATTAGATCATGGCTGATCAGTATGTTAACTCCATCTACCCGCCTTGGTTCCTTAATCATCAATACCCTTGACTAATAAAAATCTATCAATCTCCGTTTTGAAATTTCGGATTGACCCCCAGCCTCAACAGACTTTTGTGGGAGAGAGTTCCAGATTTCTACGACCCTTTGTGTGAAGAAGTGCTTCCTGACATCACCCCTGGACGGCCGAGCTCCAATTTTAAGGTTATGGCCTTTTGTTCTGGACTCCCCCAACAGAGGAAGTAGTTTCTCTCTATCTACCCTATCAAATCCTTTCATCATCTTAAACACCTCAATTCAATCACGCCTTAATCTTCTTTATTCAGGGGAATACAAGGCTAGTCCATGCAACCTGTCCTCATAATTTAACCCCTTTTAGCCACGAGATCATTCTGGTGAATCTGCGCTGCAGCCCTTCCATTGGCAATATATCCTTCCTGAGTTGCAGTGCCCAGAACTGAATGCGGTCCTCCAGATGTGGTCTAACCAGAGCTCTGTACAGCTGGAACATAACTTCCACCCCTTTACATTCCAGCCCTCTTGAAATAAAGGCCGACATTCCATTAGCCTTTTTAATTATTTTTGTAACTGTCCACTAGCTTTTAATCATCTCTGTGCTTGGACCCCTAAATCTCTCTGCTCCTCCACAGTTCCGAGCTCCTCACCATTTAGAAAACTCTCTGATCTATCTTTCTTAGATCCGAAGTGGATGACCTCACATTTCCCCACATTGAACTCCATTTGCCACAGTATTGCCCACTCATAATCTCTCAATGTCCTGGGAATTCTTGGTGCCTTTGTTTGGTTGGACAATGCTTTAAATCAGTTCATTATTTTAAAAAGATCACAATTGATTTTTATTTTGTACAGTTTGAACAAGACCATTATTCCCCGATCAGTAAAATATCTATGTTTTTAAGAGAGTGGCGACAGTTCAGAGATAGTTGCCTTTTTGTCTACTTTAATGAAGTGAATGTTTGCTGATTTAAAATCAGCTGTATTTCTAAGCTTGAAAAAGCAGCTCCTCTGTTAGGTGAGGCTTCACTCCCAATGTCTCAGTGTTTCCGCTTGTCCTGATATCAATGTAACATTTGAAGGGCTCCAGGTAATGAACAGTGAAACCCCTTCAGATTATCTCAGCCCACTCGTTCTATCCAGTGCCTAATAGTGCCTGCTCTTCAGAGGGAGACAGATTCACACTACACTAGAGCTTGTTTTAGATTTTAACTGCCAAACAAATTGATGAAACAATAAGAGAACAAACAAAATAGTAGCAGTAAGACAACAGTTTTACTGTAAAGCTCAACCAGATCCTTAATGGAAAAGAAAATAATAAATAATTCACAAATACTATACGAAACTGTGACCGAACTTTCGAACATCCTGGTTCTTTGTTGTCTTTTTATCACAAACTATGGAAGCTGTCGACTTAATTAACATTCTCAGAGATTCCAAACAGACTCACCAGTTTGAAAAAGACAAGGTGAAAAATGGCTTCAAAACAGTGACTGGGAGCCAGTCATTTTAAGCAATGGTTTGTTTAATTCAAAAGAAGCTGCCAATCAAAACTGTACGAGAGGAAATGACCCCGGAGGTTTGAATCTGAATCAAATGTTTGACTTTGTGAGATCCAGCCTGACTTTAATCGGTGCAGCCTGCCTTTAAGAGGTGCAGCCTGCCTTTCAGAGGTTCAGCCTGCCTTTAAGAGGTGCAGCCTGCCTTTCAGATGTTCAGCCTGCCTTTGAGAGGTATGGGCTGCCTTTGAGAGGTGCGGGCTGCCTTTCAGAGGTTCAGCCTGCCTTTGAGAGGTACGGGCTGCCTTTCAGAGGTTCAACCTGCCTTTAAGAGGTGCAGCCTGACTTTAATCGGTGCAGCCTGCCTTTAATCGGTGCAGCCTGCCTTTAAGAGGTGCAGCCTGACTTTAATCGGTACAGGCTGCCTTTAATCGGTGCAGCCTGCCTTTAAGAGGTGCAACCTGCCTTTATGAGGTGCAGCCTGCCTTTAAGAGGTGCCGGCTGCCTTTCAGAGGTGCAGCCTGCCTTTAAGAGGTGCGGGCTGCCTTTAAGAGGTGCAGCCTGCCTTTCAGAGGTGCGGCCTGCCTTTCAGAGGTGCGGGCTGCCTTTTCGACGCGCTCACCACTCACGCAATATCAGGGCCCCCCTGCTGGTGAGAAGCCGCTCAACAGCACAGCCAGGCCTGACTGCTCGCAGGAATCAGGTAAATCACCAGGCAGCACCAATCTCACGGACTGTCTGCATCTCAACGACCGGGTGCAGGTTAATCACTCGGGGGTTAATCGCCCCCCGCGCCCGGATTCGGGGGTTATCGAATTTAACCCCGTACATTTCTTTATATATATTTTACATAGAATACAGCACGGCACAGAAACAGGCCATTCAGCCCATCTGGGTAAAGAAATTCCCCTGAATTTCTTATTTGACAAAAACAACAAATTGTTGAATATATGGTATAATATAATATATAATAGAATTATACAGTTACATATATTTTACATTGAATGTACAGTACAACAGAGTATAGTACAGAGGCCATTCAGCCCGATTTCTATTTCTATTTTACAACATTTGCTTGTATATATAAAATATTTATCTTTTGAGATATATATATATATATATATATAGCATTGAATACTGCACGGCACAGAAAGAGGCCATTCGGCCCATCTGTGTAAGGAAGTCTCTCCGGGATTCCCTGTTTTCCCACAACATCATAACAACATTATCTATATTTGTATACTACATAGAATTACATCGAATGTACAGCAGAGAAACAGAGGTCATTCGGCCCAACTGGGTAAATAAATATCCCATAGAGTCCCCACAGTGATTATTGATCCCACAGTGCACCCAGTGATAGTGCCCCATTGATCCACAGTGTCACAGTGATCCACAGTGCACCCAGTGATCGCAGAGTGACCCAGTGACCCCCACAGTGCACCCAGTGTTACTGCCCCAGTCTTGCACAGCGTCCCAGTGATCCACATTGTCCCAGTAATCCGCAGAGAACCCAGTGATCGCACACTGATCGCAGAGTGACCCAGTGATCCCACAGTACACCCAGTGATAGTGCCCCATTGATCCACAGTGTCCCAGTGATCCACAGTGCACCCAGTGATCGCACAGTGATCGCAGAGTGACCCAGTGACCCCCACAGTACACCCAGTGTTATGCCACAGTCATGCACAGTATCCCAGTGATCCACATTGTCCCAGTGATCCACATTGAACCCAGTGATCCCACAGTGATCGCAGAGTGACCCAGTGATCCTCCTGCACACCCAGTGATAATGTCACAGTGCTCCCAAAGTGATCCCAGTGATCCCACAGTGCACCCAGAGGTCCCAGTATCCAAACTGAATTTGTGTAAATGTTTGAGAGACTTTCATGTGTATATAAAATAAGATATATATATATGTATATATATATATATGTATATAATATTTCTATATTACATAGAATGGGTAAAGTAGTTTCTCCTGTCACCCCATGAAGCTGAAACAAAATGGCCGCCAGTGCCCCAGTGAACCTGCAGGATCCCAGTGATCCCACAGCAACCCGTGATCCCACAGTGCTCCCACCGATCCCACAGTGACCCAGGCAAAACTCACGTGAGCCACATTGAGTGCAGCCTGGGATGAAGGCCTCGGTCAGTTCCCTGTGGAGAGAAAGCTTCTTGTCCAAAGAATCCTCCTCCTCCCAAAATTCTCTTTCCACATCTTCATGTTACAGCATTTCCACAAAAAAAATCCTCTGTAGGGAGAGAGAGGTGGTGAAAAGGAATTGATTAAAAACAAAGCAAGTGATTGAAAGGGCACAGCAAGAGCCCAGAGCTCCCTCACACTCACTCACACACACATTCACACTCACTCACTCACTCACTCACTCCATTACATAGGCAGGCAATCTCTCACCAAACACCACTGACAAAGAAACTCCCCAGTTACAAATCAGAGAATCTAAAGAAAAGAGAGAAAAGTTGGGAGAGAGAGAGAGACAGAAAGACACTCAGGGCAGGCTGAAGAGCACAAGTTGCTTCTCTCTCTCTCTCTAATACAAGTTTGCAGGGTTTTCTCTACTGCTTTGAAATTCACTCCCTCACTCACCCACTCCCTCTCACCTCTCCCCTAAAAGGTTCTGGTCTGTCTGTCTGCCCTGGTTAGTGTTTTCTGCATGGTCCACATTACCCCTGTGCTCATTTTCTCTTCTGTTCCTGGAGCAGGCGACAAAACCCTGGTCATTTTTTGCTAATTCACCCTTTATGTTGCAGTTTGCAAAGGTGAACGAACTTTACCTTTGCTCTTTTCTCTTGTTTTAATTAGCAGTGGACAAAAAGCCTGTAGTTTGTGGTCAACTTACAGTTAGTGGCTTTTTCCAATCTGCCAAAGAGTTCAAACAAATTCATGACGTATAAAAGAGCCAAAGCAAAAAAGTGTTTTTAAAAAAAACTAATACACAGCATGATCCCTCACTCAGTTACAGGGACAATCTCTCAGCAACATTCATGTACGCACAAGCAAAGCCCAGTTTATAAAGGAGAAGAATCTAAAGAGTAAAAGATTGAGAGACAATCATTTGCAACTAAATTTGCACATACACATATATATGTATTTCCATTATACACCTACTATTACAAAGCCTGCAAACGGGCTGTGGGGGAAAAGCAGAACGGGAAATGGGACTAATTGGATAGCGCTTTCAAAGAGCTCGCAAAAGCATGGTGGGCTGAATGGACTCCCTCTTGCATTGTACCCATAATGAAACCATGAATCGATGAACAATAATTTCAACGCCGTGAACGTGAAACAAAATGGACATGATTAAGGCGACAATCTTACTGAGGGGTAAGGCGGCCAACTTACTGGGGGTGCAAGATGGTCATATTGAACAAATTCGCCGCCATGAAGCTTAAAGAAAATGGCCGCGCTGATCCTGAAACTGAATGGCCATCAATAAGGCAGCCATCTTACTGAGGGGCAAGGCGGCGATGAATTTTAATCAAAATGGCCGTTCTAAACCTGAAGCTAAATGGCCACCAGTAAGGCATCCATCTTACTGAGGGGCAAGGTGGAGCTTGTTCTGGTGAGAGATACGGAAAGGGTTTATTTCGTGTTCTTGTTAAATCACAGTTGCACTATAGTTAAAGATACAAACTGAGTGAGACTGGTACTAGCTGGTGTTTAACACAAAGATAGCGTGCAGTGAGGGAATTAAACACAAAAATGTGAACTTCTGCAAAAAAGTGGATTAACATTTGGTTATTTGGACGTAATGGTGACAGAGAAGGAGAGACCAGACATACGGAAGAAAGGACCAATTCGCCATTTCGTGTAGAGAATGTAATTCTAGCTTCTGTTAAATAATTCAGAGTAAAATTGGACTAAATCTGAATGTGGTTCTCATCTGGGATTTAATTCATTTCTCCATTCTTCATATTTTTCTTTAATCTGAAACAATAACAGTATTTGTAACAGTAACAGATCAGGAGAGTGCTGAGGGACCCTGTCCAGTTTAGTAACACAGCAGAAGGGGTAAGAGTACATTGTGATTTATTACAGAATCCAGCAGCTCACTGGGAAAGTTACACATGGTCCAGATGGAGGAGCAAAAAGGTACAAAGTGAATTTACACTTTAATTTGGGGCAATGACTTTTTGTCTCCACGATGTTTAATTTTATTTGAAATAATGGGCTCTTTATCCTAAAGAAACTTTAGGCACAAACCATGGCTTTATGAACAAGACAATCATTTATTATTATTATTAATTTACAAGAAAAATTGAGATTACAATTTGATCAACATCTTTGGTTTACGCCAGATTTAGAATTGCTTCAACAACAATAAAACAACACACTCTGAATTCCCAAAATACGTAACTGTTTGGAAATCAAATATCTATCTTAGACTGATCCCATAACAACAGTTATATCCTCATGGTTGGTTCAATCTTGCCGCGAAGATTCCAGGTATTTTGATGGAGACCGTTGTAGTGTAGTGTGACTTTCTCTTGTATCCAGGCCATCTGCTTCACAGGCAATCTGTAAACCAGCATCGAGGCATCAAGCTGGGAGTTAGCGAGCAGTCATGAAGATTCCAGGTGAGGTGGTGCTGCCAGGAAGTGAAAGGTGAGGTTGGAGCAGTCGTGGTGGATCTGTGTCTCTCTCCAATCAACGTCTGCCCAGATTTTAAAGACCTTTTTAACAAAGAATCACACCTCTGGGACGGTGGGTTATCAACAATTGGTTCAGGCAAATATAACCCACGATTGATTGACACTTCACTTGTTGTCTCTCAGTGTCCACAACGTAACCAAGTTAAGTCGGCAGGTGTTCAAACGACCTCGAGCCCTCCTTGAATCGTTCTTGTTGCTATGGTGATCTATCCTCTGCTGTGTGATCTTTTACAATGTGTCATTAACAATCCTTTTAACAGTCCTTCCTCCTTTTAATCATCCTTTTCCTTCAGACATGCTGAAGCTGATTTAATTTCAGCCTTTCGTTTATCAGATGATTTTTTACTGCACAGAGCAGCTGGGAAACTCCTGCAGTAAGTAATGGTCAGGGTCAGGTACACAAGGCTGAGTGACTTTATTGTGGGGCATCCCGGCATCACCTCTCTCATTGTTTCTCTCTGTGGATCTACTTTTCCCTTTTCACCTGTCTTTGTTCTATTCTGTTTGTTTTTCACTCTCTCCAGCTCTACTTCTGTCTCCTTCTTTCTCTCCGGTTCCATTTGACTTCTCGATCTCTTCTTTCCATCTGTTTCAGTATTTCATTCCATCTCTCTCAGTCTCCATTTTAATCTTTGTATTTCTCCCATCTCTCCTGTTTTCTATTATTCTCCTTGCTTTCTGTTCCTATTTCTCTCTTTCTCTTACTGTCTTTTTATGTCTGACACTCTCCTGCTCTGCCTCACTCTCAGTCTCTAGTTATTTTGAATTGCTTTCTTCCATCTAATTACCTCTCCGCTCCGATCACTTTATTACCATTTGTCAGTGTTTCACTCTCGTTCCATCCATATTTGTGTTGTCTCTCTCTCATTATAATATATGCTTTTTTTCTCTCTTTATTTTTATCTCCAATCTAAATAACCGACTCCTTGTTTCTCTTCGTCTCCGAGTAACTCTGTCTCTGCCCCTCTTTGTTTCTGCACTTTTGTAATTGGTACATTTCTTTTGTCCTTGTGTTCTCTCTCCCTCCGTCTCCCTCTCTCTGTCTCTCTCTCTCTCTGCCCTCCCTGTCTCTCCCTCTCTCTTTCTCTCTGTCTCTCTCTCTCTGTCCTCCCTCTCTCTTTCTCTCTGTCTCTCTCTCCCTGCCTCTCTCTTTGTGTCTCTCTCTGTCACATTCTCTGTCTCTCTCTCCCTCTCTCCCCCTCTGTCTCTCTTTCTCTGTCTTCCTCTCTCTGTCTCTCTCTAATTGCCTATCCCTCTCTTTCCCTCTTTCGAGCACCCTCTCTCCCTCTTTCACTCTTTCTCTCTCTCCCTCTCTCTGTCCCTCTCTAATTGCCTCTCCCTTTCTCTCCCTCCTTCTAGCTCCTTCTCTCTTTCTTTCACTCTCTCTCTCTCTCTCCCGCTCTCCCCCTCCACACTATCTCTGTCCCTCTTTCTCTGTCTCTCACGCTCTCTCTCTCTGTCTCCCGTCTCTCTCTCCGTCTCTCCCTTCCTCTCTCCCTCTCTCTCACAATTTATGTGGAGTACACACATTCTGAACAGGGCCACAGAAGTGACTTTGATTTCCAGCTTTGCCCATTTTGCCTTGCGGTCAGTTAATTAAAGTCCAGCTGAGCTCTTTGGTGCCGCTATTTTGAGCAACAATTCACGTGTTGTCTGCAAAGCAAATGCTGCCTCAATAGGTCAGATTATCAATAAAATATAATCTTCGAATCAGATTTAAGATCATTTAATGGCTCTGTGCTGCTAATATAAAATGTACTTTCCATCCCCTGGGAAGTGTAGGGGATGGAGAATGAAATGGGATTTAGTTCTAGTGCTTGAAACCCTTCTGTTCTTTCTATGATTTCACTAATTTAATAATTAGATTGAGTGGGTATTTCACCGCGTTCTTCAGCTCCTCTCTGAATTTAGTCTGGGTCAGGACATAAATACACGTGTTTGTGCAGGAACTGAGAAGCTGCAGCAACTTTGCTGTCTGTTGTGTGAGATAAACAGGGTCAGTGTAGGAGTAAAAATTCCGAATGTCTGCAATTCGCACATAAATGAAAAATACAACCCATGTCAGCCACAACAGTATAAAACTGCCCGATATACTGAAGAGTAAAATGATGGATTTCTTTCGGTTCTCCATCTCTGGATCACTCTGATTCTCTCCATTGCTGCGGCCCCGGAGTCCCCTGCGGACTCGACTGGACACTAAAATACGCCTGACCGTCAGAACATTGAACAGTAAAATCAGACAGAACGGGACACAAGGGGTTAAAATGAGGTGAAACATGTCAAATGCGGTCCATGCGGGGGAAGTACGGAAGCTCGGTTTAACCACACAAAACCAGGGAATATTATCAATTATATATACAGGTTCATATATAAAGTACCAGG
Organism: Heptranchias perlo; assembly: GCF_035084215.1. Classification (NCBI taxonomy): domain Eukaryota; kingdom Metazoa; phylum Chordata; class Chondrichthyes; order Hexanchiformes; family Hexanchidae; genus Heptranchias; species Heptranchias perlo. The sequence goes on along the minus strand of NW_027139644.1, from coordinate 3,479,898 downwards.
GGACACTCTCCAAACAGCCCAGCACACTCACTGTTCCCAGAACCACAGCCGCCGTTCTCTCGGTGCAATATTTAGTTTTCAGCTTCTCACAACAAATGGCCACAAATCGATCAAAGGTGAAAGCGACCGTGAACCAGACAGAAACATTCGCGGTTACATAACACAAGAATATAACAAAACTACACACGGGAGTGATGTGCAGGAATGACCATGAGAGATACAGCTCATTAATCCATCTCAATATCGGATCAGCGATAACGACCATGAGATCGGCCACTGCCATTCCCACCAGGTAGACACTGATACATTTGGAGAGACCGCACTTTCCTCGGGACAGGATCACAATCGCCACCAAGTTAACTGTAAGAGAGAGAAAAGGAAGCAGAGAAATTACTGATCAGACCTGGAGCCAAAGCAGCAGATTGAGAGGATCTGGGGTGAAATTTCCAGCTTTGTTGCTGCATCGAAGGGTGGAAAGTGATTGATTGACCTGGGCAGTGCTTTCGGGCAGAGATATGTTTTTAAACACAATGATCAATAATGAATTGGGAGATGGATACAGAAAGTGAATAAAGTGAGCACCGGATCTCGTGGAAGGGCTGAGTGAGGGTGCAGTGCCTTGGGGAAGGGAGAAGGGGTTTTACACACCGGGAATACAGTGGATTAAACCGGGTTTGGGCTCCAGACGGACGAGGAAAGAGAGGGGAAAGGCCGTGAAGGTGAGGGGACAGGGGGAGGTGCAGCTGCTTTGTTGTTCTGGGTTTAGAGAGCCGTCAGGGGCTGGCACTAAATGGGAAAGGCAGTTGGAGACCGAGCCAGTGAGTGAGATTGGGAGGGAGACAAGGAAAAGGATATGTAAGAGCTGGAGGGGAGTCAGGAGCAGATGGTTTGGGAAAGTGGACAAACTGAAGTAAGGGATGAGGAGACAGAGGATAAAATGCAGTGGGAGGAGAGGCTGGGATTCGGAGAGAGAGAGACTGCAGCAGAGTGTTAGAGGCAATCAAATCTACAGCTCCAACCAACACAATCCAACTAATACATTCAACAGTTCATTTCTGTGGTTATTGATGTCAGGGAACCTGTGTTGGGTGTAAAATATGTTCAATAAATTTACTTTGTACATTCAATTAAAATTAAATTGATATTTATTAATTTAATCAACCCAGTTGTTTATTGAATTCAGCCGAGCTTTAAAAACAGAGTATCAGAATAATTCATTACGATCAAGAAATTACTGATTGTGTTCTTGAAGTAAATTTTCATTTTGTTTAGTTTTAAGTTGGAAAACAAGGAACATTCACAAAAAACAGACTGAGGACCTGACAGGGATATAAACATGAGGAGCGAGTCCCACAATAAAAACTCACCCAATCTGACCACTTCATAATAACACCTTCAAATCACATTTTCGACGTTTAATTGTACTGGAAGTTTCAGCAGTTCATTCTGATGAATTATTCACACCACAGCCTCTCGCTTTCCCTCTCAGTCACCCTCTCTATCACTCACTCTACTCCCTATCTCAAGTCCATTTTCATATCCGATTAAATCCTATCATCCTGTGCCTGCATTTTGTTCACCAGCCCTGTGTTCCACCGATTCTATTCTCAGTGTTAGTTTGTTAAATAGTGAAGCCTCTGTGTAATAGTTTAATATTTCCACAGATCATCCAATTCTCCACCTGTTCACCGACACTGTTCACTTCATCTACAAATCATGGAATAAACAGAATCGAATCCCTCTCCCAGACAGATCTCACAATAATTGAGATTCCTTCTCCTGTAATTATAAAGTAAAGGGACAGATGGCGGGATTGTTCAATTTACAAAACTCCAACATCATACTTATAATCTACAGCTACATAGAAGGGCTGCTGATTCCAACAGGGACAGTGCAAATTGAGACCACAAAACATCAAAACATTTCATTTTACAGTGAAGTCCAGTGACAGTCAGTGAATTCATCCACAGTGAAGCAGAGAAGGAGATGTGAAAGAGTCAGCAGAAAACTCAGTTCAGTAACCAGACATCTGAAGCGGCGTCAGATACACACATAATGAAATAATATTTCATAACAGTGATCACCAATAAATACATTGAAATCTCAGTTAAACTGAAGCATGTTATTGGGGCGGGAGGACATTCCGCTGCCTCCTTGTAACACTGAGACCGTGAGCTGTCTCATTATCAATCACTGAAAATACATTGATGAAAACATATTCCAGGACAGGTTAGTTCCACAACAAGAAACTGTTAACAGCTCCTGATGGTCTGACACCAACTCTTAGCCCAATACATTCAGTACAGAGAATAATCCAGTCACAATGCCAGGGTTAGATAGACAAATTCATGACAGATATAATGCAGCGCCTCAATACCGAAAGTGCAGAGACTTAACAAATTCTATCATTCAACCAATACAACAGAACAAGTGACTGTGTAAAATATGTAGGGACAAAAAACAATTTGCCAAGTACAGCAGCAGAGTTAACACAGATTTACACCTTTAACAGCTGGGATAACGGCTTACCTGGAACTCCAATGGCTGCAAGAACAGGAAAATAAAATCGTTGTATCTGAATCATTACTAGATATTCCATTTCTGTGAGAAGCACTGACTTCTGTTGGCCTGGAAACTACAGCTCCAGCAGGCACTCTGAACTGATCCATTCCAACAAGCCCTGATTTATACAGGGGAGAAGTCTCCACTGACACGGTTATACTCCTGATCATTGCTATTAGTTACAGTCAGTTTAACAAACACATTATATCAGCAGCTTTGACTCCGCTGTAAATAATGTGATGAATAAAACACAAACATCTCAAAGTCCACGATATTACTTAATCAGACCTCTCTCAGGAATAAAGTTTAAATCTGTTCTCATACTGGACTGATCCAATAATAATAAACGGCTTCATTTACAGCTTTTATATAACTATATTGACCATGTTCACTCCTGGTGTTTCATTTATAATTTAGACAGATGTCTCCGCAGTGTGCACTGAACCCAGGGACACAATCAGACCCGTTTCACTCTGTTCCTGCAGTTTCCCAGTTAAAATATGAATTGTGAGTCTCTGATACGAGGACAGTTAAAGGGCAGGTTGAGGATTGCAGCCTAGAAATGACTGTGGGTGATATTAGGGAACGGACACCTTGGACAAAATGGAGCACAGCGCGGCCAACCTTTTGGAAAAAAGACCGCTGCGCCGCCGCCATCTTGGTCAGATGGCAGCAAGTAGCCAACCGAGTGTCCCCAGTGATCCCGCAGTCAACCCAGAATGATGCCAGGGTGCAGCCAGGGTTCCCAGCTTGCACCCAGTCATGCCAGAGTGGTGGTCTTTATCATCAGACCACCACCACCACCACCAACAACAACATGTATTTATAATATATATGTATATTACCTGTATATTTATGATGTATTTATATATTTTGAAGTGCATTTGCACAGGGGCATCACGGCTGCAGGTACGGCAGCCGGCTTGGACCAAATGGAGGCCAGCGGGGAGTCCGTCCCGGACAAAACGGGGGCGAGCGCGACCACCATTTTGTAAAAAAAGGCCGCTGGCGCGGCTTCCATGCCAAAATGGAAGCCAGCTTGGCCACCACCTTGGACAAAATGGAGCACAGCGCGGCCAACCTTTTGGAAAAAAGGCGGCTGCGCCGCCGCCATCTTGGTCAGATGGCAGCAAGCAGCCAACCCAGTGTCCCCAGTGATCCCGCAGTGAACCCAGAATGATGCCAGGGTGCAGCCAGGGTTCCCAGGTTGCACCCAGTCATGCCAGAGTGGTGGTCTTTATCATCAGACCACCACCACCAACATCATCAACAACAACAACAACAAGAACAACAGCTTGTATTTATAATATGTATATATCACCGATATATTTATGATGTATTGATATATTTTGAAGTGCATTTGCACAGCGGCAGCACGGCTGCAGGTACGGTAGCCGGCTTGGACAAAATGGAAGCCAGCGCGGCCAACATTTTGGTCAGATGGCGGCAAGTAGCCAACACAGTGTCCCCAGTGATCCCGCAGTCAACCCAGAATGATGCCAACAAGCCCTGATTTATACAGGGGATAAGTCTCCACTGACACGGTTATACTCCTGACCATTGCTATTGGTTACAATGCCTTGAACAAATACATTACATCAGCAGCTTTGACTCCGATGTAAATAATGTGGTGAATAAAACACATCTCAAAGTCCAGGTTATTATCTTAATCAGACCTCTCTCAGGAATAAAGTTTAAATCTGTTCTCATACAGGACTGATCCAATAATAATGAGCTGGTCCATTTACAGTTTTTGTATAATTGTGTTGACCAAGTTCACTCCAGGTGATTCGTTTATAAATGTTACCGATTCTCCGCAGTGTAGACTGAATCCAGGGACACAAGCAGACCCGTTTCACTCTTTTCCTGCAGTTTCCCAGCTAAAATATGAATTGTGAGTCTCTGACACGAGGACAGTTAAAGGGCAGGTTGAGGATTGCAGCCAAGAAATGACTGTGGGTGATATTCGGGGACGGACACTGAACGTGTCCCATTGACATTCCTCTCTCCGCTATTTTACTGCAGATGTTTATCCGGTTATTTTTACATTGGTTAACGGCTCCAGTAAAATTGGTCCCGTGTACCACCGAGCTGAGTTCATGACCCGATTTGACCTCCATCACAAAGGCCCCGTGATTCCCTCACCCGCCTCCATTCCTTCCTCAGCCCATTGCCATTGAAACCATCATCAATGTCTCTGTCCCCTCCAGACTCCATTCCTCCAATGCACTCCTGACCGGCCACCCAACCTCCACCTTCCATAAACGTGAGCTCGTTCAAAACTCTGTAGTCTGTGTCCAACCAGCACCAGGTCGTGCTCGGCCTCACTGACCCTCACTGGCTCCTAGTTCCATATCGCTTAAATTTAAAATCCTCATCCTTGGGTTTAAAACCCTCCATGGACCACCCATCCCCGTCTCCATACCGACAGACAACTCACCCGTCGCCTCTTCATTCATCAGACACTGGCCTCTTTTGGTGGGACTTCCCTCACTTGGTTCCACTCACCTCTGTCTGTGGAATTTGCTGCCCCAGGAAGCTGTGGAATCTACATCATTAAATAAATTTAAAACAGAAATAGACAGTTTCCTAGAAGTAAATGGAATTAGGGGTTACGGGGAGCGGGCAGGAAATTGGACATGAATTTAGATTTGAGGTGAGGATCAGATGAGCCATGATCTTATTGCATGGCGGAGCAGGCTCGAGCGGCCGATTGGCCTACTCCTGCTCCTATTTCTTATGTTCTGATGTTCTTATTTGATCATAGCCAGGAGAAGCTTCTCTTCCCACCCTATCACCGTTATCTCTGATGTTTCTAAAGGTTCAATCCTTGGCTCCCTCCTCTTCCTCATCTGCATGCTGCTCTTTGGTGACACAGTCCACAGACATGGACCAGCTTTCAGATGGAGCTGACACAACCACCGCCTCTCTTGACCCTTCCAATGTCTTTGTGTTGTTAGACCCACATTCTGTTTTAAATGAGCCACCAGTTCCTCCAATTAAAAATTGGGGAGTCATGACCTTTGGCCCCAAAATCTCCACATCCTTGCCAGGGATTCCAACCCCATCCCTGGCTTTTTGATTGGTGATTTACTCACCAATCACCAAAGCCCTTACTGACCTGCTTTTGATTCCAGTCTCCTGAGCCTGTAATTTATTTTTATTCTTTCTTACACTGAATTGAATCAGAGTCTCAAACCTCCCTATCTCTGTAAACTCCCCAGTCCGACAGCCCCTCCCAAACACTCCACTCCTCCACCTCTGGCCACTTGTGCATCCGCAGTCCATTTGTCCTATTTTTAACAGCCGTGCCTTCAGCCATGGCCACGTTCCTGAATGCCCTCCCGAAGCCCCTCCATCTTCCTCTCCTCCTTTCAAGTGTCAGACGTGGATCATTGGTAGCAGTCTCATCTGTGAGTTAGAAAGCTGTGCATTGAAGTCCAATTCCAGTGACTTGAACACATAATCCAGGCTGACACTGCAGTGCAGTACTGAGGGGCCACCAGTACAGTTTAGTAGTGAGGTAGCGGTGCACTGTCGGAAAGTCACGACTGAGGGAGTGTCATACTGTCAGAGGCTCAGTACTGAAGGAGTGCTGCATTGTCGGGCGGTCAGTACCGAGGGAATGTTGCAATGTCGGATGGTCAGTACTGAGGGAGTGCTGCATTGTCGGAGGGTCAGTACTGTGGGAGTTTTGAACTGTGGGAGAGTCGTTACTGAGGGAGTGTTACACTGTCGGAGAGTCAGTACTGAGGGAGTGTTACACTGTCGGAGGGTCAGTACTGAGGGAGTGCTGCACTGTCGGAGAGTCAGTACTAAGGAAGTGCTGCACTGTCGGAGGGTCAGTACTGAGGAAGTGTTGCACTGTTGGATAGTAAGTACTAAGGAAGTGCTGCACTGTCGGAGAGTCAGTACTGAGGGACTGGTACTCTGTTGGATGGTCAGTGCTGCGGGAGCTCAGTACTGTTGAGGATCAGTACTGAGGGAGTGCTACACTGTCGGAGGGTTAGTACTGAGGGAGTGCTGCACTGTCGGAGGGTTAGTACTGAAGGAGTGCTACACTGTCGGAGGCTCAGTATTGAGGGAGTTTTGCACTGTTGGAGAGTCAGTACTGAGGAAGTGTTGCACTGTCGGGTGGTCAGTACTGAGGGAGTGGCACTCTGTTGGATGGTCAGTGCTGCGGGAGCTCGGTACTGTTGGAGGGGCAGTACTGTGGGAGCGCTGTACTGTCGGAGGTGCCAACAGAAGGATACGTTAAATCGAGGGCCCATCTACCCTCTCAGATAGATGTAAATAGATCCCACAGCAATATTCGAAAAAGTGCAGGGGACTTCTTTCCGGTGTCCTGGCAAATATTTATCCCTCAACCAACATTACTAAAGCTGATTTTCTGGTCATTTATCTCATTGCAGTGTGTGGGATCTTGCTGTGTGCCAATTGGCTGTCACGTTTCCTACATTACCACAGTGACTACACTTCACAATCTACTTCATTGCCTGTTTTGGGCGTCCTGAGGCCTTGAATAGCGCATTATAAAGGCATGTTCTTTCCTTCTTTCAGACCTTTCATGAAACCTATTTCTTGCTTCAAGCTTTTGTCATCTCTCCTAATATCTCCTTCTTTAGCTGGGGGTCCATTTTTGTCCTTCAGACATCGAAATTCTACTCTTGAAAACCAATCTTAACCCCTCCGACTCTCCATTTACTTCTCCTCCTTTTACACCCTCCTTAAAACCACTCTTTGACCAAGGTTTTCACCAGTCCTCCTGATATATTGTTACTCCTTTTACTTCTCCGTGAATCCCCTTGGAAATGTTTATTAAATAAAGGGCGGACTGTGAATTATTTTTTATTTTTGTATTCGTTCGTGGGATGTGGGCGTCGCTGGAAAGGCCAGCATTTATTGCCCATCTCTCATTGCCCTTGAGAAAGTTGTGGTGAGCCGCGTTCTTGAACCTCAGCAGTCCGTGTGGTGAAAGTTCTCACTCCCACAGTGCTGTTAGGAAGGGATTTTCAGGATTTTGACCCAGCGACGATGAAGGGACGGCGATATATTTCCAAGTCGGGATGGTGTGTGACTTGGAGGGGAACGTGCAGGTGGTGTTGTTCCCATGTGCCAACTGCCCTTGTCCTTCCAGATGGACGAGGTCGCGGGTTTAAGAGATGCTGTCGAAAAAGCCTTGGCGTGTTGCTGCAGTGCATCCAGTGGATGGTACACACTGCAGCCACGGTGCGCCGGTGGTGAATGGAGTGAATGTTTGGGGTGGTGGATGGGGTGCCAATCAAGCGGGCTGCTTTGTCCTGGATGGTGTCGAGCTTCCTGAGTGTTGTTGGACCTGCACTCATCCAGGCAAGTGGAGAGTATTCCATCACACTCCTGACTTGTGCTTTGTAGATGATGGAAAGGCTTTGAGGAGTCAGGACGTGAGATACTCGCCGCAGATTACCCAGCCTCTGACCTGCTCTCGTAGCCACAGTATTTAGCTGGCTGGTCCTCTTAAGTTCCTGGTCAATGGTGACCCCCAGGATGTTGATGGTGGGGGATTCATCGATGGTAATGCCGTCGAATGTTAAGGGGAGGTGGTTAGACTCTCTCTTGTTCGAGATGGTCATTGTCCGGCAGTTGTCTGACGCAAATGTTACTTGCCACTTATGAGCCCAAGCCTGGATGTTGTCCAGTTCTTGCTGCATGCAGGCATGGACTGCTTCACGATCTGAGGGGTTGCGAATGGACACTACGCAATCATCAGCTAGCATCCCCATTTCTGAACTTACGATGGAGGGAATGTCATTGATGAACCAGCTGAAGATGGTTGGGCCTTGGACATTGCCCTGAGGAACTCCTGCTGCAATGTCCTGGGGCTGAGATGATTGGCCTCCAACAACCACTACCATCTTCCCTTGTGCTAGGTATGACTCCAGCCACTGGAGAGTTTACCCCCTGATTCCCATTGACTTCAATTTTTCCATTGCTCCTTGGTGTCACACTCGGTCAAATGCTGCCTTGATGTCAAGGGCAATCACTCTCACCTCACCTCTCGAATTCAACTCTTTTGTTTGGACCAAGGCTGTAATGAGGTCTGGAGCCGAGTGGTCCTGACAGAACCCAAACTGAGCATCGGTAAGCAGGTTATTGGTGAGTAAGTGCCGCTTTATAGCACTGTCGACGACGCCTTCCATCACTTTGCTGATGATTGAGAGTAGACTGAAGGGGCGGTAATTGGCCGGATAGGATTTGTCCTGCTTTTTGTGGATAGGACATATGAAGGCAATTTTCCACATTGTGGGATAGATGCCAGTGTTGTCGCTGTACTGGAACAGCTTGGCTAGAGGCGCAGCTAGTTCTGGAGCACAAGCCTTCAGCACTACAGTCGGGATGTTGTCCGGGCCCATAGCCTTTGCTGTATCCAGTGCACTCAGCCGTTTCTTGATATCACGTGGAGTGAATCGAATTGTCTGAAGACTGGCTTCCGTGATGGTGGGGATTTTGGGAGGAGGCTGTGATGGATCATCCACTCGGCACTTCTGGCTGAAGATGGTTGCAAACGCTTCAGCCTTGTCTTTTGGACTTACGTGCTGGACTCCGCCATCATTGATAATGGGGATGTTTGCAGCGCCTCCTCCATCCCGTTAGTTGTTTAATTGTCCACCATCATTCACGACTGGATGTGGCAGAACTGCAGAGCCTTGATCTGATACTATGGTTGTGGAATCGCTTCGCTCTGTCTATATCATGTTGCTTCCGCTGTTTAGCATGCATGTAGTCCTGAGTTGTTGGTTCACCAGGTTGGCACCTCATTTTTAAGAACTCTTGGTGCTGCTCCTGGCATGCTCTTCTCCACTCCTTATTGAAGCAGGGTTGATCCCCTGGTTTGTTGGTAATGGTAGAGTGAGGAATATGCTGGGCCATGAGGTTACAAATTGTGCTGGAATACAATTCTGCTGCTGCTGATGGCCCACAGTGCCTCCTGGACGCCCAGTTTTGAGCTGCTGGATCTGTTATGAATCGATCCCATTTAGTACGGTGGTAGTGCCACGCGACACGTTGGATGGTGTCCTCAGTGCGAAGATGGGACTTTATCTCCACGAGGACTGTGTGGTGGTCACTCTTACCAACACTGTTCTGGACAGATGCATTTGCGACAGATAGATTGGTGAGGACGAGGTCAAGTCAGTTTTTCCCTCGTGTTGGTTCGCTCACCACCTGCTGCTGGCCGAGTCTCGCAGCTATCTCCTTCAGGACTAGGCCAGTGGTGGTGCTACCGAGCCACTCTTTGGTGATGGACATTGAAGTCCCCCACCCAGAGTACATTTTTTGCCCTTGCTACCCTCAGTGCTTCCTCCAAGTGTTGCTCAACATGGGGGAGGATGGTAAGCGGTAATCAGCAGGTGATTCCCTTGCAGCATGTTTGACCTGATGCCGTGAGTTTTCATGGGGTCCAGAGTCAATGTTGAGGACTCCCAGTGACACTTCCTCCTGACTGTATATCACTGTACCACCACCTCTGGTGTGTCAGGACAAACCCAGGGATGGTGATGGAAGAGTCTGTGACGTTGGCTGAAAGATATGATTCTGGCTATATCAGGATGTTGCCTGACTAGTCTGTGGGACAGCTCTACCAATTTCGGCACAAGTCCCCAGATGCTGGTGAGGAGGAGTTTGCAGGGACGACTGGGCTTGGTTTGCCGTTGTCTTGTCCTTTGCCGGGTGGTCCGTCCGGTTTTATTCTTATTATGACTTTTCGTAGCGAGATTTTGCAACTGAGTGGCTTGCTCGGCCATTTCAGAGAGCAATTAAGAATCAACCACATTGCTGTGGGTCTGGAGTCACATATTGGGCAGACCGTGTAAGGACAGCAGGTTTCCTTCCCTAAAGGGCATTCGTAAACCAGATGGATTTTCACGACAATCCGGTAGTTTCATGGCCACCATTATTGATACTAGGATTTTAATTCCAGATTTTTATTTAATCAATTGAATTTAAATTCACCAGCTGCCTGGTGGGATTTGAACTCATATTCCTAGATTTTTAGTTTAGTAACAGAACCACGATGCCACCGTACCCTTTCAACATGGTTACCAGTTTACAGGGAATAAAGTTAGAATTAATTAGTTGAATTGAACGTGGTGACCTATGTGCAGGGAATAAAGTTGGAGTTAATTGTTAAATTGACCATGGTAAACAATATACAGGGAATACATTTTAAGATAACTGTTAAATTGAACGTGTTAACCAGTATACAGGAAACAATTTTCCAGACATTTGTTAAACTGAACATGGTAACCAGTATACGGGGGTTAAATTTCCAGGTAATTGTTCAATTGACCATGATGACGAGTATACAGGAAAGAAAGTTACAATTAATTAGTTAAATGGAACATGGTAACCAGTATACAGGGAATAAAGTTACAGCTAATTGTTATATTGAATATGGCAACCAGTACGCAGAAAATAAAATAACAGTTAATTGTTAATTTGAACATGGTAAAAAGTATACTGGCAATAAAGTTGCACTTAATTGATAAATTGAACATGGTCACCAGTATACTGGGAAAAAAGTTGCAATTAATCAGTTAAATTCAACATGGTAAGCAGTGGACAGGACATAAAGTTACAGTTAATTAGTTAAATTGAACATGGTAACCAGGATACACGGAAAAATGTTACAGATATATTTTAAATTGAACATAGTAACCAGTTTACAGGGAATAACGTTGCAGGTATTTGTTCAATTGACATGGCAACCAATATACAGAGAATAAAGTTCGAGCTAATTGTTAAATTGATCATGGCAATCAGTATACAGGGAATAAATTGACAGTTAATTGTTAAATTGAACATAGTAACCAGTATACAAGGAATAAAGTTACAGTTAATTAGTTAAATTGAACATAGTAACCAGTATACAAGGAATAAAGTTACAATTAATTACTTGAATTGGAAATGGTAACCATTATACAGGTAACAAAAGTTACAGTTAATTGTTAAATTGAACATGGTAACCAGTATACACGGAAAAATGTTACGGTAAATTTTTAAATTGAACATGGTAACCAGCATGCTGGGAATAAAGTTACAGTTAATTAGTTAAATTGGACATGTTAACCAGTATACAGAGAATAAAGTTACAGTTAATTGTTAAATTGAACATAGTAACCAGTATACAAGGAATAAAGTTACAGTTAATTAGTTAAATTGAACATATTAACCAGTATAGAGGGAATAAAGTTACAATTAATTGCTTGAATTGGAAATGGTAACCATTATACAGGTAACAAAAGTTACAGTTAATTGTTAAATTGAACACGGTAACCAGTATACACGGAAAAATGTTACAGTAAATTTTTAAATTGAACATGGTAACCAGCATGCTGGGAATAAAGTTACAGTTAATTAGTTAAATTGGACATGTTAACCAGTACACAGAGAATAAAGTTACAGTTAATTGTTAAATTGAACATAGTAACCAGTATACAAGGAATAAAGTTACAGTTAATTGTTAAATTGATCATGGCAACAAGTATACGGGGAATAAAGTTATAGTTAATTAGTTGAATTGAACATGGTAACCAGTATACAAGGAATAAAGTTACAGTTAATTGTTAAATTGAACATAGTAACCAGTACACAAGGAATAAAGTTACAGTTCATTGTTAAATTGATCACGGCAATAAGTATACGGGGAATAAAGTTACAGTTAATTAGTTGAATTGGACATGGTAACCAGTATACAGGGAATAAAGTTACAGTCATTTGTTCAATTGTGATGGCAACCGGTATACAGGGAATAAAGTTCGAGCTAATTGTTAAATTGATCAGGGCAATCAGTTTACAGGGAATAAAGCTACAGTTAATTGGTTGAATTGGACATGGTAACTAGTATACAGGGAGTAAATTTACAGGATTTTTTTGAATTGAACATGATAACCGGAATATAGGTAAAAAAGTTATAGTTAATTATTAAATTGAACATGGTAACCTGTATACAGAGAATAAAGTTACAATTAGTTCTTAAATTCAACAAGGTTACCTGTATACAGGGAATAAAGTTAAAAATAATGGTTAAATTGGGCACGGTGACCAGTATACAGGGAATAAAGACACAGTTAATTGTTAAATTGAACATGGTAACCAGTATACAGGGAATAACGTTACAGTCATTTGTTCAATTGTGATGGCAACCGGTATTGAGGGAATAAAGTTCTCGTTAATTGTTAAATTGATCATGGCAATCAGTATAGAGGGAATAAAGTTAAAGTTAATTAGTTGAATTGGACATGGTAACCATTATACAGGGAACAAAGTTAGAGTTAATTATTGGAATTTAAAATGGTAACTAGTATACAATGGACAACGTTACAGTAAAATTAGTTAATTTGGACATGGTAACCAGTATACAGGGAATCAATTTACAATTAATTGTTAAATTGGACCTGGTAACCAATATACTGGGAATAATGTTACAGTTAATTGATAAATTGAACATGGTAGCAAGTATACAAGGAATAATGTTACAGATAATTAGTTGAATTGAAAACGGTAACCAGTATACAGGGATGTGGCTAGTGGAGTCCCGCAGGGATCTGTCTTGGGGGCCTCAATTTTTCAAAATAGTTATTAACGACTTAGATGAAGGCATAGAAAGTCTCATATGTAAGTTTGCCGATGGCACAAAGATTGGTGGCATTGTAAGCAGTGCAGATGAAAACATAAAATTAAAAAGCGAATTTGATAGATTAGGTGAATGGGCAAAACTGCGGCAAATGGAATTCAATGTAGACAATTGTGAGGTCATCCACTTTGGATCAAAAAAGGATGGAACAGAGTAGTTTCTAAATGGTAAAAAGTTAAAAACAGTGGATGTCCAAAGAGACCTAGGGGTTCAGGTACATAGATCATTGAAGTGTCATGAACAGGTACAGAAAATAATCAATATGGCTAATGAAATGCGCGCCTTTATATCTAAAGGACGAAAGTACAAGGGGGCAGAAGTTATGCTGCAGCTATACAAAACCATGGTTAGACTGCACCTGTGAGTAGTTCTGGGCACCGCACCTTCAGAAGGACATATTAGCCTTGGAGGGAGTGCAGCATATGTTTACTGTAATGATACCCGGATTTCAAGGGTTGAATTACGAGGATAGATTACACAAATTGGGGTTGTATTCGCTGGAGTCTAGATGGTTAAGGGATAATCTGATCGAAGTTTATAAGATATTAAGGGGAACGGATAGGGTGGATAGAGAGAAACTATTTCCGCTTGTCGGGGATTCTAGGAGTCGGGAGCACAGTCTAAAAATTCGAGCCAGAAATTTTAGGAGCGAGATTAGAAACATTACTACACACAGACGTGATAGAAGTTTGGAACTCACTTCCACAAATGGCAATTGATACTGGCTCAATTGCGAAATTATATCTGAGATTGATAGCTTTTTGGCAATGAAAGGTATTAAGGGATATGGGCCAAAGGCAGGTGTATGGAGTTAGATCACAGATCAGCCATGATCTTCTCAAACGGCGGAGCAGGCACGAGGGGCTGAATGGCCTACTCCTGTTCCTGTGTTCCTATGATATTATTTATATGGAATTCTGACAGGTATTTGATAAGTTTCCACACAAGAGACTGTTGGCAAAAATTAAATCGCATGGAACTTGAGGCAAAGTATTGACATGGGTAGAGAATTGGTTCGGAGATAGGAGACAGAGAGTAGGGATAATGGGTACATACTCCAATTGGCAGGATGCGACTAGTGGTGTCCCCCAGGGATCTGGAACTGGGGTCTCAGCTTGTCACCATATTTATCAATGTTTTAGATGAAGGAACAGACAGTCGTATATCCAAGTTTGCTGATGACACTAAGTTAGGTGTGTAAGTAGTGTGTATGAAAGTGGAAAGTTGCAAAGGGACATTGATAGTTAAGTGAGTGGGCAAAACTATGGCAGATGGAGTTCAATGTTGGGTAATCCTCGTTGGAACTATGGTCAGGATATTTTCCAAATGGTAAGAAGCTAGGAACTGTGGAGAAGCAGAGAGAATTAACGGTTCATTTACATAAATCAGTAAAAGCTAACGGACGGGTCCAAAAATAATTTAAAAGGCTAACGGAATGTTAGCCTTTATCTCAGGGGGCTGGAATATAAAGAAGTGGTGGAAGTTATGTTCCAGTTATCTAAAGCTCTGGTTCGACTGTGTCTGGAGTAACTGCGTTCAGTTTTGGACACTGCACCGAAGGAAAGATAGATTGGCCTTGGAGGGGGTGCAGAGCATATTCACCAGAATGTTACTGGGGCGAGAAACGTTAAATTATGAGGACAGGCTGCAGAGATTGGGCTTATATTCCCTCGTGTATAGAAGATTGAGGGGCGGTCTGAGCGAGCTGTTTAACATGTTTAAATAATTCGATAGAATAGAGAGAGAGAATCAATTTCCTCTGGAGAATGAAGAACGAGGGGAACATAACCTTAAAATTAGAACCATGCCATTCAGGTTCGAAATCAGGAAGCACTTTTTTACACAAAGGGCAGTCGAAGTCTGGAACTCTGTCCCCCAAAAGGCTGTGGATGCTGGGGGTCAATTGAAGCTTTCAAGACTGAGATCGATAGATTTTTGTTGGGTGAGGGTATCGAGGGATAGGGAGCAAAGACGGGTAAATGGATTTGAGGTTCAGATCATCTCTGATCTCATTGAAGGGCGGAACAGGTTCAACGGGCTGAATGGCCTCCTCCTGTTCCCAATGGAAATGTTGAAAATATGCTTTGTTGAGGCTGTGACGTCTGGGTCAACCCCTGTCCAAACAAGGCAGGCCACATTTGGGTGTTTAATAACTTTGAAATGAACATTTTTCTTTTGTGACTGGTGCAACTTCGATCATTTGAATAGTTATGAAAGAGAATCAACGCACTCATTCTAACTTCTGGCTGACAACCAAAGCAGAGGTTCCTGTAGTGTAGTGGTTATGACGTTTGTTTCACACGTGAAAGCAAAAACATGATGTTGGGGCAAATTTATTTTTTCTCTGTGAAATAGCCGGTCCTGTTAAATTTAAGGAGCATTGAACATTTTAAACCGAGCCCTTCAGAATACAGTGTGCAAAATGAGAAGGGTTAAAAAGATCATCGCACAAAAGAAATTATTAAAGTTTTCCAACTTCCCTCAGTCGCCTTTCATTCTGCAACATAACGTTATCAGTTAATTAATGGTGATTAAAACAATCATTGTTTTTTTTTTTTCCCACAGACTTTGAGTCAGTTCATGCGACCAATATAACAAGTGATCAAAAGTTGCTTCCCTGACCGGGAATCGAACCCGGGCCGCGGCGGTGAGAGCGCCGAATCCTAACCACTAGACCACCAGGGAGGTCTGGTGGATAGGATTCGGCGCTCTCACGGTCTGGTGGTTGGTTTATCAGATATAATATGGATTTCCCTTTCTCTGTGATTCAGCTTTTAATTCTTTTTAGCTCATGATTGCGGATATTCCCGTCATTAAATAGGAATAAAGTACAATAGGCTCAGGAAAACCCGGGGAGGTGGCAACCCGCTCACCGAGCCTTTCCAGCAGCATTTATCTTAGCAAGCACTGGAGTGAGTGAAACTTTCTCCGGTTTGGTTGGGGGGGCGGTTCGCAATATCTGGGCCCCCTCTGTTGGTGAGAAGCTGCTGAACAGCGCAGCCAGGCCTGACCGCTCGCAGGAATCAGGGAAATCACCAGGCAGCACCAATCTCACGGACTGTCTGCATCTCAACGACCGGGTTCAGGTTAATCACGTGGGGGTTAATCGACCCCCGCGCCCGGATTCGGGGGTTTATCGAATTTAATCCCGTACATATCTTTATATATATTGCAGAGAATACAGCACGGCACAGAAACAGGCCATTCAGCCCATCAGGGTAAAGAAGTTTCCCTGAATTTCTTATTTGACAAGAACTTCTGTAGTAGAAAATATAATACAGTGTATAATCTAATAATATATTGACATATATGTAGTATCGACAGCAGAGAGTTCATTCGGCCCGACTTCTATTTCTATCTTACAACTACTTCTTGTATGTATAATACAATATCATATATATTTGTATAAATATTACATAGAATGCAGCACGTCACAGGAAAAGGTCATTAGGTCTTTGTGGGTAAAGATTTTCCGCTGAATTCCTTATTTGACAACAACAACAAATTATTGAATATGTAATACAATATAATATATAATATCATTATGTAGTTATACATATTTTACATTGAATGTACAGTATAGCACAGTATAGATCAGAGGCCATTCGGCCCAACTGCTATTTCTATTTTACAACAACATCTTCTTGTATATATATATATATAATGCATACAAGAAGATGTTGTTGTAAAATAGAAATAGCAGTTGGGCCGAATGGCCTCTTTCTGTGCCATGCGAAATTGTATGCTATATAATATATATATAGCATACAATGCAGCATGGCACAGAAAGAGGCCATTCGGCCCATCTGGGTAAAGAGGTTTCTCCGGGATTCCCTGTTTTACTACAACAACAACATTATATAAATTTGTATACTACATCGAATTACATGGAATGCACAGTGATCCCACCGTGATCAAGTGATCCGACCGTGCAACCAGTTATCCCACATTGATCGCAGTAGCCCAGTGATGCCACAGTGCACCCAGTGATAGTGCCGCAGTGATCCACAGTGTCCCAATGATCCACAGTGCACCCACTGATCCTACAGTGATCGCAGAGTTACCCAGTTACACTACAGTGCACCCAGTGATTCCACAGAGCACCCAATGATCACAATGTCCCAATGATCCACAGTGCACCCAATGATCCCACAGTGATCGCAGAGTGACTCAGTGATCCAACAGTGCACCCCGTGATAGTGCACCAATGATCCACAGTGTCCCAGTGATCCACAGTGCACCCAGTGATCCCACAGTGATCGCAAAATGACATGTGGTCCTACGTGCACCCAATGTTAGTGCCCCAATAATGGGCAGTGCACCCAAAGATCCCACCGTGATCCCAGAGTGACCCAGTGATCCACAGTATCCCAGTGATCCCAGTGCACCCAGTGATCCAACAGTGCACCCAGTGATAGTGCACCAATGATCCACGGTGCCCAGTGATCCACAGTGCACCCACTGATTCCACAGCGCAGCCAGTGATTCCACAGTGCACCCAGTGATCTCAGTGTCCAAACTGCAGCTGTGTAAAAGATTGAGGGACAGTCTTGATATACAACAACTTATGTATATAAAATAACATTTATATTATATAGATTTTATACATATAATTACATAGAATGGGTGAAGAAATTTCTCCTGTAATGCAATGAACCTGAAAAAAATGGCGGCCATTAAGGCGGCCACCTTGAACAAAGTGTCCACCATGTCCCACTTAGCTCACAGCTTCCCAGTGATCCCACAGTGTGGTTAATTTTCATCTGCCACATGACCACCCATGCCACCAGACTTTCTATATCCTTTTGAAGTCTATCACTATACTCTTTACTGTTTACCACCCTTCCAAGTTTTGTGACATCTGCAAATTTTGAATTTGTGCCCTGTGCACCCAAGTCCAAGTCATCAATTTATATAAAGAAAAGCAGTTGTTCCAGCACTGACCCCAGGAGAACACCACAGTACACCTCCCTCCAGTCCGAAAACAACCGTTCCCCACTACTCTCTGTTTCCTGTCCCTTAGCCAATTCTGTATCTATGTGGCTACTGCACCCTTTGTTCCATGGGCCGTATTTTTGATGATAAGCCTACCGTGTGGGAATTTATCAGACGCCTTTTGAAAATCCATATGCACCTTATGCACAACTGCATTGCCCTCATCCACCCTCTCTGTTACCTCATCAAATAACTCTATCAGGTTAGTTAAACACGTTTGGCTTTAACAAACCCGTGCTGGCTTTCCCAAATCAATCCACACTCGTCCAAGTGACTTTTAATTCTGTCCCGGATTATCATTTCTAAAAAATTTGCCCACCAATGAGGTTAAACTGACTGGCCTGCAGTTGCTGAGTTTATCCATACACCCTTTTTTGAACAAGGGTGTAACATTTGCAATTCTCCAGTCCTTTGGCACCACCCCCGCATCTCAGGATGTTTGGAAGATTATGGCCAGTACCTCCGCAATTTCCACCCTGACTTCCCTCAGCAACGTAGGATGCATCCCATCCGGACCGGGTGACTTATCTACTTTAAGTACAGCTAGCCTTTCAAGTACCTCTTCTTTATTAAAGTTTAGCTCATCCAGTATCACAGCTATATCTTTCTTTACTGAGACTCTGGCAGCATCTTCTTCCTGGGTAAAGACAGATGCAAAGTACTCCTTTAGTATCTCAGCCATTCCCTCTGCCTCAATGAGTAGATCTCCTTTATGGGCCCTAATCGGCCCCACCCCTCCTCTTACTATCCGTTTACTGTTTACATGCCTGTAGAAGACTTTTGGACTCCCTTTTATGTTGGCTGGCAGTCTATTATCCTATTCTATCTTTGCCCCTCTTATTTCCTTTTTCACTTCCCCTCTGAACTTTTTATATTCTGCCTGGTTCTCACTTATGTTATCAACCTGACATTTGTCATACGCCCCTTGTTGCCATTTCATCTTACTCTATATCTCTTTTGTCATCCATGGAGCTCTGGCATTAGTTGCCCTACCTTTCCACCTCGTGGGAATGTGCCGAGAATGTACCCGAACCATCTGCTCCTTAAAGGCCGCCCACTGTTCAATTACTGTTTTGCCTGTCAATCGTTGATTCCAATTTACCCGGGCCAGAGCTGATCTGATCCCATTGAAATTGGCCCTCCTCCAATTGAATACTTTTATTTAGAGTGGTCCGTGTCTATTTCCGGAGCTGTTCTAAACCTTATGATACTATGATCGCTGCTCCCTAAATGCTCCCCCACTGAGATTTGCTCCACTTGGCTTATCTCTTTCCCTAGAACCAATCAGGCAATGCCTCCTGCCTTGTTGGGCCGCAAACGTACTGGTTACGAAAGTTATCCTGAGCACGTTACAAAAATGCCTTCCCCTCTGTGCCCCTTATATTATTATTGTTATCCCAGTCTATATTAGGATAGTTGAAGTCCCCAGTTATCACTACTCTATAGCTTCAGCACCTCTCTGTAATTTCCCTGAAAATTTGCTCCTCAAAATCATTCCCACCAGTTGGTGGCCAAGAGAATACATCCAGTAGTGTAATGGCACCTCTTTTATTTCTTAACCATAACCAAATAGATTCTGTCCTTGACTCCTCCAGGACATCCTCTCTCTCAAGCACTGCAATATTCTCCTTAAACTATACTGCCACTCCCCTTCTTTTTTTCCCTCCCTATCTTTCCTGAACGCCTTGCATCCTGGATCACTTCCTCTTCCTCTACCCCTGGGACCCGGATCACGTTCTACTCCTGTCCTCCTTAGACCCGGATGAGGCTTTCCTCACTGAGACATTTAGAAAATCATAATATGATCAGGCAAAATCAAAATCGTTTTATGAAAACGAAACCGTGTTTGACAAATCTATCAGAGATTTTTGAGAAAGTAACTAGCAGGGTAGAATAAAGTATATCCAGTAGATGTAGTATATTTGGGTTTTCAAAAAGCATTCCATAACGTGCCACATTAAAGGTTTTTAAACAAGATAAGGGCTTACGTGGTTGGGGCTAATACATTAGCATGGATGGAGGATTTGCTAACAGGGAGAAAACAGTGAGTAGAGATAAACGGTCATTTTCAGACAGGCTCTAACTCGTGGGGTGCTGCAAGGATTGTTTCTTGGGCCTCAGCTAATTACAATCTATATCAATCACTTGGATGAAAGAACCGAATGTAATATAACAAAGTTTGCTGACGATACGAAGCTAGGTGGGAAAGTAAGCTGTGAGGAAGATTCAAAGAGTCTGCAAAGGGATATTAGACAGGTTAAGTTAGTGGGCAAGAAGCTGGCAGATGGAGTATAATGTGGGGAAATATGTGGTTATTCACTTTGGTAGGAAGAATAGCAAAACGGAATATTTTTCAAATGGTGAAAAATTATTAAATGTAAGTGCTCAAAAGGATTTTGGTATCCTTGTGCAAGAAACACATAAAGTTAACATGCAGGTACAACAAGCAATTAGGAAGGCAAAAGGTATGTTTGCCTTTATTGCAAGGCTGTAGGAGTACGAGAGTAAGAAACTCTTGCTATAATTATACAGGGTTTGTGAGACCGCATTTGGAGTACTGTGTGCAGTATTGGTCTCCTTACGTATGGAAGTGTGGAAAACGATAAATGTGGAAAACTATAAAGACCACATTAATGTAGAAATACATGAACAGTTACTTGGCCAAAAAAAAAGAGAAAAGCATGATGGATATTTGACCAAGTTAATGCATTGTGTATAATAGGTAATTAAGTTTTCGACAGAAGGATATACCTGCCTTAGAGGCGGTGCAACAAACATTCTCTGGATTGATTCCTGGGATGAGCGGGTTGTCTTATGAGGAGAGATTGAGTAGAATGGGCCTATTCTCTCTGGACTTTTGAAAATGATTGGTGATCTCATTGAAACATATATGATTCTGAGAAGGCTTAATTGAATAGATGCTGAGAAGATATTTCCCATGGCTGGAGA
Organism: Heptranchias perlo; assembly: GCF_035084215.1. Lineage (NCBI taxonomy): Eukaryota > Metazoa > Chordata > Chondrichthyes > Hexanchiformes > Hexanchidae > Heptranchias > Heptranchias perlo. The sequence continues at coordinate 3,458,720 of NW_027139644.1, read as the reverse complement.
GTCTAGAACTAGGGGCATAGACTCCAGATAAGGCATCGGCCATTTAGGAGTTTGATGAGGAGGAATTTCTTCAACAAAGGGTTGTTAATCTTTCGAATTCTCTACCCCATAGGGCTGTGGATGCTGAGTCATTGAATATATTCAAGACTGCGATCGATAGATTTTTGGACTCGAGTGGAATCAAGGGATATGGGGATTGGGTCGGAAAGTTGAGTTGATGTCGAAGATCAGCCATGATCTGATTGAATGGCGGAGCAGGCTCAAGGGGCCGTATGGCCTACTCCTGCTCCGATTTCTTACGTTCTTTTGTTCTTCAGTTTGACGGGAGTGTTCAGTGACAGTGTGGGTACTTCCGGTTTTTGTTCAACGCGTGACGTCTACATGCGCCGGGGCAGCCGATGATATCACTCTCAGCATGTTGAAAAGCGATGGCTCCGTTTGTGACGCCGCTTCCAATGTCGCCACTCTCATCCGTTCTCGTTGAATGAAATGCGTTCTCTCTAAACCAACCTTACAGCTCACATTATGTAAAATAGTCAATGCTGTAGATTTATCAAATTCAGCCTCAGAGCTATGGTTATAACTCCCCGCATGATCTTGCAGTGCCCGTTCATTGGGCCCAATATTTGAAGGAGCCCACAAGTCAATTGTTGGGTTGGCGTGGCTTGGAGTGTTTTCAGAGTCAATTCGAGGTGGGAGGCTGCTCAATGTGAAGGCCTCACTCCCCCAGCAGACGGGAGTTTGGTGGGAGTTTTTACAGATCATGCTGATAACATTCGACAAGGTTCCACATAAGGGATTGTTAAATGAGAGCACATAGAATTGGAGGCAACCTATTGGCTTGAATAGGGAATTGATTAGTCGGTAGGAGACAGAGAATAGGAATAATGGATCTGTTCTCAAATTGGCAGGATGTGACTCGTGGTGTCCCCCGGTGACGTGTACTGGGACCACGGCTTTTCACTATATTTATAAATGACTTGGATGAAGGAATAGCTGTATATCTAAGTTTACTTATCAAACTAAGTTAGGTGGCGCAGTAAATAGTGTAGATGAGAGCAAAAAGTTGCAAAAGGACGTAGATAGATTAATTGAGTGGGCAAAACTGTGGCAGATAGAGTTCAATGTGGGAAAGAGTGAGGTCATCCCCTTTGGTCCTAAGAAAGATAGATCAGAGAATGTTCTAAATGGTGAGAAGCTCGGAACTGTGGATGAGCAGGGAGATTTAGGGTCCAAGTATAGAAATCACTAAAAGCTAGTGGACAGGTACAAAAAATAATTTAAAAGGTTACGGGAATGTTTTCCTTTATCACGAGAGAGCTGGAATGCAAAGGGGTGGAAATTATGTGACAGCTGTTCAGAGCTCTGGTTAAAAACCATTTGGAGAAATTGTGTTCAGTTCTGGGCACCGCACCTCAGGAAGGATATATTGGCCTTTTAGGGGGTGCAGCAGAGATTCACCAGAATGATACCGTGACTAAAAGGGTTAAATTATAAGGACAGGTTGCATAAACTAGTATTTTATTCCCTTGAGCATAGAAGATTAAGGGGTGATCTAATTGAGGTGTTTAAGATGATTGAATGATTTAATTAGGGTAGATGGAGAGTCCAGAACAAGGGGCCAGGACGTTAAAATTAGAGCTAAGGCGGTCAGGGGTGATGTCAGGAAGCACTTCTTCACAGAAAGGGTAGTGGGAATCTGGGACTCTCTCTGCCCTAAAACGCTGTTAAGGCTGTGGGTCAATTGATCATTTCAACACTGAGACTGATAGAGTTTTGTTAGGCAAGGGTATTAAAGGGTCTGGAACCAAGGCAGGTAGATAAAGTTAAGATAAAGATCAACCATGATCAACAACAACAAAAACTTGCATTTATATACCGCCTTTAATGTAGTAAAACATCCCAAGGTGCTTCATTGGAGCGATTATCAAACAATATTTGACACCGAGCTACATAAGGAGATATTAGGACAGGTGACCAAAAGCTTGTTCAAATAGGTAGATTCTGAGGAGCGTCTTAAAGGAGGAGAGAGAGGTAGAGAGGCGGAGAAGTTTAGGGAGGGAATTCCAGAGTTGGTGCCTAGGCAGCTAAAGGCACGCGCTCCAATGGTGGAGTGATTAAAACGAGGGATGCACAAGAGGCCAGAATTGGAGGAGCGCCGAGATCTCCGAGGGTTTTCTTGCTGGAGGAGGTTACAGAGATAGGGAGGGGCGAAGGCCATGGAGCGATTTGAAAAAAAGGATGAGAATTTTAAAATTGAGGCGTTCCCCGAACGGGAGCCAATGTTGGTCAGCGAGCAAAGGGATGCTGGTTGAATGGGACTTGTTGCGAGTTAGGATACGGGCAGCAGGGTTTTGGATGAGGTCAAGTATATGGAAGGTGGAATATGGGAGACCGGCCAGGGGAGCATTGGAATCGTCAAATCTCGAGGTAACAAGGTCATGGATGGGTGTTTAAGGAGCTGATGAGCTGAGGTAGGAGCGGAGGCGGGCGATGTTACGGAGCTGGAAACAGGCGGGCTTGGTGTGGTCAGAAACTCATCTCAGGTCGCCACGGTTGTGAGCAATCTTGTTCATCTTCAGATAGTGGCCAGTGAGAGGGATGGAGTCAGTGGCTAGGGAACGGAGTTTGCACTGGGGACCAAAGACAATGGCTTCAGTCTTCCCAATATTTAGTAGGAGGAAATTTTTGCTCATCCAGTACTGGATGTCGGACAAGCAATGTGACAAATGAGAGACAGTAGAAGGGACGAGGGAGGTGGTTGTAAGGCAGAGTTGGGTGTGGTCATTGTACATGTGGAATCTGACGTTGTGTTTTCGGATGATGACGCCGCGGGGCAGCATGTAGATGAGCAATAGGAGAGGGCCAAGGATAGATCCTTGGGGGACTCCAGAGGTAAAGTTGCGGGAGTGGGGAGAGAAACCATTGCAGGTGATTCGCTGGCTGTCACTGGATAGATAAGAATGGAACCAGGCGAGCAGTGTCCCACCCAGCTGGACGATGCAGGAGAGGCGTTGGAGGAGGATGGTGTGCTGAACCGTGTCAAAGGCTGGAAACAGGTCGAGAAGGATGAGGAGGGATATTTTGCCATCGTCACAGTCACATAGGATGTCATTTGTGACTTTGATAAGGGTGGTTTCAGTACTGTGGCAGGGGCGGAAACCTGATGGGAGTGATTCACACATGGAGTTGTGAGAACGATGGCCACGGATTTGAGAGGTGACATTATGTTCAAGGACTTTGGAGAGGAAAGGGAGGTTGGAGATGGGGCAGTAATTTCAAGGTCAGAGGGGATAAGGTGGATATTTTGAGAAGGGTTGTGATGACGGCAGATTTGAAGGGGGTGGGGGGGACAGTACCTGAGGAGAGGGAACCGTTATTAATATCAGATAACATGGGGCCCAGGACGGGAAGTTGGGTGGCTCGCAGTTTACTGGGAATAGAGTCGAGGGAGCAAGAGGTTGGTCTCATGGTCAAGATGAGCATGGGGACGGCGTGAGGGGAGACAGGAGAGAAACAAGAGAAAGATTTGAGTTCAGGGCTAGGGCAGGGGGGATCCGGAGGGGAAGTTTGGCTTGGTGGGCTGGGGGAAGGGAGGCAGCTGAACGGATGGTCTCAATCTTAGTGACAAAGAATTCCATGAGCTCCTCGCACTTTTCGTGGGAGGTGAGGTTGGAGGGGGCAGGGGAGAGGGGTTTAAGAAGATGGTTTATAGTGGAGAAGAGAAGCCGGGGGTTATCTTTACATTCCAGGATGATCCTGGAATAGTGAGCAGTTTTGGCAGAGGAGAGCAGGACCCGATAGTTCCCGAAAGAAGGCCCAAAATAGGGAGGTATTAGGAGGGATGCCAAAAGCTTGAAGCAAGAGATGGGTTTCATGGAAGGTCTGTAAGAAGTAAAGAACTTGCATTTATATTGCGCCTTTCAAGGCCTCAGGACATCCCAAAGCAGAAAATGAAGTACATTGTGAAATGTAGTCACTGTGGTAATGTAGGAAACGCGACAGACAATTTGCACACAGCAAGATCCCACACACTTCATTGAGATAAATGACCAGAACATCCGTTGCAGTATTGTTTGTTGATGGAGTAATATTGGCATGGAAACCAAGAAGAACTCCCCTACACTTTTTTGAATGTTGGCCGGGTATCTTTTACATCTGCCGAAGAGGGCAAATGAGCCCTCGCCTTAACGTGTCGCACAAAAGTGGGCACTTCCGACATTGTTGCGCTCCCTCAATATTGCCCCTCCAAAAGTGCAGCACTCCCTCAGTATTGCCACTCTTACAGCACTGCATTCCTTCAGTGCTGACCCTCCAACAGTACTGCGCCCCCTCAATACTGACTCTCCGACAGTACGGTGCTCCCTCAATACTGACCCTCCAACAGTACTGCACTACCTCAGTACTGACTCTCCGACAGTATGGTGCTCCATCAATACTGACCCTCCAACAGTACTGCACTCCCTCTGTACTGATCAATGTACCAAGTTTGCTGATGATACAAAGCGAGGTGGGAAAGTAAGCTGTGTGTAGGGCACAAAGAGTGTGCAAAGAGAAATAGACAGTGGGCAAGATGGTGGCAGATGGAGTATAATGTGGGGAAATGTGAGATTATTCATTTTGGTAGAAAGAATAGAAAATGTGACATGTTTTAAATGGTGAGAAACAATTAAATGTTAGTGTTCAGAGAGATTTAGGGGACCTTGTCCACAAAACATAAAGTCAACATGCAGGTATAGCGAGCAATTAGGAAGGTTAATGGTATGTCGGCCTTTATTGCAAGGGGGTTGAGTACCAGAGTTAGGAAGTTTTGCTACAATTGTACAGGGATTTGGTAAGACCACACCTGGAGTACTGTGTACTGTTTTAAGAACATAAGAACATAAGAAATTGGAGCAGGAGTAGGCCAATCGGCCCCTCGAGCCTGCTCCGCCATTCAATAAGATCATGGCTGATCTGATCCCAACCACAAATCTAAAGAACACAAGAAGTCGGAGCAGGACCCGGCCACATAGCCCCTGGGCCCTCTCCGCCACCCACAGGGCATTGACCGATCCGAACTCAGCTTCATGTCCAATTTCCTGCCCGCTCCCCATAACCCCTAATTCCCTTTACTTCTAGGAAACTGTCTATTTCTGTTTTAAATTTATCTAATGATGTAGCTTCCACAGCTTCCTGGGGCAGCAAATTCCACAGACCTACCACCCTCTGAGTGAAGAAGTTTCTCCTCATCTCAGTTTTGAAAGAGCAGCCCCTTATTCTAAGATTATGCCCCCTAGTTCTAGTTTCACCCATCTTTGGGAACATCCTTACTGCATCCACCCGATCAAGACCCTTCACAATCTTATATGTTTCAATAAGATCGCCTCTCATTCTTCTGAACTCCAATGAGTAGAGTCCCAATCTACTCAACCCCTCCTCATATGTCCGCCCCCTCATCCCCGGGATTAACCGAGTTTTGGTCTCCTTATCTAAGGAAGGGTACACTTGCCTTAGAGGCGGTGCAACGAATGTTAACCAGATTGATTCCTAGGATGAAACGGTTGTTATGTGAGGAGATATTGAGAATAGGCCCATATTCTCCAGTTTAGAAGAATGAGAGGTGATCTAATTGAAGCTTAGTAAATTCTTAGAGGGCTTGGCAGGGTAAATGTTGAGAGGCTGTTTCACCTGGAGAGTCTAGAACGAGGGGGCATAGTCTCAGGATAAAAGGTGGGCCATTTAGGACTGAGATGAGGAGGAATTTCTTCACTCGGAGGGTTTTGAATCGTTGGAATTATCGACCCCAGAAGAATGTGGATGCTGAGTCATTGAGTATATTCAAGGCTGAGATCGATGAACATTTGGACTCTAAAGGAATCAAGGGATATGTGGATAGGCCGGGAAAGTGGAGTTGAGGTCGAAGATCAGCCATGATCTGATTGAATGGCGGAGCAGGATCGAGGGGCCGTATGGCCTACTCCTGCTCCTTATTTCTTATGAGATTATGACCATCCTACAGCACAGTTCTCCCTCAGTACCGACCATCCGACAGGACAGTGCTCCCTCAGTACTGACCATCCGACAGCACAGTGCTCCCTCGGTGATGATCCGCATTGTCAGCCTGGATTATGTGTTCAGGTCTCTGGAGTGGGACTTGAACTCAACATTCTGACTCAGAGGTGAGAGTGCTACCACTGAGCCAAGGCCAGCACCTGAAATGGGGAGAGGGAGATGGAGGGGCTTAAGGAGACCACACTGGAGCGTGGATATGGCTGAAGGCACGGCTGTCAAAAGTAGGACAAATGAACTGTGGATGCACACGTTGTTATAAGTGGAGGAACGGAGTGGTGAGCGACTCACCAATCAAAAAGCCAGGGGTGGGATGGAATCTGTCGCTAGGACTTCCGAATTTTTAACAGTAGGAAATTGTATCTCATCTAAAACAGAATGTGGGCCTGACAAACACAAAGACATTGGAGTCATAGAATCATAGAAAGGTTACTCCACAGAAGGAGGCCATTCAGTCCATCGAGTCCGTGCCGGCTCTATGCAAGAGCAATCCAGCTCGTCCCACTCCTCCGCCTTATCCCCGTTGTCCTGCATTGTTTTTTCCTTTCAAGTACATATCCAGTTCCATTTTGAAGGCTATAATTAAATCTGCCTCCACCACCCCATCTGGCAGTGCATTCCAGATCCTAACCACTCGCTGTGTAAAAAAGTTTTTACTCATGTCATCGTTGGTTCTTTTGCCAATCTCCTTAAATTGATGTCATCTGATTCTTGACCATTCCGCCAATGGGAACAGTTTCTCTCTATCTCCGCTCTATCTCGACCCTTAATGATTTTGAACACCTCCATCAAATCTCATTGCAACCTTCTCTGTTCCAAGGAGAACAGCCCCAACTTCTCCAGTCTATCCACGTAACTAAAGTGTCTCATCACGGGAAACATTCTAGTAAATCTGTTTTGTATCTTCTCTCAGGTCTTCACATTTTTCCTAAAGTGCGGGGCCCAGAACTTGACACAATACTACAATTGTGGCCGAACCAGTGTTTTCTAAAGGTTCATCATGACATCCTAGCTTTTGTGCTGTTTGCCTCTATTTATAAAGCCCAGGATTCTGTACGCTTTTTCAACCGCTTTCCCAACTTGCACTGCCACATTCAACGATTTGTGCACATATAACCCCAGATCTCTGTTCCTGCACGAAGGGAGGCGATCGTTTTGTCTGCGTCCATTTGAAAGCTGGTCCGTGTCTGTGGAGTATGTTACCAAAGGGCAGCATGTAGATGAGGAAGAGGAGGGAGCCAAGGATAAAACATTTAGAAACATCAGAGATAACGGTGATAGGGTGGGAAGAGAAGCTTCTCCTGGCTCTGATCAGATAGGTGAGTGGAACCAAGCAAGGGCAGTCCCACCAAAATAGCTCCGTACCGATGAATGAGGAGATCATTGGTAGGTTTACTGTGTGTGTGAAGATGGGGAGGGGTGGGCCAGGGGGGTTTTAAACCCATGGATGAGAATTTTAAATTTAAGTGATATGGAACTGGGAGCCAATGAGGGTCAGTGAGACCGAGCAGGACCTGGTGCTGGTTGGACACGGACCACACAGTTTTGGACGAGCTTACGTTTATGGAAGGTGGAGGCTGGGTGGCCGGTCAGGAGTGCATTGGAGGAATGGAGTCTGGAGGGGATAGAGGCATTGATGAGGGTTTCAATGGCAATGGGCTGAGGAAGGAATGAAGGCGGATGAGGGAATCCCGGGGCCTTTGTGATGGAGGTGAAAAAGGGTCATGAGCTGAGCTCAGTGTTACACGGGACCAATTTTACTGGAGCCGTGAACCAATGCAGAATAAACGGGTAAACATCTGCAGTAAAATAGCGGAGAGAGGAATGTCAATGGGACACGTTCAGTGTCCGTCCCCTAATATCACCCACAGGCATTTCTAGGCTGCAATCCTCAACCTGCCCTTTAACTGTCCTCGTGTCAGAGACTCAATATTCATATTTTAACTGGGAAACTGCAGGATCAGAATGAAACGGGTCTGCTTGTGTCCCTGGATTCAGTCTACACTGCGGAGAAATCGGTAACATTAATAAATGAATCACCAGGAGTGAACATGGTCAATACAATTATATAAAAACTGTTAATGGACCTAATCATTATTATTGGATCAGTCCTGTATGAGAACAGATTTAACCTTTATTCCTGAGAGAGATCTGATTAAGATAATAACCTGGACTTCGCGATGTTTGTGTTTCATTCACCGCATTATTTACATCGGAGTCAAAGCTGCTGAAGTAATGTGTTTGTTAAACTGACTGTAACTAATAGCAATGGTCAGGGGTAAAACCGTGTCAGTGGAGACTTATTCCCTATATAAATCAGGGCTTGTTGGAATGGATCAGCTCAGAGTGCCTGCCAGAACTGCGGTTTCGAGGGTAACAGAAGTCAGTGCTTCTCACAGAAATGGGATATCCAGTAATGATTCAGACAATACGCATTTATTATCCTGTTCTTGCAGCCATTGGTGTTCCGGGTAAGCCGTTATCTCATCTGTTCATGGTGTAAATCAGTGTTAACTCTGCTGCTGTATTTGGAAAATTGTTTTTTCTCCCTGTATGTTTTACACAGTCACTGTTCTGTTCTATTGGTTGAATGATGGAATGTGTTAAGTCTCTGCTCTTTCGGTCTTGTAGGAGCTGCATTATATAGGTATGAACTTTGCATATCCAACACTGGCATTGTTACTGGATTATTCTCTGTACTGAATGTATTGGAATCAGGTGTCTGGGCTAAGAGTTGGTATCAGACCATCAGGAGCTGTTAACAATTTCTTGTTGTGGAACTAACCTGCCCTGGAATATGCTTTCATCAATGTGTTTTCAGTGTTTGATAATGAGACATCTCACGGTCTCAGTGTTACAAGGAGGCAACGCAGTGTCCTCCCTCCCCAATAAAATGCTTCAGTTTATCTGGGATTTCAATGTATTTATTGGTGATCACAGTTATGAAATATTATTTCATTATGTGTGTATCTGACGCCGTTTCAGGTGTCTGGCCACTGATCTGAGTTTGCTGCTGATTCTTTCACATCTCCTTCTCTGCTTCACTGTGGATGAATTCATTGACTGTCACTGGACTTAACTGTAAAATTTAATGTTTTGATATTATGTTGTATTAATGACTTTGATGAAGGGTCCGAATGTATGTTTGCTAAATTTGCTGATGACACAAATGAAGGTATGAAAATAAGTTGTGAAGAGGACATAAGGAGTCTGAAAAGGGTTATGGATTGGTTAAGTGAGTGGGGAAAAATTTGGCAGATGGAGTATAATGTGAGAAAATGTGAACTTGTCCACTTTGGCAGGAGGAATAGAAAATTTAAATGGAGAAAGTTTGCAGAACTATGAGGTACAGAGGGATCTGGGTGTCCTAGTACATGAATAACAAAAAGTTAGCATGGAGGTACAGCAAGTGATTAGGAAGGCAAATGGAATGTTCTCATTTATTGCAAGGGGAATGGATAATTAAAGTAGAGGTGTATTTCTACTTGTACAGGGCGTTGGTGAGGCCACATTTGGAATACTGTGTGCAGTTTTGGTCTCCTTATTTATGAAAGGACATAATTGCTTTGGAGGCGGTTCAGAGAAGGTTCACTTGACTGATTCCTTGGATGAGGGGTTATCTTATGAGGAAAGGTTGGACAAGTTGGGCCTGTATACATTGGAGTTTAGAAGAATGAGAGGTGATCTTATTGAAACATATAAGGTCCTGAGGGGACTGGAAGGGGTAGATGCTGAGGGGATGTTTCCCCTTGTGGGAGAGACTAGAACTCGGGACCACAGTTTAACAATAAGGGGTCTCCCACTTAGGACGGAGATGAGGAGAATATTTTTTCTCTCAGAGGGTCGTGAGTCTGTGGAGCTCCCTTTCCCAGAGAGCGGTGGAGGCAGCGTCATTGGGTATTTTTAAGGCTCAGTTAGATATATTCCTGATTAACAAGGGAGGCAAAGGTTATCGTCGGTAGACGGGAAAGTAGGGTTGGGGTCACAATCAGATCAGCCATGAACTTATCACATGGAGGAGCAGGCTCGATGGGCCGAATGGCCTACTCCTGCTCTTCATTCGTATGTTCGTATGTTCGTAGTTTGCACTGTATCGGCAAGAATCAGGGGCACTTCTATTTATCTGTAGATGATAAGCGTGACGTTGGCGTTTTGTTAATTGTACAATCCCGCGATCTGTCCCTTTACTTTATAATTGCAGGAAAAGGAATCCCAATTATTGAGAGATCTGTCTGGAAGAGGCATTCGATTCTGTTCATTCCATGATTTGTAGATGAAGTGAATAGCGTTGTTGAACAGGTGGAGACTTGAATGATCTGTAGAAATATTAAACTATCCCACAGAGCCTTCACTATTTATTAAACTGACACTGAGAAAATGATCGGTGGAACACGCAGCTGGTGAACACAATGCAGGCACAGGATTATAGGATTGAATCGGATATGGAAATGGACTTGAGATAGAGAATAGAGTGAGTGATAGAGAAGGCGACTGAGAGGGAAAGCGAGAGGCTGTGGTGTGAATAATTCATCATAGGAACATAGGAACAGGAGTTGGCCATTCAGCCCCTCGTGCCTGTTGCGCCATTTGATAAGATCACGGCTGATCTGTGATCCAACTCCATATACCTGCCTTTGGCCCATATCCCTTAATACCTTTGGTTGCCAAAAAGCTATTTATCTCAGATTTAAATTTAGCAATTGAGCTAGAATCAATTGCCGTTTGCGGAAGAAAGTTCCAAACTTCTACCACCCTTTGTGTGCAGAAATGTTTTCTAATCTCGCTCCTGAAAAGTCTGGCTCTAATTTTTAGATTGTGCCCCCTACTTCTAAAATCCCCAACCAGCGGAAATAGTATCTCTCTATCCACCCTATCTATTCCCCTTAATATCTTATAAACTTCGATCAGATCACCCCTTAACCTTCGAAGCTCCAGAGAATACCACCCCAATTTGTGTAATCTCTCCTCATAACTTAACCCTTGAAGTCCGTGTATCATTCTAGTAAATCTACGCTGCACTCCCTCCAAGGCCAATATGTCCTTCTGAAGGTGCGGTGCCCAGAACTGCTCACAGTACTCCAGGTGCGGTCTAACCAGGGTTTTGTATAGCTGCAGCATAACTTCTGCCCCCTTGCACTCCAGTCATCCAGATATAAGGGCCAGCATTCCATTGGCCTGATTGATTATTTTCTGCACCTGTCCATGACACTTCAATGATCTATGCACCTGAACCCTTGGTCCCTTTGGACATCCACTATTTTTAACGTTTACCATTTAGAAAGTACCCTGTTCTATCCTTTTTTGATCCAAAGTGGATGACCTCTCATTTGTCTACATTGAATTCCATTTGCCACAGTTTTGCCCATTCACCTACTCTATCAATATCGCTTTGTAATTTTATGTTTTCATCTACACTGCTTACAATGCCACCAATCTTTGTGTCATCGGCAAACTTAGATCTGAGACTTTCTATGCCTTCATCTAAGTCGTTAATAAATATTGTGAATATTTGAGGCCCCAAGACAGATCTCTGTGGGACTCCACTTGTCACATCCTGCCGATGTGAATACCTACCCAAAATACCTACTCTGTCGCCTTTCGCTCAGCCAACTTCCGAACCAAGTCCGTACTTTTCCCTCGATTCCATGGGCTTCTATCTTAGCTAACAGTCTCTTATGTGGGACCTTATCAAATGCCTTCTGGAAGTCCATGTGAATAACATCCAATGACATTCCCCTGTCCATACTTTCGTCACCTCTTCAAAAAATTCAATCGGGTTTGTCAGGCACGACCTTCCGTTTCACAAATCCATGCTGGCTCTCACTGATGAACTGAAAATTCTCCAGGTGTTCAGTCACTCGATCCTTAATTATAGACTCCAGCATTTTCCCCACAACAGATGTTAGGCTAACTGGTCTATAATTCCTTGGTTCCCCTCTCTCTTCTTTCTTAAAAAGCGGAGTGACATGTGCAATTTTCCAATCTAGAGGGACAGTTCCTGAATCTAGAGAACTTTGAAAGATTATAGTTAGGGCATCTGCAATGTGCTCACCTACTTCCTTTGAAACCCTGGGATGGAAACCATCTGGTCCTGGTGATTTGTCACTGTTTCGTGCGATTATTTTCTTCATTACTGTTGCTTTACTTATGTTAATTTTATTGAGTCCCTGTCCCCGATTCAATATTAGTTTTCTTGGGATTTCCGGCATGCTATCCTCTTTTTCGACTGTAAATACTGACACAAAGTAATTGTTCAACATGTCCGCCATTTCCCCATTGTCAATGACAATATCCCCACTTTTAGTTTTTAAGGGGCCAGCACTGCTGCTGACCACCCTCTTTTTCCGAATGTAACGATAAAAGTTCTTCGTATTGGTTTTGATATCACTTGCAAGTTTCTTTTCATACTCTGTTTTTGGAGCCCTTACTATCTGTTTTGTGACCCTCTGTTGATCTTTGTATCTTTCCCATTCGCCAGGACAGGTGCCATTTTTTGCCTTTTTGTCTGCCCTTTCCTTGTGTCTTATACTGTCCCTTACTTCTTTAGTTGTCCATGGCTGTTTTTTTTTTGGCAAGTTGAGTTCTTGCCCCTCAGGGGTACAATCCGATTCTGTATCACGTTGAATGTTTCTTTAAAGATTTCCCACTGATCATCAGTCGTTTTACCCATCAACAGATTAGCCCAGTTTACTGTGGACAGTCTCTGTCTCATCCCATTGAAGTCGGCCTTGCCCAAGTCTAGAATCTTAGCAGATGATTCACTTTTTTCCCTTTCAAACACTACATTGAACTCGATCATCTTATGATCGCTATTGGATGGATGTTCACGCACAGTTAAGCTGTTAACTAAATCTGGTTCATGACTCATTGCTAAATCTAGAGTGACTTGCCCCCTTGTTGCCTCTAGGACGTACTGCTGTAGAAGACTATCCCGGACACACTCAATAAATTCACTACCTTTCGGACAGTTGGTGGTCTGCTTTTCCCAATCTATGTGAAGGTTAAAGTCCCCCATTAAGACAAATCCTTCCTATTTCTCAATTCAACCCTTAAGGTCTATGTTGGCTGCTTACCTCTCGTTATATCCTCCTTTATCATTGAAGTGATTTCATCTCTAATGACGAAGTCTGCTCCTCCCCCTCTTCCATTTTCCCTATCTCTCCTGTAGACCTTATAACCCGGTATATTTAGTTCCCAATCCTGACCATCCTGCAGCCATTTCTCAGTAATAGCTATCATGTCATACCCTCCAATTTGAATTTGAACCTGTAGTTCATTTAATTTATTCCTTATACTCCCTACATTTGTGTACAGAACTCTTAATTGGGCCACACACCTTCGCCAGACCTTCAGCTTTGATGCTGGGTTAATCGCCTTACACTTTCTAGTTTTCACCTTATCTGTATTGTCTAAAGTACACTTTCTTTCTGCTGCTCTACGCTTTTCCCTTTCACTTGTTCTTGAACAAATGTTTGTATTATTTGTATTGTAAATTTCCCCTGGGTCTTCCCCTCTCTTGCTGCTCTTAATTTACCCCCTTCTGACTCCCCGCTCAGGTTCCCATCCCCCTGCCACTCTAGTTTAAACCTTCCCCAACAGCACTCGCAAACACCCCCGCGAGGACATTGGTCCCGGTCCTGGTCGGGTGTAACCCGTCACGCTTGTACTGGTCCCACCTTCCCCAGAACCGGTCCCAATGTCCCAGGAATCTAAATCACTCCCTCCTACAACATCCCTGCAGCCACGCATTCATCCGGTCTATTCTCCTGTTCCTATACTCACTAGAACGAGGCACTGGTAGTAATCCTGAGATCACTCCCTTTGAAATCCTGTTTTTTAATTTATCTCCTTAAATTCGCCTTGCAGGACCTTATCCCTTTTTTCACCTATGTCGTTGGTGCCGATATGGACCAAGACTACTGGCTGTTCACCCTCCCGCTCCAGAATGTTCTGCAGCCGCTCCGCGACATCCTTGACCCTAGCACCAGGGAGGCAGCATACCATCCTGGAGCCACGTTTGCGGCCGCAGAAACGCCTATCTGTTCCCCTTGCAATTGAATCCCCGATCACTATAGCCCTGCCACTCTTCTTCCTCCCCTCCTGTGCAGCAGAGCCACCCGTGGTGCCCCGAATCTGGCTCTTGCTGCTTTCCCCTGATAAGGAATCTCCCCCAACAGTATCCAAAGCGGTACGTCTGTTTGAGAGGGAGATGGCCCCAGGGGACTCCTGCTCCACCTGCCCAGTCCTTTTACTCTGCCTGGCAGAATGAGCTGCTGAAACTTCCAGTACAATTAAACGTAGAACATGTAACTTGAAGGTGTTATTATGATGTGGTCAGATTGGGTGAGTTTTTCTGTGGGACTCGCTCCTCATGTTTGAATCCCTGTCAGCTCCTCAGTCTGGTTTTGTGAATGTTCCTTGTTTTCCACATTGACATTGAACATAATTAGAATTTGTTTAAAGAATAGAATCAGAAATGTATTGATCGTGATGAATTATTCGGATACTGTACGTTAAAGCTGGGCGGAATTCAATAAACAACGAGGTAGATTTAATTAATACGCATAAATTTAATTTTAATTGAATGGACAAGTTAAATTTATTGAACACATTTTATAGGCACTCAGGTTCCCTGACATCAATAACCACAGAAATGAACTGTAGAATGTAATAGTTGGATTGTGTCAGTGGGACCGATAGGTTAGATTTCCTTTAACACTCTGCTGCAGTCTCTCCCTGCTAATCCCAGCCTCCCCTCCCACTGCATTGAATCCTCTGTCTCCTCATCCCTTAGTTCAGTTTGTCCGCTTTCCCAAACCATCTACTCCTGATTCCTCTCCAGCTCCGACATGTTCTTTTCCTTGTCTCCCTCCCAATCTCACTCACTGGCTCGGACTCCAACTGCCTTTCCCGATTAGTGCCAGCCGCTCTCGGCTATCTTTACCCAGAGCAAAAAACCAGCTGTACCTCCCCCTGGCCCCTCACCTTCCCGACCCTTCCCTCTCTTCCCGTCATTCTGGAGCCCAAATCTGGCTTTAATCTGCTGGATTCCCGTTGTGTAAAACCACATCTCCCTTCCCCACGGGCACTGTGCCCTCACTCAGCCCTTCCAGTGGATCCGGTGCTCACTTTATTCACTTTCTGTATCCATCTCCCAATTCATTTTTCATCATTGTGTTTAAAAACATCTCTCTGTTCGAAAGCACTGCCCAGGTCAATGAATCACTTTCCAACCTCCGATGCATCAACAAAGCTCGAAATTTCACCCCAGATCCTCTCAAACTGTTGCATTTGCTCCAGATCTGATGAGTAATTTCTCTGCTTCCTTTTCTCTCTCTTACAGTTAACTTGGTGGCGATTGTGATCCTGTCCCGAGGAAAGTGCGGTCTCTCCAAATGTATCAGTCGCGACCTGGTGGGAATGGCAGTGGCTGATCTCATGATCGTTATCATTAGTGTGATATTGAATTGGATTGGTATGATTTATTTCAGAGATTCATTCCTGCTCATTACTCCCGTGTGTAGTTTTATTGACTTCTTGGGTGCTGCAGTCACTGTGGTTTCTGTTTGGTTCACAGTCGCTTTCACCTTTGATCGATTTGTGGCTATTTGTTGCGAGAAGCTGAAAACTAAATATTGCACCGATAGAACGGCGGCTGTGGTTCTGGGAACAGTGAGTGTGCTGGGCTTTTTGGTGAATGTCCCCACGTACTTTGTATATGAACCTTACGTTATAATTGATAATGTTCCCTGGTTTTGTGAGATTAAACCGAGTTTCCGTACTTCCCCCGCATGGGCCGCATTTGACATGTTTCAATCCATTTTAACCCTTTGTGTCCCGATCTGTCTAATTTTGCTGCTCAATGTTCTAACAATCAGGCGGATTTTAGTGTCCAGTCGAGTCCGCAGGGGACTCCGGGTCCGCAGTAATGGAGAGAATCAGAGTGATCCAGAGATGGAGAACCGAAAGAAATCCATCATTTTACTCTTCACTATATCTTGCAGTTTTATACTGTTGTGGCTGACACAGATTGTATTTTACATTTATGTGCGAATTGCAGACATTCGGTTTGTTTATTCCTTCACTGACCCTGTTTATCTCACAGAACAGATATCAAAGATGCTGCAGCTAATCAGTTCCTGCACAAACACGTGTATTTATGTCCTGACCCAGACTAAATTCAGAGAGGAGCTGAAGAACGTGATGAAATACCCATTCAATCTAATTGTTAAATTAGTGAAATCATTGAAAGAGCTGAAGGGTTTCAAGCACTAAACTAAATCCCATTTCATACTCCATCCCCTACACTTCACAGGGGATGGAAAGTACATTTTATATTAGCAGCACAGAGCCATTAAATGATCTTAATCTGATTCTGCGATTATATTTTATTGCTAATCTGAACCATTGAGGCAGGATTTACTCTGCAGACGATACGTACATTTTTGCTCGAAATGACGGCACTAAAGAGCTCAGCTGGACTTCAACTAAGTATTTGTCCATCAACATTTGCAAAGTTGGGAATCAAAGTTGCTGCTGTGGGCCTGATCATAATGAGTGCACGCCAAATAAACGGAGAGAGTTAGAGAGAGAGAGAGATGTATAGAGAGGGGAGATGGAGGGAGAGATGGAGCGAGAGAGAGAAAGACAGAATGATTGAGAAAGAGGGAAAGGGAGAGAGACTGAGACAGGGAGCGATACAGAGAGGGAGAGAGGGGGGCGGAGAGAGAGTGACAGAGAGACAGAGAGAAACACATAGCGATAAAGAGTGATAGAGAGCGAGAAAGTGATTTGTTGAGCGAGAGAGAGACAGGGAGTGAGAGCGAGAAAGAGAGAGAGGGAGGCAGAAAGCTACACATGCTGAGGGTGAGAGAGAAACAGAGAGAAACAGAGGTAGATAGCGAGACATAGACAGAGAGAAAGAGAAAACGAAAGAGACAGAGAGAGACAGAGGGAGAGAGAGATGGAGGGAGGTGGGGACAGAGCGAGAGAACACAGGGACAAAATAATTATAATGATTAAAGAGCACAGAAAATTAAAACATATTCACATAAAAGGGAAAGGGTGTGCGTGAGAGAGAGAGAGATAGTAACAAAGAGGGGGAGAGACAGAGTTACAAAGAGAAGGAGATAATTAATGAGAGTTTGTAATACAGGAGAGAAAAATAAATAGAGAGAGAAAGAGCGAAATAAAGCGTATCAATATATAAAATGAGAGAGAGAGCAAGCATTTGAAACGAGAGAGAGAGAATGACAAAGAATTATAAAGTGATGGAAGTAGAAGTGGAAATATCAAGCTGGAAAAACAAACAGAAAATAAATAGAGACAGACGATATGAACAGAGAACAGAAACAATGAAAGACGGACAAACATATATAGTGACAGGAGGGTAGAGACAGGAGTGAGAATAGAACACAGAAAGCATTAAATAACCAAACAAACTGTGTAATCAGCCTGGAGTGTGTGAGAGTGCTGACCAGCAGAACAGCAGCTGATGAAGCAGGTCAGACAGTTCATGTTTGTTCTGGGGTAACACTCTTGTGGATTCAATTTTGACATTTCTAAAGGTGATGCCTGGAGGCTGCACAATAAAGTCACTCAGTCTTGTGTACCTGACCCTGACCATTACTTACTGCAGGAGTTTCCCAGCTGCTCTGTGTAGCAAAAAATCATCTGATAAACGAAAGCCTGATCCTGTTAAGTAGGAACTGGAGAAGGTTACTCAGCCCCTCGATCCTGTTACTTAGCAACAGGTGGAGGCCATTCAGCCCCACGAGCCTGTTACACAGGAATAGATCATTCAGCTCCTCGAACCTGTTCCGCCATTCAGTTCGATCATGGCTGATCTATATCTTAACTCCATCGACCCGCCTTGGTTATTTAATCCTTCATACCCTTGACTAACAAAAATATATCAATCTCCGTTTTGAAATTTCGCATTGACCCCCAGCCTCAAAAGAATTTTGTGAGAGAGAGCTCCAGATTTCCACTACCCTTTGTGTGAAGAAGTACTTTCTGACATCACCCCTGTACGACCGAGCTCTAATTTTAAGGTTATTCCCCCTTGTTCTGGACTCTCCCACCAGAGGAAGTAGTTTCTCTCCATCGACCCTATCAACTCCTTTAATCATCTTAAACACCTCAATTTGATCGCCCCTTTATCTTCTATATTCAGAGAATACAAGCCCAGTCTATTCAACCTGTCCTCATAATTTAAACCTTTTAGCCCTGATATAATTCTGGTGAATCTGCGCTGCAGCCCTTCCAAGGGCAATATATCCTTCCTGAGGTGCAGTGCCCAGAACTGAATGCAGTCCTCCAGATGTGCTCTAACCAGAGCTCTGCACAGCTGTAACATAAGTCACACCCCTTTATATTCCAGCCCTCTTGAAATAAAGGCCTTTTAAATTATTTTTGTAACTGTCCACTAGCTTTTAGTGATTTCTGTACTTGGACCCTAAATCTCTCTGCTCCTCCACAGTTCCGAGCTCCTCACCATTTAGAAAACTCTCTGATCTATCTTTCTTAGATCCGAAGTGGATGACCTCACATTTCCCCACATTGAACTCCATTTGCCACAGTTCTGCCCACTCACATAATCTCTCAATGTCCTGGGAATGTTCGGTAATTTTGATTGGTTGGAGAATGCTTCATATCAGATCGTTATTTTAAAAAGATTACAATTGATTTTTATTTTGTACAGTTTAAACAAGATCATTATTCCCCGATCAGTAAAATGTCTGTGTTTTTCAGATAGGGGAGACAGTTCAGAGATAGTTCCCTTTTTGTCTACTTTATTGAAATGATTTTTTGCTGATTTGAAATCAGCTGTATTTCTAAGCTTGAAAAAGCAACTCCTCTGTTAGGTGAGGCTTCACTCCCAATGTCTCAGTGTTTCCGCTTGTCCAGATATCAATGTAACATTTGAAGGGCTCCAGGTAATGAACAGTGAAATCCCTTCAGATTATCTCAGCCCACTCCTTCTATCCAGTACCTAATAGTGCCTGCTCTTCAGAGGGTGACAGATTCACACTACACGAGACATTGTTTTAAACTTTAACTGTGATCAAATTGATGAAACAGTATGAGAACATGCAGAATAGTAGCAGTAAGACAACAGTTTTACTGTAAAGCTCAACCAGATCCTTATTGGAAAAGAAAATAAGAAATAATTCACAAATACTATACGAAACTGTGACCGAACTTTCGAACATCCTGGTTCTTTGTTGTCTTTTTCTCACAAACTATGGAAACTGTCGACTTGATTAACATTCTCAGAGATTCCAAACAGACTCACCAGTTTGAAAAAGACAGGCTGATAAATGGCTTCAAAACAGTGACTGGCAGCCAGTCATTTTAAGCAATGGTCTGTTTAATTCAAAAGAAGCTGCCAATCAAAACTATAGGAGAAGAAATGACCCCGAAGGTTTGGATCTGAATCAAATGTTTGACTCGTTCCCCCGGCAACTGCCCGGGAACAAGCTGCTAATTGATACATTGCGTGTATTAAATTAACCTGGGACATTATTTCTGTGTGAAGCTAGTTTGTAATCCCTTATGTACCATGTATTCCTTATGTACTCCTTTGAACGAGCTATCCAGTAAGTCCCTTAAAGAAGCCAATACCATGTGAAATATTGGACACCCTTGCTTCATTTTGTCACACGGGATTACTTTGCTGGACCACATGGCGTGTTACACAGTATGGCGTTGGCTGTAATTAAAATCAGCGTTTTCTCAGACTCACTCTGCCCATCAACATGGGAGATCTGCCACTGTTTACAAACCGCACAGAGAAAGGGCTGAATCATAGAAATTTACAGCACAGAAGGAAGATATTCGGCCCATCGTGTTTGTGCCAGCCGAAAAAGAGCCCTCCAGCCTAATCCCACTTCCCATCTCTTGGTCCGTCGCTTTGTAGATTGCGGCACTTCAAATGCAAAAGTTTCTTCTATACCAGACAACAAAAAGACCAGACAGCTTTAGACACTAGTATTATCGTGTTAAACATTTTAAAGCCTGTCTGCACTCATGCAATAATTCAAATTTGCTCTTTCTTTAAAAAAAACAAACTTTTCCCCCACCATTGATGAAAGCGAGGCCCAGCTTCTCACTCACATTATCCCACACTAGTCGGGCAGGAAACCTGAAACTGCCAAGGCAGCATTCAGTGTGGGGGCCGCTGGCACAGGTACAGACAAATGGTGAGGGTACAGTAGCCTCACACACAGGTATCTAAGTTACTGCCACAATGGGCACTCAATGTGACGCACCACAGTTTACTGCAGTCAAGATATCGGTTTTATTTAAGAGGATCCTGCAAACTCATTCGAATCAAATTGTTTGTTGTATATTAAAAATGTTGAGAGAATTACTGACTGCAATTCCTGTATTGACGATCCCTGCTAGAAATAATCACTGAATAGAGGGCAATGCAGAGCCTGCAGAATAACTCGACTCTCCAATCCCTGCATCACTCGTCTCAACCCATACCTGCAGTCGAACACCATCCCTCTCTGTTTGAAGCTCAACATAATGGCACTGTGCACCTATGTACCAAACATGGGCAACAGGAAAGGGTATAGCTAGTGGTATGGTATCATCGTATCATCGTATAAACACGACAAAGCAAAATCGTCGAGCAGAAATTGATAGCCAAGTTCCGCACCCATGAGGACGCCCTCAACCGGGATCTTGAGTTCATGTCACGCTACACGTAACCCCACCAGCAGGAAAAAAAAGTTATCTGCTTTTAATACAACTGGACATTCTCTCCCTCTCTCTCTCTGCCTTTCGGGTCTCTTTCTCTCTTTGTCTGTGTAATTTGACCCATTGCGTATTCAGTATACTGGGACCTACTGTTTTCCGTGGCTAACCTGTTTGAACACCAACGACACCTTTGATTGGTGTGATGGTGTCCCAGCCTAATATAAGGTATGCGATTTGAGAACCTCTCATTCACTCACTCAGCTGACGAAGGAGATAATCTCCGAAAGCTTGTGATTTTCAAATAAAACTGTTGGACTATAACCCGGTGTTGTATGATTCCTTACATTCATCGTAGGTGAGCAGAGAAGGAGGCCATTCTGCCCATCATGCCGTCTCTTTGAAGGAGCTATCCAGTAAGTCCCATTCCCCTGCTCTTTCCCCATAGCCCTGTACATTTTATCCGTTCAAGTATTTATCCAATTCCCTTTTGATAGTTTCGATTGAATCTGCTTCCACCGCCCTTTCAGGCAGTGCATGCCAGATCATAACAACTCGCTGCGTAAATAAATGTTTCCTCTTGTCCCCTCTGGCTCTTTTACCGATCACCTTATACCTGTGTCCTCCGGTTACCGACCCTTCTGCCACTGGAAACTGTTTCTCCTTATTTACTCTGTCAAAATCTTTCATGATTTTGAATACCTCTATCAAATCTCCCCTTAACCTTATCTGTTCGAAGGAGAACAACCCCAGCTTCTCCAATCTCTCCAGATATCTGAAGTCCCTCATCCCTGGTATCATTTTGGTAAATCTCACCTTAACCTTCTCTACTCTAAGGAGAACAACCCCAACTCTCCAGACTGTCTTCATGACTGAAATCCCTCATCCCTGGTCCCGTTCTGGTAAATCTCTTCTGCACCATCTCCAAGGCCTTGACATCTTTCCAAAGGTGTGGTACCCAGAATTGGACATAATATTCCAGCTGAGTCCTTACCAGCATTTTACAAAGGTTTAGCATAAATTCCTTGATTTTGTACACTAAGCCTTTATTAATAAATTGATATGAAAATGTACTTTTACTCACTTCAATAAAATCACAAGGTTATTAAACTGCAACCATGAAACAATGCTCCAGCAGAGTGGGTAAATTAATTGTGTGCATGGTCCTGAGGTGTACAGATCAGGAAGGCCCACATTTCGATCCATACGCTGAGTTCGCTGTTTAAAGCTGAGGCAGCAGTGAGTGCTATTAGGAACCATAGAGCCCAGGCCAGACAGAGAGAGAACACGGGTACGATTGGATCATTTCAGATACAGGGTACTGCTCAAGTATTGTTTATAAATCTGGAATTAAATGGTGAAACTGAAAACCAAATTCTAGGCCTGCAGTTTGTTGCATATTGGTGGTAAGATACCATCTCCATTACTTAGAACCATCACTGATAACCCTGAGTCCACAGTACAGAAGGTGCTGATCACCACCACTGATAACGCTGAGTCCACAGTACAGGAGGTGATGAGCACCATCACTGATAACCCTGATTCCAAAGTACAGGAGGTGCTGAGCACCATCACTGATAACCCTGAGTCCACAGTACAGGAGGTGATGAGCACCATCACTGATAACCCTGAGTCCACAGTACAGGAGGTGCTGAGCACCATCACTGATAACCCTGAGTCCACAGTACAGGAGGTGCTGAGCACCATCACTGATAACCCTGAGTCCACAGTACAGGAGGTGCTGAGCACCATCAATGATAACCCTGAGTCCACAGTACAGGAGGTGCTGAGCACCAACACTGATAACCCTGAGTCCACAGTACAGGAGGTGATGAGCACCATCAATGATAACCTTAAGTCCACAGTACAGGAGGTGCTGAGCACCATCACTGATAACCCTGATTCCACAGTGCAGGAGGTGATGAGCACCATCACTGATAACCCTGAGTCCATAGTACAGGAGGTGCTGATCACCACCACTGATAACCCTGAGTCCACAATTCAGGAGGTGCTGAGCACCATCACTGATAATCCTGATTCCACAGTACAGGAGGTGCTGAGCACCATCGATGATAACCCTGATTCCAAAGTACAGAAGGTGCTGAGCATCATCACTGATAACCCTGAGTCCACAGTACAGGAGCTGATGAGCATCACCACTGAAAACCCTGAGACCACAGTACAGGTTGGTGCTGAGCACCATCACTGATAACCCTGAGTCCACAGTACAGGAGGTGCTGAGCACCATCACTGATAACCCTGAGACCACAGTACAGGTGGTGCTGAGCACCATCACTGATAACACTGTGTCCACAGTACAGGGGGTACTGAGCACCATCAATGATAACCCTGAGTCCACAGTACAGGAGATGCTGAGCACCATCACTGATAACCCTGAGTCCACAGTACAGGAGGTGCTGAGCACCATCACTGATAACCCTGAGTCCACAGTACAGGAGGTGCTGAGCACCATCACTGATAACCCTTAGACCACAGTACAGGAGGTGCTGAGCACTATCACTGATAACCCTGAATCCACAGTACAGGAGGTGCTGAGCACCATCGATGATAACCCTGATTCCACTGTACAGGAGGTGCTGAGCTCCATCACTGATAACCCTGAGTCCACAGTACAGGAGGTGCTGAGCACCATCACTGATAACCCTGAGTCCACAGTACAGGAGGTGCTGAGCACCATCACTGATAACCCTGAGTCCACAGTACAGGAGGGCACGTAGAC
The DNA here is from genome assembly GCF_035084215.1 of Heptranchias perlo. Classification (NCBI taxonomy): domain Eukaryota; kingdom Metazoa; phylum Chordata; class Chondrichthyes; order Hexanchiformes; family Hexanchidae; genus Heptranchias; species Heptranchias perlo. The sequence goes on along the minus strand of NW_027139644.1, from coordinate 3,435,223 downwards.
GATGGTCCGAATAGACTCCTGATGTGTGGTAACTTTCTCTGATTCTCTGATTCTATGATTCGCTGAAGTACTTTATTCACTACATTTGTGACCCTGACGCGATCGACGAGATTTTAGATCTGGACCCTATCAGAGTTTTACGAGGCTTGGACATTATTTTTTGCTTTTGATATTTAAGAATTTTCCTTTAGATTACCTTTTGGTCTAACTTGAGTCATTTTGACCTTTTCATCATGGCGTCGGAAGCAGAAACTTTCCCCATTCAACAAGCTCCTGCAGCAGCAGTCAGCTTTAAACTGGCGCCCTTTTGGTCGACCGACCCAACAATTTGGTTCGCCCGGGTGGAGGTGCAGATCATGACCAGAGGTTTAACAGCTCAGGCAAACAAGTACGCCAACGTCATCGCCTCGCTACAACCTGAGATCACTCAGGAGGTTAGAGATCTACTAATCGACCTGCCGACGGAACGTCCTTATGAAGTACTGAAGGAACAACTGGTGAAACGGACTTCAGCTTCGGAGCAGAATCGTCTTCACCAACTACTGGTCTCGGGGGGGCTTGGGGGTCGAACGCCTTCACAGCTCCTCCAGCGCCTGAAGCAGCTGTTCGGTCAGAACACCCCGGAGGACAGTGTTTTAAGGAAGCTCAACAGAGGTCGCCCACCAACATCCAGCTCATCCTGGCGTCATCCACCGTCAGTGTCAAATTGAACAACTTGCCAACATCGCTGTTAAAATCTTGGACGTCACTGTACCGCCATCCACCATCGCTCCAGTGACCACTCCAGAATCTCTAGTGGGAGCAACTTCAGCTGGAAGTGAGGTGAACCGACTCAGCCCACAAGTCGACAGACTCACAACTCAAGTGCAAGCCATGACCTGCCAGCTGCAAGAAGACCATCGGAGACGTGGTCACGACTGAGACAGTTTGAAAGAACATAAAAGATGGTCTTCACGAAGCCCGAGTGCTCGGCAGCAGGCTGGCTGAGCACACTGGTGCCACTGGTGTTTTGGGCGAGATGCCCACGAGTGTACCCCTGCTTGCACATATTTAGACCAGCCGAGACAGAGTCAGGGAAACGACCAGGCCAGCAGCTGAAGGCGAAGAGTGCAGCTGGTCAGGACAATGAAAGTCGCCTATTTTACGTCACAGACAAGTACTCTGGCAACCGTTTTTTGATAGACACGGGTGTGGAGGTTAATGTTCTTCCTCTAACTCCAGAAGAACGCCGGCACCCTACTTCAACCGTTTATTCACTATAGGCGACTAACAAGTCCTCTATCGTCACGTTTGGTGAGAGGTCAGTAACTCTGAATATTGCTTTACGCCGAGTTCGCCGTTGGGTTTTGACATCCAGACACCCATCATCAGATCTGATTTCCTGAGGCATTTCGGTCTGTTAGTGGATATCAAACATCGAAAGCTCATTGATTGATTCCACGACCAGTCTAACTGTGCAAGGTATCGCTTCACGTGTTCCATTCTTCAGCCCAATGTTTGTTAAGCCTGATAACGCCGCAAGTTTAGACACCCTCCTTCAATGATATTCAGAGATTACTCGACCGATATACAGTGAAACGTCAATCAAACCTCCACTATACACTCGTGGACCACCAGTCGCAGCTCGACCATGGCGTCATGCACCGGATCGTTAAAAGTTTGCGAAAGCTTGGTATAATACAACCTTCAAGCAGTAACTGTTCCTCACCTCTGCACATGGTTCCAAAGAAGACACCTGGAGACTGGTGGTCATGTGGTGGCTGCCGCACATTGAACCGTGGTACTGTACTGGGTCATAAGGGCATAAGAAATAGGAGCAGTAGTAGGCCATACGGACCCTCAAGCCTTCTCCACCATTCAATCAGATCATGGCTGATCTTCAACCTCAACTCGACTTTCCTGCCTGATCCCCATATCCCTTGATTCCCCGAGGGTCCAAAATCTCTATATTTAATTGAGTTAATATTACCATTAGTTTCAGTTCTTATTCATTACATAGATGATCTGCATCACTACAAGGATGTCACGGAGCGGCTGCAGGGCATTCTGGAGGGGGAGGGTGAACAGCCAGTAGTCGTGGTCCATATTGGTACCAAAGATATAGGTAAAAAAAAGGGATGAGGTCCTGCAAGGCGAATTTAAGGAGTTAGGAGATAAATTAAAAAGCAGGACTTCAAAGGTAGTGATCTCAGGATTACTACTGGTGCAACGTGCTCGTGAGTATCGGAACAGGAGAATAGACACGATGAATGCGTGGCTGCAGGGATGGTGTAGGAGGGAGGGATTTAGATTCCTGGGACATTGGGGCCGGTTCTGGGGAAGGTGGGACCTGTACAAGCGTGACGGGTTACACCCGAGCAGGACCGGGACCAATGTCCTCGCGGGGGTGTTTGCTAGTGCTGTTGGGGAGGGTTTCAACTAATGTGGCAGGGGGATGGGAACCGATGCAGGAAGTCAGTGGGAAGTAAAGTGGTGACAGAAACAAAAGGCAGTAAGGGAGAGTGTACAAAACATGACCGGACAGATGGTCTGAGAAAGCAGGGCAAAGACCAAGGGAAGTCTAGATTAAACTGCATTTATTTCAATGCAAGAAGTCTGATGGGCAAGGCAGATGAACTCAGGGCATGGATGGCTACATGGGTCTGGGATGTTATAGCTATTACTGAAACATGGCTAAGAGAGGGGCAGGACTGGCAGCTCAATGTTCCAGGATACAGATGCTATAGGATAGATAGAGGAGGAGGTAAGAGAGGAGGGGGAGTTGCGTTCTTGATTAGGGAGAACATCACGGCAATAGTGAGAGGGGATATATCCGAGGGTTCGCCCACTGAGTCTATATGCGTAGAACTGAAAAATAAGAAGGGAGAGATCTCTTTGATAGGATTGTACTACAGACCCCCAAATAGTCAACGGGAAATTGATGAGCAAATATGTAAGGAGATTACAGACAGCTGCAAGAAAAATAGGGTGGTAATAGTGAGAATCCCTACGTGGTCAGTTTTCGGTAAAATATTAAGATGCCTATGTGGCAAAGAAGCAGAATGCAAAATGGTTAGAAAGGGTTAATTAGTTAGTAACTGAGATTGGTACAGATAGCCTGGCCTCCTGCTGGGCCATATGTTTGCGTAGTCAGCAGGTTTGCATGGTCTTAGCAATGTAGAGTCTTTGATGTGATTCAAGGACTGGTCTGAATGTCTTCATGTTTATGGCAGATCAATATAGGTAACGAGCTTAGCCAAAGTTGAAAGACATTCCAGGTTGGGAGATAAGGAACAGAAGGGACAGGGAAGAACATTCCAAGTTGGAAGGTGAGGAAGTGTCCCCTTTGATGTCTAACAGCAGCATGATCAGCACATGGACGATTTATGATTGGCCGGAAATAATGTAACCTCGCATGGCAACCTATGCCCGGCTTATGATTGGTGTTGACCCTCGTTAAGTATGTTCCAACCCTATTCATCTGTATAAAAACGTGTGGATTTCTGTATGTTTTCTTGTTCTTGCTCTCCCAGCATAGAGGGACTCTATCAGGAGTCCAAATCAATGCTGCAGACTAAGAACCCTGCTATTAAAGTTGTGCTGAACTTTAAAATGTATTCGACTTCAGTTTTTACTGAACCAGACAGAGGGGAAAGAATCCGGATCGTCATTTGGTGTCAGAAGTGGGATCTTAACGGTCGTTCACCGAGAGTTCGCGGTGTAAGAGGCGGATTGTCTCACACACGGAGGAAGGAAATGGCGCCCCGATGTAAGTAATCTTAATTTACTATGTCGGTTTTCCTCCAATCCGTCAGTCTGACGACGAATCGTCCAATCGCTAACACTCGTGTGGCGTCCTTACAAGATTCAGGTCAGTCTGGCGAATACACAGAAATAGCAGGAAGAGGTCAGTGGTCGAATATCACTGAGGGTCAGCTCCGGCTGAGGGTCAGCGTACGTACTGAGGGAATAACTTGTAAGCGGTAGGTCAGTGGTTAATATCACTGAGGGTAGTCAGGGTTTAAGTTCCTGGTGATTGGATATAAACAGGAACTATTGATAAAACTTAGATGCCGCCAAAAAGGCTCAGGAATTAATTTGGAAAAATAACAGAGGTACCACAGCCAAAGAACTAATTGCTTTATGGAGACAGTACTGTAAGAATAAATATGGATAGAATTAAGTGACTAGACAAATGTTTAAAAGACAGAGACCCGAAAAAGAAAGGTTTTGTTGTTTAAGTGTACTGTCCCTTTAAAAAGCCTGTCTTGATCAGTGTTTTTTTTTGTCGGTGTTGTGGGCCACGCCCCCCTTCTTACTGTGTCTTATGTGTTTTCTTCCTTTGTGTAATGTATCTGTCTTGTCGTGTGTTTAATTCTGATACTGCTGAATTAAAATTGGAGTTATTGAGGTTAAGTGACCTATTAAATTCTGGTTCTTATAAAGTGTGGGCATGTTAAATTCCAGACATGGAATCTTCAAAAAATTGGCATTTTGAATGTTTATTTTGTGATTGGCTGTGGTTTAAAAAGAGGTTAAAAATTAACGGGATACATTAAAAAAACTATCAGGATCATTGTGATCGGAAAAGTCGGAAAGCTGGAACAGCTCGGAGCGTTGATTATAATCACATCCACTAAAAGTATGTGAAAAATAGTGTGCAAAAATATAGTATAAAGCAATCCACAAATGTGAGAAGTAAAAAAAATCAGTCAAACCTGTGTGAAGTGAAATTTTGAAGGTGGGAACTTAATCTCAAAAGGGAGAAGGATCAAGTTACTCCTACCACAAGAGCAAGTCAATATTAACCCCTTCCATCCCAAGAAGCCAGACTGTCATGCCAAGACCAGTTCAAACAGATAGAAATGACCCAGTCGGTTGAGAACTGTCTGAGGCTAACCATTACACAGGTGAACATGAGATAACAATTGGTATAGGTTATATTAGTAAAATTGTCCCAATCACTCGGAAATGCCAAAGGCTACAATTGACTGAGATAAGTTTTCACGCTACAGTGAAAAATTGATAAGAAAGGAATGTAAAACAAATCATATGAAAAGGAAGCATAGGTTAGACAATTGGAAGTCCATTACTTGAGCTATGTACTGACACAGGGTACTAAACGCCTATCAGTTTTACCCTGCCACAGTATGATAAGGAAGTTTTGACAAGTTCTGGGGCTATTCAATTTTATTTGAATTTAATAGTAGAATACAAGATCTGACCAAAGAGGGGAGACCTTCCCTGACAAATTATATAACTCGCATTGAGAATGCTAAGAAAACTCAACAATTAGATCAACACCTCCTAACTCAAGTGTTAAAACAAAGAGCCACATGGAATGGAGGTGGACATCGTAAAAAGAGATAGGCAAATATGGAGACGTAAAGTGGAGACGTAAAGATCTGTGATAAGTGATATAGCAACTGCCTTTGCCTCAGTTGTTAACACCATTGATTTGACAACATTAGATCAAAAGGTCAGAGATTTAGGGTCTCGCATTAAAGATATATTAAAAGATAAATGAAAATACAGATAAGGAATTGTCTGAGGATCAAATGCTGACCATATATTTGCAAAGGATAGCTACAGTGCTAGAAACACATGCCCAAACCATTAATAAATTAATAAAAGAGGAATATAATGTATCTTAGCAGGCGGCTGCTAATGATATCTGCTTAATGTAGTTACATCTTGAAAACACAGATTAGGACTTGGAGTTAGAAATTCCAGTCTGCAGCCCTGCGTACATCTGTATGTGGGAGAGACCGTGTTTATTTCAGACAGGCTGCGTGCTTCAGAGAGAGAGAGACTAGGCAATTTCTCTCTCCTGTTTTGTTTTCTGAATTTGTTTTGGGTAAAGGGATTATTCCTTTGGATAGATAAATAATAAATGAAGATTTGACAAATTAATCATTTGGGCTCTCAAGAAGAGCCGCAATGGATTTTCTGTGTTTCTTTTAAAACAGGTGACCCTGTTTTTTTTTGGACCACGCGAGTGTTGATGGTGCAGGATTACCAAGAGTAGTGACAAAGTTACGGTGCAACCTTTGCTGGAGAAATTTGGTGCAGGAAACGATCCAATGGTGTTAAAGATTTAAGACTTTTGCTGCAGACATCAGCAGATACCAAATGTCACAGCGTGGTGATATCAACCTGATTCTCTTCTTTTGAAAACATTTTGATTTGTTTTGTTTTAACCTATTTGTTGTCTTCCGAGACAGACTGCTCGAGGTGGGGAGATATGTGAATTTCTCTAAAGTCATTGAATTGGGCATGATAAAAAAAATCAATCTGGCATAAATATACAATCTAGTGGAAGTCAGGAAAGTGTAGTTGAGAATAGTAAATTGATAGCTTTCTCGTGGAGATATTTGTGTCCTTGCCTATGAATAATGAGAAAACTACACTCAATAGCCTGGCCACTACCCTGACATCGGGACCATGCACGGGGAGATAAGCACTCTAGACACCCCTGATCTTTTTGATAAGATAACCTGAAAACCTAAGAGTGGCTACAGTGGACATAAAAGATACAAATGTATGTTGCCATCATCTGAAACGGAGATCAGGATGAAGAACATGATTACAAAGGCCTATGGCCTGGTGAGCTATTGCAACCACTCTTTAAACAAACCAGTTGCTTTTACAGGACTGAAGCCTACAGGACATATGATGTGTCCCATGGGAAATGTTCGGAAATACCATGAGGAAGAAGAGACTGGCCAGCAGAAAGTTAATATCCAAGAACACTAAGCTCATTCCTATGAGATGCTGCTAGTATGCGGAGATACATGAAGAAGATACATTGCAGAATGAGTCTCAGACAGGCTCAGTTACTTGACAACAGCACAACAGGAAAATGGTTAATGTGGTTCAGGCGAGTGAGAAATCCTTTTAAACAAGGCACTGACACATGGTCCATAGAGAAACCAACTAATTAATGAAACAGTCAGGAAACACTGGTATCAATCAAAAGGACTGAAATTAAAGTAAAGAGGGACACAGTAATTTGGATTTCCAAAATTCAGGGTTAGGTTCCCATCAGTTAACAATAAAATTGGGAGAAACAATATTTAGAAGATATCCGCACGATGGATACAAAATTACAAAATTATGAGGGGCTCGGATAAAGTATACAGGAAGTACCTGTTTCCACTAGCAGAGGGTTCAAGAACTAGAGGACGTAGATTTAAGCTGATTGGCTGGAAAAAAATTAAAGGGATGTGTTACTGGACATTTTGTCACTGTATGTCCACATAGTGTTGGAGACAGCCTAGAAGCACAGTGTGGGTTTAATAATACCGGTACCAATCGGGATATTAACTGTACCATGGAGGCCCTAGAGGCGGATCTAAAACCCACTTAAGTGGCATATGCCGGAGAGGGCAAATATTGTGTTACAACTAATTTGAAAACGTTTAAATATGCCAATCTAACTTGTGATATTTTAAGTCCAGAATTCTACTCCATTTCTGAAGTCCTGGTTCGGATTGGACCCGAGGAACTGGTAGAGATACACCGGCATAACCTCACCACCTTACAAGTTTCTGAGAATGTCAGAAAGGACTTAAAAGAATATTAGGACACATTTGGGTATCTGCCACCCCTGTTGCCTAAATACTTGAAAGCATTGCGAATGGAGATACGCCTCGCCCAGAAGGTTTATTATAACCTACAACAGGACAATAACAACATTAAGCATGACATTGACCAAATTAAAGTCACCACCTGGTGAAATGACCTCTGGAATTTGGGACTGAATATACAGATCCATCCTTGGATTAGATTAGTTTCATATGTATTAGTCGTAGTGCAGTTTGTTGTAATGTGCTTCTTGATTTTCATTGCATGTAATAAATGTAAGCAGAGGATGAAGGGTTTGGCAAAGATAGTAAAACAGAGCCTGGGTGAGAATGTCCCCATTGTCTCTGTGGTTTCAACTAAGAACACATCTTAATGGTACCGGGAGTAGCACCCGCTGGGGTAAGCTGCATGTAAAAGGGAAGACAATTATAGTTTGATAGGATTATCAGATGCTCTGCCTCTCTTCCACCCGGACTGGTGGCCAACACGAAGGGAACCTGGTTAAGATGAGGTACAGCATCTAACGGGATATTGTAGGGAGAATTTGGATTAAGGGATATAATGGGGAGGGCACCAATTCACAGGTGTAAAATGGTCTGAAAGGTACCATTCAGTCTAGTTAGGCTGGAAACAAAATATAAAGCACCATAGGATATTTGACTATGTTAGCCTTTTCAAATTAACATGAATAGGTTTAGCTGAACAAGGACATTCGCAGCTTACTTGAGAGATGTTTAGAAGGAGTCTGTTCCTGAGAACAGATAAGAGTACAAAGGCCTATTGATGAAACATGTCTGTGTTCTATTGGGACTTCTCTAGTTCAAGGGCTAGTCATATTCATTGTTATAATTATTATAGTTTATTGCTTACTTAAATGTTGCTGCACTGCAGAACCAGTGAGCACCGTAATAATTGGTTATCATGTAATGATAAAAGGGGGGAATGAGAATCCCTACGTGGTCAGTTTTCGGTAAAATATTAAGATGCCTATGTGGCAAAGAAGCAGAATGCAAAATGGTTAGAAAGGGTTAATTAGTTAGTAACTGAGATTGGTACAGATGGCCTGGCCTCCTGCTGGGCCATATGTTTGCGTAGTCAGCAGGTTTGCATGGTCTTAGCAATGTAGAGTCTTTGATGTGATTCAAGGACTGGTCTGAATGTCTTCATGTTTATGGCAGATCAATATAGGTAACGAGCTTAGCCAAAGTTGAAAGACATTCCAGGTTGGGAGATAAGGAACAGAAGGGACAGGGAAGAACATTCCAAGTTGGAAGGTGAGGAAGTATCCCCTTTGATGTCTAACAGCAGCATGATCAGCACATGGACGATTTATGATTGGCCGGAAATAATGTAACCTCGCATGGCAACCTATGCCCGGCTTATGATTGGTGTTGACCCTCGTTAAGTATGTTCCAACCCTATTCATCTGTATAAAAACGTGTGGATTTCTGTATGTTTTCTTGTTCTTGCTCTGCCAGCATAGAGGGACTCTATCAGGAGTCCAAATCAATGCTGCAGACTAAGAACCCTGCTATTAAAGTTGTGCTGAACTTTAAAATGTATTCGACTTCAGTTTTTACTGAACCAGACTGAGGGGAAAGAATCCGGATCGTCAATAGTAGGGGACTTTAACTTTCCCAACATTGACTGGGACAGCCATAGCATTAGGGGCTTGGATGGAGAGAAATTTGTTGAGTGTATTCAGGAGGAGTTTCTCATTCAGTATGTGGATGGCCCGACTAGAGAGGGGGCAAAACTTGACCTCCTCTTGGGAAATAAGGAAGGGCAGGTGACAGAAGTGTTAGTGAGGGATCACTTTGGGACCAGTGATCATAATTCCATTAGTTTTAAGATAGCTATGGAGAATGATAGGTCTGGCCCAAAAGTTAAAATTCTAAATTGGGGAAAGGCCAATTTTGATGGTATTAGACAGGAACTTTCAGAAGTTGATTGGGAGAGTCTGTTGACAGGCAAAGGGACGTCTGGTAAGTGGGAGGCTTTCAAAAGTGTGTTAACCAGGGTTCAGGGTAAGCACATTCCTTATAAAGTGAAGGGCAAGGCTGGTAGAAGGAGGGAACCTTGGATAACTCGGGAGATTGAGGCCCGAGTCAAAAAGAAGAAGGAGGCCTATGACATGCATAGGCAGCTGGGATCAAATGGATCCCTTGAAGAGTATAGAGATTGCCGGAGTAGAGTTAGGAGTGAAATCAGGAGGGCAAAAAGGGGACATGAGATTGCTTTGGCAGATAAGGCAAAGGAGAATCCAAAGAGCTTCTACAAATACATAAAGAGCAAAAGAGTAACTAAGGACAGAGTAGGGCCTCTTAAGGATCAACAAGGTCATCTATGTGCGGAACCACAAGAGATGGGTGAGATCCTGAATGAATATTTCACATCGGTATTTACGGTTGAGAAAGGCATGGATGTTAGGGAACTTGGGGAAATAAATAGTGATGTCTTGAGGAATGTACATATTACAGAGAGTGAGGTGCTGGAAGTCTAAACGCGCATCAAGGTCGATAAATCTCCGGGACCTGATGAAATGTATCACAGGGCGTTTTGGGAGGTTAGGGAGGAAATTGCGGGTCCCCCAGCAGAGATATTTGAATCATCGACAGCTGCAGGTGAGGAGCCTGAAGATTGGAGGGTAGCAAATGTTGTGCCTTTGTTTAAGAAGGGCGACAGGGAAAAGCCTGGGAACGACAGACCGGTGAGCCTGACATCTGCAGTGGGTAAGTTGTTAGAGGGTATTCTGAGAGACAGGATCTACGGGCATTTGGAGAGGCAGGGACTGATTAGAAACAGTCAGCATGGTTTTGTGAGTGGAAAATCATGTCTCACAAATTTGATTCAGTTTTTTGAAGGGGTAACCAAGAAGATAGATGAGGGCTGTGCAGTAGACGTGGTCGACATGGACTTTAGCAAAGCCTTTGACAAGGTACCGCATGGTAGATTGTTACATAAGGTTAACTCTCAGGGGATCCAAGTTGAGGTAGCCAATTGGATACAAAATTGGATTGACGGCAGAAGACAGAGGGTGGTTGTAGAGGATTGTTTTTCGAATTGGAGACCTGTGACCAGCGGTGTGCCGTTGGGATCGGTGCTGGGTCCGCTGTTATTTGTTATTTATATTAATGATTTGGATGAGAATTTAGGAGGCATGGTTAGTAAGTTTGCAGATGACACCAAGATTGGTGGCATTGTGGACAGTGAAGAACGTTATCTAGGATTGCAACTGGATCTTGATAAATTGGGCCAGTGGGCCGATGAATGGCAGATGGAGTTTAATTTAGATAAATCTGAGGTGATGCATTTTGGTGGATCAAATCGGGCCAGGACCTACTCCGTTAATGGTAGGGCGTTGGGGAGAGTTATAGAACAAAGAGATCCTGGAGTACAGGTTCATAGCTCCTTGAAAGTGGAGTCACAGGTGGATAGGGTGGTGAAGAAGACATTCAGCATGCTTGGTTTCATTGGTCAGAACATTGAATACAGGAGTTGGGATGTCTTGTTGAAGTTGTACAAGACGTTAGTTAGGCCACACTTGGAATACTGTGTACAGTTCTGGTCACCCTATTATAGAAAGGATATTATTGAACGAGAAAGAGTGCATAAAAGATTTACTAGGATGCTACCGGGACTTGATGGTTTGACTTATAGGGAGAGGTTGGATCGGCTGTGTCTTTTTTCCCTGGAGAGTAGGAGGTTTCGTGGTGATCTTATAGAAGTCTATAAAATAATTAGGGGCATAGATTATGTCGATAGTCAAAATCATTTCCCAAATGTAGGAGGGTCTATAACGAGGCGGCATAGATTTGAGGTGAGAGGGGAGAGATACAAAAGGTTCCAGAGGGGCAATTTTTTCACTCAAAGGGTGGTGAGTGTCTGGAACGAGCTGCCAGAGGCAGTAGTAGAGGCGGGTACAATTTTGTCTTTTAAAAAGCATTTGGACAGTTACATGGGTAAGATGGGTATCGAGGGATATGGGTCAAGCGCAGGCAATTGGGACTAGCTTAGTGTTATAAACTAGGCGACATGGACATGTTGGGCTGAAGGGCCTGCTTCTATGTTGTAAACTTCTATGATTCTATGATTCTATATTGTATCATTCTGTGATATTGCGGCAGCTTCATGGCGGACATTTTGCGCTGCTTGTCGGGAGGCCATTTTGTCGACTCCCAGCTGAGCTCTTTTGCTCACAGTCCATCTCAACATTTTGTGTAAATTGCAAATCCAGACCGTCCCACATGGGGAAAGACCCTCCCAGTTCAATAGACCAACCGATCACATCTATGATGCCTTTTGGAGGAGGTGTGACGTAGTTTCCAGGAACGTTTATTCAATATTTTAATTTTAAATAATGGGGAGACAAGGCCTGAGCTGAAGTAAACGATGGAGTTTTATTAACATGGACAACAACTTACATTTAAATAGAGCTTATACAGTTACAAAACGTCCCAATGTACTTCACATGAGCAATCACACAAAATTTGACACTGAGCCAAAAAAGGAAATATTGGACAGGTGGCCAAAAGCTTGGTCAGATAGGTATTAAGGACCATCTTAAAGGAGGAGAGAGAGGGGGAGAGTTGGAGAGGTTTTGGGAGTGAATTCCAGAGCTTAGGGCCTCGGCAGCTGTAGGGGTGGTACACTGGGAAATTTGTTGTAGATTCTGACTCGTCACTGGGAGGGGCACTGAGGAGTACTGAGTCCAATTATTAGTGTCCCACTGCATCCCAGACGAACCCCCACCCTGGGCCCTTCATGTCTGTACATTGACCAAGTGTGTCACTGGAGCCCAGACTGAGCCCCAGCCTGGAACCTTCCTGTCTCTACATTGACCCATTGACTCATTGCAGCCCAGACTGAGCCCCACCCTGGGCACTTCCTGTCTGTACATTGACCCAGTGTCCCATTGCAGGCCAGACTGAGCGCCACCCTGGGCCATTCCTGTCTCTCCATTGAACCAATATCCCACTGCAGCCCAGACTGAGCCCCACCCTCTGCCCTTCCTCTCTGTACATTGACCCAGTGTCCCACTGCATCCCAGACTGAGCCCCACTCTGGGCCATTCCTGTCTTCACATTGACCCAGTGTCCCACTGCAGCCCAGACTGAGCCCCACCCTCGGCCCTTCCTCTCTGTACATTCACCCAGTGTCCCACTGCAGCCCAGACTGAGACCCACCCTGTGCCCTTTCTCTCTGTACATTGACCCAGTGTCCCACTGCAGCCCAGACTGAGCCCCACCCTGGGCCCATCCTGTCTGTACATTGACCCAGTGTCCCACTGGAGCCCAGACTGAGCTCCACCCTGGGCCCTTGCTGTCTGTACATTGACATAGTTCCCCACTGCAGCCCAGACTGAGCCCCACCCTGGGCCCTTCCTGTATGTACATTGACACAGTGTCCCACTGCAGCCCAGACTGAGCCCCACCCTGGGCCCTTCCTGTCTGTACATTGACCCAGTGTCCCACTGCAGCACAGACTGAGCCCCACCCTGGGCCCTTCCTCTCTGTACATTGACCCAGTGTCCCACTGCAGCCCAGACTGAGACCCACCCTGTGCGCTTCCCTTCTGTACATTGACCCAGTGTCCCACTGCAGCCCAGACTGAGCCCCACCCTGGGCCCTTCCTGTCTGTACATTGACCCAGTGTCCCACTGCAGCCCAGACTTAGCCCCACCCTCGGCCCTTCCTCTCTGTACATTGACCCAGTGTCCCATTGCAGCCCAGACTGAGACCCACCCTGTGCCCTTACTTTCTGTACATTGACCCATTGTCCCACTGCAGCCCAGACTGAGCCGCACCCTGTGCCCTTCCTTTCTGGACATTGACCCTGTGTCCCTCTGCAGCCCAGAGTGAGCCCCACCCTTGATCCTTCCTGTCTTTGCATTGACCCAGTGTCCCACTGCACCCCAGACTGAGCCCCACCCTGGGCCCTTCCTGTCTGTTCACTGACCCAGTGTCCCACTGCAGCCCAGACTGAGCCCCACCCTGGGCACTTCCTGTCTGTACATTGACCCAGTGTCCCACTCCAGCCAAAACTGAGCCCCACCCTGTTCCCTTCCTGTCTGTACATTGACCCAGTGTCCCACTGCAGCTCAAACTGTGCCCCACCCTGGGCCCTTCCTGTCTGTACATTGACCCAGTGTCCCACTGCAGCCCAGTCTGAGCCCCACCCTGGGCCCTTCCTCTCTGTACATTGACCTGGCATCCCACTGCAGCCCAGACTGAGCCCGACCATGGGTCTTTCATCTCTGTACATTGACCTGGTGTCCCACTGCATCCCTGACTGAGACCCACCCTGGTCCCTTCCTGTCTGTACATTGACCCAGTGTCCCACTGCAGCCCAGACTGAGACCCACCCTGGGCCCTTCCTGTCTGTACATTGACCCAGTGCCCCATTGGTGACCATCCAGCCCCGGATATCCGGCAGAATCAGCGCTGTGGGACCGGGTGACTGAGTCTCGTGACCCTGTCGCTGGGCCTCTGACGTCACAATGGGAGACGACGCTCGCTCAGCTCGAGCTGGAAACCGTTCAAGGGCCGTTCGGATTTCAACCTGGAGCGCGGCCGGTTAAAGGGGAGGGATAGAGAATCGGCCAAAAATGTTCCTATAATAAGACCAGGAATGGTTATAAATTGAAATGTTCATATAATGAGACCAGGAATGGTTATAAATTGAAATGTTCACACTTTCACACTTAGTCCGGGTCTGGATTCCCGCAGCGACTTCAGGAGTCTCTTTCCGTTTGAACTGAACTGATTCCACCTGAGCCTGTAACAGATTAAAGATTAAACAGGAAATAAACAGATTGAACAACAGTGTAAATAACAGGGAGACTAGGGTTAATATTTCAATAATAATTACAGACAAATATTACCCATAAAAGGGACTGAATCCCATTGATATTTTATTTATTACATTAAACATTAACACACACTCACCAGATCCGCTCCAGACTCCTCCGGGTCAGTATGAGGGAGCAGAGAGCGGGGACAGATCGGTCTGTGAAGGAGTTTGATCCCAGGGACAGATCCGTCAGTGACCTGTTTGTACTGAGAGCGGAGACAAGATCCTCGGTACAAGAATCTGTGAGACCGACATCATCCAGACTGTGGATCAGAGAGAGAGAAATAACAGGAATCAGGGTAAATCCCCAGTGTTTATTAATAACACTATTACTGATACTAATAATAATTCACAGTGTTTATTAATAACACTATTGCTGATACTAATAATAATTCACAGTGTTTATTATTAACATTATTTCTGATACTATTAATAATGTACAATGCTTATTAATAACACTATTACTGATACTAATAATAATGTACATCGTTTATTAATAACACTATTACTGATAATAATAATGAACAATTTTTATTAATAGCATTGCTGATACTAATAATAATGTACAGTATTTATCAATAACACTATTACTTATACTAATGTAGGTTGATTCGGGTAAGCCACCCCGAATTTGTTCAAGGCAAATCGTGTTTATCTAACCTGATAGCGTTTTTTGATGAGGCAACAGAGAGGGTAGATGAGGGCAATGCTGTTGATGTGGTGGATATGGATTTTCAAAAGGCGTTTGATAAAGTGCCACCTGGTAGGCTTGTCATCAAGATTGTGGCCCATGGAATTAATGGGTCAGAAGCAGCATGGATACTAAATTGGCTAAATGACAGGAAACATAGAGTAGTGGTGGACGGTTGTTTTTCGGACTGGAGAGAGGTGTAGAGTGGTGTTCCCCACGGGTCGGTGCTGGGCCCACTGCTTTTCTTGATATATATTAATGACATGGACTTGGGTTTTCAGGGCACAATTTCAAAATTGCAGATGACACAAAACTTGGCAGGGTAATGATCAGTGAGGAGGGTAGTGATAGACTTCACGAGGATTTCGACAGGCTGGTGGTACAGGCGGACACGTGGCAGATGAAATTTAACGCAGAAAATAAAGAGGTGTTGCATTTCGGTAGGAAAAGTGAGGAAAGGCAATATAAACTAAAGGACAAAATTCTAAAAGGTGTAAAGGAACAGAGATATCTGGGGGTATATGTCCACAAATCGTTGAAGGTAGCAGGGCAGGTTGAAAAAGCGGTTGAAAAAACATATGGGATCCTGGGCTTTAGAAATCGAGGCATGGAGTACAAAAGTATAGAAGTCATGATGAACCTTTATAAAATACTGGTTCGGCCACAGCTGGAATAGTGTGTCCAGTTCTGGGCACCACACGTTACAAACGATGTGAATGTTAGAAAGGTTGCGGAAGAGATTTACTCGAATGATTCCAGGGATGAGGGACTTTAGTTATGTGGATAGACTGGAGGAGCTGGGTTGTTCTCCTTGGTACTGGTCAAGGTTGCGAGGCGATTTGATAGGGGTATTAAAAATCATGAAGGGTCTGCACAGGGTAGATAGAGAGAAAATGTTCCCATTGGCGGAAGGGTCAAGAACCAGAGGGCATAGATTTAAGGTGATTGGCAAAAGAACCAAAGGTGATATGAGAAAAATATCTTTTACACAGCGAGCGGTTAGGATTTTGCAAAGATCCGGCATGGACTCGATGGGCTGAATGGCCTCCTTCCATGCTGTACCTTTCTTTGATTCTCTGATTCTAATGGTAATCTACAATGTTTATTAATAATACTGTTATCGACATTAACAATAATTTACACTGTTCATTAATAACACTATTACTGATACTAATAATAATGTAGAGTGTTTATTAATAACACTACGACTGTTACTAATAATAATGTACAGTGTTTATTAATATCACTTCTACTGACACTAATAATAATACAGTGTGTATCAATAACACTATTACTGATACTAATAATAATGTACAGTGTATATTAATGACAGTATTACTGATACGAATAATAGTGTACAGTGTTTATGAATAACACTATTACTGACGCTAATATTAATCTGCAGTGTTTATTAATAACATTATTACTGATACTAATAATAATGTACAGTGTTTATTAATATCACTATTACTGACGCTAATAATAATGTACAGTATTTATTAATAACACTATTACTGATATTAATAATCCACAGTGTTTATTAATAATACTATTTCTGTTACTAATAACAATGTACAGTGTTTATTAATAACACTATTACTGATACTAATAATAATGTACAGTGTTTATTAATAACACCATTACTGACGCTAATAATAATGTACAGTGTTTAATAATAACACTATTACTGACAATAATAATGTACAATGTTTATTAATAACACTATTACTGTTACTAATAATAATGTACAGTGTTTATTAATAACACCATTACTGACGCTAATAATAATGTACAGTGTTTATTAATAACAATATTACTGATATTAATAATTCAGTATTTATTAATAACACTATTACTGATACTTATAATAATGTACAGTGTTTATTAATAACACTATTATTGACAGTAATAATAATGTACAGTGTTTATTAATAACACTATTACTGACACTAATAATAATGTAGTGTTTATTAATAACACTATTACTGATACTAATAATAGTGTGCAGTGTTTATTAATAACACTATTACTGATATTAATAATCCCCAGTGTTTATTAATAATACTATTACTGATACTAATACCAATGTACAGTGTTTATCAATAACACTACTACTGATGCTACGAAGACGATACAGTGTGAAACATTCAGGAACGACAACAGCTTGTAATTATACAACGTGTTTAAAGCTGTAAAACATCCCCAGGTACGTAACAGAAGAGTTATCAGGCAAAATTTGTCACCGAGCGACAGAAGCAGATTTTAGGACAAGAGGTAGGTTTTAAGTAGCGTCTTAAAGAAGGAGAGAGAGGTAGAGAGGTTTAGGGAGAGAATTCCAGAGTTTATGGTCGGGACTGCTGAAGGCACGGCCTCCAATGGTGGAGGTGAGGTAATTAGGGATGCATAAGTGGCAAGAACTGGAGGAACGCAGAGATCTCGGAGGATTCTACACTACAGAGATAGGGAGGGGCGAGATCATGCAATGGTGGACGCAGCAGGAAGTTTGGTTTGGGAGAGGGGAGGGGATGTGAGTGATGAGGCAAACAACGAGGTGATCAGAGATGGCTAAATCTTTATAAAACACTGGTCGGCCTCAGCTGGAGTATTGTGTTCAATTCTGGGCATCACACTTTAGGAAGGATGTGAAGGCCTTATTGATGGTGCAGAAGAGTGACACTAGAATGGTACCAGGTGTGAGGAACTTCAGCTATGTGGAGATATTGGAGAAGCTGGGGTTGTTCTTCTTAGAACAGAAAAAGTTAAGGGGAGATCATGAACGGGTTTGACAGAGTAAATAAGGAGAGACTTTATCCAGTGGTCGAAGGGTCGGTAAGCAGAGGACACAGATTTAATGGGATCGGCAAAAGAGCCAGAAGCGACATGAGGAAAGATATTTTATGTAGCGAGTTGTAATAATATGCAATGCACTGTCTGAAAGAGAGGTGGAAGCAGATTGAATAGTAAATTTAAAAGGGAATTGGACAAATACTTGAAGGGAAACAATTACAGGGCTACGGGGAAAGAGCGAGAGAATGGGTCGAATTGCATAGCTCTTTCAAAGAGCTGGCACAGGCACGATGGGCCGAATGGACTCCTCCCCTGCTGTACCTACTATGACACTATGGCCTTCTCTGTGATTGAGGCGATGGGAATAGAGAGGCCACGTGAGATGGGAAGGTCAAGGGGGTGGCTATGAATAGGGGTAGAAAACTTTATATGAAGGGAGAGGTTACATCAGACAGGAAGGCAGAGAACTCAGATGAGATCCATTTATTATAAAGAGAATCTGACACAGTCTGGCACTTACCGCAGTTTCTGTATTTTACAGTCCGGGTTCCTCAGAGCCGCAGACAGTAGTTTCACTCCTGAATCTCCCAGTTTATTATTACCCAGATTCAAACCCGTCAGTGACCGGTTTGTACTGAGAGTCGAAACGAGATCCTCGGTACAAGAATCTGTGAGATCGGCACGATCCAGACTGGGGATCAGAGAGAAAGAAGTAGCAGGAATCAGTCTATTAATAACATTATTACCGACACTAATAATATACAATGTTTATTAAAAACTCTGTTGCTGATACTGATAATCTACAGTGTTAATTAATAGCACTATTACTGATACTAATAATAATCTACAGTGTTTATTAATAACATTACTGATAATGTAGTGTTTATTAATAACACTATTACTGATACTAATAATAATGTACAGTGTTTATTAATAACATTACTAATACTGATAATGTCTTGTTTATTAATAACACTACTACTGACACTAAATATTATGTACAGAGTTTATAATAACACTATTAATGACACAAATAATGTATAGTGATAATTACTGACACTAATAATATACCGTGTTTATTCATAACACTATTACCGATGCTATTAATGAACAGTGTTTATTAATAACACGACTACTGTTACTAACAATAATTTACAGTGTTTATTAATAACACTCTTACTAATACTGATAATCATGTAGTGTTGATTAATAACACTAATAATAATGCGCAGTGTTTATCAATAACACTACTACTGACACTACTAATAATGCACAGGGTGAAACATTCAGGAACGACGCAGCTTGTAATTATGCAACGCGTTTAAAGTAGTGAAACATCCCCAGGTGCGTCACAGGAGAGTTATCAGGCAAAAGTTGTCACAGAGCCACTTAAGACGATATTATGAGAAGCGGTAAGTTTTAAGAAGCATCTTTAAGGAGGAGAGAGAGGTAGCGAGGGTTCGGCAGGGAATCCAGAGCTTAGGACCTGGACTACTGAACGCACGGCCGCTGATGGTGTAGGTGAGGTAATTGGGGATGCACAAGAGGCAAGAATTGGAGGAATGCAGAGATCTCTGAGAATTCTACACTTGGAGGAGGTTACAGAGATAGGGAGGGACGAGATCATGCAATGGTGGACGCAGCAGGAAGTGTGGTTTGGGAGAGGGGAGGGGATGTGAGTGATGAGGCAAACAACGAGGTGATCAAAGATGGATAAACCTTTATAAAATACTGGTAGGCCTCAGCTGGAGTATTTTGTTCAATTCTTGGCACCACACTTTAGGAAGGATTTGAAGGCCTTAGATAGGGTGCAGAAGAGATTTAATAGGGTGGTACCAGAGATGAGGGACTTCAGTCATGTGGAGAGATTGGAGAAGCTGGGGTTGTTTTCCTTCGAACAGAGAAGGTTAAGGGGAGATTTGCTACAGGTGTTCAAAATCATGAACGGGTGTGACACAGAAAATAAGGATAAACCCTTTCCAGTGGGAGAAGGATCGGTAACCAAAGGTCACAGGTTTAGAGTGATCAGCAAAAGAGCCAGAGGGTACATGAGGAACCTTTTTTTTAAGCAGCGAGTAGTGATGATCCGGAATGCACTGTCTGAAAGGGTGGTGGAAGTAGATTCAATAGTGACTTTCAAAAGGGAATTGGACAAATACTTGAATGGAAACAATCACAGGGCTATGGGAAAGAGCAGTGGAATGGGTCTAATTGGAGAGCGCTTTCAAAGAGGCACGGGCACAGGCACGATGCGCCGAATGCTCCTCCTGTACCTCCTATGATACAATGACCTTAATTGCGATTGAGGCGATGGGAATAGAGAAGCCACGCATAATGGGAAGGTAGAGGGGTTGGCCGTGAATAGGGGTAGGAGGGTTTATATGGAGTCAGACAGGAGGGCAGAGAACTCAGATGATATCCAGTTATTATAAACACAATCTCACAGTCTGGTACTTACCGCAGTTCCTGTATTTTACAGTCCGGGTTCCTCAGAGCCGCAAACAGTAGTTTCACTCCTGAATCTCCCAGTTTATTATTACCCAGGTTCAGATCCGTCAATGACCGGTTTGTACAGAGAGCGGAGACGAGATCCTCGATGCAAGAAGCTGTGAGACCGTTAAAATCCAGCCTCGGGATTAGAGAGAGAGAAATAACAGGAATCGGGGTAAATCCCAAATGTTTACTAATAACACTATTACTGATACTAATAATAAAGTAGTGTTTATTTATAACACTATTACTGATATTAATAAACATTGTACATTATTAATAACACTTTTACTGATACTAATAATGTACAGTGTATATTAATAACATTATTACTGATACTAATAATAATGATACTGATAATATTCTGCAGTGTTTAATAATATCAGTATTACTGATAATAATGTAGATTTTTAAAAATCACACTATTGCTGATATTGATAATCATGTACAGCGTTTATTAAGAACACTGTTACTGACACTAATAATTTTGTGCAATGTTCATTAATAACACTATTACTGACACTAATAATTGTGTACAATATTTATCAATAACATTGTTACTGACACTGGTACTGTACAGTGTTTATTAATAAAACTATAACAGATACTGATAATAATGTACAGTGTTTATTCATAACAATATTACTGATTCTAATAATATACTGATTTGATTAATAACACTATTACTGAAGCTGATAATAATGTACAATATTTTAATAACTATTACTGACACTAATAATTATGTACAGTATATATTAGTAACACTATTAATGACACTGGTAGTAATGTACAGTGTTCATTAATAACACTATTTGTGATACTAATAATGTACAGTGTTTATTAGTAACACGATCACTGATACTGATAATGTACAGTGTTTATCAATAACACTATTACTGATGCCGATAATACAGTGTTTATTAATAACACTTACTGACACTAATAATGATGTACAGTGTTTAATAATAACACTATTGCTGATAATATTCTGCAGTGTTTAATAATATCAGTATTACTGATAATATAGAATTTTTTTTAATAACACTATTGCTGATATTGATAATAATGTGAAGTGTTTATAAATAACACTATTACTGATACTGGTAGTAATGTACAGTGTTTATTAATAACACTATTACTGACACTGGTAATAATGTACAGTGTTTATTAATAAAACTAGAACAGATACTGATAATAATGTATAGTGCTTATTAATAACACTATTACTGACACTAATAATAAAGAAAAGTGTTACATATCCGGTTATTATAAACCCAATCTCACAGAGTCTGATACTTACCACAGTTCCTGTATTTTACAGTTTGGGTTCCTCAGAGCCGCAGACAGTCGTTTCACTCCGGAATCTCGCAATTTATTATTACTCAGGTTCAGAACCGTCAGTGACCGGTTTGTACTGAGAGCGGAGACGAGATCCTCGGTACAAGAATCTGTGAGACCGACATTATTCAGCCTGAGGATCAGAGAGAGAGAAATAACAGGAATCAGGCAAATCCCCAGTGATTATTGATAACATTATTACTGAAACTAACAAGAGTGTACAATGTTTTTAATAACACTATTACTGTTACAAATAATAATGTACAGTGTTTTTAATAACACTATTACTAATACTAATCATGTACAGTGTTTATTAATAGCACTATTACTGATACTAATAATAATGTACATTGTTTACTAATTACTCTATTACTGCTACTGATAATGTACAGTATGTATTAATAATACTATTACGGACAGTAATAATAATGTACAATATTCATTGACAACAATATTACCGATGATAATATGCAGTGTTTATTAATAACTCTATTATTGATTCTAATAATAATGTACAGATTATTTGATAACACTATTAGTGATAATAATACACTGTGTTTATTAATAACAACGTTACTGACACTAATGATGATGTGCACTGTTTAATAATAACACTATTACTGAAGCTGATAATAATGCAGTGTTTTTAATATCTATTACTGACACTAATAATTATGTACAGTGTTTATTAGTAACACTATTAATGACAGTGATAGTAATGTACAGTGTTCATTAATAACATCATTACTGATACTAATAAGGTACAGTGTTTATCAATAACACTATTACTGATGCCAATAATGCAGTGTTTATTAATAACACTTATTGACACTAAAAATGATGTTCAGTGTTTAATAATAACACAATTACTGATAATATTCTGCAATGTTTAATAATATCAGTATTACTGATAATAATGTAGAATTTGTTAAATAACACTACTGCTGATATTGAAAATGTACAGCGTTTATTAATAACACTATTACTGACACTAAGAATTGTGTGCATTGTTTATTAATAACACTATTTCTGATAGCTGATAGTAGTAGCAATGTACAGTGTTTATTGGTAACACTATTACTAATACTGATAATGTACAGTGATTATTAATATGACTCTTGCTGATACTGATGTACAGTGTTTATTGGTAACACTATTACTGGCACTAATAATAATATACAGTGTTAGACATCCCATTATTCTAAAGACAATCTCACACAGTCTGATACTTACCGCATTTTCTGTATTTTACAGTATGGGTTCCTCAGAGCCGCAGACAGTGGTTTCATTCCTGAGTCTCCCAGGTTATTGTACCCCAGTCTAAACACAAAGAAATAAAGTGAGAAACAAATTGGGGTAAATTTTAATTAGGAGCCGAGGAAGGAGGTGCGTAGGCGGGGGGGGGGGGGGGGGGGGGCGGGGGGGATGGTGGCGCGGAGGAGAATTCCTGATGGGGAACCCGGAATTACGGGTTCCCCAGACGTCCGTACGATTTTGACGTCAGGACATCTTTCATTTTTGGCAGCAATTTCCTTGAACTGCGAGATCAAATAACATCAGTGTTCTTTTCCGGGCTGTGTGAGCGGGTAAAAGATCTCTACGGCCCATCAACCAATCAGTTTGAAGCAAGCCAGGCTGTGAGATCCTTGAAGTGCAGTTCATTCCCAAAGAGCGCAAACTAAAAACCAGGAAGTCCCCGATAAGGTTTTATAAAATGAAGGAGAGAGCGAAATAAAGAGAGGATAAGATTAAAAGACTGAGAGAAAGGAGACAGAAGGAAAAAGTAACAACAAAAATTCATTACATTTTTTTAAATGTCCAAAACTAGTAAATTCAGGAGTAACGGGACTCCACGTTTTGAAAAGTTAATATTTAGTGCCAGAGATATTATTTGGCAGTCATTAAGACTTACCACGCTGTTAAAAATGATTTTGTCCTTTAAAAACCGAGCGTATCTGTTGTATGGCGATATTTGTTAGTTTCCTGCTGGGCAGAAGAGCAATTTGCCGCTGATCTATTGATTACAGCCGGCAATATCCCTTTAATGTGAAGGTCACATTCCCGGCGAACCAGGAAGAGTAAATTCTGGATTTCCGCCTTTAATTGCGCATGAGGGGTCGCTGCAACTTGCTCTTCGATTTCACCACGAATAACGGTGAGCGCTGTTAGGCTCACAGTTACTTTAAAACGAATTTCCAGCCCAATGGCTAAATACATCAGGCTAAGAGTTGGCTAACGTTACCTATTGTTCCAGCTCCTACAATTTGCAGTCCAGCACGAAATCAGCCATAGTCTCGTAACGAGGATGCAAGATAACAGATGTTACCAGAACAGAGAACTCTGCAAGGACGACTCTTAACCTGGTTAACCTAAAGGCAGAGAGCTACCTCGCAAAAAGGGCCCTCGTGACACCCTCGGCAACGAAGAAAGATAAAGGTCAGTAGAGCTATAGGTAGAAGGACAGCTTGGAGCTACCGGACCGCTCACCAGGAACACCCAGGGACCCTGGATCTGATCAACACATGACCGATGATAGAAGCACCTTAATCATCTGTCCCATTCTGTAACGTACAATTAGCTACTGATTTGTGCCATGTTGGAGTATCAATAAACACCCATACCCCAAAAGGAAGCTCGTTGTCCGAATCAGTAAATCTGCTGCAGATGTAAACTGGCTGGGAGTGAAATTGGACATTGGCGATGACGCAAAATAAGCGGAATCGCATTGATGGCCTTTTAAAGCACACGTCTGGTAATCGGTTCTATTGGAGTGAACGAGACTGAATATTGAACAGAGTGTATCACAAGTGACTAAAGGGATATCGTCTGTTCTGCTCGACGTTCCACCCATTTACGATTTTATCCCCGCGAACAATTCACTATCACTGGTTTCACGCTACGAGTGAAGACCAATCTCACCCCTCTCGGTATTTATTAAATAAAGTGCTGTCTGTGTGAAACCTTTAAATGTCCCTCAGTCCGGTCTCATTCCCTAATGATCAGAATTACCCTCCTGGAGGTCAGTGACCAGCCCCGTCATATTTGGTCCTCGCACACGGATTACCGGGAAATCCCTTGTCCATTACAGGCGGTTTTACCGGAACCCGTCTACTGTGTGCGAAATCCAGCTGGTGATGCAGATTGTAAGAAAAAGTCTCTGTGATACAATTGGGCAACGGGGGAGTTTTGGAGCCTTTAAAACAGCAGGTTTCGTTTTTTAAAGAACAGAATTGGGAAAAAAATGAAACAATTATCAGCCGAAAACGTCCATTTACCTCATTTTCTCAATCGAACACATTTTTGGCCCCTCTGCAGAAGCCATTTTATTACATATCATGATATGGTAAATTATTGGTACATTTTAAATTATTTTGATTTGCATTGGTGTTGGGGAATTACTTACCAATCCTCTCATCATTGTCATATTTGTGTTGAATCTGCTTCTCTCTGGTTTAATTGAACTGTTTGTTTCCCTTCATTACAGAGCAACAACACAATCCGTGACTGTTCCACAATTGACGAAACAGTTAGAGACAAATAAACAGTTACCTCAACACCTGGCATTTGTGCAGTGCGGGTCCCAGCCGCTGGAGTCCTTCACACTGAATGGAGCAGTTCCACAGATCTAGGTGTTTTATTGCATCACAGAGTCCAATGACATGAGACAGCACCGCACAGTCAATCGGGGTCAGTCGCAATGCTTCCCCTGAGTTCAAGTGTCCAAATGTAAGTGTTTCCAGAGATCCCAATGTGACCCGAGCCAGTGTTTGATTCTGAGACTCAAACAGGTAGTGGAATGTGTTCAGGAGGTTCCTTTTACCAGTTTGACTCTCTGTTTTTCCAATCTGTCCTTCAACCTTCTCCTTCACCCAGTCAATCACTCCGCAGATTGTGCGATGAAGAAATGGACCCAGAAACTCCTCCAGGGGCCGAGCTGACTGTGAGGAGGAGAGACCAACAACAAAACGGAGAAATATCTCAAATCGCCCATCTTCCTTGCTGTGGGCTTCACTGAGGAGTTTCCTGATGTCCCCTGGATCTGGAGTCAGGAATTGTGCGAGTGCGGCTACAAACTCTTGGATGGTGAGGTGCGGGAATGTGTAAACCAGACCCTGGGCAGAATCATCTCTCTCCAAAAGTTCCATCATGAACCCAGACAGGAACTGGGAAGGTTGCAGATTGTACTTGATCAAATCTCCATTTCTAAACACAATCTTCTTCTCGGAGACTCCTGTGAAGGCCATCTCACCGATCTTCAGTAACACATCACGGGGGGATTCAATCTCTCGGCCATGGTTTTTCAGAATGTTGTAAATATAGTAGGAATATAGTTGGGTGATGGTCTTGGGAACTCGCTTTTGTTTCCTGTCTCTTTGTGTGAAGAAGGGACCCAGTGACAGACCGAGGATCCAGCAGTAGGAAGGGTTGTAACACATGGTGTACAGGAGCTCGTTCTCGTCCACATGTTTGAAAACAGCTGCTGCCACCACCTGATCTTCAAAAAACTTGTTGAAATATTCCTTCCGTTCGTCACCAACAAATCCTAGGATTTCAGCCCAGACACTGATCTCAGCCTTTTCCAATAAATGTAATGCAGTGGGGCGGCTGGTCACTAGCACTGAACATCCTGGGAGCAGCTTGTGCTGTATTAAACTGTACACAATGTCAGACACTTTACACCGCCATTCGGGATCTGTGCACATGTACTGAGGTTCTGTATTTCTCCGATTCTCAGTAAAATCGATACTGTCCTTGAATTCATCTAAACCATCGAATATAAACAGTAATCTCTCTGGGTTCTTCCAGAGTTCTCCCAGAATATTCCTCAAATAAGGATAGAAAATAAGTATCAGATTCCACAGGTTTATGCTGCAGTTAACAGCGTTTAACTCACGGAATTTAAAACTGAAAACAAATTGAAAGTGTGGGTATATTTTCCCAGTGGCCCAGTCATAAACAATCTTTTGTACCATTGTTGTTTTTCCAATCCCCGCGACTCCGCTCACTGCTGCTGAACTCCCAGATTTAGATTTTCTCTGGGAAAAACTGCTCTGGAACAATTGATCAGTTCGGATTTTTTCCAGTTCTCTCCGGAGATGTTTCTCTCTCCACTCCTCATGGTCTCGGCCTCTTGCCAGCAGTTCATGTTCTACAAGTGTCCGATCTCGAACAGTAGAAATGATCGTTAGTTCAGTGTATAGAGTGACCAGCTGGAAAATCTTAACCTTCTCCTTTATTAGGATCGTGTTCACTCTCAGTGTTTCAGTTTGGACCCGGAGTGTTTCCTTGTGTTTCTGTTGAACATCTTCAATTAGAACAGACAAAATGTGGTTCTCAATGTTAGTTGTATTGACATAAAAACAAATTGTCAATCTCGCTTTACTATTCAGTAAAATGTTCCGAGATTGAATTCACAGCTTCAATAGAGGTGCGAGCAGGAAATTAAACTCAGTTACTGAGAACATCTCTTGAAAGTGAATAATGGCGGAGAAAAGTTTCAAATCCTCACTTGATTCTTATACTTAATGAACATGGAGATTTCTATGAAGGTGATATTTTCCCTCTGATGTTTAATACTATCAGCCCTGCCCTGTACCATGGACATCTCATTTCAAATCCACACATGATCATGGTTATGCGACAGAAGTTCTCGTGGATCAGTCTATGAAATTGTCAGTGGTGCTGACCTTCAGCGGAAATGTGAAATCGGGTATTGGGTATCAGTGGAAGAGGGACAGACTGTGAATGGACAGAAATTCCACTCGGTGTTCTAATTGACCGTGATAAGATTCCGACCCCTTACCCTCTCCATCACATAGGCCACCTTCTTCCACCTCCGTGATATTACCCGTCTCCTCTACTCCCTCAGCCCATTT
The DNA here is from genome assembly GCF_035084215.1 of Heptranchias perlo. Classification (NCBI taxonomy): domain Eukaryota; kingdom Metazoa; phylum Chordata; class Chondrichthyes; order Hexanchiformes; family Hexanchidae; genus Heptranchias; species Heptranchias perlo. The sequence continues at coordinate 3,407,623 of NW_027139644.1, read as the reverse complement.
GCTGCTGAAACCCCCATCAATGCCTTTATTACATCCAGACTCGCCTATTCAAATGCTCCCCTGGCCAGCCTCCTACCTTCTGTAAACTTGAGCTCATCCGAAACTCTGCTGCCCGTGTCTGAACTCACGCCAAGTCCCGTTCACCCATCACCCCTGTGCTCACTGACTTACATTGACTCCCGGTGTGGAAAAGCCTCGATTTTTAAATTTTCATTCTTATTTCTACATCCCTCCGTGGTCCTCGCCCTTCCCTGTCTCTGTAACCTCCGCCAGCACTACGCTTCTCCAATTGTTGTGCATCACCCGAATTCCATCACTCGATTGGCGGCCTTGCCTTCAACTGCATAGGCACTAAATTCTGAAATTCCCTCCCTTAACCTCTCCACCTCTTAACAGAAGCCCCACTGTTATTGTATCAGACCTCGGGCAGGTTATCTGGGATATTGTGGGCACTGGGAGAGGGACAGACTGGGAATGAACAGAAGTTCCACTGTTATTGTATCAGACCTCGGGCAGGTTATCTGGGATATTGTGGGCACTGGGAGAGGGACAGACTGTGAATGGACAGAAGTTCCACTGTCATTGTATCAGACCTCGGGCAGGTTATCTGGGATATTGTGGACACTGGGAGAGGGACAGACTGTGAATGAACAGAAGTTCCACTGTTCAACCTCGGCTGTGAGGAAGCTTATAGAAACGGGACTCGGATATTTTATCTGGGGTATTACTTGTACTTTTATAGTCACCTGATCACAGGTAAAGATTATTGACATTCTTAAGGTACAGAGAGGAATAAGAAAGATGATTTAAGGTATTGGAGTATTGGTCGAGGGAAGGGTTTGATGTATTTTGTTTGGGCAAGAGACTTCGGTATTGAAATGTTTTAATGGAATTCAGAACATTCGTGCAGGAAACAGGCTCACAATCATCAAAATAATTAATAACGGGGAAAATTGAAAGCCAGAAATACGAAGGGAAATCAGGGTAATTTTCTCACCCAAAGGATAAGAGAGCGTGGACCAGTTACCAGGGAAGGACACTAAAGGGGCAGAGTAAGTGGGGTGAAGAGACAATCGGACGTGTTTTTGTGGATACACTGACAGGAGGGGTAGTGGGGTCATCTCTCTAACAGGGACAGACTTATTTGGGCCAAATGGCCTTTTCCTGTCTCGAATCATTCTCCTGCTAGATTGTGTTTCAGAAATTGTGAACAATTTTTCAGCAGTTTTTCACCTACATTGAACGTGTTTTCCGAACAGTCCTTTCATATCACCGATTGGAATTAGAATTTGAATTACTGCCCACATCACTCGGTGTAATGTTAGAGCAGAAAACATTCACAGTTCATTTCAACTGTTCTCCCAATAATTATACTCCGTTTCATTTTGTTCTGAATTTCCTATAATGCAGGTTTGGGAAATTACAAATCTGCTTCCATCAGTCATTCCATTGGGTCTAAAAAGACCCTGAGATAAAGGACTATTCTTTGAGTCGAATACGTTCTCTCTTTCACTGCCATTAGGAAGCCAGCCCAAAACTTTCCAATAACCCTGAGCATTGTCTTTCCCTCACAATTCGCCATTGGACTGCTCTTTACTTGTGAGCGCAGAAAATCTGGGCAGCACGTAGGAGGTGTGTTTGAAGGCTCGAAGTGTCGGGATCCTGACAGGTGTGTATGGGGACTCACAGTTTATCGGGATCCTGTCAGGTGTGTATGGGGATTCACAGTGTATCAGGATCCTGCCAGGTGTGTATGGGGATTCACAGTGTATCAGGATCCTGCCAGGTGTGTATGGGGATTCACAGTGTATCAGGATCCTGCCAGGTGTGTATGGGGATTCACAGTGTATCAGGATCCTGTCAGGTGTGTATGGGGATTCACAGTGTATCAGGATCCTGCCAGGTGTGTATGGGGATTCACAGTGTATCAGGATCCTGCCAGGTGTGTATGGGGATTCACAGTGTATCAGGATCCTGTCAGGTGTGTTTGGGATTCACAGTGTATCAGGATCCTGCCAGGTCTGAATGGGATTCACAGTGTATCAGGATCCTGCCAGGTGAATATGGGGATTCACAGTGTATCAGGATCCTCCCAGGTATGAACGTTTTTTCACAACTTTTAGCGCCTGGATCAGCTGGAGTAATAAAACATCTGCAAATTTAGAAATAATTGAGAACCACGAATGGTAACGGATCGCGCAAACGATTTAAAGATTATTAACAAATCAAAATCTAAATTTATTCTGTTTCCTCCACCCTTTGAACTTGATTCCCAAATTGTGACAATCTCTAAATAAACGGCTACAGTAAAACATTCTGATTTTCAGAAGTGAAATAAACGGTTTGAAATCTCCAGGTCATCACTTACCTTTCAGGTGACTGGGTATTTCAGATAAACCTCGTCCGATGTTCATATAATCAAATGGATCAGGACCTGTTTAAATCAATGAGCTTTCATGAAATCTGATCTGTGTAATATTAAAGTAAATTCTGCAGTGTTTCAATCTGAAATTGAATTCAGTGTGAGATTTTACTGTACCAAGTTCCTGAATCTCTTTCAGTATTTTGACCAACTTTGGTAACCTGTGCATTTTCACAAAGGATTCCCACATCACCCTTCGGGCCCGAGAGCCTTTCTCCATCACCAGATTTATTAGAAGTTTGGAACTGTCCGCCCGGTTTCCCTTCTCCGCGAGCTCAGTGACTATCTGTAAAGAATAATAATTAATATATTGAGGAGTGGAGTGAATGACAAAGATTGAGAATGAGAAGGAAAGGAGCTGCTCCGTGATGGGATCTCTCAGTTTATATTGAGGAGTGGAGTGAAAGATAAAGACTGAGAATGAGAAGGAAAGGAGCTGCTCCGTGATGGTATCTCCCAGTTTATATTGAGGAGTGGAGTGAAAGACAAAGACTGAGAATGAGAAGGAAAGGAGCTGCTCCGCGATGGGATCTCCCAGTTTATATTGAGGAGTGGAGTGAAAGACAAAGACTGAGAATGAGAAGGAAAGGAGCTGCTCCGTGATGTGATCTCCCAGTTTATATTGAGGAGTGGAGTGAAAGACAAAGACTGAGAATGAGAAGGAAAGGAGCTGCTCCGCGATGGGATCTCCCAGTTTATATTGAGGAGTGGAGTGAAAGACAAAGACTGAGAATGAGAAGGAAAGGAGCTGCTCCGCGATGGGATCACCCACTTTATATTGAGGAGTGGAGTGAAAGACAAAGACTGAGAATGAGAAGGAAAGGAGCTGCTCCGTGATGGGATCTACCAGTTTATATTGAGGAGTGGAGTGAAAGACAAAGACTGAGAATGAGAAGGAAAGAAGCTGCTCCGTGATGGGATCTCCCAATTTGTATTGAGGAGTGGAGTGAAAGACAGACTGAGAATGAGAAGGAAAGGAGCTGCTCCGTGATGGGATCGCCCAGTTTATATTGAACACAGAAAGTAATCACTGGGCTGGGTATTGATCCATTCTGAACATGGGCAGAATATTCTGTTAACACTTTGATTCAGTCATTAACGGGAATGAAAAGTGATGAAACTATAATGGAAACGAGAAATATCGTTCCAGGAGAGTGAGGGATCACTGAGAATCTGCAGTAATTTTAATGGGACTAGTTTTCTCCCTCCTTCAGTGTCCAACATGACATCAGATTACTGATTGACAATATGATACTCTTGTTTCTCACACTTACTTCCTGCTCTCACAATTTGTTGATTTGTCTAAAAATTAAACAGTAGCGAATCAGAACTGAAGTTAAAGGGAAGGGACGATTCTAAAGTTAGGGAATCAGCTGGGAAACTGGCTGAGGAATTACCACTCCTGCTTCATCACTGAGGAGAGCCGACCAATAATAATAACCGTGCTAAATATCCATCACTTTTCAGTTCGTAATTAAATGTCTGACATCCAGGTTTCTGCACATCTGCTATTGGTATGAAACCTCGGGAACCGGGAGCACTTATCCAGCAATGGGGCTCATGTAGTCAGGACTGTCATCAGCAACAACGTACATTTATATAATGCCTTTAATGCAGAAAAACGTCCCAACACTGGACCACTACTGCTAGGGTGATGATGAGATGTACAAGATGCTAGAGCCAGAGCAATAGAGAACTCTTGGGACGCAGGAAGGTCGTATGACTGGAGGAGGTCACAGAGATAGGGAGGGGCGAGGCCATGGTGTGGCTTAAACAGGAGGATGGGAATTGAAAAGTGAAGGCATTCGAAAACTGTGAGGCAATAGGTGAGTGAGCACTGGAGTGAGAGGTGAGTGGGACCTTGAGAGGGGTAGGGTACAGACAGCAACGTTTTGGATGAGCTGAAGTTTACCGAAGGCAGAGGATGGGAAGCCGGCCAGGAGAGCATTGGAATAGTTCAGTCCAGAGGAAATTTCCTCCAATGAATTATTGGAAAGACCAAACCCATCCCTTTGTCACCTACAGACTCCACTGTTCCAATGCTTCCCTGGCCGGCATCCCATCTTTCACCCTCCATAAACTTGAGCTCACCCAAAACTCTGTTGCCTGTATCCTAACTCGCACCAAGCCCCATCACCCATCACCCTCTGTGCTTGCTGACCTGCATTGGCTCCCGGTCCGACAAAGCCTCGATTTTAAAATGCTCACCGTTGTTTTCAAATCCCTCCTTGGCCCTCGCTCCTCCAGCCCTACAACCCTCTGAAATCTCTCCACTCCTCTAATTTTTGCCTTTTGCGCATCTCCGACGGCAATCGCTCCACCATTGGCCGCCGTGCCTTCAGCTCCCTCGGCCCTGAACTCTGGAATTCCCTCGCTAAATCTCTCCACCTCGATACCTCTCCTTTCCTTTAAAGACACTCCTTATAACCTACCTCTTTGACCAAGCTCTCCTAATATCTCTTCATCTGGCTCAGTGTCAAAATGTGTTTGATAATCGCTCATGTGAAGGGCCAAAGGACGTTTTACTATGTAAAAGGCGCTACATCAATGCAAGTTGATGTTACCCTGTCTTTTCTCCGGATAGATAATGAACGATCCGCTGGATATTTCCATCTCATCGTATCATTGTTTCAGATTCAGAATATTTGTAGTTTCATCCATTTCTCCTCTATTTGGCCTGTTTCTGTTCTGTAACATTCTATGATTCTAAGATGTGATAGTCTGTCAGTTCTGTTTTGTTATGTTTAAATAATCCAAACTCATTCTGTATCCAACGCACTTACGTGGTACTCCTGTCCACTGAAATGTTTCTCATGCGTTAATACGAAACTAACGCCCTCCACCCCCTCTTCAATCGCCTGTTCTAGTCTGTCCCGGTAGAATTTCGTCAACTGGAACAGTTGGTAATCGTCGCACTTTGTCAGGAACTCACTGATTGCAGTGTTCGGATCTGTGAACAAAAATGGAGAAAACTAAACACATTATCGACTTTCTATCCGGGCGGCGACATTTCCTCTTATACCAAGCGGCTGAAGCCTCTTGTGAGACACATTATCAAACACCTTCTGAAAACCCATATACACCGCATGTGCTACATTCCATTGATCTGCAAAGTCAATTCCTAAAAAATAATGTTAAAAAATGTCAAATACGACTTGAATACAGGTAATCAGTTCCAGCCTCCCCTGACCATCCCCTGTATCTCGAAATGTTCACTAATTCGACCTGGAATTACAGATTCGAGGAGTTTGCCCACTACTGACGGAGACTAATTGGTCTCCAGTTACCCGGTTTATCTTCTCTCTCTCTTGAAAAGAGACATTACTTTGGCTCTTTCTAATCCATCAGCACAGTTTTTTTTTTATCCAGAGCCTCCTCCCTGACCTCATTTAACCGCATTAGTTGTTGGTCCAGAGGCTTCTCCAATTTGGCTATTTTTGTCAGATCCAAATCCTTCTCTAGTTATCTCTAACTCTGGTCCCACATGCTCTTCCAATGCACCTATATTCCCACTAACAACATCAATGTTAGAATATTCATTAATCGCCCATCAAAATGTTACAAACAGGAAGATTTTGTTCTGAGTCCCTCGTAAACCTAAACCATATGGTCTCATAGATCCGGAACCATATGTCTTAAGCTTCTGAATTTCCAAATGTGTTTGGAATTATTTGCACATTCACAGACACAACATTTAATCCCACCTCCGATTTTGTCCGAATTTTAAACATTATTCTCGTTCATTTCGACAACCAATTACGATCACTCACTACTTCAAAATAATAACTTTCTCTCTCACGACTTCAAAATAATAACTTTATCACTCACTACTTCAAAACAATAAATTTTTCTCTCACTACTTCAAAGCAATAACTTCATCTCACACAACTTCAAAAAAATAACATTATGGCTCACGACTTCAAAACAATAACTTTATCTTTCAATACTTCAAAACAATAACTTTATCTCTCAATACTTCAAAACAATAACTTTATCTCTCAATACTTCAAAACAATAACTTTATCTCTCAATACTTCAAAACAATAACTTTATCTCTCAATACTTCAAAAAAATAACTTTATCTCTCAATACTTCAAAACAATAACTTTATCTCTCAATACTTCGAAACAATAACTTTATCTCTCAATACTTCAAAACAATAACTTTATCTCTCAATACTTCAAAACAATAACTTTATCTCTCACTACTTCAAAACAATAACTTTATCTCTCACTACTTCAAAACAATAACTTAATCTTTCAATAATTCAAAACAACAACTATATCTCGCAATACTTCAAAAAAATAACGTCATCACACAATACTTCAAAACAATAACTTTAACTATCAATAATTCAAAACAATAACTTTATCTATCAGTACTTCAAAACAATAACTTTATCTCTCACTGTGTCAAAACTTTTATTTTATTTTTCAATACTTCAAAACAATAAACTTATCTCTCAATACTTCGAAACAATAACTTTATCTCTCAATACTTCGAAACAATAACTTTATCTCTCAATACTTCGAATCAATAACTTTATTTCACACAACTTCAAAACAATAACTTTATCTCTCACTACTTCAAAATAATAACTTTATTTCACACAACTTCAAAACAATAACTTTATTTCTCAATACTTCAAATCAATAACTTTATCTCTCAATACTTCAAAACAATATATTTATCTCTCAATACTTCGAAACAAAGCTTTATCTCTCAATTATTCAAAATAATAACTGTGTCTCTCACTACTTCAAAACAATAACTTTAACTCTCAGTACTTCAAAACAATAACTTTATCACTCAATTTATCAAAACAATAAATTTATCTCTCACTACTTCGAAACACAGCTTTATCTCTCACTATTTCAAAACAATAACTTTATCTCTCAATACTTCGAAACAATGAATTTATCTCCCAATACTTAAAAATAATAACTTTATCTCTCAATACTTCAAAACAATCACTTTATCTCTCACGACTTCAAAACAATCACTTTATCTCTCACGACTTCGAAACAATGAATTTATCTCCCAATACTTTAAAATAATAACTTTATCTCTCAATACTTCAAAACAATCACTTTATCTCTCAATACTTCAAAACAATAACTTTATCTCTCAATCCTTCAAAACAATAACTTTATCTCTCAATACTTCAAAACAATAACTTTATCTCTCAATCCTTCAAAACAATAACTTTATCTCTCAATACTTCAAAACAATAACTTTATCTCTCAATACTTCAAAACAATAACTTTATCTCTCAATACTTCAAAACAATAACTTTATCTCTCACTATTTCAAAACAATAACTTTATCTCTCAATACTTCAAAATAATAACTTTATGTCTCAATGCTTCAAAACAATAACTTTATCTCTCAACACTTCAAAACAATAACTTTATCTCTCACTACTTCCAAACAATAACTTTATCTCTCACGACTTCAAAACAATAACTTTATCTCTCAATACTTCAAAACAATAACTTTATCTCTCAATACTTCAAAACAATAACTTTATCTCTCAATACTTCAAAACAATAACTTTATCTCTCAATACTTCAAAACAATAACTTTATCTCTCAATACTGAAAAACAATAACTTTATCTCTCACTATTTCAAAACAATAACTTTATCTCTCAATACTTCAAAACAATAACTTTATCTCTCAATACTTCAAAACAATAACTTTAACTCTCACTACTTCAAAACAATAACTTTATCTCTCAATACTTCAAATCAATAACTTTATCGCTCACTGCTTCAAATCAAGAACTTTATTTCTCACTACTTCAAATCAATAACTTTATCTCTCACTGCTTCAAATCAAGAACTTTATCTCTCACAACTTCAAAACAATAACTCTATCTCTCACTACTTCAAAACAATAACTTTAACTCTCAGTACTTCAAAACAATAACTTTATCTCTCACTGCTTCAAATCAATCACTTTATCTCTCACTGCTTCAAATCAAGAACTTTATCTCTCACTACTTCAAAACAATATCTCGATCTCTCACTACTCCAAAACAATAACTCTATCTCTCACCACTTCAAAACAATAACTTTATCTCTCAATTCTTCAAAACAATAACTTTATCTCCCACTACTTCGAAACATTAACTTTATCTCTCACTATTTCAAAACAATAACTTCATCTCACAACACTTCGAAACAATAACTTTATCTCTCACTACTTCAAAACAATAACTTTATCTCTCACTACTTCAAAACAATAACTTTATCTCTCAATACTTCAAAACCATAAGTTTATCTCTCAATACTTCAAAACAATAACTTTATCTCTCAATACTTCAAAACAATAACTTTATCTCTCAGTACTTCAAAACAATAACTTTATCTCTCAATACGTCAAAACATTAACTTTATCTCTCACTATTTCAAAACAATATCTCGATCTCTCACGACTCCAAAACAATAACTCTATCTCTCACCACTTCAAAACAATAACTTTATCTCTCAATACTTCAAAACAATAACTTTATCTCTCAATGCTTCAAAACAATAACTTTATCTCTCAATACTTCAAAACAATAACTTTATCTCTCAATACTTCGAAACAATTACTTTAACTCTCAGTACTTCAAAACAATAACTTTATCTCTCACTAGTTCAAAACAATAACTTTAACTCTCAGTACTTCAAAACAATAACTTTATCTCTCACTGCTTCAAATCAAGAACTTTATCTCTCACAACTTCAAAACAATAACTCTATCTCTCACTACTTCAAAACAATAACTTTAACTCTCAGTACTTCAAAACAATAACTTTATCTCTCACTGCTTCAAATCAATCACTTTATCTCTCAATATTCCAATGCAATAACTCAATCTCTCACTGCTTCAAAACAATAACCTTATCTCTCAATGCTTCAAAACAATAACTTTGTCTCTCACTACTTCAAAACAATAACTTTATCTCTCAATACTTCAAAACAATAACTTTATCTCTCACTACTTCAAAACAATCACTTTATCTCTCACTATTCCAAAGCAATAACTCAATCTCTCACTTCTTCACAACAATAACCTTATCTCTCAATGCTTCAAAACAATAACTTTATCTCTCAATACTTCAAAACAATCACTTTATATCTCACTACTTCAAAACAATCACTTTATCTCTCACTATTCCAAAGCAATAGCTCAATCTCTCACTGCTTCAAAACAATAACCTTATCTCTCAAAGCTTCAAAACAATAACTTTATCTCCCACTACTTCAAAACAATAACTTTATCTCTCCATACTTCAAAACAATAACTTTATCTCTCAATACTTCAAAACCATAAGTTTGTCTCTCAATACTTCAAAACAATAACTTTATCTCTCAATACTTCAAAACAATAACTTTATCTCTCAGTACTTCAAAATAATAAATTTATCTCTCAATACGTCAAAACATTAACTTTATCTCTCACTATTTGAAAACGATATCTCGATCTCTCACTACTCCAAAGCAATAACTCAATCTCTCACTGCTTCAAAACAATAACCTTATCTCTCAAAGCTTCAAAACAATAACTTTATCTCTCACTACTTCAAAACAATAACTTTATCTCTCACGACTTCAAAACAATAACTTTATCTCTCACTACTTCGAAACACAGCTTTATCTCTCACTATTTCAAAACAATAACTTCATCTCTCACTACTTCGAAACAATGAATTTATCTCTCAATACTTCAAAACAATCACTTTATCTCTCACGACTTCAAAACAATCACTTTATCTCTCACTATTCCAAAGCAATAACTCAATCTCTCACAGCTTCAAAACAATAACCTTATCTCTCAATGCTTCAAAACAATAACTTTATCTCTCACAACTTCAAAACAATAACTTTATCTCTCACTACTTCAAAACAATAACTTTAACTCTCAGTACTTCAAAACAATAACTTTATCTCTCACTGTGTCAAAACTTTTATTTCATTTTTCAATACTTCAAAACAATGACTTTATCTCTCAATACTTCAAAACAATAACTTTATCTCTCACTACTTGAAATCAATAACTTTATCTCTCAATACTTCAAAACAATAACTTTATCTCTCAATCCTTCAAAACAATAACTTTATCTCTCAATACTTCAAAACAATAACTGTATCTCTCAATACTTCAAAACAATCACTTTATCTCTCACTATTTCAAAACAATAACTTTATCTCTCAATACTTCAAAATAATAACTTTATCTCTCAATACTTCAAAACAATAACTTTATCTCTCAACACTTCAAAACAATAACTTTATCTCTCACTACTTCCAAACAATAACTTTATCTCTCACTACTTCAAAACAATAACTTTATCTCTGAATACTTCAAAACAATAACTTTATCTCTCAATACTTCAAAACAATAACTTTATCTCTGAATACTTCAAAACAATAACTTTAGCTCTCAATACTTCAAAACAATGACTTTATCTCTCAATACTTCAAAACAATAACTTTATCTCTCAATACTTCAAAACAATAAATTTATCTCTCAGTGCTTCAAAACAATAACTTTCTCTCTCAATACTTCAAAACATTAAATTTATCTCTTACTATTGCAAAATAATAAATTTATCTCTCAATACTTCAAAACAATCACTTTATCTCTCAATACTTCAAAACAATAACTTTATCTCTCAATACTTCAAAACAATCACTTTATCTCTCAATACTTCAAAACAATCACTTTATCTCTCAATACTTCAAAACAATCACTTTATCTCTCAATACTTCAAAACAATAAATTTATCTCTCAGTGCTTCAAAACAATAACTTTCTCTCTCAATACTTCAAAACATTAACTTTATCTCTTACTATTGCAAAATAATAAATTTATCTCTCACTACTTCAAAACAATCACTTTATCTCTCAATACTTCAAAACAATCACTTTATCTCTCAATACTTCAAAACAATAACTTTATCTCTCAATACTTCAAAACAATAACTTTATCTCTCAATACTTCAAAACAATAACTTTATCTCTCAATACTTCAAAACAATAACTTTATCTCTCAATACTTCAAAACAATCACTTTATCTCTCACTATTTCAAAACAATAACTGTATCTCTCAAAACTTCAAAACAATCACTTTATCTCTCACTATTTCAAAACAATAACTTTATCTCTCAATACTTCAAAACAATAACTTTATCTCTCAATACTTCAAAACAATCACTTTATCTCTCACTATTTCAAAACAATAACTGTATCTCTCAAAACTTCAAAACAATCACTTTATCTCTCACTATTTCAAAACAATAACTTTATCTCTCAATACTTCAAAACAATAACTTTATCTCTCAATCCTTCAAAACAATATCTTTATCTCTCAATACTTCAGAACAATAACTTTATCTCTCACTACTTCCAAACAATAACTTTATCTCTCACTACTTCAAAACAATAACTTTATCTCTCAATACTTCAAAACAATAACTTTATCTCTCAATACTTCAAAACAATAACTTTATCTCTCAATACTTCAAAACAATAACTTTATCTCTCAATACTTCAAAACAATCACTTTATCTCTCAATACTTCAAAACAATCACTTTATCTCTCAATACTTCAAAACAATCACTTTATCTCTCAATACTTCAAAACAATAAATTTATCTCTCAGTGCTTCAAAACAATAACTTTCTCTCTCAATACTTCAAAACATTAACTTTATCTCTTACTATTGCAAAATAATAAATTTATCTCTCACTACTTCAAAACAATCACTTTATCTCTCAATACTTCAAAACAATCACTTTATCTCTCAATACTTCAAAACAATAACTTTATCTCTCAATACTTCAAAACAATAACTTTATCTCTCAATACTTCAAAACAATAACTTTATCTCTCAATACTTCAAAACAATAACTTTATCTCTCAATACTTCAAAACAATCACTTTATCTCTCACTATTTCAAAACAATAACTGTATCTCTCAAAACTTCAAAACAATCACTTTATCTCTCACTATTTCAAAACAATAACTTTATCTCTCAATACTTCAAAACAATAACTTTATCTCTCAATACTTCAAAACAATCACTTTATCTCTCACTATTTCAAAACAATAACTGTATCTCTCAAAACTTCAAAACAATCACTTTATCTCTCACTATTTCAAAACAATAACTTTATCTCTCAATACTTCAAAACAATAACTTTATCTCTCAATCCTTCAAAACAATATCTTTATCTCTCAATACTTCAGAACAATAACTTTATCTCTCACTACTTCCAAACAATAACTTTATCTCTCACTACTTCAAAACAATAACTTTATCTCTCAATACTTCAAAACAATAACTTTATCTCTCAATACTTCAAAACAATAACTTTATCTCTCAATACTTCAAAACAATAACTTTATCTCTCAATACTTCAAAACAATAACTTTATCTCTCAATACTTCAAAACAATAACTTTATCTCTCAATACTTCAAAACAATAAATTTATCTCTCAGTGCTTTAAAACAATAACTTTATCTCTCAATACTTCAAAACATTAACTTTATCTCTCACTATTTCAAAATAATAACTTTATCTCTCAATACTTCAAAACAATAACTTTAACTCTCACTAATTCAAAACAATAACTTTATCTCTCAATACTTCAAAACAATAACTTAATCTCTCACTACTTGAAATCAATAACTTTATCTCTCAATACTTCAAAACAATCACTTTATCTCTCACTATTTCAATACAATAACTTTATCACTTAATTCATCAAAACAATAACTTTATCTCTCACTACTTCGAAACACAGCTTTATCTCTCACTATTTCAAAACAATAACTTTATCTCTCAATACTTCGAAACAATAACTTTATCTCTCACTACTTCTAAACAATAACTTTATCTCTCACGACTTCGAAACAATAAATTTATCTCTCACTACTTCAAAACAATCACTTTATCTCTCACTATTCCAAAGCAATAACTCAATCTCTCACTGCTTCAAAACAATAACCTTATCTCTCAATGCTTCAAAACAATAACTTTATCTCTCACTACTTCAAAACAATAACTTTATCTCTCAATACTTCAAAACAATAACTTTATCTCTCAAGACTTCAAAACAATCACTTTACCTCTCACTATTCCAAAGCAATAACTCAATCTCTCACTGCTTCAAATCAATAACCTTATCTCTCAATGCTTCAAAACAATAACTTTATCTCTCAATACTTCAAAACAGTAACTTTATCTCTCAATACTTCAAAACAATAACTTTATCTCTCAATACTTCAAAACAATAACTTTATCTCTCAATACTTCAAAACAATAACTTTATCTCTCAATACTTCAAAACAATAACTTTATCTCTCACTGTGTCAAAACTTTTATTTCATTTTTCAATACTTCAAAACAATAACTTTATCTCTCAGTACTTCAAAACAATAACTTTATCTCTCAATACTTCAAAACATTAACTTTATCTCTCACTATTTCAAAACAATATCTCGATCTCTCACTACTTCAAAACAATAACTTTATCTTTCAATACTTCAAAACAATAACTTTATCTCTCACTATTTCAAAACAATAACTTTATCTCTCAATACTTCAAAACAATAACTTTATCTCTCAATACTTCAAAACAATCACTTTATCTCTCACTATTTCAAAACAATAACTGTATCTCTCAAAACTTCAAAACAATCACTTTATCTCTCACTATTTCAAAACAATAACTTTATCTCTCAATACTTCAAAACAATAACTTTATCTCTCAATCCTTCAAAACAATATCTTTATCTCTCAATACTTCAGAACAATAACTTTATCTCTCACTACTTCCAAACAATAACTTTATCTCTCACTACTTCAAAACAATAACTTTATCTCTCAATACTTCAAAACAATAACTTTATCTCTCAATACTTCAAAACAATAACTTTATCTCTCAATACTTCAAAACAATAACTTTATCTCTCAATACTTCAAAACAATAACTTTATCTCTCAATACTTCAAAACAATAAATTTATCTCTCAGTGCTTTAAAACAATAACTTTATCTCTCAATACTTCAAGACATTAACTTTATCTCTCACTATTTCAAAATAATAACTTTATCTCTCAATACTTCAAAACAATAACTTTATCTCTCACTACTTCAAAACAATAACTTTATCTCTCAATACTTCAAAACAATAACTTTAACTCTCACTAATTCAAAACAATAACTTTATCTCTCAATACTTCAAAACAATAACTTAATCTCTCACTACTTGAAATCAATAACTTTATCTCTCAATACTTCAAAACAATCACTTTATCTCTCACTATTTCAATACAATAACTTTATCACTTAATTCATCAAAACAATAACTTTATCTCTCACTACTTCGAAACACAGCTTTATCTCTCACTATTTCAAAACAATAACTTTATCTCTCAATACTTCGAAACAATAACTTTATCTCTCACTACTTCTAAACAATAACTTTATCTCTCACGACTTCGAAACAATAAATTTATCTCTCACTACTTCAAAACAATCACTTTATCTCTCACTATTCCAAAGCAATAACTCAATCTCTCACTGCTTCAAAACAATAACCTTATCTCTCAATGCTTCAAAACAATAACTTTATCTCTCACTACTTCAAAACAATAACTTTATCTCTCAATACTTCAAAACAATAACTTTATCTCTCACTACTTCAAAACAATCACTTTATCTCTCACTATTCCAAAGCAATAACTCAATCTCTCACTGCTTCAAAACAATAACCTTATCTCTCAATGCTTCAAAACAATAACTTTATCTCTCACTACTTCAAAACAATAACTTTATCTCTCCATACTTCAAAACAATAACTTTATCTCTCAAGACTTCAAAACAATCACTTTACCTCTCACTATTCCAAAGCAATAACTCAATCTCTCACTGCTTCAAAACAATAACCTTATCTCTCAATGCTTCAAAACAATAACTTTATCTCTCAATACTTCAAAACAGTAACTTTATCTCTCAATACTTCAAAACAATAACTTTATCTCTCAATACTTCAAAACAATAACTTTATCTCTCAATACTTCAAAACAATAACTTTATCTCTCAATACTTCAAAACAATAACTTTATCTCTCAATACTTCAAAACAATAACTTTATCTCTCACAACTTCAAAACAATAACTCTAACTCTCACTACTTCAAAACAATAACATTAACTCTCAGTACTTCAAAACAATAACTTTATCTCTCACTGTGTCAAAACTTTTATTTCATTTTTCAATACTTCAAAACAATAACTTTATCTCTCAGTACTTCAAAACAATAACTTTATCTCTCAATACTTCAAAACATTAACTTTATCTCTCACTATTTCAAAACAATATCTCGATCTCTCACTACTTCAAAACAATAACTTTATCTTTCAATACTTCAAAACAATAACTTTATCTCTCACTATTTCAAAACAATAACTTTATCTCTCAATACTTCAATACAATAACTTTATCTCTCAATACTTCAAAACAATCACTTTATCTCTCACTATTTCAAAACAATAACTGTATCTCTCAAAACTTCAAAACAATCACTTTATCTCTCACTATTTCAAAACAATAACTTTATCTCTCAATACTTCAAAACAATAACTTTATCTCTCAATCCTTCAAAACAATATCTTTATCTCTCAATACTTCAGAACAATAACTTTATCTCTCACTACTTCCAAACAATAACTTTATCTCTCACTACTTCAAAACAATAACTTTATCTCTCAATACTTCAAAACAATAACTTTATCTCTCAATACTTCAAAACAATAACTTTATCTCTCAATACTTCAAAACAATAACTTTATCTCTCAATACTTCAAAACAATAACTTTATCTCTCAATACTTCAAAACAATAACTTTATCTCTCAATACTTCAAAACAATAAATTTATCTCTCAGTGCTTTAAAACAATAACTTTATCTCTCAATACTTCAAAACATTAACTTTATCTCTCACTATTTCAAAATAATAACTTTATCTCTCAATACTTCAAAACAATAATTTATCTCTCACTACTTGAAATCAATAACTTTATCTCTCAATACTTCAAAACAATCACTTTATCTCTCACTATTTCAATACAATAACTTTATCACTTAATTCATCAAAACAATAACTTTATCTCTCACTACTTCGAAACACAGCTTTATCTCTCACTATTTCAAAACAATAACTTTATCTCTCAATACTTCGAAACAATAACTTTATCTCTCACTACTTCTAAACAATAACTTTATCTCTCACGACTTCGAAACAATAAATTTATCTCTCACTACTTCAAAACAATCACTTTATCTCTCACTATTCCAAAGCAATAACTCAATCTCTCACTGCTTCAAAACAATAACCTTATCTCTCAATGCTTCAAAACAATAACTTTATCTCTCAATACTTCAAAACAATAACTTTATCTCTCACTACTTCAAAACAATCACTTTATCTCTCACTATTCCAAAGCAATAACTCAATCTCTCACTGCTTCAAAACAATAACGTTATCTCTCAATGCTTCAAAACAATAACTTTATCTCTCACTACTTCAAAACAATAACTTTATCTCTCCATACTTCAAAACAATAACTTTATCTCTCAAGACTTCAAAACAATCACTTTACCTCTCACTATTCCAAAGCAATAACTCAATCTCTCACTGCTTCAAAACAATAACCTTATCTCTCAATGCTTCAAAACAATAACTTTATCTCTCAATACTTCAAAACAGTAACTTTATCTCTCAATACTTCAAAACAATAACTTTATCTCTCAATACTTCAAAACAATAACTTTATCTCTCAATACTTTAAAACAATAACTTTATCTCTCAATACTTCAAAACAATAACTTTATCTCTCAATACTTCAAAACAATAACTTTATCTCTCACAACTTCAAAACAATAACTCTAACTCTCACTACTTCAAAACAATAACATTAACTCTCAGTACTTCAAAACAATAACTTTATCTCTCACTGTGTCAAAACTTTTATTTCATTTTTCAATACTTCAAAACAATAACTTTATCTCTCAGTACTTCAAAACAATAACTTTATCTCTCAATACTTCAAAACATTAACTTTATCTCTCACTATTTCAAAACAATATCTCGATCTCTCACTACTTCAAAACAATAACTTTATCTTTCAATACTTCAAAACAATAACTTTAACTCTCACTACTTCAAAACAATAACTTAATCTCTCACTACTTGAAATCAATAACTTTATCTCTCAATACTTCAAAACAATAACTTTATCTCTCAATACTTCAAAACAATAACTTTATCTCTCAATACTTCAAAACAATAACTTTATCTCTCAGTACTTTAAAACAATAACTTTATCTCTCACTGTGTCAAAACTTTTATTTCATTTTTCAATCCTTCAAAACAATAACTCTGTCTCTCACTACTTCAAAACAATAACTTTATCTCTCAGTACTTTAAAACAATAACTTTATCTCTCACTGTGTCAAAACTTTTATTTCATTTTTCAATCCTTCAAAACAATAACTTTATCTCTCAATACTTCAAAACAATCACTTTATCTCACTATTTCAAAACAATAACTTAATCTCTCAATACTTCAAAACAATCACTTTATCTCTCACTATTTCAATACAATAACTTTATCTCTCAATACTTCAAAACAATAACTTTATCTCTCATTACTTCGAAACAATCACTTTATCTCTCACTATTTCAAAACAATAACTTTATCTCTCAATACTTCAAAACAATAACTCTATCTCTCACTACTTCAAAACAATAACTTTATCTCTCACGACTTCAAAACAATAACTTTATCTCTCAATACTTCGAAACAATCACTTTATCTCTCACTATTTCAAAACAATAACTTTATCTCTCAATACTTCAAAACAATAACTTTATCTTTCAATACTTCAAAACAATAACTTTATCTCTCAATACTTCAAAACAATCACTTTATCTCTCACTATTTCAAAACAATAACTTTATCTCTCACTACTTCAAAACAATAACTTTACCTCTCAATACTTCCAAACAATCACTTCATCTCTCACTACTTCAAATCAATAACTTTATCTCTCACTACTTCAAAACAATAACTTTCTCTCTCAATACTTCAAAACAATAACTTTATCTCTCACTACTTCAAAACAATAACTTTATCTCTCACTACTTCGAAACAATAACTCTATCTCTCACTACTTCAAAACAATAACTTTATCTCTCAATACTTCAAAACAATAACTTTATCTCTGAATACTTCAAAACCTCCTTCCTTTCTTGCTGCCCATAACTTTTCATTGTTTCATAAATCTTCTGTTTCTGCTCCAACAATTTTATTAATTCCACTCTCGCGGATATTTCCCACCCTCCAGTCATATCAGCTGAAACCCTCCCACTGCTCCATTCACCCAGTCTGTAAAACAATTGTTGGTCGGTTCAGATTGTTACGATCCCTTCCTTTCTTCCTGAACTGACTGGAGTGTCCCAAGACCGTGAACCCTTTCCTCCTGCTCCATTCACCCAGTCTGTAAAACCATTGTTGGTCAGTTCAGAACGTGACCGTCCCTTCCCTTCTCACTGACCTCACTCAAGTGCTCCAAGACCGTGAACCCTTCCCTCCTGCTCCAGCCCTGCAGCCACACATTGACCTGTCTCATATTTCCCTCCTTTAGCGGCCCAGTGTAAATCAATCCAAAGATCACAACCTGGAGGCCTTGTTTTTTAATCTACTGCCTCAGTCTTAATATTCACTCGAAAATCGTATTTCTATCCGTGTTATTGGTTCCGACCATGGCTATTCTCTATTTTCCTTTCCTTCCCAGAGATGGTCCCACCCGTTCCTGGAAATTCTTCCCTCTGGCACCAGGGATGCAACTTGGCATTCGGGACCTGCTCAGGGCTGCAGAAGTGTCTCTCTATTTCCCTGACTGTGGAATCTCCCAAAACTATCGCTCTCCTATTCCTGTGTCCCAACTGCCTCTCACCCCCGCCCCACTCGGGGTGTCCCCCTGCTCCCCGGTCTCACACTGTTACTCAGGAAGACCATCCTCTGAGTCACTGTCTCTATCCAGCTTATAGTCCCCAACACCAGGTATCTATTGGACACTTCCAGTACTCGGGAGATCCCGCTACCTGTGACTGCACTGTCACTCCAGATGTTCACTCACTTCCCTCTATGAACACAGTATCTGTGCTGTTACCTCTTCCTGTGTGAGCTGAAGGTTCCTGTTCGTGATCTGGACCATTTGTCAGGACAGAAAGTCAATTTTGAAGAATTTTCTGAACCTACCTGAGACCATTATCATTCTTGTTGAAGATGTTGGATCTTCTCCCCTGTTTGAACCTTCAGCCATGGCGGTGACAGACGTTCCCAGATTCTGATGCTCTGTAATAAATATAATATTAATAGGAGGGTTAGACAGAAATATTAAAATGAGCAGGAGAACGTTGCCTTGTTAAACATGATACCAAGTCCATCCTCTCCCATCAGGACAACAGCTGTTAGTTCTGGGATCGAGCATTTCCCGAGTGTTATGATCAACACTCGACATCAGGTGTGAGACAGAGAGCTGCCCAGTGAAACCCAGTGAGTCCCGGTGATCTCCACAATCCAGTTCCAGTCGGGCTCCCGTCGGTCGAGACTCCGCACTGGGAGTGCCCATTGGTAAGATTTACTCACACAGTACAGGCCAGAACCAGCCTTATTCTTGAGGTAGTGAATATTCTGGAGGGAATTTTGGAGCGGGTTGATCATTGATTAATTAAATGACCCTCACTCGGTTTTACGCAGTCGGGGGCAATTGCATTATTTTTATTCACAAAATTGTGGTGAATATTTTTGATTTGTTGATTTTCGTTATTAAATACAGATACTTTATGAATATGATATCTATCAACAAACACAATATATAGCGGGGTGTGATTCCGCTGCTCTCTCTGGGCAGTGACTTTCTCCGTGTGTTCATGGAGATATGTCCTGGCTGCTGCTTTTATTAGAATATATTTACCACATCACTCATGGTGTCAGCATCTGACTAATGAGCACTGTTGGAGGTGAGGAGATTTACCACTGTTCTAATATTAAAACTAATGAGCACTGTAGGAGGTGAGGAGATTTACCACTGTTCTAATATTAACAATAATGAGCACTGTAGGAGGTGAGGAGATTTACCACTGTTCTAATATTAACAATAATGAGCACTGTAGGAGGTGAGGAGATTTACCAATGGTCCAATATTAATACTAATGAGCACTGTAGGAGGTGAGGAGATTTACCACTGTTCCAATATTAACACTGATGAGCACTGCAGGAGGTGAGGAGATTTACCACTGATCTAATATTAACACGAATGACCACTGTAGGAGGTGAGGAGATTTACCACTGATCTAATATTAACACTAATGAGCACTGTAGGAGGTGAGGAGATTTACCACTGTTCTAATATTAACACTAACGAGCACTGTAGGAGGTGAGGAGATTTACCACTGTTCTAATATTAACACTAACGAGCACTGTAGGAGGTGAGGAGATTTACCACTGATCTAATTTTAACACTGATGAGCACTGTAGGAGGTGAGGATATTTACCACTGTTCTAATATTAACACTAATGAGCACTGTAGGAGGTGAGGAGATTTACCACTGTTCGAATATTAACACTGATGAGCACTGTAGGCGGTGAGTTGATTTCCCACTGTTCTAATATTAACACTAATGAGCACTGTAGGAGGTGAGGAGATTTACCACTGTTCTAATATTAACACTAATGAGCACTGTAGGAGTTGCGGCGATTTACCACTGTTCTATTATTAACACTAATGAGCACTGTAGGAGTTGCAGCGATTTACCACTGTTCTATTATTAACACTAATGAGCACTGTAGGAGTTGAGGAGATTTACCACTGTTCTAATATTAACACTATTGGGCACTGTCGGAGGTGAGGAGTGTTGTCAGTGTACATGTGAAAGCTGACCCCTTGTCTTCGAATAATGTCTCCAAGGGGCAGCATGTGGATGAGAAATAGACGGGCGAGGTTAGATCCATGGGGGAATCCAGAGGTAACAGTGCGGGGGTGGGAAGAGAAGCCATTGATGATGATTCTCCTGATACGACTGGACAGGTAAAAGTGGAACCAAGTGAGGGCAGTCCCACTGAGCTGGACAATGGAGGAGAGGCGTCGGAGGGGGATATTATGATCGACCGTGTCAAATACTGCAGAGGTGGAAAATGAGGAGGGATAGTTCACCGCGGTCACAGTCATAGAAGGTGTTACTTGTGACATTGAATATTGCCATTTCAGTGCTGTGACAGGAGGGGGAACCTGATTGGAGAGAGTCAAACATGATGTTTTGAGAAAGATGAGCAGAGATTCTGGAGGCGACAAAAGATTGAGAGGAAAGGGAGGCTGGAGATGGAGATACACGTGTCTAACTATTCACCCGCGGGTCAAACTGGGCGCCTCTCTTTGATGAAACCCTCTCCTCTGTGATACACAAGTCTCATTTATGGTTTCATGTTATAGAACAAGTTAAACTCAGTCAACTTTTACATAACATTCCATGCTCTGGCTGAGAAACTGGAATCTCCCAGTTCCACCGGAGAAGTTCACTTATTGAAGGATAGAGAATTAGACAAAAGATTCCGATATTCTCATTTTACAAAACTGATTCATAAAATGCAGCCTCGTCACTTCCCTTTTCTACATAGAATTACACAGGATGTACAGCACAGAAATAGGCCACTCGGCCCGTCCGGTCCATGTGGAGTTAATGGTCCACTTGAGTCTCCTTCAAACCCTCTTCATCTAATCAGGATACCAGTCTATTCCTTACTCGCTCATGTGTTTATCTAGTTCCGCTTAAATACATCTTTTTTTTTTGTTATGAGGGTCTGTAACCTGCAGATTGCCTTCTCACCGACGTGTTGTTGTTCCTCCGTCCCACAAACACAATTCCGCGCCGACATCACACCGACCCTGCACTGCGCCCACACCCCACCGACCCGACCCCAGCGCCGACAACCCACCGACCCGGCCCCGCGCCGACACCCCACCGACCCGGTCCCACACCGACACCCCACCGACCCGGCCCCAGCGTCGACACCCCACCGACACAGTCCCAACCGACACCCCACCGACCCGGTCCCACACCGACACCCCACTGACCCAGTCCCACGCCGAAACCCCACCGACCCAGTCCTACGGACACCCCACTGACCCAGTCCTACAGACACCCCACTGACCCAGTCCCACGCCGAAACCCCACCGACCCAGTCCTACGGACACCCCACTGACCCAGTCCTACAGACACCCCACTGACCCAGTCCGACAGACACCCCACTGACCCAGTCCCACGCCGAAACCCCACCGACCCAGTCCTACAGACACCCCACTGACCCAGTCCGACAGACACCCCACTGACCCAGTCCCACGCCGAAACCCCACCGACCCAGTCCTACAGACACCCCACTGACCCAGTCCTACAGACACCCCACTGACCCAGTCCGACAGACACCCCACTGACCCAGTCCCACGCCGAAACCCCACCGACCCAGTCCTACAGACACCCCACTGACCCAGTCCGACAGACACCCCACTGACCCAGTTCCACGCCGAAACCCCACCGACCCAGTCCTACAGACACCCCACTGACCCAGTCCAACAGACACCCCACTGACCCAGTCCTACAGACACCCCACTGACCCAGACCCACGCCGAAACCCCACCGACCCAGTCCTACAGACCCCCACTGACCCAGTCCTACACACACCCCACTGACCCAGTCCCACGCCGAAACCCCACCGACCCAGTCCCAACCGACACCCCACTGACGCTTCCAACCACTACATTAATGAACAAAGGCTCCCTACAGGCGGCGTTTTCAATTGACCACATTCCTTACATAGATCTTCTTTCCTCCCGGTCTTATCGCTATTACAGGTGCCTGTCTGCAGCCAATTCGGTTCACACCACGTGTGAATGAACAGGAGAAAGTGAATACCATTGGCCCTGACTGCATCCCACCATCGTGCTGAAGAAAGAGCTGTCGCCCAGACAAACTGTAGCAGTGCACCAATTATACTGGCTCTACCCGCCAATGTACAAGGTGGAACTGCTGTGTCCAGTGCACAGAATCAAGGACTAATTGGACCCGGACAATCAGCTCCCTTTCAGTCACCTCTCAATCATCAGCAAAGTGATGGAGGGAGTTGGTCCATCAAGTAACCCTCGCTCGTCAATAATCTGCCCGCCAGCGCTCAGAACCGATTCCGGTAGAACGACTCGGTTTCAGACTTCTTTATCGTGTCAATCCACAAATGGATGCCAGAGTGGAGAACCATAGGAGAAGTGAGCAGAACTGATCCCGTCAACAAGCAGCGTTTGACAGGGTGCGGCACCAAAGAGCTCCAGCAAACTGAGGTCAACGGGAGTCAAAGGGAAAACCTCCAGTGGCTGGAAGGATACGGGCCACCACATTAGGTTATGTTGGTGGCTGGGGGCTGTGTTGTATGTTGCAAAGTGTCAACCTCCAACTGCTTGTTCATAAGAGATGTAATAATTCAGAAATATCTTCCAATAATATTATAAACAATAGCATTTTAGCGAGAATGAATAGATTGAAGTTTTAGCCTCTTAAATGACGCTGCCACGAATGTTAATTTCAAGAACTAAACAACCCTTACATTCTGATCAGTGAGTAACTCCCCGACTTTCAATATAATTGAATTACTTCACAAGTAAACGGTGAAAGCCCCATTGGTCTACTTTAAAACACTTTAATTGTGCTCAGTATATTCGGGGCCCTAACCTTGTGCTGCGGCTCCTGATTCTGGTTCCACAGTGTCCGGGTAAGTTCGGGATGTGGGGTCTGCAGGTTGATGAACACACCCTGGGTAAAGATGAGTTCCACATCACCGTCATAAACACGACCTTCAGCCTGATCAGTACAATCCCTCCCCGCCCTGTTCTCTGGTGCGGGGCTCGGTCTGAATCACACACCGTCTCATTCAAATTGAAATGGTCTTATAAATCACTGATATATTAACCAAAGCCATTACTTCTTTGTGTGGCAAAAATATCAACCCCCCCCCCACCGGCCCCCATCTCCTCCATCTACGGTTCAGAAGACCCCGCGGTGAAACTGTGTTCTGTAGCCCGATACAGTTCCCTGTCCTCAATTCGATTTTAATACTCACCATAAAACCTGTTTATTATCGAACCATAAAAGGACACAGATGGCAAGGGGCAAAGATCGCTGTTAGTTTATTGGGGTCAAACACCAGAGGGAAGGAATAAGTGAACTCTCTGAGTTGAAACGTTATGTGTTTGGAATTATCTCCCCTTTCGATAATTGACTGTTTCATTGCCCCGATTCTAACTCTGTGTAAATGTAACACATTCCGATCCCGGCTCTATTAATCTCAGTATTGGGTCTATTATAATGTTAATCTGATTCTTATTGCCCTGAATTTGTACAATTCCTGTCACATGACTGGTTACAGTTTATCTTCCAATCATGGCCATTTGTAAACAACAGAGCAATGATTATAATCTCCGGCAGATAGTCTCCAGTTAATGAGTAACAGTCTCGGCCTTGATCAGGATATTCACACCCTTCAGTATCAGGATCCAGGTTTCACTTACTGGAACTGAATCAGCAAATGTGTGCGGAAAACAAGTGACTTTTCAGTTCATCGGCCTGTTAATCTTTATTGGGGGTGATGGAATTTCACCCTTTCATTTAATCTTTGTTTTAAAAGTTTAGCAGCGAGTTCGATTTATTGTGAGGCTTAGAAACTCTGAACATTAAATTCACTTCCAAATTAGTGTTTGTATTTAACGGAAATATTAAAAGTCCATGCAACGCATTGCGAGTCCTCCATGTCCGTTCCATTTCCTGCTTCTCTGTCATCCCACTCCGTTTACAGCTCCCCTGCTTCGTGTCTGAAATCTCTGCCTTTCACCTGTCCACTTTCCCCAACCAATTCTGTACGTGACCGCAAATGTTTGTTTCCCCCCTCACACAGACCGGTTCCATATCTGTTTCTCCCCTTGTTTCCATTCCCTCAGCTCTCTGTCTGATTCTGTACTAACTTGCCTTCCCCAGATGCACTTTCCATCCCACCTGCTCCGTGACTGAATGTCCCACTGCACCTGCAACCGCCTCCAGTTGAACGGCCTTTCCTCCACTCCTATCTCTCCCCGAACTCTTTATTCGATCCCCACCTGCAGCAATCCTAATTCTCCCCTTGCCCTTCCTTTCCTCCTGTTCCCGGCCTGATCTTACCCAAATCCTTTCGCCTTCCTGCTCCATATCTGATTCTACCCCTCCTTTCCATTCCACCTGCCCCATGCCTGATTACCTTCCCTGCTTCCTTCCCCATCCTGCTGCATGTCCGATTTCCCACACACAACAAAGGAAGAACCAAAGCTATTCTAAGTACTTCAGCTTCACACCAAGTACGGGCAGAATCCAACATTGGCTGCACAGCCCATCCCGTTTTATTTTCACAAATGCAGTTAACGTCTCGAGAAATAATCCCGACAATAATCAACCAGCATCAGGCTAATGTTTTTACATGGGAACATAGGACCACAAGTAGGCCATTCAGCCCCTCGAGCCCGCTCCGCCATTTGATAAGATCTTCAATATTCTTTTCTGTTTGGTCACACATCTCCATGTAAAAAATTCCACTTGCGGTATTTTGCCTATTTTATACACTCACTGGATTAAGGCCTCTTTCTAAGGTCCAATTATATCAATCTGAGTACATACCATTTATCGCCACTGTCTCCCAACTCCCTAACCTGTCAATCTGACAACTTACCATTTATCCCCGCTGTCTCCCAACTCCCTAACCTGTCAATCTGAGTAAATATCATTTATACCCATTCTCTCCCAACTCCCTATCCTGTCAATCTGAGGACATATCATTTATCCCCACTGTCTCCCAACTCACTAACCTGTCAATCTGAGTACATAACATTTCTCCCCATTGTCTCCCAAGTCACTAACCTATCAATCTGAGTACATATCATTTATTCCCTCTGTCTCCCAACTCCCTAACCTGTAAATCTGAGTACATACCATTTATTCCCACTGTCTCCCAACTGCCTAACATATCATTCTGAGGACATACCATTTAGACCCACTGAATCCCAACTCCCTAACCAGTCAATCTGAGGACATACCATTTCCCCGACTGTCTCCCTACTCCCTAACCTATCGCTCTGAGGACATACCATTTATCCTCACTGTCTCGCAACTCCTTAACCTGTCAATCTGAGTACATACCATTTATTCCCACTGTCTCCGAACCACCTAACCTGTCATTCTGAGTACAAACCATTTATCCCCACTGTCTCCCAACATGCTAAACTGTCAATCTGAGGAAATAACATTTATCCCCACAGTCTCATCACTCCCTCACCTGTCATTCGGAGTACAAACCATTTATTCCCACTCTCTCCCAAATCCCTAACCTGTCAGTCTGAGAAGATACATTTTCCCCACTGTCTCCCAACTCTCTTACCTGTCAATCTGAGTACATACCATTTATTCCCAAAGTCTCATCACTCCCTCACCTGTCAATCTGAGTGCAAACCTTTTATAGCCAATGTCTCCCAACTTTCTAACCTGTCAATCTGAGTACATACCATTTATTCCCAAAGTCTCATCACTCACTCATCTGTCAATCTGAGTACAAACCATTAATCTCCACTGCCTCCCAACTCCCTAACCTGTCAATCTGAGATCATACCATTTATCTCCACTGCCTCCCAACTCCCTGACCTGTCAATCTGTGTACATTCCATTTATTCCCTCTGTCTCATAAATCCATAACCTGTCAATCTGAGTACATAACATTTATCTCCTCTGTCTCCCAAATCCCAAACCTGTCAATCTGAGTATGCACCATTCATCCCCACTGTCTCCTAACTCCCTAAACTGTCAGTCTAAAGTACATACCATTCATCCTCACTGACTCGCAACTCCACAAACTGTCAGTCTGCGCACATACCATTTATCCTCACTCTCTCGCAAATCCTTAACCTGCCAATCTGAGTACATACAATTTATACCCACTGTCTCCCAACATGCTAACCTGTCAATCTGAGGACATAACATTTATCCCCACAGGCTTATCACTCCCTCACCTGTCAATCTGAGTACAAACCATTCATCCCCACTGTCTCCCAAATCCCTAACCTGTCAGTCGGAGAACATACATTTTTCCCACTGTCTCCCAACGCCCTTACCTGTCAATCTGAGTACAAACCATTTATTCCCAAAGTCTCATCACTCCCTCTCCTGTCAATCTGAGTGCAAACCATTTATCTCCACTGCCTCCCAACTCCCTAACCCGCCAATCTGAGTACATACCATTTATCCCCTTTGTCTCCCAAATCCTAAACCTTTCGATCTGAGCACATATCATTTATCCCCACTGTCTCCCAACTCCCGAACCCGCCAATCTGAGTACATACCATTTATCCCCTTTGTCTCCCAAATCCCAAACCTTTCCATCTGAGCACATACCATTTATCCCCACTGTCTCCCAACTCCCTAACCTGTCAATCTGAGTACATACCATTTATCTCACAGTCTCGCAACTCCCTGACCTGTCAATCTGGTTAGCTACCATTTTCCACAATGTCTCACAACTCCCGAACCTGTCAATCTGAGGACATACCGTTTATCCCCACTGTCTCAAAACTCCCCAATCTATCAATTTGAGTGCATACCATATTTCCAGTCTCCCAACTCCATAACCAGTCAATCTGAGTACATACAAATATACCCACTGTCTCCAAATTCCTAACCGGTCAATCTGAGTACATACCATTTATCCACACTGTCTCCCAACTCCCTAACCTGTAAGTCTGAGTACATACCATTTATCCCCACTGTCTACCAACTCCCACCAATTTCGAACACAAGTCAAAATACTGCCTCCAATTCCATGTCCTTTCGTTTTTGCCAATTATCTTTTGTATGGAATCTTATCGAATGCCGTCTGGAAGTCCACCTAGATAACATCTGCAGACATTCTTTTTCTACCTTGTTAGTGATCTCCTCAAAAAATTCAACTGGATCAGTCAGACATGAGTTCGCTTTAACAAATCCTTGCTGGCTCCCTATCTTCAACTCATATTTGTTCAAGTGCTCAGTCACTCGATCCGTAATCACCAATTCTGTTTCCGTATTTCTCCCAGTCCTCTGGATTACCTATTTACTTGGTATTTGTGTAAGTCACTTCCTTTAGCTTTGCACTGCCTCTTACCTCACACGTTGACCATGGTTGCTTGACTGTACATGTGGAATATTTTGCCCTTTCTGGATATGTTTTGGATGAAAGTCTCTGTTCTATCCACAAAACAAAAGGACTGACTGAATCCAGCCAATTATCGCCCTCCCAGCCTCCTCTCAATGATCAGTAACCTGATGGACGGAATCATCAATGGCGCCATCAAGAAACATTCACTCATCAATTATCTGTTCAGCGACGCTCAGTTCGGGCGGTGCCTCAAATCCCCAGATCCTCACTTGTTCACAGATACAAGAGTTCAATGCCAGAGAAGAGATGACTGTAACTCGCTTCGACAAAAAGGCAGCGTTTGTCTGGATTTGGCACCATGGAGCCCCAGCATCTGAGGTCAATGTGGGTCAAAGGGTGAACACCCCGTTGCTGGAAACATTGGATTTCGGTGACGGTTAGCGGCTGTAATTTACTATGAAAAGTCTCAACGTCTAACCGTGTCATAAACGAAGATAATCTTTGAATATTTTTTACAACAGCAGAATTTTAGTGAGGTGTTTACATTTTGAAATTTTATTCTGTTAACTGTCGCTTCTTCCAGTAAGTTAACTTATGTAAAAAAAAAACAATCCTTTCTTATCAGATCCAGTATGGATACAACTTTTCAATCTCATTGCACGAATACACAAATCCACGGCGATGGATCAGTTCTGCTGCGTTAAAACACTCTGATCTTGCTCAGTAAATTCAGGGTCCTTATCTTGTGCTGCGGTCCTGAATATGATTCCAGAGTGTCCGGTAAGTGTACGTTATAGGTTCTGCAGGTTAATGAACACACCCTGGGGAAAGATCAGTTACACATCACAGTCATAAACACGACCTTCAGCCTGATCAGTACAATCCCTCCCCGCCCTGTTCTCTGGTGTGGGGCTCGATCTGAACCACACACGGTCTCATTCAAATTGAAATGGACTGATAAATTACTGATATTTTGACTAAAGTCATTAATTCTTTGTTTGAAAACAATTACTAAATACCCCCCAGCTCTTCCTCTCTGGCTCAGAAGACCCCGCTTTGAAACTGTATTCTGCAGCCGGATTAATTTCCGTGTCCGCAATTCGATTTTATTGCTCATCATAAAACTTCTTTATTATCGGAATATAAAAGAGTAGAGACAACAAGGGGCAAACATCACTGTTAGTTTATTGGGATCAAACACCAGAGGGAAGGACACAGTGAACTCTCTGAGTTGAAACATAATGTTGACTGACCCAGTCCCACACCCCACTGACCCAGTCACATACCCCACTGACCCAATCCCACACCCACACCCCACTGACCGAGCCCCTAACACCGCACTGAAACAATACTGCGATGTGAGAATTCCAAAGTTCCATATCACGACCTCAATGAATCAGCTGCTTCACTTGTCCCTTATCATTGACATTCGTTTTAAAGATTATAATTCCACAATCTGTAGTTATAGCTTCACCTTGACTGAACTGTCCATCAAATCGTTCAACTGGTGACAGTCCCAGAGAGATTAATGAACAATGGCCGCCTTCAGGCGGCGTTATTACTTCACCACTTTCCTTACACAGATGTTCTTTCCTCCCGGGCTTACCGATATCACAGGTGCCTGTCTGCAGCCAATTCTGTTCACACCACGTATGAATGGACAGGAGACAGTGGATACCATTGGCCGTCACTGCATCCCACCATCGTGCTGAAGAACGAGCTGTCGCCCAGACAAACTATAGCAGTGCACCAATTATACTGGCTCTACCCGCCAATGTACAAGGTGGACCTGCTGTGTCCAGTGCACAGAATCAAAGACTAATTGGACCCGGACAATCAGCGCCCAATCAGTCACCTCTCAATCATCAGCAAAGTGATTGAGGGAGTTGATCCATCAAGTAATACTCGCTCGTCAATAATCTGCTCGCCAACGCTCAGAACCGATTCCGGTAGAACGACTCGGTTTCAGACTTCTTTATCGTGTCAATTCACAAATGGATGCGAGAGTGGAGAACCAGGGGAGAAGTGAGGGGAACTCACCCCGTCAACAAGCAGCGTTTGACAGGGTGCGGCACCAAAGAGCTCCAGCAAACTGAGGTCAACGGGAGTCAAAGGGAAAACCTCCAGTGGCTGGAATCAGACGGGCCACCACATTGGGTTATGTTGGTGGTTGGGGGCTGTGTTGTAAGTTGCAAAGTGTCAACCTCCAACTTTTTGTTCATAAGAGATGTGATAATTCAGAAATACCTTCCAATAATATTTTAAACAATAGGATTTTAGCGGGAGAGAACAGATTTGGAGGTTTTAATCTCTTAAATGACGCTGCCACGAATGTTAACTTCAGGAAAGAAACAACCTTTACACTCTGATCCGTGAGTAACTCCCCTACTTTCAATATAATTGAATTACTTCATAAATAAACGGTGAAAGCCCCATTGGTCTACGTTAAAACACAATCATAGTGCTCAGTATATTCGGGGCACTAACTTTGTGCTGCGGCTCCTGATTCTGGTTCCACAGTGTCCGGGTAAGTTCGGGATGTGGGGTCTTCAGGTTAATGAACACACCCTGGAGTAAAGATCAGTTCCACATCACCGTCATAAACACGACCTTCAGCCTGATCAGGACAATCCCTCCCCGTCATGTTCTCTGGTGTGGGGCTCAGTCTGAATCACACACGGTCTCATTCAAATTGAAATGGTCTGATAAATTACTGATATTTTAACCAAAGTCATCAATTCTTTGTGTGGGAAAAATACCAAATCCCCCCCCCCCCCCCCCCCCATCTCCTCTATCTGCTGTTCAGAAGACCCCGCGGTGAAACTGTGTTCTGTAGCCGGATTCAGTTCCGTGTCCTCAATTCGATTTTAATACTCACCATAAAACCAATTTATTATCGGGATATAAAAGGGCACAGATGGCGAGGGGCAAAGCTCGCTGTTAGTTTAATGAGATCAAACACCAGAAGGAAGGACACAGTGAACTCTCTGCGTTGAAACGTTAAGTGTTTGAAATTATCCTCCCTTTCGATAAATGGCTGTTTCTTTGTCCCGATTCTAACTCTGTATAAAAGTAACACATTCTGATCCGGGCTCCATTAATCTCAGTATTGGGTCTTTTGTAATGTTAACCTTATAGTTATTGCCCTGAATTTGTACAATTCCAGTCACATGACTGGTTACAGGTTATTTTCCAATTGTTATTTATTACCAACAGAGCAATGATTATAATCTCCTGCAGTTAATGAGTAACAGTCTCGGCTTTGATCAGGATATTCACACTCTTCAGTATCAGGAGCCAAGTTTCACTTACTGGAACTAAATCAACAAATGTGTGCGGGAAACAAGTGACTTTTCTGCCTCATCGGTCTGTTAATCTTTATCGGTGATGCTTCAATTTCACCTTTTCATTTAATCTTTGTTTCAACAGTTTAACAGCGGAAATTTATTGTGAGGATGAGAAACTCAACATTAGCATTTGTATTTAATATTAATGTTAAAAGTTCATGTAACCTCGTTGCTCCTCTGTACCTTATCCCCCTTCCTTCGTCGATGTGCTGCCATTCCCAGTTTGTTTATGGCTCCCTTGTTTTGTGTCTGACATCCCTGCCTTTTACCTGTTTACTTCCTCCACTGATTCTGTGCCTGGCCGTTATTGTTTCTTAAACTTAATATATATTTATACACATTTATCCAATTAGTCTTTTATTACTTGCACTTTTTCATATTCCCTTTTTGCAGCTCTTAATATTTCCTTTGCCTTCCTTTGTTGTTTTCTATATCTCTCCCAGTCCTCTGGATTACCAATTTATTTGGCATTTGTGTAAGTCACTTCCTTTAGCTTCATACTGCCTCTTACCTCACACGTTTACCATGGTTGCTTGACTGTACAATTGGAACAATTTGCTCTTTAGGGATATATTTGGATGAACAGCTCTGTTCTATCCACAAATTAAAAGGACAGACTGAATCCAGCCAATTCCCGCCCTCCCAGCCGCCTCTCAATGATCAGTAACCTGATGGACGGACTCATCAATGGCGCCATCAAGAAACATTCACTCATCAATAATCTGTACAGCGACGCTCAGTTCGGGCGGTGCCTCAAATCCCCGGATCCTCACTTGTTCACAGATACAAGAGTTGAGAAGAGCTGACTGTAACTCGCCTGGCAACAAGGCAGCGTTTGTCTGGGTTTAGCACCAAGGTGCCCCAGCATCCTGAGGTCAATGTGGGTCACAGGGTAAACACCCCGTTGCTGGAAACATTGGATTTCGGTGACGATTAGAGGCTGTGATTTACATTGAAAAGTCTCTACCTCTAACCGTGTCATAAACGAAGATTATCTTTGAATACTATTTAGAGCAGCGGAATGTTAGTGCCCGAGTTTACATTTGGAAATTTTATTCTGTTGAATATCGCTTCTTCCAGTAAGTTAACTTATGTAAAAAAAAGTCATTTCTTACCTGATCCAATATGGATACAACTTTTCAATCTCATTGAAATAATACACAAATAAACTGCGATGGGTCAGTTCTGCTGCATTAAAACACTAATTGTGCTCAGTATATTCGGGGTCTTTACCTTGTGCTACGGCTCCTGATTCTGGTTCCAGAGTGTCCGGGTAAGATAGGGTTGTGGGGTCTGCAGGTTAATGAATACACCCTGGAGTAAAGATCAGTTACACATCACCGTCATAAACACGACCTTCAGCCTGATCAGTACAATCCCTCCCCGCCCTGTTCTCTGGTGTGGGGCTCGGTCTGAATCACACACCGTCTCATTCAAATTGAAATGGTCTGATAAATTACTGATATTTTAACTAAAGTCATTAATTCTTTACGTGGAAACATAAACTAAATACCCCGCCCCCCCCCAGCTCTTCCATCCGTGGTTCAGTAGAACCCGCGGTGAAACTGTGTTCTGTAGCCGGATTCAGTTCCGTGTCCTCAATTTGAATTTAATACTCACCATAAAACTTGTTTATTATCGGACTTTAATAGGTTACAGATAACAAGGGGCAAAGCTCGCTGTTAGTTTATTGGGATCAAACAGCAGAGGGAAGGACACAGTGAACTCTCTGCCTTGAAACGTTAAGTGTGTGGAATTATCCTCCCTTTCGATAATTGGCTATTTCTTTGTCCCGATTCTAACTCTGTATAAATGTAACACATTCTGATCCGGGCTCTCTTAATCTCAGTATTGGGTCCATTATAATGTTAATCTGATCTTTATTGCCCCGAATTTGTATAATTCCTGACACATGACTGGTTAGATGTTATTTTCCAATAGTTATTTATTAACAACAGAGCAATGATTATAATCTCCTGTAGAAAGTCTCCAGTTAATGAGTAACAGTCTCGGCCTTGAACAGGATATTCACACCCTTCTGTATCAGGACCCAGGTTTCACTTACTGGAACTGAACCAGCAAATGTGTGCAGGAAACAAGTGAAATTTCTGCTACATCAGCCTGTTAATCTTTATTGGGGATGATGGAATTTCACCTTTTCATTTAATCTTTGTTTTGAAAGTTTAGCAGCGGATTCAATTTATTGTGAGGCTGAGAAACTCTGAACATGAAATTCACTTCCAAATTAGTATTTGTATTTAATGGAAATATTAAAAGTTCATGCGACCCATTGAGACTCCTCCATGTCTGATTCCCCTTCCTGCTTCTCTGTCCTCCAACTCCGTTTACGGCTCCGTCTACTTCGTGTCTGACATCCCTGTTTTTTTACCTGTCTACTCCCCCCACCGATTATGTGCCTGACCTGTAATGTTTGTTCCCCCCACCCCACCGGTTCCATATCTGTTTCTCCCCTTGTTTCCACTCCCTCAGCACTATGTCTGTTTCTGTTCTAACTCGCCTTCCCCAGATGCACTTTCCATCCCACCTGCTCTATGCCTGAATGTCCCTCTGCACCTGTATTTATTCTGAGGCTGGGAAACTCAACATTAGCATTTGTATTTAATATTAACATTAAAAGTTCATGTTACCTCGTGCGACTCCTCCGTACCTTATTCCCCGTCCTGTTTCTCTGTGCTGCCGCTGCCAATTTGTCCCTGCTTAGTGTCTGAAATTCCTGCCTTTTACCTGTCTACTTCCCCACCGATTCTGTGCCCGGCCGTTAAAGTTTCTTACACTTAATGTATATTTATACACATTTTTCCTATTAGCCTTTCTATTACTTGCACTTTTTTTCGTATTTTCTTTTTGCAGCTCTTAATATATTCTTATTGCCCCTTTGTTGTTTTCTATATTCCTCCCAGTCCTCTGGGTGACCGCTTTAATTGGCATTTGTGTAAGTCACTTCCTTTAGCTTTATACTGCCTCTTACCTCACACATTGACCATGGTTGCTTGACTGTACATGTGGAATATTTTGCTCTTTACGGATATGTTTTGAATGAACAGCTCTGTTCCATCCACAAAACAAAAGGACAGACTGAATCCAGCCAAATATCGCCCTCCCAACCACCTCTCAATGATCAGTAACCTGATGGACGGACTCATCAATGGCGCCATCAAGAAACATTCACTCATCAATTATCTGTTCAGCGACGCTCAGTTCGGGCGGTGCCTCAAATTGCCGGATCCCCACGTGTTCACAGATACAAGAGTTGAATGCCAGAGAAGAGCTGACTGTAACTCGCCTGGACAACAAGGCAGCGTTTGTCTGGGTTTGGTACCAAGGAGCCCCAGCATCCTGAGGTCAATGTGGGTCAAATGGTAAACCGTCCCGTTGCCGGAAACATTGGACTTCGGTGACGGTTCGAGGATGTGATTTACATTCAAAAGTCTCAACCTCTCACCGTGTCATAAACGAACATTATCTTTGAATACTATTTACAAATGCAGAATATTAGTGCGCGAGTTTACATTTGAAAATTTTATTCTGTTAAATGGCGCTTCTTCCAGTAAGTTAACTTATGTAAAGAAAAAGTCCTTTCTTATCTGATCCAACATGGATATAACTTTTCAATCTGATTGAACTAATACACAAATACGCGGCGATGGATCAGTTCTGCTGCATTAAAACACTGTTATTGTGCTCAGTATATTCGGGGTCCTTACCTTGTGCTGCGGCTCCTGATTCTGGTTCCAGAGTGTCTGGTTAAGTTCGGGTTGTGGGTACTGCAGGTTAATGAACACACCCTGGGTAAAGATTAGTTACATGTTACATTCACAAACACGACCTTCAGCCTGATCAGTATAATCCCTCCCCGCCCTGTTCTCTGTGTGGGGCTCGGTCAGTATACACACGGTCTCATTCAAATTGAAATGGTCTGATAAATTGCTGATATTTTAATCAATGTCATTAAATCTTTGTGTGCAAACAATGATTAAGTTGTCCCCCAATTCTTCCATCTCTGGTTCAGGAGATCCCACAGAGAATCTATGTTCCGTAGCCGGATTCAATTCCGTGTCCTCAATTCGATGTTGTTGCGCATCATAAAACGTCTTTATTATCGGAATACAAAAGGGCAGAGATAGCAATGGTCAAAGCTCGCTGTTAGTTTATTGGGACCAAACACCAGAAGGAAGGACACAGTGAACTCTCTGAGTTGAAACGTTAAGTGTTTGGAATTTTCTTCCCTTTCGATCAGTAGCTGTTTCTTTATCTCGATTCTAACTCTGTGTAAATGAATTACATTCGGACCCCGCCTCTATTAATCTCAGTATCAGGCCCATTATAAAGCTAATCTGATCCTTATTGCCCTGAATTTGTACAATTTCCGTCACAGGTTATTTTCCTATTAACAACCAAGCAACGATTATGATCTCCTGCAGAAAGTCTCCAGTTAATGAGTAACAGTCTCGGCCTTGATTAGGATATTCACACCCTTCAGTATCAGGCTCCAGGTTTCACTTACTGGAAATGAATCAACAAAGGTGTGCGGGAAACAAGTGACATTTCTGTGATATTATTCTTTATTGGCGGTGCTGTAATTTCACCTTTTCTTTTAACCTTTTAACAGTTTTCAGCAGATTCAACTTATTGTGAGACTGGGAAACTCTGAAAATTAAATTAATTGGCTCCTCGGTTCGTGATACCTAACTACTGAAAACAGCCTATCCTGTCCCATCCGTTCATAATTTTAAACATATAAATCACATCCCTCCATAATATGTGTTGTTCTAATGGAAAACACGGCGTTTGTCAAAATCTTTCTTTGTATCTGTTTCTCCTGATACCAGGAAGCATCCTCGTGAATCTGGTTTGTTCACTCTCAAGAGGATCAATATCCTTCCTCCAGCGTGGAGGTGATACTATACTCTAATGGAGGTCATATTAAGGTTTTATGTATGTTCATTATTACCTCTTAACTTCTTTATTCTATACCCCTTGGAATTAAACCTAGACATCCATTAACTTTCCTCCGGCCTCATCAACCTGAGGTGCTCCCTTTAATGTCCCTTGGACCTGTAGCCTCCAAATCGCTCAACTCCATCACAGCACCGAATCTATTTCCATTCAGTGTACAATTAGAGCTGATATTTTACCAGTATGTATCACCTGACACTAACAATGATTCCATCTGTCCATTTTTAGCGCATCCCCCCATCTTTTCAATATCCCTTTGTACTTTCCTCCGATCTTCTAAGTAACAACATCCCCCATTTCTGCAGCATCTGTAAATTTAGACCAGGATCAATATTCCAATCAGTAATAGAGACAGAAGTGGCCCCAGAATGGAATCCTGTGAGACACCATTTCACACCTCCAACCACTTGTTTGCTGTACAAAACATGCACGTTTAAGGTAACCTCAATGTAATATTCAAATCGGAGCAAGTGTGTCCAATGTGTAATATTGCACCAATTCATCCCTTTAAAATCTGTACAAAAATCCGCTACAGGCACAATCTGGTGAACCTCATTGGAAATTGAATCATTAAAGGAGATTTCCCGGTCACGGGGGTCACAAAGAACAATGCTTTTTTTGATTCGGGACTATTTTGGTGAAGAAGTGAGCGAAGTGCTGCAAACCCGCTCAATTCTTTCCCTCGAACGTATCAATAACTGTTTCTTTACCGTGCTCTCCCCAGATTCTCTGTTCAAATCCCTTCATTCTGGCTTCATCCCCAATGACAAACCTTATAATTCCCATATTTAAGGGGACCTTGATGCTTACAAAGAATCATAGACTTATAGGAAGGATACAGCACGGAAGGAGGCCATTCGACCCATTGAGTCCGCACCGACTCTATGCAAGAGCTATCCAGCTCGTCCCACTCCCCCGCCCCATCCCCGCAGCCCTTCATTCTTTTCCTTTCAAGTACTTATTCAGTCAGTTCCCTTTTGACGGCCATGATTGAATCTACCTCCACCATCCCCTCGAGCAGTGCATTCCAAATCCTAACCACACGCTGTAAGAAAGTTTTTCCTCATGACACCTTTGGTTCTTTTGCCAAACACCTTCAATCTATGTCCTCTGGTTCTTGACCCTTCCTCCAATGGGAACAGTTTCTCTCTATCAATGCTGTCTAGACTCTTCATGATTTTGAACACCTCGATCAAATCTCCTCGCAACTTTCTCTGTTCCAAAGAGAACAACTCCTGCTTCTCCAGTATATCCACGTAACTAAAATCCCTCATTTCTAGTAAATCTCTTCTGCACCATCTTTAAGGCCTTCACATCTTTCCTAAAGTGCGGTGCCCAGAACTAGACACAATTCTCCAGTTGTGGTTAAACGAGTGTTTTATAAAGGTTTATAATGGCTTCCATACTTTTGTACTCTATGCCTCTATTTATAAAGCCCAGGATCCCGTATGCTTTTTTCACCGCTTTCTCAACCTGTCTTGTCGCCTTCAACGATTTGTGCACATATACCCCCAGATCTCTCTGTTCCTGTATCCCTTTTAGTTTATATTGTCTCTCCTCGTTCTTCCTACCTAAATGTATCACTTCGCATTTTTCTGCGTTAAACTTCATGCCACCAACCTGTCTATGTCGCCTTGAACTCTATCACTATCCTCCTCACTGTTTACTACCCTTCCAAGTTTTGAGTGATCTGCAAATTTTGAAATTGTGCCCTGTGCACCCAAGCCCAAGTCGTTAATATATATCTGAAAAAGCAGCTGTCCCAGCACTGACCCCTGGGGAACACCACGGTACACCTCTCTCCAATACGAAAAACAAACGTTCACCACTACTCTGTTTCCTGTCTCTTAGCCAATGCTGTATTAATGTTGCTACTGCCCCTTTTGTTCCATGGGCCGCAATCTTGATGATGAGGCTACCGTATGGCACTTCATCAAAGGCCTTTCGAAAGTCCATATACACCACATCACTGTATTGCCCTCATCTACCCTCTCTGTTACCTCATCAAAAAACTCTCTCATGTTAGTTAAACACGATTTGCCTTTAACAAATCCACGCTGGCTTTCCCTCATCAATGCACACTCGTCCAAGTGACTGTTAATTCTGTCCCGGATTATCGTTTCTAACAGTTTCCTCACCACTGAGGTCAAACTTACTGGTCTATAATTGCTGGGTTTATTCTTACACTCTTTCTTGAACAGGGGTGTTACATTTGGAATTCTCCTTTCCTTTGGCACCACCCCCGTATCTACGGATGTTTGGAAGATTATGGCCAGTACCCCCGCATTTTCCACCCATGAGGGAGAAGGGAATAGAGAGATATGTCGACTCAATGGGAAGAGGTAATTAAAATGTGAGGAAGCTCCTGTGGAAAACAACATGGACCACTTGGACCAAACGGCCTGTCTCTGTGCAGCAGATTTTATGCAATTCTAATTTGCCCTGACCAAAGTTCAACGCGTGACGTCCACATGCGCCGGGCCACCCGATGACATCACTCTCAGCGCATGTTAAAAAGCTACGGCTGCGTTAGTGACACCACTTCCAATGACGTCACTCTCACCCGTTCTCGTTGAACGAAATGCGCGTTCACTAAACCAACCTTACAGCTCAAATTATGTAAAATAGTCAATGCTGTAGATTTATCAAATTCAGCCTCAGACAAATGGGTATAGCTCCCCGCATGATCTTGCAGTGCCCGTTCATGGGGCCACATGAGCACACAAGTCAATTGCTGGGTTGGCCTGGCTTGCAGTGTTTCCAGAGTCAAAGCGAGGTGGGAGGCTGCTCAATGTGGAGGCCTCACTCCACCAGCAGACGGGAGTTTGGTGGGAGTTTTTACAGATCATGCTGATAACATTCGACAAGGTTCCACATAAGGGACTGTTAAATGAGAGCACATGGAATGGGAGGAAACCTATTGGCTTGAATGGGGAATTGATCAGTAGGTAGGAGACAGAGAATAGGAATAATGGATATGTACTCAAATTGTCAGGATGTGGCGAGTGGTGCCCCCCTATGATCTGTACTGGAATCACGGCTTTTCACTATATTTATCAATGACTTGAATGAAGGCACAGCTGAAAATCTTAAGTTGCTGTTGACACTAAGTTAGGAGGCACAGTAAATAGCGTAGATGGGAGCAGAAAGCTGCAAAGGGACGTAGATAGATTAAGTGAGTGGGCAAAACTGTGGCAGATAGAGTTCAATGTGGGATAGTGCGAGGTCATCCCCTTTGGACCTAAGAAAGATAGATCAGAGAATGTTCTAAATGGTGAGAAGCTCGGAACTGTGGATGAGCAGGGAGATTTAGGGTCCAAGTACAGAAATCACTGAAAGCGAGTGCACAGGTGCAAAAAATAATTTAAAAGGCTAAGGGAATGGTGGTCTTTATCTTGGGGACTGGAATTCGAAGGGGCAGAAGTTATGTTACAGCTGTACAGAGCTCTGGTTAAACAACATTTGGAGTATTGTGTTCAGTTCTGTGCACCGCACCTGAGGAAGGAAATACTGGTTTTGAAGGGGTGCAGCACATATTCACCAGAATGATACCGAATCTAAAAATGTTTAAATTATAAGGACAGGTTGCATAGACTAGTCTTGTATTCCCTTGAGCATAGAAGATTAAGGGATGATCTAATTGAGGTGTTTATGATGATTGAAGGATTTGATTATAGTAGTTGGAGAGTCCAGAACAAGGGGCCATGACCTGAAAATTAGAGCTAAGGCGGTCAGGGGTGATATTAGGAATCACTTCTTCACACAAAGGGTAGTGGGAATCTGGAACTCACTCCACCTAAAAAGATGTTGAGGCTGGGGGTCAATTGATAATTTCAACAATGAGACTGATAGATTGTTGTTAGGCAAGGATATTAAAAGGTCTGGAACCAAGGCAGGTAGATAGAGGTAAGATTCAGATCAACCATGATCAACAACAACAACAATTTGCATTTATATTGCGCCTTTAACGGAGCAAAACCTCCCAATTATCGATTATCAAACAATATTTGACACCGAGCCACATAAGGAGATATTAGGGCAGGTGACCAAAACCTTGTTCAAAGAGGTAGATTCTAATGAGCGTCTTAAAAGAAGAGGTTGAGAGGCGTAGAAGTTAAGGGAGGGAATTCCAGAGTTTGGGGCCTTGGCAGCTAAATGCACGTCTGCCAATGGTGGACTGATTAAAACTGGGGTGGCGCAAGAGGCCAGAGTTGGAGGAGCGCCGAGATCTCGGTAGGTTGTCGGGCTGGAGGAGGTTACAGAATAGGGAATGGCGGGGTCATGGAGGGGTTTGAAAACAAGAGGCCAATGCAGGTCAGCGAGCACAGAGGTATTCAAACATGGAGTTGCGTGACAGATGGGCACGGATTTGTGACTTGAAAACACGTTAAAGGACTTTGGAAAGCAAAAGGAGGTTGGAGATGGGCTGGTAGTTTGCAAGGACAGAGCGGTGACGGTGGGATTTTGAGGAGGTGTGGGATGACGGAGGATTTTAAGGGGAGTGGGATAGTACCTGAGGTGAGGGAAACGTTAACAATATCAGCTAACACGGGGCCCAGGAAGGGAAGTCGGGTGGTCAGCAGTTTAGTGGGAATAGATTCGAGGGAGCAGGAGGTGGGCCTCATGGTCAAGATGAGCTCGGAGAGGGTATGAGGGGAGACAGGAGAGAAACAAGAGAAATATATAAGTTCAGAGCTAAGGCAGGGTGTGGGGGCAGTGGAGCCGTAGGGGAAGTTTGGCTTGGTGGGCTAGGGGAAGGGAGGCAGCTGAACTGATGGTCTCAATCTTAGTGACAAAGAATTCCATGAGCTACTCGCACTTTTCATTGGAGGTGAGGGTGGAGGGGGCAGGGGAGAGGGTTTAAGAAGATGGTTTCTAGTGGTGAAGAGAATCCGGGGGTTATCTTTACATTCCAGGATGATCCTGGAATAGTGAGCAGTTTTGGCAGAGGAGCTTGATGGCCGGCGCGGGCACGATGGCCGAAGGGCCTCTATCCGTGCTGTATAATTCTATGATTCTATGATTCTATGAGAGCTGGACGTGATAGTGCCCGAAAGAAGGCCCAAAAGAAGGAGATATTGGGAGGGATGACAAAAGCTTGGAGTAAGAGATGGGTTTCATGGAAGGTCTGAAAGAAGGAAATAACTTGCCTTTATATAGCGCCTTTCAAGATCTCAGGATGTCCCAAAACAGTCAATGAAGGATATTGTGAAGTGTAGTCACTGTGGTAATGTAGGAAACGCGACAGCCCATTTGCACACAGCAAGATCCCATTCACTTCACTGAGATAAATGACCAGAAAATCAGTTTCAGTAATGTTGGTTGAGGGATAATTATTGGCCAGGACAACAGGGAGAACTTCCCTGCACTTTTTTGAATATTGGCGGGGGATCTTTTACACCTGCCTGAGAGGGGAGTTGGGCCCTCGCTTTAATGTGTCCGACAAAAGTTGGCACCTCCGACATTGCTGTGCTGCCTCAGCACTGACCCTTCTACAGCACTGCGCTCCTTCAGTATTGACCCTCCGACATTGCTGTGCTGCCTCAGCACTGACCCTTCTACAGCACTGCGCTCCCTCAGTACTGCCACTCCGACAGCACTATGCTCCCACAGTAGTGACCCTCCCACAGCACTGTGCTCCCTCAGTACAGATCCTGGGACAGCACTGCGCTCCCTCAGTAGTGACCCTCCGACAGCACAGTGCTCCCTCATTACTGACCATCCGACAGCACAGTGCTCCCTCAGTACTGACCATCCGACAGCATCGTGCTCCCTCAGTACTGATCCTGCGACAGCACAGCACTCCCTCAGTATTGATCCTCCGACAGCACTGCGCTCCCTCGGTATTGATCCTCCGACAGCACTGCACTCCCTCAGTATTGATCCTCCGACAGCACTGCGCTCCCTCAGTTTTGATCCTCTGACAGCACTGCGCTCCCTCAGTATTGATCCTCTGACAGCACTGCGCTCCCTCAGTACTGATCCTCCGACAGCACTGCGCTCCCTCAGTACTGATCCTCTGACAGCACTGCGCTCCCTCAGTATTGATCCTCCGACAGCACTGCGCTCCCTCAGTACTGATCCTCCGACAGCACTGCGCTCCCTCAGTACTGATTCTCCTACAGCACTGCGCTCCCTCAGTACTGACCCTCCGCCAGTCCTGCGCTCCCTCAGTACTGACCTCTGTAGCCAATTTT
Source organism: Heptranchias perlo (assembly GCF_035084215.1). NCBI lineage: Eukaryota > Metazoa > Chordata > Chondrichthyes > Hexanchiformes > Hexanchidae > Heptranchias > Heptranchias perlo. Next base: position 3,364,368 of record NW_027139644.1, on the reverse strand, counting down.
TCTGTCAAAGCAAAGCTAGGTGGGAAAGTAAACTGAGAGGAGGACATAAAGAGTCCACAAAGGGATATAGACGGGTTATGTGAGTGGGCAAATGGTGGCAGATGGAGTGTAATGTGGGGAAATGTGAGGTTATTGAATTTGGTAGGAAGAATTGAAAAACAGATTTTTTTTAAATGTTGAGAAGCTATTAAATATTAGTGTTCAGAGAGATTTTGTTTTCCTTGTCCACGAAACACAGGAATTTAACATGCAGGTACAGCGAGCAATTAGGAAGGCAAATGGTATGTTGGCCTTTATTGCAAGGGGTTTGGAGTACCAGAGTAAGGAAATCTTGCGACAATTGTACAGGGCTTTGGTGAGAACTCACCTGGACTACTGTGTACAGTTTTGATCTCCTTCTCTAAGGAAGGATATATTTGCCTTGGAGGAGGTGCAACGTTGGTTCACTAGATTAATTCCTGGGATGAGAGGGTTGTCCTCTGAGGAGAGATCGACAGGAATGGGTCCATTTTCTCTATAGTTTAGAAGTATGAGAGGTGATCTCATTGAAACGTATAAAATTCTTAAAGGGCTTGACAGGGTAGATGCGATTTCCCCTGGCTGGAGAGTCCAGAACATAGTCTCAGGATGAGGGGCAGGCCATTTAGGACTGAGATGTGGAGGAATTCCTTCACTCAGAGGGTGGTGATTTTTTGGAATTGTCGACCCCAGAGGGATGTGGATGCTCAGTCATTGAATATATTCAAGAGTGAAATCCATAACATTTTGGACTCAAATGGAATCGAGGATCGAGTGGAAAGGTGGAGTTGTGGTCGAAGGTCAGCCATGATCATATTGAATAGCAGAGCAGGCTCGAGGGGCTGTATTGCCGACTCCTGCTCCTATTCCTTATGTTCTTATGACCCTCCGACATTATGGTGCTCCCTCCGACAGTACTGCGTTCCCTCAGTATTGCACTGCAGTGTCAGCCTGGATTATGTGTTCAACTCTCTGGAGTGGGACTTCAACGCACAACCTTCTGACTCAGATGCGAGACTGCTACCACTGAGCCACGGCTGAAACCTGAAAGGAGGAGAGGTAGATGGAAGGGTTTAGGATGGCCATTCTGGAACGTGGATATGGACTGCAGATGCACAAGAGACCACAGTTGGAGGAGCAAACTGTTTTGGAGGAGCTGTCGGACGGCAGGAAGTTACAGAGATAGGGAGGGGTGAGGCCTAATGGATTTTACGTGTAAGAACGGATAAAAATAAACTACAGAACTCTCAGAATGGAATCCAATGCAGTTCAGTAAGGGCTTGGGTGATTGGTGAACGACTCACCAATCACAAAAAAACAGGGGTGTGGATGGAATCAGTGGCTAGGATTTGTAGATTGTGGAGCCAAAGATCATGACTTTCCAATTTTTACCTGGATGAACTGGTGGTTCATCTCAAACAGAAAGTGTGGGACTGACAACACAAAGATATTGGAAGGGTCAAGAGAGGCGGTGGTTTTGTCAGTGTCCATCCGAATGCTGGTCCATGTCTGTGGACTGTGTCACCAAAGGGCAGCATGTAGATGAGGAAGAGGAGGGACCCAAGGATTGAACCTTGAGAGATAACGGTGATAGGTTGGGAAGAGAAGCTTCTCCTGGCTATGATCAGAGAGGTGAGTGGAACCAAGTGAGTGTAGTCCCAGCAAAAGAGGTCAGTGTCTGATGAATGAGGAGGTGACGGTGGGTTTGCTGTAGATATGGAGATGAGGCCGGGTGGGTCATGGAGGGATGTAAACCCAAGGATGAGAATTTTAAATTTAATCGATGAGGAACTGGGAGCCAGTGAGGGTCGGTGAGTCCTAGCAGGACCTGGTGCTGGTTGGACACGGAAAAAGAGTTTTGGACGAGCTCACGTTTATGGAAGTTGGAGGTTGGGTGGCCGGTCAGGGGTGCATTGGAGGAATGGAGTCTGGAGGGGACAGAGGCATTGATGAGGGTTTCAATGTCAATGGGATGAGGAAGGAATGGAGGCGTGTGAGGGAATCACGGGGCCTTTGTGATGGAGGTCAAATCGGGTCATGAGCTGAGCTCGGTGTGACACGAGGCCAATTTTAATGGAGCCGTTAACCAATGTGGAACAAACGGGCAAACATCTGCAGTAAAATAGCGGAGAGAGGAATGTCAACGGGACACGTTCAGTGTCCGTCCCCTAATATCACCCACAGTCATTTCTGTCAAAGACTCACAATTCATATTTTAACTGGGAAACTGCAGGAACAGAGTGAAACGGGTCTGCTTGTGTCCCTGGATTCAGTCGACACTGCGGCGAATCGGTAACATTTATAAATGAATCTCCTGGAGTGAACATGGTTAATACAATTATATAAAAACTGTAAATGAAGCCGTTTATTATTGTTGGATCAGTCCTGTATGAGAACAGATTTAAACTTTATTCCTGAGAGAGGTCAGATTAAGTAATATCGTGGACTTTGAGATGTTTTTATTTTATTCACCACATTATTTACAGTGGAGTCAAAGCTGCAGATGTAATGTGTTTGTTAAACTGACTGTAACTAATAGCTATGATCAGGGGTATAACCGTGTCAGTGGAGACTTATCCCCTGTATAAATCAGGGCTTGTTGGAATGGATCAGCTCAGAGTGCCTGCTGGAGCTGTGGTTTCCTGGCCAACAGAAGTCAGTGCTTCTCACAGAAATGGGATATCCAGTAATAATTCAGATAGAACTTATTTGTTATCCTGTTCTTGCAGCCATTGGAGTTCCGGGTAAGCCGTTATCTCATCGGTTAATGGTGTCAATCGGTGTTAACTCTGCTGCTGTACTTGGCAAATTCTTTTTTGTACCTGCATATTTTTCACAGTCACTTGTTCTGTTCTATTGGTTGAATGGTGGAATGTGTTAAGTCTCTGCTCTTTCGGTATTGAGGAGCTGCATTATATCTGTCATGAATTTGTCTATCCAACACTGGCATTGTTACTGCATTATTCTCTGTACTGAATGTATTGGAATCAGGTGTCTGGGCTCAGACTTGGTATCAGACCATCAGGAGCTGATAACAGTTTCTTGTTGTGGAACTAACCTGTTCTGGAATATGTTTTCATCAATGTGTTTTCAGTGATTGATAATGAGACAGTTCACGGTCTCAGTGTTACAATGAGGCAGCGGAATGTCCTCCCTCCCCAATAACATGCTTCAGTTCAACTGAGATTTCAATGTATTTATTGGTGATCACTGTTATGAAATATTATTTCATTATGTGTGTATCTGACGCCGCTTCAGATGTCTGGTTACTGAACTGAGTTTGATGCTGCCTCTTTCACATCTCCTTCTCTGCTTCACTGTGGATGAATTCACTGACTGTCACTGGACTTCACTGTAAAATGAAATGTTTTGATGTTTTGTGGTCTCAATTTGCACTGTCCCTGTTGGAATCAGCAGCCCTTCTATGTACCTGTAGGTTATAAGTATGATGTTGGCGTTTTGTAAATTGAACAATCCCGCTATCTATCCCTATACCCTATAATTACTGGAGAAGGAATCTCAATTATTGTGAGATCTGTCTGGGAGAGGCATTCGATTCTATTCATTCCATGATTTGTAGATGAAGTGAACAGTGCAGGTGAACAGGTGGAGAATTGCATGATCTGTAGAAACATTAAACTATTCCACAGAGGCTTCACTATTTAACAAACTGACTGAGAATAGGATCGGTGGAACACGGGGCTGGTGAACAGAATGCAGGCACAGGATGATAGGATTTAATCGGATATAAAAATGGACTTGAGATAGGGAGTAGAGTGAGTGATGGAGAGGGTGACTGAGAGGGAAAGCGAGAGGCTGTGGTGTGAATAATTCATCAGAATGAACTGCTGAAAAATCCAATACAATTAAACAGAGAAAATGAAATTTGAAGGTGTTATTATGAAGTGGTCAGATTGGGTGAGTTTTTATTGTGGTACTCGCTCCTCATGTTTATATCCCTGTCAGGTCCTCAGTCTGTTTTTTGTGAATGTTCCTTGTTTTCCAACTTAAAACTAAACACAATGAAAATTTACTTCAAGAATAGAATCAGTAATTTCTTGATCGTAATGAATTATTCGGATACTCTGTTTTTAAAGCTGGGCTGAATTCAATAAACAACTGGGTTGATTTAATTAATAAATATCAATTTAATTTTAATTGAATGTACAAAGTAAATTTATTGAACATATTTTACACCCAACACAGGTTCCCTGACATCAATAACCACAGAAATGAACTGTTGAATGTATTAGTTGGATTTTGTAAGTTGGAGCTATATATTTGATTGCCTCTAACACTCTGCTGCAGTCTCTCTCTCTCCGAATCCCAGCCTCTCCTCCCACTGCATTTTATCCTCTGTCTCCTCATCCCTTACTTCAGTTTGTCCACTTTCAGAAACCATCTGCTCCTGACTCCCCTCCAGCTCTTACATATCCTTTTCCTTGTCTCCCTCCCAATCTCACTCACTGGCTCGGTCTCCAGCTGCCTTTCCCATTTCGTGCCAGCCCCTGTCGGCTCACTTAACCCAGAAAAATAAACCAGCTGCACCTCTCCCTGTCCCCTCACCTTCCCGGCCTTTCCCCTCTCTTTCCTCGTCCGTCTGGAGCCCAAACCCGGTTTAATCCACTGTATTCCCGGTGTGTAAAACCCCTTCTCCCTTCCCCACGGCACTGTGCCCTCACTCAGCCCTTCCACGAGATCCGGTGCTCACTTTATTCACTTTCTGTATCCATCTCCCAATTCATTATTGATCATTGTGTTTGAAAACATCTCTCTGCCCGAAAGCGCTGCCAGGTCAATGAGTCACTTTCCACCCTTCGATGCAGCAACAAAGCTGGAAATTTCACGCCAGATCCTCTCAAACTGCTGCTTTGACTCCAGGTCTGATCAGTAATTTCTCTGCTTCCTTTTCTCTCTCATGCAGTTAACTTGGTGGCGATTGTGATCCTGTCCCGAGGAAAGTGCGGTCTCTCCAAATGTATCAGTGTCTACCTGGTGGGAATGGCAGTGGCCGATCTCATGGTCGTTATCGCTGATCCGATATTGAGATGGATTAATGAGCTGTATCTCTCATGGTCATTCCTGAGCATTACTCCCGTGTGTAGTTTTATTATATTCTTGGGTTTTGTAACCGCGAATGTTTCTGTCTGGCTCACGGTCGCTTTCACCTTTGATCGATTTGTGGCCATTTGTTGTGAGAAGCTGAAAACTAAATATTGCACCGAGAGAACGGCGGCTGTGGTTCTGGGAACAGTGACTGTGCTGGGCTGTTTGGTGAATGTCCCCTGGTATTTTACACTTGAAACTCACATCATAATTGATAATGTTCCCTGGTTTTGTGTGACTAAATTGATCTTCCGTACTTCCCCCGCATGGGCAGCATTTGAGATGTTTCACCTCATTTTAACCCCTTTTATCCCGTTCTGTCTGATTTTACTGCTCAATGTTCTGACAGTCAGGCGCATTTTAATGTCCAGTCGAGTCCGCAGGGGACTCCGGGGCTGCAGCAATGGAGAGAATCAGAGTGATCCAGAGATGGAGAACCGAAAGAAATCCATCATTTTACTCTTCAGTATATCGGGCAGTTTTATACTGTTGTGGCTGACATGGGTTGTCTTTTACATTTATGTGCGAATTGCAGACATTCGGTATTATTACTCCTACACTGACCCTGTTTTGCTCACAGAACACACAGCAAAGTTGCTGCAGCTTCTAAGTTCCTGCACAAACACGTGTATTTATGTCCTGACTCAGACTAAATTCAGAGAGGAGCTGAAGAACGCGGTGAAATACCCATTCAATTTAATTGTTAAATTAGTGAAATCATAGAACGAGCTGAAGGGTTTCAAGCACTAGAACTAAATCCCATTTCATACTCCATCCACTACACTTCCTGGTGAATTGAAAGTACATTATATATTAGCAGCACAGAATCACGAAATGATCATAAATCAGATTCTGATATATTTTATTGACAATCTTTCTTATTGAGCCAGGATTTACTCTGCAGACGACACATGAATTGTTGCTCGAAATGGCGGCTCTAAAGAGCTCAGCTGGACTTCAACCAATTGGCCCCCTGGCAAATTTTGAAAAGCTGGTGACAAAAGTAGCTGCTGTGGGCCTGATCAGAATGGATACAGTCCACATAAATGGAAAAGGAGAGAGCGAGAGAGAGAGAGGGAGAGAGAGAGAAAAAAAATGACAGAGATTTAGAGAAAGAGGGAGAAAGAGACATAGGTGGGGGAGAGAAAGAGAGGGAGAGGGAGAGCGAGACAGGGGAGGGAGAGAGACACACACAAACAGCGGGAGAGAGAAACAGAGAGAAGGTGAAAAAAGAGAGCGATTTAGACAGACGGGGAGAGAATACAGGGACAAAAGAAATATAATGATTAAAAAAGCGCAGAAAAATTTCAGACAGATTCACATAAAAGCGAGGGGGTGTGTGTGTGAAAGAGAGAGAGTGAGACACAGAGAAAGAGAGAAACATAGAGGGAGAAAGACAGAGCTTCTCGGAAAAGGAGATAGATAGATAGATAGAAGTTACAACATGGAAACAGGCCCTTCGGCCCAACATGTCCATGTCGCCCAGTTTATACCACTAAGCTAGGCCCAGTTTGTAAGAAAGGAGAGAAAAATAAAGAGTGAAAGAAATCATCTATATAATGAGAGAGAGCAAGCAGACATGGATGGAAGGACAGAGAGAGACTGACAAAAAGTTACAAAGTGATGAAAGTGGAAGTGGAAATAATAAGATAGAAAAACAGGCAGAAAATAAACAGAGACAAACGACATAAACAGAGAACAGATACATTGAAAGACGGACAAACACATAAAGAGATAGGAGGGTAGAGACAGGAGTGAGAATAGAACACAGAAAGCATTAAATAACCAAACAAACTGTGTAATCAGCCTGGAGTGTGTGAAAGTGCTGACCAGGAGAACAGCAGCAGATGAAGCAGGCCAGACAGTTCATGTTTGTTCTGGGGTAACACTCTTGTGGATTTAATTTTGACATTTGTAAAGGTGATGCTTGGAGGCTGCACAATAAAGTCACTCAGCCTTGTGTACCTGACCCTGACCATTACTTACTGGAGGAGTTTCCCAGCTGCTCTGTGCAGTATAAAATCATCTGATAAACGAAAGCCTGAGAATAAATCGGCTTCAGCATGTCATTCGGAAAAGGACTCTTCAAAGGTGGAAGGTGTGTAAAAAGGATTGTTAATGACGTATTGTAAAAGATCACACAGCAGAGGATAGATCACCATAGCAATAAGAACGATTCCAGGAGGGCGAGAGCTGGTTTGAACATCTGCCGACTTAACTCGGTTACGTTGTGGACACTGGGAGAAAACAAGTGAAGTGTCAATCAATCGTGGGTTGTATTTTTATGAACCTATTGTTGATAAGTCACCGTCCCAGAGATGTGATTCTGTGTTAAAAATCTGTTTAAAAGCTGGGCAGAAGTTGAGTGGGGAGAGACACAGATCCACCATAACTGTTCCAACCTCACCTTTCGCTTCCTGGCAGCACCACCTCACCTGGAATTTTCCTGACGACTCGCTGCCTCCCAGCTTGATGCCATGATGCAGGTTTACAGATTGCCTGTGAAGCGGATGACCTGGATACAAGAGAAAGCCTCGCTACATTACACCTGTATCCATCAAAATACCTGGAATCTTCCTGGCAGGCTTGAGCCAACCATGAGGATATAACTTTCATTATGGGCTTATTCTAAGATAGACATTTGATTTCCAAACGGTTATGCATTTTAGGAATTCAGAATGTGTTGTTTTATTGGTGCTAAAGCAATTCTAAATCAGATATAAACCCAAGGTGCTGTTTAAATTTTAATGCCAATTTTTCCAGTGTATTAATAATAATAAATGATTGTTTTCTTTATGAAGCCATGGTTTGTGCCTGAAGTTTCTTTAAGAAAAAGAGCTCATCAAGTTAAATGTAAAATTAAATTTCGTGGAGATAAAAAGTCATTGCCCCAAATTAAAGTGTAAAATCACTTTGCACCTTTTTGCTCCTCCATCTGCACCATGTGTAACTTTCCCAGTGAGCTGCTGGGATTCTGTAATAAATCACAATGTACTCTTACCCCTTCTGCTGTGTTACTAAACTGGACAGGGTCCCTCAGCACTCTCCTGACCTGTTACTGTTACAAATACTGTTACTGTTTCAGATTAAAGAAAAATATGAATAATGGAGAAATTAACCAAATCCCAGATCAGAACTACATTCAGATTGAGTCCAATTTTACTCTGATTTATTCAATAGAAGCTCGAATTACATTTTCGACACAAAATGGCTAATTGGACCTTCCCTCCAAATGTCTGGTCTCTCCTTCTCCAAAGCATTACGTCCAAATAACCAAATGCGAATCCAATTTTTGCTGAAATTCACTTTTTGATGTTTAATTCCCACACTGCACCGCTGTCTTTGTGTTAAACATCAGCCAATGCGAGTTTCACACAGTTTGCATCTTTAACTATCGTGCAACAGTGATATAACAGCAACAGCAAATGAACCCCCTCCGTCTCTCTCAACACAACAAGCTCGACCTTGCCCCTCACCCTGACTGCTGCCCATTTTACTTCCGGTACAATGCAGCCATTTTGAATGAACTTCATGGCCGCCATTTTGCTGACGATGCCCTCCTTGTCCCTCACTAAGATGGCCGCCCCTCCCGTCATTAAGATGGCTGCCTTACTGGAGGCCATTTCGTTTTCGGTTCAGGGCAGCCATTTTGTTTAAGCTTCAGGGCAGCCATTTTGTTTAACATGGTTACCTTGACCCCAATAAGATGGCCACCTTGGCTCCAATTATGATATCCAGCTTGCCCCTCAGTATGATGTCTGCCGTCGAGGCGGCTATCTTGTTTCCTGTCCCAGACTTTGAAGTTGTTGTTCATGTTATCATAGTGGGTTCAACACAGGAGAAGGCCATTCGGCCCACCGTGCCTGCGCTGACTCTTTGAATGGGTGATCTCATTTCCCTCTCAGCTCTCTCCCCACAACCTTTATCTGGGCCATGTAGTAGTGGTAATGTGTAAATATATATATTTATATTTCCAAGTTGTTGTTGTAGTAATTGCTGTAATATATAAATACAAGTTGTTATGTCGAGAAAGATTGTCTCTCAATCTTTACATTTATCTACTTTATAAACTGGGCTTTGTTTCTCTGTAAATGAATGTTGCTGAGAGATTGTCCCTGTAACTGAGTGAGGGATCTTGCTGTCTATTTGTTTTTTTTTTAAGTTCTTTGCTTCAGCTGTTTTAAATGATATGAATTCATTTGAACACTTTGGCAAATTGAAAAAGTCACAAATTGTGAGTTGACCACAAACTACAGGCTTTTTATCCACTGCTAATTAAAACAAGAGAAAAGAGCAAAGGGAAAGTTCGTTCACCTTTTTGTTCCCTGTTCCAGGAACAGAAGAGAAAACGAACTCGGGGTAGTTTGGACCCTGCAGCAAATATTGACCAGGACACAGAGTCAGACCGGCACCTTTTAGGGGGAATGAGTGAGTGGCAAAGCAGGAGAGAAAACCCTGAAAACTTGTATTGGAGAAAGAGTGAAACAACATGCGCTCTTCAGTCTGTCCCGAGTCTCTCTCTCTCTCTCTCTCCCAACTTTCCTCTCTTTTCGTTAGAGTCTCAGATTTGTAACTGGGGATTTTATCAATGGTGTTTGCTGAGAGATTGCCTGTGGAACGGAATGAATGCGAGTGAGTGTGAGTGTGAGGGAGCTCTGGGCTCTTGTTGTGCTTTTTTCATCTCTTGCTTTGTTTTTAATCAATTCCTTATTTCTCTCTCTCTAGTGGATTATTTTTGTGGAAATGCCGTAATATGAAGATGTGGAAAGAGAAATTTTGGGAGGAAGAGGAATCCTTGGAGAAGAAGTTTTCTCTCCAGAGGGGACTGACCGAGGCTTTCACCACAGGCTGCACCCAATGGGGCTCACGTGAGTTGTGTCTGGGTTACTGTGGGATCACTGGGAGCACAGTGTGATCAATGTGCGATCTCTGTGGGGTATTGAGGGATCACTTGGTCACTGTGATCACTGGGTCACTGTGGGATCATTGGGTCACTGTGGTGTCACTGGGTCATTGTGGGATCATTGGGTCACTGTGGTGTCACTGGGTCATTGTGGGATCATTGTGGGGCACTGTGGGATCACTGGGATCACTGTAGATTCACAGTGAGATCATTGGGTCACCGTGGGATGACTGTGTTTTTGAGGAATCACTGTGCGACACAGCGGGATCACTGGGACATCATGAGATCACTGGGGCTCAATGGTATCACTGGGTCACTGTGGGATACTGTGGGATCACTGGGAAACTGTGCGATCCCTGGGACATTGAGCGATCACTGGGACATTGTGGGATCAGTGGGTCGCTGTGAGATCTCTGTCGAGCATTGAGGGTTCACTGGCCTCACTGAGTCACTGTGGCCTCCTCCTGTTCCTGTGTAAAAGTGTTGAGGTGCTGAAAGGCCTTCTCCTGTTCCTGTGTAACAACCTTGAGGGGCTGAATGGCCTCCTCCTGTTCCTACTTAACCGGCTCGAGGCGCTGAATGGACTCGACTTTCAAGTGCATTTGGCTCGAGGGGCTGAATGGCCTTCGGTTCCGGTATAACACGCTGGAGGGGCTGAATGGCCTCCTGTTGCGAGCGAACAAGCTGAGTGGCTAATTGGGCTCATCCTGCTCCAGTGTAACAGGCCCAAGGTGCTGAATGGCTTCCCCCTGTTCTTATGCGACAGGCTCGAGGGGCTAAATGGCCTCCTCCTGATCCTACATAACAGGCTCGAGAGGTTGAATGGGCCTCGCTGTTCTACAGTCTAATATTCGCGAGGGGCTGAATGGCCGCCTCCGATTCCGATCTAACAGGCTTGAGGGGCAAAATGGCCTCCTCCTGTTCCTACGCGACATGCTCGAGGGGCTGAATGGCCTCCTCCTGCTCCTATGCGACAGGGTTGAGGGGCTGAATGGCCTCCTCCAATTCCCGTGTAACTGGCTCGAGGGCTGAAGGGTCTCCTGCTGTTCCTGTGAAACAGCCTTGAGGGGATGAATGGCCTCCTCCTGATCATTTGTAACAGCCTTAAGGGGCCGAATGGCCTCCCCCTTTTCCTATGTAACAGGCTTGAGGGACTGTTTGGCCTCCTGTTCCTGTGTAACATCCTTGAGAGGGAGAATTGCCTCCTCCAGTAACTGTGTTAAAGCCTTGAGGGGCTCAATGTCCTCCTCCTGATCCTACATGACAGGCTCGTGCGGCTGAACGGCCTTGTCCTTTTGAAGTGCAATAGGCTCGAGGGGCTGAATGGCCTTCAGTTCCTGTATAACAGGCTCGAGGGGCTGAATGGCTTCCTCCTGTTCCTGTGTAACAGACACTATGGGCTGAATGCTCTTCACATGTTCCTGTGTAACAGTTTTGTGGGGTTGAGTGGCCTCCTCCTATTCCAGTGTAACATGCTCGAGGAGCTGAATGGCCTCCTCCTGTTCCTGTGTAAAAGCATTGAGGGGCTCACTGACCTCCTCCTGATCCTACATAACAGACCCCAGGGGCTGAATGGCCTCCACCTCTTCCTCTGTAACAGGCTTGAGGGGCTGAATGGTCTCTTCCTATTCTTATGCAACAGTTTTGAGAGGTTGAATGGCCCCCTCCTCCTGTGTAACAGCCTTGAGGGGTTAAATGGCCTCCGCCTGTTCCTATGTAAGAGGCTTGAGGGACTGATTGTCCTCATGTTCCTGTGTAACAGCCTGGAGAGGCAGAATGGTCTCCTCCGGTACCTGTGATAAAGCCTTGAGCAGCTCAACGGCCTCCTCCTGATTCTACATGATAGGCTCGAGGGGCTGAATGGACGTCATTTCCTGTATAACAGGCTCGAGGGGCTTAATGGCCTCTCCCTGTTCCGATCTAACAGGCTTAAGGGGCTGATTGGTCTCATCCTGCTGCTGTGCAACAGGCCCTTGGGGCTGAATGGTCTGCTCAAGTTCCGATGTGACTGTCTCGAGGGACTGACTGACCCCGTCCTTTTCCTGTGTAACAGGCTCGAGGGGCTGAATGCCCTCCTCCTAATCCTACAGAACAGGATCAAGGGTCTGAATGGCCTCATTCTTTGCCAGTGTAATAGGGTCCGAATTGCCTTCAGTTCCCACATAACAGACGCGAGGGGCTGAATGGCCGCCTCCTGTTCCTATCTAACAGGTTTGAGGGGCTGATTGCCCTCATCCTGCTCCGGTGTTACAGGCTCCAGGGGCTGAATGGCCGAGTCCTGCTCCTGTGTAACAGGCCCTCGGGGCTGAATGGACTCCACCTGTTCCTATGTGACAGGCTTATGCGGTTGAATGGCCTCCTCCAGGTCCTGTGTAACAGCCTCGAGGAGCTGAATGGCCTCCTGCTGTTCCTATGTAACAGGCTTGAGGTGCTGAATGGCCTCCTCCTGTTCCAATGTCAAAGGTTTCAAGGGCTGATTGGCCTACTCTTCCTGCACAACAGCCTTGAGGGGCTGAATGGCCTCCTACTGTTTGTACTTAACAGGCTCGAGAGGCTGAATGGGCCTCGTCCTTTTCCAGTGTAATAGGCTCGACGGGCTGAATGGCCTTCAGTTCCTATATAGCAGGCTTGACGGGCTGTATGGCCTCCTCCTGTTCCGATCTTACAGGCTTGAGGGATTGATTGGCCTCATCCTGTTCCCGTGAAACAGCCTTGAGGGGCTGATCGGCCTCCTCCTCTTCCTGTGTTACAGGCCTATGGGGCTGAATGGCCTCCTCCTGTACCTACGTGACAGGCTCGAGGGGCTAAATGGCCTCCTCCTGTTCCTATGTGCCAGCCTCGAGGGGTTGAATGGCCTCCTCCTTTTCCTACATAACAGGCACGAGGGGCTGAATGGCCTCCTCCTGATCCTACATAACAGGTTCGAGGCGCTGAATGGCCTCGTCCTGCTCCTGTGTAACAAGCCCCAGGGGCAGAATGGTCTCCTCCTTTTCCTGTATAACTGCCTTGAGGGATTGAATGGCCTCCTCTTTTTGCAGTGTGACACGCACTTGGGGCTAAATGGTCTCCAACTGTTCCTAAGTATTAGCGTTGAGGGGCTAAATGGCCTCCTCCAGTTCCTGTGTAACAGCCTTGAGGGGCTGAATTGCCTCCTCCTGATCCTACATAAGAGGCTCAAGGGGCTGAATGGCCTCGTCCATTTCCAGTGTAATAGGCTCGAGGGGCTGAATGGCCTTCGGTTCCTGTATAACAGGCACGAGTGGCTAAATGACCTCCTCCTGTTCCTGTCTAACAGGCCCTTGGGGCTAAATGGCCTCCTCCTTTTCCTGTGTAACAGCCACGAGGGGCTGAATGGCCTCCTCCTGTTCCTGTGTAACAGCCACGAGGGGCTGAATGGCCTCCTCCTGTTCCTGTGTAACAGCCACGAGGGGCTGAATGGCCTCCTGTTAAAATGTAACAGGCTTGAGTGGCTTATTGGCTTTCTGTTCCTGCGTAACAGCCTGGATGGGCTAATGGCATCCTCCTGTACCTGTGTAATAGGCTCTAAGGGCTGAATGGCCTTCTTTTCCTGTGTAACAAGTCCGAGGGTTGAATGCCCTCCTCCTGTTCCGATGTCAAAGGCTCGAGGGGTTAATGGCCGGCTTCTGCTCATAAGTACATAAGAAATTGCAGCAGCAGTAGGCCCTCAAGCCTGCTCCACCATTCAATATGATCATGGCTGATCTTCAATCTCAACTCCACTTACCCGCCCAATCCCCATTTCCCTTGATTCCCCTCGAGTGCAAAGTTCTATCGATCTCAGCCTAGAATATATTCAATGGCTCAGCATCCACAGCCAAATGGGGTCGAGAATTCCAAATATTCACGACCCTCTTAGTGAGGAAATTCCTCCTCATCTCAGCCCTAAATTGCCGACCACTTATCCTGAGACTATGTCCCCTTGTTCTGGACTATCCAGCCAGGGGAAAACAGCCTCTCAGCACCGACCCTGCCAAGCCCCCTCAGAATCTTATATGATTCAATGAGATCACCTCTCATTCTTCTAAACTGCAGAGAGTATAGGCCCATTCTACTCAATCTCTCCTCATGCGACATGAGATCATAAGACATAGGAGCAGGTGTCGGTCATCCGGCCCCTCGAGCCTGCTCCACCATTCAACTGAATTCCACTGATCTTCTACCTCAACGCCATTTTCCTGTATTATCCCCAAATCCCTTGTTGCCCTTAATATCTAGAAATCTATCGATCTCTGTTTTGAATGGACAACCCTCTCATCCCAGGAATTGATCCAGTTAACCTTGGTTGCACTGCCTCCAAGGCAAGTACATCCTTCCTTAGATAAGGGGACCAAAACTGTGCACAGTACTCCAGGTGAGTTCTCACCAAAGCCCTGTACAATTGCAGAATTACTTCTTTAGTCTTGTACTCCAACTGTCTTGTAATAAAGGCCAAGATTGCAGTTGCCTTCCGAATTGCTTGCTTTGCTTGTATGCCAACTTTCTGTATTTCATGTACGAGCTTTAGTCTGTATCGAACCCGTGCTGTAACTGCCCTGGGAGTGTTTAACAGGACAATGTCGAGGGAGCTGTACTCTGCATCTTACCTATGTTGTGGGAATAGTTTATCGTGCCCTTAACAGTTGTTATAGTGTTGGACAGAGTATAAATCAGGAAATTAGAGGAGCATGCATTAAGGGTAATGCAATAATCGTGGGGGGACTTTAATCTTCATATAGAATGGGCAAACCAAATTGGCAAAAGTAGTTTGGAGGACGAGTTCATGGAATGCATTCGAGACAGTTTTCTCGAACAATTTGTCGAGGAACCGACAAGAGAACTGGTTATTTTAGATCTAATATCTTGTAATGATAGTGTTTACTGGTTAATTGAAATGCTCAGTCGTCGAACATATGCAAGGCTGAGATTGATAGATTTTTGGCCACTGAGGGAATCAAGGGATATGGGGATCGGGCGGGTAAGTGGAGCGGAGGTAGAAGTTCAGCCCTGGTCTTATTGAATGGGGAACAGGCTCGAGGGACCGTATGACCTACTCCTGCACCTATTACTTATGTTCTTATGCACTTGCCCAGAAAGTGTTTGATGGGACAATGCAGAAGGAGCTTTACTCTGCATCTAACCCATGCTGTATCTGCCCTGGGTGTGTTTGATGGGACAATGTAGAGGGAGCTTTAGTCTGTATCTAACCCGTGCTGTATCTGCCCTTGGAGTGTTTGACGGGACAGTTGTAGTGGGAGCTTTT
Source organism: Heptranchias perlo (assembly GCF_035084215.1). Taxonomy (NCBI): domain Eukaryota; kingdom Metazoa; phylum Chordata; class Chondrichthyes; order Hexanchiformes; family Hexanchidae; genus Heptranchias; species Heptranchias perlo. Next base: position 3,349,081 of record NW_027139644.1, on the reverse strand, counting down.
CTCTGTATCTGAACCATGTTGCACATGCGCCAGGAGTGTTTGATGGGACAGCACAGAGGGAACTTTATTCTGTATCTCACACGCACTGTACCTGCCCTGGGAGTGTTTGATGGGTCAGTGCAGAGGGAGCTTTATTCTGTACCTCACACGTACTGTACCTGCCTTGATGGGATGGTGTGGAGAGAGATTTACTCTGCATCATACCAGTGCTGTGAGAGTATTTATACTGCTCCTAACAGTAGTTGTAGGATTTGACAGAGTATAAATCAGGAAATTCGAGGGGCATGTAACAAAGGCAATTCAGTAATCGTGAGGGAATTTAATTTTCATAAAGAATGGGCAAACCAAATTGTCAAAAGTAGTTTGGAGGACGATTTCATGGAATCCATTCGAGATAGTTCTTTAGAACAATATGTCGAGGAACCGACTAGGGAACAGGTTATTTTAGATCTAATATTGTGTAATGTCAATGTTAATTCGTAATCTTAGAGTTAAGGATCCTCTGGGACACAGTGATCATAATATGATAGGATTTCATATTGACTTTGAGAGTGATGCAGTTATATCCGAAACTAGGGTCTCAAATTTAATCAAACCCAATTACTTTGTTACGAGGGACGAGTTGGCTAAGGTAGATTGGGAAATTAGATTAAAAGATATGACAGTAGATAATCAGTGACCAACATTTCAAGAAATAGTTCATAATTCCCAATGAATATACATTCCCTTGAGGAATAACAACAAATGGGAAAAGAATATTCAACCTTGGCTAACTGGAGAAGTTCAGTTTAAAGAAGAGACATACAATGTTGCCAAAAAGAGTAGTAAGCCTGAGGATTGGGAGAGTTTCAGAAATCAGCAAAGGATGACCAAGAAATTGATAAAAGGGAGAAAATTGAATATGCAAGTAAACTTGCAGGAAATATAAAAAAACTGATTGTAAGAGCTTCCACAAGTATGGAAAAAGGAAGAGATTAGCGAAGGTAAACGTTGGTCCCTTAGAGGCTGAGACGGGAGAAATGAAAATGGCGAATAATTTCAAAATTTGCAGATCACACAAAGCTTACAAGTATTGCAAACAGTGAGGAGGATAGTAATAGACTTCAAGAGGACATGGACAGGCTGGTGAAATGGGCGGACACATGGAACATGAAATTTAACGCAGAGAAGTGATACATCTTGGCAGGAAGAATGAGGAGAGGCAATGTAAACTAAATGGTACAATTCTAAAGGGGGTGCAGGAACAGAGAGACCTGGGGGTGAATGTACACAAATCTGTGAAGGTTGCAGAACAGGTTGAGAAACCGGTTTAAAATTATAGAGGCATAGAGTATAAAAACAAGGAGGTTGTTTACATAGGAACAGCAGGAGACCGTTCAGCCCCGCAAGCCCATTACACAGGAACAGGAGTAGCCATTCAGCCCATCAAACCTGTTGCACAGGAACAGGAGGAGGCCGTTCAACCCCTCGAGCCTGTTACACAGGAACAGGAGGAGGCCATTCAGCCCCTCGAATCTGTTACAGAGGAGTAGGAGGAGGCCATTCAGCCCCTCGATCCGCTTACAGAGAACAGGAAGAGGCCTTTCAGCCCCTCGAGCCTGTTCTACAGGAAGAGGAGAAGGCCATTCAGCGACTGTAATATGTTTTGTAGAAACAGGAGGAGGCCATTAAGACCATCGGGCCTGTAACACAGGAACAGAAAAAGGCCATACAGTGCGGAGAGCCTGTTACACTGTAACAGCAGTGGACCATTCAGTCTCTTGAAACTTTAACTCTCGAACAGAAGCACACCATTCATCCCCTGGAGTCTGTGACATAGGAAAAGGAGGAGGCCATTCAGCCCCTGGGGTCTGTTACATAGGAACAGGAGGAGGTCATTCAGCCCCTCGAGCCTGTTACATAGGAACATAAGGAGATCATTCGGCCCCTCGAGTCTGTTATACAGGAACAGGAGGAGGCCAGTCAGCCGCTGGAAAGTTTTACTTTGGAACAGGAGGAGGCCATTCAGCCCCACCTGCATGTTACATGGTAACAGTTGGAGGCCATTCCTCCCCTCGAACCTGTTGCACAGAAACAGGAGGAGGCCATTCAGCCCCTCGAGGGAATGATGTTATATAAGACGAGGTCATTCAACACCTCGAGCGTGTTACACGTCAGAAGCAGACTTCAGGAGGACATGGACAGATTGTTGAAATGGGCAGACACAAGGCAGATGCAATTTTACACGGATAAATGTGAAGTGATGCAATTTGGGTGGAACAACATGGAGAGACAGGATAATCTAAATGGTATTTTGAGGGATGGTGAATGAGCAGAGTGACCTGGGGGCGCATATTCACAAATCTTTGAAGGTGGCAGGGCAAGTTGGGAATGCGGTTAAGAAAGCGCCTGGGATAATTGGCTTAGTAAATAGGGACATTGAATACAAAAACAAGGAAGCCAAGCTAAACCTTTAAAAATCACTGGTTAGGCCCCAGCTGGAGTATTGTTTTCAATTCTGGGCATCACACTTTAGGAAGGATGTCAAGGCCTTGAAGAGGGTGCAGAGGAGATTTACCAGAATGATATCAGGGGTGAGGGACTTCAGTTATGCGGAGAGATTGGAGAAGCTGGGATTGTTCTCTTCAGACCAGAGAAGGTTATGGGGAGATCGAATAGAGGTGTTCAAATTTATGAGGGGTGTTGACAGACCAAATAGGGAGAAACTGTTTCGTTTGGCAACTTGGTCAGTGACCAGAGGGCATAGATTTAAAATAATTTCAAACGAACTGGAGGGGAAGTGAGGAGAAATCCTTTCACACAGATATTTTTGAAGATCTGGAACGCACATGGTGAAAGGAACTTCCAAAAGGTAATTGGACATGGACTTGAAGAGAATTAGTTTTCAGGGTGATGGGGATAAATGTGTCAGTAATAGTGTTATTAATAAACACTGTACATTATTATTAGTATCAGCAATAGTGTTATTGATAAACACTCTACATTATTAATGGTATCAGTAATAGTGTTATTAATAAACACTGGGGATTTACATTGATTCCTGTTATTTCGCTCTCTCTGATCCCCAGCAAATGGGATGTCGGTCTTACAGATTCTTGCACCAAGGATCTCTCCTCCACTCTCAGTACAAACCGGTCACTGATGGATCTGAACCTGGGTATTAATAAACTGGGAGATTCAGGAGTGAAACTATTGTCTGCGGCTCTGAAGAACCCGAAATCTAAAATACAGAAACTGCAGGAAGTATCAGACTGTTTGAGATTGTGCTTGTAATAACTGGATGACTAACACTGTACATTATTATTAATATCAGTAATAATGTTATTAATAAACAGTGTATATTATTATTAGTATCAGTAATAGTGTCATTAAACAGTGTACATTATTATTAGTATCAGTAAGAGTGTTATTAATAAACACTGTACATTATTATTAGTATCCGTAACAATGTTATTAATAAACACTGTACATTATTATTAGGATCAGTAATAGTGCTACTAATAATCGACATTATTATTAGTATCAGTAATAGTGTTATTAATAAACACTGTACATTATTATTAGTATCAGTAATTGTGTTATTAATAAACACTGTACATTATTATTAGGATCAGTAATAGTGCTACTAAAAATCGACATTGATTAATATCAGTAATAGTGTTATTAATAAACACTGTACATTATTATTAATATCAGTAATAGTGTTACTAATAAACACTGCACATTATTATTAATATCAGTAATTGTGTTATTAATAAACACTGTACAATATTATTAATATCAGTAATATTGTTATTCATAAACATTGTACATTATTATTGGTATCAGTAATAGTGTTATTAATGAACTCTGTACATAAATATCAGTATCAGTAATAGTGCTACTAATAATCAACATCATTAATATTATCAATAATAGTGTCATTAATAAACACTGTGCATTATTATTAATATCAGTAATAGTGTTATTAATAAACACTGCACATTATTATTAATATCATTAATGGTGTTATTAATAAACACTGTACATTATTATTAATATCAGTAATAGTGTTATTAATAAACACTGTATATTATTATTAATATCAGTAATAGTGTTAAGAATAAACACTGCACATTATTATTAGTATCATTAATAGTGTTAATAATAAACACTGCACATTATTATTAGTATCAGTAATCGTGTTAATAATAAACACTGCACGTTATTATTAGGATCAGTAATAGTGCTACTAATAATCGACATTATTATTAGTATCAGTAATAGTGTTATTAATAAACACTGTACATTATTATTAGTATCAGTAATTGTGTTATTAATAAACACTGTACATTATTATTAGGATCAGTAATAGTGCTACTAAAAATCGACATTGATTAATATCAGTAATAGTGTTATTAATAAACACTGTACATTATTATTAATATCAGTAATAGTGTTATTAATAAACACTGCACATTATTATTAATATCAGTAATTGTGTTATTAATAAACACTGTACAATATTATTAATATCAGTAATATTGTTATTCATAAACAGTGTACATTATTATTGGTATCAGTAATAGTGTTATTAATGAACTCTGTACATAAATATCAGTATCAGTAATAGTGCTACTAATAATCAACATCATTAATATTATCAATAATAGTGTCATTAATAAACACTGTGCATTATTATTAATATCAGTAATAGTGTTATTAATAAACACTGCACATTATTATTAATATCATTAATGGTGTTATTAATAAACACTGTACATTATTATTAATATCAGTAATAGTGTTATTAATAAACACTGTACATTATTATTAATATCAGTAATAGTGTTAAGAATAAACACTGCACATTATTATTAGTATCATTAATAGTGTTAATAATAAACACTGCACATTATTATTAGTATCAGTAATCGTGTTAATAATAAACACTGCACGTTATTATTAGTATCAGTAATAGTGTTAATAAGAAACACTGTACATTATTATTAGGATCAGTAATAGTGCGACTAAAATCGACATTATTATTAGTATCAGTAATCGTGTTATTAATAAACACTGTACATTATTATTAGGATCAGTAATAGTGTTATTAATAAACACTGTACATTATTATTAGTATCAGTAATAGTGTTATTAATAAACACTGTACATTATTATTAGTATCAGTAATAGTGTTATTAATAAACACTGTACATTATTATTAGGATCAGTAATAGTGTTATTAATAAACACTGTACATTATTATTAGTATCAGTAATAGTGTTATCAATAAACACTGTACATTATTATTAGTATCAGTAATAGTGTTATTAATAAACACTGTACATTATTATTAGTATCAGTAATAGTGTTATCAATAAACACTGTACATTATTATTAGGATCAGTAATAGTGTTATTAATAAACACTGTACATTATTATTAGTATCAGTAATAGTGTTATCAATAAACACTGTACATTATTATTAGTATCAGTATTAGTGTTATTAATAAACACTGGGGATTTACCCTGATTCCTGTTATTTCTCTCTCTGATCCCCAATCTGGATGATGTCGGTCTCACAGATTCTTGGACCGAGGATCTCTCCTTCGCTCCCAGCACAAAGCGGATCTGCACCTGGGATTAAACTCCTTCACAGACCGATCTGTCCCCGCTCTCTGCTCCCTCACACTGACCTGCAGGAGTCTGGAACGGATCTGGTGAGTGTTTGTGTTAATGTTTAATGTAACAAGTAAAATATCAGTCCCTTTTATGGGTAATATTTGTCTGTAATTATTATTGAAATATTAACCTCAGTCTCCCTGTTATTTACACTTTTGTTCAATCTGTATATTTCCTGTTTAATCTTCAATCTGTTTCAGGTTGAGGGAGAATCAGTTCATTTCAAAAGGAAAGAGACTCCTGGAGTCACTGCGGGAATCCAGACCCGGACTGACCGTGACAGTGTGAAAATTTCAATTTATAACCATTCCTGGTCTCATTATATGAACATTTCAATTTATAACCATTCCTGGTCTCATTATATGAAGATTTCAATTTATAACCATTCCTGGCCTCATTATATGAACATTTCAATTTATAACCATTCCTGGTCTCATTATATGAACATTTCAATTTATAACCATTCCTGGTCTCATTATATGAACATTTCAATTTATAACCATTCCTGGTCTCATGATATGAACATTTTTGGCCGATTCTCCGTCCCTCCCCTTTAACCGGCCACGCTCCAGGTTTAAATCCGAACGGCCCCTTTAACGGTTTCCAGCTCGAGCTGAGCGAGCGTCGTCACCCATTGTGACGTCAGAGGCCCAGCGACTGGGTCACGAGACTCTGTCACCCGGTCCCACATTGATGATTCTGCAGGATATCCGGGGCTGGATGGTCCCCAATGGGGCAATGGGTCAATGCACAGACAGGAAGGGCCCAGGGTGGGGCTTAGTCTGGGCTGCAGTGGGACACTGGGTCAATGCAGAGACAGGAAGGGCCCAGGGTGGGGCTCAGTCTGGGCTGCAGTGGGACACTGGGTCAATGCACAGACAGGAAGGGCCCAGGGTGGGGCTCAGTCTGGGCTGCAGTGGGACACTGGGTCAATGCAGAGACAGGAAGGGCCCAGGGTGGGGCTCAGTCTGGGCTGCAGTGGGGCACTGGGTCAATGCACAGACAGGAAGGGCCCGGGGTGGGGCTCAGTCTGGGCTGCAGTGGGACACTGGGTCAATGTACAGACAGGAAGGGCCCAGGGTGGGGCTCAGTCTGGGCTGCAGTGGGGCACTGGGTCAATGCACAGACAGGAAGGGCCCAGGGTGGGGCTCAGTCTGGGCTGCAGTGGGGCACTGGGTCAATGTACAGACAGGAAGGGCCCAGGGTGGGGCTCAGTCTGTGCTGCAGTGGGGCACTGGGTCAATGCACAGACAGGAAGGGCCCAGGGTGGGGCTCAGTCTGGGCTGCAGTGGGGCACTGGGTCAATGTACAGACAGGAAGGGCCCAGGGTGGGGCTCAGTCTGCGCTTCAGTGGGACACTGGCTCAATGTACAGACAGGAAGGGCCCAGGGTGGGGCTCAGTCTGGGCTGCAGTGGGACACTGGGTCAATGCACAGACAGGAAGGGCCCGGGGTGGAGCTCAGTCTGGGCTGCAGTGGGACACTGGGTCAATGTACAGACAGGAAGGGGCCAAGGTGGGGCTCAGTCTGGGCTGCAGTGGGACACTGGGTCAATGTGCAGACAGGAAGGGCCCAGGGTGGGGCTCAGACTGGGCTGCAGTGGGACACTGGGTCACTGTACAGACAGGAAGGGCCAAGTGTGTGGCTCAGGCTGCGCTGCAGTGGGACACTGGGTCAATGTACAGACAGGAAGGGCACAGAGTGGGGCTCAGTCTGGGCTGCAGTGGGATACTGGGTCAATGTACGGAGAGGAAGGGCCCAGGTTGGGGCTCAGTCTGGGCTGCAGTGAGACACTGGGTCAATGTACAGACAGGATGGGCCCAGGGTGGGTCTCAGTCTGGGCTGCAGTGGGAAACTGGGTCAATGTGCAGACAGGAAGGGCCCAGGGTGGGGCTCAGTCTGGGCTGCAGTGGGACACTGGATCAATGTACAGACAGGAATGGCCCAGGGTGTGGCTCAGTCTGGGCTGCAGTGGGAGAATGGGTGAATGTACATACAGGAAGGGCCCAGGGTGGGGCTCAGTCAGGGCTGCAGTGAGACACTGGGTCAATGTACGGACAGGAAGGGCCCAGTGTGGGGCACAGTCTGGGCTGCAGTGGGACACTGGTTGAATGTACAGACAGGAAGGGCCAAGGGTGGGGCTCAGTCTGGGCTGCAGTGGGACACTGGGTCAATACACAGACAGGAAGGGGCCAGGGTAGGGCTCAGTCTGGGCTGCAGTGGGACACTGGGTCAATGTACAGACAGGAAGGGCCCAGCGTGGGGCACAGTCTGGGATGCAGTGGGACACTGGTTCAATGTACAGACAGGAAGGGCCCAGGGTGGGGCTCAGTCTGGGCTGCAGTGGGACACTGGGTCAATGTACAGAGAGGAAGGGCCCAGGGTGGGGCTCAGTCTGGGCTGCAGTGGGACACTGGGTCAACGTACAGACAGGAAGGGCCCAGGGTGGGGCTCAGTCTGGGATGCAGTGAGACTCTGGGTCAATGTACAGACAGGGAGGGCCCAAGCTGGGGCTCAGTCTGGGCTACAGTGGGACACTGGATCAATGTACAGACAGGAAGGGCCCAGGGTGGGGTTCAGTCTGGGCTGCAGTGAGTCACTTGGTCAATGTACCCGACAGGAAAGGACCAGGGTGGGGCTCAGTCTGGGCTGCAGTGGGACACTGGGTCAATGTACAGACAGGAAGGGCCCAGGGTGGGGCTCAGTCTGTGCTGCAGTGGGACACTGGATCAATGTACAGACAGGAATGGCCCAGGGTGTGGCTCAGTCTGGGCTGCAGTGGGAGAATGGGTGAATGTACATACAGGGAGGGCCCAGGGTGGGGCTCAGTCAGGGCTGCAGTGAGACACTGGGTCAATGTACGGACAGGAAGGGCCCAGTGTGGGCTTCAGTTTTGGCTGAATTGAGACACTTGGTCAATGTACCCGACAGGAAGGGCCCAGGGTGGGGCTCAGTCTGGGCTGCAGTGGGCCACTGTGTGAATGTACAGACAGGAAGGGCCAAGGGTGGGGCTCAGTCTGGGCTGCAGTGGGACACTGGGTCAATGTACAGACAGGAAGGGCCAAGGGTGGGGCTCAGTCTGGGCTGCAGTGGGACACTTGTTCAATGTACCCGACAGGAAAGGACCAGGGTGGGGCTCAGTCTGGGCTGCAGTGGGACACTGGGTCAAGGTACAGACAGGAAGGGGCCAGGGTGGGTCTCAGTCTGGGCTGCAGTGGGAAACTGCGTCAATGTACAGACAGGAAGGGCCCAGGGTGGGGCTCAGTCTGGGCTGCAGTGGGACACTGGATCAATGTACAGACAGGAATGGCCCAGGGTGGGGCTCAGTCTGGGTTGCAGTGGGACACTGGGTCAATACACAGACAGGAAGGGCCCAGGGTGGGGCTCAGTCTGGGCTGCAGTTGGACACTGGGTCAATGTACAGAAAGGAAGGGGCCAGGGTGGGGCTCAGTCTGTGCTGCAGTGGGACACTGGATCAATGTACAGACAGGAAGGGCCCAGGGTGGGGCTCAGTCTGGGCTGCAGCGGGACACTGGATCAATGTACAGACAGGAAGGGCCAAGGGTGGTGCTCAGTCTGGGCTGCAGTGGGAAACTTGGTCAATATACAGACAGGAAGGGCCCAGGGTGGGGCTCAGTCTGGGCTGCATTGGGACACTGGTTCAAATTACAGACAGGAAGGGCCCAGGGTGGGGCTCAATCTGGGCTGCAGTGGGACACTGGGTCAATGTACAGACAGGAAGGGCCCAGGGTGGGGCTCAGTCTGGGCTGCAGTGGGACACTGGGTCAATGTACAGAGAGGAAGGGCCCAGGGTGGGTCTCAGTCTGGGCTGCAGTGGGACACTGGGTCAATGTACAGACAGGAAGGGCCCAGGGTGGGTCTCAGTCTGGGCTGCATTGGGACATTGGTTCAATGTACAGACAGGAAGGGCCCAGGGTGGGGCTCAGTCTGGGCTGCAGTGGGACACTGGGTCAATACACAGACAGGAAGGGCCCAGGGTGGGGCTCAGTCTGGGCTGCAGTTGGACACTGGGTCAATGTACAGAAAGGAAGGGGCCAGGGTGGGGCTCAGTCTGTGCTGCAGTGGGACACTGGATCAATGTACAGACAGGAAGGGCCCAGGGTGGGGCTCAGTCTGGGCTGCAGCGGGACACTGGATCAATGTACAGACAGGAAGGGCCAAGGGTGGGGCTCAGTCTGGGCTGCAGTGGGAAACTTGGTCAATATACAGACAGGAAGGGCCCAGGGTGGGGCTCAGTCTGGGCTGCATTGGGACACTGGTTCAAATTACAGACAGGAAGGGCCCAGGGTGGGGCTCAATCTGGGCTGCAGTGGGACACTGGGTCAATGTACAGACAGGAAGGGCCCAGGGTGGGGCTCAGTCTGGGCTGCAGTGGGACACTGGGTCAATGTACAGAGAGGAAGGGCCCAGGGTGGGTCTCAGTCTGGGCTGCAGTGGGACACTGGGTCAATGTACAGACAGGAAGGGCCCAGGGTGGGTCTCAGTCTGGGCTGCAGTGGGACACTGGTTCAATGTACAGACAGGAAGGGCCCAGGGTGGGGCTCAGTCTGGGCTGCTGTGGGACACTGGGTCAATGTACAGACAGGAAGGGCCCAGAGTGGGGCTGAGTCTGGGCTGCAGTGGGACACTGGGTCAATGTGCAGACAGGAAGGGCCCAGGGTAGGGCTCAGTCTGGGCTGCGGTGGAACACTGGGTCACTGTTTTGACAAGAAGTAATCAGGATAACAAATGTCCCTCTGTGCAGTGTGTGTCCCTCCCAGTGAGGAATCAGACTCTGTGACAAGTATCCGTGCAACCCTCCAAAATCTCTTCCCACCTCCAATTCTTTCCTCTCACACAACCCCCACTGCCATTGCTCCATCATTGGTGGCCGTGTCTTTTTCTGCCTGGAACCTTAGCTCTGGAATACCCTTCTTAAACCTCTCCGCCTCTCTCTCCTCCTTTAAGACGCTCCTTAAAACCTGCCTCTTTGCCCAAGCTTTTGGTCACTTGTCCTAATACCTCCTGTGTGGCTCGGTGTAACAGGATTCGCTCCTGTGAAGCGCCCCGACTATAAAGGTGCAATATAAATGTAAGTTGTTGTCTGTGTGTTGTGTTAATAAAACTCCACCGCTTACTTCAGCTCAGGCCTGGTCTCGTTATTTCTTTTTAAATGGTGTTAGTGTTTTAAAATATTGAATAAAGGATCCTTGAAATTACATCCCTCTTCCTCCAAGCGGCATCGCAGACCTGACTGTTTGGTCCAGTGAACTGTGTGTGTGGGTGTAGGTGTGTTGGGGGGAGGGGTCTTACCCGGTCGGCTGGATGTTCAGTTCACACAAAACGGTGAGAGACTGTGAGCAAAAGAGCTCAGCTGGGACCCCACAATCTGGCCTCCCGACATGCAACGCAAAATGGCCGCCATGCACCTGTCCCACAATGGCCAACGTGAAACCGCCTCACAAATCACAGAATGGTCCATCACAAAAGGAAGCCATTCGGCCCATCGTGCCGGTGTCGGCTCTTTTGAAAAGCTAACCAGATAGTCCCATTGCCCTGATCTTTCCCCGTGGCCAACATATTTTTCCTTTTCTAGTAATTATCTAATTCCCTTTTGAAAGTTACTATTGAATCTGCTTCCACCTCCCTTTCAGGCAGTGAATTGCAGATCATTGCAACTCGCTGCATAATAAAAATAATCCTTCCTCATGTCACCTCTGATGCTTTTGACAATTATTTAAATCTGTGTCCTCTGGTTCCCGAGACCCCTGCCACTGGAAAGAGTTTCTCCTTATTTACTCCATCAAAACCCTTCAAATGGCCGCTCTGTCCCCTCAAAGTTGTCCCATCTCCCCGAAACACAAGCATCATTTAGAAATTATAACAAACCCTCGAAGCCCGTACAGGGGTTCATGTTTCAGACGTTAATCTCCTCTCGGCCCCTGTTTGTCTCACACTGGGTTAACGTGTTTGTATAACATTGCAGGCCGGGCTACTTTAAACCCAGGCTCTTCCAACCTGGTTAAATCACAACGGTCACAATCGAACGGGAACATGTTAAACCGAGGCCCCAAACCAGGGTCCAGAGAGGAAATTAAACCCCAGGGCAATAAACAGACCGAACTCACATGGACCCTGTTTGCGTGCAGCCTGTGGAGGAGGCCTCGATTGGTCCCTTCTGGAGGAGGCTTCAACGGTATCGCTCTGGAGGAGGAGGCCCGGGCCGTTCCCCTCTCGGGGAGGCAATGGGCAGCCCAGAAGGATCCCAGAGTGGCAGTCTTTATATTTAGACAACCGCCACAACATCTTCTATGACACATCAACTTCAATTTATACAAGATATTTTTGCGTATTTGCACACAATAGCGGAAAATACCGCGCGGATTGTTCCGTCATAACACAGTGAACGCGCAATGTCTCAGTGGCATCACAGTGACCCCTCAGTGCACCCAGTCACCACAGAATAAACGCAGAGTGCACCCGCGGATCCCAGAGTGGCAGTCTTTATATTTAGTCCAATACCACAAATACTACTGCAACAACAACAACTTGTTTTTTTTTGTGTTTGTGTATCTGCAAACGGACAGCATGTGGCGGCAATACGGCAGCCAGTTGGGAAAATGGCGGCAAGTATGGCGGCCATCTTCGACAAAATGGCGGAAAATGCCACGCAGAGTGTCCCCAGTGACCCCACAATGGCCCAGAAGTGAAGCCAGTCATCCCAGAGAGATCCCAAGTGGCAGTCTTTATGTTTAGACCACCACTAGAACAACAGCTTGTATGTGTAATATATATAATACATATATTATGTATAATATATATAATACATATATTATGTATATGTGTGCTACGCAAGGGCCAGCATGGCAGCAAGTAGGGCGACCATCTTGTCAAAATAGCGGTAAGTGCGGCCACCATCTTGGACAAAATGGCGGCAAATAGTCGGCCATCTTGGGCAAAGTGACGGCAAGTACAGCAGTGATCTTGGACAAAATAGCGGAAAGTACTGCACAGAGTGTCCCCAGTGAACCCATAATGTCCCAATGAACCCAGAGTGCACCCAATCACTTCTGAGTGATCCCGGAGTGCACCCTGGGATCCCAGAGTGCATCCAGTCAGCTCAGAGATTTCCCAGAGTATTGACACACAGCCAACATGGGGCTAATAGGGCTGCCATCTTGGACACAATATCTGCAAGTACGGATGCCATCTTGGCCAAAAGTGCCGCAAATACGGCAACCTTCTTGTTCGAAATGGTGTCAAGTACCGCGCAGACTGTCCTCAGTGATCTCACAGTGAACTCACAATGTCCCAGTGACCACAGAGGTAATCCAGAGTCGCACCCAGTGATCCCAGAATGCAGCCAGGGATCCCAGAGTGCACCCAGGGATCTCAGACTGATACCAGATTGCGTCCGGGGATCCCAGGTTAAATCCAGTCAACCCACAGTGATCCCAGAGTGCACGCAGGGATCACAGAATATTACACATGGCCGGCATGTGGGCAAGTACGGCAGCCATCTTGGAAAAGATGGCATCAAGTACAGCGACCATCGTGGACAAAATGGCCGTAAGTACGGAGGCCATCTTGGACAAAATGGCGGCAAATGCCACGCAGACTGTCCCCAGGGATCCCACAGTGACCCCAGAACGTCCAAGTGACCCCACATTTAATCCAGATTCGCACTCATTGATCCCAGAGTGATCCAGAGAGCACCAAGGTATCCAAGAGTGCAACCAGTCTCACCAGAGTGATCCCAGAGTGCACCCTGTGATCCCAGAATGCATGAATTCACTCTAAAGTGATACCCGAGTGCTCCGAGGAATCCCGAAGTACACCCAGTCAACCCAGACTGAACCAAGAGTTGCACCGAGTGATCCCAGAGCGATCCCTGACTGCACCCAGTCACCCCAGTTTGATCTCACAGTGCACCCAGGGATCCCAGAATGCACCAAGTCACCACACAGTGATCACAGGGTGGCTGCAAGTACGGCGGCCCTTTGGGACATGATGGTGACAAGAACGGCGAACATTTTGGACAAAATTGCCGCAATATGCCGGCCATCTTGGACAAAATGGCTGAGTACGGCAGCCATCTTGGAAAAAATGGTGGCAAGAACAGTGGCAATCTTGGACAATATGGTGGAAATTACCACGCAGAGCGTCGACAGTGATACGACAGTGAACCCAGAACGGCACAGTGAACGGACAGTGACCAAAGAGTGCACCTAGTCACCACAGAATGATCCAGGGTGCACCCAGGGATCCCAGAGTGCATCCAGTCACCCTAACGCGATCCCAAAGTGCTCGCAGCATCCCAGAGTGAACCCAGTCACATCAGAGTGATCCCGGAATTCAAGCAGTCACGCTGGACTGATCCCAGAGTCCACCCAGGGATTGCGAGTGCACCGAGCAACCGCAGAGCGATCCCAGAGTAAACATAGGGATCCCAGAAGGAAATTACCGAGCAAGCCACTCAGTTGTAAAATCTCACTAAAAAAAAGGTCATAATAAGAATAAAACCGGATGGACCACCCGGCATCAGACCACAAGGCCATCGGACAGGACAAAGGCAAACCAAGCACAGTCGACCCTGCAAAGTCCTCCTTACTAACATCTGGGGACTTGTGCCAAAATTGGGAGAGCTGTTCCACAGACGAGATAAGCAACAGCCTGACATAGCCATGCTCACAGAATCATACCTTTCAGCCAACGTCCCTGACCTCTTCAATCACCATCCCTGGGTATGTCCTGTCCCACCGGCAGGACAGACCCACCAGAGGTGGCGGTACAGTGATATACAGTCAAGAGGGAGTGGCCCTGGGGGTCCTCAGCATTGACTCTGGACCCCATGAAATCTCATGGCATCAAGTCAAATATGGGCAAAGAAACCTCCTGCTAATTAGCACCTACCGTCCTCCCTCAGCAGATGAATCAGTCTTCCTCCATATTGAGCACCACTTGGAGGAAGCACTGAGGGTAGCAAGGGCACAGAATGTACTCTGGGTGGGGGACTTCAATGTCCATCACCAAGAGTGGCTCGGTAGCACCACGACTGACTGAGCTGGCCGAATCCTCAAGGACATAGCTGCCAAACTGGGCCTGCGGCAGGTGGTGAGCGAACCAACACGAGGGAAAAACTTACTTGACCTCGTCCTCACCAATCGACCAGTCGCAGATGCATCTGTCCATGACAGTATTGGTAGGAGTGACCACCGCAGAGTCCTCGTGGAGACGAAATCCCGTCTTCACACTGAAGACAACATCCAACGTGTTGTGTGGCACTACCACCGTGCTAAATGGGATAGATTCGGAACAGATCTAGCAGCTCAAAACTGGGCATCCATGAGGCGCTGTGGGCCATCAGCCGCAGCAGATTTGTACTCCAGCACAATCTGTAACCTCATGGCCCGGCATATTCCTCACTCTACCATTACCAACAAGCAAGGGAATCAACCCTGGTTCAATAAGGAGTGGAGAATAGCATGCCAGGAGCAGCACCAGGCGTACCTAAAAATGAGGTAACAATCTGGTGAAGCTAAAACACAGGACTACATGCATGCTAAACACTGGAAGCAACATGCTTCAGACAGAGCTAAGCGATTCCAAAACCAACGGCTCAGATCAAAGCTCTGCAGTCCTGCCACATCCAGTCGTGAATGGTGGTGGACAATTAAACAACTAACGGCATCAAAGCTTCTGTAAACATCCCCATCCTCAATGATGGCAGAGTCCAGCACGTGAGTGCATCAGACAATGCTGAGGTGTTTGCAAACATCTTCAGCCAGAAGTGCGGAGTGGATGATCCATCTCGTCCTCCTCCCGATATCCCCACCATCACAGAAGCCAGTCTTCAGCCAGTTCGATTCACTCCACGTGACATTAAGAAACAGCTGAGTGCACTGGATAAAGAAAAGGCTATGGGCCCTGACAACATCCCGACTGAGTGGTGAAGTCTTGTGCTCCAGAATTAGCCGCGCCTCTAGCAAAACTCTTCCAGTATAGCTACAACACTGGCATCTACCCAACAATGTGGAAAGTTGCCAAGGTATGTCCTGTCCACAAAAAGCAGGACAAATCAAATCAGCCAAGTACCGCCCCATCAGTCTACTCTCAATCATCAGCTAAGTGATGGAAGTTGTCGTCGAAATTGCTCTCAAGCGGCACTTACTCACCAATAGCCTGCTCACCGATGCTCAGTTTGGGTTCCGCCAGGAGCACGAGGCTCCAGACCTCATTCCAGCCTTGGTCCAAACACGTACAAAAGAACTGAATTCCAGAGGTGAGGTGAGAGTAACTGTCATTGACATAAAGCAGCATTTGACCGAGTGTGGCACCAAGGAGCCCGAGTAAAATTGAAGTCAATGGGTATCAGGGGGAAAACTCCCCAATGGCTGGAGTCATACCGAACACAAAGGAAGATGGTCGTGGCTGTTGGAGGCCAGTCATCTCAGCCACAGGACATTGCTGCAGGAGTTCCTCAGGGCAGTGTCCTAGGCCCAACCATCTTCAGCTGCTTCATCAATGAACTTTCCTCCATCATAAGTTCAGGAATGGAGATGTTCGCTGATGACTGCAGAGTGTTCAGTTCCATTCGCAACCCCTCAAATAATGAAGCAGTCCGAGCCCGCATGCAGCAAGACCTGGACAACATTCAGGCTTGGGCTCATAAGTGGCAAGTAACATTGAAACAAGACAAGTGCCAGGCAATGGCTATCTCCAACAAGAGAGAATCTAACCATATCCCATTGACATTAAACTGCATTACCATCGCCGAATCCCCCACCATCAACATCCTGGCGGTCACCATTGATCAAAAACTTAACTGGACCAGCCACATAAATATTGTGGCCACAAGAGCAGGTCAGAGGCTGGGTATTCTGCGGTGAATACCTCACCTCCTGACTCCCCAAAGCTTTTCCACCATCTACAAGGCACAAGTCAGGAGTGTGATGGAATACTCTCCACTTGCCTGGATGAGTGCAGCTCCAACAACACTCAAGAAGCTCGACACCATCCAGGACAAAGCAGCCCGCTTGATTGGCACCCCATCCACCACCCTAAACATTCACTCCCTTCACCATCGGCGCACAGTGGCTGCAGTGTGTACCATCCTCAGGATGCACTGCAGCAACTCGCCAAGGCTTCTTCGACAGCACCTCCCAAACCCGCGACCTCTACCACCTAGAAGGACAAGGGCAGCAGGCACATGGGAACAACACGACCTGCAGGTTCTCCTCCAAGTAACGCACCATCCCGACTTGGAAATATATCGCCATTCCTTCATCGTCGCTGGGTCAAAATCCTGGAACTCCACCACACGGACTGCAGCGCTTCAAGAAGGCGGCTCACCACCAACTTCTCAAGGGCATTTAGGGGTGGGCAATAAATTCTGCTCTAGCCAGCGACGCCCACATCCCTTGAACGAATAAAACAAGTCTCACTGTTGCCCCTCTCGCTATGTATTTCCACTTTAACCCCTCTCCCTATGTAGTAACAGGTGTAGCCCCTCCCCTTATATCGTTCCACTATTGCCTCTCTTCATATGTAGTTCCACTGTACCCCCTTTCTCTGTGTTGTTCCACTGTGGCTGCTCGCCATATGTATTCCCAATTTAGCCCATCTTCAGATGCAGTTCCACCCTAACCCCTCTCCAAAAGTATTCCCACTGCAGCCCCTCTCCCTGTGTAGTTCCACTGTAGCCCCTCTCCCTATGTAGTTCTTATGTACCCTCTCTCCCTATATAGTTCCACTGTGGCCCCTCTCCTTATGTAGTTCCACTGCAACCCCTCTCTCTATGCAGTTCTCTGTAGCCACTGTGCATGTATAGTTTCACTGTAGCCCCGGTCCCTGGGTAGCCTGAGCTGAAGGCATCCTCTTTAGGATCCCATTTTCCCTTCTGCTCCCTGCAGCATTTGCCTCTGGCACACAGGGTTGGGAAGCCCAGTTACTGTTGAGCAACAGCCGATACATCCACAGGACACTCTGACCCCTGACTGAGGCAGTGCTACACCAGAGACAATGGTACTCAAGTGCGGGGTGTATCTCAAGGACATGCGTTGACGCACGTCATTCGAACCTTAGATAGATCTCTAGTGACGACGCATTTGGAACATTGTCTCCAGTTCTGGCCACTGATATTTCCAATGACGAAATGGGCAAGGTTGAGGCGAACTCCAAGGGTGTTTCCAGAGTTTAGGACTTTAAGTTATGATGAGCAGGAACACAGGAGCTGAACTGATTGTTACTGAAAAGCAAAGGCTGAATGGAACAGACTCCCACTCAAATTACCCGGCTATCTCCTTCAAGAAAAGTTCGAGTGAAGTGGTGAGGTAATGAAGGAGACACGGATGTTAATGGACTACAGAGGGGTCGCAAAGATGGGATTACCAGGGATGATCACTGATGTTTTTTTTTATACATAATAAGCAGAGGTCAGAGCTGATAACAACTCCCCGAAATGAGCAGAGATACAGGAAGGTACTATCAATAGAACAGAGCACCACCACTGAGCCTTCTCAACCCAATATGTCACAGGAAGTATTGGATGTCCCAGTGCAAGATACCAAGTGAGTGGAGGTCACCACCCTAAGGAATCGTCCTAACCCGGAAGACCAGCTGATAAATCTCATCCCACTGTCACAACAGGAGGGCAACATGTGAGAGTGTTGCAATCTGACGAGACTGTGACCAGTTAAAACGGGAGGCTATGCACAGTGGGAGCAACTGGCGAGAATGTGTTGACAGTCTCAGGTAATCTTTAATGAAAAGTGTTTCATATCACTGAGGGGCACTGAGAATGTGTAAAGTAGTTTTCTCACTCCATTTGTAAACTTTGTAGGCAGCAATCGCCTTTATTGCTTCCGTTATCTGCATTGCTCGACTTAGAGCTGCTACATTGGCTCTGTAAAGCCCGAGGTTGAATTTTCTGTTCGTCATGAAGCAGTTTTCTTTAGAAATATGAAGTATTCCAATGCAGAATTTGAAGGCAAAGTTCTGTTTAATTTTAAACCAATTTCTTGTTCAGTTACAGAATCTGCATGTTACAAATGGCAAATCTGAGTTTGAACCACACCCTCAGAGCTGCTTCAGCTCCGTCGCTATAACTTTGTCAAAAGTGCACCTATTATTTACACAGGTAAATGGGGTTTCCGCCACACTTACGCTGAAGTTACGGTGGTGGAGTGGGAGCAGCGCCGAGGAAACTATAGGTTAATTCATTTTCATTCCCTCTTTATGATTGTATGACTGTGGGTCTCCTCTCCTATTATCTACCTGTCTACTTTATCCCTCGATTCTCCTCTCATTCTCTCTCTCCCCTTTATCCCTCGGTTTTCCGATCATTCTCACTCCCCTTTATCCCTCGGTTCTCGTCTTATTCTTTCTCACTCCCCTTTATCCCTCGGTTTTCCTATCATTCTCTTTCTCCTTTATCCCTCAATTCTCCTCTTATTCTCTCTCCCCTTTATCCTCCTCGGCCTCCTCTCCCATTCTCCCTTTTAGATGCCTAGTTCCCCTCTCTCATTCTCTCTCTCATTCTCTCTCCCATTTATCCACGTAGTTCCCCTCTCGTCTTCCCCTTCTCCCCTATATCACTCTGTTTCCACTCTCTCATTCCTTCTCTTCCCATTATCCTCCCGTTCTCCTCTCCTATTCTCTCTCTCCCTTTTATCCACCTAGTTCTCTTCTGTTTTTCCCTTTCTCCCCTTTATCCGACTGGTTTCCCTCTCTCATTCTCTACCTTCCTTTTATATGCCCGATTCCCCTCTCTCATTCTCGCGCTCTCTCTCATCCTCCTGGTTCTCTTCTCTCAATCTCTTTCGCTTCTTAATTCCCCGGTTCTCAGCTTTCATTCTCCCTCTTTCCTCCCCTATCCTCCAGTTGTCTCTCACGTTGCCTCCCTCCTTTATTACTCTCACCTCTATCTCTCCCTCTCTCTGCTTCTTCCCGGTAGCGAATTTCTTGAGTGTGTTCGGGACAGCTTCTGCAACAATATGTCCCAGAACTAACAATGGGGCAGGCCATTTTAGATTTATCAATGAGTAATGAGCTAAGTTTAGTTAACAGCCTAATAATGCGAGAACATCTATCGAATACCGATCATAATATGATCGAGTTCAACTTTGTGCTTGAAAGGGAGAAACCCGTAACAGCTACTAAGATTGTAAATTTAGGTAAGGCCAACTTCACCGAGATGAGGCAGAGAGTGTCCACAGTAAACTGGGAAAATCCATTAATGGGAAAAACGACAGAAGATCAGTGGGAGGTGTTCAAAAAAGATCTGAACTTGAGACAGAACCAGTTTATACCTCGAAGGGGGAGAGCTCTACTTGCCAAAAAGATAAGAAGCCATCGACGACAAAAGAGGTAAGGGACAACATAAAACTAGAAGATAAAGCATACAAAAACGCAAATAGAGCACCGATCCTGGAGAGAGATAGAAAGAACAGTAAAGGGTGACAAAACAGGCAATAAAGAGCTACAAAAAGGGAGTATGAAAAGAAACTTGCAACAGATATCAAAATGAACACAATTTTTTTTTACAATTATACGAGGAAAAAGAGGGTGATCTAGAGCAACTTGGGCCACTTAAAAACTGATAATAATGATACTGTAATTGAAAATAAGGAAATGGTGGGCATGTTGAATCATTACTTTGCATCAGAAAGAGGGTAACATGCCGGACGCTCTAAGGAAACTAATTTTGAATCAGGGACGGGACTCACCATAATTAACGCAAGCAAATTAATAATAATGAAGATGATAATGGCACTAAAGAGTGACAATTCCTCAGAATCAGATGGTTCCTTCCCCAGTGTTTTAAAGAAAGTAGGTGAGAACATTGCAGAAGCTCGAACTATTCTCTCCCAAAATTCTCTAGATTTAGGAATTGTTCCTCAGATTGGAAAATTGTACATGCCACTCCGCTATTTAAGTAAGGTGAGAGGGAAACCAGGGAGTTATAGATCAGTTAGCCTAACATCTGTTGTCGGGAAATCACTAGAGGCTATAATTAACGATAGAGTGGCTGAACACATTGAAAATTTACAGTTGATCAGAGAGAGCCAGCAGGATTTGTAAAGGGTAGGTCATGCCTGACGAACCTGTTTGAAATTTTTGAAGAGGTGACTTAAGTAGAGGGCAGGGAATATCTATGGATGTTGATTATATGGTCTTCCAGAAGGCACTCGATAACGTCGCTCATAAGATACATTATCTAAAGTTGAAGCTCATGGAATTGAAGGCAAATTATTGTCCTGGTTAGGAAATTGGCTAAGCAGCACGAAACAGAGAGAAGGGGTAATGGCTCAAATTGGCAGGATGTGACAAGTGGTGTCCCACAGGGATCTGTGTTGGGGCCTCAACTATTCACTGCATTTATTGATGACTTAGATAACAGATAGAGAGCCATATATCCAAGTTTGCCAATAACAAAAAGATAGGCTGCATTTTAAGCAGTGTAGATGGAAGCATAACATTCCAGAAAGATAGTATTAGACTAAGTGAATGAGCAAAACTATGGCAAATGGATTTCACTGTAGGCATGTGTGATGTCATCCACTTTGGACATAAACAGGGTAGATCAGTGTACTTTCCAAATGGTGAAAAGCTCGAAACAGTGGAGGTCCAAAGAGTCTTAGGGTTCCATGTACATAGATCATTTAAATGGCATGGGCAGGTACAGAAAATAACTAAACTGTCTAAAGGAATGCTGGCCTTTATATCTAGAGGACGAGAATACAAGGGAATAGAAATTATGCTATAGCTATACAAAGCCTTGGTTTGACCACACATGGAGTACTGTGTTCACTTCTGGGAACCGCACCTTAGGAAGTATACATTGGACTTGAAGGGAGTGCAATGCAGATTTGCTAGAATGATTTCTGACGAAAGGTCTTCGACTTGAAATGTTAATTCTGTTTCTTTCTCCACAGATGCGGCCTGACTTGCTGAGGATTTCTAGCATTCTCTGTTTCAATTTCAGATTTCCAGCATTCGCAGTATTTTCCTTTTGATTTACGAGAATTATATCTGGATTCCAAGTGTTATATTACGAGAAGAGATTACACAAGCTAGGGCTGTATTCCCTGGAGATTAAGGGGTGATGTAATCGAAGTTTTTAAGATATTAATGGGAACTGATCGGGTAGATATAGAGAAACAATTTCTGCTGCGTTGGTTACTATCATAGAATCATAGAAGTTACAACATGGAAACAGGCCCTTCGGCCCAACATGTCCATGTCGCCCAGTTTATACCACTAAGCTAGTCCCAGAATTAGAGCCAGGACTTTCAGGAGTGAAGTTAGAAACAATTCTACACACAAAGGGCTGTAGAAGTTTGGAACACTTCTGGAAAGGCAGTAAATGGAAGCTCAATTGTTAATTTTAATTCTAAGATTGATTGATTTTTGTTAACTATGTGTGTTAAGGAATATGGGGCTAAGGCGGATATATGGAGTTAGGTCACAGATCAGCCATGATATAATTGAATGGAAGAACAGGCTCGAGGGGCTAAACGACCTACTCTTGTTACTCTGTTCCTTCAGTCTGTGCATTGACACTTCTCAATCCAAGAATGAATCTTTTTCAATTGCTGAATTAACTCATATTTAGGGATCTTCTTACTACATAAATGAGGATGACCAAAGCTTGGCTCCCGAAGCACAAAGAAGCATTTCCCCATCCTCCAGGTGGTGCTTTGTTGAATCAGGGATTTACAAGCACTCCGATCGGGCATCGTTTAGAAACATTTTTCCGGCTGGTAGAAAGTAACCCAAGGCGGATATTTGAATATTTGCAGTTGCTTGTTGGCAAATAAGTTGATTTCCATTTTTATTTTTTAGATAAACAAAAATTAAACTGTCCGGGCCAAATGCATCCGTTTTAGGTGCTCTGTTGTGATGGTAATTTGAAATGTTGCTGACCTTCAAACAGTGCAGCGTTTGGGCCGTGCAATTAAACAGAGCCCTGAGCAGATCGAGTGACGGTAATTAGTGATCGCTCAGGTCCTGCCGGTATCATTTGGTAGGGAAGACGTGTTTGAATTCTGGACTGTTCCCCACCGATTCGTTGTAACTCGAGTCAGATATGAAATGAAAAAAGACACTGCACAACAAATCGCCGAGAGTCCGCGCCCTATTACATAGTCCCCCTGGCAGTGAGCCGCATGGAGCAGTGACTGGTCATCAGCACAGTGGGAAAAGGCAGTTCCAGATCAGTGCAGCTGGTGAGACAGGTGAAGAACATGAAACAGGTGAGGAGTGGGCGGCAGAGAAAGGCTGCTCACCGACCCGGCCCAGGTTGATTAGATGATACCAAAGTTCGCAGCAAAAGTTCTTCTGCTAGGATTGTAAGCTGAGCAGCTCTGGATCGAAGGGAGTAATCTTACAAAAACAGTCGCAGTGCAAGGCAAACACCGTCCCTGCCTTAAGATAAACGCCCACAGTTTCGGCTGTCTGCAAACTGACTTTATTTGTTCACTTTCGTAATGAGGATTTTGCAAAAAATCTTGAATATTGTGTTAATGTGTCATTACCAAACGTGTTGGGGAAGAGGTTAGAGAAGGGAGACTAATTAACTAAAGTTTATGGTGTTTCCCGATCAGAGTTTGTATTGTTTCATCCACTGTAGGACAAGCGGACTGCACGCACCTAAAGCTGAAACTGAGACAGGCTCACATCCAGATCCCTGGACTAAACCTACCTGGAGATTGCAGAGGGTAACCAGGATCAAAGCAGTGCAGAGTGAGCTGAGAGATGATAATGAAAACACAGCAGGAAAAGAAGCATTTCAGCAGCTCCGACTCCAAGGAGGACAGCAACAAACTAGAATGTCGCTATCAGTTTTGCGGGCACACTTTGAGAATCACTGGGGACTCCAGCAATAAAGTTGTGATACCAGCAACAATCTGGGAAGCTTTAAGTCCAATGTTTGGTGTAAATGCTTGGATCTGATAGAGGGAAACCAAACCCAGAGCCTCTTCCTTCCACTACAGCAACCGCCCCACCCCTCCACCCCCACCCCGCCATGTTGGACAAGCGCGACTCGAGGCATTGGTTTTGCAGACGAACATAAATAAGAACATCGGAATTGCTAGAATAAAGATTAATGTACATCTTGCTCGCCGTCTACCTTCCTGGTAGTCACATAACACGTTAAGAACAGAGTTTTAGACTAATAATAGCAATCAATCCCCATCAATTAGTCTCCATCAGACCCAGACATGAGCCATGGAAAACCCTTGGTTGTTGAGAGCTTTGGTAACCATAGGTCTAAAGTCACCTGTTCCTTCCAAGCCTTCTCCACTCAACACATGTCATGTCTCCAATTAATCATCTACTTGCTCACTCATTTAACCTGTTCATATCCCTTAGCAGACACTGTGTCGTCCTCACATCTTATTTTCCCACCTAACTTTGTATCGTCAGCAAACCTGGATACATTACACTCGGTTCCTTCATCTAAGTTTTAATATGGACTGTAAAAAGCTGAGGCCCAAGCAGGGATCTTTGCAGTACCCCACTAGTTACAACCTGCCAACCTGAATATGACCCGTTTATCACGACTCTCTGTTTTCTGTCCGTGAACCAACACTCTAACCATGCTAATATATTACCTCCAACCCCATGAACCCCTTTTTACTCTTTTACTCTATTATAAGCGTTTGTGAATTTGAACACATCTTTTAAATCTCATCTTAACCTTCTCTGGTCTAACAGAACAACCCCAGCTTCTCCAGTCTCCCCGCTTCACTGAAGTATCCCTGGTACCATTCTAGTAAATCTACACTGCACTGCCCCTAAAGCTTTGACATTCTTCCTAAAGTGGAGCCCAGGATTAGACACAATCCTCCAGCTGGGGCCTCACCAGTGATTTATAAAAGTTTAGCGTCACTTCCTTCCTTTTGTATTCTGTGCCGATTTTGATAAATCAAGGGTCCCGTATGCTTTTTTAACAGCCTTTTCAACTTGCCTTGCCACCTTCAAAGATTTGTGTACGTACACCCCGAGTTCTCTCTGTTCCTGCACCCCCTCCAAAATGGTACCATTTTGTTTAGATTTCCTCGTCTTATTCTTCCTATCAAAATGTATCATTTCACAGTTCTCTGTGTTAAATTTCATCTTGTATTTGTCTGTTCTTATCCTCCACATTGTTTACTACATTTCCGAGTTTTGTGCCATCTGCAAATTTTGAAATTATACCCCCTATGCCCAGGTCCAGGTCATTAATATATATCAAAAAGATCAATGGTCCTAATACAGACCCCTGGGGAACACCACTGTATAATTCCCTCCAGCCTGAAAAATAACCGTTCACAACTACTCTCTGCTTTCTGTCTCTTAGCCAATTTCATATCCACGCTGCCCCTGTCCCGTTAATCCCAAGGGCATCAATTTTGCCAACTCATCTATAACGTGGTACTTTGAAAATTCATGTAAACAAACATAACTGCACGAACACCATCAACCCTATTTATTACTTCATCAAATAACTCAATCAAGTTTATCAAACATGATTTGCCTTTAAGAAATCCGAGCTGACTGTCGTTTATTAAAACATGTTTTTCCAAGTGACGATTAATTTTGTCCCAGATTACTGCCTCTAAAAGTTTCCCCACCACCGACGTTAGGCTGACTGGCCTGTCGTTACCAGGTTTATCCTTCTCCCCTATTTTGAACAGGAGTATAACATTTGCAACTGGCCAGTCCTCTGGCACCATCCCCATATCCAAGGAGGATTGAAAGATTGTGGCTATAACCTCTGATATTTCCACCCTTACTTCCCACAACAACCCAGAATGCATCCAACCTTGACCGCGTGGCTTTTCTACTTTAAGTACTGCCAAACTTTTTAGTACATCCTCCACTATCTCTTCCTTTACTGGGACATTGACAGCATCCTCTTCTTTTGTGAATATAGATGCAAAGTATTCATTTAGTACCCCAGCCATGACTCCACAATCGGTTCGTTCTTTTGTCGCTAATTGGCCCCATCCTTCCTTTGACTATCCTTTTGCTATTTGTCTGTTTAGAAAAGACTTTACTGTTCTCTTTTATGTTATCTGCCATTATTTTCTAGTACACTCTCTTCGCCCCTATTATTTCCTTTTTCACTTCTCCTCTGCCCTTCGTGTATTCTGCATCATTTTCTAATGTGTTATGGTCCTAACATTGGTCATAAACCTCCTTTCTCTGTTTCATTTTAATCTCTATATTTTTAGTTATCCAGTGAGCTCCAGCTTTGGATGCCCTTCCTATCCCTCTCATTGGAATGTGTTTAGTTTGTGCCCGAACTAGCTTCTCCTTGAATGCCTCCCGTTGCTTATTTACTGTTTTTACAGCCAGTCTTTGTTTGCAGTCAACCTGGGCCGGATCCCTTTTCAACTCACTGAAATTACCCCTCAGCACCTTCACCTTTGATTGATCCCTGTCTCTTTCCATAACTACTCTACACCTAATATATACCATCCATGGCACAATGTTCTGTCTCCATACCATCCATGGCACCATGTTCTGTATTCATACCATCCATGGCACCATGTTCTGTCTCCATACAATCCATGGATCCATGTTCTGTATTCATACAATCCATGGATCCATGTTCTGTCTCCATACCATCCATGGCACCATGTTCTGTCTCCATACCATCCATGGATCCATGTCCTGTCTCCATACCATCCATGGATCCATGTTCTGTATTCATACCATCCATGGCACCATGTTCTGTCTCCATACAATCCATGGATCCATGTTCTATCTCCATACCATCCATGGCACCATGTTCTGTCTCCATACCATCCATGGATCCATGTTCTGTATTCATACCATCCATGGCACCATGTTCTGTCTCCATACAATCCATGGATCCATGTTCTGTCTCCATACCATCCATGGCACCATGTTCTGTCTCCATACCATCCATGGCACCATGTTCTGTCTTCATACCATACATGGCACCAAAAATTGTTCTTACGCTCCAGGCCACATTTACCGGGTTTGCCTCCTCTCTGACACAATGTAATGGGTTTATTAACTCCTTGTATCATGTCTTGGGTTTATACTCTCCAAGTCACCATACCCTGGGTTCATGCCATCCTTATTACCATGTACTCGGTTTATACCCCAGCTGGCACAAAGTACTGATTGATGTATCCTCATTGGAATCAATATGGGGTTAATACTCCACCGGCACCATGTATTATGTTTATACCCTCATTGACACCCTACACTGGGTATCCACCATCCTTTATCCACTACACTGGGTATTCACCATCCTTGATCCCCTACACTGGGTATCCTCCATCCTTGATATCCTACACTGGGTATCCACCATCCTTGATATCATACAGTGGGTATCCACCATCCTTGATCCCCTACAATGGGTATCCATCATCCTTGATCCCCTACACTGGGTATCCACCATCCTTGATATCCTACACTGGGTATCCACCATCCTTGATACCCGACACTGGGTATCCACCATCCTTGATATCCTACTGCGGTATATACACCATTGTTAGCACCGTGCGCGAGGTTTTTTTTTATTTGTTCATGGGATGTGGGCGTCACTGACAAGGTCAGTATTTATAGCCCATCCCTAATTGCCCTTGAGTATACACAATCATTAGCACCATGCGTGGTGTATCCACCATCTTTGACACCATTCCCGGTGTATACACCATCATTGACACCATATATTGGGTTTATACCCATCACAACACGATGTTCAGATTTTCATATCTTCCTTGGAACCAAGAACTAGATTTATATCTTCCTTGAAATTACTTACAGGCTTGCACCCTCCCTTGCTCCCTCCCTTGCACCTTCCTTTGCACTTATCCCTGCACCCTCCCATGCGCCCACCCTTGCATCAAAGCTTGCTCCCTCCCTTGCACCCTCCCTTGTTCCTACCTTGCACCATCCCTTGCATTGATCTCTGCACCCTCCCATGCTCCCACCCTTGCATCCAAGCTTGATCCCTCCCTTGCACCCTCCCTTGTTCCCTACCTTGCACCATCCCTTGCACTGATCTCTGCACCCTCCCATGCTCCCACCCTTGCATCCAAGCTTGATCCCTCCCTTGCACCCTCCCTCGCTCCCTACCTTGCACCTTCCCTTGCACCTATCCTTGCACCCTCCCTTGCTCCGACCCTTGCACCCTTCCTTGCATCCTCCCTTGGACTTTCCCTTGCTCCATCCCTTGCACCCTCCCTTGCAACTTCCCTTGGAGCGTGAACTTGGATTCAGAAAGTTGCAGGTGAACGAATTCTAACGTTAATGCCATATTTTGTTTCAGGGCCTCGTTCTCTGCCGGTTCTTTGAGAAAGAGAATATCAGTTTTTCTGGGAAGAAGCTGTTTGAATTGGGGTCGGACACTGGGATCGTGGGGATTCTTGCCATCCTGCTGGGTAAGTTAAAAGTTCCAAGCGATAGCTCTTTGCATGTGTGAGGGAGAGCGATGAAATGTAATGGAGCAGGGCGGATATATCGTGAGAAGGACAATGACAGTGACTGGTCATTGGGGTGATTAAACCCCCAGTAATATGCACGGTTTGTGAACGCTGCAGTCTGTTCTTCTTTTGAGGTCCTTATTGTTGACAGTTCTTCACCTCCAGTTTTGATCAGTTTGGAAGAGAATGCTTTCAAACTACAGGACCCTTACCTCAGGTAATAAGAATGATGCCTCAAAAAGGTCGCAGCTTTCTGGACTCAGCTGCTCCACCTGCCATTTTGGAGCAAGTCCCTCCTCCCATCGGGGAGCGGGATCTCAACTGAACTGCTGTTGATCTGTGAAAATCCAGTGAACGTAAAATTCCAGGAAATTAAGAAGTGAAACATTTGAACACATGCTCCTTGAGTTGAGGAGTTGAGAACGAGATACCTATCAGAAATGGCCTGGTTATATTCAATGTAATATTTGCACAACATCCTGAACATCTCGACTCTGATCAGATATTTAACGGGGAAGCTGTAGCTTTTGATCATGTTTATGTGTCCTTGTGAGCTCCAGTCACGTGTCCAGCACCCAACTGATGGTCAAATTATATACCATAAAACAGTAAGCATGCCTTTAGAATAAAATAATGAAGCAGTCCGTGCCCGCATGCAGCAGAATCTGGACAATATCCAGGCTTGGCTGTTATGTAGCAAGTAACATTCGTGCCAAACAAGAGCCAGGCAATGACCATCTCCAACACGAACCACCTCACCTTGACATCAAGCGGCATGACCATCGCCGAGTCCACGACCATCAACATCCTGGGGGTCACCATTGACCAGAAACGTAAATGGAACAGCCACATAAATGGTGTGGCGACAAGCGCAGGTCAGAGGCCATGTATTCTGCGGCATTATCTGAGGAATTGCAGAAGGAAATAAACACCGTGTTATCACTTGTGACCTTATCATGGAGGGAAGGTCACCAATTTAGCAGCTGAAGATAGTTGGAGCTAGCTCACTGCCCTGCGATGTCCTGGGGCTGAGATGATTGGCCTCCAACAACCACTACGATATTCCTTTGCGCCAGCTATGACTCCTGCCCCTGGAGAGTTTACCCCCTGATTCCAATTGACGACAGTTTTACACGGGATCATTAATACCACACTCGGACAAATGCTGCCTTGATGTCAAGGGCAGTCACTCTCACCTCACCTCTGGAATTCAGTTCTCTTTTCCATGTTTGGACCAAGGCTGTAATGAGGTCTGGAGCCGAGTGGTCCTGGTGAACTCAAACTGACCATCATTTTGGCGATGATTGAGAGCAGGCTGATGGCACGGTAATTGGCCGGATTGGATTTGTCCCGCTTTTTGTGGACATGACATACCTGGACAATTTTCCACTTTTTAGTCGGGTAGATGACAGTGTTGCAGTTGTACTGGAACAGCTCAGGTCATAAGAACATAAGAACATAAAAAATAGGAGCAGGAGTAGGCCAATCGGCCCCTCGAGCCTGCTCCGCCATTCAATAAGATCATGGCTGATCTGATCCCAACCACAAATCTAAAGAACACAAGAAGTAGGAGGAGGACCCGGCCACATAGCCCCTGGGCCCTCTCCGCCACCCACAGGGCATTGACCGATCCGAACTCAGCTTCATGTCCAATTTCCTGCCCGCTCCCCATATCCCCTAATTCCCTTTACTTCTAGGAAACTGTCTATTTCTGTTTTAAATTTATCTAATGATGTAGCTTCCACAGCTTCCTGGGGCAGCAAATTCCACAGACCTACCACCCTCTGAGTGAAGAAGTTTCTCCTCATCTCAGTTTTGAAAGTGCAGCCCATTATTCTAAGATTATGCCCCCTAGTTCTAGTTTCACCGATCCTTGGGAACATCCTTACCGCATCCACCCGATCAAGACCCTTCACAATCTTATGTTTCAATAAGATCGGCTCTCATTCTTCTGAACTCCAATGAGTAGAGTCCCAATCTACTCAACCTCTCCTCATATGTCCACCCCCTCATCCCCGGGATTAACCGAGTGAACCTTCTTTGTACTGCCTCGAGATCAAGTATGTATTTTCTGAAGTGTGGACACCAAAACTGTATGCAGTATTCCAGGTGCGGTCTCACCAATACCTTATATAACTGCATCAATACCTCCCTGTATTTATATTCTATCCCCCGAGCAATAAAAGTCAACATTCCGTTGGCTTTCTTGATCACCTGCTGCACCTGCATACCAACTTTTTGATTTTCTCGCACTAGGGCCCCCAGATCCCTTTGTACTGCAGTACTTTCCAGTCTCTCGCCATTAAGAAAATAACTTGCTCTCTGATTTTTCCTGCCAAAGTGCATAACCTCACATTTTCCAATATTATATTGCATCTGCCAAATCTCCGCCCACTCACCCAGCCTGTCTATATCCCCTTGCAGGTTTTTTCTGTCCTCCTCACTCTCTACTTTCCCTCCCATCTTTGTATCATCTGCAAATTTTGAACTGTTGCACTCGGTCCCCTCCTCCAAATCGTTAATATAGATTGTAAAGAGTTGGGGACCCAGCACCGACCCCTGTGGAACACCACTGGTTACTGGTTGCAAGTCAGAGAATGAACCATTTATCCCAACTCTCTGCCTCCTGTTCGATAAACAATCCTCCACCCATGCTGGGCACAGCTTATTCTGGAGCACAGGTCTTCAGCACTACAGCCGGGATGTTGTCGTGACACATAGCCTTTGCCATGTCCATGAACTCAGACATTTTTTGTTCTCACGTGGAGTGAATGTAATTGGCTCTAGACTGGTATCTGTGACGATGGGGACCTCAGGAAGAGGCTGAGAATGATCATCCACTTAGCACTTCTTGCTGCAGATTGTTGCAAGCACATCAAGATAAGGAAATCAAGAGATATGGGAATCGGGCGGGAAAGTGGAGTCGAGTTCGAAGAGCAGCCATGATCTTATCGAATGAGGGAGCAGGCTCGAGGGGCCGAATGGCCTATTCCTGCTCCAATTTCTGATGTTCTTGTGTTCCCATGTACGGGGCCGCGCTCTTGTTGAGGATGAATATGTTCATCGAGCATCCTTCTCCTGTTAGTTGCTTAATTTGCGACCACCATTCGCGACTGGATATGACCGGATTTCAGAGCTTTGACCTGATTGTTTGGTTTGGGGATTGCTGAACTCTGTGCATCGCATTGTACTCTCACAGTTTGTAATGCATGGTGCTCTCACTGTTCATAATGCATGGTGCTCTCACTCTTTGTAATCCACGGTTCTCTCACTCTTTGTGATCCACGGTTCTTTCCCTGTTCATAATGCATGGTGCTCTCACTGTTTATAATGCATGGTGCTCTCGCTGTTTATAATGCACGGTGCTCTCACTGTTTATGACGCACGGTGCTCTCACTGTTTACAATGCACGGTGCTCCCACTGTTTATAATGCACGGTGCTCTCACTGTTTTAATGCATGGCGCTCTCACTGCTTATAATGTATGGTGCTCTCACTGATAAAAATGCATGGTGCTCTCACTGTTTTTAATGCGCGGTGCTCTCACTGTTTACATTGCATGGTGCTCTCAATGTTTATAATCATGGTGCTCTCACTGTTCATAATGCATGCTGCTCTCACTGTTTATAATGCATGGTGCTCTCACTGTTTATAGTGCATGGTGCTCTCACTGTTTATAATGCATGGTGCTCTCACTGTTTATAATGCATGGTGCTCTCACTGTTTATAATGCACGGTGCTCTCGCTGTTTATAATGGATGGTGCTCTGACTGTTTATAATGCATGGTGCTCTCACTGTTTATAATGCATGGTGCTCTCACTGCTTAAAATGCATGGTGCTCTCACTGTTTATAATGCATGGTGCTCTCACTGTTTATAATGCATGCTGCTCTCACTGTTTATAATGCATGGTGCTCTCACTGTTTATAATGCATGGTGCTCTCACTGTTTATAATGCATGGTGCTCTCACTGTTTATAATGCATGGTGCTCTAACTGTTTCGAATGCATGGTAATCCTTTGCTGTCGCTTCACCAAGTTGGCACCTGATTTTCAGATGCACCCAGTGCCGCTGCTGGCGCGCTCTTCTACATTCCTCATTGAAATAGATTTGGTCACCTATCTTGATGGTGATGAGAAGTGAGTGATATGTCGGGCCCTGCGGTGATAAGATTGTTGTGATATACCATTATGCTTCTGCTAAGGGCCCACGGCGCCTCATGAGTGCCTGCTTTTGAGCTGCTAGATTTGTTATTAATCTAACCCGCTCAGCAGGGTGGTAGTGCCACACGACACGATGGAGGGTTTCCGCAGTGTGAGGACAGGTCTGATTCTCTGAATATATCAGACCGTTGCTTGACTAGTTTGTGAGGCAGCTCTCCCGACTTTGACAGCAGTCCGCAGTTGATAGCGAGGAGACCTTGCAAGGCCAACTCGGCTGGCTGTGCCTTTTTCTGTCCCAATTCTATGCCAAGATCGCAGCTTTAACCTTATTTGATACCGCGGCGTGGCTTACAAGGCCACACGAGAGGGCAGTAAAGCATCAACCACTTTGGTGTGGGACTGGAGTCACACACAGGCCAGATTGACTAAAGGGCAGACTTCCTTCCCTAAAGGACATTAGTGAACCTGTTGTGTTTTTGTGACAATCGGATAGTTTCATGGTCACTTTCGGGCGGATATTGACTTCGAACTGCAGTTCAAAACGTGTGATAGCGAGTCGACAGCCAAAAGTTAAAATCGGGACGGATGTTCAACGGGCGACAAACTCGTTCTCACCGGTTTTACGCTGCGGCACAAAATCAATATCGCCCCATTCACTGATACCAGCTTTTTATGTTGTCATTGTTAAACTGAAATCAAATTCTCAAACTGTCGTGGTTGGATCTGAACTCAAGTTGCTGGATTTTTAGTGCAGAGTTTTGGATTATTAATGCAGTGAAATAACCGCTGAGCTAATGTAATCACTGATCAAACTCGCCACCGATCCGCTGTTTCACTGGTTTTTCAGTGCTGTGACACTGCACAAGTTGATCATTATATTTAACAGCCTTTGCTGTGTTCATCTGCTTTGCCCCCGAACCCCTTTTACCCACATTTACCATTTACAGGTTGGTGTCAGAGGGAAGCAATAAGTGAAGATACCTCATTGCTCTTTTACATTCTTCTGGCACGTGGAGATGTGACCTTGATAGACAAACCGGAAGTTCTGAATCAAATAGAACTCAACGTGGCCAACAATGTCCACCATCAATCACTGAAAACACATTCATGAAATTATATTCCAGGACAGGTTAGTTCCACAACATGAAACTGTTAACTGCTCCTCGTGGTCTGATGCAACGCCTTCGCCCAATCAAAAGTCTCTGCTCTCTCGTGGGGTGAAAACCATGATCAATTTCCAACAGACTACGATATCATCCTGGGATCCGAAATCGTCTACAAGAAACGTGAATTCCACTTACTGCTCGAGACCCTACAACATCTGAGCAACCAAAAACACTATCATTTACATCTGCTCCAAGATGTGTGAGTTCATGGGAGCCATGAATTTCACGAGCAGCTCATTCCACAGCATTTTAACTCCGAAATTGTTCATCGTGTCCCAGAAAAAGAAATCAACCTGTACAAAGTGACCAAAAAATGTTCCTGGCGCTTATTAAGAAGAATATTCCAGTGAATAGGGTGGAGGCAGTTAAAGGTCTCATGATGGGAAGAAGCGAGGGGAGAATGGCACAACAGGCAAGAGTCAGAGGACTGAATGATGTAGGAGGAGGTTGCAGAGATAGAGGGATTGGGATTTCCATTGATTCTAACACCCTAACCCTGACACTCTTACGCTAAACCCGAACCCTAAACCTGACACCCTAACCCTAATCCTGACTTCATATCCCGAGCCAAATCCTAACCCTAGCCCTAGCCCTAGCCCTAGCCCTAACCAAAACCCTAATCCTATTAATGCCACTGTAATCTGACTGGAGTAAGGCTGGGAGGGAGGGTTAGAGTTTAGGGTTAGGAACCCTGTACACAGTCAGCTTCACCCTGTCTCTAACTTCAGTCTAGCACTGCAGAACACTGCACATGACCTACACTTTCCTCCTCCTGAAATTTTGCTCTCCCACTTCATTCACGTTTGTGTGATGATTGCATCAACGGAAGCTCCTTTAAATTGACCCAGTTGACGACTGCAGTGATGTTGTGCAGCAGAGAGGATATTACGAGATCAATACTTAGGCCCTCCCTACCTAACAGCTTAGTGGGATACATGGACTGCAGCCGTTCAAGAAGAAGGCTCACCACCACTTTCTCAAGGGCAACTCGGGAGGGGCAACAGATTCTGGCCTTGCCAGCGACGCCAACACCCTGATAATGAATACATAAAAAAAAACTTGTGAAGTTCTCTGATCGAATTATTCCCTTTGCCGCATTTTGCAGTGAACTTCAATATATAAAGAAGAAACGCTTTTACAAGAAGATTCATCCACCGGGACTTAGCTCAGTTTTAGAAAGGTACCAGCTAGACACACGTAACTGACATAGTTCCCTAACCCCAACCGATTTGAACCCTGGTGCGGGAGGGTATCTGACACAGTGTGACACCTGGTCCTCCTTTGGCTGGAAGCAAGATAATACAGCTGGAGGCAGTATAGCAAGATACAGGATAGTGCAGCTGGGGGAAGTACAGCTAGGCACAGGCTAGTACAGCTGGAGTCAGTACAGCTAGATACAGGATAGTGCAGCTGGAGGCAGTACAGCGAGATACAGGATAGTGCAGCTGGAGGCAGTACAGCTAGATACAGGATAGTGCAGCTGGGGGAAGTACAGCTAGGCACAGGCTAGCACAGCTGGAGGCAGTACAGCTACATACAGGATAGTACAGCTGGAGGCAGTAAAGCTAGGTACAGGATAGTACATCTGTGGGAAGTACAGCTAGGTACAGGATAGTACAGCTAGGGGCAGTACAGCTCGGTACAGAATAATACAGCAGAGACAGTACGGCTAAGTACAGGATAGTACATCTGGGGGGAGTACAGCTAGATACAGGATAGTACATCTGGGGGAAGTACAGCTAGATACAGGATAGTACATCTGGGGGGAGTACAGCTAGATACAGGATAGTACATCTGGGGGGAGTACAGCGAGGTACAGGATAGTACAGCTGGAGGCAAATAGTAGAAAAGCAAGGAAGTTATCCGAATCCTTAAAAATTCACTGGTGAGGCCTCAGCTTGAGTATTTTGTTCAATTAGTGGCACCGCACCTCAGCAAGGATGTCAAGGGCTTAGAAAGGTTGCAGAAGAGGTTTATTAGAATTGTACCAGGAATTAGGGAGTCCCGTTATGTGGAGAGACTGGAGAAGCTGGGATTGTTCTCTTTAGAACTGACAAGGTTGAGTGGAGATTTGTTAGAAGTGTTCAAGATCATGAATGGTTTTGATTGAGTAAATAAGGAGAAACTGCTTCCAGTGGTAGAAGGGTCGGTAATAAGAGGACACAGATTGAAGGTGATCGGCAAAAGAGCCAGAGGCGACATGAGGAAACATTTTTCATGCAGCAAGTTGTAATGATCTGGACTGCACTGTCTTAAAGGGTGGTAGGTGCATATTGAATAGTTTAACTTTTGAAAGTGAATTAGATAAATACTTGAAAGGAAAAAAATACATGGCTATGTGGAAAGAGCAGGGGAATTGGACTAATTTGAAAGCTCTCTCAAAGAGCCAGCACAGGCTCGATGGGCCGAATGGCTTCCTCCTGAGCTGTATTTACTATGATACTGTGATACTATGTGAAAGAGTCACCAGCAAACTCAGGTCATTAGCCAGACATCTGAAGCTGTGGTAGATATACACACAATGAAACAATATTTCATAAGAGTGATAACCAATAAATACATTGAAACCCCAGTTAAACTGAACCATGTTTTTGGGGAGAAAGGACATTGCACTGCCTCCTTGTAACACTGAGACCGTGAGCTGCCTCAGTATCAATCTCTGAAAACACATTCATGAAAATATAATCCAGGACAGTTTATTTCCACAACATGAAACTGTCAACAGCTCCTGATGGTCTGATACCACATCTTAGCCCAGGCATCTGATTCTGATACATTTAGTGCAGAGAATTAACCAGAAACATTCTCAGGGATGGATATACATAGTTTATCACAGATATAATGCAGCTGCTACAAGATTAAAAGCGTAGCAAGTTTACACATTCCATCAACTGATAGAACAGAACAGGCGGCTCTGTAAAAGATGGTGGGAGAAGAAAATTGCAAAGTACAGCATCAGAGTTAAAACCGATTTACACCATTGACAGATGAAATAGTTGCTTACCTGGAACTCCAACGGATGCAAGAACAGGGCAGTTAATGCGTTTTATCCAAAACATTACTGGATATTGGGTCAAATGGATGAAGTATCAATTGGGGAACATTTAGGGAACAGTGATCATAGTATCATAATTTTAGATTAGTTACAAAAAAGGACGAGGAGCAATCTAGAGTAAAAATACTTAACTGGAGGTTGGCCAATTTCAGTGGGTTGAGAACGGATATGGCCCGTGTAAATTGGAATCAAAGTGTTTTAGGCAAAACTGTAAGTGAACAATGGGCGGCCTTTAAGGAGGAGATGGTTCGGGTAGAGTCTAGGTTCATTCCCACACTGGGGAAAGGTAGGACAACCAAAGCAAGTGCTCCCTGGATGACGAAAGAGATAGAGTAAGGGGAAGCAGAAAAAGGGGGCGTGTGCCAGATGTTGGGTTGATAACACAAGTGAGAACTAGGCTGAATGTAGAAAGTTCAGAGGGGAAGTGAAAAAGGAAATACGAGGGGCAAAGAGAGCGTATGAGGCTGGCGGCTAACATAAAAGGGAATCCAGAAGTCTTCTATAGGCAGATAAATAATAAACGGTAGGAGGAGGAAGGGTGGGGCCGATTAAGGACCAAAAAGAAGATCTATGCCTGGAGGCAGAGTGCATGGCTGAGATACTAAATGAGTCCTTTGCATCTCTCTGTAACAAGGAAGGAGATGCGACAAAAGTAATTGTAAAAGAGGAGGTCGTTGCGATACGGGATGGACTAAAAAGTGATAAAGAGGAGGTAGTAGAGAGGCCAGCTGTATTTAAAGTAGATAAGTCACCCGGTTCTGATGGGATGCATCGTAGGTTGCTGAGCGAAGTAAGGGTGGAAATTGTCGAGGTACTGGACATAATCTTCCAAACATCCGTAGATACGGGGGTGGTGCCTGAGGACTGGAGAATTGCAAATGTTACACCCTTGTTCAAAAAAGGCTGTGAGGATAAAGCCAGCACCTCAGGCCAGTCAGTTTTACCTCAATGGTGGGGAAACTTTTAGAAATGAAACTCCGGGACAAAATTAATAGTCACTTGGATTAATAAAGGAAAGCCAGCACGGATTTCTGAAAGGAAAATCGTGCTAAACTAAATTGATTGAGTATTTTGACGAAGTAACAGAGAGGATCGATCAGGGCAATGATGTTGATGTTGTGTACATGGACTTCCAAAAGGCGCTTGATAAAGTGCCACATAATGGGCTTAGCAGCAAAATTGAAGCCCATGGAATAAAAGAGGCAGTGGTGGCATCGATATGAAATTGGCCAAGTGGCAGGAAACAGAGAGTAGTGGTGAACGGTTGTTTTTCAGTGGAAGGTATACAATGGTGTTCCACTTGGGTCGGTACTGGGAGGACTGCTTTTCTTGATATATATTAATGACTTGGACTTGGTTGTACGGGGCACAATTTCAAAATTTGCAGATGACACAAAACTTGGAAGTGTGCTGAACAATGAGTAGGATAGTGATAGACTTTAAGAGGACATATTCAGGCTGGTGGAATGGGAGGACAGCTGGCAGATGAAATTTAATGCAGAGAAGTGCGAAGTGATACATTTTGTTCGGAAGAACGAGGAGAGGTAATATAAACTAAAGGGCACAAATCTTTGCTGTTGGCAGGACAGGTTGAGAAAGAGGTTCAAAAAGCATACGGGATCCTGAGCTTTATAAATAGAGGCATAGAATACAAAAGCAAGGAAGTTATGTTCAACCTTTATAAAACACTGGTTCAGCCACAACTGGAGTATTGGGTCCAATTCTGGGCACCACACTTTAGGGCGAAGGTGAAGGCCTCAAAGAGGGTGCAGGAAAGATTTACTAGAATGGTTCCAGCAATGAGGGACTTTAGTTACGTGGATAGACTGGAGAAGCTGGGATTGGTCTCCTTAGAGCAGAGAGGACTGAGTGGAGATTTGATAGCGGTATTCAAAATCATGAGAGTATGTGGACAGAGTAGATAGAGAGAAACTGTTTCCATTGGCAGAAGGGTCGAGAATCGAAGGACAATAATTTAAGGTGACTGTCAAAAGAACCAAAGGCGACATGAGGAAAAACCCTGCTCTGAATGGGTTAAAGCCGAGCCTTTGAGAGGCAAAGTCTTGCAACAAATCGTCACAACGCTGTGACATTCGATATCTGCCGCTGTCTGCGGACAAGGTCTTAAATTCTTAACACTCCTGGATCTCCTCCTGCACCTATGCTTTTTCCAGCAAAGTTTGCTCCACAACTCTGTGAATCCCCTTTTATGTCAAAGAACTACTCTCAGTAATCCTGTATCATCAACACTCATTCAGTTCCGAAAACCATGGTCACCTGTTTTAAAAGAAAAAGAAACAGAAAATCCACAGTGGCTATTCTTGAGAGCCCAAGGGGTTAATTGCATAACATGCATTTGTAAATTCCTGACTTCCTTCCATCAACATGGGGAACTATCCACTCAAATTAAGAAACTTAAAAACTTAATAATGTTCCCTTCAGCAACATGAAAGTTGTCGCTTAGTGAATATTTAGGCAAAATTAATGCTGTACTTGAAAAACATCAATATCAACTGCCCGAGGAAGGGGTGAACTTCTATGCAGTGCAAAGAAGGTTGACACAGTCATCGTCAGACTCACGCAGCTGGCGTCACGCAGCATTCACGTCAACTTTAAAAATGTTTCTGAATGAAAAAGTACCAAACTCCATTATATTTCTCCTCCCCCAAATTCTTTGTGCTGTGAAGCAATAATAACTTGCAAACAGATCCCAAATCAATTAAATCCTGGAAAATAAATTTCAGTTTCTTTTCGACTTCCAATTTTCAAAACATGAGCCATGAAGGCACAGATTTTTTTTTGACCAAACTTTTGTTTCTTTAGGAATTGAACATCTGTTAAAACAAGCAGAAATCATTAATAACATCACTATTAACTTTAAAAACATTCCTGTCAGGGAAAACGGCATTTTAGTTCATACATTTTTTTTAAACAGTAGGTTGTACCTGCCCTTGTGCCTATTAATTATACTCAACATTAACTCCGTATCCACCTCAAATCATTAACTCCTTGGCATTTGTGAGAGATTCAAAAATGCTAATTTCGTTTAATGTGATAATCTCATGTCTGAAACTAAGGACTCTCACAGAATTTACAATAATCAGAATTTCACCGTGGCCACAATAAAGTCTGGTTTTCACAATTTAATAGATTAGTTTGCCTCAATAACTCCAATTTAATTCAGCAATATCTGAACCTTAACACAATTTGGAACAGATGAAATTATTGAACCAGCACGTGTTTACAAAAACACAATAAATTACTTCAGGCACTTTGCAATTGAGAGTAAAAAGTACTGAATGTAACTGAAGAAAAAGTTAGCCTTCACAGCTAAACACAATCTTTGTAACATTCTTACACTGCAGGCTGAGAAAGAGGGTGTCGCCACAGCCAGTGGCACCAAAACATTGAGTGCGCTGCAAACAAAAGGACTTTTGTAGCTTGTAAGTAGAAAAGGGACATGATCTTCCCCTCTCTCCTTTATCCCATCATAAATTAATTTATCATTTTTCTCCGGAACCAATTATCAATTTCTGATGTATGCTACTTAACCCCATTCTGTACTGATTCAAAGTCTCAAGCTCACAGTCTGTGTCTCACCCAAACCTGAACAATTCTTAGCAGACTTCTCTACCCACCACGGCTCTCAGATTTTTTTCAAAAAGCTCCCCTGATTGTCCACATGGTTACTGTTAGTATTGGAGGGAAAACTCATGCTCCCGCCAAATAGGTTTTCCTACCTTAACAGTCTGGGTTTAGCATCTTGTCCGTCCAAGGCACTTAGTTTCACTCAATCCACATTATCGCATGTCAAGGTCTAACGCCGCAGTCGCCAGTTTGTAAGATCGATTCAGACTCAAAACCAATAGGTTGCCATTAATCCTTTATTGAATGTAAGCAAGTAGCAACACACACAATGTTTCAGGCCACAGTATTACAAAGGACACGATACTAACCGTCAGTCTTGATTTGGATAGAAGCTGTAACCCTCGGGTGGCTGCTTATCCATCTCTCTCTCTCACTCTCTCTCACACGGTCCTGTGCTTCTATAAATTCAAGTGTAATACTAAAATTCTTTATAACGCTCATTTCATGCAAACTCTCCTTTATCTTTATTTGATATTCACATTCCTTGACCCCCTTTCAGAACTGCTCATGGTATGTGCGGATCCAAGACCTCTATATATCGACATGACCAAGATCTACATATTGTCAACACATTCTCTATTTATTCTCAAAACATTCTCAACGTCGCCTATTATCTTCTGCAAAATGCTTGAACCCTGCAATGTAAGCAGCTTCCAGCATCACCTCGCTCAGTCTGACCTTCTGTATTCTGGGTAAGTTTTAACTCGGCCATTTCATGATCCTCAGCGACTGTCCTACGATTCCCAGCGATCTTATGTTTATAACCGGGCGCTGTTTATGCATTAAGATGCCTAATGTAAATGTGAATGGTTTCTATGGTTTATATGTTGAAAACACTGAATCGAAATGTACGCTTTATATGTTAAAATGCCTAATCTTATACCAAGGAGTCTCTGACCTCTCCCAGCCGTCGCCCACGGCAAGATGAACCTTCTGAGGCTCCACAAGCATTAAATTGTCCCGGAGCAAGACTTCATCTCATGGTCCCCTCAACAGCTCAGCTCATAGCAGCCGACGACTGACCGGAATGTGTGACCGTGCAATGTCGAGCGAGCAGTCCCATCGCTTGTTCCTGTTTGACGCTCTGTCATTCTTCCATCTCACTTTATGATTCAGAGGTTGAAATTCAGGGGACAGGTGTTTAGATTACACAGAGGTAAGAATAGTCTGGATCATCGGCGGTTCGTCTTTTCACAGAGAGTATTGAGTCTCTGCAATGCATTGCCGGCTGGTGTGGTGGGTGCTGACGTTCTCTTTGCCTTCTCGATGAATCTGGATCGGTTCTTGACTGGGACAGAGATGGCATTATATGGAAGATGAGTCATTTTACAATTAACCTAAACATGGCCAATGTCATGTCCTGGACTGGTTTCGATCGCCTGAGTGGGTCGGGGGTGGAATTATCCAGACGTTCACCTCCTTATCGGCCATTGGTTGTTTTTATGGTTTATTACCGCTCCCATGAGATTACATTTCCGATAGGTGAGGCGTTTCTTTTTCGTTCATGGGATGTGGGCGTCGCTGGCAAGGCCAGCATTTATCGTCCATCCCTAATGGTTCTTGAGAAGGTGGTGGTGAGCCACCTTCTTGAACCGCTGCAGTCCGTGTGGTGAAGGTTCTCCCACAGTAAAATGGTGGTGTGTGTAGGAAGTGTACAGTCACGATGCTGCAGTCATGTGGGGCAGGATTGATGAACCAACTGGTCTCTTCCTGCCCGTCATGTCCTTCTGTAATCCCGGATCGTCAAGGTCTTTTTAATGAAGTGATCTTTAAACACAAACCCTCACCTGGGGCAAGTCCTGCGTCCGTCTGTAGTGAAATGAGACTCAATGCTCTCCGCGCCTCACCTTGCCCTGCTCTGAAGCTCAGGGACTCTAAATATTCTTGCTCTCCTCTGCTACATAGTGCCTGAGCATGTCTAGTCTCGTCCAATCGTAAGCAAAGTGACTGATAACGGGACCGTTCGAATAATGCGCCCTGAGATAGGAAGGATGGTTACAGAACAGCCCAAGGATTCTCTCCCCCTCTCCCAGCCTTTCTTCTCAACTCCCCCTTTCTCATTACTCTGAGTGCCAAGGCCTGGTTTCTTCCGTTCACCCACAGTTCTATCAGGTCCTCATACTCCATGTTTAATTGTCTGGATGGAGCAGAAAAGGAGATGATTTTAAGCCCAGTGGACAATGAGTCAGCACTCACCACACCAGCCGGCAATGCATTCCAGAGACTCACTACTCCCTGGGAAATGAAGAACCGCCGAACATCCAGACTACACTTACCTCTGTGTGGTCTAAACGCCTGTTCCCTGCTCCTCCCCAATCTGTGAAACTGGAAATAATCTGAAACTGGGCACACCCAACATGGGTGGCCTCATAAAATGAGAACAATCAGTT
This sequence comes from Heptranchias perlo, assembly GCF_035084215.1. Classification (NCBI taxonomy): domain Eukaryota; kingdom Metazoa; phylum Chordata; class Chondrichthyes; order Hexanchiformes; family Hexanchidae; genus Heptranchias; species Heptranchias perlo. The sequence goes on along the minus strand of NW_027139644.1, from coordinate 3,306,546 downwards.
CTTCTTTCCTTGGTAGCTCAGTGGTGCAGTGCATGTTTCGCATGTATGGGGTCCTGGATTCAAATCCCAGTATTTCCATATTTATTTTTTCACCAGAATTAAGCACGGAAATTTGAATGACGCTTTCTGAGCGCAGCGAGTGCCAACTTCTGAGGTTCCACAAGCATTAAATTGTCCCGGAGCAGGACTTCATCTCACGGTCCCCTCAGCAGCTCAGCTCATAGCAGCCGCCGACTGACGGGAATGTGTGACGGTGCAATGTGGAGCGAGCAGTCCCAGCTCTTGTTCCTGTTTGACGCTCTGTCTTTCTTCCATCTCGCTTTATGATTCATGGTTGGATTTCAGCCCAGTCACTGATCATTAGCAATTGTATTATCTATTTCCGCAGACTTTTTTTGGAAAGTTTAAAGTAATTTTAAAGTAAAGAGGAGCAGAAACCCCGTGAACTGAAGCAGAGGTTGAACATTGTGAGCATGTGGAACGATAAGGCATCGCGTTGTCTGGGAGCGAGGGAGCCGAAAGCCCACTAGTTTATTTCTAAAATGGCACTTATTTTTCCATGGGGATGTAGCTCAGTGGTAGAGCGCATGCTTTGCATGTGTGAGGTCCCGGGTTCAATCCCCGGCATCTCCAAGCGCATTATGTTTCCAATTTTGAAAATATCCTCTTTTCCTCACCTCACCTTTCCACATAAGGGCAGGCAAGAGTTTGTTGACCGCGGGGAAATCCTAACGCTCTGTACACGATACGATTCAATGCAAGCACATACGCACCTTTTAAATGGCTCCCATCCTTGGGCTGGATAGCCTGCCCAGTGAGAGAAACATAAAATAGGAGCACGGGTCGGCCCTTCGAGCCTGCTCTGCCATTCAATATGATCATGGCTGATCCTCTATCTCAACACCATCATCCCGCTCTCTCCCAATACCGCTTGAAGCCATCTGTGTCTACAAATCTATCTAACTCCTTCTTAACTATATTCAGTGAATTGGCCTCCACAGCCTTCTATGGTAAAGAATTCCACAGGTTCACCACTCTCTGAGTGAAGAAATAGATTATTTCCAGTTTCACAGATTGGGGAGGAGCAGCGGACAGGAGTTTAGACCACACAGAGGTAAGAATAGTCTGGATGTTGGGAGGTTCTTCTTTTCCCAGAGAGTACTGAGCATCTGGAATGCATTACCGGCTGCTGTGGTTGGTGCTGACTCTCTCTCCGCCTTCTCGAGGGATCTGGACCGGTTCTTCACTGGGGCAGAGATCGCATCATATAGAAGGTGAGTGGTTTTACAGTTAACTTATGCATGGTCAATGCGATCCATTGAACTCGATTCGATCGCCTGAGGGAGTCGAGGAGGAATTTCCCAGAAATTCCCTTCTTCATTGACCTTTAATTGTTTTTCTGGCTTCTAACCGCTCCCAGGAGATTCCATGTTTCCGGTGGGTGGGGCGGGTGGTGTGTGTAGGAAGTGTCCAGTCACGATGCTCCGGTCATGTGGGGCAGGATTGATGAACCAACTGGTCTTTTCCTGCCCGTCATGTCCGTCTGGAAACCGAGATCGTCAAGGTGTTTTAAGTGAAGTGATCTTTAAACACAAACCCTCACCTGGGGCAGGGCCTGCGTCCGTCTATAGTGAAATGAGACTCAATGCTCTCTGTGCCTCACCTTGCCCTCCTCTGAAGCTCAAGAACTCGAAATATTCCTGCCGGCCTCTGCTACAATGTTCCTGAGCATTTCCAGTCCCGTCCAACCGTCAGTCTCGTGACAGATAACGAGAGCGTTCGAAGAACGGCGACCTGAATCAGAAATAATGGTCCACACAGCCCCAGGAGACTCTCCCCCTCTCTCAGACTTTCTTCTCAACGCTCACTTTCTCATTTCTCTGAGTGGCGAGACCTGGTTTCTTCTGTTCACCCACAGGTGCATCACGTCCGCAAACCTCAGGTATAGTTGTCTCCAATGATTAAAAAAGGAGATGCTTTTCAGTCCAGTAAAACCTCGGGTGGCCTTAGGAAAGTGAGGTACTCAATCCTTTTATTCTTGATTAGAGGACGTTAGTATCTGGTGATGTAGCTCAGTGATAGACCGCATGCTTCGCGTGTATGAGGTCTCGGGATCTATCCCCAAGCACTTTAGGTTTCAAATTTTGAATTCCGGTCAGTCGGCAGCTGCTATGAGCTGAGCTGCTGAGGGGACCATGAGAGGAAGTCCTGCTCCTGGACAATTGAATGCTTGCCTCAAAAGTTGGAACTCGCTTCCCTCTGAAAACACGATTCGTCTTTTCGTGGGACATTCTGGTGAAAGAAATGTTGGAGGTGTTCGATATTGAACCCAGAAATATATACATAATAAATCAGGCGCTATCCCACCGAGCTACAACCCCGGATCCAATAGATCTATAACCAAGGATAGAAGGACTGAGTCTTTACTGTCTTAAGGCCACCCAATGATTTACTGGGCTTAAAATCATCTCCTCTTGTGGTCCAAGCAGACAACAGCCGCGTAGTCCCCCAGCGGACGGTTAGACGGGACTAGAAATTCCCAGACACATTTCAGTAGAGGCCTGCACGAATATTTCGAGCCCTTGAGCTTCAGAGGAGAATAACGTGAGACGCAGAGACATTGAGTCTGGTTTCACTAAGGACAGACGCAGGACATGCCCCAGGTGTGGGTTTGTGTGAAGATCGCTTCAGTCAAAACACCTTGACGAGATGGGGATGTGGACGAACAAACCGAGATGATGGGCAGTAAAAGACCAGCTGGTCCATCAAGCCTGCCCCTCATTCGTGATGGCTGGAGTATCATTACTGAAATTTACTCCCCCTCCCCACGCCCGGAGCCATGGAATCTCCTGGGAGAGGCAAAGATCCTGAAAGAATCCAGGCCCTTTAAGGGATTGAATACCATTGAACATTCCTCCCCTCCCCCCCCCCCCAGGTGATCGAAACCATTCCAGTAGATCACAAGGATGGTACGTACGTTAACTGTAAATCCTCTTATCTTTTCTATGTTGTGACCTCTGCCCCAGCCCAAAAACCGGTCCAGCTCCCTGGAGAAGGCAGACAGAGAGTCAGCGCCCACCACACCAGCCAGCAACGCAATCCAGAGGCTCAGCACTCACTGGGAAAAGAAGAACCGCCTAACATCCAGTCTATTCCTACATCTGTGTTGTCTAGACTCTTGTCCCAGGTGCTCTCCAATCTATCAAAGTGGAATAATCTCTCACTGGACCCGCAATCCAGCCCTGGGTTCGGAACGATTGATACGGTGCATGCACTCTTCCATTGAATGCTATCTTGTGCCGAGCATTACATTTTTCTCGAGGTAACGAAAGTCTTGCCTGTCCTTGTGTTTTAAGGTGGGGCGAGTCCAAGGAGATCTTTTCACAATTGTATCCAAAATTTGAAACATGAATAGCGATCAGGATAGTAGCAGACTTCAGGAGGACATAGGCAGACTGACGAAATTTCAGACACATGGCAGTTGCAACTTAATGCGGATAAGTGTGAATTGATTCAGTTTTGGAGGAACCACATGTTGATGCAGTAGAATCTAAATGTTACTATTTTGAGGGGGTGGAAGAGCAGAGGGACCTGGGGGCGCATATTCACAAATCTTGAAGGCGTCAGGGCAAGTAGATAAGGCGGTTAAGGAAATGAATAGGACACTTGGCTTTGTAAAGAGGGGCATTGGATACAAACACAAGGAAGTCACGCTGAACCATTACAATTATTGGTTAGCTCTCAGCTGGAGTATTGTCCACAATTCTGGCCACCACACTTTAGGCAGGATGTCAAGGCCTTGGAGATGAAGGGTGATAGGGAGGGAATTCTGGAGCGTGGATATGGCTGAAGGCACGGCTGTCAAAAGTAGGGCAAATGGACGGCGAGTGCACAAGCGGCCAGAGGTTGAGGAGCTGAGTGTTTGGGAGGGGCTGTGGAGCTGGAGGAGATTACAGAGATTGGGGGGCTGGGGTCGCGGCTCTGGTGGATTTAAGTGTAAGAAAGAATAAAAATAAACTGCACGCTTATGAGACTGGAAGCCCATGCAGGTCAGTAAGGACTTGGGTGATTGGTGAGGCAGTCATTAATCAAAAAAAGAGGGGAGGGGATGGAATTCGTGGCAAGGATGTGGAGATTGTGGGGTCAATGATCATGTCTTCCCCATTTTTAACTGGATGAAATTGTGGCTCATCTAAAACAGAATATCGCTCTGACAACACAAAGACATTGGACGGGTCAAGAGAGGCGGTGGTTTTGTCAGCGTCCATCTGAAAGCTGGTCCATGTCAGTGGACTGTGTCACCAAAGGGCAGCATGTAGATGAGGAAGAGGAGGGAGCCAAGGATTGAACCTTTAGAAACATCAGAGATAACGGTGATAGGGTGGGAAGAGAAGCTTCTCCTGGCTCTGATCAGATAGGTGAGTGGAACCAAGCGAGGGGAGTCCCAGCAAAAGAGTCCAGTGATCGATGAATGAGGAGTTCACGGGTGAGAGTCCGATAGGTGTGGAGTAGAGGGCGGAGATGGGGAGGGGTGGGCCATGAGGGATTTAAATCCCAGGATGAAGATGTTAAATATTAGGCGATCCGAAACTGGGAGTCAGTGAGGGTCAGTGCGGGACTTGGTGCTGGTTGGAAGGTAGCCAGCCAGGAGTGAACTAGAGGAATGGAGTCTGGAGGGGACAGAGGCATTGATGAGGGTTTCAAGGGCAATGGGCTGAGGAAGAAATGGAGATGAGTGAGGGAATCTGGGGGCCTTTGCGATGAAGGTCAAATCGGGTCATGTGCTCAGCTCGAGGTTACACGGGACCAATTTTACTGGAGCCGTTAACCAATGTAGAATAAACGGGTAAACATCTGCAGTAAAATAGCGTAGAGAGGAATGTCAATGGGGCTCGTTCAGTGTCTCACCCCTAATATTACCCACAGTCATTTCTAGGCTGCAATCCTCAACCTGCCCTTTAACTCTCCTCGTGTCAGAGACTCACAATTCATATTTTAACTGGGAAACTGCAGGAACAGAGTGAAACGGATCTGCTTCTGTCCTTGGATTCAATGAACACGCAGTGAAATTGGTAAAATTTATAAATGAATCTCCAGGGGTGAACATGGTCAATACATTTATATGAAAACTTTAAATGGAGCCGCTCATTGTTGTTGGATCAGTCCATTCTGATCACAGCTTTTAAATTTATTCCTGAGAGGGGTCTCATCAAGATAATGTCCTCGATTTTGAGATGTTTGTGATATGTTCTCGTCATCATTTACATTGGAGCCAAAGCTGCTGATCTAATATGTTTGTTAAACTGACTGTAACTAATAGGAATGATCAGGGGTATAACCGTGTCAGTGGAGATCGATCCACTGTATAAATCAGGCTCGTTGCAATGTATCAGCTCAGAGTGCCTGCCGAAGCTGCGGTTTTCAGATCACCAGAAGTCACTGCTTCTCACAGAAATGGGGTATTCAGTAATGTATCAGATCGAACGTATTTACTATCCTGTTCTTGCAGCCATTGGAGTTCCAGGTAAGCCGTTATCTCATCTGTGAATATTGTAATTTGGTGTCAACTGTGCTGCTGTACTTGGCTAATTATTTTTCTCCCACCATGTTCTATCAATTGAATGATGGAATATTTTAAACGTCTGCTCTTTCGGTCTTGTAGGTGCTGCATTTTATCTGTAATGGACGCTGTATATCCAACCCTGGTGTTTTTACTCGATTATTCCCTGTACTGAATATTATTGAATAATGGTATGTCCTTAACTTCAAAGCGAATGGTCTTTTAGCAATTGCGTTACATCTGTAGTGAACTCTGTTTATCCAACCCTGGCATTGTTACTGGATTATTCTCTGTGCTGAATGTATTGGAATCAGGTGTCTGGGCTAAGAGCTGATATCAGACCAACATGAGCTGTTAACAGTTTCATGTTGTGGAACTAACCTGTCCTGGAATATTTTTACATCAATGTGTTTTCAGTGATTGATAATGAGACAGTTCACGGTCTCAGTGTTACAAGGAGGCAGCGCAATGTCCTCCCTCCACAGTAACATGGTTCATTTTAACTGGGATTTCAATGTATTTTTTGGTTATCACTGTTATAAATATCATTTGATTATGTGAATATCTGACGCAGCTCCAGATGTCTGGCTACTGAACTGAGTTTGCTGCTCATTCTTTCACATCTCATTCTCTGCTTCACTGTGAATGAATTTACTGTAAAATGCAATGCTTTGAGGTTATGTTGTATCAGTTTGCACTTTATCTGTTGGAATCATGAGGCCTTCTATTTATCTGTAGATTATCAGTCGCAGCGGTGATGTTGGCGTTTTGTTAATTGAACAATGCCGCCATCTATCGCTGTACTTTGTAATTACAGGAGAAGGAATTTCAATTGTTGTGAGGTATCTCTGGAAGAGGCATTCGATTCTGTTTATTCCATGCATTATAGATGAAGTGAACAGTGTAGGTGAACAGGTGGAGACTTGGATGATCTGTAGAAACATTAAACTGTTCACAGAGGTTTAACCATTTCACAAACTGACACTAAGAATAGAATCGTTGGAACACGGGACTGGTGAAGAGAAAGCAGGCGCAGGATGTTAGGATTTACTCGGATGTGAAAAGAGGCAACAAGAAAGAGAGTAGAGACAGCGCGGAGAGATAGAGAGGAGAGATAGAGAACGCGACTGAGAAGGAAAATGAAAGGGGGGATTAGGAACGAGAGAAAGTGAGACAGAGACAGAGAGGGAGAACTAGACAATGAAGGAGACAGAGGTAGAGATAGCGACACACAAACAGAGAATGAGAGAGAAAGACGCCACAGAGAGAGGAAGAAGGAAAGAGCGGCAGCTGAATGAATAATTCATCGGAATGAACTGCTGAAACTTCCAGTACAATTATTAATAGGAAATGTGAATTGACGCTGTTATTAGGATGTTGTCAGATTGTAAGAGTTTTATTGTACTCTCGCCGGGTGTGTTTATCGATATCAGGTCCTCAGTCTGTTTATGTAAATATTCTTTTTACTTGTTTACTGATTTAATACATAAAAATATTGGAAATGTATTTAAAGATTAAAATCAGTAATTTCTTGATCATCTTGAATTATTGGGATTTGTATTCTCGAAGCTATGTGTCAGCTTAATTCAATAAAGAACGAGGCGAATTCAATCAATGCAATTTAATGTAATTTTAATTGAAAGTGCAAAGTAAATTTATTGACCACATTATGTAACCAACGACCTGTTTTACTGGGACCTATAGATTAGATTTCCTCTAACACTCTGCTGAAGTCTCTTCCTGTGAATCCCAGCCTCTCCTCCCACTGCATTGAATCCTCTGTCTCCTCATCCGTTGCTTCAGTTTATCCGTTTTCCCAAACCCATCTGCCTCTGACTCCCCTTCTACATTTCCTTTTTCTTTGCCTCCCTCCTAATCTCATTCACTGGTTTGGTCTCCAGCTGTCTCTTCCAATCCGATCCGAAGCATCAAAATCACCGCCGCGGATCTCGGCATTTCCGTTTTGTGCTGGCCCCTGTCGGCTCTCTTCATCCAGAGCAACAAACGAGGAGCACCTCCCCCCGTCCCCTCACCTTCCCGGCCATCGCTCAATTTCTCGTCCAAATGGAGCCCATATCCGGATTTAACCTGTTGGATTCCCGATCTTTCAAACACCTTCTCCACGTGCACTGGCCCCTCATTCGCCCCTTCCTGTGGATCCGGTGCTCACTTTATTTACTTTCTGTATGAATTTCCCAATCCATTATTGATCATTGTGCTTAAAAATATTTCTCTGCCCGAACGCGTTGCCCAGGTCAATGAATCAGTTTCCACCGTTTGATGCAGCAACAAAGCTGGAAATTTCACCCCAGATCCTCTCAAACTGTTCCTTTGTCTCCAGGTCTGATCAGTAATTTCTCTGTTTCCTTCTCTCTCTCTTACAGTTAACTTGGTGGCGATTGTGATCCTGTCCCGAGGAAAGTGCGGTCTCTCCAAATGTATCAGTCGCTACCTGGTGGGAATGGCAGTGGCCGATCTCCTGGTCCTTATCACTGATGTCATAATGTGGCGACTTGCTGATATTTATTTCCCAGTTTCATTCTTGACCATTACCCCCGTGTGCCGTCTCATTGCCATCCTGATTTATGCATCCACAGCGGCCTCTGTCTGGTTCACAGTGGTTTTCACCTTTGATCGATTTGTGGCCATTTGTTGTCAGAAGCTGAAAACAAAATATTGCACCGAGAAAACGGCGGCTGCTGTTATCGGGGTGGTGAGTGCGCTGAGCTGTTTACTGAACATTCCCTGGTACTTTGTATTTGACCCGGAATATATAATGGACAATGTACCCCGGGGTTGTGTCTTGAAACTGAACCTTTTCACTTCACCCGCGTGGGCAGCGTTTGACTTGTTTAATCTTGTGTTAACTCCCTGTCTCCCATTCATTCTGATTTTACCGTTCAATGTTCTCACCGCCAGGCACATTTTAGCGGCCAGTAGAATCCGCAGGGGACTCCGGGGCCGCAGCAATGGAGAGAATCACAAGGATCCAGAGATGGAGAACCGAAGGAAATCCATCATTTTACTCTTCAGTATATCAGGCAGTTTTATATTGTTATGGAGCACAGAAGTCTTTTATGTTATCTCTGTGTATATAACAAACGCCCAGTCCTATACGGTCAGTGAATTTGAGTCAGCCGGATTCATGCTTCAACTTCTCAGTTCCTGCACCAACACGTGTATTTATGCTGTGACCCAGTCTAAATTTAGGAAGGAGCTGAAGAACGCGGTGAAATACCCACTGAATCTAATTGTTACATTATTAAAATCATAGAAACATCTCAAGACTTTTCATCTAAAATTAAATAAAGAGTCAATGCAAGTAGATTTTCATGTTTGTCAGTGGCATAAGACGAGCAGGATCGGATCGGGCGCCTGTTATTCACCGCGCCTGATTTTACTATCCATTTACAACAATGAGTTCACTAAAGTAACTGATATCAATCCAATACTTTTAATAAATTTCGAAATACCAGACAGGAATTATATTTTGGCCAACAAACGCTGTGTTGATAAATTCTGGGGAGCGCAGCCACAGCCAAGTCCACAGCACCATGGATTGCTCAGCTGTACAGGGAGGGAGGAGAAAGATCAGGAGAGCAATAGTGATAGGGGATTACATAGTTAGGGGAGCAGACAGGCGTTTCTGCGGCCCCAGACGTGAGTGGAGGATGGTATTTTGCCTCCCTGCTGCCATGGTCCTGGATGTCACTGAGCGGCTGCAGAACATTCTGTGTGTGGGGGGCGGGGGAGGAGGTGAACAGCCAGAGGTTATGGTCCATATCGGTACAAACGACATAAGTAGAAAAGGGGATGAGGTCCTGCAGGCAAAGTTTAAGGAATTAGAAAAGAGATTCACAAGCAAGACCTCAAGGGTAGTAATCGCTGGATTACTCCCGGTGCCACACACCAGTGAGTATAGAAATAGGAGGATAGAGCAGATGAATGCGTGGCTAGAGAGATGGTACAGGAGGGGGGACTTTAGATTACTGGGGCATTGGGACCGCTTCAGGGGGAGGTGGGACCCGTACAAGCCGGACGGGTTGGATCTCAACAGGGCTGGGACCAATATCCTTTCCAGGAGCTTTGCTAGTGTTGTTGGGGAGAGTTTAAACTAACTTGGCAGGGGGTGGGAACCTGAGAAGAGATTCAGAAGGGAGAGTAAGAAAGCTGGAAATGCAAGGCAGAAATGTGCTAAGTGAAAGTGGAAGGCAGCGGAAACAAGGCCAGGAGTAAATAAGGTCAAAATAGAAAAAAAATGTAAAAAGGCAAAATTAAAGGCACTATATCTCAATGCAGGCAGCGTTCACAACAAGATAGATGAATTGACGGCAGAAATAGAAGTAAATGGGTATGATCTAATTGCTATTATACAGACGTGGCTGCAGAATGACCAAGGCTGGGAACTGAATATTCAAGGATATTCGACATTTAGGAAGGACAGGCAAAAATGAAAAGGAGGTGGGGTAGCTCTGTTAATAAAGGATGAGATCAGTACAATAGTGAGAAAGGATCATGACTCAGAAGATCAAGATGTCGTGTCATTTTGGATGGAGCTAAGAAACAGCAAGGGGCAGAAGATGTTGGTGGGAGTTGTTTATAGGCCACCAAACAGTAGTGGTAATGTAGGGAACGGTATAAAGCAGGAAATTAGAAGTGCATGTAACAAGGATAATACAGTAATCATGGGGGACTTTAATCTACATATAGATTGGGCAAACCAAATTAGCACTAATACTGTGGAGGACGAATTCCTGGAATGTATACGAGATGGTTTCCTAGATCAATATTTTGAGCAACCAAATCGTGAACAGGCTATTTTAGAACTAGTTTTGTGCAATGAGAAAGGGTTAATTAATAATTTTGTTGTAAAGGAGGCCTTAGGGAGGAGTGACCATAATATGATAGAATTCTTCATTAAGTATAAAAGTGATGTTGTTCAATCCGAAACTAGGGTCTTAAATCTAAACAAAGGGAACTACGAAGGTATGAGGTGCAAGTTGGCTGTGGTTGATCGGGGAACTACATTAAAAGGTATGACGGTAGACAGGCAATGGCTAGCATTTAAAGAATTAATAGATAATTTGCAACAAATATAGATTCCTTAAAGGCAAAAAAAAACAACAGGAAAAGTGGTCCAACCGTGGCTAACAAGAAAAATTAAAGCTAATATTAAATCAAAGATAGACGCATATGAAGTTGTCAGAAAAAGCAGTAAACCAGAATTTTGGGAGCATTTTAGAATTGAACAAAGCAGGACCGAGAAATTGGTAAAGAAAAGGAAAATAGAATATGAGAGTAAACTAGCGAAAACATAAAAACGGACTGTAAGAGCTTCTATATGTATGTAAAAAGGGGAAAAAAAGAATGGCGAAGGCAATTGTTGGTCCCTTGCAGACAGAGACGGGAGAATTTATAATGGGGAATAAGGAAATGGCAGAGAAATTAAACAAATACTTTGTGTCTCTCTTCAAGGAAGAAGGCACAAAAAACCTTCCAGAAATACTAGAGAACCAAGGGTCTGGCGAGGATGAGGAACTGAAAGAATTTATAAGTAAAAAATAGTACTAGAGAAGTTAATGGGATCGAAAGCCAATAAATCCAAAGGGCCTGATGATCTAGATCCCAGGGTTTTGGAAGAGGTGGTTATAGAGATCGTGGATGCATTAGTTGTCATCTTCCAAAATTCCATAGATTCTGGAACGGTTCCTGCAGATTGTGGGGCAGCAAATGCAAACCCACTATTTAAGAAAAGAGGGTGAGAGGAAACAGGGAATTACAGACCTGTTAACCTGACATCTGTAGTGGGGAAAATGCTAGAATATATTATAAAGGATGTGATAACAGGAAACTTAGAAAATAATCATAGAAGTTGGCAGAGTCAACATGGATTTATGAAAGGGAAATCATGTTTGACAAACTTTTTGGACTTCTTTGAGGATATAACTGGTAGAAGAGATGAGAGGGAACCAGTGGATGTCGTGTATTTGGATTTTCAGAAGACTTTCGATAAGGTCGCACACAGGAGGTTGGTGAACAAAGTTAGAGTATATGGAATTGGGGGTAATATACTGGCTTGGATTGAGAATTTTGTTAACAGACAGAAAACATAGAGTAGGAATAAACGGGTCTTTTTCAGGTTGGCAGACTGTGACTAGTGGGGTTCTGCAGGGATCGGTGCTTGGCCCCCAGCTATTCACAATCTATATCAATGATTTGGATGAGGGGACCAAATTTAATATTTCCAAGTTTGCTGATGACACAAAACTAGGTGGGAATGTGAATTGTGAGGAGGATGCAAAGAGGCTTCAAGGGAATATAGACAGGCTAAGTGAGTAGGCTAGAATGTGGCAGATGGAATATAACGTCGAAAAATGTGAAGTTATAAACTTTGGTAGAAAAAACAGAAATGCAGAGCATTTTGTAAATGGTGAGAGATTGGGAAATGTTGATGTTCAAAGGGACCCGGGTGTCCTTGTACATAAGTCACTGAAAGCTAACATGCAGATGCAGCAAGCAATTAGGGAGACACTGGGATGTTAGCCTTTATTACAAGAGGATTTGAGTACAGGAGTAAAGACGTCTAACTGCAATTCTGTCGGGCCTTGGTGAGACCGCACCTGGAGAATTGTGTACAATTTTGGTCTCCTTACCTAAGAAAGAATATACTTGCCATAGAGGGAATGCAGCGAAGTTTCACCAGACTGATTCCTGGGATGGCGGGATTGTTGTATGAGAAGAGATTGAGTTGACAAGGCCTGTATTCTCTAGAGTTTTGAAGAATGAGAGGTGATCTCATTGAAACATAGGAGATTTTTACAGGGCTCGACAGGGTAGATGCAAGGAGGATGATTCCCCTGGCTGGTGAGTCCAGAACAAGGGGTCACAGTCTCAATAAGGGGTAGACCAATTGAGACTGAGATGAGGAGAAATTTCGTCACTCAGTGGGTGGTGAATCTTTGCAATTCTCCACCCCAGAGGGCTGTGGAGGCTCAGTCATTGAGTACATTCAAAACAGAGATCGATAGATTTCTAGATATTGATGGCATCAAGGAATATGGGGATGGTGCAGGAAAATGGCGTTGAGATAAAGGATCAGCCATGATCTTGTTGAATAGCGGAGCAGGATTGAGGGGCCGGATGGCATACTACTGCTCCTATCTCTTATGTTCTTATGATACAAGATATGATTCCAACATGACATTGTTTGCTGTTATTAGTCTGGAAATAATATGATTTCAATATTAAATGTTTAATCCTGAAATGAATCAAATCAAATCCTCCTTTTCGGTTGATGATTATTTCCCATCACTCACACTGCCCGGTGGGATGGACTGAGGGTGATCTCTCAGGGTCAGACAGTGTCCTGTTCAGTGGGACATTTGTTTTCACCAGAACAGAGTAATAATGGACCAACACCCGGACCGTTACTGACTGGTAAAATATTAATGTAATTTCAAACTCCTGTGGAGAGTTCTGGAGATCGTTTCCTCTCTGAGCTGCTGTGCAGCAATGTTTACTCACTGCAGGGAGTTTAATGGGACATGAGGCTGGACCTTGTTACTCGGATCTATAAGGAAACCTCCTGATATATTTCCGAGACGATCAGGGGTCGGGAGGTTTCTCACGGCCGCAGCAGACCAAGGGAAAGCTCTCCTGCTCCTTCTTGGCCCACAAAATATGAGTTGAAAAGGAACTTCTCAGTGTTCTGGAACACCCAATGCCCATCGAAAGGGCGGCTCCTCCACGCATTTATAACCAACATTAAATGGTGTGCCGCGTACATCATAATGGTCCATCAGTCTCACTGGTATTCGGTGAGAGATATCACGATGGGTCCATCGTTCTCATTGGCATTCAATGCGAGACATCTCGAACTGTCCATCGGTCTCACTGGTATTCGGTGAGAGATATCTCGAACTGTCCATCGGTCTCACTGGTATTCGGTGAGAGATATCTCGAACCGTCCATCCGTCTAACTGGTATTCGGTGAGAGATATCTCGAACTGTCCATCGGTCTCACTGGTATTCGGTGAGAGATATCTCGAACTGTCCATCGGTCTCACTGGTATTCGGTGAGAGATATCTCGAACTGTCCATCGGTCTCACTGGTATTCGGTGAGAGATATCTCGAACTGTCCATCGGTCTCACTGGCATTCGGTGAGAGATATCTCGAACTGTCCATCGGTCTCACTGGTATTCGGTGAGAGATATCTCCATCGGTCTCACTGGTATTCGGTGGGAGATATCTCGAATGGTCCATCGGTCTCACTGGTATTCGGAGAGAGATATCTGGAATGGTCCATCGGTCTCACTGGTATTCGGAGAGAGATATCTGGAATGGTCCATCGGTCTCACTGGTATTCGGTGAGACATATCTCGAACTGTTCATCGGTCTCACTGTTATTCAGTGTTCATGTCACGCGACACGTTACCCCACCAGCAAAAAAAAGGTTATCTGTTTTTAATACAACTGGACATTCTCTCTCTGCCTTTCGGGTCTCTTTCTGTCTCTGGCTTTGTAATCTGACCCCTGTGTATTCAGTATACTGGGATGTACTGTTTTCCGTGGCTAACCTGTCTGAACACCAACGACACCTTTGATTGGTGTGATCGTGTCCCAGCCTAATATAAGATATGCGATTTGAGAACCTTTCACTCACTCACCTGACGAAGGAGATAATCTCCGAAAGCTTGTGATTTTCAAATAAAACTATTGGACGATAACCTGGTGTTGTAAGATTCCTTACATTTGTCCACCCCAGTCCATAACCGGCATCTCCACATCATTCAGTGACAGATATCTCGAAGTGTCCATCGGTCTCACTGGTATTCAGTGAGAGATATCTCGAATGGTCCATCGGTCTTACTGGTATTCAGTGAGAGATATCTCAAAGTGTCAATCGGTCTCACTGGTATTCAGTGAGAGATATCTCGAATGGCCCATCGGTCTTACTGGTATTCAGTGAGAGATATCTCGAATGGTCCATCGGTCTTACTGGTATTCAGTGAGAGATATCTCGAAGTGTCCATCGGTCTCACTGGTATTCAGTGAGAGATATCTCGAACTGTCAATCGGTCTCACTGGTATTCGGTGAGTGATATCTCGAATGGTCCATCGGTCTCACTGGTATTCGGAGAGAGATATCTCGAATGGTCCATCGGTCTCACTGGTATTCGGAGAGAGATATCTTGAACGGGTTCTGGAAACCTCCGCTCCACCCTGATTCACAGTATAAATTCACCTTTACTTTCGAAGGACAGCAGTACACTTGGACCGTCCTCCCTCAAGGTTCCCACAACAGTCCCGCTTTTTTCCCATCTCACATGAAAGGAGCTTTGACAAGGCTGTGAATCCCCGGGTTGTCATCCAATATGTGGATGATACCCTAATACATACCGAGACACGGGAAGAGCACCTGCGAATGGTGAGTGAGGTTTTCCATCGACTGGAGTCCTTTGCACTTGAGGTCAATGTTACTAAGCTGCAATTGATGAAACCTCAGGTCAAGTTCCTTGGTTTCATCCTCGAGGCAGGGTCCCAGTCTGGTGGACCAGGTAAATGTCCGATGCTTGATGCCCCCATTATAAAAAGGACTGTGCCCTTTTCCCCCTTTCCCGATCTGAGAGTTCCGTCGCCATGCTTGGCAGGGTCCATTATGGTAAGACAATCCCATTAATTTTGCATGTACTCGTCTCTATGGAGCTGAGCGAAACTACACCGAGTCAGAGAGGCAGGTGCTTCATTGTATTGCGCCCTCTCTATGTTCCTCCACATAATTGGAGGTCACAAGGTTAAGGTTTACATCCATCACAGTTCGGGGCTCTTAGCAACAAAAGACCGAATTAAAGAGGGAAAATTATCTTTATTCCTATTAGTTCATGGGCTGTGGGCCTCACTGGCAAGGCCAATATTTATTGCCAATCTCTAATTGCCCTTGAGAAGGTGGTGGAGAGCTTCCTTCTTGAACCGCTGCAGTCCACGTGCTGACGGTTCTCCCACAGTGCTGTAAAGTAGTGAGTTCGAGGATTTTGACCCAGCGACGATGAAGGAACGGCGATATATTTCCAAGTCGGGATGGTGTGTGATTTGGAGGAGAACGTGCAGATGGTGTTGTTCCCATGTGCCTGCTGCCCTTGTCTTCTAGATGGTAGAGGTCGCGGGTTTGGGAGGTGCTGTCGAAGAAGCCTTAGCGAGTTGCTGCAGTGCATCATGTGGATGGTACACACTGCAGCCACAGTGCGCCGGTGGTGAAGGGAGTGAATGTTTAGGGTGGTGGATGTGGTGCCAATCAAGCGGGCTGCTTTGTCCTGGATGGCGTCGAGTTTATTGAGTGTTGTTGGAGCTGCACTCATCCAGGCAAATGGAGAGTATTCCATCACACTCCTGACTTGTGCCTTGTAGATTGTAGAAAGCCTATGGGGAGCCAAGAGATGAGTCACTCGCCGCAGAATACCCAGCCTCTGAACTGCTCTTGTAGCCACATTATTTATATGGCTGGTCCAGTTAAGTTTCTGGTCAATGGTGACCCCCAGGATGTTGATGGTGGGGGATTCAGCGATGGTAATAACGTTGAATGTCAAGCGCAGGTGGTTAGACTCCCTCTTGTTGGACTTGGTCATTGCCTGGCACTTGTCTGGCGCGAATGTTACTTGCCACTTATCAGCCCAAGCCTGGATGTTGTCCAGGTCTTGCTGCATGCGGGCTCGGACTGCTTCATTATTTGAGGGGTTGCGAATGGAACTGAACACTGTGCAGTCATCAGCGAACATCCCCATTTCTGACATTATGATGGAGGGAAGGTCATTGATGAAGCAGCTGAAGATGGTTTGGCCTAGGACACTGCCCTGAGGAACTCCTGCAGCAATGTCCTGGGGCTGAGATGATTGGCCTCAAAGAACCACTGCCATCTTCCTTTGTGCTAGGTATGACTCTGGCCACTGGAGAGTTTTCCCCCTGATTCCCATTGACTTCAGTATTACTATGGCTCCTTGGTGCCACACTCGGTCAAATGCTGCCTTGATGTCAAGGGCAGTCACTCTCACCTCACCTCTGGAATTCAGCTCTTTTGTCCATGTTTGGACCAAGGCTGTAATTAGGTTTGGAGCCGAGTGGTCCTGGCGGAAACCAAACTGAGCATCAGAGAGCAGGTTATTGGTGAGTAAGTGCTGCTTTATAGCACTGTCGACGGCCCCTTCCATCACTTTGCTGATGATTGAGAGTGGACTGCTGGGGCAGTAATTGGCCGGTTTTGCTTTGTCCTGCTATTTTTGGACAGGACATACCTGGTCAATTTTCCACATTGTCTGGTAGATGCCAGTGTTGTAGCTGTACTGGAACAGCTTGGCTAGAGGCGCAACTAGAGAATAGGAATAAAGGATAAGTATGCATATTGGCAGGATGTGACTAGTGGTGCCCCCCGGTGATCTGTACTGGGACCACGGCCTTTCACAATATTTATAAATGGCCTGGATGAAGGAATCGTTGTTTATCTAAGTTTGCTGATGAGATTAAGTTAGGTGGCACAGTAAATCGTGTAGATGGGAGCAGAAAGTTGCAAAGGGATGGTGATAGATTAAGTGAGTGGTCAAAACTATGACAAATAGATTTCAATGTGGGAAAGTGTGAGGTCATTCCCTTTGGATCTAAGAAAAATAGATCAGAGAATGTTCCATATGGTGAGAAACTCGGAACTGCGGATGAGCAGGGAGATTTAGGGTCCAAGTACAGAAATCACTAAAAGCGAGTGGACACATACAAAAAATAATTTAAAAGGCTAATGGAATGTTGGCCTTTATCTCGGGGGCTGGAATGCAAAGGGGTAGAAGTTATGTTAGAGTTGTACAGAGCTCTGGTTAAACACCATCTGGAGTATTGTGTTCAGTTCTGGGCACCGCACCTCAGGAAGGATATACTGGTCTTGGAGGGGGTGCAGCACAGGTTCACCAGAATGATACAGGGATTAAAAGGTTTAAATTGTAAGGGCAGGTTGCATAGACTAGTCTTGTATTCCCGTGAGTATAGAAGATTATGGGGTTATCTAAATGAGGTGTTTAAGATGATTAAAGGATCTGATTAGAGTACACGGAGAGTCCAGAACAAGGGGCCATGACCTTAAAAGTAGAGCTAAGGCGGTTAGGGGTGATGTCAGGGAGCACTTCTTCACACAAAGGGTAGTGGGAATCTGGGACTCTCTCCCCCCCCTAAAAAGCTGTTGAGGTTGGGGGTCAGTTGATAATTTCAACACTGAGACTGATAGATTTTTGTTAGTCAAGGGTATTAAAGGGTCTGGAACCAAGGCACGTAGATAGAGTTAAGATACAGATCAACCATGATCAATAACAAAAACAACTTGCATTTATATAGCACCTTTAACTTAGTAAAACGTCCCAAAGTGCTTCATAGGAGCGATTGTCAAACAATATTTGACAGCGAGCCACATAAGGAGATATTAGGACAGGTGACAAAAAGCTTGTTCAAAGAGGTAGATTCTAAGGAGCGTCTTAAAGGAGGAGAGAGAGGGAGAGAGATGGAGAAGTTTAGGGAACGAATTCCAGAGCTTGAGGCCTAGGCAGCTAAAGGCACGATCACCAACGGTGGAATGATTAAAACCAGTGATGCACTAGAGGCCAGAATTGGAGGAGGTTGCAACGATAAAGAGGGGAGAGGACATGGAGGGATTTGAAAACAAGGATGATAATTTTAAAATCGCAGCATTCCCCGCCAATGTAGGTCAGTGAGCACAGGGGTGATGGGTGAACTGAATTTGTTGCGAATTAGGATACGGGCAGCAGGGTTTTTGGATGAGGTCAATATATGGAGGGTGGAAGATGATAGACCGGCCAGGAGAGCATTGGAATAGTCAAATCCAGAGGTAACAAGGGCAGGGATGAGGGCTTAAGGAGCTGATGAGCTGATGCAGGAGCGGAGATGGTCTTGGTGATGGAGCAGAAATATGATCAGAAACTCATCTCAGGTCGCCAAGGTTGTGAACAGTCTGGTTCATCCTCAGACAGTGACCAGGGAGAGGGATGGAGTCGGTATCTAGGGAATGGAGTTCGCAGCGGGGACCAAAGACAATGGCTTCATTCTTCCCAATATTTAGTTGGAGGAAATTTTTGCTCAGACAAGCAATGTGACAAATGAGAGACAGTGGAGGGGTCGAGGAAGGTGGTTGCGAGGTAGAATCATAAAAGAAACATAAAAGGGTTCACAGTACGGAAAGAGGCCATTCGGCCCATCGCGTCCGTGCTCTCTCTACGCCAGAGCAATCCAGCTAGTTCAATTCCCCTGCCCTATCCCCGTAGCAGTGCAACTTTTTTCCTTTGAAGTACTTATCCAGTTCCCCTTTGAAAGCCATGATTGAATCTGCTTCCATCACCTCGTCCAGCAGTGCATTCCAGATCCGAACCACTCGCTGTGTGAAAAAGTTTTTCCTCATGTCACCTTTGGTTCTTTTACCAATCAACTTAAATCTATATCCTCGGGTTCTTGAGCCTTCTGCCAATGGGAACAGTTTCTCTCTTTCTACTCTGTCGAGACACTTCATAATTTTTAATATATCGATCAAATCTCCTCTCATCCTTCTCTGTTCCAAGGAGAACAACCCCACTTTCGCAAACTGCCCTGGCACCTTTAACGATTTGTGTATTTTTAGCCCCGCTCTCTCTGTTCTTGTAACCCTTCTGGAATTGTGCCCCACAGGCATTCTCTTCGGTGATTGTTCACCGTCCGCCTGTTGACACGCCTGGACTCGTGGATTCATGTGCACGTGACCGAGATTGACTCGGTGACTGGTCATATCGGAGTGTTCTGGGAGTGTGAGATGCTCTTCGCTGATTGCCATTTGGGCCATTGGCGCAATGGATAACGCGTCTGATTCTAACTCAGAGGGTCGCAGGTTCTCCTCCTACCGAGCTCGCAATTTTTTTTGAAAACTGTGCATTATTTTATAACTTGGAATACCTTGCAATCTGTCCTACTTGGTGGTGCTGTCTGGCTGCATACCTGGTAGGTGCCTTCTTAGCGCAACAAGCAGTATGTCAGTGTCATAACATGATAGGTCCTGAATTCAATCTTCAGAGAAGGTATCAGGGCTCATGAAGCTTTTTTCCATCTCTCACCTCATCTTTCCATCTTTGCTGCAAAGCAAAATCAAGAACTTTTGTTCACTGCAGCACATCAAAAGATTTGCTGCCGCTTGACCTCTCTGTACCCAAACACACAACCCTTCCTGTCCTAGAACATAAGAACATAAGAAATAGGTGCAGGAGTAGGCCAATCGGCCCCTCGAGCCTGCTCCGCCATTCAATAAGATCATGGCTGATCTGATCCTAACCTCAAATCTAAATTCATGTCCAATTTCCTGCCCGCTCCCCGTAACCCGTTAATTAAATTCAATTAATGAAATAAAAATCTGAAATTAAAATACTGGTATCAGTAATGATGGCCATGAAACTACCGGATTGTCGTAAAAAACCATCTGGTTCACTAATGTCCTTTAGGGAAGGAAACCTGCCGTTCTTACCCGGTCTGGGCCTAGATGTGACTCCAGACCCACAGCAATGTGGTTAATTCTTAATTGCCCTCTGAAATGGCCTAGCAAGCCACTCAGTTGTAAAATCTCGCTACGAAGTCATAATAAGGATAAAACCGGGCGGACCTCCCGGCATCGGACCACTTGGCACCGGACACAACGACAACGGCAAACCAAGCCCAGTCGACCCTGCAATGTCCTCCTTACTAACATCTGGGGACTTGCGCCAAAATTGGGAGAGCTGTCCCACAGACTAGTCAAGCAACAGCCTGACATAGCCATTCTCACAGAATCATACCTTTCAGCCAACGTCCCAGTCTCTTCCATCACCATCCCTGGGTATGTCCTGTCCCACCGGCAGGACCGACCCACCAGAGGTGGCGGTACAGTGATATACAGTCAGGAGGGAGTGGCACTGGGAGTCCTTAACATTGACTCTGGACCCCATGAAATCTCAAGGCATCAGGTCAAACATGGGCAAGGAAACCTCCTGCTGATTACCACCTACCGTCCTCCCTCAGCTGATGAATCAGTCCTCCTCCATGTTGAGCACCACTTGGAGGAAGCACTGAGGGTAGCAACGGCACAAAATGTACTCTGGGTGGGGGACTTCAATGTCCATCACCAAGAGTGGCTCGGTAGCACCACTACTGACCAAGCTGGCCGAGTCCTGAAGGACATAGCAGCCAGACTGGGCCTGCGGCAGGTGGTGAGCGAACCAACACGAGGGAAAAACTTACTTGACCTCGTCCTCACCAATCTACCTGTCGCAAATGCATCTGTCCATGACAGTATTGGTAGGAGTGACCACCGCACAGTCCTCGTGGAGATGAAGTCCCGTCCTCGCACTAAGGCACCATCCAACGTGTTGTGTGGCACTACCACCGTGCTAGATGGGATAGATTCAGAACAGATATGGCAGCTCAAAACTGGGCATCCATGAGGCGCTGTGGGCCATCAGCAGCAGCAGAATTGTATTCCAGCACAATCTGTAACCTCATGGCCCGGCATATTCCTCACTTTATCAACTACCAACAAGCCAGGGGATCAACCCTGGTTCAATGAGGAGTGTAGAAGAGCTTGCCAGGAGCAGCACCAGGCGTATCTAAAAATGAGGTGCCAACCTGGTGAAGCTACAGCTCAGGACGACATGCAGGCTAAACAGCGGAAGCAACAAGCTATAGACAGAGCTAAGCGATTCCACAACCAACGGATCAGATCAAAGCTCTGCAGTCCTGCCACATCCAGTCGTGAATGGTGGTGGACAATTAAACAACTAACGGGAGGAGGAGGCTCTGCAAACATCCCCATCCTCAATGATGGCGGAGTCCAGCACGTCAGTGCAAAAGACATGGCTGAAGCGTTTTCAACCATCTTCAGCCAGAAGTGCCGAGTGGATGATCCATCTCGGCCTCATCCCGATATCCCCACCATCACGGAAGGCAGTCTTAGGCGAATTCGATTCACTCCACTTGATATCAAGAAACGGCTGAGTGCACTGGATATAGCAAAGGCTATGGGCCCCGACAACATCCCAGCTGTAGTGCTGAAGACTTGTGCTCCAGAACAAGCTGCGCCTCCAGCCAAGCTGTTCCAGTACAGGTACAATACTGGCATCCACCCGACAATGTGGAAAATTGCCCAGGTATGTCCTGTCCACAAAAAGCAGGACAAATCCAATCCGGCCAATTACCGCCCCATCAGTCTACTCTCAATCATCAGCAAAGTGATGGAAGGTGTCATCGACAGTGCTATCAAGCGGCACTTACTCACTAATAACCTGCTCACCGATGCTCAGTTTGGGTTCCGCCAGAACCACTCGGCTCCAGAACTCATTACAGCATTGTTCCAAACATGGACAAAAGAGCTGAATTCCAGAGGTGAGGTGAGAGTGACTGCCCTTGACATCAAGGCAGCATTTGACCGAGTGTGGCAGCAAGGAGCCCTAGTAAAATAGAAGTCAATGGGAATCAGGGGGAAAACTCTCCAGTGGCTGGAGTCATACCTAGCACAAAGGAAGATTGTGGTGGTTGTTGCAGGCCAATCATCTCAGCCCCAGGGCATTGCTGCAGGAGTTCCCCAAGGCAGTGTCCGAGGCCCAACCATCTTCAGCTGCTTCATCAATGACCTTCCCTCCATCATAAGGTCAGAAATGGGGATGTTCGCTGATGACTGCACAGTGTTCAGTTCCATTCGCAACCCCTCAGATAATGAAGCAGTCCGAGCCCGCATGCAGCAAGACCTGGACAACAACCAGGCATGGGCTCATAAGTGGCAAGTAACATTCGCGCCAGATAAGTGCCAGGCAATGACCATCTCCAACAAGAGAGAGTCTAACCACCTCCCCTTGACATTCAACGGCATTACCATTGCCTAATCCCCCACCATCAACATCCTGGGGGTCACCATTGACCAGAAACTTAACTGGACCAGCCATATAAATACTGTGGCTAAGAGAGCAGGTCAGAGGCTGGGTATTCTGCGGCGAGTGACTCACCTCCTGACTCGCCAAAGCCTTTCCACCGTCTACAAGGCACAAGTCAGCAGTGTGATGGAATACTTTCCACTTGCTTGGATGAGTGCAGCTCCAACAACACTCAAGAAGCTCGACACCATCCAAGATAAAGCAGCCCGCTTGATTGGCACCCCATCCACCACCCTAAACATTCACTCCCTTCACCACCGGCGCACTGTGGCTGCAGTGTGCACCATCCACAGGATGCACTGCAGCAACTCGCCAAGGCTTCTTCAACAGCACCTCCCAAACCCGCGACCTCTACCACCCAGAAGGACAAGAGCAGCAGACGCATGGGAACAACACCACCTGCCCGTTCCCCTCCAAGTCACACACCATCCCGACTTGGAAATATATCGCCGTTCCTTCATTGTCGCTGGGTCAAAATCCTGGAACTCCCTTCCTAACAGTACTGTGGGAGAACCGTCACCACACGGACTGCAGCGGTTCAAGAAGGCGGCTCTCCACCACCTTCTCGAGGGCAATTACGGATGGGCAATAAATGCTGGCCTCGCCAGCGACGCCCACATCCCTTGAACGAATTAAAAAAAATACAGGATGCTGTGCTCTATTGGCAGTTCCCCCGGACGCACACCGAGACGGATATCAACTGCTGCTGGAAGACCATCAACTCGATGAAGGAGTCCCTTTGGTCCCACCGAAACCTGCTGGTCTTCCAGCTCATGGAGCTGCCCATGACCGAGTATTGCCAACTAGCACATTCCAAGTTCCAGGAGTACGTGCCGAGGGATATAATGAAGCGAGGTGCGGCCGATGCAAAGTGTCGAGCTTCTTCTTCGAAGAAGAAGTCTGTCTGTGAGGCTTCTGAAGAAGAAGCGCTGTGAGGTTTCTGAAGAAGAAGTCATGTCCGACAAATTTGCTGGAGTTCTTTGAGGATATAACGTACAGAGTGGATAACGGGGAACCAGTAGATGTAGTGTATTTAGACTTCCAGAAGGCATTCGACAGGGTGCCACATAATAGATTATTGCTCAAGATAAAGAATCACTGGATTGGGGGTAATATTCTGGCATTGGTGGAGGATTGGTTATCAAACAGGAAGCAGAGAGTTCGGATAAATGGTACATTCTCGGACCTGCAACCAGTAGCCAGTGGTGTTCCGCAGGGGTCGGTGCTGGGTCTCCAACTCTTTACAATCTATATTAACGATTTGGAGGAGGGGACCGAGTGTAACATATCAAAGTTTGCAGATGATACAAAGATGGGAGGTAAAGTAGAGAGTGAGGAGGACATAAAAAAACCTACAAGGGGATATAGACAGGCTGGGTGAGTGGGCGGAGATTTGACAGATGCAATACAATGTTGGAAAATGTGAGGTTATGCACTTTGGCAGGAAAAATCGGAGAGCAAGTTATTATCTCAATGGCGAGAAACTGGAAAGTACTGCAGTACAAAGGGATCTGGGGGTCCTATTGCAAGAAAATCAAAAGGTTAGTTTGCAGGTGCAGCAGGTGATCAAGAAGGCCAACGGAATGTTGGCTTTTATTACTAGGGGGATAGAATATAAAAACAGGGAGGTATTGTTGCAGTTGTATCAGGTATTAGTGAGACCGCACCTGGAATACTGCATACAGTTTTGGTGTCCATACTTAAGAAAAGACATACTTGCTCTAGAGGCAGTACAAAGAAGGTTCACTCGGTTAATCCCGGGGATGAGAGGTTGAACATATGAGGAGAGGTTGAGTAGATTGGGACTCTACTCATTGGAGTTCAGAAGAATGAGAGGCGATCATATTGAAACATATAAGATTGTGAAGGGGCTTGATCGGGTGGATGCGGTAAGGATGTTCCCAAGGATGGGTGAAACTAGAACGAGGGGGCATAATCTTAGAATAAGGGGCTGCTCTTTCAAGACTGAGATGAGGAGAAACTTCTTCACTCAGAGGGTGGTAGTTCTGTGGAATTTGCTGCCCCACGAAGCTGTGGATGCTACATCATTAAATAAATTTAAAACAGAAATAGACAGTTTCCTAGAAGTAAAGGGAATTAGGGGATATGGGGAGCGGGCAGGAAATTGGACATGATTTTCGATTTGAGGTTAGGACCAGATCAGCCATGATCTTATTGAATGGCGGAGCAGGCTCGAGGGGCCGATTGGCCTACTCCTGCTCCTATTTCTTATGTTCTTATGTTCTTATATCAATGGGGAAAGGCCACAGTGTCAGGTAATTTCACATTGTCTTGCACAGAATGTATTAGAAGACTCAAATCTTGGGGCACAAATACACAAATCACTAAAAGTAGCGACACAGGTTAAAAAAGGCAAATCACGCACTGGGGTTCAAATCTAGAGGGATAGAATTTACAACTAAAGAAGTTATGTAAAACGTGTGTGGAGACTAGGTTAGGCCACACTTGTAGTGTTGCGCACAGTTCAGGTCTCCATATTAAAGATATATATCAAGACATTGGAGAGAGTGCAAAAAAGATTTCCATGTTGATTCCAGAACTGAGAGGGTATTCTTATCAGGAAAGCCTGAACAGGCTGGATCTCTTTTCTGCAGAAAAGGGAAAGGTGAGGGGTGACCTGATAGGGCCTTTAAGACAATGATAGGAGAAAATGTACCCACTTGTGAGCGAGTCCAAGATTAGAGGTCATAAATATAAGATAGTCACCAATAAATCCAATAGGGAATTCAGGAGAAACTTCTTTACCAAAGAGTGGTAAGAATGTGGAATGCGCTACCATAAGGAGTAGTTGCGGCAAATAACACAGAGGCATTTAAGGGGAAGCTCGATAAGCACAAGAGGGAGAAAGGAATAGGGTATCCTGATAGGGTTAGATGAAGAGGGAGGGGAGGGGAGGGGAGGGAGGGGCGGGCGGGCGGGCTCGTGTGCTCGTGTGCAGCAAAAAAGCTGGCATAAACCAGTTGAGCCGAATGGCCTGTTTCCGTGCTGGAGTTTCGATGAAAGTCAATGTACTATTTTGAGGGTGGTGGAAGAGCAGAGGGACCTGGGGGCGCATATTCACAAAACTTTGAAGGTGGCAGGGCAAGTTGATAAGGCGGTTAAGCAAGTGTAAGGGAGAAATGGGTTTGTAAATAGGGTCATTGAATGCACAAATAGGGAAGTCATGTTAAACCTTAACGAAAGACTGGTTAGGCCCCAGCTGGAGTATTGTGTACAGCACTGGGCACCACACTTTAAGAAGGATGTCAAGGCCTTGGAGAGGGTTCAGTGGAGATTTACCAGGGTGATACCAGGGATGAGGGACTTCAGTTATGTGGAGGGATTGGAGAAGGTGGGATTGTTCGCCTTAGATCAGAGAAGGTTAAGGTTAAGGTTAACCTAATAGAGGTGTTCACAATAATGACGGGTTTTTATAGAGCAAATAGGGGAAATTGTTTACTCTGGCAAGTGGATTGATAACCAGAGGTCACAGGTTTAAAATAATTGGCAAAGCAACTAGAGGGGAAATGAGGAGTATATTTTTCACACAGGGTTGTTAAGCATTGCCTGAAAGGATGGGGTCCCTTTTAGAGGCTGCGTTCGTGTCAGAGACTCCAAATTCATATCTTAACTGGGAAACTGCAGGAAAAAGGTGAACCAGGTCTGTTTGTGTCCCTGGATTCACTGTACAAGGTGGAGAAATCTGTAAAATGTATAAATGAATCTCCAGGAGTGAAGATGGTCAATACAATTATATGAAAACTGTAAATGAAGCCGCTCATTGTTGGACCAGTCCTTTCTGAGCACAGCTTTTCACTTTATTCCTGAGAGAGGTCTCATTAAGACAAGGTTCTGAACTTTGAGATGTTTGTGATATATCCACGTCATCATTTACATCGGAGTCAAAGCTGCTGAAGAAATGTGTTTGTTTAAATGACTGTAACTAATAGCAATGATCAGGGGTATAACCGTGTCAGTGGAGATTTACCCCCTGTATAAATCAGGGATCGCTGTAATGAATCCACACAGACTGCCTGCCAGAGCTGCGGTTTTCAGGCCAACAGAAGTCATTGCTTCTCACAGAAATGGGATATTCATTAATGTATCAGATAGAATGTATTTACTATCCAGTTCTTGCAGCCGTTGGGGTTCCAGGTAAGCCATTATCTCAGCTGTTCATGGTGTAAATCGATATGAATTCTGCTGCTGTACTTGGCACTATTTTTTCTCCCATTGTGTATTACGCAGTGGACTGTTCTGTTCTATCAGTTGATCGACTGTCCTAAGTCTCTTGTCTTTTTGTCTTGCAGCAGCTGCATTGTATGCGTTATGATCTTGTATATCTAACCTTGTCATTGTTACTGAAATATTATCTGTACTGAATGTTTTGGAATCAGGTGTATTGGTTAATAGCTGGTATAAGACCACTAGTTTCATGTTTTGGAACTAACCTCTCCTGGAAAATTTTTTCATAAATGTGTTTTCAGTGATTGGTCATGTGATAGCTCACGGTCTCGGTGTTACAAGGAGGCAGAGCAATGTCCTCTCTCCCAGATAACATGGTTCAGTTTAACAGGGATTTCAATGTATTTATTGGTTGTCACTGTTATGAAAGATTATTTCATTGTGTGTGTATCTGACGCCGCTTCGGATGTCTGGTTACTGAACTGAGTTTGATGCTAATTCTTTCAATCTCATTCTCTGATTAACTGTGGATGAATTCACTGTAAAATGCAATATTTTGAGGTTATGTTGTATCAGTTTGCACTTTATCTGTTTGAATCACGAGCCCTTCGATTTATCTGTCGATTACAAGTAGCAGCGGTGATGTTGGTGTTTTGTTAATTGAACAATGCCGCCATCTAACGCTGTACTTTGTAATTACAGGAGAAGGAATTTCAATTATTATGCGGTGTGTCTGGAAGAGGGATTCAATTCTGTTTATTCCATGCATTGTAGATGAAGTGAACAGTGTAGCTGAACAGGTGGAGACTTGAATGATCTGTAGATACGTTAAACTATTCACAGTGGCTTCACAATTTAATAAACTGACACTAAGAATAGGATCGTTGGAACACGGGGCTGATGAAGAGAAAGCAGGCGCAGAATGTTAGGATTTACTCGGATGTGAAAATGCGCTTTGAGAAAGAGAGTGGAGAGAGTGCGGGGAGATAGAGAGGAGAGATAGAGAATGAAAACGAGATGGAGGGGGAGTAGGAACGAGAGAGAGACAGAGAGAGACAGAGAGAGCGGCAGCGTTGTGAACAATTCTTCGGAATGAACTGCTGAAACTTCCAATTCAATTATGAAGAGCAAATGTGACTTGAAGGTGTTATTAGGATGTTGTCAGATTGTGAGAGTTTGATTGTTCTCTCGCCGGGTGTGTTTATCACGATCAGGTCCTCAGTCTGTTTATGTGAATATTCCTATTACTGGTTTACTGACTGAATAAATAAACATAACTGAAATGCAATTAAAGATTAAAATCAGTGATTCTTGACCGCATTGAATTATTAGGATATTGTATGCTAAAAGTTATGTGACGGCTTCATTCAATAAAGAACATGGCCAATTTACTTAGTGTTTTTAAATTTAATTTTAATTCAATATGCAAAGTAAATTTATTGACCACGTTATGTAAAAAAGGAGACGTTCCCTGACACCAATCACCACAGATATTAAAGGTTGAATTTATTGATTGGATTGTGTTAGTGGGACCTATAGATTGGATTTCCTCTAACACTCTGCTGCAGTCTCTCCCTGTGAATCCCAGCCTCTCCTCCCACTGCATTGAATCCTCTGTCTCCTCATCCGTTGCTTCATTTCATTCGTTTTCCCAAACCATCTGCTCCTGACTCCTCTCCAGCTCCTACATATCATTTTTCTTTGGCTCCCTCACAAACTCACTCACCGACTCCGCCTGCAGCTGCCTCTTCCATGCCGATTCGAAGCCTCAAACTCACCGCCGCTGATCGCGGTCTTTCCGCTTTTGAGCCAGCCCCTGTCAGCTGTCTCAACCCAGAGCAACAAACCAGCAGCACCTCCCACTGTTCCCCCACCCCCGCCACCGAAACGGCCCTCGCTCACTTTCCGTTCCACCTGGAGCCCAAATCTGGAATTAACCCATTGGATTCCCGCTCGGTAAAACCCCTTCTCCCTTCCCCACGTGCACCTGCGCCCTCACTCGGCTCTTCCAGTGGATCCCGTGATCACTTCATTTACTTTATGCATCAATTTCCCAATTCATTATTGATCATTGTGTTTTAAACCATTTCTCTGCCCGAAAGTGCTGCCCAGCTCAGTGAATCGGTTTCCACCGCTTGATGCAAAAACAAAGCTGAAAATTTCACCGCAAATCCTGTCAAACTGCTGCTTTGACAACAGGTCTGATCAGTAATTTCTCTGCTTCCGTTTCTCTCTCTTACAGTTAACTTGGTGGCGATTGTGATCCTGTCCCGAGGAAAGTGCGGTCTCTCCAAATGTGTCACTCGCTACCTGGTGGGAATGGCGGCGGCCGATCTTCTGGTCGTTATTACCGATGTTATATTGACGCGTATTATTGAGATTTATTTCCCAGTTTCATTCTTGACCATTACCCCCGTGTGCCGTCTCATTCTCACCCTGAGTTTTGCAGCCGTCGCGGCCTCAGTCTGGTTCACAGTGGTTTTCACCTTTGATCGATTTGTGGCCATTTGTTGTCAGAAACTGAAAACAAAATATTGCACCGAGAAAACGGCGGCTGCTGTTATCGGGGTGGTGAGTGCTCTGAGCTGTTTACTAAACATTCCCTGGTACTTTGCCTTTCACCCGGAATATATAATGGACAATGTACCCCGGGGTTGTGTCTGGAAACCGACATTTTTCACTTCACCGGCATGGGCAGCGTTTGACTTGTTTAGTCTTGTGTTAATGCCTTGTCTCCCATTCATTCTGATTTTACTGTTCAATGTTCTCACCGCCAGGCACATTTTAGCGGCCAGTAGAGTCCGCCGGGGACTCCGGGGCCGCAGCAATGGAGAGAATCACAAGGATCCAGAGATGGAGAACCGAAGGAAATCCATCATTTTACTCTTCAGTATATCAGGCAGTTTTTTATTGTTATGGAGTACATTCGTTTTTAATTTTATTTCTCTGCGTGTAACAAACGCCCAATATTATACGGCCAGTGACATTGAGTCAGCCGCCTTCATGCTTCAACTTCTCAGTTCCTGCACCAACACGTGTATTTATGCTGTGACCCAGACTAAATTCAGAGAGGAGCTGAAGAACTGGGTGAAATACCCACTGAATCTAATTGTTACATTCGTTAAATCATAGAAATGTCTGAACACTTTCCTCCGATATTAAATAAAAAGTCAATTCGAGTAGATTTTCACATTTCGCGTTCGCATAAGACGGGTGGTAGTGGTTTGGGAGCCCGTTATTCACCGTGCCTAATTTTAGGATTCATTCACAACGAAAAGTTTAATAAAGTAACTGATATCAATCCAATGCTTTAAATAGATTCGAAAATACCAGACAGGAATTATATTTTACCCGACAATTACGGTATTGTGAAATGATACAAGATGTGATTCTAACATGAAATTGTTTTTAGTCTGGAAATAATGTAATTTTAATATTAAATATTTCAATATGAAATGTTTAATCCTGAAATGAATAAAATCAAATCCTCCTTTTCCGTTGATGATTATTTCCCATCACACTCACTGCCCGGTGGGATGGACTAAGGGTGAGTTGTCAGGGTCAGACAGCGTCCTGTTCATTGGGACATTTGTTTTGACCAGAACAGATTAATAATGGACCAACACCCGGACCGTTACTAACTGGTTTAAATATTAAAGTAATTTCAAACTCCAGTGGGGAGTTATGGAGATTGTTTCCTCTCTGAGCTGTTGTACAGCAATATTTACTCACTGAAGCGAGATTAATGGGACATGAGGCTGGACCTGGTTACACAGATTTTAAAGGAAACCTCCTCATACATTTCCGAGACGATCAGGAGCCGGGAGATTTCGCATGACCGCAGCAGGCCAAGGGAAAGCTCTCCTGCTTCTCCTTGCTCAACAAATTATAAGTTAAAAAGAAACTTCTCCGTGTTCTGGACCATTCAATGCCCATCGAAAGGGCGGCTCCTCCACCCATTTGTAACCAACATTAAATGGTATCCCACGTACGTCATAATACTCTGATTTACATATTACACGTGACCTGACCAGGATATTTCCCTCCACATGTTTTGAACCGATGCAGTTTGAATCAGTGGACCAGCTTGTGGGCTTCGAAGATTGATACTCGGGCGTAGGTCCGGCCGCTCCTCTCAGGACCCTACCCGCGATGGTGGAGGCAGGAACGTCACCAATAAAGGGACTGTTAGTGAACTGACACCATTTACTAGCCTCTACCACCCCATTTCCGCCAGGCGGGGATACTTAAAATCGGCCACACCTTTCCTGACCGAAGCCCTAGCATCAATCTTCGAAGCCCACAAGCTGGTCCATTGTCTCAAACGCCACCGGTTCACAACAAGTGGAGGGAAATTTTCACCATTGCTTGGGGCTGATCTGGGAGAGCGGATCACCCGACTCTCATAGAACCGGCCCGATTTTAATTTCTGCTCCGTCCAAGCAGTGAAGGTGAAATTACCCCCACGTCTCTGACCCCCAAGGTTCGACAGGTGTGTGAAAGCCATTCAGACAGTGTTTGCCAAACACTGACGTGAATGTGGGAGATTGGATCCTTGTATTCATGTAAAAGGTGATAATCCCTCTCCACGGAGAC
This sequence comes from Heptranchias perlo, assembly GCF_035084215.1. NCBI lineage: Eukaryota > Metazoa > Chordata > Chondrichthyes > Hexanchiformes > Hexanchidae > Heptranchias > Heptranchias perlo. Next base: position 3,275,242 of record NW_027139644.1, on the reverse strand, counting down.
TCATCCCCTATACCGTAGAGTCGAAGAGGGGTTCATCCCCAACAGCTCGGTAATACAGGACGCTGTGGTGTATGGGCAGTTGTCCAAGATGCACACCGAGACAGATATTAACTGCTGCTGGAAGACCATCAACTCGGTCAAGGAGGCCGTTTGTTCCCCCAAAACCTGCTGGTCTTCCAGCCGAGGGAACGGTCCGCGGCTAAGTGTTGGCCACTGGCACATTCCAAGGTCCAGTATTACATGCTGAGGTGCACACTGAAGCGAGGTGCGGCTTACACAAAGGCTTTATGGGGAAAGGCAACCGTGGAAGGCTATCCCACCTTGTATTGTACAGCATGTATTACAAGATATGTACTGTGTTTTGAATTGTAATAATGGAAACGTATGATGTGTAATGTATTTGTTTTGAATCGTAATGTTTACATTGAACTGTGTGTATCCATGAATCTTACGAAATAAAGTATATTTTGAAATATTTTTTTAAAGTTCCAGTCTCACTTTGTCTGTTCTTATTGGACACCAAAGAGTGGAAACAGAGCCGGATCGTAAAGATGTGGGATGTTATACCAATAGCATCTATTGCAGGCATCAGTTGAGAAATAGGGAGTATTTTCTAAATGGTGAGCAACTGGGGACTGTTGTGGAGCAAAGGGGTTTGGGTGTCCAGGTACAGCAATCAATAAAACTAAATGCACAAGTATAAAGAATGAAAGAAAGATCCCAATTTCGAGGCTGTCATATCCCAAGGTACCACTATCAGGTACTTCGCCAACTCTCTAGAATTTGCTGATACAATCAGTCCACACTGCCTCCCTCGCTGGTCCATTCCATACAGCCAGCAGCACCCTCTGCATTAAGAAAGTTGCATTCAAGCATTCTGCTCATCCTATGCCCCAGGTAGAGAAGACTAATAGTGGCGGGAGGACCCAGACCATCAGCCTGATGTGAGTTTGGACATTTCTGTTTTTAATTCAGATTATTGCATTTGCAATTTTTTCATTTTTTTGTACATTTCTATTTTTATATTTTGAACAAATTCTCCAAACCCTGTGAGCAGTGAGTGCTGACTCCGGGACCTTTGATTGACAGCTCTCACCCCCGCCCGCCTTCGTCCCGGGCTGACTCCTCCCATCACGTGACACGCGGCACCATCTCTCACATTTGCGCGCTGACGACGCGACGCGTACGTGCATCTCCTGCCCGAGGGACGCCGCGCATGCGCCGCGTGGTCCCTGTGCCACATTCCCTCAGCAACAGGCGGGCGCCGGGAGGATGATGATGGCGGGCTCGGGTTGGCAGGTGGGCGGGCCGCCGCTGCTGTGGGCGGGGGCGAGGCCGACACAGGGAGGGTCAGCACCCTGGAGTGGACTAGACCCCGGGCCTGGGAACTGCGCAGTGAGGGCGGCCCGAGCTACAGCTCCTCTGACTCCAGGCTGAGCGGCGTTAATGGGGCTGCGACCCCCAGGACGGAGGGACTGAGTCGCCGGGACGGTGGGACTTGTACTCCCGGATGGAGGGACTGAGAACCCCGGGACTGAGGTACTGAGACCCCCGGACAGTGGGACCACGACCCCGGAATGGAGGTACCGTGACCCCCCGGGATGGAGGGACTGAGAACCCCGGGACTGAGGTACTGAGACCCCCGGACAGTGGGACCACGACCCCGGAATGGAGGGACCGTGACCCCCGGGATGGAGGGACTGAGACCCCGGGACGGAGGGACTGAGACCCCCGGGACGGAGGGACCGTGACTGCCGGGACAGAGGTACTGACACCCCGGGATGGTGGGGCCTTGACCCACGGATGGAGGGACTGAGACACCCGGGACGGAAGGACTGAGACCCCAGAATGGAAGGACCATGACCCACGGGATAGAGGGACTGAGACCCCGGGACGGTGGGACCGTGACCCCGGGATGGAGGGACAGTGACCCCCCCGGGATGGAGGGACCGCGACCCCGGGATGGAGGGACCGTGACCCCCGGGACGGAGGGATGGAGACCCCGGGATGGAAGGGCCGTGACCCCTGGGATGGAGGGACCGAGACCTCCAGGACAGAGGGACCGAGACCCCGGGATGGAATGACCGAGACCCCAGAATGGAGGTACCGTGACCCCCAGGACGGAGGGCCCGAGACCCCGGGATGGAGGGACCGTGACCCCCAGGATGGAGGGACCGTGACCCCTGGATGGAGGGACCTTGATCCCCGAGACGGCGGGAGAGCGACCTCAGGAGCGAGGGGCCTCCACCCCGGGACGGTCGCACCGCGACTCCAGGGACAGTGGGACCGAGACCCCGCGATGGAGGTTCCGCAACCCCGAGAGGGAGGAGCCGCGACCCTGGGACGGTGGACCGCAACCCTCGGAGGGAGGTGGTCTTTGAGACCGTCCATGCTCTGTTGTGAGATCTCTGTGTGTGTCTTGTTCTGTTCGTGTGTTACTGCATTGGCTCCCGGTATGGCAATACCTCGATTTTAAAATTCTCATCTTCGTGTTCTAAAGCCTCCAAGGCCCTCAACCCCTGCCTCTCTACCCTCCTCCAACCGATTTAATCTCAACCGACAACCCCATGTCACTCCACCCAATCATGGATTCGACCGCACCCATATATTTCCTCCCGCAGCCAATGTACACTCGACGCTCAGTGCTCGAACACTCAGTCCTGTAAAACACACAGTCAGTGCTGGGACACTCAGTCCTGTTACATACAGAGTCAGTGCTGGGACATTCAGTCCCGTTACATACACAGTCAGTGCTGGGATACTCAGTCCTGTTATACACACAGTCAGTGCTGGGACATTCAGTCCCGTTGCATACACAGTCAGTGCTGGGACACTCAGTCCTGTTATACACACAGTCAGTGCTGGGACATTCAGTCCCGTTATGCACACAGTCAGTGCTTGGACACTCAGTCCTATTTTACACACAGTCAATGCTGGGACACTCAGTCCTGTTATACACACAGTCAGTGCTGGGACACTCAGTCCTGTTATATGCACAGTCAATGCTGGGACACTCAGTCCTATTTTACACACAGTCAATGCTGCGACACTCAGTCCTGTTATACATACAGTCAATGCTGGGACACTCAGTCCTGTTATACACACTGTCAGTGCTGGGACACTCAGTCCTGTTATACACAGTCAGATAAATAAATAACTGCAAACAAAGAATGAAATCTCCATGACCTGATGGTTTCCACCCAGAGTATTTAAGGAAACAGCTCGGGAAATTGCAGATGCATTAGTCATAATTTCCCAAAGCTCTCTAGACTCAGGAATTGTGCCTTTGGATATGAATGTTGAAAATGTCACTCCGTTATTTCAGAAAGGAGGGAGGGAGAAACCAGAAAATTACAGACCTGTCATTTTAACGTCGATTGTGGGGAACTTACTGAAATCTATCATGAGAGAAAAAATGAGTTGGTCAAAGAGAGTCAAATTGGATTTGTGAAGGGCAGGTCATGTCTGACCAATCTATTTAAATTTTATGAGGTCACTAACAAGGTGGACAGGGGAGTGTCTATGATTTTGTCCATATGGACTGACAGAAGGCATTTGATAAGTTTCAGCACAAGAGATTAATAGAATAAATAAAAAGAAAGGGACCTTGTGATTCGGGTTAGAAATGGTTGGTAGGCCGGAGAAAAGAGTAGGGATAAAGGGAATGTTCTTTGATTGGGGGGATATGACAAGTTGTGTCCCCAGGGATCAGTAATGGGGCCTCAGCTTTTCACCATGTTTATCAATAACTTGGATGAAGTAATAGAGAGTTATAGGTCCAAGTTTCTAGATGACACTAAGTTATGAGGCACAGTCAGTGGTGTAGATTGGAGCAGGAAGTTCCAAAGTGACAGTTTAAGTGAATGGACAAACTGTGGCAGGTGGAGTTCAATGTGGGGAAGTGTGAGATAATTCAATTTGGATATAAAAAGGAAACATTGGAGTATTTTCTTAAAGTGAGAGACTGGGAATGTTGGAGGAGCAAAGTGATTTGGGTGTCCATGTACAAAAAAACACTAAAGGCTAGTGCACAGATACAAAAAGCAATCACAGACTAATGACCTTTATCTCCAGGGCTGGAATACAAAGGGAAGGAAGTGATGCTTCAGTTCTACAGAGCCTTGGTCAGAGCCCATCTGGAGTACTGATCCTCACCAAGGATATATTGGCCTTGGAGGGGGGACAGTGCAGATCGATCAGAATGATACTGGGGCTTGAAGGGTTCATTTATGAGGACCGGTTGCATAAATTTGGTTTGCATTCCCTTGAGTTCAGAAGGTTGAGGGATGATCTGATCCAGATATTTAAAATGATAAAGGGATTCGATATGTCAACTTAAGAGTTTCTGATGGAAATAAAATAATAAGAACACTTAATTGCGATAGCCGGGAATCGAACCCGGGTCAACTGCTTGGAAGGCAGCTCTGCTCACCACTATACCACCATCGCTGAAAATAATCAACAATACAATATTTCCCAAACATCAGATCCTGAACAGACACTGCAGGCTGTTGGATTTTGTTCTTCATTTGAACTGGTTTCTGACGGATCCTTTCTCGCTCTGTTGCAGTTCCTGTTTCCGCCCAGTAGATTTCGCCAACCCCCAATCAATGGAAATTCCACACCAGCCAGTAATTCTTCACCTGATATCGGACTGAAGAGACAGTCGATACCTGAAATACTTGACCAGCTGGAAATACATTTTACACACAGCTCACATCAGCCATTGAGTAAAGTTAAATAATTCCATTAAATCATTACAGAGACCTGACCACCAACTGGGCAGGAATGGCAGCTTAATATTCAAGTCTATAAGATCTTTAGAAAGGACAGGGAAATAGGGAAAGGAGGAGGAGCAGCAATATTACTAAAGGACAATATTACAGCAGTTCAAAGATAGAATATCAGTGAGGGTGAGCGGGCAGTGTAAACACTCTGAGAGAGACCCATCACAAGTGCCCCCACTGTACTCCTCCAGAAGGTATAAGAAGGGGGAGTGCGGGAGGATTTCTTCATTCTTTGTGAAAGTGTTTGTGAGATTGTGGAAATGTCTGGAAGAGGAAAAACCGGCGGTAAAGCTCTGTCCAAGGCCAAGTCTCGCTCATCCCGTGCCGGACTGCAGTTCCCTGTGGTCCGTGTTCACAGGCTCCTGCGAAAGGGGAACTATGCTGAGCGTGTGGGTGCCGGAGCCCCGGTCTATCTGGCTGCTGTGCATCGAGTATCTGACGGCTGAAATCCTCGAGCTGCCCGGCAACGCGGCCCGGGACAAACAAGAAGACCCGCATCATCCCCAGACACCTGCAGCTGGCCATCCGCAACGACGAGGAGCTCAACAAGCTGCTGGGACGGGTGACCATCGATTCGGGTGTTGTCTGATATCCAGGCCGTGCTGCTGCCGAAGAAAACCAGCATTGTGAGCTCCAAGAGCAAGTAAACCGGCCAAGGCTTAATCTGATAACCCAAAGGACAGGACCAACCTGATTGAAATCTTTGAAGAAGGAACAGAAAGTGCAGATAAGTTTAATGCAGTAGAGGTGATATATTTGGATTTTCCGAAGTCCTTCTATAATGTACCACATTGTAGACTCGTGGCTAAGTTCAGAGCACGTGGAGTCAGAGTCAGGTGGCTGAATGGATAGTAAGTTGGCTACAAAACTGAAAGCCGAGAATAGAGGTTAAGGGTCGCTACTCAGACTGGCAAAAGGTGGGAAGTGGAGTTCCAGTTGCTGGGACCACTGTTCTTCACAATTTACATTAACGATTTGGATTCGGGAATCGGAAGTACAATTCCAAAATTTGTGCACGGCACCAGATTGGGGGATTTAGTTAATAAAAAGGAAGAATGCATCAAAATGCAAGAGGACATTAATAAACTTGCAGAATGAAGAATCAGGAGGTCACACACTGCTTGGATAATAAGAGTCGAAACGTGATAGAGGAGCAAAGGGATCGAGTGGGACAGATACACAAAATACTAAAAGTAGCGACCCAGGTTAATCAGGTCATAAAAAGACAAATCAAACACTGGGATTCATTTCTAGAGGGATAGAGTTGAAAAGCAAAGAAGTTATATTGAACTTGTATCGAACCTTGTTTAGACCAGACTTGGAATACTGCGAACAGGTCTCGTCTCCATATTATAGACATAGGGGCATTGGAGAAGGTGCAGACAAGATTCACAAGGATGATACCAGAAATGAGAGGATATTCTTATCAGGAAAGGCTGAACAGACTGGGTCTCCTTTCAGTAGAAAAGAGAAGGCTGAGGGTTGATCTGATCGAGGTTTTTAAGATAATGATAGGGTTTGTTAGGGTAGATGTAGAGAAAATGTTTCCACTTGTGGGGAGTCCAAAACTTCAGGTAATAAATATAAAATAGTCGCTAATAAATCAAATAGGGAATTCAGGAGCAATTGCTTTACCCAGAGAGTGGTTAGAATGTGGAACTTGCAACTACGAGGAGTAGCTGAGTCAAATAACATAGGGGCATTTAAGGGGAAGATAGATCAGCACATGAGGGAGAAAGGAATAGAAGGATATGCCGATAGGGTTGGATGAAGTAAGGAAGGAGGAAGCTCATGAGCAGCATAAACGCCGGCATAGACTAGTTGGGCCGAATGGCCTGTTTCTGTGCTGTAGTTTCAATGTAACTCGATGTAAAGGCTCTTTTCAGAGCCGCCCTCTGTATCTGTGAAAGGGCTGGTTACTGTCTGAAGGGAGACGCTGATATCATGCTACCAGTGTGGCTTTGAGCTGCTTTTGTCTCGTTGTGGACGAGATGAGGTATTAATGGGACTGGAGTCGGGGCAGTGACCACAGTCCAGTACTTTAAACGGTGACTTATAGACCCCAGCCCACACATCACCAGATTTCTTGTATTTATTTAAACTACTTGCCATGCTGGGCTCATAAAGAATCACCAGAACTGCTCGACTAACCTTTCTACATCTGTGGAATTCAGCGCTTCGCTCCGTTTCTGTTCTATTTTGTTGGATTATTTACATAACACATCAAACTCACTGGGGAATCACTGAGATGTAACTCTGTACAGAAACAAATAACAGTGAATTGCCTGGTGCCCAGGAGATCAGGAACATTACTCGCCTTTCCTCCTGTTAAAGAGTAAACCGTGTTTAGAGTCCACCGACCCGCTTTGGTTCCATATGGGGGATTAAACAGAGAAATCGGGAGGGGAGGAGACAGTCAGAGTGACAGAGCGGAGAGCGGCCTCTGATCTTCCAGCTCCACCTCCAGTTCTCTCCATCCGACAGTTTCAAACCGTTTATCGATAATAGAACCGAATCTCAGCGCTCCGCACAAACCCTGACAGACCCGGGCTTCATATTCAAGGATTCCCAAAACCCGAAGCTTTCAAATAAGCCCCGTTACAACGAGAAATCGTTAATATTCCTGCCTAAATACAGTCCGTTCAATAACAAGTCAACTCTGTTTCCCTGTTCAATCTCCGCACACATCACCTCCCAGACGGGTTCAGCGTTTTACAAACACCATATTCCAGCTTATTTGGAGAATCTCATGTGTTGGGGTTTGAGTTATGACGCGCAGTTTCTCCGCCAGTGTTACCGTCTCACAGAGACTCTCGCCCTGAATCTGTGAAAAGATTATGACCATGAACTGGGACTGGAGCCGAACACATCCCCAGTTACAGTGAGGCCCGGCCCGGACATCTCATTCTCTCTATCTTATATCAGACAGTATCCCACTTTCATGTCCAGCAACAGAGAGAGAGAGAGAGACAGTATCAGTCTTACACTCCCTATCTGTGTCCAAATCACGCTCAATAGCAGTATCCACCTTCATATACAGCACCAGAGAGAGAGAGGGAGGCAGACACGGTGAGAGAGACAGAGAGAGCGGTGAGACACAGTGACAGACAGACGTTAACAGTATTAGTTCCAGACTGACCGGTAAAGTGCCGTTTTATCCAGAAAGATCGCGTTGGAGAGACAGAAGATGCAATCTCATCTCTCACTGATATTGTACACGGGTGAGAAACACTATTAATCCCACACTCAGGGACAGTACAGAGAGGGACAGAAACAATGGGCCACATTTAACCCTCTAATGCCTGTTGTACGAGCTGCAGTTTTACAGCTCAGGGCTGTTCGATATTACTCTCAGTGACCTACAGTTTCACTCCGGTTAAATTAATCTGCGACTGTTGCTGCCTGATATTAACCCTACACGGTCCCAGCAAATACACCGACTCCCACTTTCCTCCCATGTTTCTCCAGGATTGGTTTGAGAAATCCTCTCTCAGTCGCACATTTTCGGGGCCGTTAATGAAGAGAATCCATTGGCTGATTTCACAGCCGCTCATTTTATCTCCGAAAGGCTCTTTACCATCAAAAGACCCCGAGAGAAACAGCAGGGATGGAAATATATCGTTTAATAGTTGGAGATTGTAAAGTCAGTCTGGATTCCAGCGTTAGGCACTGGTGGAATCCCATCTGTTTCCCATTCTGGTGCCTGTTCCTGCACTGCCTGTGGACCCCATTCCCTCTGACCTTTCCCCCAGCCCCACTTCCTTTGCTCAGACTCGGAAAAATTCCAATTGGAGAAAGTTTCCATCGATTTTTGGATTGGGAATTGTGGGCGCCATTCCCTCAGTGAGCGGAAGAAGATGGTTTAAAACAGCCGGGAATGGAGAGATCACGGCCCCCGGGGGAAAGGAGCAAAGAGCAGCCTCGTTACAGCAGATCATCGCTTCGGGACCGTGTCCGCAGATGGGCTCAGAGATCGGCATTGAGTCCGGGGGAAGTTCAGGGGCAGTCCGGGGGCTGTTTGTAAGAGGCGGAGTGGATCAGGAACTGGTCACGGAACATGGAGTGAGAGGGGGAAGGGAGAGGTCATTCTCGGGCTGTGTGTGTACATGGTGTGTCCAGGGGAAGGGAGAGAGAATGGGAAGAACCTGCTATTAAAATCATTGCTGCTTTCTCTCCCCAAACCAGGAGTGAATGGTCCTGGTTTAGTTCCAGCCTCACCCTGTTTATAGTTATTGGACAGTGAAGAGTGGAAACAGAGCCGGACAGTGAGGATGTGGGGAGTTATACAAAGAGCATCTATTGCAGGCATCAGGTGAGAAGTGTGGAGGACACATTTTAAACAGCGGCTGTTTGGTTTCGGTTGAACGGTTAGTCCCATTGGAGAGGGGATTAGAAACCTGACCTGTAGAAAGGTCCCTGCCCCATCGGGTAGTCCCATTCATGGATCAGTGCAGGGGTTGGGCCGTGTCTGGATGTCATTAAATTGTTGTAAAACAGCCCAGCACACCTGGTATGCAGAAGCTGAGTGCTGCAGTACTGCAGTGGAGTCAGACACTGACACTGTTTGTATCACTGGATTTCATTTGTGGATATTCAAAATGATCATTAACAGAGATATTAAACCGATCACTTCTGTATTTCCTACCTCACATGTTCGTGAGTAACAAGAGATAATTTTCTTTCTCCAGGCAAACACTTGAACGATCCAGAATAAATGTGGTGCTTCCTCCACCCGAGGCAGAAGGAACAGTGCAGCCAGCTCCTTCTCACACACAGTAGGTATATTATCACTCACAGAGCACAGAGACAGACAGGTCATCAGTTCCACAGTCTCAGACAGCAGAAGTAGTCAGTCCCACACTGATCACAATTTCCAGAGACAAATTTTCAATCCAACAGTCAAGCAGAGTATGTGAGGCTGACACTGTTCCATTCCCCCCTAACTCAGTCCCGCTGACAGGTAGATACAAAAATCCCAGTCCAAAATCACACTCTCAGAGTGAAAGGCACTGTGTCAATCTCACAATAGAGCAACATGAGCTACGAATTAAATACCAGATAGAAATCACACATGGCACCCGATTCAAAGGTACAGAATGAATCCCAATAATGTACCCCGAGATTCAAATTGAATAATACCCCAGAGCTCTCAAACACATGACTTTAATACATGCAATATCCATTCGAAAAGTGTATCATATGATACAAATTGCATACAAGTCCAAAACTCAGGTAGAGTATCAGATTGAGAAATATTGAAAGATAGTAATCTGAGAAACAAATTAGATACATGTTCAGAATGTACTCGTAGAATGAGATTTAAAGATAGAGAATCAATTCTATTAGTGCAGACTGAGATACACATTACATACCAGTCCAAAAATCTCATACACAAAAAGCAGGACAAATCCAATCCGGGCAATTACCGCCCTATCAGTCCACTCTCAATCATCAGCAAAGTGATGGAAGGTGTCGTCGACAGTGCTATCAAGCGGCACTTACTCACCAATAACCTGCTCACGGATGCTAAGTTGGGTTCCGCCAGGACCACTCGGCTCCAGACCTCATGACAGCCTTGGTCCAAACATGGACAAAAGAGCTGAATTCCAGAGGTGAGGTGAGAGTGACTGCCCTTGACATCAAGGCAGCATTTGACCGAGTGTGGCACCAAGGAACCCAAGTAAAATTGAAGTCAATGGGAGTCAGGGGGAAAACTCTCCAGTGGCTGGAGTCATACCTAGCACAAAGGAAGATGGTAGTGATTGTTGGAGGCCAATCATCTCAGCCCCAGGGCATTGCTGCAGGAGTTCCTCAGGGCAGTGTCCTAGGCCCAACCATCTTCAGCTGCTTCATCAATGACCTTCCCTCCATCATAAGGTCAGAAATGGGGATGTTCGCTGATGATTGCACAGTGTTCAGTTCCATTCGCAACCCCTCAGATAATGAAGCAGTCCGAGCCCGCATGCAGCAAGACCTGGACAATATCCAGGCTTGGGCTCATAAGTGGCAAGTAACATTCGCGCCAGATAAGAGCCAGGCAATGACCATCTCCAACAAGAGAGAGTCTAACCACCTCCCCTTGACATTCAACGGCATTACCATCACCGAATTCCCCACCATCAACATCCTGGGGGTCACCATTGACCAGAAACTTAACTGGACCAGCCATATAAATACTGTGGCTACGAGAGCAGGTCAGAGGCTGGGTATTCTGCGGCGAGTGACTCACCTCCTGACTCCCCAAAGCATTTCCCCCATCTGGAAGGCACAAGTCAGGTGTGTGATGGAATACTCTCCACTTGCTTGGATGAGTGCAGCTCCAAAACACTCAAGAAGCTCGACACCATCCAAGATAAAGCAGCCCGCTTGATTGGCACCCCATCCACCACCCTAAACATTCACTCCCTTCACCACTGGCGCACAGTGGCTGCAGTGTGTACCATCCGCAGGATGCACTGCAGCAACTCGCCAAGGCTTCTTCGACAGCACCTCACAAACCCACGACCTCTACCACCTAGAAGGACAGGAGCTGCAGGCACTTGGCAAAAACACCACCTGCACGTTCCCCTCCAAGTCACACACCATCCTGACTTGGAAATATATCGCCGTTCCTTCATCGCCGCTGGGTCAAAATCCTGGAACTCCCTTCCTAACAGCACTGTGGGAGAACCGTCACCACACGGACTGCAGCGGTTCAAGAAGACAGCTCACCACCACCTTCTCAAGGGCAATTAGGGATGGGCAATGAATGCCGGCCTTGCCAACGACACCCACATCCTATGAACGAATAAAAAAAACAGTTATTAAACATAACAACGAGATCTGCACCTGTGTTTTATCTGTGCAATTTCTGATCTCCATTCAGACCTGTATCTGTGTTTCACTTTATATTTCCTGTCCTCTGTAGAGTGTGTTTCTTTCCCAGTGAGGAGAGGAACTCTGCAATAAATGTCCCAGTGCTGTGTTGACACAAAATGGTGGCCCTGAATAAACACAAAATTGAGACATGCACCTGTAAAAAAATCAGTGCATTTACATTTAAACAAAATGCCTCTCTCAGTGTGTCTCTCCTTCTCGGTACTTTACGGCCCATGTATGGAACAGTGACAGCTCCTGGACATGAACAGCACACAGTGGGTAACAGGGAACGATTCATTCCCTCCCTGAACTGAAAACAAAATGTCTGCCAGCAAGGCTAACTGAGGGGCAAGGCGGCCATCTTACTGAGGGGCAAGGCGGCCATCTTACTGAGGGGCAAGGTGGCCATCTTACTTAGGGGCAAGGCGGCCATCTTACTGAGGGGCAAGGCGGCCATCATACTGAGGGGCAAGGCGGTCATCATACTTTGGGGCAAGGTGGCTGTCTTACTGAGGGGCAAGGCGACCATCTTACTGAGGGGCAAGGCGGCCATCATACTGAGGGGCAAGGCGGCCATCATACTGTGGGGCAAGCTGGCGATCATACTGTGGGGCAAGGTGGCCATCACACTGTGGAGCAAGCTGGCTATCTTGCTGAGGGGCGAAGGCCATAAAAATGCAAACATTTCTAGAGGAATAGAATTGAAAAGCAGAGATATTACGTTGAACTTGTACAGGAGCTTGTTTAGACCAGTCTATGTAAACTGTAATTAAATCAGATAATGCTGGACACACACAGCAGGTCAGGGAGCATCTGTGGAGAGAGAAACAGTGTTAACATTTCAGGTCTGTGAACAGTTCTGGTCTCCATATTATAAAAACGATACACGGTCACTGGAAAAGGTGCAAAAAATGATTCACTAGAATGATACCAGAACTGAGAGGTTATAAATATCAGGAAAGACTGAACAGGCTGGGTATTTTTATTCCAGAGAAGAGAAGGCTGAGGAGTGCCCTAATAGAGGTATTTACAATTAGGAAGGGGTTTGATATGTTAGAGGTCGGGAAGATTTTTCCACTTGTGGGGCGCCCAAAACTTGGGCTCAGCAATATAAAATAGTCACTGATAAACTCAATAAGGAATTCTGGAGAAACTTTTTAACCATGAGAGTGGATGGAATTTTGGAACTTGCTCCTACCTGGAGTAGTTGAGGCGAATAGTAGAGATGTATTTAAGGGGAAGCTGGATAAGTACACGAGGGAGAGAGGAACAGAAGGATATTCTGAAAGAGTTGGATGAAGTAAGGAGGAGGCTCGTGTGGAGCATATACACCGGAATGGAACAGTTGGGCCGAAATGACTGTTTTTTTAAGATTTAAGTCTCGTCCTTTCTATTCCCATGGAAATAATCCTGTTTTTTCAAGTCTTTCCAAATAAGTTTCCCTTCCCTGGCCTCATTCGAATGAATCGACACGATGGTCTCCCTATGGCTTAATGTTGTTTCTGTAATGGGACACCGAAACTGCTCTGGAACTATGTGGTTTAACCGAATAGAATAACTAATAAATCTTCATCATAGTCATCAGTCCCAGGGAGCAGTAAAACGGGTTATCATCAGAGAGTAAAAAGGCAAATAACTAATAAACCTTCATCCTAGTCAGTGTTGCTTGTCTCCTATTAGATCAAGGATCCCCAAAAGGTTCCCTCACGATTGTACAAACCGATTTCAATGCGATGACTGAACATAAACCAAGTTATTTTGTTCGAACAAAACGGTGTCCACGAGCAGTTTCCAATGTTTATTTATGTGAGCAAGTCTGTCTCTGATATAAATCTCTTTCTGATACAAGAATATGATCCCAGAAACTACTTTTGCTCATACAGTGGACAACTAATGAACACATTCCAATGAAAGTTAACAATAACTTGCATTCCCCGACCGCCTTTAATGGAATAAACATTCCCAAGCGGATTCACGGAGATGTAAAAGGAATAAGAAGATTTCAGGAGGACTGGCGAAAACCTTGGTCGAAGAGTGGGTTTAGGGAGGATGTTAAAGGAGGAGAAGTAAATGGAGAATCGGAGGGGATATGATTGTTTTTCAAGAGTAGAATTTCGACGACCCCTGACCAAGGAAGGAAATGGTTGGTAGGACGGCAAAAGCTTGGAGCAAGAGCTGGGTTTCTTGGAAGGTCTGAAAGAAGGAAATAACTTGCTTTAAAATAGCGCCGTTCTTGACATCGGGACGTCCCGAAACAGTCAATGAAGGACATTGTTAAGAGTAGTCGCTGTGTCAATGAAGGAAACGTGGCAGCCAATTTGCGCATATCAAGCTCCCACACACTGCAATGAGATAAATGGCCAGAAAGTCGGTTTTATAAACATTGGTTGAAGGGTAAATATTGGCCAGGACACTGGAAGGAACTCCCCTGCTCTTTTTCGAATATTGCTGTCGGATCTTTTACATCGAACTGAGAGGGCAGATGGGCCCTCGGCTTAAAGTATCCTCCCGTCGGCACCTTCGACAGTACAGCGCTCCCAGAGTACTGCCCGTCCGACAGTACTGCGCTCATTTAGCACTGACCATCCAGCAGTGCGCCAGTCCCTCAGTACCGACTCTCCGACAGTGCAGCACTCCCTCACTGCTGATACTCAGACAGTACTGTGCTGCCTCAATATTGACCCTCCGACAATACAGCACTCCCTCAGTATTGACCCTCCGAGAGTACTGTGCTCCCTTAGTAGTGACCCTCCGATAGTCGAGTGCTCCCTCAGGACTGCACTGCATTTGTCAGCCGGGATTATATGTTCAATTCTCTGGAATTAGACTTCAATGCACAGACTTCTATCTCACAGGTGAGACTGCTACCACTGAGCCACGTCTGACACGTGAAAGGAGGAATGGAGATGGAGGGGCTCAGGGAGGGCATTCAGGAGCGTGGATATGGCTGAAGGCACGACTGTCAGAAGTAGGACAAATGGACTGCAGATGCACAAGCGGCCAGAGGTGGAGGAGCAGAGTGTTTGGGAGGGGCTGTCGGAACTGGTAGTTTATAGAGATAGGGAAGGGTGCAGCCCTGATGGATTCAAGTGTGAGAAAGAATAAAAATAAACTAAAGGCTGAGGAGGTTGGAATCCAAAGCAAGTCAGTAAGGGCTTGAGTGATTGGTGAATGACTCACCAATCAAAAAACCAGGGGTGAGGATGGAATCCGTGGCAAGGATGTGGAGATTGTGGGGCCAAAGATCATGACTTCCCAATTTTTAACTGGAGGAACTGGTGGCTCATCTAAAACAGAATGTGGACCTGACAACACAAAGATATTGGAAGGGTCAAGAGAGGCGGTGGTTTTGTCAGCGTCCATCTGAAAGCTGGTCCGTGTCTGTGGACTGTGTCACCAAAGGGCAGCATGTCGATGAGGAAGAGGAGGGAGCCAAGGATTGAACCTTTAGAAACATCAGAGATAACGGTGATAGGGTGGGAAGAGAAGCTTCTCCTGGCTCTGATCAGATAGGTGAGTGGAACCAAGTGAGGGGACTCCCAGCAAAAGAGGTCAGTGTCCGATGAATGAGATGGTGACCGGTGGGTTGTCTGTTGGTATGGAAATGGGGAGGGTTTTAAACCCAAGGGTGAGAATTTTAAATTTAATCAATATGTAACTGGGAGCCAGTGAGGGTCAGTGAGTCCGAGCAGTGCCTGGTGCTGGTTGGACACGGACAAGAGTTTTGGACGAGCTCACGTTTATGGAAGGTGGAGGTTGGGTGGCCGGTCAGGAGTGCCTTTGAGGAATGAAGACTGGAGGGGACAGAGACTTGATGAGGGTTTCAATGGCAATGGGCTGAGGAAGGAATGGAGGCGGGTGAGGGAATCACCGGGCCTTTGTGATGGAGGTCAAATCCGGTCATGAGCTCAGCTCGGTGTTGCAAGGGGCCAATTTTACTGGAGCTGTTAACCAATGTAGAATAAACGGGTAAACATCTGCAGTAAAATAGCGGAGAGAGGAATGTCAATGGGACACGTTCAGTGTCCGTCCCCTCATATCACCCACAGTCATTTCTGGGCTGCAATCCTCAACCTGCCCTTTAACTGTCCTCGTGTGAGAGACTCACAATTCATATTTTAACTGGGAAACTGCAGGAACAGAGTGAAAAGGGTCTGCTTCTGTCCCTGGTTTCAGTGCACACTGCGGAGACATCTGTCTAAATTATAAATGAAACACCAGGAGTGAACATGGTCAATATAGTTATATAAAAGCTGTAAATGAAGCCGTTTATTATTATTGGATCAGTCCTGTATGAGAACAGATTTAAACTTTATTCCTGAGAGAGGTCTGATTAAGTAATATCGTGGACTTTGAGATGTTTTTGTTTTATTCACCACATTATTTACATCGGAGTCAAAGCTGCTGATATAATGTGTTTGTTAAACTGACTGTAACTAATAGCAATGGTCAGGAGTATAACCGTGTCAGTGGAGACTTATCCCCTGTATAAATCAGGGCTTGTTGGAATGGATCAGCTCAGAGTGCCTGCTGGAGCTGTGGTTTCCAGGGTACCAGAAGTCAGTGCTTCTCACAGAAATGGGATATCCAGTAATATTTCGGGTACAAGACATTTATTATCCTGTTCTTGCAGCGGTTGGTGTTCCAGGTAAGCCGTTATCCCAGCTGTTCATGACGTAAATCAGAGTTGACTCTGCTGCTGTACTTGGGATATGATTTTTTTCTCCTACCGCGTTTAAGACAGTCACCTGTTCTGCTCTATTGGTTGAATGGTGGAATATGTTAAGCCTCTGCCCTTTCGGTCTTGTCGGAGCTGCATTATATCCATAATGACCCTTTTATATCCAACCCTGGCATTGTTACTGGATTATTCTCTGTACTGAATGTTGTGTTGAATAATGGTATGTCCTTAGCTTCCAAATGTTCGATCTTTTAGGAGTCACATTACATCTGTAATGACTTTTTATATACAAAGCTGGCAATGTTACTGGATTATTCTCTGTACTGAATGTATTGGAATCAGGTGTTTGGGCTAAGAGTTGGTATCAGACCATCAGGAGATGATAACAGTTTCTTGTTGTGGAACTAACCTGTCCTGGAATATGTTTTCATCAATGTGTTTTCAGTGATTGATAATGAGGCAGCTCACGGTCTCAGTGTTAAAAGGAGGCAGTGCAGTGTCCTCCCTCCCCAATAACATGCTTCAATTCAACTGAGATTTCAATGTATTTATTTGTGATCACTGTTATGAAACATTATTTCATTATGTGTGTATCTGACGCCGCTTCAGATGTCTGGTTACTGAACTGAGTTTTCTGCTGACTCTTTCACATCTCCTTTTCTGCTTCACTGTGGATGAATTCACTGACTGTCACTGGGCTTCACTGTAAAATGAAAAGTTTGGTTGTTATGTTATCTCAATTTGCACCGTATCTGTTGGAATCTGGAGCCCATCTTTGTATCTGTAGAAGATAAGTGTGATTTTGGCGTTTTGTTAATTGAACAATCCCGCCATCTTTCCCTTTACTTCATACTTATAGGAAAATGAATCTCAATTATTGTGAGGTCTCCCTGGGAGAGGCATTTGATTCTCTTTATTCCATGATTTGCAGATGAAGTGAACAGTGTAGGTGAACAGGTGGAGACTCGGATGATCTGTTGAAATATTAAACTATTCCACAGAGGCTTCACCATTCAACAAGCCGACACTGAAAATAGGATCGGTGAAACACGGGGATGGTGAACAGAATGCAGGCACAGGATGATAGGATTTAATCGGATATGAAAATGGACTTGAGAAAGAGAGTAGAGTGAGTGACAGAGAGGGTGAGTGAGAGGGAAAGCGAAAGGCTGTGGTGTGAATAATTCATCAGAATGAACTGCTGAAACTTCCAGTGCAATTAAACATAGAAAATGTGATTTGAATGTGTTATTATGATGTGGTCAGATTGGGTGAGTTTTTATTGTGGGACTCGCTCCTCATGTTTATATCCCTGTCAGGTCCTCAGTCTGTTTTTGTGAATGTTCCTTGTTTTCCAACTTAGCACTAAATATAATTGAAATTTACTTCAAGAGTAGAATTAGCAATTTATTGATCTTGATGAATTATGAAGATGCTGTGTTTTCAAAGCTCGGCTGAATTCAATAAATAACAAGGTTGATATAATTAATACCCAACATAGGTTCCCTGACATCAATAACCACAGAAATTAACTGTTGAAAGCATTAGTTGGATTGTGTTATTGGGACCTATAGATTAGATTTCCTCTAACACTCTGCTGCTTTCTCTCCCTGTGAATCCCAGCCTCTCCTCTCACTGCATTGAATCCTCTGTCTCCTCATCCCTTACTTCAGTTCGTGCAAGTTTCCAAATTATCTGCTGCGGACTCCCCTCCAGCTCTGACATGTCCTTTTTCCTTGTCTACCTCCCAATCTGTCTCACTGGGACGGTCCTCAGCCGCCTTTCCCGTTTAGTGCCAGCCCCTGTCGGCTCTATTAAACCAGAGCAACAAACTCGATGTGTCTCTCTTTGTCTCCTCACCTTCCCGACCCTTCGCTCTAATTCCCGTCAGTCTGGAGCCCAAATCCGGCTTTAATCCGCTCGATTCCCGGTGTGTAAAACCCCTTCTCCCTTCCCCACCGGCACTGCGCCCTCACTCAGCCCTTCCAGTGGATCCGGTGCTCACTTTATTCACTTTCTGTATCCATCTCCCAATTCATTATTGATCATTGTGTTTAAAAACATCTCTCTGCCCGAAAGCACTGCCCTGGTCAATCAATCACTTTCCACCCTTCGATGCAGCAACAAAGCTGGAAATTTCACCCCAGATCCTCTCAAACTGCTGCTTTGGCTCCAGGTCTGATCAGTAATTTCTCTGCTTCCTTTTCTCTCTCTTACAGTTAACTTGGTGGCGATTGTGATCCTGTCCCGAGGAAAGTGCGGTCTCTCCAAATGTATCAGTGTCTACCTGGTGGGAATGGCAGTGGCTGATCTCCTGGTCGTTATCATTGTTGTGATATTGAATTGGATTTGTATGGTTTATTTCAGTGATTCATTCCTGCTCATTACTCCCGTGTGTAGTTTTATTACGTCCTTGGGTAATGCAGTCACTGTGGTTTCTGTCTGGTTCACAGTCGCTTTCACCTTTGATCGATTTGTGGCCATTTGTTGCGAGAATGTGAAAACTAAATATTGCACCGAGAAAACAGCGGCTGTGGTTTTGGGAACAGTGAGTGTGCTGGGCTGTTTACAAAGTGTCCCCTGGTACTTTACATTTGAACCTCAACATATAGTTGATAATGTTCCTTGGGGTTGTGAGACTATACTGAGCTTCCGTACTTCCCCCGCATGGGCCGCATTTGAGATGTTTCACCTCATTTTAACCCCTTTTATCCCGTTCTGTCTGATTTTACTGTTCAATGTTCTGACGGTCAGGCGTATTTTAGTGTCCAGTCGAGTTCGCAGGGTACTCCGGGGCCGCAGCAATGGAGAGAATCAGAGTGATCCAGAAATGAAAAACCGAAAGAAATCCATCATTTTACTCTTCAGTATATCGGGCAGTTTTATACTGTTGTGGCTGACACAAGTTTTATTTTACATTTATGTGCGAATTGCAGACATTCGGTATTATTATTCCTACTCCGACCCTAATTATATCACAAAACAGACAGCAGGAATGCTACAGCTTCTCAGTTCCTGCACAAACACGTGTATTTATGTCCTGACCCAGACTAAATTCAGAGAGGAGCTGAAGAACGCGGTGAAATACCCACTCAATCTCATTGTTAAATTAGTGAAATCATAGAAAGAGCTGAAGGGTTTCAAGCACGAGAACTAAATCCCATTTCATACTCCATCCCCTACACTTCCCGGGGCGACGGAAAGTACCTTTTATATTAGCAACACAGAGCCCTGAAATGATCTTAAATATGCTTCTGATGTTATATTTTATTGATAATCTGACCCAATGAGGCAGGATTTATTCTGCCAACGACACGGGCATTTTTGCTCCAAATGACGGCACTAAAGAGCGCAGCTGGACTTCAACTAAATGGCCATCCAGCAATATTTGCACAGTTGGGAATGAAAGTAGCTGCTGTGGGCCTGGTCAGAATGAGTGCCCTGCACATAAATGAAGAGGAAGAGAGAGAGGGATAGAGAGAGGGGAGAGAGGGAGGAGAGGGGGAGCGAGAGAGAGAAAGGCAGAGAGAAGGAGAAAGAGGGAGAGGGAAAGAGACTGAGACAGGGAGAGATACAGAGAGGGAGAGAGGGGGGAGGGGGGAGAGAGAGTGACAGGCAGACAGAGATAGTGTTATAGAGAGTGAGAGAGAGACGCAAAGAGTGCGAGCGAGAAAGAGTGAGAGAGAGGCAGCAAGCGACACAGGGAGAGGGAGAGAGAGCGAGAAAGAGAGAGAAAAACAGAGCGAAGGAGAGGGAGATAGTGGGACAGAGACAGAGAGAGAGAGAGAAAGGCAGAGAGAGACAGAGAGAGAGAGAAACGGAGAGAGACAGAGAGAGAGAGAGAGAGAGAGGAGGGGACAGAGACAGATAGAGAAAGTTAGTGGGAGAGAGAGAGGGAGAGAGGAGGGGACAGAGAGAGAGAACACAGAGCAAAAGAAATATAATGATTCAAAAAGTGCAGAAAATTAAGGCAGATTCACATAAAAGGGAGAGGGTCTATGAGATAGGGAGATAGAAAAAAAGAGGGGCTTAGTCAGAATTACACAGAGAAGGAGAGAAATAAAGAGAGTTTGTAAGACAGGAGAGAAAAAATAAATAGAGAAAAAAAGAACGAAAGAAAGCATAAATATATATGTAACATGAGAGAGAGCAAGCAGACATGGATGGAACGAGAGAGAGAGACTGACGAAGAATTACAAGGTGATGGAAGTAAAAGTGGAATTAACAAGATAGAAAAACACACAGAAAATTAATAGAGATAAGCGATATAAACAGAGAACAGACACAATGAAAGGCGGACAAACACATAAAGTAATAGGACGGTTGAGACAGGAGTGAGAATAGAACACAGAAAGCATGAAATTACCAAACAAACTGTGTAATCAGCCTGGAGTGTGTGAGAGTGCTGACCAGCAGAACAGCAGCAGATGAAGCAGGCCAGACAGTTCATGTTTGTTCTGGGTTAACACTCTTGTGGATTTAATAGGACATTTCTTTAGGTGATGCTTGGAGGCTGCACAATAAAGTCGCTCACTCTTCGTTTCATGACCCTGACCATTACTTACTGCAGGAGTTTTCCAGCTGCTCTGTGTAATAAACATTCATCTGATAAACGAAAGTCTGAGACTCAATCAGCTTCAGCATGTCTGAAAGAAACGGCCTCTTAAAAGGAGGAAGGACCGTTAAACGGATTGTTAATGACACATTGTAAAACATCACGCAGCAGAGGATAGATCACCATAGCAACAAGATAGTTTCCAGAAGGGCTAGAGGTCGTTTGAACACCTGCCGACTTGACTTGGTTACGCCGTGGACACTGAGAGAAAACAAGTGAAGTGTCAATCAATCGTGGGTTGTATTTGTAGGAACCTGTTGTTGACAAGCCAGCATCCCCAGAGGTGCGATTCTGTGTAGAAACGGTGTTTCAAACCTGGGCAGAAGTTGAGTGGGGAGAGACACAGATCCACCACGACTGCTCCAACCTTGCCTTTCGCTTCCTGGCAGCACCACCTCACCTGGAATCTTCATGACTGCTCGCTAACTCCCAGATTGGTGCCTCGCTGCTGGTTTATAGATTGCCTGTGAAGCAGATGACCTGGATACAAGAGAAAGCCAACCATGCACTGCAACATTATCCATCAAAATACCTGGAATCTTCCCGGCACGCTTGAGCCAACCATAAGGATATAACTGCTGTTATTGGCTTAGTCTAAGATGGACATTTGATTTCTAAACGGTTATGCATTTTAGGAATTCAGAATGTGTTGCTTTATTGGTGTTAAAGCAATTCTAAATCGGGCATAAACCTAAGATGTTGTTCAAATTGTAACTTTTCTTGTGTATTGATGAGAACTGAATGTTTTCTTTATGAAGCCATGGTGTGTTCCTGAAGTTTCTTTAGGAAAAAGAACCCTTTCAGTTAAATACAAAATTAAACCTTGTGGAGATAAAAAGTCATTGCCCCAATTTAAAGTGTAAAATGACTTTGCACATTTTTGCTCCTCCATCTGGACCATGTGTAACTTTCCCAGTGAGCTGCTGGATTCTGTAATAAATCACAATGTACTCTTACCCCTTCTGCTGTGTTAATAAACTGGACAGGGTCCCGCAGCACTCTCCTGCTCTGTTACTGTTACAAATACTGTTATTGTTTGAGATTAAATAAAAATATGAATAAGGAGAAACAAACAAAATCCCAGATCAGAACTTCATTCAGATTGAGTCCAATTTTGCTCTGATTTACTTAATACAATTAGAATTGCATTTTCGACACAAAATGGCTAATTTGACTTTTCCTCCGAATTTCTGGTCTCTCCTTATCGGTAACTATTTTGTCCGAATAATCAAATGTTATTCCATTTTTTTTGCAGAAGTTCACATTTTGGTGTTTAATTCCCTCACTGCACCGCCACCCTTGTGTTAAACACCAGCTAGTGCCAGTCTCACGTAGTTTGTATCTTTAACTATAGTGCAACAGTGATTTAACAGGACCAGCAAACGAACCCTCCGTTTCACTCACCATAAAAAGCTCCATCTTGCCCCTCAGTCAGGTGGCTGCCTTACTGGTGGTCACTTTGTTGCAGGATCAGGGTGGCCATTTTGTTTAAGATTCATGGCGGCCAATTTGTTTGACATTGCCCCCTTGCCCGCCGAAAAGTTGGTTGCCTTGCCCCTCAGTCAGATGACCGCCTTGCACCTCAGTAAGATTTTCAGCTTGCCCCTCAGTCCTTTTATCAATCTCTTGGTCAATTAATTCAACTTCAACTAATACGAATACTCAGTATGTCGGTCTGCGAAGACGCCACCGAGCCCTCTTCCTCCTTCAGGCTGCTGATCACCAGAGGTCTCTCTGAGCAGCTGCTGGAAGAAGAAACGCGAACACTTCTCGCCATGCCCCACGGGGCGGGATCTGGACCGAAAGGTGATCCTCGAGGCCTCGGAGGCGAAGAGAGAGACTTTCTGGCCCTTCAACTCCCGGAGTTCCTCCCCGACATCGATCCCCATCGATTGCAGCTGGAGCAGATCCTGCATGCTTTTCTGAAGCTGGAAAATTTCCTCTGTCTCTCTCTCTCGTCCCTTTAACTGGACGGGTCAAACCGTGAGATCACAGGGTGAGGCTCCTTTAACTGGACAGTTCAAACCGTGAGATAAGAGGGTGAGGCTCCTTTAATTGGACGGGTCACACCGTGAGATCACAGGGTGAGGCCCCTTTAAGTGGACGGGTCACACCGTGAGAGCTCAGGGTGAGACACCTTTAACTGGACGGGTCAAACCGTGAGATCTCAGGGTGAGACACCTTTAACTGGATGGGTCACACCGTGAGATCTCAGGGTGAGACCCCTTTAACTGGATGGGTCACACCGTGAGATCTCAGGGTGAGACCCCTTTAACTGGACGGGTCACGCCGTGCGATCTCAGGCTGAGGCCGCTTTAATTGGACGGGTCACATCGTGAGATCTCAGAGTGAGACTGCTTGAACTGGACGGGTCATACCGTGAGATCTCAGGGTTTGATCCCTTTAACTGGACGGGTCACACCGTGAGATCTCAGTGCGAGGACCCTTCAACTGGACGGTTCAAACCGTGAGATCTCAGGGTGAGACTGCTGTAACTGGACGGGTCAAACCGTGAGAACTCAGGATGAGGCCCCTTTAACTGGATGGGTCACAACGTGAAATCTCAGGGTGAGGCCCCTTTAACTGGACGGGTCACACCGTGAGATCTCAGGGTGAGACTGCTTTAACTGGACGGGTCACATCGTGAGATCACAGGGCGAGGCCTCTTTACACTGGTCGGGTCACACCGTGAGATCTCAGGGTGAGACTGCTTTAACTGGACGGGTCACACCGTGAGATCACAGGGCGAGGCCTCTTTACACTGGTCGGGTCACACCGTGAGATCTCAGAGTAAGGCTCTGTGATTCCAGGTGGTATTTCCTCGCTCGGCTAATTTAGATATGTGAGGTGGCGAGAGTGTTGGAGAAATGAAGGCTTGAGATGGCAGAAGCACAGGGTCTCAGCAGCAGTGGGACCAGGACTGTACTTTGGAACTGGTGCAGGGAAACAGCAGTGGGAACGGAAATCATAAAATCACAAGAGACTTCGAGATCCATGGATACAGATCATTAAAATATCATGGACAGGTACAGAACATTATCATAAAATGCTCATGGAATGCTGGCCTTTATATTTAGAGGACCAGAATACAATGGGGTAGAAGTTATGCTACAACTATACAAAGCCCTGGTTGGACCACACTGAGAGTACAGTGTTCAGTTGTGGTTGCCACACCTTCGGAAGGACATATTGGCCTTGGGAGTGCAGCGCAGATTTACTAGAGTGTGACACTGAGGGGGGAAATTGGATCGGACCTGTTTTTGGGCGGGAGAAGCACGATCCACTATTAACTCACGCCCAATGGTCTCTGCACAGGCAGGACGAGATTTGCGTCAGGCCTGAGGACTCACCTGCAATCTGCGTTGGAAATCAGCGTGGAGCGAGGATTCCATGCAATTCGCACTTTCCACCAGTAGGGGTAGCTCCAATCTCTTAAAGGCAGGCTGTCTGTTAGAAATCTCTTAAAGGTAGCTGTTACCTGTTATTTGCTGAATATAACAGCCTGCTGTCTGCACGGAGATCAGACATCGCGCACGCAAAGCACAGATGCAGGTTCCATCCCTATTTTTATATACTGATGAGTTAGTTTAAAACATTGAATAAAGGTTGTGCACCACTAAATCCCACATCCTTCAATCTGCAGGCCAGACCTCACCAATCTGCCGGTCTGAGACTCCGTGCACCAAGGTTCTCTGCTGATGCACCAGAGACCTTGGTGCAAGAGGTGGACTAAAGGAGGGACATCCTATATCCGCGCTGAGGTGGGGTGGGGGGGGGAGCAAGAGGCCCTCCAGACATACAACCAACAGGTAGTGGCAGGCAGTAGGAGATGAGGTCAATGCCAGGCGCACAGCATCATGAACATGGATGCAGAACAGGAAGAAGTTCAATGCTTTGACATGAGTGGTCAAAATGAGTGAGATCAACTGTCAAGTGGCGCCTCCTACCAACTACACCATGAGCCGCAACCATTGCTTCACGCACTACACACCCCATCACCCACATACCAACATACACTTTCGATCAGTACTCAACCCTCTCACCCTTCCACATTATCACCGTTGCAAGCCGCCCAACCACGACTCACAGGCCACACACACTGGCAGCTTTTCAACCATGATAGGAACATCACGCAGGCACACATCCCGCTTTCTTGGAGGAGACGCTGGCACATATCAGGAGGCAGCAAGTGGCGGTGGCATTTTGCCCCTCGAGCCTTTTCCACCATTCGATCAGATCAGGGTGGACCTGTGACCGAACTCCATATACCCGCCTTAGCCCCATATCCCTTAATACCCTTGGTTCACAGAAATCTATCAATCACAGATTTAGAATTCTGGATTGAGCTCGCATCAACTGCCGTTTGCAGAACAGCGTTCCAAACTTCTCCCACCCGTTGTGCGTTGAAGCATTTCCTAACTTCACTCCTGCAAGTCCTGGCTCTAAATGTTAGGTCATGTCCCCGCGTCCCAGCTGAGTTACTAAATGAGTTCTTTGCATCTGTCGTTACGAAGGAAGAAGATGCTGCCAAGTCACAGAAAAAAAGGAGGTAGTTGAGATACTGGATAGGCAAAAATTGAGAGAGGAACTACTAGAAAGGCTGGCTGTACTTAAATAAATAAGTCACCCGGTCCGGCTGGGATGCATCCAAGATTGCTGAGGGAAGTAAGGGTGGAAATTGCAGAGGTTCTGACCATAATCTTCCAATCATCCTTAGATAGGGGGGTGGTGCCCGAGGACCGGAGAATTGCAAATGTTACACCCTTATTATAAAAAGGGTGTGAGGATAAACCCGGCAACTACAGGCCAGTCAGTTTAATATCGGTGTTGGGGAAGCTTTTAGAAACGATAATCCGGGAAAACATTAATCGACACTTGGGCAAGTGTTGATTAATAAAGGAAAGCCTGCATGAATTTGTAAAGGCAAATCGTGTTTAACTAACTTGACTGAGTTTTTTGATGAGGTAACAGAGGGTTGATGAGGGCAATGCAGTTGATGGGAATATGGACTTTCAAAAGTTGTTTGATAATGTTCCACATAACAGGTTTGTCAGCAGAATTGAAGCCCAAGGAATTAAAAGTGCAGTGGGAGCATGGATTCGAAATTGGCTAAGTGACAGTAAACAGAGAGTAGCAGTGAACGATTGTTTTTCTGATTGGAGGAATTGTTCCCCAGAGGTCAGTGCTGGGACGACTGCTTATCTTGCTATATATTAATGACTTGGAATTGGGTGCACAGGGCACAATTTCAAAATTTGCTGATGGCTCAAAAATTTGATGTGTAGTGAACAGTGAGGAGGATAGTGATAGATTTCAAGAGGACACAGACAGGCTGGTGGAATGTGCGGACACGTGGCAGATGAAATTAAAGCAGAGAAGTGCGAAGTGATACATTTTGGCTGGAAGAAAGAGGAGAAGCAATACAAACTAAATGGTACAATTCTAAAGGGTGCGAGAAGTTTGGAACGCTCTTTTACAAACGGCAGTTGATGATAGCTCAGATGTAATTTTAAATCTGATGTTAAAAGATTAGTGTTAACCAAAGATATTAAGGGATATGGGGCTAAGGCCGATATGTGGAGTTAGGTCACGTATCAACCATGATCCCATTGAAAGGCGGAACAGGCTCGAGGGGCTAAATGGCCTATTCCTGTTCCGATCTTCCAATGTACCTGTGTTTCAGTTTTCTGTGTTTACAAACACTTCACTGTATTTCACTCCGTGTCCAACACTGTGAGGCCTCCCCTGGTGTATCAGCTTTCAGTGTTTATAAACACTTCACTGTATTTCTCCCGTGTCCAACACTGTGAGGCCTCCCCCGATGTGTCAGCTCACTGGGCTATACATTGGGCCGTGTATCGCCAGTTGTTTCGGCGCGACGCGGCCTCCCAATGTGCCCAGATGGCGTCCGGTATCCGCGCGCATATATCTAGCGTGACGTACTCCGTAGGCCACCTTGGAGGTGATGCTCCCACTGACACTATGGGATAACATGTTGAAAGTAGTCGCTTATTAATAGCAGGGAGAAACACTCCAATGACACAAATAGGGCCCATGGAGACTGGCATTAATTACAGTCACTGAACAAACAGATTCAGTTAACAACTTTAAATCCAACAATATTTATATCACAACATATATTTAACCAAATATTACACAGATGGAATGCCCAAAGCCCAGTATATAATTTTCATAACTATTTGGAAGAAGAGAATCTTTGAGACCTACAGTCTGACAGCACTGATGTGAAGGGAGAGCTGCTTTATTTCGAGATTGCAGATTATTTCTGAGTTAAATCCATTAATTTCAGAAAGTTTCTAATCACTTCACAAGGGTTGGGTTTAAACTGACCATTCTACTGGTCAGTTTCGAGACAATTATTCGAATATTGGTACAATCTCGGGATACCCCATCAATATTAGCAAGTCTATGGATCCTCTTGTAATTATTGGGGCAATCTCTGCATCTACCTGTAAATAATGGCACAGTCTTTGGGTTCCACTGTAAATATTCGCGCAGTCTATGGATTTCCCTGCAATTATTCATACAGACTATGAGGAAGGCTCTAGATACTTTAAAATATTGATTCGCAACTGGATTTACTGACACAATCTGTGGACTGTCTAAATGTGAACACTGCCTAGTAACACTGTAAATATTGAATCAGTCCCACATTCCCCTGTAAATATTGACTGAGACTGGTTATAGCTGCAACCCGACAGACAAGGTACCCTGTTAGCCCTTTAAATGTTGATTCACTCCCACAGACCCAAGTAAATATCGACTCACTCCCACAGCCTCCTGTAAATAATGTAAATAATGACACAATCTGAAAATTCTCTGAATATCTACTGTCCTTCGTACCGCTTTATACATTGACACACTCTCACAGAACCTTATAAATAATGATACAGTCTGGAGACTCCCTGAATATCTCCAGACGTTGGTCGCACTGTAAATATCAACTCACTCTCACAGACCCCTGTAAATACGGACACAATATCGGGACCGTCTGAATATCTGCAGTCCTTGGTACCCATTTATATATTGACTCACTCTCACAGAACGTTGTAAATAATGACACAGTCTGGTGACTTTCTGAATGTCTACAGTCCTTGGTACCGCTGTAAATGTTGACTCACTCTCACAGACCCCTGTAAATGCTGGCATAGTCTGGGGACTTCCTGAATGTCGACATTTCTTGGTAACCTTTTACATACTGACACAAGAACAAGAACAGCTGGCATTGATAAAGCTCCTTTATCGGAGTAAAACGTCCCATGGCGCTTTACAGGAGCGATTATGAAACAAAATTTGACACTGAACCACATAAAGAGATATTAGGACAGGGGTCAAAAAGGTAGGTTTTAAGGAACGTCTTAAAGGAGGAAGAGAGGGAGACAGGCAGAAAGTTTTAGGCACGGAATTCCAGAGCTTAAGGACTAAGCAGCAGAAGGCACAGCCGCCAATTATCACGCGATTAAAATCGGTGATGTGCAAAAGGCCAGAATTGCAGAGATCGCAGAGGGTTGTAGGGACAGAGGAGGTTACAGAGATAGGGAATGGCGAGGGTATGAAAGGATTTGAAATCAAGGATGAGAATTTGAAAATCGAGGCGTTCCCGAATCTGCCGCCAATGTTGGTCGGCGAGCACAGGGATGATGGGAGAAAGGGACTTGGTCCGAGTTGGATGCCGGCCGTGGTGATGGGAGAAAGGGACTTGGTCTGAGTTAGGATGCGGGCCGTGGTGATGGGAAAAAGGGACGTGGTCTGAGTTCGGATGCGTCCGTGGTGATGGGAGAAAGGGACTTGGTCCGAGTTAGGATGCGGGCCGTGGTGATGGGAGAAAGGGACTTGGTGCGAGTTAGGATGCGGGCCGTGGTGATGGAGAAAGGGACTTGGTCCGAGTTAGGATGCGGGCCGTGGTGATGGGAGAAAGGGACTTGGTCCGAGTTAGGATGCGGGCCGTGGTGATGGGAGAAAGGGACTTGGTCCGAGTTAGGATGCGGGCCGTGGTGATGGGAGAAAGGGACTTGGTCCGAGTTAGGATGCGGGCCGTGGTGATGGGAGAAAGGGACTTGGTCCGAGTTAGGATGCGGGCCGTGGTGATGGAGAAAGGGACTTGGTCCGAGTTAGGATGCGGGCCGTGGTGATGGGAGAAAGGGACTTGGTCCGAGTTAGGATGCGGGCCGTGGTGATGGGAGAAAGGGACTTGGTCCGAGTTAGGATGCGGGCCGTGGTGATGGGAGAAAGGGACTTGGTGCGAGTTAGGATGCGGGCAGCAGAGTTTTGGATGATCTGAACTTTATGAAGAGTGGAAGATAAGAGTCCGGCCATGAGACCATTGGAATCGTCCAGTCTGGAGGTAACAAAGGCAAGGATGAGGGTTTCAGCAGCAGAAGAACTGAGGCAGGTACAGAGACGGCTGATGTTGGGGAGGTGAAGGAGGCGGTCTTAGGGATGGAGCGGGTATGTGTTCAGAAGCTCATCTCATGGTTAAATAGAACGCCAAGGTTGCGAACGGCCAGGAAGTCGGATGGAGTCGGTGGCTAGGGAACAGAGTTTGTGGCAGGGACCAAAGACAATGGCTTTGCTCTTCCCAATTTAAAGTCGCAGGAATTTTTTGCTGATCCAGTACTGAATGTCGGACAAGCAATCTGACAAATGAGGGACAGTGGAGGGGTCGAGGGAGGTGGTTGTGAGGTAGAGCTGGGTGTCGTCAGTGTACATGTGGAATCTGACGTCGTGTTTTCGGATGATGTCGCCGAGGGGCAGCGTGTAGATGAGAAATAGGAGGGGGTCAAGGATAGATCCTTCGGGGACTCCCGAGGTAATGGTGCGGTAATGGGAAGAGAAGCCATTGCAGGTTATTTGCTGGCTATGACTGGATAGATAAGAATGGATTCAGGCGAGCGCAGTCCCACCCAGCTGGATGATGCAAGAGTGGCGTTGGAGGAGGATGGTGTGGTCAACCGTGTCAAAGGCTGCAGACATGTCGAGAAGGATGAGGAGGAGTAGTTCAACACGGTCACCGTCACATAGGATCTCATTTGTGACTTTGATCAGGGCCGTTTCAGTACTGTGACAGGGGCGGGAACCTGATGGGAGGGATTCATACATGTAGTTGAGAGAAAGATGGGCACGGATTTGAGAGGTGATAACACGTTCAAGAAATTTGGAGAGGAAGGGGAGGTTGGAGATGGAGGCGATAGTTTGCAAGGACAGAGGGGTCAAGGTTGTTTTTTTTGAGGAGCATTTGATGATGGCAGATTTTAAGGGGAGGGGGACAGGACCTGAGGAGAGGGAACCGTTAACAATATCAGCTAACATAGAGGCCAGGAAGGGAAGTTGGGTGGTCAGCAGTTTAGTGGGAATAGGTTCTAGGGAGCAGGAGGTGGGTCTCATGGTCAAAATGAACTCGGAGAGGGTATGAGGGGAGACCGGAGAGAAACAAGAGAAAATGTGAATTCAGGGATAGGGCAGGGTGAGTCGTAGGGAAAGTTTGGCTTGGTGGGCTAGGGGAAGGGAGGCAGCTGAACGGATGGTCTCAGTCTTAATGACAAAGTATTCCATGAGCTCCTCTCACTTTTCCATGAGGTGAGAGTGAAGGGGGCAGGAGAGAGGGGTTTAAGAATTTGGTTTGTAGTGGTGAAGAGAAGCCGGGGGTTATCTTTGCATTCCAGGATGATCCTGGAATAGTGAGCAGTTTTGGCAGAGGAGAGAAGGACCCGATAGTGACCGAAAGAAGGCCCAAAATGAGGAGGTATTAGGATGGATGACAAAAACTTGGAGCAAGAGATGGGTTTCATGGGAGGTCTGAAAGAAGGAAAGAACTTGCCTTTTTATAGCGCCTTTCAAGGCCTCAGGACGTCCAAAACAGTCAATGTAGTACATTGTGAAGTGTAGTCACTGTGGTAATGTAGGAAACGCGACAGCCAATTTGCACACAGCAAGATCCCACACATTTCATTGAGATAAGTGACCAGAAAATCGGACTCAGTATTGTTGTCTGAGGGATAAATATTGGCCAGGACACCGGGGAGAACTCCCCTGCACTATTTTGAATAATGCGGGGGATTTTTACACCCATCTGAGAGGGCAGATGAGCCTTCGGCTGAATGTGTCGTACAAAAGTCGGCACCTCCGACATTGTTTTGCTGCATCAGTACTGACCCTCCAACAGCACTGCGCTCCCTCAGTACTGACCCTCCAACAGCATTGCGCTCCCTCAGTACTGACCCTCCAACAGCACTGCGCTCCCTCAGTACTGACCCTCCAACAGCACTGCGCTCCCTCAGTACTGACCCTCCAACAGTACTGCGCGCCTTCATTACTGACCCTCCAACAGCACTGCGCTCCCTCAGTAGTGAACCTCCGACAGTATAGCGCTCCCACAGTAATGACACTCCAACAGTACTGTGCTCCCTCATTGGTGACCGTCTGACAGTACTGTGCTCCCTCATTACTGACCAATGTATTCAAGTTTGCTGATGTTACAAAGCTAAGTTGGAAATTAAGCTCAGAGGAGGATATAAAGAGGTTATATGAGTGGGCAAGAGTTGGCAGTTGAAGTATAATATGGGGAAAAGTGATGTTATTAATTTGGTAGAAAGAATAGAAAAACGGAATATGTTTTAAATGGTGAGAAACTATTAAATGTTGGTGTTCAGAGAGATTTGGGTGACCTTGTCCACAAAACAGAAAGTTAACATGCAGGTACAGCGAGCAATTGGGAAGGAAAATGGTATAACTGCATTTATTGCAAGGGGGTTGAGTACCAGAGGAAGGAAGTTTTGCTACAACTGTACAGGGATTTGGTGAGACCACACCTGGAGTTCTGTGTACAGTTTTGGTCTCCTTATCTAAGGAAGGAGATACTTGCCTTGGAGGCGGTGCAACGAAGATTCACCAGATTGATTCCTGGGATGAGAGGGTTGTCCTATGAGGAGAGATTGAGAAGAATAGGCCAATATTCTCCAGTTTTAACGAATGAGAGGTGCTCCAATTGAAACTTACAAAATTCTTAGGGGGATTGTCAGGCTGGATGCTGGAGCGGTTGTTTCCCTTGTCTGGAGAGTTAAGAACTTGGGGTCATAGTCTCAGGCTAAGTGATGGGCGATTTAGGACTGAGATGAGGAGAAATTTCTTCACTCAGGTGGTTGCGAATCTTTGGAATTATCGAACCCAGACGACTGTGGATGTGGAATCGATTATATTCAAGGCTGAGATCGATGAACATTTGGAATCTAAGGGAATCACGGGAAATGTGGATCGGCCGGGAAAGTAGAGTTGAGGACGAAGATCAGCCATGATCTGATTGAATGGCGGAGCAGGCTCGAGGGCCCGTTTGGCCTACTCCTGCTCTTTATTCCTGATGTTCTTATGACCATCCGACAGCACTGTGCTCCCTCAATAGTGACCATCCGGCAGCACAGTGCTCCCTCAGTACTGACCATCCGACAGCACTGTGCTCCCTCAGTACTGACCATCCGACTCCACTGTGCTCCCTCAGTACTGACCATCCGACAGCACAGTGCTCCCTCAGTACTGACCCTCCGACAGCACTGTGCTCCCTCAGTACTGACCATCCGACAGCACAGTGCTCCCTCAGTACTGACCCTCCGACAGCACTGTGCTCCCTCAGTACTGACCATCCGACAGCACAGTGCTCCCTCAGTACTGACCCTCCGACAGCACAGTGCTCCCTCAGTACTGACCATCCGACAGCACAGTGCTCCCTCAGCACTGACTATCCAACAGCACTGTGCTCCCCCAATACTGACCATCCGAAAGCACAGTGCTCCCTCAGTACTGACCATCCGTCTCACAGTGCTCCTTCAGTACTTACCATCGAAAGCACTGTGCTCCCTCAGTACTGCATTGCAGTGTCAGCCTGGATTATGTGTTCAGGTCTCTGGAGTGCGACTTGAACTCACAAGTTTCTGACTGAGAGGTGAGAGTGGTACCACTGAGCCACGGCTGGCACCTGAAACGGGGAGAGGGAGATGGAGGGGCTTGTGGAGGGCGAACTGGACCGTGGATATGGCTGAAGTCACGGCTGCCAAAAGTAGGACAAATGAACTGTGGATGCACAAGTTGCCAGAAATGGGGGACCGGAGTGATGAGCGACTCACCAATCAAAAAGCCAGGGGTGGGATGGAATTCGTCGCTAGGACTTCCCAATTTTTAATTGGAGGCAATTGTGTCTCATCTGAAACAAAATGTGGGACTGACAAACACAAAGACATTGGAGTCATGGAATCATAAAAGGTGACTGCACAGAAGGAGGCCATTCGGCCCATCGAGTAGGTGCCGGCTCTATGCAAGAGCAATCAAGCCCGTCCCACTCCCCCGCCCTTTCCCCGTTGTTCTGCATTTTTTTTTCCTTTCAAGTACTTATGCAGTTCCCTTTTGAAGGCCATGATTGAATCTGCATCCACCAGCCCATCTGGCAGTGCATTCCAGATCCTAACCACTCGCTGCGGAAAAAAGTTTTCCTCATGACACCTTTGGTTTTTTTTGCCAAACTCCTCAAATTAATGTTCTCTGATTCTTGACCATTCCGCCAATGGGAACAGTTTCTCTCTATCTTCTCTATCTAGACCCTTCATGATTTTGAACAAATCTATCAAATCTCCTCTCAACCCTCTCTGTTCCAAGGAGAATAACCCCAGCTTCTCCAGTCTTTTCACGTAAAAAATGTACCTCATCCCAGGAATCATTCTCGTAAATTTCGACTGCATCCTCTCGAAGGCCTTCACATCTTTCCTAAAGTGCGGGGCCCATAACTGGAAACAATACTCCAATTGTGGCCGAACCAGTGTTTTATAAAGATTCATCATGACATCCTTACTTTTGCGCTCTATGCCTCCATTTATAAAGCCCAGGATCCCGTATGATTTTTTAAACTCCTTTCTCAACCTGCCCTGCCAGCTTCAACGATTTGTGCACATATAACCCCATATCTCTCTGTTCCTGCACGAAGGGTCAAGAGAGGCGGTGGTTTTATCAGCGTCCATCTGAAAGCTGATCCGTATTTGTGGACTATGTCACGAAAGGGCAGTATGTAGATGAGGACGAGGAGGGAGCCAAGGATTGAATCTTTAGAGACATCAGAGATAAAGGTGATAGGGTGGGAAGAGAAGCTTCTTCTGGCTATGATCAGATAGGTGAGTGGAACCAAGCGAGGGTCGGCCCACCAAAAGTGGCCAGTAACCCATTGAAGAGGAAATGATGGGTGGGTTTGCTGTCGGTGTGCAAATGGGTTGGGCAGGGCCATGGAGGGATTTAAACCGAAGGATGAGAACTTTAAATTTAAGGTATATGGATCTGGGAGCCAGTGAGGGTCAGTGAGGCCGAGCAGGACCTGGTGCTGGTTGGACACGGACAACACAGTTTTGGACGAGCTCGCGTTTATGGAAGATGGAGGTTGGTTGTCCAGCTAGGAGTGCATTGGAGGAATGGAGTCTGGAGGGGACAGAGGCATTGATGAGGGTTTCAATGGCAATGTGCTGAGCAAGGAATGGAGGCGGGTGAGGGAATAACGGGGCCTTTGTGATGGAGGTCAAAACGGGTCATGAGCTCAGCTCGGTGTTACACGGGACCAATTTTACTGGAGCCGTTAACCAATATCGAATGAACGGGTAAACATCTGCAGTAAAATAGCGGAGAGAGGAATGTCAATGGGACACGTTCAGTGTTCGTCCCCGAATATCACCCAGGCATTTCGAGGCTGCAATCCTCAACCTGCCCTTTAACTGTCCTCGTGTCAGAGACTCGCAATTCATATTTTAACTGGGAAACTGCAGGAACAGAGTGAAACGGTTCTGCTTGTGTCCCTGGATTCAGTCAACACTGCGGAGAATCGGTAACATTTATAAATGAATCACCAGGAGTGAACATGGTCAATGCAATTATATAAAAACTGTAAATGGAGCTGTTCATTATTATTGGATCAGTCCTGTATGAGAACAGATTTAACCTTTATTCCTAAGAGAGGTGTGATCAAGATAATCACATGGACTTTGAGATCTTTTTGTTTTATTCACCACATTATTCCATCGGAGTCAAAGCTGTAGATATAATGTGTTTGTTAAACTGACTGTAACTAATAGCAATGGTCAGGAGTATAACCGTGTCAGTGGAGACTTATCCCCTGTATAAATCAGGGCTTGTTGGAATCGATCAGCTCAGAGTGCCTGCCGGAGCTGTGGTTTCCAGGCCAACAGAAGTCGCTGCTTCTCACTGAAATGGGATCTCCAGTAATAATTCAGATACAACGCATGTATTATCCTGTTCTTGCAGCCGTTGGAGTTCCAGGTAAGCCATTATCCCAGCTGTTAATGGTTTAAATCAGTGTTAAGTGTAATGCTATACTTGGCAAATTACTTTTTTCTCCCTACATATATTACACAGTGACCTGTTCTGTTCTATTGGTTGAATGATGGAATGTGTTAAGTCTTTGCTCTTTCAGTCTTGTACGAGGTGCATTATATTCGGAATGAAGTTTGTATATCCAACACTGACATTGTTACTGGATTATTCCCTGTCTTAATATATTGTTGACTAATGCTATCTCCTTAACTTCTAAACGCTCGAACTTGTAGGAGTTATATTATATCTGTTGTGACCTTTGTATATACAACCCTGACATTATTACTGGATTATTCCCTGTACTGAATGTATTGGAATCAGACGCTGTCTGGACTAAAAGCTGGTATCAGACCACCAGGAGCTGTTAATATTTCCATCGTGTGGAACTTTTCTGGAATATGTTTTCATCAATATGTTTTCAGTGATTGATAATAAGACAGCTCACGGTCTCAGTGTTGACAAGGAGGCATTGCAGTTTCCTCCCTCCCCGATAACATGCTTCATTTTAACTGGGATTTCAATGTATTTATTGGTGATCACTGTTGTGAAATATTATTTCATTATGTGTGTATCTGACGCCGCTTCAGATGTCTGGTTACTGAACTGAGTTTGCTATTGATTCTTTCACATCTCTTTCTCTGCTTCACTGTGGATGAATTCACGGACTGTCAGTGGACTCCACTGTAAAATGAACAGTTTTGATGTTATGTTGTCTCAGTTCACACTCTATCTGTTGGAATCAGGAGCCCTTCTGTGTATCTGCAGATTATAAGTGTGATTTTGTGATTTTGTTAATTGACAATCCCGCCATCCATCACTTTACTTTATAATTGCAGGAGAATGAATCTCAATTATTGTGAGATCTGCCTGGGAGAGGCATTTGATTCTGTTTATTCCATGATTTGTAGATGAAGTGAACAGTGTAGGTGAACAGGTGGAGACTTGAATGATCTGTAGAAACATTAAACTATTCCACAAAGGCTTCACTATTTAACAAACTGACAATGAGAATAGGATTGGTGGAACACGGGGTTGGTGAACAGAATGCAGGCACAGGATGATGGGATTTAATCGGATATGAAAATGGACTTGAGAAAGAGAGCGACTCAGAGGGAAAGCGAGAGGCTGTGGTGTGAATAATTCATCAGAATGAACTGCTGAAACTTCCAGTACAATTAAACATAGAAATTTTGACTTATGGTGTGGTCAGATTGGGTGAGTTTTTATTGTGGGACTCGCTCCTCATGTTTATATCCCTGTCAGGTCCTCAGTCTGTTTTTGTGAATGTTCCTTGTTTTCCAACTTCACACCAAACATAATTTAAAAATTACTTCAAAAATAGAATCAGAATTTTCTTGATCGTAATGAATTATTCATATACTGTATTTTTAAAGCTAGGCTGAATTCAATAAACAACGAGGTTGATTTAATTAATACTTATCAATTTAATTTTAATTGAATGCACAAAGTAAATTTATTGAACATTTTTATACAGAACACAGGTTCCCTGACACCAATAACCACAGAAATGAATTGTTGAATGTATTAGTTGGATTGTGTTAGTGGGACCAAGAGATTAGATTTCCTCGAACATTCTGCGGCCGTCTCTCCCTGTGAATCCCAGCCTCTCCTCTCACTGCATTGAATCCTCTGTCTCCTCATCCGTTTCTTCAGTTTGTACACTTTCCCAAATCTTCTGTTCCTGACTCCCCTCCAGCTCCTACATGTCCTTTTAAGTGTCTCCCTCCCAATCTCACTCATTAGCTCGCTCTCCAGCTGACTTTCCCGTTGAGTGCCAGCTCCTGTCGGCTCTCTGAGCCCATATCAACAAAGAGGCTCCACGTCCCCCTGTCCCCTCACCTTCCTGACCCTTCTCTCTCTTTCCCTCGCCATCTGGAGCCTAAATCTGGCTTTAATCCGCTGGATTCCTGGTGTGTAAAACCCCATCTCCATTCCCCACTGGCACTGCGCCCTCACTCAGCCCTTTCAGTGGATCCGGTGCTCACTTTATTCACTTTCTATATCCATCTCCCAATTCATTATTGATCATTGTGTTTAAAAACATCTCTCTGCCCGAAAGCGCTGCCCAGGTCAGTCAATCACTTTCCACCCTTCGATGCAACAACGAAGCTGGAAATTTCACCCCAGATCCTCTCAAACTGCTGCTTTGGCTCCAGGTCTGATCAGTAATTTCTCTGCTTCCTTTTCTCTCTCTTACAGTTAACTTGGTGGCGATTGTGATCCTGTCCCGAGGAAAGTGCGGTCTCTCCAAATGTATCAGTCGCTACCTGGTGGGAATGGCAGTGGCCGATCTCATGGTCGTTATAGCGGATCCGATATTGAGACAGATTACTTTGATGTATCTCCCAATGTCATTCCTGGAAATTACTCCCGTGTGTAGTTTTATTATATTCTTGGGTTTTGTAACCGCGAATGTTTCTGTCTGGTTCACAGTCGCGTTCACCTTTGATCGATTTGTGGCCATTTGTTGTGTGAAGCTGAAAACTAAATATTGCACCGAGAGAACGGCGGCTGTGGTTCTGGGAACAATGAGTGTGCTGGGCTGTTTGGTGAATGTCCCCTGGTATTTTACACTTGAAACTCAATTCATAATTGATAAAGTTCCTTGGCTTTGTGTGAATAAACCGAGCTTCCGTAGTTCCCCCGCATGGGCAGCATTTGAGATGTTTCACCTCATTTTAACCCCTTGTGTCCCGGTCTGTCTGATTTTGCTGCTCAATGTTCTGACAGTCAGGCGCATTTTAGTGTCCAGTCGAATCCGCAGGGGATTCCGGGGCTGCATCAATGGAGAGAATCAGAGTGATCCAGAGATGGAGAACCGAAAGAAATCCATTATTTTACTCTTCAGTATATCGGGCAGTTTTATACTGTTGTGGCTGACATCGGTTGTCTTTTACATTTATGTGCGAATTGCAGACATTCGGTATATTTACTCCTACACTGACCCTGTTTTGCTCACAGAAAACACAGCAAAGATGCTGCAGCTCCTCAGTTCCTGCACAAACACGTGTATTTATGTCCTGACGCAGACTAAATTCAGAGAGGAGCTGAAGAACGCGGTGAAATACCCACTCAATTTAATTGTTAATTTAGTGAAATCATAGAAAGAACTGAAGGGTTTCAAGCAAATCCCATTTCATACTCCATCCCCTACACTTCCCGGGGGTTGGAAAATACATTTTATATTAGCAGCACAAAGCCCTGAAATGATCTGAAATCTGATTCTGAGATTATATTTTATTGATAATCTGACCCATTGAGGCAGGATTTGCTTCACAGGCGACACATGAATTGTTGCTCGAAATGGCGGCTCCAAAGAGCTCATCTGGGCTTCAACGAGATGACCACCGGGCAAATTTTGAAAAGCTGGTAATAAAAGTAGCTGCTGTGGGCCTGATCAGAATAGGTGCAGTCCCCATAAATGGAAAGGTAGAGAGCGAGGGGGAGAGAGAGAGAGAGGGAGAAGGAGAGAGAGAGCGAAAGAGGCGAGGGAGAGAGAGAGAGAGACAGAGAGACAGAGAGACGCAGCAGAGAGAGAAACTGAGAGAAGGGGAAAGAGGGACAGAGTGATACAGACAGATGGAGAGAGAAAGCAGGGACAAAAAATATATAATGATTTTAAAAAGCGCAGAAAATTTCAGACAGATTCATATCAAAGCGAGGGTGTGTGTGAGAATGAAAGAGAGAGAGAGAGAGAGAGAGAGAAGCAAAGAGGGAGAAAGACAGAGCTACTCGGAGAAGGAGAGATATACAGACAGTTTGTAAGAAAGGAGAGAAAAATAACGAGAGAAAGAATGAGTGAAATAAATCATATATATAATGAGATAGAGCAAGCAGGCATGGATGGATCGAAAGGGAGAGACTGAGAAATAAATACAAAGTGATGGAAGTAGAAGTGGAAATAACAAGATAGAAAAACACACAGAAAATAAATAGAGACAAACGACATAAACAGAGAGCAGACACAATGAAAGACGGACAAACATATATAGTGACAGGAGGGTAGAGACAGTATTGCGAATAGAATACAGAAAGCATTATATAGCCAAACAAACTGTGTAATCAGCCTGGAGTGTGTGAGAGTGCTGACCAGCAGAACAGCAGCAGATGAAGCAGGCCAGACAGTTCATGTTTGTTCTGGGGTAGCACTCTTGTGGATTTAATTTTGACATTTCTAAAGATGATGCCTGGAGGCTGCACAATAAAGTCACTCAGTCTTGTGTACCTGACCCTGACCATTACTGACTGCAGGAGTTTCCCAGCTGCTCTGTGTAGTAAACATGCATCTGATAAACGAGAGTCTGAGACTAATTCGGCTTCAGCATGTCTGAAGGGAACAGACTCTTAAAAGGAGCAAGGATCGTTCAAAGGATTGTTAATGATACATTGTAAAACATCACAGATCAGAGAATAGACTACCGTAGCTACAAGAACGATTCCAGGAGGTCTCGAGGTCGTTTGAACGCCTGCCGAATTAACTTGGTTACGTTGTGGACACTGAGAGAAAACAACTGAAGTGTCAATCAATCGTGGGTTGTATTTGTCGGAACGAAATGTTGTCAAGCCATTGTCCCAGAGGTGTGATTCTGTGTTAAAAGTGTCTGTAGCAGTTGGGCAAATGTTGAGTGGGGAGAGACACAGATCCACCACGACAGCTGCAACCTCACCTTTCGCTTCCTGGCAACACCACCTCACCTGGAATCTTCCTGACTGCTCGCTATCTCCCAGCTTGATGCCTCGATGTAGATTTACAGATTGCCTGTGAAGCAGATGACCTGGATATAAGAGAAAGTCACGCTACACTACAACGGTATCCCTCAAAATACTTGGAATCTTCCCCCAACCTTGAGCCAACCATAAGGATATAACTGTTGTCATGGGCTTCGTCCAAGATACACATTGGATTTCCAAACGGTTATGCATTTTAGGAATTCAGAATGTGTTGTTTATTGGTGTTAAAGCAATTCTAAATCGGGTATAATCCCCAGATGTCGTTTAAATTCTAATCTCAATTTTTCTGGTGTATTAATAAGAACTGATTGTTTTCTTTATGAAGCCGTGGTTTGTGCCTGAAGTTTCTTTCGTGAAAAAAGCGCATTACGTTAAATATGAAATTAAATCTTGTGGAGATAAAAAAGGCATTGCCCCAAATTAAAGTGTAAAATCACTTTGCACCTTTTTGCTCCTCCATCTGGACCATGTGTAACTTTCCCAGTGAGCTGCTGGATTCTGTAATAAATCATAATGTACTCTTACCCCTTCTGCTGTGTTACTAAACTGGACAGGGTCCTGCAGCACTCTCCTGCTCTGTTACTGTTACAAATACTGTTATTGTTTCAGATTAATAAAAATATGAATAATGGAGAAATGAACCAAATCCCAGATCAGAACTACATTCAGATTGAGACCAATTTTACTCTGATTTATTTAATAGAAGCTGGAATTGCAAACTCCACAAAAAAATGGCTCATTTGACGTTTCCTCTGAATGTCTCGTCTCTCCTTCTCCGTAAACATTACGTCCAAATAAACAAATGTTAATCCATTTTTTGCAGAAGTTCACGTTTTGATGTTTAATTCTCTCACTGCGCCGCTGTCTTTATGTTAAACACCAGCTAGTGCTAGTCTCACTCAGTTTGTATCTTTAACTATAGTGCAACAGTGATTTAACAGGAACAGCAAATGAACCCTCTCCGTCTCTCTCATCATAACAAGCTCCACCTTGCCCCTCAGTCAGATGGATGCCTTAATAGTGGCCATTTTGTTTCAGGATCAGGACGGCCATTTCGTTTAAGCTTCA
This sequence comes from Heptranchias perlo, assembly GCF_035084215.1. NCBI lineage: Eukaryota > Metazoa > Chordata > Chondrichthyes > Hexanchiformes > Hexanchidae > Heptranchias > Heptranchias perlo. Next base: position 3,234,108 of record NW_027139644.1, on the reverse strand, counting down.
TGGCGGCAAATTTGTTTGATATTGCCCCCTTGCCCGCCGGTAAATTGGCTGCCTTACCCCTCAGTAAGATAGCCGCCTTGCCCCTCAGTAAGATGTCCAGCTTGCCCCTCAGTAAGATTGCTGCCTTACTGGCTGCCATTTTGTTTCAGGGTTATGGCGTTGAAATTGTTGTTCATAGTTTCATATTTTCATAGTAGGTACGGCACAAGAGGAGGCCATTCAGCCCACTCTGCCTGTGCCAGCTCTTTGAAAGGGCTATCCAATTAGTCCGTTTATTGATCCACACTTGTCCAAGTGGCTATTCATTTTGTCCCTGATTATTTTTTTCTGAAAGCTTCCCCATCACCGAGGTTAAACTGACTTGCCTGTTGTTGACGGGTTTATCCTGACACCCTTATTGAACAAGGGTGTAACATTTGCAATTCACCAGTCGTCTGGCACCACCTCCGTATCTAAGGAAGATTGGAAGATTATGACCATTAATTCAGCAATTTCCATCCTGACTTCCCTCACCAACCTAGGATGCGTCCCATCTGGACCGGGTGACTTATCTGCTTTAAGCATAGCCAGCCTTTTTAGCACCACCTCTTTATCAATTTTTAGCCCATCCAGAAACTCAACTACCTTCCCTTTTACATTGAATTTGCCAACAACTTTTTCCTGGTAAAGACAGATGCAAAGTAATCATTTCGTGCCTCAGCCACGCCGTGTGCCGCCATGTGTAGATCTCCTTTTTGGCCCCGAATCAGCCAAATCCCTCTTCTTACTACCCGTTTACTATTATATGCCTGTGGAAGACTTTGCGATTCTGTTTTGTGTTAGTCTATTTCATATTCTCTCTTTGCCCCTCTTATTTCCTTTTCCACTTCTCCTCTCAGCTTTCTATATTCAGCCTGGTTCTCACTTGTATTATCAACCTGACATCTGTCATATGCCCCCTTTCTCTGCTTCATCTTACTCTCTATATCTTTCGTCATCCATGGATATCTGGCTTTGTTTGCCCCAGATCTCCGAAGGAATGACCCTGGACTGTAACCAAACCATCCCCTCTTTAAAGGCTGCCGCTTGTTTGATTCCAGTTTTGCCAATCTTTGTTTCCAATTTACCTGGTCCAGATCCGATCTCAACCCACTGAAATTGGCACTCCTGCAATGAAGTATTTTCACTCCAGATTGCTCCTTGTCCTTGCCGATGTCTAATCTAAACCTCATGATACTATGATCACTGTTTCCTAAATGTTGCCCCACTGAAACTTGCTTCAGTTGACCCACCTTATTCCCCAGAACAGCAGAATGGGAAAGCATAGTAATCAGGAATGATGCTAAGAGGAGGCCGAGCCTACGGAAAAATCATTGCGTGCTCAGTTCCTACGCTGGCCGAGCAGATAGAGGAAGTACCGTCGAGCTGGACCATCCCCTGCCCCCACCTGTCCCAGATGGAGAAGTTCCTGAGGAGGAACCCCTTTGACGACAAAGCCCTCAGACAACAAGGAACGTTCTGCGGGTCCTTCAGGGAAAGGAGAGACTGGACCGGATCGGTCAGTTCCGCGAACATACGGTCGATGCCATTTGGCAGAAGGTCTCGTCGCCAGAACTGACCAACCGGCGCCAGTTGTGACCTGGATGTTGGTGAGAATGGCTATTCCAGTTCAGTCCATCCAACATGCACGGAATCTCAGCGCCACCGCGAGCTGCCCTCGAGGCTGCAGCACGGCGAGACCAACATCTACCTTCTGATGGACTGTCCCTTCTTGCGGAAGGTGTGGAGAGAGTTGTTTTCTGTCCTGGTGCATCCCCAACAGTTTGATAACAGTTTGGCTCGATGGAGAAAGGGAACCGTGTAAGGCCATCCCACGTGGTATTGGTCACCGTGCATTATGAGATATGTACTTCGTTGGAATTGTAATATTGGGATCATATTGTGTACGATCTGTATTGTTATGAATTGCATTGCTTTGAAATTGTGATCATTTATTTGAACTCTGTGGATTCTTAAATTTTATGAAATAAGGTGCATTTTGTCATTAAAAAAATGTGCAAAAACATTCAAACTAGTTAGAAATCAAACCTACAATCTTCTGGCCTCTGAGTCAGACACGTTACCCATTGATCCACTGGCCCAGATTGTGGAGAGTTCGGAACAGCTCACACTTCCACAGCGCTGCGGTATGAGCAGGGACCGAGTCAGTCTCGGTCATGCCCACGTGACTCCACGAGTCCGGGAGTGTTTAAAAGCGCACGGTGAACAATCACCAAAGAGAGGAACCTTTGATGCTTCCCTTCGATAGTTCTGCTGGTAGAGTGGAGGATAATTCATCAAACAAATCACAAAGCAAAGTCATCCTGAGATCATTGTTTCAATTCCAGCTTGAAGGAACGTGCCCGCTTTTGGATTAAGCAGCATTTAGCTCAAGGCCGCTCTTTTAACTTTCCAGGTAGCCGACAGCTCAACATGTTGACGCCTCTTTTCTCAAACCTGAAAGCTTTCTGTGTCTGCCCAAACACGGCTGTTTCGCTCGAGCATTTATCTCTGCTAACCAGCAGGGGGCGGCTTTGAGCAGCAACTTCTTAAAATTTCAAAGTATATTTTATTTCATAAAATTTAAGGATACTAACAGTTCAGTGTAAAAGTCACAATTTCAGTTCAAAACAATACAAAATAGATCCCAAACACTATGATCCCAGTATTTTAATAGAAAGCAAAGTACATATCTTATACTACATTCTGGACAACACAAGATGCGGTGGGTTCAGTCCATATCTTATATTACATTCTGTACAATACAAGGTGGGATGGACACAGTACATATCTTATATTACATTCTGTACAATACAAGGTGGGGTGGACTCAGTCCATATCTTATATTACATTCTGTACAATACAAGGTGGGATGGACACAGCACATATCTTATATTACATTCTGTACAATACAAGGTGGGGTGGACTCAGTACATATCTTATATTACATTCTGTACAATACAAGGTGGGATGGACACAGTCCATATCTTATATTACATTCTGTACAATACAAGGTGGGGTGGACTCAGTACATATCTTATATTACATTCTGTACAATACAAGGCTGGGTGAACTCAGTCCATATCTTATATTACATTCTGTACAGTACAAGGTGGGGTGGACTCAATACATATCTTATATTACATTCTGCACAATACAAGGTGGGGTGGACTCAATACATATCTTATATTACATTCTGCACAATACAAGGTGAGGTGGACTCAGTCCATATCTTACATTACATTCTGTATAATACAAGGTGGGGTGGACTCAGTACATATCTTATATTACTTTCTGCACAATACAAGATGGGGTGGACTCAGTACATATCTTATATTACTTTCTGTACAATACAAGGTGGGGTGGCCTTGAAGATCAGCAAGTCTGGCATAAAAGGACTTGCTGACCCTCAGTATGTCAGTCTATGAAGAAGTCACCGAGCCCTCTTCCTCCTTCAGGCTGCTGATCACAGAAGTCTCTCTGAGCAGCTTCTGGAAGAAGAAGTGCGAGCACTTCTAGTCCTGCTCCACAGACTCTGGACCGGAAGATGATGCTTTTGGCCCCTTTAACTCGACTCGTCACACTGTAAGATCACAGGTTGAGGCCCCTTTAACTGGTCGGGTCATACTGTGACATCACAGGGTGAGGCCCCTTTAACTGGACGGGTCATACCGTGAGATCACAGGGTGAGGCCACTTTTACTGGAAAGGTCATATCATGAGATACAGTCTGTATTGTATTGTATTGCTTCGAAATTTTCAAATTTAGTTTTAACTCTGTGTATTCTTAAATTTTATGTCGTAATGTATGTTTTGTAATTAAAAAAATAGCAGAAACCTTCGAGTCATACGAGAAGCGAACTCTACAATGGGCTTATTTATGAACAGACATGTTATCCATTATTGCACTGGCCGTGGTTACAGATAGTAAGTAACAGTGCAGCGCTGTGAGCAGGTATCGAGTCAGTCTCGGTCATGCCCACACGAGTCCGGGAGTGTCAAAAGGTGTACAGTGAACAATCACCAAAGAGTAGCAGTTTTGCTGCTTCCCTTTGATCGCTCAGTTGGTGGAGCGGAGGACTGTAATACAGCAACAGATCAAAGTCATCCTTAGGTTGCTGGTTTGATGGAACAAACGTGCTTTTGAAGTAATTAACTCAAGGCCGTTCTCTTAACTTTACAGGCGGCCTACAGCTTAACATGTTGGTGCGATAAACTTTCTGTGTCTTCCCGAACACGGCTGTTTTGATCGAGCATTTGCCTCTGCTCACCAGCAGGGAGTGACTTTGAGTAACAACACTTCAAACCGCTTTCAGGCAAAACATTCTTCCATCAGTCAGTCAGTCAGTCAGTCAGTGAGTCAGACAGGGCTCTCGCTGCTCCCTCAAGCTCGGGGCCGCTGTGCCTTTCCTGTGACCTCGTCTGCCTTCCGCAGGCTCGGGCTTTTCTCAGCATCATTCACGATTACTGCGGCTTCCCGTTCTGCTGTTGCTCGCTTGCTGATGCTCGATACCACCGATTGGAGCAATGTATTGATTGCATTCAGGGAGGGGGCCAACCCAAGGCAAGATTTCTCTGCTGGTCGTGGAGCCGCTCGGAGGCGAGTGCAAAGCAGCTACTGTGAAGGGAAATTTACAAGAAATAACCTCAAATATGGAATAAAGTAGGGCAGTAGCCACATGGATACAGTATTCGCTAAGGGACAGGAAACGTAGAGTAGTGGTGAACAGTTGTCTTTCGGACTGGAAGGAGGTCTGCAGTGGTGTTCCCCAGGAGTCGGTGCTGGGACCACTGCGTTTCTTGATATATATTAATGATTTGGACTTGGGTGTTCAGGTCGCAATTTCAAAATTTGCAGATGACACAAAACTTGGAAGCTCAGTAAACAGTGAGGAGGATAGTGATAGACTTCAAGAGGACATAGACAGGCTGGTGGCATGGGCGGACACGTGGCAGATGAAAATTAACGCAGAAAAATGCAAAGTGATGCATTTCGGCAGGAATAACAGGAGAGGCAATATAAACTAGAGGGCACAACTCTAAAAGGGGTACAGGAAAATAGAGATCTGGGTGTATATGTGAACAAATCATTGAAGGTGACAGGGCAGGTTGAGAAAGCGGTTAAAAAGCATACGGGATCCTGGGCTTTATAGGGAGAGTACAAAAGTATGGAAGTCATGATGAACCTTTATAAAACACGGTTCAGCCATATCTGGAGTATTGTGTTCAGTTCTGTGCACCGCACTTTAGGAATAACGTGAAGGCCTTAGAGAGGGTGCAGAAGAGATTTACTAGAATGATTCCAGGGATGAAGAATTTTAGTTACGTGGATAGACTGGAGAAGCTGGGGTTGTTCTCCTTGGAACAGAGAGGGTTGCGAGGAGATTTGATAGAGATTTTCAAAACCATGAAGGGTTTAGACAGAGTATATAGAGAGAAACAGTTCACATTGGCAGAAGGGTCAAGGACCAGAGGGCATAGATTTAAGGCGTTTGGCAAAATAACCAAAGGTGACATGAGGAAAAAGTTTTTTTTACACAGCGAGTGGTTAGAATCTGGAATGCACTGCCCGAGGGGGTGATTCAATCATGGAAAGGAAATACAAATGCAGGGCTACGGGGATGGGGCGGGGGAGTGGGACTAGCTGGATTGCTCTTTCATAGAGCCTGCACGGACTCGATAGGCCAAATGGCCTCATTCCGTGCTGTAACCTTTCTATGATTCTGATAGAGTGCTCGATGAGCATGTGAGAGATGGCAGGATAGATTCTTGCATTCTCCACACACCTTTTGACTTGGGTCAATTGTCCAGAAAAAAAAGTGGCGTCAGTTTTCAGCGAGCCCATGGTCCATGTACTTCTTAAACTTCACTGCGTGCTACGGTACAGAGAGGTCAAGGGGCAGCAAATCTTTTGGTGTGCTGCAGGAAGCAAAAATTCTTGATTTTGGTCATGAGCAAAGATGGAAAAAAAAGCTTAATCATGCCTTCTCCGAGGATTGAACTCAGGACCTTCAGATTATGAGACTGACGCGCTGCCTGCTGCGCTAAGAAGGCACTTGATGCCTAAATGTCCAGGCAGCACAAACATGTAGAACAGTTTGCAAGGTGTAAAGTCATAAACTGATCGGCAGTTTGCAAAAACCATCCATCCAGGTCGAAATCGAACCATCAGTTTTCTGAATTCTGGTCAGGCACGTTACCCATTGCTCCACTGGCTCAGGGCGTGGAGAGTAAGTCGGAGCTCACACTCCCACCGCGCCGCAGTATGAGCAGGTACCGAGTCAGTCTCGGTCATTCCCACGCGATTCCACGAGTCGGTGAGTGTCAAAAGGCGCACGGTGAACAATTACCAAAGAGATGGGCCTTTGCTACTTCCCTTCGATAGCTCAGCTGGTAGCGTGGAAAACTTGTAGAGATTAAAACTTGAAATCTTAAATCGCTGGTTTAATTCCGGCTCAAAATAGTGGTTTTGGAGTAAACGGTATTGAGCTCAAGGCCGCTTTCTTCACTTTACAGACTGCTTACTGCTTAAAATGTTGGCGCTTTTCATTTCTCAAACCCGAAAGCGTTCCGTGTCTGTCTGAACACGGCTGATTTGCTCGAGCATTTGCCTCTGCTCACCAGCAGGGAGCGCCTTTGAGCAACAACAGGTCAAACCGCACTCACTTTCAGACAAAAAAAGACTTCTTTCAGTCAGTCGGACAGGTCTCTCGCTGCTGAAAGGAGCGCCTTTCTGCATCAATTCTTTTTATTTTGAAAATATACTTTATTTCATAAAATTTAAGGATACATAAAGTTCAGGGTAAAAGTCACAATTTCAATTGAAAACAATATAAAACAGATCGCACACACTATGGTCCCATTATTTCAATACAAAGTACAGTACATATCTTATAATACATTCTGCATAATAAAAGGTGGGAATGCTTCACACAGTAGCCTTTTCCCATCGAGCCCTTGCATAGGCTGCACCGCGCCTCAGTGCGTCCCGCAGCACATTCTCCTGGACCTTGGATTGTGCCAGTCGGCAACACTCGGTCGTGGACCGCTCCTTCAGCTGGAACACCAGGAGGTTTTGAGCGGACCAAAGAGCCTCCTTCACCGAGTTGATGGTCTTCCAGCAGCAGTTGATATCTGTCTCAGTGTGCCTTCTGGGAAACTGCCTGTAGCGCACAGCGTCCTGTGTTACCGAGGTGTTGGAGATGAACTGGGACGGATAGCAACGCATCTCTCTCCACACATTCTGCGTGAAAGTCCAGTCCACCAGGAGACGGACAACGGTCTCGTCCCCATTGTAGCCTTGAAGGCAGCTCGAGGTGGTGCTGAGATTCCGTGTGTGTTGGAAGGACCGCACTGGGAGGGTCCTTCTCACCACCATCCAGACCACATCCCGTTGCCTGTTGGTCAGTTCCGGCGACGAGACTTTCTGCCAAATGGCATCGACCGTCTGGCCGGGGAATTGCCCGATTGGATCCACCTTCTCCTTTTCCTGCAGGACCCACAGAACGTTCCTCGTCGACCACTGTCTGACGGCCTTGTGGTCGAAGTGGTTTCTCCTCAGGAACATCTCCACCTGGGACAGGTGGGGGGTGGAGGGGGGCAGTTGGGTCGGTCCAGCTGGACGGGGCGTTCCTGGTTCTGCTCGGCCAGCATGGCCAGACCCAGTTTTATCAGTGTATTGGACAGGTAGAAACTCAGCACGTAGGGACACTTGGTGTTTGCAGACTGGGGCACTACACACATCCGGAGGCAGCCACACGCAAAGGTGTCCATCAGGATCAGGGCAGCATTGGGGACGCTTCTGCCACCTTTGTCTGGGGGGCTTGTACACGGTGTCCCTGTGGACACATTCTCCAGACAAAGTGGAAGATAGCTCGGATGACTGTGGTGACGGAGCTGTGGGGAATGGGCCAGACCTGGGCCACGTAGAACAACACCGCGAGTACCTCACACCTTATCACCAGGTTATTGTTGGCTACGGTGAGAGAGCGTTCCCCCAATATGCCAAGGTTCTCTTTGGCCTTGGCGACACGGTCCTCCCATTTTTTTGGTGGAATCTTGGGGCCCCCGAACCCGATCCCCAACACCATCAGGTAGTCGGACCTGACGGTGAAAGGGACAAAGAATCGGGTCTCCCAACTGCCACAGAACATGTCCTTACTCTTACTGCGGTTCACTCTGGACCCCAAGGCCAGCTCGAGTCGTTCGCAGATGCCCATCAGTCTGTGAACCGACTGCTGATCGGAGCAAAGGACGGTGATGTCATCCATGTACAAGGAGGCCTTAACCTGAGAGCCTCCACTGCCTGGGATCGTCATCCCCCTGATACCTGTGTCCTTCCTGATGGACACCCCAAACACATGAAAAAGACCGCAGAGATTTAATTGGAAAACTCTCTGACTCCCGCCCATTGATTAGGACTGCGCGATGGATGTCCATATAGAGCAGTCGGATCCAATCGCGGATTCCCTCCCCAAACCCTATTTTGTAGAGCGTGTCCATCATGTATGTGTGGGATATTATATCGAAGGCCTTCCCCTGACCCAGGCTGAAGAGGCAGGTGTTGACCCCTCTGCCCTGCACGTAGGCGATCGTATCCCAGAGCAGTACAAGGATATCAGAGGTCGTCCTGCTGGGTAAAGTACAGGTCTGATCGGGGTGGTTCACCCACTCCAGAGCAGATTCGAGCCTGTTGGCGAAGGCCTTCGACAGAATCTTGTAGTCAGCATTAGCAGGGAAATGTGTCGCCAATTTCTGATTTATTCCCTCTCCCCCTTCTGCTTGTAGATGAGGGTGATGATGCCATTCCTCATGGACTCTGACATGCTGCCTGCCAGAAGCATACCCCCGTACACTTCAAGTAGGCCTGGGCCAATCCAGTCCCACAAAGCCGAGTACAAATCAACCGGTAAACCATCGCTCCCCGGAGTTCTACTCTTCTCGAAAGACTGGACGGCCTTTGTCAGCATCGTCCGAGTTCAGTCGCCGATCCATGCTCTCCAGCTCGCTGTCATCTAAGACCTCCGTGACAGAGGACAGCAAGGTTTGAGAGGCCGTGCTGTCTCTGGGCTTCGCGTCATACAGCCCGGCATAAAAGGACTTGCTGATCCTCAGTACTTCGGTCTGTGAAGACGTCACCGAGCCCTCTTCCTTCTTCAGACTGCTGATCACCAGAGGTCTCTCTGTGTAGCTTCTGGAAGAAGAAGCGCGAGCACTTTTCGCCCTGCCCCACCGAGCGGACTCTGGACCAAAAGGTGATCTTCGAGGCCTCGGAGGTGAAGAGTGAGACTTGCTGGTCCTTCACCTCTCTGAGTTCCTCCCCGACATCGATCCCCATCGACTGCAGCTGGAGCAAATCCTGCATGCTTTTCTGGAGCTGGGACAATTTCCTCTGTCTCTCTCTCGCCCCTTTAACTGTACGGTTCAAACCGTGCAATCACAGGGTGAGGCCCCTTTAACTGGAGAGATCAAACCGTGAGATCAGAGGATGAGGCCCCTTTAACTGGACGTTTCACACCGTGAGATCACAGGGTGAAGCCTCTTTAACTGGACGGGTCATACCGTGAGATCAGAGGGTTAGGCCCCTTTCACTGGACGGGTCACACCGTGAGATCTCAGGGTGAGACTGTTTTAACTGGATGGGTCACACCGTGAGATATCAGGGTAAGGCTCTGTGATTCCAGGTGATATTTCCTCGCTCGACTAATTTAAATATGTGAGGTGGCGAGAGTGTTGGAGAAATGAAGGCTTGAGATGGCAGAAGCACAGGGTCTCAGCAGCAGTGTGACCAGGACTGTACTTTGTAACTGGTGCAGGGAAACAGCAGTGGGAACAGAAATCACAAAATCACAAGAGACTTAGAGGTCCATGTATATAGATCATTAAAATGCCATGGACAGGTACAGAAAATATTCTTAGAAGGCTATTGGAATGCTGGTCTTCATATATATAGAGGACTGGAATACGTGGGTAGAATTATGCTACAGCTATACAAAGTCCTATACACCTGGAGTACTGTGTTCAGTCCTGGGTGCCACACCATAGGAAGGACATATTGGCCTTGGGAGTGCAGAGCAGATTTACTGGAATGATACCTGGACACTAAGAGTTAAATTACGAGGAGAGAGTAAACAAACCAGGCTTGTATTCCCTGGAATTTAGAAGATTAAGGGGTAATTTGATCGCAGTTTTCAAGGTGTTAAGGGGACCTGGTCGGATCGAAAGAGAGAAATTATTTCCGCTGTTTGGGCTGTCGAGGACTAGGGGACATAGCCTGAAAATTAAAGACAGGACTTTCAGGAGTGAAGTTCGGAAACACTTCTGCAGGGAAAGGGTGGGAGAAGTTTGGAAATCTCTTCCTCAAACAGCAGGTGATGCTAGCTCAAATATTAATTATAAATTTGATATTGAAAGATTTATGGTAACCAAATGTATGAAGGGATATGGGGCTAAGGCTGATATGTGGAGTTAGGTCACAGATTAAGCATGATCTCATTGAAAGGTGGAACAGGCTCGAGGGGCCAAATCGCCTAATCCTGTTCCGATCTTCCAATGTACCTATGTGTCAGCTTTCTGTGTTTATAAACACTTCACTGTATTTCACTCCGTCGCCAACACTGTGAAGCCTCCCCTGGTGTATCAGCTTTCAGTGTTTATAAACACTTCACTGTATTTTTCTCCATGTCCAACACTGTGAGGCCTCCCCTGGTGTATCAGTTTTCAGTGTTGAAAAATACTTCACCGTATTTCACTCCGTGTCCAAAACTGTGAGGCTCCCCTGGTGTGTCAGCTCCCTGTGTTTATAAACACCTCAATGTATTTCACTGCATTTCTAACTCTGTGAGGCCTCCTCCGATGTGTCAGCTCTCCATTAATAAACATTTCAATACATTTCTAACACTGTGAGGCCTTCAGTGTTTATAAACACTTCACTGTATTTCACTCCGTGTCCAACACTGTGAGGCCTCCCCTGGTCTATCAGCTTTCAGTGTTTACAAACACTTCACTGTATTTCACTCTGTCTCCAACACTGTGAGGCCTCCCCTGGTGTATCAGCTTTCAGTGCTTATCAACACTTCACTGTATTTCACTCCGTGTCCAACACTGTGAGGCCTCCTCTGGCATGTCAGTTCCCCGTGTTTATAAACACTTCAATGTATTTCACTGCATTTCCAACACTGTGAAGCCTTCCCCGATGTGTCACTCTCACTGGGCTATAAACTGGGTCGTGTAACGCCCGTTGTCTCGGCGCTATGAGGCCTCCTTATGCGCCCAGGTGGCGTCCGGAATGCGCGCGCATAAATCTAGCGTGACATGCTCCCACTGACACTGTGGGATAACATGTTGAAAGTAGTCACTTATTAATAGCAGGGAGAAACACTCCAGTGGCACAATTAGGGCCCATGGAGGCTGACATTAATTACAGTCACTGAACAAACAGATTCAGTTAACAACTTTAAATCCAACAATGTATATATCACAAGAAATATTTAACCAAATATTACACAGATGGAAAGCGCAAAGCCCAGTATATAATTTTAATAAATATTTGGAAGAAGAGAATCTATGAGACCCACAGTCTGACAGCACTGATGTGAAGGGAGAGAAGCTTTATTTACAGATTGCAGATTATTTCTGAGTGAAATCCTTCAATTTCACAGAGTTTCTACCCACTTCACAAGGGATGGGTTTAAACTCAGAGATGGGAACTGAACCATTCTACTGGTCAGTTTGGAGACAATTCTGCAAATATTGGTACAATCTCTGGATACGCCGTCAATATTGGCAAGTCTATGGGCCGTCTTGTAAATATCGGGGCAGTCTCTGGATCTACCTGTAAATAATGGCACAGACTTTGAATTCTACTGTAAATATTCGCACACTCTATGGATTTCCCTTCAGTTCTTCATACAGACTATGAGAAAGGCTCTGGATACTTTAAAATATTGATCCACTTCTGGATTTCCTGACGCAATCTGTGGACTGTCTAAATGTGTACACTGCCTAGTAACATTGTAAATATTGAACCTGCCGCACAGACCCCTGTAAATATTGATATAGACTGGTTACTGCGGAATGTATACAATCCCTGGCAGCACTTTATATATTGACTCACTCTCACAGACCTCTGTAAATACTGGCTCAATCTGGGAACTCCCTGAATATCTACAATCCTTGGTACGCCTATATATATTGCTCACCCTCACAGAATCTTTTAAATATTGGAACATTCTGGTGACACCCTGAATATCTACAGTCCTTGGGATCACTTTAGATATTGACTCACTCCCATGGGAACCTGTAAATACTGACACAATCCAGGTTCTGTCATAATATCTACAGTCCTTGTTACCACTGCAAATATCGACTCACTCTCACAGGCTCCTGTAAATACTGACACATTTTGGGGACTGTCTCAATATCTACAGTCCTTGGTACCCCTTTATATATTGAATCACTCTCAAAGACCGCTGTAAATACTGACACAATCTGGGAACTCTCTGGATATCACCAGTCCTTGGCACCCCTTTATATATTAACTCACTCTCACAAACCATTGTAAATACTGTCACATTCTAGGGAATTCCTGAATATGTACCTTATTACATATTGACTCAATCTCAGAGATCCCTCTATTAATGACACAATCTGGGAACTCAATGAATATCTAAAGTCCATGGCATCATTTTATATGTTGACTCAAGCTCACAGACCCCTGTAAATACTGGCACAATCTGGCAACTGGCTGAATAGCTCCAGTCCTTGGTATCCCTTTATATATTACAGGGAGGCCGTAATTACTCTGGACAGAGTGCAGAGAAGATTTACAATAATATTGCCAGGTCTTGTAAATTGCAGAGAGTTTGGATAGGCTGTGTTTTTTTTTCCTGGAGCAGAGGAGGCTGAGGGGAGACTTGATTGCGGTGTACAAAATTATGAGGGGCCCAGATAGAGGAGACAGGAAGTACCCGTTCCCCCTCACGGAGAGTTCAAGAACTCGAGGACATAGATTTAAGCTGATTGGCGGACGGATTAGAGGGGACATGAGGAAAAACTTTTTTACCCAGAGTGTGGTGGATGTTTGGAATTCGCTGCCCGAATTGATGGTGGAGGCAGGGACCCGCAACTCTTTTAAAAAGTACATACACCTGCACCTAAAGTGCTTTAAGCTGCAGGGCTACTGACCGGGTGCTGGAAGGTGGGATTGGAATGGGCACCTGGTTGTTGTTCGAGCCGGCACGGACACGATGGGACGAATAGCCCCCTTGTGTGCTGTATCTATTCTCTGGTTCTATGGTTCTATATTGATTCAATCTCGCAGAACCCTGTAAACACTGTCACAGTCTGGGAACTTCCTGATTATCTACAGTCCTTGGTGCCCCTTTATTTATTGGCTCACTCTCACAGAACCTTGTAATAATGACACAATATGGGGACTCCCTGATTGTCGACAGTCCTTGGTACCACTGCAAATATCGAGTCACTTTCACAGACCCCTGTAAATACTATCACAGTCTGGGGACTTCCTGCATATCTACAGACCAAGGCACCCTTTTACATATTGTCTCACTCTCAGACATCACTCTACACACTGACACAATCTGGGAACTGTCTGATCATCCACAGTCCATGGCATCCTTTTATATATTGACTCACTCTCACAGACCCCTGTAAATACTGACACGATCTGGGGACTTCCTGCATATCTACAGTCCAAGGCACCCTTTTACATGTTGTCTCACTCTCAGAGATACCTCTGCAGACTGACACAATCTGGGAACTGTCTGAATATCTACAGTCCTTGGCAACCTCTTACATATTGCCTCACTCTCAGACATCACTCTACACACTGACACAATCTGGGAACTGTCTGATTATCCACAGCCCATGGCATCCTTTTACATATTGACTCACTCTCACAGACCCCTGTAAATACTGACACGATCTGGGGACTCCCTGAATATCTCCAGTCCTTGGTCACCCTATAAATATCGACTCACTCCCACAGACCCCTGTAAATAATGACACAATCTTGGAACTATCTGAATATCTACAGTCCTCGGCACACCTTTATATATTGACTCACTGTCACAGAACCATGTAAATAATGACACATTCCGGGGACTCGCTGAGTGTACAGTCCTTACAGTCCCTGTAAATGTTGATTCACTCTCATAGGCCCCTGTAAATAATGATACAATTGAGTGACTGTCCAAATATATACAGTCCTTGTTACCCCTTTATTTATTGACTCACTCCCACAGACCCCTGTAAATATTATCACAGTCTGGGTACTTCCTGAATAGCTCTTGTCCTTGGTAACCCTGTAAATATCGACTCGCTCTCACAGACCCCTGTAAATAGTGACACAATCTCGGCACTCCCTAAATATGTCCAGTCCTTGGTATCTCTTTATTTAATGAATCACTTTCACAGAACCCTGTAAATAATGACACATTCTGGGGACTCCCTGAATGTCCATGGTCCTTGGTATCCCTGTAAATATCGATTCACTCCCACAGACCCGTCAAAATAATGATACAATCTCGTGACTGTCAGAATATGTACAGTCCTTGGTACCACTTTATTTATTGACTATCTCCCACAGAAACATGATATAGTATGGGGACTCCTTGAATGTCTGCAGTCCTTGGCGCCCCTGTTATTATCGACTCACTCTCACAGACCCCTGTAAATGCTGACACAATCTGGGAACTCTCTGAATATCTACAGCTCTTGGTACCCCTTTATATATTGACTCACTCTCAGAGACCTCTGTAAACATTGACACAGTCTGGGGACTTCCTGAATATCTACAGCTCTTGGTACCCCTTTTATATTGACTCACTCTCAGAGACCTCTGTAAACATTGACACAGTCTGGGGACTTCCTGAACATCTCCAATCCTTGGTACCACTGTAAATATCGTCGAACTCTCACAGACCCTTGTAAATAATGACACAATCTCGGAACTGTCTGGATATTTGCAGTCCTTAGTACCCCTTTATATATTGATTCACTTTCACAGACCCCTCTGAATGCTGACTCAATCTGGACACTGTCGGAATATCTACAGTCGTTGGTATCGTTTTATATGATAACTCACTCTCACAGACCCCTGTAAATAATGACACAATCTCGGAGCTGTCTGGATATTTGCAGTCCTTAATACCCCTTTATATATTGATTCACTTTCACAGACCCCTTTGAATGCTGACTCAATCTGGACACTGTCTGAATATCTATAGTCCTTGGTACCGTTTTATATGTTAACTCACTCTCACAGACCCCTGAAAATAATGACACAGTCTGGGGACTTCCTGAATATCTATAGTCTTTTGTACCCTTTTACAAATTGACTCACGCTTAAAGATCCCTCCACATACTGACACAATCTGGGAACTGCCTGGATAACTACAGTCCTTGATACCCTTTTATATATTGACTCACCCTCACAGATCGCTGTTAATACTGAGACAATCTGGGGACTCCATGAATATCTACAGTCCTTGTTACCCCTTTATATATTGACTCACTCTTACAGACCCTGTAAATAATGACACAACCTGGGAACTCCCTGAATATCTACAGTCCTTGTTACCCCTTTATATATTGACTCACTCTGACAGACCCCTCGAAATGCTGACACAATATGGGTACAGGCTGAACATCTACTGTCCTTGGTACCATTTTATATATCGATTCACTCTCACAGACCCATTTAATTACTTCCAAAATCTGGGTACTCCCCGAATATCTACCATCCTTGGTACCCCTTTATATATTGTCTCACTCTCACACAACCTTGTAAATACTGACAATTTCTGGGGAATTCCTGAATTTCTACAATCCTTGGTGCCTCTGCAAATATCGACACACTCTCACAGACCCATGTAAATAATGATAAAGCGGCTGGGGACTTCCTGATGTCTGCAGTCCTTGGTACCCCTTTAATAATCGACTCACACTCACAGACCGCTGTAAATGTTGACACAATCTTGGAACTGTCTGAATATCTACAGTCCTTGGTACAATTTAATATATTGACTCACTCTCACAGACCCCTGTAAATAATGGCACAATCCGGGGACTTCCTGACAATCTACAGGCCTTGGTAGCTTTTTCTATATTGATCAATCTCTCAGACGGCTGTAAATGATGACACCATCTGGGGAATTCCTGGATATGTGCAGTCCTTGATATTCTTTTATACATTGACTCACTCACACAGACTCCTGTAAACACTGACACAACGCCGGGATTCCCGGAATATGTGTTTTCCTTGGTACCCTTTTACATATTGACTCACTATCAGAGATCCCGCTATATAGTGACACAATCTGGGGACTCTCTGAATATCTACAGTCCTTGGTACAATTTTATATATTGACTCACTCTCACAGCCTCCTGCAAATGCTGACACAATCTGGGGACTCCCTGAATGTCTACAGTCCTTTGTACCACTGCAAATATCGACTCGCTCTCACAGACCCCTCTAAATACTGACACAGTCTGGGGACTCCGTGAATGTCTACATCGCTTGGTATGCCTTTATTTATTGTCTCATTGTCACAGAACCCTGTTCGTACTGATACAGTGTGGGGACTCCCAGAATGTCTACAGTCCTTGGTACCCCTGTAATTATCGACTCACTCTCACAGACCCATGTAACTGCTGAAACAATCTGGGAACGATCTGAATATCTATAGTCCTTGGTACCCCTTTATATATTGACTCACTCTCACAGACCCCTTCATATGCTGTCTCATTCTGAGGACTTGCTGAATATCTACAGTCCTTGGTATCCCTGTAAATATCGACTCACTCTCAAAGACACCTGTTAATAATGAAACAATCTGTGGACTCCCTGAATATCTACAATATTTGGTTACCCTTCAGATAGTGACTCACTCTCACAGACCCCTGTAAATACCGACACATTCTGGGGACTTCCAGAATGTCTACAGTCCTTGGTATCCGTTTAAATATTGACTCACTCCCTGTAAATAATAATACAATCTAGGGACTGTCAGAAATATCAACAGTCCTTGGTACACCTTTATTTATTGACTCACTGTCACAGAATCCTGTAAATACTGACACAGTCTGGGGACTCCGTGAATGTCTACAGTCCTTGGTAACACTGCAAATATTGACTCACTCTCACAGACCCCTGCTAATAATGATACAATCCAGGGACTGTCAGAATATCCACAGTCCTTGGCAACCCTTTCTTTATTGACTCACTGTCACAGACCCCTATTAGAACTGATAGAGTATGATGACTCCCAGAATGTCTACAGTCATTGATATCCCTGTAAATATTGACTCTCTCCCACAGACGCGTTCAAAAACTATCACAGTCTGGGGACTTGCTGAATGTCCACAGAACCTCGTAAATGCTGACGCAATCTGGGAACTGTCTGAATATCTACAGTCCTTGGTACCATTTATATATTGAATCTCTCCCATAGACCCCTTCAAAAACTATCACAGTCTGGGGACATCTTGAATGTCCACAGAACCCCGTAAATGCTGACACAATCTGCGAACTGTCTGAAGATCTACAGTCCTAGGTATCCTTTTACACATTGACTCACTCTCAGAGATCCTTTTGCATACTGACACAATCTGGAAACTCTGGATATCTACAGTCGTTGCTACACTTTATATATTAACTCACTCTCACTCCCAGACCCCTGTAAATACTGACACAGACTGGGGACTTCCTGAATATAAACAGTCCTTGGTACCCTTTTACATATTGACTCACTCTCACAGACACCTGTAAATACTGATACAATCTGGGAACTGTCTGAATATCGAAAGACCTTTGTACCCCTCTATATATTGACTCACTCACACAGACCTCTGTAAATACTGTCGCAGGCTGGGGACTTCCTGAATATCAGCAGTCCTGATTTTCCTTTTACATATTGACTCAGTCCCACAGACCCCTGTAAATACTGTCACATGAGTCGGTCGTTCAGCCCATCAAAACTATTGTACAGGAACAGGAGGAGGCCACGGTGACTCAGTGCTCCCAGTGATCAAATGAACCCTCAATGCCCCACAGAGATCCCACAGTGACCCAGTGATCCCACAATCTCCCAGTGATCCCACAGATTCCCAGTGGTCCCACATTGCCCACTGTGACCTGTGATCCCACAGTGATCCAGTGATCCCACCGTTACCCAGTGATCCCACAGAGACCCAGCGATCACCGTGACCAAGTGACCAAATGCCCCACTGAGATTGCACTGTAATCCAGTGAGCCCACAGTGCTCCCAGTGATCCCACAGTAACCAAGACACAAACCACATGAGCCACATTGGGAGCAGCCTGTGGTGAAGGCCTCGGTCAGTCCCCTCTGGAGAGAAAGCTTCTTTGCCAAGGATTCCTCCTCCTCCTCCCAAAATTTCTCTTTTCACATCTTCATGTTACGGCATTTCGACAAAAGTAATCCACTGGAGAGAGAGAGAGAAATAAGGAATTGATTAAAAACAAAGCAAGAGATGAAAAAAACATAGCAAGAGCCCAGAGTTCCCTCACACTCACACTCACTCACATTCATTCCGTTCCACAGGCAATCTCTCAGTAAACACCATTGACAAAATCCCCAGTTAAAAAGCAACGAATCTAAAGAAAAAAGAGGAAAGTTGGGAGAGAGAGAGAGAGACTCGGGACAGACTGAAGAGCGCATGTTGTTTCACTCTTTCTCTAATACAAGTTTTCAGGGTTTTCTCTCCTGCTTTGCCACTCACTCATTCCCCCTAAAAGGTGCCGGTATGACTCTCTGTCCTGGTCAATATTTGCTGCAGGGTCCAAACTGCCCCGAGTTCGTTTTCTCTTCTGTTCCTGGAACAGGGAACAAAAAGGTGAACAAACTTTCCCTTTGCTCTTTTCTCTTATTTTAATTAGCAGTGGATAAAAAGCTTTTAGTTTATGGTCAACGTACAGTTTGTGGCTTTTTCCAATTCGCGAAAGAATTCAAATAAATTCATGTCATTTAAAACAGCTGAAGCAAAGAACTTAATAAAAAAAACAAATAGACAGTAAGATCCCTCACTCAGTTACAGGGACAATCTCTCAGCAACATTCATTTGGAGAGAAACAAAGCCCAGTTTCGAAAGGAGGTAAATGTAAAGATTGAGAGACAATCCTTATAGACATAACAACTTGTATTTATATATCACAGCAACTACTACAACAACAACTTGTATATAAATATGTATATATTTACACATTACCACGACTACATGGCTCAGATAAGGGTTGTGGGGAAAGAGCTGAGAGGGAAATGGGATCGCCCTTTCAAAGAGCCAGCGCAGGCACGGTGGGCCGAATGGCCTCCTCCTGTGTTGCACCCACTATGACACGATGAGCAACAACTTCAAAGTCTGGGACAGGAAAAAAAATACCCGCCTCTGCAGCAGCCATCTTACTGAGGGGCAAGTTTGATATCATACTTTGGGCCAAGGTGGACATCATATTGGGGTCAAGATGACCATGTTAAACAAAATGGCCACCCTGAACTTGAAACAAAATGGCTGCCCTGAACCTGAAACGGAATGGCCGCCAGTAATGCAGCCATCATGATGACGGGTAGGGCGACCATTTTAGTGAGGGGCAAAGTGGGCACCTTAAACAAAATGGCTGCCATGAAGTTTAATCAAAATCGCTGCATTGAACGGGAAGTAAAATGGGCACCAGTCAGGGTGAGGAGCAAGGTAGAGCTTGTTATGGAGACAGACGGAGAGGGCTCATTTGCTGTTCCTGTTGAAGCACTGTTGCACGATAGTTAAAGATACAAACTGTGTGAGAATGGCACTAGCTGGTGTTTAACACAAAGACAGCGGTGCAGTGAGGGAATTAAACACCAAAATGTGAACTTCTGCAAAACAATGGATTAACATTTGTTTATTTGGACCGAATGCTTAAGGAGAAGGAGAGACCAGGCATTCGGAGGAAAGGTCCAATGAGTCATTTTGTGTAGAGAATGTATTTCTAGCTTCTATTCAATAAATCAGAGTAAAATTGGACTCAATCTGAATGTAGTTCTGATCTGGGATTTTGCTTATTTCTCCATTATTCATATTTTTTCTTTAATCTGAAACAATAACAGATCAGGAGAGTGCTGAGGGACCCTGTCCAGTTTAGTAACACAGCAGAAGGGGTAAGAGTACATTGTGATTTATTACAGAATGCAGCAGCTCACTGGGAAAGTTACACACGGTTCAGATGGAGGAGCAAAAAGGTGCAAAGTGATTTTACACTTTAATTTGGGGCAATGACTTTTTGTCTCCACGAGGTTTCATTTTACATTTAACTTAATGAACTCTTTTTCCGAAAGAAACTTCAGGCAGAAACCATGACGTCGTGAAGAAAACAATAATTTATTATTATTAATAAACTAGAAAAATTGACATTATAATTTAAACAACATCTTGTGTTTATGCCCGATTTGGAATTGCTTTTACAACAATAAAACAACACATTCTGAATTCCTAAAATGCATAAAAGTTTGGAAACCAATTGTTTATCTGAGACTAAGCCCACAACGAAAGTTTTATTCAGATGGTTGGCTCAAGCTTCCCGGGAAGATTCGAGGTATTTTGATGGATTCCTTTGTAGTGTAGCGTGGCTTTCTCTTGCAGCCAGGTCATCTGCTTCACAGGCAATCTGTAAACCAATATCGAGGCAACAAGCTGGGAGGTAGCGAGCAGTCATGAAGATTCCAGTTGAGGTGGTGCTGCCAGGAAGTGAAAGGTGAGGTTGGAGCAGTCGTGGTGGATCTGTGTCTCTCCCCACTGAACAACTGCCCAGCTTTTAGAGATATTTTTAACACAGAATTACACCTCTGGGACGGTGGCTTCTCAACAACAGGTTCCCACAAATACAACCCACAATTGATTGACACTTCATTTGTTTTCTCTCAGTGTCCACAACATAACCAAGTTAAGTCGGCAGGAGTTCAAACGACCTCCAGCCCTCCAGCAATCGTTCTTGTTGCTATGGTGATCTAAACTCTGCTGTGTGATCTTTTACAATGTGTCATTAACAATCATTTTAAGAGTCCTTTTCCTTCAGATATGCTGAAGCCGATTTAGTCTCAGGCTTTCGTTCATCAGATGATTTTTTTTACTGCACAGAGCAGCTGGGAAACTCCTGCAGTAAGTAATGGTCAGTGTCAGGTGCACAAGGCTGAGTGACTTTATTGTTCAGCCTCCAGGCATCACCTTAAGAAATGTAAAAATTAAATCCACAAGAGTGTTACCCCAGAACAAACATGAAGTGTCTGGCCTGCTTCATCTGCTGCTGTTCTGCTGGTCAGCACTCTCACACACTCCAGGATGATTACACAGTTTGTTTGGTTATTTAATGCATTCTGTGTTCTATTCTCAATCCACTCTCTACCCTCCTGTCACTATATATGTTTGATCGTATTTCATTGTGTCTGATTTCTGTTTATATCGTTTGTCTCTGTTTATTTTCTGTGTGTTTTTCTATCTTGTTATTTCCACTTCTACTTCCATCACTTTGTATGTATTCCTCAGTCTCTCCCTCTCGTTCCATCCATGTCTGCTTGCTCCCTCTCATTATATATATGATTCATTTCACTCTTTCTTTCTCTCGTTATTTTTCTCTCCTTTCTTAGAAACTGCCTTTATATCTCGCCTTCACCAAGTAGTTCTTTCTTTCTCCCTCTTTGTTTCTCTCTCTCTCTCTTTCTCTCTCTCACACACACCCTCGCTTTGATGTGAATCTGTGTGATATTTTCTGCGCTTTTTTAATCATTATATTTATTGTCCTTGCGTTCTCTCTCCATCTGTCTTTATCTCTCTCTCTCTCTTTCCCCTCTCTCTGTTTCTCTCTCCGCTGCGTCTCTCTGTCTCTCTCTGTCTCTCTCTCCCTTTTCTCTCTCGGTCTCCCTCTCCCTCTCTTCCTCTCCCTCTCTCTCTGTCTCTTTCTCCCGCTTTCTCTATCTCCATGTCATTCTCTCTCTCTCTCTACTTCCCCCTCCCCCTTGTTCTCTCCCTTTCCATTTATGGGGACTGCACCCATTCTGATCAGGCCCACAGCAGCTACTTTTATTCCAAGCTTTTCAAAATTTGCCCCGTGGCCATTTCGTTGAAGCACAGATGAGCTCTTTGGAGCCGCCATTTCGAGCAACAATTCATGTGTCGCCTGTGAAGCAAATCCTGTCTCAATGGGTCAGGTTATCAATAAAATGTAATCTCAGAACCAGATTTAAGATCATTTCAGGGCTCTGTGCTGCTAATATAAAATGTACTTTCCATCCCCCGGGAAGTGCAGGGGATGGAGTATGAAATGGGATTTAGTTCTAGTGCTTGAAACCCTTCAGCTCGTTCTCTGATTTCACTAATTTAACAATTAGATTGAGTGGGTATCTCACTGCGTTCCTCAGCTCCTCTCTGAATTTAGTTTGGGTCAGGACATAAATACACGTGGTTGTGCAGGAACTGAGAAGCTGCAGCATCTTTGCTGTGTTTTCTGTGAGATAAACAGGGTCAGTGTAGGAGTAATAATACCGGATGTCTGCAATTCGCACATGAATGTAAAATACAACCTGTGTCAGCCATAACAGTATAAAACTGCCCGATACACTGAAGAGTAAAATGATGGATTTCTTTCGGTTCTCCATCTCTGGATCACTCTGATTCTCTCCATTGCTGCGGCCCCGGAGTCCCCTGCGGACTCGACTGGACGCTAAAATACGCCTGACTGTCAGAACATTGAACAGCAAAATCAGACAGAACGGGACACAAGGGGTTAAAATGAGGTGAAACATCTCAAATGCGGCCCATGCGGGGGAAGTACGGAAGATCAATTTAGTCCCACAAAACCAGGGAACATTTTCAATTATGAATTGTGCTTCAAGTGTAAAGTACCAGGGGACACTCTCCAAACAGCCCAGCACACTCACTGTTCCCAAAACCACAGCCGCCGTTCTCTCGGTGCAATATTTAGTTTTCAGCTTCTCACAACAAATGGCCACAAATCGATCAAAGGTGAAAGTGACCGTGAACCAGACAGAAACATTCGCGGTTGCATAACCCAAGAATATAATAAAACTACACACGGGAGTGATGTCCAGGAATGAAAATGCGAGATACATCAAAGTAATCTGTCTCAATATCGGATCCGCTATAACGACGAGGAGATCGGCCACTGCCATTCCCACCAGGTAGACACTGATACATTTGGAGAGACCGCACTTTCCTCGGGACAGGATCACAATTGCCACCAAGTTAACTGTAAGACAGAGAAAAGGAAGCAGAGAAATTACTGATCAGACCTGGAGTCAAAGCAGCAGTTTGAGAGGATCTGGGGTGAAATTTCCATCTTCGTTGCTGCATCGAAGGGTGGAAAGTGATTGATTGACCTCGGCAGCGCTTTCGGGTAGAGAGATGTTTTTAAAATCAAATGAGCACCGGATCCAGTGGAAGGACCGAGTGAGGGCGCAGTGGCGGTGGGGAAGGGAGAAGGGGTTTTACACACAGGGAATCCAGCGGATTATAGCCGGATTTGGGCTCCAGACGGAGAGGGAAGGAGAGCGAAGGGTCGGCAAGGTGATGGTACAGGTGGAGGTACAGCTGGTTTGTTGCTCTGGGTCAAGACAGCCGACAGGGGCTGGCACGAAACGGGAAAGGCAGCTGGAGTCCGTGCCAGTGAGTGAGATTGGGAGGGAGCCTAGGAAAAGGACATGTTGGAGCTGGAGGGAAGTCAGGATCAGATAGTTTGGGAAACGGGATAAACTGAAACAACGGATGAGGAGACAGAGGATTCAATGCAGTGGGAGGAGAGGCTGGGATTCACAGTGAGAGAATGCAGCAGAGTGTTAGAGGAAATCTAATCTATCGGTCCCACGAACACAATCCATCTAATACATTCAACAGTTCATTTCTGTGGTTATTGATTTCAGGGAACCTGTGTTGCGTTTAAAATATGTTCAAAAATTAAATTGATATGTATCAATTAAATCAACCTCGTTGTTTATTGAATTCTGCCGAGCTTTAAACGGACAGTATCCGAATAATTCATTATGATCAAGAAATTACTGATTGTATTCTTGAAGTACATTTTCATTAAGTTTAGTGTTACGTTGGAAAACAATGAACATTCACAAAAACAGACTGAGGACCTGACAGGGATATAAACATGAGGAGCGAGTCACACAATACAAACTCACCCAATCTGACCATATCATAAGTCACATTTTCTATGTTTAATTGTACTGGAAGTTTCAGCAGTTCATTCTGATGAATTATTCACACCACAGCCTCTCGCTTTCCCTCTCAGTCGCCCTCTCTATCACTCATTCTACTCTCTTTCTCAAGTCCATTTTCATATCCGATTAAATCCTATCATCCTGTGCCAGCATTCTGTTCACAAGCCCCGTGTTCCACCGATCCTATTCTCAGTCAGCTTGTTAAATAGTGAAGCCTCTGTGGAACAGTTCAATCTTTCTACAGATCATTCAAGTCTCCACCTGTTCACCGACACTGTTCACTTCATCTACAAATCATGGAATAAACAGAATCTATTGCCTCTTCCAGGCAAATCTCACAATAATTGAGATTCCATCTCCTGTAATTATGAAGTAAAGTGATAGATGGCGGGATTGTTCAATTAACAAAACGCCAAAATCACTCTTATAATCTACAGATAAATAGAAGGGCTCCTGATTCCAACAGGGACAGTGCAAACTGATACAAGATCGCATCAAATCATTTCATTTTACAGTGAAGCCCAGTGACAGTCAGTGAATTCATCCACAGTGAAACAGAGAAGGAGATGTGAAAGATTCAGCAGCAAACTCAGTTCAGTAACCAGACATCTGAAGCGGCGTCAGATACACACATAATGAAATAATATTTCATAACAGTGATCACCAATAAATACATTGAAACCCCAGTTAAACTGAAGCATGTTATTGGGGAGGGAGGACATTCCGCTGCCTCCTTGTAACACAGCTCTAAGTCCTGACTGCGTCTGATTCCAATACATTCATTACAGGGAATAATCCAGTAATAATGCCAGGTTTGTATATACAAAGGTCACGACAGATATAATATAACTCTTACAAGTCCAAGTGTTTCGAAGTTAAGGAGATAGCATTGTTCAACAATTTATTAATACAGAGAATAATCCAGTAACAATGCCAGTGTTGGATGTACAAAGTTCATTACGGATATAATGCAGCTCCGACAAGACCGAAAGAGCAGAGACTTAACACTTTCCATCATTCAACCAATATAACAGAACAGGTCAATGTGTAATATATGTAGGTAGAAAATGTAATTTGCCAATTACAGCATTAGACTTAACACTGATTTAAACCATTGACAGCTGGGATAATGGCTTACCTGGAACTCCAACGGCTGCAAGAACAGGATAATACATGCGTTGTATCTGAATTATTACTGGATATCCCATTTCTGTGAGAAGCACCGACTTCTGCTGGCCTGGAAACCACAGCTCCAGCAGGAACTCTGAGCTGATCCATTCCAACAAGTCCTGATTTATACAGGGGATAAGTCTCCACTGACACGGTTATACCCCTGATCATTGCTATTAATTACAGTCAGTTCAACAAACACATTAGATCAGCAGCTTTGACTCCGATGTAAATAATGTGGTGAATAAAACAAAAAGATCTCAAAGTCCAGGTGATTATCTTGATCGCACCTCTCTCAGGATTAAAGGTTAAATCTGTTCTCATACCGGACTCATCCAACAATAATGAGCGGCTCCATTTACAGTTCTAATATAATTGTATTGACCATGTTCACTCCAGGAGATTCATGTATAAATGTTACCGATTCTCCGCAGTGTAGACTGAATCCAGGGACACAAGCAGACCCGTTTCACTCTGTTATTGCAGTTTC
This sequence comes from Heptranchias perlo, assembly GCF_035084215.1. Classification (NCBI taxonomy): domain Eukaryota; kingdom Metazoa; phylum Chordata; class Chondrichthyes; order Hexanchiformes; family Hexanchidae; genus Heptranchias; species Heptranchias perlo. The sequence goes on along the minus strand of NW_027139644.1, from coordinate 3,208,178 downwards.
CCAGTTAAAATATGAATTGTGAGTCTCTGACACGAGGACAGTTGAAGGGCAGGTTGGGGATTGCAGCCTAGAAATGACTGTGGGTGATATTAGGGGACGGACACTGAACGTGTCCCATTGACATTCCTCTCTCCGCTATTTGACTGCAGATGTTTACCCGTTTATTCTACATTGGTTAACAGCTCCAGTAAAATTGGTCCCATGTTGCACCGAACTCAGCTCATGACCCGATTTGACCTCCCTCACAAATGCCCCGTTATTCCCTCACCCGCCTCCATTCCTTCCTCAGCCCATTGACCACTGAAACCATCATCAATGCATCTGTCCCCTCCAGACTCCATTGCTCCAATGCGCTTCTGGCCGGACACCCAACCTCTACCTTCCATCAACGTGAACTCGTCCAAAATTCTGTTGTCCACGACTACCAGCGCCAGGTCCTGCTTGGCCTCACTGACCCTCACTGGCTCCCAGTTCCATATCCCTTAAATTTAAAATTCTCATTCTTGGATTTAAATCCCTCCATGGCCCACCTCTCCCCGTCTCCATACCTACAGACAGCCCACCCATCACCTCCTCATTCATCAGACACAGGCCTCTTCTAGTGGAATGACCCTCACTTGGTTCCAGTCACCTATTTGAACATAACCAGGAGAATCTTCTCTTCCGACCCTATCACCGTTATCTCTGATGTCTCTGAATGTTCAATCCTTGGCTCCCTCCTCTTCCTCATCTACATTCTGCCCTTTGGTGACACAATCCACCCTGTTTTTTTTTATTGGTGAGTCGCTCACCAATCACCCAATCCCTTACTGAACTGCATTGGATTCTAGTCTCAAAACCCAGTATTTTATTTCTTCCTTTCTTACACTTAAAATCCATTTGGCCTCACCCCTCCCTGACACTGCAGTGCAGTTCTGAGGGAGGGCAGTGTTGTTGAAGTGTCAGTATTGAGGCAGCACAGTACTGTCGGAGGGTAACTACTGAGGGAGCGCAGTACTGTCGGAGGGTCAATACTGAGGGAGCGCAGTGCTGTCGGAGGGTCAGTATTGAGGCAGCACAGCAATGAAGGAGGCGCCGACTTTTGTCGGACACATTAAAGCGAGGGCTAATCTGCCCTCTCAGGTGGGTGTAAAAGATCCCCTGGCAATATTCAAAATAGTCCAGGGGAGTTCTCCCCGGTGTCCTGGCAAATAACTTTCCATCAACCAACATTACTAAAACTGATTTTCTGGTCATTTATCTCAGTGAAATGTGTGGGATCTTGCTGTGTGCAAATTGGCTGTCGCGTTTCCTACATTACCACAGTGACTGCACTTCACAATGTACTTCATTGACTGTTTTGTGACGTCCTGATGTCATGAAAGGCGCTATATAAAGGACAATTCTTTCCTTCTTTCAGGCCTTTCATGAAACCTAACACTTGCTCCAAGCTTTTGTCATTCCTCCTAATATCTCCTTCTTTTGGGCCTTCTTTCGGGCACTATTGGGTCCTGCTCCCCTCTGCCAAAACTGCTCACTATTCAAGGGTCATCCTGGAATGTAAAGATAACCCCCGGCTTCTCTTCTCCACGACAAATCATCTTCTTAAACCCCTCTCCACGCCTCCTCCACCCTCACCTCCAACGAAAAATGCAAGGAGCTCATGGAATTCTTTGTCACTAAGGTTGAGACTATCCGTTCAGCTGCCTCCCTTACCCTAACCCACCAAACCAAACTTCACCTACGGCTCACCCCTGCCCAAGCCCTGAACTCACATCTTTCTCTTGTTTCTCTCCTGTCTCCCCTCATACCCTCTCCGAGCTCATCTTGACCATGAGACCCACCTCCTGCTCCCTTGACTCTATTCTCACGAAACTGCTGACCACCCAACTTCCCTTCCTGGGCCCCATGTTTGCTGATATTATCAACGGTTCCCTCTCTTCAGCTACTGACTACCTCCCATTCAAATCCGCCATCATCACCCCTCTCCTCAAAAAAACCAATCTTGACCCACTGCCTTGCAAATTAAAGCCCCATCTCCAACCTCCCTTTCCTTTCCAAAGACCTTGAACGTATTGTCACCTCTCAAATCCGTGCCCATCTTTCTCTCAACTCCATGTGTGAATCCCTTCCATCAGGTTTCTGCCCCTGCCACAGTACTGAAACGACCCTTATCAAAGTCACAAATTACATCCTATCACTGTGACGATGGTAAAATATCCCTCCTCATCCTTCTCGACCTGTCTGCAGCCATTGGTAAAGTTGACCACACCATCCTCCTCCAACGCCTCTCCTGCATCGTTCAGCTGGATGGTACTGAGCTCGTCTGGATTCATTCTCATCTATTCAGTCATAGCCAGAGAATCACCTGCAAAGGCTTCACTTCTGTCTCCCGCATCTTTACCTCTGGTGTCCCCGAAGGATCGATCCTTGGCCCCCTCCTATTTCTCACCTACATGCTGCCCCTCGGCGACATCATTCCATAGGTACACTGACGACGCCCAGCTCTACCTCACAACCACCTCCTTCGACCCCTCCACTGTCACTCATTTGTCACATTGCTTGTCCGACATCCAGTACTGGATGAGCAAAAATATCCTGCAACTAAATATTGGGAAGACTGAAGCCATTGTCTTTGGTCCCCGCTGCAAACTCCATTCCCGAGCAACTGACTCCATCCTTCTCCCTGGCCACTGTCTGAGGATGAACCAGACTGTTCACAACCTTGGCGACCTGAGATGATTTTCGGACCACATTTCTGCTCCATCACCAAGCCCGCCTGCTTCCACCTCCGTAACATCGCCCGCCTCCGCTCCTGCCTCAGCTCAACAGCTCCTTAAACATTCCTCCATGACCTTGTTACCTCGAGATTTGACTATTCCAATGCTCCCCTGGCCGGTCTCCCATATTGCACCTTCCATTTTCTTGTCCTCATCCAAAACCATGCAGCCCGTATCCTTACTCGCAACAAGTCAATGGGAATCAGGGGGGAAACTCTCCAGTGGCTGGAGTCATACCTAGCACAAAGGAAGATGGTAGTGGTTGTTGGAGGCCAATCATCTCAGCCCCAGGACATTGCTGCAGGAGTTCCTCAGGGCAGTGTCCTAGGCCCAAACATCTTCAGCTGCTTCATCAATGACCTTCCCTCCATCATAAAGTCAGAAATGAGGATGTTCGCTGAAGATTGCACAGTTTTCAGTTCCATTCGCAACCCCTCAGATCATAAAGCAGTCCGGGCCCGCATGCAGCAAGACCTGGACAACATCCAGGCTTGGGCTGTTAAGTGGCAAGTAACATTCGCGCCAGATAAGTGCCAGGCAATGACCATCTCCAACAAGAGAGAGTCTAACCACCTCCCCTTGACATTCAACGGCATTACCATCGCCGAATCCCCCACCATTAACATCCTGGGGGTCACCATTGACCAGAAACTGAACTGGACCAGCCATATAAATACCGTGGCTACGAGAACAGGTCAGAGGCTGGGTATTCTGCTACTCACCTCCAGACTCCCCTAAGCCTTTCCACCATCTACAAGGCAAAAATCAGGAGTGTGATGGAATACTCTCCACTTGTTTGGATGAGTGCAGCTCCAGCAACACTCAAAAAGCTCGATACCATCCAAGATAAAGCAGCCCGCTTGATTGGCACCCCATCCAGAACCCTAAACATTCACTTCCTTCACCACCAGTGCACTGTGGCTGCAGTGTGTACCATCCACGGGATGCACTGCAGGAACTCGCCAAGGCTTCTTCGACAGCACCTCCCAAACCAGCGACCTCTACCACCTGGAAGGACAAGGGCAGCAGGCACATGGGAACAACACCACCTGCACGTTCCCCTTCAAGTCACACACCATCCCGACTTGGAAATATATCGCCGTTCCTTCATCGTCGCTGGGTCAAAATCCTGGAACTCCCTTCCTAACAACACTGTGAGAACCGTCACCAAACGGACTGCAGCGGTTCAAGAAGGCGGCTTACCACCACTTTCTCAAGGGCAATTAGGGATGGGCAATAAATGCCGGCCGCGCCAGCGACGCCCACATCCCATGAACGAATTTTTAAAAATTCCCGTTCAACCAACATCCCTGTGCTTGATGACCAACATTGGCTCCCGGTCGGGGAACGCCTCAATTTTAAAATTCTCATCCTTTTTTTCAAATCCATCCATGGCCTTCGCCCTTCCTTATCTCTGTAAACTCCTCCAGCAAGAAAACCCTCGGAGATCTCGGCGCTCCTCCAATTCTGGCCTCTTGTGCATCCCTGGTTTTAATCACTCCACCATTGGAGCGCGTGCCTTTAGCTGCCGAGGCCCCAACTATGGAATTCCCTCCCTAAACTTCTCTGCCTCTCTCCCTCTCTCTCCTCCTTTAAGACGCTCCTTTGAATCTATCGATTTGAACAAGCTTTTGGTCAGCTGTCCTAATATCTCCATATGTAGCTCTGTGTCAAATATTGTTTGACAATCGCTCCTATGAAGCACCTTGGGATGTTTTACTACATTAAAGGCGCTATATAAATGCAAGTTTTTGTTGTTGTTGATTATGGTTGATCTGTATCTTAACTCTATCTACCTGCCTTGGTTCCAGACCCTTTAATACTCTTGCCTATCAAAAATCTATCAGTCTCAGTGTTGAAATTGTCAATTGACCCACAGCCTCAACAGCGTTTTAGGGGGGAGAGTCCCAGATTCCCACTACCCTTTGTGTGAAGAAGTGCTTCCTGACATCACCCCTGACCGCCTTAGCTCTAATATTAATGTCATGGCCACTTGTTCTGGCCTCTCCATCTACCCTAATTAAATCCTTTAATCATCTTAAACACCTCAATTAGATCACCCCTGAATCTTCTATGCTCAAGGGAATAAAATACTAGTCTATGCAACCTGTCCTTATAATTTAAACCGTTTAGTCCGGATCTCATTCTGGTGAATCTGCGCTGCACCCCCTCCAAGACCAATATATCCTTCCTGAGGTGCGGTGCCCAGAACTGAACACAGTGTCTCCAGATGGTGTTTAACCAGAGCTCTGTACAGCTGTAATATAAATTCCACCCCTTTGCATTCCAACTCTCTCGTGATAAAGGCCAACGTTTCCTTAGCCTTTTAAATTATTTTTTGTACCTGTCCACTAGCTTTTAGTGATTTCTGTACTTGGACCCAACAATCTCCCCGCTCATCCACAGTTCCGAGCTTCTCACCATTTAGAACATTCTCTGATCTGTCTTTCTTACGTCCCACATTGAACTCGATCTGCCACAGTTTTGCCCACTCACTTAATCTAACTACGTCCCTTTGCAACTTTCTGCTCCCATCTGCACTATTTACTGTTCCACCTCACTTAGTGACATCAGCAAACTTAGATATACAGCTATTCCTTCACCCAAGTCATTTTTAAATATAGTGAAAAGCCGTGTTCCCAGTACAGATCAATGGGGGACACCACAAGTCACATCCTGCCAATTTGAGTATATATCCATTATTCCTATTATCTGTCTCCTACCTACTAGTCAATTCCCCATTCAAGCCAATAGGTTGCCTCCCGTTCCATGTGCTCTCACTTTCGTTAACAGTCCCATATGTGGAATCTTGTCGAATGTTATCAGCATGATCTGTAAAAACTCCCACCAAACTCCTGTCTGCTGGGGGAGTGAGGCCTTCACATTGAGCAGCCTCCCACCTCGCTTTGACTCTGAAAACACTCTAAGCCAGGCCAGCCCAGCAATTGACTTGTGGGCTCCTTCAAATATGTGGCCCCATGAACGGCCACTGCAAGATCATGCTGGGAGCTATAACCATTTCTCTGAGGTTGAATTTGATAAATCGACAGCATTGACAATTTTACATAATTTGAGCTGCAAGGTTGGTTTAGTGAGAGTCCATTTCATTCAACGAGAACGCTGAGAGTGACGTCATTGGAAGCGGTCACCAACGGAGCCGTACCTTTTTAATACGCGCTGAGAGTGATGTCATCGAGTGGCCTGGAGCATGTGACCTCACGGGTTGAACACAAACCGGAAGTATCCGCATTGTCACCAATCACTCCCATCAAAATAAAGAACAAAAGAACGTAAGAAATAGGAGCAGAGGTGGGCCATACAGGCCCACGATCCTGTTCCGCCATTCAACCAGATCATGGCTGATCTTCGACCTCAACTCCACTTTCCCGCCCGACGCCCATATCCCTTAATTCCCGAGAGTCCAAAAATCTAACGATCGCAGTCTTTGATATATTCAATGACTGAACATCCATTGCCCTCTGGGGTAGAGAATTCCAAATATTCACAACCTTCTGCGTGAAGAAATTCCTCCACGTCTCAGTCTTAAATGCCAAGCCCTTATCCTAAGAATAAGCCCCCTCGTTCTAGACTCTTCAGTCATGGGAAATATCTTCTCAGCCTCGATCATTTCAAGCCATATATGTTTCAATGAGATCACCTCTCATTCTTCTAAACTCCAGAAAGTTCTACTCAATCTCTCCTCATAGGACAACCCTCTCATCCCAGGAATTAATCTAGTGAACCTTCGTTGCACCGCCTCGAAGGCAAATATATCCTTCCTTAGATAAGGAGATCAAAACTTCTCACAGTAATCCAAGTGTGGCCTCACCAAAGCCCTGTCCAATTACAGCAAGAGCTCCTTACTCCTGTGCACCAAAAGCCTTGCAATAAAGGCCAACATACCTTTTGCTTTCCTAATTGCCTGCTGTACCTGCATGTTACCTTTCTGTGTTTCATGCACAAGGACATCCAAATCCTTTTGAACACCAGTGGCTTCTAACCATTTGAAAAAATATTCTGTTTTTCTGTTCTTGCTCCCAAAGTGAATAACCTCACATTTCCCCACATTATACTCATTCTGCCACCTTTTTGCCCACTCACTGAACCTGTCTACATCTCTTAGCAGATTCTTTGTATCCTCCTTACAGTTTACTTTCCCACCGAGCTTTGTATCATCAGCAAACTTGGATTCGTTACACTCGGTCCCTTCATCTAAGTCATTAATATATATTGTAAATAGCTGAGGCCCAAGCACAGATACTTGCGTCACCCCATTAGTTACAGAATGCCAACCTGAAAATGACCCGTTTATCTCAATTGTCTGCTTTTTGTCCTTTAACAAATCCCGTTCCCTCCGGTTCTCCACTTCGCCCTGCTCCTCCCCTGTCCCCTGCTTCTCCTCTTCCCCCTGCTCCGCCCTTTCTCCCTGCTCCTCTCTTCCCCTGCTCCTCCCTTCCCCTCTTCTCCCTGTTTCTCCCTTTCCCCTGGGATCTGCTCTCCTCCCTCTGCTTCTTTCCCCTCCCTCCCTGCTTCTCTCCATTTCCCCCGGCTTCTCCCGTTCACCGGCTTCTCCCCTTCACCTGCTCCTGCCCTTCCCCTCTTCCCCCCGTCTCTCCCCTTCTCCCCGTTTCTACCTTTCTCTCTGATTCTCCCTTTCCCCCGGGCTCTGCTCTCCTCTCTCTGCTTCTCTCCCCTTACCCCTGTTTCCCTCCTTCTCCCTGCTTCACCCCTTCCCCCTCCTTTTTCCACCTTCCATCTGTTCCCCTTCCCCCTGCTTCTCTCCTTCCACTGTTACTCTCCTTCCCCCTTCTTCTCCCCTTTCCCCTTTCGCTCCTCCCTTCTCTCCTCTCCCTCTATCCTTCCGCGTTCACCTCTTCCCCATCTCTCCCCTCCCCCTGTGTGCGAGTGTGCCCGGTTACTATACGAGATAATGTAAAACATAATAAGCAGTTTTCACCTTGTTCATAATAGTAGAACCAGAGGACAGGGCATGCGCTTGAAGGGGGTAAATTCAAAACTAATTTGTGGAAATATTATTTCAGTCAGTGAGTGGTCTATTTGTGGAACAGGCTCCTTTCCCAATCTGTATAATTAAAACTGGAGGACGGAGGAATTTAAGTGAACGCAACAACTGCTTAATTGCAAATAGAGGGCAGTGGAATTGTGGGCAACACAGCGACTGTTTAATTAGAAATAGAATAAATTGGAATAAAGGGTGAACACAGTAACTGTTTAATTAGAAATAGAATAAAGTGGAATATAGGGTGAACACAGTAACTGTTTAATTAGAAATAGAATAAAGTGGAATATAGAGGGAACACAGTAACTGTTTAATTAGAAATAGAATGAAGTGTAATAAAGCGGGAACACAGTAACTGATCAATTAGAAATAGGATAAAGTGAAATATAGGGGAAACACAGCAACTGTTCAATTTAAAAATGAGACCAGGAGAAGTTTGGAGAATATCATAGAATCATAGAATGGTTACAGCATGGAAGGAGACCATTCGGTCTATCGAATCCGTGCTGGCTCTCTGCAAGAGCAGAATAAAGCAACTCTTTAATTCGAAATGAGGACTAAAGGAACACACAAACCATATATTTAGAAGTAGATGACAAGGAAACACAGGAAGTATTTAATTATCAGTGGAGGACAACGAAATTCAAGGGAATATAGCAACTGCCCAATTAGAAATAGAATAAAGGGGAATATAGGTGAATATAGTAACTGTTTATTTAGAAGTAGGGGCATGGGAAGACTGTAACGGTTTAATCAGAAATAGCGGAGACGGGATTATTAGGAGAACTGCAACTATTTAATTATAAATAGAGAAACTCAAGGGAACACAACAACTAATTAATTAGAAACAGGGGGCGTGAAATCACAACCACATGGGATTGAATTTGACACGGTAATTCAATGGTTAACTTTAGTCGGTGATTTTGGATAATGTGGTTGATCGCACATCACCTTCCCACGATTGTAGCTGGGTGCAGAGACATCGCTGACTGATGGAATGAAAACCCCTGCCTTCTGCCTGACTCGTGCCTTACATATTTTTGTTGATCTGAATCCCGTTAAATGAGAATGTGCCGATTGCACAGAACTGCCCGCAATTGATCAGCATTTCCCCCAGAAGCTGGATTCCAGCTGGATTGGCAGAGCCTGTGCTCCACAGGGACCTAAAACCAAGTGGAGTTTGTCTTTTGGAGAACCTCGGGATGAAGTGGAAGGTTAAAGAGTAACGGGTAAAGTGGAGACTTGATCACAATTAATAAATGAAGCCCATTCACAATTAAAGTACAACAGCTATTGTTAGTGTAAGGTTTTCAATAAGGTTCATGAACATTGAAGAGAGGTGTCATAGCTTTATCAAGCACACAGAACATGCGATTGGATTTAAACATACTCTTTAAAGGGAGAAATTATTACCACACCGGACGATAGTTGGTTGGGAACTCAAATTTGTTCTCGATCTGAGCTCAGTATCTTAGGACTTTATGAATCCAAGTACTCATGACAAACATCCAATTTTTAGCATTTCTCTCACTCCCCCCACGTGACATTCCACACAATTATGGAATGTGTAGAAGAAATTTACGAGAATGATTCCAGGGATGAGGGACTTAAGTTAAGTGGAGAGACTGGAGAAGCTGGGGTTGTTCTCCTTGGAACAGAGAAGGTTGAGAGGAGATTTGATCGAGGTATTCAAAATCATGAAGGATCCAGACAGAGAAGATAGAGAGACTGTTCCCATTGACGGAAGGGTCAAGAACCAGGGAACGTACATTTAACGTGATTGGCAGAAGAACCAAAGGTGACATGAGGAAAAACCTTTTTACACAGCGAGTGGTTAGTGTCTGGAATGCACTGCCCGAGGGGGTGGTGGAGGCAGATTCAATCATGGCCTTCAAAAGGGAACTGGATAAGTACTTGAAAGGGAAAAAAATGCAGGGCTACGGGTATAGGGTGGTGAAGTGGCATGAGCTGGACTGCTCTTGCACAGAGCCCTCACGGACTCGATGGGTCGAATGGCCTCCTTCCGTGCTGTAACCTTTCTATGATTCTATGATGACATAATTATATGAAAGGTAAAATGCAACTCCATTTAAGAAGAATGTAATTGACGTATTCTTTATCAATTACTATATTTTTCCTTACTTAACGAACTATTTTCCGTTGGGCAACAAGTATAACTCCCTAAGTTCGTTATCTTATCCATAGTTTCACTCTTGATCCATAGAATTGCAATTCTACCAAGTGAAACATTTAATTATAAGTCTGTCTCTGTTCCTGTAACACACATACAAATCAGAAATGATTTCGTCTGCTGAGATGTTTGTAGAACTAACTCCTTTCCCGCGTTGTTTTGAAATGATTGAATTTCTCTGAAATTTATGAATCAGTAAACAATGGCATGTCTTCAATTAAATCTTTTCTTACTTCATCCTGAAACTGACCATTGCTGCAGGGCTATCCCTGGCCCAACAGTCCAGTGGTACTTTAAATTGACTGATGCTTTCCTGCTTAACAGCAAAGGCTATAGTTTAACATAGCTACAATATAAAGAGAAACCTATACAGTCCAACATTAGCAGATTTGAGGACAGTCTGATGAACGCTTTCCTTGCAGTTCCCTCTCTGTTGGGGTGAGAGTGTTTAAGGTCAACACGGAACAATATCTCATCAGCATCATATATCTACCTCCATCTATTCTATTTTGCAGATATCGACCCATTGGTTTTCCACATGTTCTCACTCTCCAGACCCACACTAATCATTTCCTGTAGTGGTTTTGTCAGCGTGACTAACCATGTCTTGGACCCGTTCTTCACGGTATCTTGACCATGCATATCGCATGTTGGTTGCTTCACACGTCACTTCTGTACACATTGCCATAACCCAAGATAAGGCAGCACCAGACATCCGATCCAAGCCATTCCTGCCCTTTCTGGTTATCTATCAATAGATCGTGGTGTCTGGAGGTTTGTGACCAGAATCTCCCCCTACATGGTCCCGATATTTTAGGTAGTGACAAAACTATCAAATACATTCTTCTCATCGTTCAGTACAAGCGAGGACACAACCATCTCCAAGGGAAAGCCATCATTTAACTACTTGAACTACACATCCTGACTTTCACGAGATTGTGCATTGATACCAGATTGATGTCTTTTGGCGAGTCGGCTCCAGGTGATTTAACTTAAGAAGGGTCGGGACATGATAGATGGAAGCAGATTGCTTCCATTAGTTGGGGGATCAAGAACTAACAGCTATAAACATAAGAATAAATGTAAGAGATTTAGAACTGAGGGTCGGAGAAACTCTTCACATGGAGAGTTGTGAGGCTGTGGAATTCAGGGAGGCAGAAATTATATCAATATTCAAGATTAAATTGTATAAATGGATGAATAAAATATGTTGAAGGGATGTTGAGACCGAGCAGGTAAAGTGATTGGAACTATTTGCTCGGGTGGTGGGTAAACTCCGACAGGTATTGGTTGGGTCGAATGGTCTGTTCTCCTGTTTTAACATTCCAACATTTTAATGATCAGTTGAGATTTTAATAAAAATCTGCAAACAAAGATGCCTAATGTCACATTGAGGAGTCACGTTCCTACTGCCTCCATCATTTGATCACTTATCAGGAGACAGGAGCCCCGTTCTATTGGGCCAGGAGTCAGTGTCTGATGGGGAGACCAGCGCCTGCAACATTCAGACCGAGATTACAGAAGAATTACAAATAACCACGATTGTAACACCCTTCATTGTTTCTACACTAAAGCTTTATCTATTAACAAAACGGGGCGTCTCATTCCAGTCCCTGCCGTGAAAGGCAGTTAACGCTGACGCCCACATGTTCTCCTCCACTGCTGAAACTTAATCAGGACTGTTCCCTTTGAATCTTGAGCAAGAAGTGAGCTGTTTTAGCTGGAAACAATTCTGTTCACCCGGGGAAAGCGGCAGATATCAAACACACGGCACAAAATTGACGAAATGTCTTCTGATCCCTGTTCATTTTCAGAAGAATAATCCAGACGGCCATTCTAAAATTCAGCACGGTCTGTAATTGAGCTGTCGTTAGGACGGGAAGCTTTGGTTTGATTTTTCATTAATTTACCCAATGTCAGAAGAAATGTCCAAGGTGATTTCATCAACTTCTTCAGCTCTTCCCTGAATTTAGTTTGGGTAGCTGCATAAATACACGTGTTTGTACAGGAACTCAAATACATGAGCAGATAGCCGGCTTCAGTGGCGATATATGCAGGGCTTGCATAATCGATTAGGTATTGCTCTGTGTTTGTCAGTCTGGTAGTTAAAAAGCTCACGGCGGATGTCAGCCACAGCAGCATAAAACAGCCCGACACAGTGAACAGTAGAATGATGGATTTCTTTCGGTTCTCCATCTCTGGATCACTCTGGTTCTCACTGCTGTGACCCCGGAGTCCCCTGCGGGCTCTACTAGCCACTAAAATACGTCTGACTGTCAAACAATTAAACAGTAACATCAAAGCAAAAGGAATCCATGGAACTAAAACACTTTCGAACGATCCAAATGCAACACCTGCAGGCGATAAGAAAAAGTCCACTCTGGGGAGGCAACCCCAGTGAATATTGTCAATTATTCGTTCAGGTTCATATGCAAACCAATAGGGGACGTTATCTAAACACAAAAGGGCAGCGACGGTTGTTAAAACCGCGGCCGCAGTTCTCAATGTGCAATACTTTGTTTTAAATTTCTTACAACAAATAGCTACAAATCGGTCAAATGTGAACGAGACTGTAAACCACACCGATATATCCAGGGCGATACATTCCATGTACACAATGAACGTACACACAGCAGTATAAGACAGGAATGAACGTGGAAAGAGCTTACTGAAAATGTGATACACTATTACATTGAAGATCATGACCAGGAGATCTGCTGTTGCCATGGCCACCATGTAGACTGAGATACATTTGGAGAGGCCGCAATTTCCTCTGGAGAGAATCACGATTGTAACGAGATTCGCTGTAAGGAAGTGGGAGAAGAGGTAAGTATTTCGGTCGAGAGGGCGTTTATTAATATAATACATAATGAGAATACCTTCCCTCAGGTAAGGTTTATTTGAGCATTTAAATACCGATATGGGTGGCCTTGAACCCTCTATATTTGGGAAGGTGATTGAGATATGTTCCCTTTTACCCACTCGGCTGCTCGGTAACAGAGCGGGACCTGGTGGAACCGCGAAGGTTCTTTGCAGCCGAGGCGAGGGGAGCGGTAATTATTTCTCCAAATATCTCTCAATGTCCCCTGTTGGGTGAAGGTGGCTTCATTTCCAGGAATTATCAACTTAAACCAGACAGAGAACAATGGGATAAATGAAATGATGACCATTGACACTAAGAAACACATCTTTTAGTGATCTGTGTACTGTTGGAGGGGTCGGGGTTTCAGCCTCGCCCTCCCTCAGTTTTGGGAGGATAGTTGAGCGCCCAGAACCCATCATCTACCGATCAGAACAGCACCTCACCGGCCGGGAGGACAGGGAGGATTCTCGCTGATATTCACCAACTTCTCCCGGTGGATAAGAGACTCTGCAATGAGGACATTCTGGGAATCTGTTACATGATCATTAACAGTAAGATAGACAACAGCTATTAAACACCAGGATACGTTGACTTACCGGGAACAGCAAAGGATGCGAGAATAGGGTAATAAATATCCGTTATCTGTAGAATTGTTGGCCGTTCCATTGTTTGATGACTGAGTGAATTCTGTCCGGATTCAAGGCTCCGATCGGAGTGTATTTGCGATCGGTAAATGCTCCCCATTTATAGGGCAATCGGTGCTCCGGTGTGAAAATCAGATTACACAATAATCGGCGTTTGTTACAGTCACTTAACAAACAAAGAGAGATTTTCCGCTTCAGTGCGCCTGGGTCGCCAATGGGAAATTGTGCAGCCTAGTCCACGAAACTCCTTCCATTCAAATTAATGAACGGATGGTCATCCCAGAGGGAATGAGCTCTGCGCACGCTCTGTGATCACTGAAGGGAACGTCCATCCCGGACACTGCGTTCGGTTCTTGAGGCCTCATATTAATTCAGCGAAATCTTAACTCACCCATTACATCAGTAAAATTGCATTGTAGTGTGATTATGAAAGATAGTGTATCTACTCTAACATTACAGGTAGTGACCCTACTCTAACATTACTGGCGGTGACTCTACTCTAACATTACAGGTAGTGACCCTACTCTAACATTACTGGTGGTGACCCTACTCTAACATTACAGGTAGTGACCCTACTCTAACATTACTGGTGGTGACTCTACTCTAACATTACTGGTGGTGACTCTACTCGAACATTACTGGTGGAGACTCTACTCTAACATTACTGGTGGTGACTCTACTCGAACATTACTGGTGGTGACTCCACTCTAACATTACTGGTGGTGACCCGACTCGAACCTTACTGATGGTGACTCTACTCTAACATTACTGGTGGTGACTCTACTCTAACATTACTGGTGGTGACCCGACTCGAACATTACTGGTGGTGACTCTACTCTAACATTACTGGTGGTGACTCTACTCTAACATTACTGGTGGTGACCCTACTCTAACATTACTGGTGGTGACTCTACTCGAACATTACTGGTGGTGACTCTACTCTAACATTACTGGTGGTGACTCTACTCTAACATTACTGGTGGTGACTCTACTCTAACGTTACTGGTGGTGACACTACTATAATATAACTGGTGGTGACCCTACATTAACAATGCTCGTGGTGACCCTACTATAATATTAATGGTGGTGACCCTATTCCAACATGACTGGTGGTGACCTTATTCTAACATTAATTGTGGTGACCCTACTGTAAAATTACCAGTGTTGACCCAACTCCAGCATTACTGGTGGTGACTCTACCATGACATTACTGGTGCTGACTCTGCTCTAACATCACTGGTGGTAACCATACTCGGTCATTAGAGGTGGTGACTTTACTCTAACATCACTGGTGGTGTCTCTGGTCTAACAGAATTGGTGATGACCATACTCTGATAACCCTGGTGTGGACTGGACCCTAATATTACTGGTGGTGTCCAGACACTAACAATGCTGTTGGTGATCATACAATAATATTAATGGTGGTGACCCGACACTAACATTACTGGTGTTGACCCTACTCTAACATTATTGATGGTGACCCTACACTAGTATTACTCGTGGTGACTCTGCTCTAACATTATTGGTGGTGACCCTACTCGATCATTACTGGTGGAGATTCTACTCTCACATTATTAGTGGTGTCCCTTCTAATATATTACTGGAGGTGTCCCTACAATAATATTACCGATGGTGACCTTACCCTAACATCACCGGTGGTGACCCTGCAATAATATTATTGGTTGTGTCCCTATTCTAACATTACTGGTGGCGACTCTATTCCAACATTACTGGTGGTGACTCTACTCAAACATTACTGGTAGTGACTCTACTCAAACATTACTGATGCTGACCCAACTCTAACATTACTGGTAGTGACTCTACTCAAACATTACTGATGCTGACCCAACTCTAACATTACTGGTGGTGACTCTACTTTAACATTACTGATGCTGACCCAACTCTAACATTACTGGTGGTGACCCCAATCTAACATTACTGGTGGTGACCCAACTCGAGGATAACTGGTGGTGACCCGACTCTAACATTATTGATGGTGACCCTGGCGAACCGGATTCTTTCCCCTCAGTCTGGTTCAGCAAGAACTGATTCGAGTACACCGTAAAGTTCAACACAACTTTAATAGCAGATCTTAGTCTGTAGCTTCAATTCAGATTCCTGAGAGAATCCGAACGATTCTAACAGAATAAGGAGACAAAGACAAAGACAAAAACTCATACCTTTATACAGATTGATAGGGGTTGGGACATCATTAACACAAGAGTCAACACCAATCATAAGCCGGGCACACGTTGTCATGCGGGGTTACATTATTTCTGGCCAATCATAGATAATCCATGTGCTGACCATGTTGCTGTTAGACATCAAAGGGGATACTTCCTCACCTTCCAACTTGGAATGTTCTTCCCTGTTCCTTCTGTTCCTTATCTCCCAAACTGGAATGTCTTTCAACTTTGGCTAAGCTCGTTACCTATATTGATCTGCCATAAACATGGAGACATTCAGACCAGTCCTTGAATCACATCAAAGACCTATCATTGATAAGACAATGCAGGCCTGCTGACTAAGCAAACATATGGCCCATCAGGATATCTATTCCCTATATTCCCTTGGAATGGATTGGAATGTGGGAACACACCCAACAGCTAGAGACACCCTGCCGTTTGGCATACACATAACTCATGTACAGGAAGGTGTTAACGTGCAGTTCGCGATTTTGGAGTTGGAGATCTCTCTTACGTATCTGTAGCAGAGAACCCTCTAATCTTGGATAGTTAAAAATCTCTATGGGGGCTAACCCATTACGCTTTCTCCCTTGGTTAAATCTCAGGTACCGATCGTATCACTGTGTATCTCTCTCTTGTTTACACAACTCAGGGGTCTTTTCCCCTTCATGTTTACAAACATAATCATATTTGCACTCAGTCCAATAACAAGGTATTCCTCCATGCGATATTCCTAACTCTATCGAGCGGTGGGGCTGCCTCAAGAGCCCGGCACATCCGTCTATCCGGGTGATGTTCCACCTTCCGAATCCGTATGGGTCATTTTCATTGCATCAAAGTACGTCTCCTTTGCATAAGTGGTGTATGCGCTTAGGCTGGTCCCGTCGACATGTTCACCTTTTGGTTACTCCCAGGGTCAGCAAGAGTTCAAGGCAGAAGATCCAAGGGAAGACTTTCATAACTGGTCACGATACCGAAATAGGGAAGATTTCTTAGAAGAAAAGAAAAGTTAGCATTTTAAGTTTGAGACGTGGGACTGATAGTTTTACAGTGGTGGAGGTGAACCCATGCACTCTTCCCCTCTACCTTCACAGCGGTAGGGGTGGTGAGTAAGACCTGATAGGGCCCCTCCCAACGAGGTTCCAGTCCTTTCCTTGTCCAATTCCTGATTAACACGTACGTTCCCGGTTCGATTTTAGATGGACTGGTTATAGGAGGAAGTTCGACGTAGGCAGCTCGTACCCGAGAGTGGAGGCTTCTCAATGCCTTAGTTAATGACAAAATATAATTAGTCATTTCTGTTGTCATATGGTGAAAGTGGACAGTTTTCGGAACGTTTTGATTCCACGGGGTCTTGAGGGGTCTCCCATATATAATTTCAGCAGGACTTAACCGTGCTACCCCAGCCGGAGTAGTACGTATCTGAAATAAGGCTACAGGAAGGAGTTTGAGCCAAGTAGTACCAGTCTCTGCCTGCAGTTTAGCCAGTTTATATTTCAAAGTCTGATTAGCTCGTTCGACCAACCCAGCGGCCTGTGGCCTGTAGGCACAGTGTAACTGTTGTTTAATGCCCATTTGGGTGCAGAATTCCTTGTTCACCTGACCCACAAAATGAGGGCCGTTATCTGAACTCAATTGATTTGGGATTCCGTATCTAGGGATGATCTCTTTCATCAGAACTTTTACAACAGTGGAGGCTTTGTTATCTGTTGTCGGATAGGCCTCTATCCATTTACTAAATACATCAACAATAACTAGGACATATTTATAACCCTGACATCTTTGCAACTCAATGAAGTCCATCTGGAGGGTCTCAAAGGGACCTTCCGGCAAAGGGGTCGTTCCCCATTCGCAAGGCACTCCCTTCCCAGGGTTGTATTGTTGACAAATGAGACAGCGACTGCTAATACTCTGGGCTCGGGCTTGCAACATAGGATGCCACCAAGTGGCCAACAGCGTACCACTAACAGCTTTGGCACCACAATGAGTTGCAAAGTGTACACATTCAATAACCCATACTGCTAATTCATCTGACATACAGGTCTGCCCCACAGGGGTAACCCATAATTTAGATACACAGTCATAAGTACAACCAAGTTGTTCCCACAATGGCTTATCACAGTCAGGAGCGTCCTCCTGTAATTTAATGACGTCTTGGATGGTTGGCATTGGCTTTTCAGAGGGAGACTTGCTTTTGTTTGAGCTTTTAGTCTGACTCATCATTCTCGGGACAACCACCCTCTGTGTCTGGGACGCTTCCTTAGCTTCCTGATCAGCATATCTATTCCCTATATCTACTGGGGTCTGTCCTGTCGTGTGGGCGGAGCATTTTGTAACTGAGATCTGTCTTGGTAGCATAAGGGCTTGTAACAAATCGGAAACTATCTTCTGATGGGAAATCTGAGTACCTACAGAAGTCAAAAACCCTCTGTTTTTCCATAACTGTCCAAAATCGTGAACTACCCCGAAAGCGTATCTCGAATCTGTATACACATTAACCCTTTGGTCTTTCCCGAGGACACAAGCTCTTATCAATGCAAACAGCTCTGCTTGCTGGGCAGAATATGGAAACTCAAAAGCAGCAGATTCAACAGTTTTACCGTCCTGGTCCACTATTGCATATCCAGAAAGTATCTCTCCAAAGGAACCAATAGAGGCACTCCCATCTACGTACATAGTTATGTCCGGATCCTTTATTGGGACATCAGATGGATCATAGAATCATAGAATCATAGAAGTTACAACATGGAAACAGGCCCTTCGGCCCAACATGTCCATGTCGCCCAGTTTATACCACTAAGCTAGTCCCAATTGCCTGCACTTGGCCCATATGACAGAAGTGTCTTCCTTAATTAAAGATAAACAATCATGTCCTGGATCAGTCTGTTCCATGGGTGGCTCTGTGAGAAAACATGCTGGGTTGATAGTAGTACAATGTTTAAATCGCAACTTAGGATTATTCAACAGATATATCTCATACTCATACTTATTCTGTCGGGCCATGGTAAGATGTTGAGTCTGCAGCTGTCCTAATAATGCAGTTACCGAGTGTGAACTGTACACAGTGATGTCCTGTTGTAAAGTCAGATTAGCAGCTGACTGCAGGCTATTGTAAATGGCCGTTAAAATCTGAGTACAAACTTGATGTCCTTGCGCTACCGGATCTAACTTCGAAGAGTAGTACACAACCGGTCTATGCTTGTCTCCATGTCTTTGAGTCAAAACAGCAGTCGAGCAATCAGCGAGGATAGTACAGTACAACTGAAATGGTCTGTCATACAGGGGTCTCCCCAATGCGGGTGCTTGTGACAAAGCTTCCTTTAATCTCTCAAATGCTCCCAACGCGTCAGAATCTAGTTGAAATTCGCCCTCTTTGCTGGTATATGGCGTTAATAATTTAGTGTCCAAGGCAATATTAGGGATCCACTGTCTGCAATAGTTTACCATTCCCATCCACTGCCGTACCTCCTTTGCAGTGCGAGGTGCAGGGAATTGACAGATTGGTTCAATCCTGCTTCTTTCTAGGCTCCGCTCGGTTGCTGAGAGCATGAGTCCAAGAAACTTAACCCTCTGTTGGCCCACCAGTACTTTCGACTGGGATACTATGTACCCGAGCGAGGATAAGTGATTTTGCAATTGGGCAATGTCTTTTCGGTTACTCTGCTCATCAGGGCTGGCTATCAACAGATCATCCACATACTGGACTAGCGCAGACCCTTGTTTCTGCATTATAGACGGAAACGGTAGTATTAAGGAATTCTATAAATGCGGTAGGTGACTTTCTCCTATCCGGCACCCCGGTTAGAATGGCCATTATCTCGTTGGGTTTCCATGGACAGTACACATCTATCGTTCGGGAGTTGCCGGCTACTCCAGCATTGGCTGGGTTTGGATCAAAAGCGGGATTAGGCATCGGCCTCATTGGTAACTGACGAGTGGTCGGCTCATACCTAGCTAGTGTCTCAGTAGTACGTTCTAAATTTAGTGATGGCAAGTCGTCTCCTGACTCTACAGTTTCTGCGTCTCTAAGTCCCTGACTGTCCAGTCTCTGATCTCTCTGCTGTCTTAAACGAAGTGGGCTGACTGAGAATTCAAATATTGGAGCCAATAATTCCCTAGTTTTACTTCTGGTACGGGAAGCAACCGGGGAGACAATTTGAGGCATTATCACAGGGGTTTGAACAGTCGGTCCCGTAGGCACTGAAGAATAGATATTACTGTACTCAGGAGTGGCACTAGGACCCTGGGGAGCTACACAGGACCGACAATTCCACTCATCCAATTCATCCTCGTCCCCCTCAGCCAAGACAAGGCCAATCATTGGATTACGGAATCCACTTTTCTCAACTGTTTTGGACTCGCCCGACCTCTTTTTAGAGCGCTTTTCATTAGCACATTCTCCTTTCAGGACCTCTACGGACTTGACTACTCCTCCTTCAGTGAGTCCTATCCCTAACTTCAACACGATATCCTGCCAACTTGCTAATAACGAAGCTTCTTTCAGTTCTTGACAGTACTGTCTCCATAAAGCAATTAAATATTTGGTTGCTTTACTTCCGTTATTTTTCCAAATTAATTCCTGCGCTTTTATGGCAGTATCTAGGTCTTTAGTTCCTCCCAATGGCCATTGACCATTCCCCAGTTTTTTATTCAACCCGTCCGACAATTGTCTAAATTGTTTTGCCTCGTCCAGATATTTTTCACACAAAGTCTGTTAGGCACTACGCGGTTCTGCAGTGGCACCCAGAAAATTACCCATTTTATGTCCCGTTTTCCTTTACTCTTAGTCAACTAATTAATACAACCGTATTCGAACAGAATTCAAGGATGGACCTGACTCCGTGTGCCTCACAATCCTAAGTGCCTTTGGTCTCTACGCCCACTTCAGGGTCCTGACCTTCGCGTGGGGGATCTCCCCTCTTAACAACCGGTCTAAAGCTGCGCGTTTGAGACAGGCACTTTCTTCTGTAGTCGATCAGCACAAGCAATCAGTTCCTGTTGATACCCAATCCCCAGGGACTCGAAGTTCCTGTTTATACCCAATCACCAGGAACTCGAACCCTAATCCTCAGCGATTTTTAATCACTGACTTGAGGTTCCGGTTTATATCCAATTACCAAGAACTCGAACTCTAACTCTCAGCGATAATTTTGATCACTGACCCGAAGTTCCGTTTTATATCCAATTACCAAGAACTCGAACTTTAACTCTCAGTGATAATTTTAATCACTGACCCTCAGAGACAGTTCGATCACTGACCTACCGCTTACACGTTATTCCCTCAGTACCTGTACTGACCCTCAGTGATATTTAACCACTGACCTCTTCCTGCTATTTCTGTGTATTCGCCAGACTGACCTGAATCTAGTAAGGACGCCACACGAGTGTTAGCGATTGGACGATTCGTCGTCAGACTTAACAGATTTTGGAAAGCCGAATTGGTAAAAAAAGGTTTTACTCGCATCGGGCGCGCTCTCTCCTTCCTGCGTGTCCAAAACAAATCCGCCTCTTACTCCGCGAACTCTCGGTGAACGACCGTTGAGATCCCCGTACGGGCCACCAAATGATGAACTGGATTCTTTTTTCCCCTCAGTCTGGTTCAGTAAACACTGAGTCGAATACACCTTTAAAGTTCAACACAACTTTAATAGCAGGTCTTAGTCTGTAGCTTCGATTCAGACTCCTGAGGGAGTCCGGACGATTCTAACAGAATAAGGAGACAAAGACATATACAAAAATTCATACCTTTATACAGATCAATAGGGGTTGGAACATCGTTAACACAAGAGTCAACACCAATCATTAGCTGGACATAGACTGGCCATGCGAGGTTACCTAATTTCAAGCCAATCACAGGTAGCCCATGGCCTGATCATGCCGCAGTGACAGACACTGATGGATGCATCCTTTCTTCTCACTGGGAATGTGCCTTTTGGTCTTGCTAAGGTGTTACCAATCTTGATTAGCTCGCAGCATGGAGACACTCAGACCAGACCCTGAAACACATCAAAGACTCTACATTGATAAGACAATGCAGGCCTGCTGACTACGCAAACATATGGCCCAGCAGGGGGGTGGGGGGGCTTTACCAACCTCAGCTATCAACTTATTAACCCTTTCCTAACCATTTTGCATTCTGCTATTTTGCCACGTAGGCATTTTAATATTTTACTGGACACTGACCACACAGGGATTCTCACATGTATCATTCCAGGAAATCTGCTCTGCACTCCCAAGACCAATATGTCCTTCCTAAGGTGTGGTACCCAGTACTGAACACAGTACTCCAGGTGTATAGGACTTTGTATAGCTGTAGCATAATTCTACCCACGTATTCTGGTCCTCTAGATATAAAGACCAGCATTCCATTAGCCTTCTAAGAATATTTTCTGTACCTGTCCATAATATTTTAATGATCTATATACATGGTCCTCTAAGTCTCTTGTGATTTTGTGATTTCCGTTCCCACTGCTGTTTCCCTGCACCAGTTACAAAGTACAGTCCTGGTCCCACTGCTGCTGAGACCCTGTGCTTCTGCCATCTCAAGCCTTCATTTCTCCAACACTCTCACCACCTCACATATTTAAATTAGTCGAGCGAGGAAATACCAACTGTAATCACAGCGCCTTACCCTGATATCTCACGGTGTGAGCCGTCCAGTTAAAGAGGCCTCAACATTTTATCTCACGGTGTGACCAATCCAGTTAAAACAGTCTCACCCTTAGATCTCACGGTGTGACCCGTCCAGTTAAAGGGGTCTCACACTGTGGTCTCACTTTGTTACCCGTCCACTTAACGGGGACTCACCCTGAGATCTCAAGGTTTTACGCGTCCAGTGAAAGGGGACGCGTAAAACCTTGAGATCTCAGGGTGAGTCCAGGTGGACAGCCTGTGATCTCACGGTGTGAAACGTCCAGTTAAAGGGGCCTCATCCTCTGATCTCACGGTTTGATCTGTCCAGTTATAGGGGCCTCACCCTGTGATTGCACGGTTTGAACCGTCCAGTTAAAGGGGCGAGAGAGAGACAGAGGAAATTGACCCAGCTCCAGAAACGCATGCAGGATCTGCTCCAGCTGCAGTCGATGGGGATCGATGTCGGGGAGGAACTCAGGGAGTTGAAGGACCAGCAAGTCTCACTCTTCACCTCCGAGGCCTCGAAGATCACCTTTTGGTCCAGAGTCCGCTCCGTGGGGCAGGGCGAGAAGTGCTCGCGCTTCTTCTTCCAGAAGCTGCACAGAGAGACCTCTGGTGATCAGCAGCCTGAAGGAGGAAGAGGGCTCGGTGACGTCTTCACAGACCGACATACTGAGGATCAGCAAGTCCTTTTATGCCGGGCTGTATGACGCAAAGCCCAGAGACAGCACGGCCTCTCAAACCTTCCTGTCCTCTGTCACGGAGGTCTTAGATGACAGCGAGCTGGAGAGCATGGATCGGCGACTGAACTCGGACGATGCTGACAAAGGCCGTCCAGTCTTTCGAGAAGAGTAGAACTCCGGGGAGCGATGGTTTTCCGGTTGATTTGTACTCGGCTTTGTGGGACTGGATTGGCCCAGGCCTACTGTAAGTGTACGGGGGTATGCTTCTGGCAGGCAGCATGTCAGAGTCCATGAGGAATGGCATCATCACCCTCATCTAAAAGCAGAAGGGGGAGAGGGAATAAATCAGAAATTGGCGACACATTTCCCTGCTAATGCTGACTACAAGATTCTGTCGAAGGCCATCGCCAACAGGCTCGAATCTGCTCTGGAGTGGGTGAACGTCCCCGATCAGACATGTACTTTACCCGGCAGGACGACCTCTGATATCCTTGTGCTGCTCAGGGATGCGATCGCCTACGTGCAGGGCAGAGGGGTGAACACCTGCCTGATCAGCCTGGACCAGGAGAAGGCCTTCGACATAATATCCCACACATACATGATGGACACGGTCTCCAAAATAGGGTTTGGGGAGGGAATCCGCGATTGGATCCGACTGCTCTATGTGGACATCCATCGCGCAGTCCTAATCAATGGGAGGGAGTCAGAGAGTTTTCCAATTAAATCTGGAGTCAAGCAGGGCTGTCCTCTCTCTGCGGCCTTGTTCATGCGTTGAGTCGAGCCATTTTCCGTGTCCATCAGGAAGGACACAGGTATCAGGGGGATGACGATCCCAGGTGGAGGCTCTCAGGTTAAGACCTCCCTGAACATGGATGACGTCACCGTCTTTTGCTCCGATCAGCAGTCGGTTCACAGACTGATGGGCATCTGCGAACGACTCGAACTAGCCTTGGGGTCCAGAGTGAACCGCAGTAAGAGTGAGGCCATGTTCAATGGCAGGTGGGAGACCCGATCCTTTGTCCACTTCATCGTCAGGTCCGACTACCTGATGGTGTTGCGGATCGGGTTCGGGGGCCCAGGACTCCACCAAAAAATGGGAGGAGCGGGTCGCCAAGGCCAAACAGAAGCTTTGTATGTTGGGGGGACGCTCTCTCTCCGTAGCCAACAAGAACCTAGTGATAAGGTGTGAGGTACTCGCGGTGTTTCTCTATGTGGCCCAGGTCTGGCCCATTCCCCACAGCTCCGTCACCACAGTCATCCGAGCTATCTTCCACTTTGTCTGGTGTTCCACGGTAGAATGTGTCTCCAGGGACACCATGTACAAGCCCCCCAGACAAAGGGGGCAGAAGCGTCCCCAATGCTGCCCTGATCCTGATGGACACCTTTGCGTGTGGCTGCCTCCGGGTGTGTGTAGTGCCCCGGTCTGCAAACACCAAGTGTCTCTACGTGCTGAGCTTCTACCTGTCCAATACACTGAGAAAACTGGGTCTGGCCGAGCAGAAGCAGGAACGCCACGTCCAGCTGGACCGACCCAGCTCCCCCCCTCCACTCACCACCTGTTCCAGGTGGAGAAGTTCCTGAGGAGGAACCACTTCAACCACAAGGCCGTCAGACAGTGGTCGAGGAGGAACGTTCTGGGGGTCCTGCAGGAAAAGGAGAGGGTGGATCCACTCGGGCAGTTCCCCGACCAGACGGTTGATGCCATTTGGCAGAACATCTCGTCGCTGCAACTGACCAACAGGCACCAGGATGTGGCCTGGATTGTGGTGAGAAGGACCTTCCCAGTGCGGTCCTTCCAACACACACGGAATCTCAGCACCACCTCGAGCTGCCTTCAAGGCTGCAATGGGGACGAGACCGTTGTCCGTCTCCTGGTCGACTGGACCTTCACGCAGAATATGTGGAGAGAGATGCGTTGCTATCTGTCCCAGTTCATCTCCAACACCTCGGTAACACAGGACGCTGTGCTCTACGGGCAGTTTCCCAGAAGGCACACCGAGACAGATATCAACTGCTGCTGGAAGACCATCAACTCGGTGAAGAAGGCTCTTTGGTCCGCCCAAAACCTGCTGTTCTTCCAGCTGAAGGAGCTGACCACGACCGTGTTGCCGACTGGCACACTCCAAGGTCCAGGAGAATGTGCTGCAGGACGCACTGAAGCACGGTGCAGCCTATGCAAGGGCTCGATGGTAAAAGGCTACTGTGTGAAGCCATCCCACCTTTTATTATACAGAATGTATTATATGATATGTATTGTGTTTTCTATTGAAATAATGGGATCATAGTGTGTGCGATCTGTTTTGTATTGTTTTGAATTGAAATTGCGACTTTTACACTGAACTGTATGTATCCTTAAATTTTATGAAATAAAGTGTATTTTGAAAATACAAAGAATTGATGCACAAAGGCACTCGTCTGAGCAGCGAGAGACCTGTCCGACTGACTGAAAGAAGTCTTTTTTTGCCTGAAAGTTCGTGCGGTTTGACGTGTTGTTGCTCAAAGGCGCTCCCTGCTGGTGAGC
Source organism: Heptranchias perlo (assembly GCF_035084215.1). Lineage (NCBI taxonomy): Eukaryota > Metazoa > Chordata > Chondrichthyes > Hexanchiformes > Hexanchidae > Heptranchias > Heptranchias perlo. The sequence continues at coordinate 3,182,678 of NW_027139644.1, read as the reverse complement.
AGAGGCAAATGCTCGAGCAAATCAGCCGTGTTCAGACAGACACGGAAAGCTTTCAGGTTTGAGAAAGGAAAAGCGCCAACATTTTAAGCAGTGAGCAGTCTGTAAAGTAAAGAAAGCGGCCTTGAGCTCAATACCGTTTACTGCAAAACCACTATTTTGAGCCGGAATTAAACCAGCGATTTCAGAATGATTTTGCTTTCAAGTTTTAATCTGTACAAGTTTTCTGCACTACCAGCTGAGTTATCGAAGGGAAGCAGCAAAGGTCCCTCTCTTTGGTGATTGTTCACCGTACGCCATTTGACACTCCCTGACTCGTGGAATCGCGTGGGCATGACCGAGACTGACTCGGTACCTGCTCATACCGCGGCGCTGTGAGAGTGTGAGCTCCGACTTACTCTCCACACCCTGGGCCAGTGGAGCAATGGAGAAAGAGTCTGACCAGAATTCAGAAGATTGTTGGTTCGATTTCCACCTGGATGGAGAGTTTTTACAAACTGCCGATTAGTTTATGATTTTACACCTTGCAAACCGTGCTACTTCATAGTGCTGCCTGGAAATTTGTCCAGCACATGCCTTCTTAGCGCAGCAGGCAGCGCGTCAGTCTCATAATCTGAAGGTCCTGAGTTCAGTCCTCAGAGAAGGCATTTTTAAGCTTTTTTTTCCATCTTTGCTCAAGACCAAAATCAAGAATTTTTGCTTCCTGCAGCACACCAAAAGATTTGCTGCCCCTTGATCTCTCTGTACCGTAGCACATAGTAAAGCTTAAGAAGTACATGGACCATGGGCTCGCTGAAAACTGACGCCACTTTTGTTGCTGGACAATTGACCAAAGTAAAAAGGTGAGTGGAGAATGCAAGAATATATCCTCTCATCTCTCACATGCTCAGCGAGCACTCTATCAGAATCATAGAAAGGTTACAACACGGAATGAGGCCATTTGGCCTATCGAGTCCGTGCCGGCTCTATGAAAGAGCAATCCAGCTAGTCCCACTCCCCGCCCCATCCCCATAGCCCTGCATTTGTATTTCCTTTCCATGATTGAATCAGCCCCTCGGGCAGTGCATTCCAGATTCTAACCACTCGCTGTGTAAAAAAACGTTTTCCTCATGTCATCTTTGGTTCTTTTGCCAAACGCCTTAAATCTATGCCCTCTGGTCCTAGATCCTTCTGCCAATGGGAACTGTTTCTCTCTGTATACTCTGTCTAAATCCTTCATGGTTTTGAAAATCTCTATCAAATCTCCTCGCAACCCTCTCTGTTCCAAGGAGAACAACCCCAGCTTCTCCAGTCTATCCACGTAAATAAAATTCTTCATCCCTGGAATCATTCGAGTAAGTCTCTTCTGCACCCTGTCTAAGGCCTTCACGTCATTCCTAAAGTGCGGTGCACAGAACTGAACACAATACTCCAGATATGGCTGAACCGTGTTTTATAAAGGTTCATCATGACTTCCATGCTTTTGTACTCTACCTATAAAGCCCAGGATCCCTTATGCTTTTTAACCGCTTTCTCAACCTGCCCTGTCAACTTCAACGATTTGTTCACATATACAACCAGATCTCTATTTTCCTGTACCCCTTTTAGAGTTGTGCCCTCTAGTTTATATTGCCTCTCCTGTTATTCCTGCCGAAATGCATCACTTTGCATTTTTCTGCGTTAATTTTCATCTGCCACGTGTCCGCCCATGCCACCAGCCTGTCTATATCCTCTTGAAGTCTATCGCTATCCTCCTCACTGTTTACTGAGCTTCCAAGTTTTGTGTCATCTGCAAATTTTGAAATTGCGACCTGTACACCCAAGTCCAAATCATTAATATATATCAAGAAAAGCAGTGGTCCCAGCACCGACTCCTGGGGAACACCACTGTACACCTCCTTGCAGTCCGAAAGACAACTGTTCACCACTAATCTACGTTTCCTGTCCCTTAGCCAATACTGTATCCATGTTGCTACTGCACCACTTTATTCCATATTTGAGGTTGTTTCTTGTAAATTGCCCTTCACAGTAGCTGCTTCGCACTCGCCTCCAAGTAGCTCCACGACCAGCAGAGAAATCTTGCCTTGGGTTGGCCCCCTCCCTGAATACAATCAATACTTTGCTCCAATCGGTGGTATCGAACATCAGCAAGTGAGCGACAGCAGAACGGGAAGCCGCAGTAATCGTGAATGATGCTGAGAAAAGCCCGAGCCTGCGGAAGGCAGACGAGGTCACCGGAAAGGCACAGCGTCCCCGAGCTTGAGGGAGCAGCGAGAGCCCTGTCTGTCTGACTGACTGACTGACTGATGGAAGAATGTTTTGCCTGAAAGCGGTTTGACGTGTTGTTACTCAAAGGCGTTCCCTGCTGGTGAGCAGAGGCAAATGCTCGATGAAAACAGCCGTGTTCGGGAAGACACAGAAAGTTTAATGTACCAACATTTTAAGCTGCAGGCCGCCTGTAAAGTTAAGAGAACGGCCTTGAGTTAATTACTTCAAAAGCACGTTTGTTCCATCAAACCAGCAACCTAAGGATAACTTTGACCTGTTGCTGTATTACAGTCCTCCGCTCTACCAGCTGAGCGATCAAAGGGAAGCAGCAAAACTGCTACTCTTTGGTGATTGTTCACTGTACACCTTTTGACACTCCCGGACTCGTGGAGTCGCGTGGGCATGACTGAGACTGACTCGGTACCTGCTCATAGCGCTGCGCTGTTACTTACTGTCTGTAACGTCAGCCAGTGCACTAATCGATAACATGTCTGTTCATAAATAAGCCCATTGTAGAGTTCGCTTCTCGTATGACTCGAAGGTTTCTGCTATTTTTTTAATTACAAAACAGACATTACGACATAAAATTTAAGAATACACAGAGTTAAAACTAAATTTGACAATTTCGAAGCAATACAATACAATACCGACTGTATCTCATGATATGACCTTTCCAGTAAAAGTGGCCTCACCCTCTGATCTCAAGGTGTGACCAGTCCAGTTAAAGGGGCCTCACCCTGTGATCTCACAGTATGACACGTCCAGTTAAAGGGGCCTCACCCTGTGATCTCACATTGTGACGAGTCGAGTTAAAGGGGCCTTAAGCAGCGTCTTCTTGTCCAGAGTCTGTGGAGCAGGACGAGAAGTGCTCGCACTTCTTCTTCCAGAAGCTGCTCAGAGAGACTTCTGTAATCAGCAGCCTGAAGGAGGAAGAGGGCTCGGTGACTTCTTCACAGACTGACATACTGAGGATCAGCAAGTCCTTTTATGCCGGACTTGCTGACCTTCAAGGCCACCCCACCTTGTATTGTACAGAATGTAATATAAGATATGTGATGAGTCCACCCCACCTTGTATTGTGCAGAATGTAATATAAGATATGTATTGAGTCCACCCCAGCTTGTATTGTACAGAATGTAATATAAGATATATATTGAGTCCACCCCACCTTGTATTATACAGAATGTAATGTAAGATATGGATTGAGTCCACCCCACCTTGTATTGTACAGAATGTAATATAAGATATATATTGAGTACACCCCATCTTGTATTGTACAGAATGTAATATAAGATATGTACTGAGTCCACCCCACCTTGTATAGTACAGAATGTAATATAAGATATGGACTGAGTCCACCCCGCCTTGTATTGTACAGAATGTAATATAAGATATGTACTGAGTCCACCCCACCTTGTATTGTACAGAATGTAATGTAAGATATGTACTGAGTCCACCCCACCTTGTAATGTACAGAATGTAATATAAGATATGTACTGAGTCCACCCCACCTTGTATTCTACAGAATGTAATATAAGATATGTACTGAGTCCACCCCACCTTGTATTCTACAGAATGTAATATAAGATATGTACTGAGTCCACCCCACCTTGTATTGTACAGAATGTAATATAAGATATGTACTGAGTCCACCCCACCTTGTATTGTACAGAATGTAATATAAGATATGTACTGTGTCCACCCCACCTTGTATTGTACAGAATGTAATATAAGATATGGACTGAGTCCACCCTACCTTGTAATGTACAGAATGTAATATAAGATATGGACTGAGTCCACCTCACCTTGTAATGTACGGAATGTAATATAAGATATGGACTGAGTCCACCCCACCTTGTATTGTACAGAATGTAATTTAAGATATGGACTGAACCCACCGCATCTTGTGTTGTCCAGAATGTCGTATAAGATATGTACTTTGCTTTCTATTAAAATACTGGGATCATAGTGTGTGGGATCTATTGTGTATTGTTTTGAACTGAAATTTTGACTTTTACACTGAACTGTTAGTATCCTTAAATTTTATGAAATAAAATATACTTTGAAATTTTAAGAAGTTGCTGCTCAAAGCCGCCCCCTGCTGGTTAGCAAAGATAAATGCTCGAGCGAAACAGCCGTGTTCGGGCAGACACAGAAAGCTTTCAGGTTTGAGAAAAGAGGCGTCAACATGTTGAGCTGTCGGCTGCCTGGAAAGTTAAAAGAGCGGCCTTGAGCTAAATGCTGCTTAATCCAAAAGCGGACACGTTCCTTCAAGCTGGAATTGAAACAATGATCTCAGGATGACTTTGCTTTGTGATTTGTTTGATGAATTATCCTCCACTCTCCCAGCAGAACTATCGAAGGGAAGCAGCAAAGGTTCCTCTCTTTGGTGATTGTTCACCGTGCGCCTTTAAAGACTCCCGGACTCGTGGAGTCACGTGGGCATGACCGAGACTGACTCGGTCCCTGCTCATCCCGCAGCGCTGTGGGAGTGTGAGCTCCGACTTCCTCTCCACAACCTGGGTCAGTGGATCGATGGGTAACGTGTCTGACTCAAGGCCAGAAGATTGTAGGTTTGATTTCTAACTGGTTTGAAGGTTTTTGCACATTTTTTTAATGACAAAATACACCTTATTTCATAAAATTTAAGAATCCACAGAGTTCAAATAAATGATCACAATTTCAAAGCAATGCAATTCATAACAATACAGATCGTACACAATATGATCCCAATATTACAATTCAAACAAAGTTAATATCTCATAATACACGGTGACCAATACCACGTGGGCTGGCCTTACACGGTTTCCTTTCCCCAGAGAGCCAAACTGTTATCAAACTGTTGGGGATGCACCGGGACAGAAAACAATTCTCTCCACACCTTCCGCGTGAAGGGACAGTCCATCAGGAGGTGGATGACAGTCTCGCCATGCTGCAGCCTCGAGGGCAGCTCGCGGTGGCGCTGAGATTCCGTGTGTGTTCGAAGGATTGCACTGGAATGGCCTTTCTCACCAACATCCAGGTCACATCCTGGCGCCGGTTGGTCAGTTCCGGCGACGAGACATTCTGCCAAATGGCATTGACCGTATGTTCGTGGAACTGCCCGATCCGGTCCAGCCTCTCCTTTCCTTGAAGGACCCCCAGAACTTTCCTTGTTGTCTGAGGGCTTTGTCGTCAAAGGGGTTCCTCCTCAGGAACTTCTCCATCTGGGACAGGTGGGGGCAGGGGATGGTCCAACTCGACGGTACTTCCTATATCTGCTCGGCCAGCGTCGGAACTGAGCACGCAGTGATTTTTCTGCAGGATCGGCCTCCTCTTAGCATCATTCCTGATTACTGTGGTTTCTTGTTCAGCTGTTCTGGGGAGTAAGGTGGGTCAATTGAAGCAAGTTTCAGTGGGGCAACATTTAGGGAACAGTGATCATAGTATCATGAGGTTTAGATTAGATATGGAGAAGGACAAGGAGCAATCTAGAGCCGAGCGGAGGGAGCGTCCGATAAAAGGCGGGATTTCAGAGCGCTGAGAAGAGCCGAGCGGAGCGGAGGGAGCGTCGGATAAAAGGCGGGATTTCAGAGCGCTGAGAACAGCTGAGAGGAGCCGAGCCGAGCGGAGGGAGCGTCCGATAAAAGGCGGGATTTCAGAGCGCTGAGAACAGCTGAGAGGAGCCGAGCCGAGCGGAGGGAGCGTCCGATAAAAGGCGGGATTTCAGAGCGCTGAGAACAGCTGAGAGGAGCCGAGCCGAGCGGAGGGAGCGTCCGATAAAAGGCGGGATTTCAGAGCGCTGAGAACAGCTGAGAGGAGCCGAGCGGAGGGAGTGTCCGATAAAAGGCGGGATTTCAGAGCGCTGAGAACAGCTGAGAGGAGCCGAGCGGAGGGAGTGTCCGATAAAAGGCGGGATTTCAGAGCGCTGAGAACAGCCGAGCCGAGCGGGGCCGAGCGGAGGGAGCGTCCGATAAAAGGCGGGATTTCAGAGCGCTGAGAGGAGCCGAGCGGAGCTGCGACCGAGTTCGAAGTGACGTCAGGAATCAGATCGGGACGCGACACAGGGGAGGCACCTGATTGGTGAGTAGGTTCAGGTGAGTATTTCTCCTTATCTACAGTAACTGAAGTAAAAGGAAAGGGAAGGTCTGCAGGTCTTATAGGAAGTAGCGTTTATTTTTTAGTGAATCAAGGTCCCTAGTGTAGTTAACCTTCTCTAAATTGAGAACAATTTAAAGGAGTAAACTCCTTAAAGGGAGTGGTAAGTAGTTTTTCTTTCCTTTTTTTTTCTCTTGACATTGTAGTTGTTCTTAAGCTAATTTAAGGGTTAAGTCATGGCAGGAGATCCCAGCGCCGTGTCATGTTCCTCTTGTGGGATGTGGGAATTCAGGGATCCTTCCTGTATCCCTGATTCCTTCACCTGCGGGAAGTGTGTCCAGCTGCAGCTATTGTTTGACCGCTTGACGGCTCTGGAGCTGCGGATGGACTCACTTTGGAGCATCCGCGATGCTGAGAAAGTCGTGGATAGCACGTTCAGTGAGTTGGTCACACTGCAGATAAAAATTACTGAGGGAGATAGTGAATGGGTGACCAACAGACAGAGGAAGAGTAGGAAGGCAGTGCAGGGGTCCCCTGCGGTCATCTCCCTCCAAAACAGGTATACCGTTTTGGATACTGTTGGCGGAGATGACTCACCAGGGGAAGGTGGCAGTGGCCAGGTTCATGGCACCGTGGCTGGCTCTGCTGCACAGGAGGGCAGGAAAAAGAGTGGCAGAGCTATAGTGATAGGGGACTCGATTGTAAGGGGAATAGACAGGCGTTTCTGCGGACGCAACCGAGACTCCAGGATGGTATGTTGCCTCCCTGGTGCAAGGGTCAAGGATGTCTCGGAGCGGCTGCAGGACATTCTGGAGGGGGAGGGTGAACAGCCAGTTGTCGTGGTGCATATAGGCACCAACGATATAGGTAAAAAACAGGATGAGGTCCTACAAGCTGAATTTAGGGAGTTAGGAGTTAAACTAAAGAGTAGGACCTCAAAGGTAGTAATCTCAGGATTGCTACCAGTGCCACGGGTTAGTCAGAGTAGGAATGACAGGATAGCTAAGATGAATACGTGGCTTGAGAGATGGTGCAAGCTGGAGGGATTCAAATTCCTGGGCCATTGGAACCGGTTCTGGGGGAGGTGGGACCAGTACAAATTGGACGGTCTGCATCTGGGCAGGACTGGAACCAATGTCCTAGGGGGAGTGTTTGCCAGTGCTGTTGGGGAGGGTTTAAACTAATGTGGCAGGGGGATGGGAACCGATGCAGGAAGTCAGTGGGAAATAAAGTGGTGACAGAAACAAAAGGCAGTAAGGGAGAGTGTACAGAACATGACCGGACAGATGGTCTGAGAAAGCAGGGCAAAGACCAAGGGAAGTCTAGATTAAACTGCATTTATTTCAATGCAAGAAGTCTGATGGGCAAGGCAGATGAACTCAGGGCATGGATGGGTACATGGGACTGGGATGTTATAGCTATTACTGAAACATGGCTAAGGGAGGGGCAGGACTGGCAGCTCAATGTTCCAGGGTACAGATGCTATAGGAAAGATAGAGCAGGAGGTAAGAGAGGAGGGGGAGTTGCGTTCTTGATTAGGGAGAACATCACGGCAGTAGTGAGAGGGGATATATCCGAGGGTTCGCCCACTGAGTCCATATGGGTAGAACTGAAAAATAAGAAGGGAGAGATCACTTTGATAGGATTGTACTACAGACCCCCAAATAGTCAACGGGAAATTGAGGAGCAAATATGTAAGGAGATTACAGACAGCTGCAAGAAAAATAGGGTGGTAATAGTAGGGGACTTTAACTTTCCCAACATTGACTGGGACAGCCATAGCATTAGGGGCTTGGATGGAGAGAAATTTGTTGAGTGTATTCAGGAGGAATTTCTCATTCAGTATGTGGATGGCCCGACTAGAGAGGGGGCAAAACTTGACCTCCTCTTGGGAAATAAGGAAGGGCAGGTGACAGAAGTGTTAGTGAGGGATCACTTTGGGACCAGTGATCATAATTCCATTAGTTTTAAGATAGCTATGGAGAAGGATAGGTCTGGCCCAAAAGTTAAAATTCTAAATTGGGGAAAGGCCAATTTTGATGGTATTAGACAGGAACTTTCAGAAGTTGATTGGGAGAGTCTGTTGGCAGGCAAAGGGACGTCTGGTAAGTGGGAGGCTTTCAAAAGTGTGTTAACTAGGGTTCAGGGTAAGCACATTCCTTATAAAGTGAAGGGCAAGGCTGGTAGAAGTAGGGAACCTTGGATGACTCGGGAGATTGAGGCACTAGTCAAAAAGAAGAAGGAGGCATATGACATGCATAGGCAGCTGGGATCAAGTGGATCCCTTGAAGGGTATAGAGATTGCCGGAGTAGAGTTAAGAGAGAAATCAGGAGGGCAAAAAGGGGATATGAGATTGCTTTGGCAGATCAGGCAAAGGTGAATCCAAAGAGCTTCTACAAATACATAAAGGGCAAAAGGGTAACTAGGGAGAGAGTAGGGCCTCTTAAGGATCAACAAGTTCATCTATGTGCGGAACCACAAGAGATGGGTGAGATCCTGAATGAATATTTCACATCGGTATTTACGGTTGAGAAAGGCATGGATGTTAGGGAACTTGGGGAAATAAATAGTGATGTCTTGAGGAGTGTACATATTACAGAGAGGGAGGTGCTGGAAGTCTTAACGCGCATCAAGGTAGATAAATCTCCGGGACCTGATGAAATGTATCCCAGGACGTTATGGGAGGTTAGGGAGGAAATTGCGGGTCCCCTAGCAGAGATATTTGAATCATCCACCGCTACAGGTGAGGTGCCTGAAGATTGGAGGGTAGCAAATGTTGTGCCTTTGTTTAAGAAGGGCGGCAGGGAAAAGCCTGGGAACTACAGACCAGTGAGCCTGACATCTGTAGTGGGTAAGTTGTTAGAGGGTATTCTGAGGGACAGGATCTACAGGCATTTGGAGAGGCAGGGACTAATTAGGAACAGTCAGCATGGTTTTGTGAGAGGAAAATCATGTCTCACGAATTTGATTGAGTTTTTTGAAGGGGTAACCAAGAAGATAGATGAGGGCTGTGCAGTAGACGTGGTCTACATGGACTTCAGCAAAGCATTTGACAAGGTACCGCATGGTAGGTTGTTACATAAGGTTAAATCTCATGGGATCCAAGGTGAGGTAGCCAATTGGATACAAAATTGGCTTGACGACAGAAGACAGAGGGTGGTTGTCGAGGGTTGTTTTTCAAACTGGATGCCTGTGTCCAGCGGTGTGCCTCAGGGATCGGTGCTGGGTCCGCTGTTATTTGTTATTTATATTAATGATTTGGATGAGAATTTAGGAGGCATGGTTAGTAAGTTTGCAGATGACACCAAGATTGGTGGCATTGTGGACAGTGAAGAAGGTTATCTAGGATTGCAACGGGATCTTGATAAATTGGGCCAGTGGGCCGATGAATGGCAGATGGAGTTTAATTTAGATAAATGTGAGGTAATGCATTTTGGTAGATCGAATCGGGCCAGGACCTACTCCGTTAATGGTAGGGCGTTGGGGAGAGTTATGGAACAAAGAGATCTAGGAGTACAGATTCATAGCTCCTTGAAAGTGGAGTCACAGGTGGATAGGGTGGTGAAGAAGGCATTCAGCATGCTTGGTTTCATTGGTCAGAACATTGAATGCAGGAGTTGGGATGTCTTGTTGAAGTTGTACAGGGCATTGGTGAGGCCACACTTGGAGTACTGTGTACAGTTCTGGTCACCCTATTATAGAAAGGATATTATTAAACTAGAAAGAGTGCAGAAAAGTTTTACTAGGATGCTACCGGGACTTGATGGTTTGACTTACAGGGAGAGGTTAGACAGACTGGGACTTTATTCCCTGGAGAGTAGGAGGTTAAGGGGTGATCTTATAGAAGTCTATAAAATAATGAGGGGCATAGATAAGGTCGATAGTCAAAATCTTTTCCCAAAGGTAGGGGAGTCTATAACGAGGGGGCACAGATTTAAGGTGAGAGGGGAGAGATACAAAAGGATCCAGAGGGGCAATTTTTTCACTCAAAGGGTGGTGAGTGTCTGGAACGAGCTGCCAGAGGCAGTAGTAGAGGCGGGTACAATTTTGTCTTTTAAAAAGCATTTGGACAGTTACATGGTGAAGATGGGTATCGAGGGATATGGGCCAAGTGCAGGCAATTGGGACTAGCTTAGTGGTATAAACTGGGCGACATGGACATGTTGGGCCGAAGGGCCTGTTTCCATGTTGTAACTTCTATGATTCTATGACAGGGAGAGAACCCTCCTGTTTGGCGATTGTTGCGCGGTGTCCGTTCATCCGTTGTCGCAGCGTCTGCATGGTCTCGCCAATGTACCATGCTCTGGGGCATCCTTTCCTGCAACGTATGAGGGAGACAACGTTGACCGAGTCACAGGAGTATGAACCATGCACCTGGTGGTTGGTGTCCTCTCGTGTGATGGTGGTATCTGTGTCGATGATCTGGCATGTCTTGCAGAGGTTACCGTGGCAGGGTTGTGTGGTGTCGTGGACGCTGTTCTCCTGAAAACTGGGTAATTTGCTGCAAACGATGGTCTGTTTGAGGTTGGGTGGCTGTTTAAAGGCGAGCAGCGGAGGTGTGGGGATGGCCATAGCGAGTTGTTCGTCGTCATCGATGACATGTTGAAGGCTGCGGAGAACATGGTATAGTTTCTCCGCTCCGGGGAAGTACTGGACGACGAAGGGTACTCTGTTGGTTGCGTCCCGTGTTGGTCTTCTGAGGAGGTCTGTGCGATTCTTCGCTGTGGCCCGTCGGAACTGTCGATCGACAAGCCGAGCGTCATATCCCGTTCTTCCGAGGGCGTCTTTCAGCGTCTGTACGTGTCCATCGTGTTCCTCCTCGTCTGAGCAGATCCTGTGCATTCGTCGGGCCTGTCCATAGGGGATGGCATCGCTGCTGCAGCCTCAGTACTCAACACCAACAACAGCCAATCTTCAGACGCCATCCTACAACTCATCCGCTTCATCCTGGATCACAATGTCTTCACCTTCGATAACCAGTTCTTTACCCAAACACACGGAACAGCCATGGGGACCAAATTCGCACCCCAATACGCCAACATTTTCATGCACAAGTTCGAGCAGGACTTCTTCACTGCACAGGACCTCCAACCAACACTATACACCAGATACATCGACGACATTTTCTTCCTATGGATCATCGGCGAAGAATCACTGAAGAGACTACACGATAACATCAACAACTTCGATCCCACCATCAAACTCACCATGGACTACTCCTCAGAATCGGTTTCTTTCTTGGACATACAAATCTCCATCAAAGACGGGCAGCTCAGCACCTCACTCTACCGCAAGCCCACAGACAACCTCACGATGCTCCAGTTTTCCAGCTTCCACCCCAACCACGTCAAAGAGGCCATCCCCTATGGACAGGCCCTGGGAATACACAGGGTCTGCTCAGACGAGGAGGAACGCGATGGACACCTACAGACGCTGAAAGACGCCCTCGTAAGAACGGGATATGACGCTCGGCTTGTCGATCGACAGTTCCGACGGGCCACAGTGAAGAATCGCACAGACCTCCTCAGAAGACTAACACAGGACGCAACCAACAGAGTACCCTTCGTCGTCCAGTACTTCCCCGGAGCGGAGAAACTACGCCATGTTCTCCGCAGTCTTCAACATGTCATCGATGACGACGAACACCTCGCAAAGGCCATCCCCACGCCTCCACTACTCGCCTTTAAACAGCCACCCAACCTCAAACAGACCATCGTTCGCAGCAAGTTACCCAGCTTTCAGGAGAACAGCGCCCACGACACCACACAGCCCTGCCACGGTAACCTCTGCAAGACATGCCAGATCATCGACACGGATACCACCATCACACGAGAGGACACCACCCACCAGGTACATGGTTCATACTCCTGTGACTCGGCCAATGTTGTCTCCCTCATACGTTGCAGGAAAGAATGCCCCAGAGCATGGTACATTGGCGAGACCATGCAGACGCTGCGACAACGGAATAACGGACACCGCGCAACAATCGCCAGACAGGAGGGTTCCCTGCCAGTCGGGGAACACTTTAGCAGTCAAGGACATTCAGCCACTGATCTTCGGGTAAGCGTTCTATTAGGCGGCCTTCGAGACACATGACAACGCAAAATCGTCCAGCAGAAGTTGATAGCCAAGTTCCGCACCCATGAGGACGGCCTCAACCGGGATATTGGGTTCATGTCACGCGACACGTAACCCCACCAGCAAAAAAAGGGGAAAAAAAGTTATGTTTTTAATATTCTCTCTCTCTCTGCCATTTGGGTTTCTTTCTGTCTGTCTGTGTAATTGACACAATGTATATCCGGTGTACTGGGACGTGCTGTTCTCCGTGACTGGCCTGTTTGAACAACAACGACACCTTTTGATAGGTGTGATGCTGTCCCAGCCAAGTATAAGATCTGCGATTTGAGAACCTTTGCACTCATTCACCTGACGAAGGGGATAATCTCCGAAAGCTTGTGATTTGAAAATAAATTTGTTGGACTATAACCTGGTGTTGTAAGATTCCTTACACTTGTCCACCCCAGTCCATCACCGGCATCTCCACATCATGATTACAAGGTGGGGTGAACTCAGCACATATCTGAAATTACATTCTGTGCATTTCAAGGTGGGGTGGACTCAGTACAGATCTTAGATTACATGCTGTGCATTACAAGGTGGGGTGTACTCAGTATATATCTTATATTACATTCTGTGCATTACAAGGTGGGGTGGACTCAGTATATATCTTATATTACATTCTGTGCATTACAAGGTGGGGTGGACTCAGTACAGATCTTAGATTACATGCTGTGCATTACAAGGTGGGGTGTACTCAGTACATATCTTCGATTATATCCTGTACAATACAAGGTGGGGTGGACTCAGTACTTATCTTATATTACATTCTGCAGAATACAAGGTGGGGTGGACTCAGTACATTACTTATATTACATTCTGTGCATTACAAGGTGGGGTGGACTCAGTACAGATCTTAGATTACATGCTGTGCATTACAAGGTGGGGTGGACTCAGTACATATCTTCGATTATATCCTGTACAATACAAGGTGGGGTGGACTCAGTACATATCTTATATTACATTCTGTATCATACACGGTGGGGTGGACTCAGTACATATCTTATATTACATTCTGTATAATACAAGGTGGGGTGGACTCAGTCCATATCTTAAATCACATTCTGTATAATAGAGGTGGGTTGGACTCGTGGAGGCGGAATGTGACACTCAGGGGAATATTACACAGAGAGGGAATATTACACGGAGAGGGGAATATTACAGAGAGTGGAATATGACACGGAGATGGAATGTTACACAGAGGGTAATATTACACAGAGGAGAATATTAAAGAGAGGGGAATATTACACGGAGATGGAATATTAAACAGAGGGGAATATTATACAGAGAGAACATATTACAGAGAGGGGGAATATTACACAGAGGGGAATATTACACATAGGGGAATATTACAGAGAGGGGAATATTACACGAAGATGGAATATGACACAGAGGGGGATATAACACAGAGAGGGAATATTACAGAGAGGGGGAATATTACACGGAGAGGGGGAGAGATTGAACGGGGAGGGGGAGAGTTTGAACAGGGAGGGGCGAGCTTCTAATTCAAGCAAGAGAAAACAGTTGAGGGAAAAGCTGTTGACATGTCGCTGACAGCAACTGACAGAACAAAAGTTGCAACATTGTCGAGAGCAGGTGTGTGCGAGGCCCAGGGACAGAAGAGAAAACACACCCAGGGGGAGGGCTGGACGCTGCAGCAAACACTGAGCAGCTCAGACAGGCAGTGCGGCACCGGTTAGGGGCATTCAGAGGAAAGGCAGGGGAGAAATAAGCTGCAGACTTGGATTCGGGAGAGATTCTGTGAAACTGGGGGAGTGTGAGAGAGAGAGAGGGAGAGAGGGAGAGGGAGAGGGAGAGAGAGGGAGAGGGAGAGGGAGGGTGGGGGAGAGAGAGAGGGGGAGAGAGAGAGAGGGGGGAGAGAGAGGGAGAGGGAGGGGGAGAGAGGGAGGGGGAGGGAGAGAGAGAGACGAGAGGGGAGAGAGGGGGAGAGAGAGGTGACAGAGACGGAGTGAGAGGGGGAGAGAGGGAGATGGAGGGAGATGGAGGGTGAGAGAGAGACGAGAGGGGAGAGAGAGGGAGAGAGAGGGAGAGAGAGAGGGGGGAAGAGAGGGAGAGGGAGCGAGAGGGAGGGAGAGGGGGGAGAGGGCGAGAGAGAGGGAGAGAGCAGGAGAGAGAGAGAGGGGGAGGGGAGAGGGAGAGACGAGAGGGGAGAGAGAGGGAGAGAGAGGGAGGGAGAGAGAGAGAGAGTGAGAGGGAGAGGGAGGGAGAGGGAGGGAGAGAGAGAGAGAGTGAGAGAGGGAGTGGGAGGGAGGGAGTTCTGGGCTCTTGCCGTGCCTTTTTAATCCCTTGCTTTTGTATTTTAATCAATTCACTCTCTCTCTCTCTCTCTCTCTCTCTCCCCTCAGGGATCTTTTTAATGAAATGCTGCAAGGAGATGATCCAGAAAGAGACATTTTGTGAGGAGGAGGAGGAGTGGGAGAAATCCTGGGCCAAGAATCGTTCTCTCCGCTGGGGACTGACTGACTGAGACCTTCACCACAGCCTGGACCCGATGGGGAGCACGTGAGTAATGTCTGGGTTGCTCTTGGGTCACTGGGTGCACACTGGAATCACTGGGACATTCAGGGGACACTGGGGGGGGGGTCACTTTGGTATTGAGGGGACACTGGGGGGGTGGGTCACTGGGACATTCAGGGGACACTGGGGGGGGGGTCACTGGGACATTCAGGGGACACTGGGGGGGGGGGGTAACTGGGATATTCAGGGGACACTGGGGGGTGTCAGTGGGACATTCAGGGGACACTGTGGGGGGGTCACAGGGACATTGTTGTGGTAGTTCTTGTTGTTGTGGTGGTGGTCTGCACATCAAGACCGCCAATCTGGCGGTCTTGTTGTGCAGAGAGTCTGTTGGCAGGCAAAGGGACGTCTGGTAAGTGGGAGGCTTTCAAAAGTGTGTTAACCAGGGTTCAGTGTAAGCACATTCCTTATAAAGTGAAGGGCAAGGCTGGTAGAAGTAGGGAACCTTGGATGACTCGGGAGATTGAGGCACTAGTCAAAAATAAGAAGGAGGCATATGACATGCATAGGCAGCTGGGATCAAGTGGATCCCTTGAAGAGTATAGAGATTGCCGGAGTAGAGTTAAGAGAGAAATCAGGAGGGCAAAAAGGGGATATGAGATTGCTTTGGCAGATCAGGCAAAGGTGAATCCAAAGAGCTTCTACAAATACATAAAGGGCAAAAGGGTAACAAGGGAGAGAGTAGGGCCTCTTAAGGATCAACAAGGTCATCTATGTGCGGAACCACAAGAGATGGGTGAGATCCTGAATGAATATTTCACATCGGTATTTACGGTTGAGAAAGGCATGGATGTTAGGGAACTTGGGGAAATAAATAGTGATGTCTTGAGGAGTGTACATATTACAGAGAGGGAGGTGCTGGAAGTCTTAACGCGCATCAAGGTAGATAAATCTCCGGGACCTGATGAAATGTATCCCAGGACGTTATGGGAGGTTAGGGAGGAAATTGCGGGTCCCCTAGCAGAGATATTTGAATCATCCACCGCTACAGGTGAGGTGCCTGAAGATTGGAGGGTAGCAAATGTTGTGCCTTTGTTTAAGAAGGGCGGCAGGGAAAAGCCTGGGAACTACAGACCAGTGAGCCTGACATCTGTAGTGGGTAAGTTGTTAGAGGGTATTCTGAGGGACAGAATCTACAGGCATTTGGAGAGGCAGGGACTAATTAGGAACAGTCAGCATGGTTTTGTGAGAGGAAAATCATGTCTCACGAATTTGATTGAGTTTTTTGAAGGGGTAACCAAGAAGATAGATGAGGGCTGTGCAGTAGACGTGGTCTACATGGACTTCAGCAAAGCATTTGACAAGGTACCGCATGGTAGGTTGTTACATAAGGTTAAATCTCATGGGATCCAAGGTGAGGTAGCCAATTGGATACAAAATTGGCTTGACGACAGAAGACAGAGGGTGGTTGTCGAGGGTTGTTTTTCAAACTGGATGCCTGTGTCCAGCGGTGTGCCTCAGGGATCGGTGCTGGGTCCGCTGTTATTTGTTATTTATATTAATGATTTGGATGAGAATTTAGGAGGCATGGTTAGTAAGTTTGCAGATGACACCAAGATTGGTGGCATTGTGGACAGTGAAGAAGGTTATCTAGGATTGCAACGGGATCTTGATAAATTGGGCCAGTGGGCCGATGAATGGCAGATGGAGTTTAATTTAGATAAATGTGAGGTGATGCATTTTGGTAGATCGAATCGGGCCAGGACCTACTCCGTTAATGGTAGGGCGTTGGGGAGAGTTATAGAACAAATAGATCTAGGAGTACAGGTTCATAGCTCCTTGAAAGTGGAGTCACAGGTGGATAGGGTGGTGAAGAAGGCATTCAGCATGCTTGGTTTCATTGGTCAGAACATTGAATGCAGGAGTTGGGATGTCTTGTTGAAGTTGTACAGGGCATTGGTGAGGCCACACTTGGAGTACTGTGTACAGTTCTGGTCACCCTATTATAGAAAGGATATTATTAAACTAGAAAGAGTGCAGAAAAGATTTACTAGGATGCTACCGGGACTTGATGGTTTGACTTACAGGGAGAGGTTAGACAGACTGGGACTTTATTCCCTGGAGAGTAGGAGGTTAAGGGGTGATCTTATAGAAGTCTATAAAATAATGAGGGGCATAGATAAGGTCGATAGTCAAATTCTTTTCCCAAAGGTAGGGGAGTCTATAACGAGGGGGCACAGATTTAAGGTGAGAGGGGAGAGATACAAAAGGATCCAGAGGGGCAATTTTTTCACTCAAAGGGTGGTGAGTGTCTGGAACGAGCTGCCAGAGGCAGTAGTAGAGGCGGGTACAATTTTGTCTTTTAAAAAGCATTTGGACAGTTACATGGGGAAGATGGGTATCGAGGGATATGGGCCAAGTGCAGGCAATTGGGACTAGCTTAGTGGTATAAACTGGGCGACATGGACATGTTGGGCCGAAGGGCCTGTTTCCATGTTGTAACTTCTATGATTCTATGATTCTATGATCACTCTGGGCTGACTGGGTGCAAGCTGGGAACCCTGGCATCATTCTGGGTTCACTGCGGGATCACTGGGGACACTCCGTTGGCTACTGACCAAGATGGCGGCTGACGCAGCCGCCCTTTTTCCAAAATGTTGGCCTGGCTGTCCTCCATTTTGTCCAAGGTGGTGGCCAAGTTGGTCTCCATTTTGTCCAAGGTGGTGGCGACGCGGGCCTCATTTTCTTCGGCGTGGTAGCCGCGCCGACGGCGCCTTTTTTTAAAATGGTGGTCGCGCTCGCCCCCATTTTGTCCGGGACGGACTCCCCGCTGGCCTCCATTTGGTCCAAGCCCGGCTGCCGTACCTGCAGCCGTGCAGCCACTTTGCGAATACACTCCAAAATATGAAATACATCGTAAATATACAGGTAATATACATATATATTATCAATACGTGTTGTTGTTGTTGTTGGTGGTGGTGGTGGTGGTGGTCTGATGATAAAGACCACCACTCTGGCATCGCTCTGGCATGACTGGGTGCAACCTGGGAACCCTGGCTGCACCCTGGCATCATTCTGGGTTGACTGCGGGATCACTGGGGACACTCGGTTGGCTACTCATTACATATCTGGTGTTCTCATTACATAGCTTATATTACATTCCGGACATTACACAGTGGGGTGGACTCAGTACATATCTTATATTACATTCTGCAAATTACAAGGTGGGTTGGACTCAGTCCATATCTTATATTACATTCTGTACAATACACAGTGGTGTGGACTCAGTCCATATCTTATATTACATTCTGTACAATACAAGGTGGGTTGGACTCAGTCCATATCTTATATTACATTCTGTACAACACAAGGTGGGTTGGACTCAGTGCATATCTTATATTACATTCTGCACATTACACAGTGGGTTGGACTCAGTCCATATCTTATATTACATTCTGTACAATACAAGGTGGGTTGGACTCAGTGCATATCTTATATTACATTCTGTACATTACACAGTGGGGTGGACTCAGTCCATATCTTATATTACATTCTGTACATGACAAGTTGAGGTGGACTCAGTCCATATCTTATATTACTTTCTGGACAATACAAGGTGAGGTGGACTCAGTCCATATCTTATATTACATTCTGCACATTACAAGGTGGGGTGGACTCAGTACATATCTCATATTACATTCTGCACAATAAAAGGTGTGGTCGACTCAGTACATATCTTATATTACATTCTGTACATGACAAGTTGAGGTGGACTCAGTCCATATCTTATATTACTTTCTGGACAATACAAGGTGAGGTGGACTCAGTCCATATCTTGTATTACATTCTGCACATTACAAGTTGAGGTGGACTCAGTACATATCTTATATTACATTCTGTACATTACAAGGTGGGGTCGAATCAGTGCATATCTTATCTTACATTTTGTACATTACAAGTTGAGGTGGACTCAGTCCATATCTTATATTACATTCTGGACAATACAAGGTGAGGTGGACTCAGTCCATATCTTATATTACATTCTGGACAATACAAGGTGAGGTGGACTGAGACCATATCTTATATTACATTCTGGACAATACAAGGTGAGGTGGACTCAGTCCATATCTTATATTACATTCTGCACATTACAAGGTGGGGTGGACTCAGTCCATATCTTATATTACATTCTGTATAATACAAGGTGGGTTGGACTCAGAGAGGCGGAATATTACACAGAGGGGAATATTACACAGAGGGGAATATTACACAGAGAGGGAATATTACAGAGAGTGGGAATATTACAGAGAAGGGGAATATTACACGGAGAGGGGGAGAGATTGAACAGGGAGGGGGAGAGATCGAACAGGGAAGGGGGAGAGATCGAACAGGGAGGGGCGAGCTGCTAATTCAAACAACAGAAAACAGTTGAGGGAAAAGCTGTTGACCTTTCGCTGAGAGCAACTGACAGAACAAAAGTTGCAACAAAGTCCAGAGCAGGTGTGGGCGAGGCCCAGTGACAGAAGAGAAAACACACCCAGGGGGAGGGCTGGACCCTGCAGCAAACACTGAGCAGCTCAGACAGGCAGTGCGGCACCGCATTTTCCAAAATGTTGGCCTGGCTGTCTTCCATTTTGTCCAAGGTGGTGGCCAAGTTGGCCTCCATTTTGTCCAATGAGGTTGTTGTTGGTGGTGGTGGTCTGATGATAAAGGCCGCCACTCTGGCATTACTCTGGCACGACTGGGTGCAACCTGGGAACCCTGGCTGCACCCTGGCATCATTCTGGGTTGACTGCGGGATCACTGGGGACACTCTGTTGGCTACTCATTACATATCTGGTGTTCTCATTACATATCTTATATTACATTCTGGATATTACACAGTGGGGTGGACTCAGCACATATATTATATTACATTCTGCAAATTAAAAGGTGGGTTGGACTCAGTCCATATCTAATATTACATTCTGGACAATACAAGTTGAGTTGGACTCAGTCCATATCTTATATTACATTATGGACAATATAAGGTGAGGTGGACTCAGTCCATATCTTATATTACATTATGTACATTGCAAGGTGTGGTGGACTCAGCACATATCTTATATTACATTCTGTACATTACAAGTTGAGGTGGACTCAGTCCACATCTTATATTACATTCTGGACAATACAAGGTGAGATGGACTCAGTACATATCTTATATTACATTCTGTATAATACAAGGTGGGTTGGACTCAGAGAGGCGGAATATTACACAGAGGGGAATATTACACAGAGTGGAATATTACACAGAGAGGGAATATTACAGAGAGAGGGAATATTACAGAGAAGGGGATATTACACGGAGAGGGGGAGAGGTTGAACAGGGTTGGGGGAGAGATTGAACATGGAGGGGGGAGCTGCTAATTCAAACAAGAGGAAACAGTTGAGGGAAAATCTGTTGACCTTTCGCTGAGAGCAACTGACAGAACAAAAGTTGCAACAAATTCCAAAGCAGGTGTGGGCGAGGCCCAGGGACAGAAGAGAAAACACACCCAGGGGGAGGGCTGGACCCTGCAGCAAACACTGAGCAGCTCAGACAGGCAGTGCGGCACCGGTTAGAGGCATTCAGAGGAAAGGCAGGGGAGAAACAAGCTGCAGACTTGGATTAGGGAGAGATTCTGTGCAACTGCGGGAGTGTGAGAGAAAGAGAGGGAGAGAGGGAGAGAGAGAGGTGGTGAGAGAGAGGTAGAGGGAGAGAGAGAGAGAGGGGGAGTGAGAGAGAGGGAGAGGGAGAGAGAGAGAGAGAGAGGAAGAGGGAGAGAGGAGAGGGAGAGAGAGAGGGAGAGGGAGAGAGAGAGAGGGAGGAGGAGAGAGGAGAGGGAGAGAGAGAGAGAGAGAGAGGGAGAGGTAGAGAGAGAGAGGGAGGGAGAGGGAGAGAGAGAGGGGGAGGGAGAGAGAGAGAGAGGGGGAGAGAGAGAGAGGGGGAGTGAGAGAGAGGGAGAGGGAGAGAGAGAGAGAGAGAGGGAGAGGGGGAGAGGAGAGGGAGGGAGAGAGATAGAGGGAGAGGGAGAGAGAGGCAGGGAGAGGGAGAGAGGGAGGGGGAGAGAGAGAGAGAGAGGGGGAGAGAGAGAGGAGAGGGAGGGAGAGAGAGAGAGGGAGAGAGAGAGAGAGAGAGAGGGGGAGAGAGAGTGAGAGGGGGGAGAGAGAGAGAGGAAGGGAGAGAGAGAGACGAGAGGGGAGAGCGAGTGAGAGAGGGGGGAGAGAGAGGGAGAGGGAGGGAGAGGGTGAGAGAGAGAGGTGGAGAAAGAGAGGGGGGAGAGAGAGAGAGAGTGAGAGGGAGATGGAGGAAGGGAGTTCTGGGCTCTTGCTGTGCCTTTTTAATCCCTTGCTTTTGTATTTTAATCAATTCCCTCTCTCTCTCTCTCCCCTCAGGAATCTTTTTGATGAAATGCTGCAAGGAGATGATCCAGAAAGAGACATTTTGTGAGGAGGAGGAGGAGTGGGAGAAATCCTGGGCCAAGCATCGTTCTCTCCGCTGGGGACGGACTGACTGAGACCTTCACCACAGCCTGGACCCGATGGGGAGCACGTGAGTAATGTCTGGGTTACTCTGGGGTCACTGGGTTCACACTGGAATCACTGCGATATTCAGGGGACACTGGGGTGTCACTGGGATATTCAGGGAACACTGCGGGGGGGTCACTGGGATATTCAGCGGACAATGGGGGGGGTCACTGGGATATTCAGGGGACACTGGGGGGGGGTCACTCGGATATTCAGGGGACACTGGGGGCGTCACTGGGATATTCAGGAGACACTGGGGGGGGGGTCACTGGGACATTCAGGGGACACTGGGGGTGTCACTGGTCTATTCAGTGGACACTGGGGGTGGTCACTGGGACATTCAGGGGACACTGGGGGGGTCACTGGTATATTCAGTGGACACTGGGGATGGTCACTGGGACATTCAGGGGACACTGGGGGGGTTCACTGGGATATTCAGGGGACACTGGGGGGGTCAATGGGATATTCAGGGGACACTGGCGGGGTCACTGGGATATTCAGCGGACACTGGGGGATCACTGGGATATTCAGGGGACACTGGGGGTGTCACTGGGATTTTCAGGGGACACTGGGGGGGGTCAATGGGACATTCAGGGGACACTGGGGGGGGGGGGGTCACTGGGACATTCAGGGGACACTGGGGGGGTCACGGGGACATTGGTATGGTCGTTCTTGTTGTAGTCGTGGTGGTCTGAACATCAAAACCACCACTCTGGCATCACTCTGGCATTACTGGGTGCACCCTGGCATCACTCTGGGTTGATTGTGGGATCACCGGGGACACTCTGTTGGCTGCTTGCCGCCATCTGACCAAGATGGCAGCGGCACAGCCGGCTTTTTTCCAAAAGGTTGATCTGGCTGTCCTCCATTTTGTCCAAGGTGTCCTTTCGGAACATCAGAGATAACGGTGATAGGGTGGGGAGAGAAGCTTCTCCTGGCTCTGATCAGATAGGAGAGTGGAACCAAGTGAAGGGAGTCCCAGCAAAAGAGGTCAGTGTCTGATGAATGAGGAGTTCATTGGTGGGTTGTCTGCAGGTGTGGAGATGGGGAGGGTTGGGCCATGGAGGGATTTAAACCTCAGGATGTGAATTTTAAATTTAAGGGATATGTAACTCGGAGCCAGTGAGGGTCTGTGAGGCCGAGCAGGACCTGGTGCTGGTTGGACACGGATTACCCAGTTTTGGACGAGCTCACGTTTATGGAAGGTGGAGTTTGGGTGGCCGGTCATGAGTGCATTGGAGGAATGGAGTCTGGAGGGGACAGAGGCATTGATGAGGGTTACAATGGCAATGGGCTGAGGAAGGAATGGAGGCGGGTGAGGGAATCACGGGGCCTTTGTGATGGAGGTCAAATCGCGTCATGAGCTCAGCTCGGTGTGACACGGGACCAATTTTACTGGAGCCGTTAACCAATGTAGAATAAACGGGTAAATATCTGCAGTAAAATAGCGGAGAGAGGAATGTCAATGGGACACGTTCAGTGTCCGTCCCCTAATATCACCCACAGTCATTTCTAGGCTGCAATCCTCAACCTGCCCTTTAACTGTCCTCGTGTCAGAGACTCACAATTCATATTTTAACTGGGAAACTGCAGGAACAGAGTGAAACGGGTCTGCTCGTGTCCCTGGATTCAGTGCACACTGCGGAGACATCTGTCTAAATTATAAATGAAACACCAGGAGTGAACATGGTCAATATAATTATATAAAAGCTGTAAATGAAGCCGTTTATTATTGTTGGATCAGTCCTGTATGAGAACAGATTTAAACTTCATTCCTGAGAGAGGTCTAATTATGTAATATCGTGGACTTTGAGATGTTTGTGTTTTATTCACCACATTATTTACAGCGGAGTCAAAACTTCAGATGTAATATGTTTGTTAAACTGACTGTTACTAATAGCAATGGTCAGGAGTATAACCGTGTCAGTGGAGACTTATCCCCTGTATAAATCAGGGCTTGTTGGAATGGATCAGCTCAGAGTGCCTGCTGGAGCTGTGGTTTCCAGGGTAACAGAAGTCAGTGCTTCTCACAGAAATGGGATATTCAGTAATCGATCAGATAGAACTTATTTATTATCCTGTTCTTGCAGCCATTGGAGTTCCAGGTAAACTGTTATCTCATCTGTTAATGGTGTAAATCGGTGTTAACTCTGCTGCTGTACTTGGCAAATTGTTTTTTGTCCCTACATATTTTACACAGTCACTTGTTCTGTTGTATTGGTTGAATGATGGAATGTGTTAAGTCTCTGCTCTTTCGGTATTGAGGCGCTGCATTATATCTGTCATGAATTTGTCTATCCAACCATGGCATTGTTACTGGATTATTTTCTGTACTGAATGTATTGGGCTAAGAGTTGGTATCAGACCATCAGGAGATGATAACAGTTTCTTGTTGTGGAACGAACCTGTCCTGGAATATGTTTTCATCAATGTGTTTTCAGTGATTGATAATGAGACAGCTCACGGTCTCAGTGTTACAAGGAGGCAGTTCAGTGTCCTCCCTCCTCAATAACATGCTTCAGTTTAACTGGGATTTCAATGTATTTATTGGTGATCACTGTTATGAAATATTATTTCATTATGTGTGTATCTGACGCCGCTTCAGATGTCTGGTTACTGAACTGGGTTCACTGCTGAATCTTTCACATCTCCTTCTCTGCTTCACTGTGGATGAAGTCACTGACTGTCACTGGACTTCACTGTAAAATGAAATGTTTTGATGTTTTGTGGTCTCAATTTGTACTGTCCCTGTTGGAATCAGCAGCCCTTCTATGTACCTGTAGGTTATAAGTATGATGTTGGCGTTTTGATAATTGAACAGTCCCGCCATCTATCCCTTTACTTTATAATTACTGGAGAAGGAATCTCAATTATTGTGAGATCTGCCTGGGAGAGGGATTCGATTCTGTTTATTCCATGATTTGTAGATGAAGTGAACAGTGTAGGTGAACAGGTGGAGGATTGGGTGATCTGTAGAAACATTAAACTAGTCCACAGAGGCTTCACTATTTAACAAACTAACACTGAGAATAGGATCGGTGGAACACGGGGCTGGTTAACAGAATGCAGGCACAGGATGATAGGATTTAATCGGATATGAAAATGGACTTGAGAAAGAGAGTAGAGTGAGTGATAGAGAGGGCGACTGAGAGGGAAGCAAGAGGCTGTGGTGTGAATAATTCATCAGAATGAACTGCTGAAACTTCCAGTACAATTAAACATAGAAAATGTGATTTGAAGGTGTTATTATGATGTGGTCAGATTGGGTGAGTTTTTATTGTGGGACTCGCTCCTCATGTTTATATCCCTGTCAGGTCCTCAGTCTGTTTTTGTGAATGTTCCTTGTTTTCCAACTTAACACTAAACATAATTAAAATTTACTTCAAGAATAGAATCAGAAATTTCTTGATTGTTATCAATTATTCGGAAACAGTATTTTTCAAGCTCGGATAAGTTCAATAACAACATGATTAATTTTATTAATACTTTTCATTTTAAGTTTCATTGAATTTGCAAATTACATTTATTAAACACATTTTGTGCCAAACACAGGTTCCCTGACACCAATAACTACAGAATTGAACTGTTAAATGTAATTGTTGGATTGTGTACAGTCTCTCCCTGTGAATCCCAGCCTCTGCTCACACTACAATGAATCCTCTGTCTCGTCGGTTCCTTCAGTTTGTCCGTTCTCCCAAACCATCTACTCCTGACTCCTCTCCAGCTCCGACACGTTCATGTACACTACTCTTTTCATTGACTCCCTCCCAATCTGACTCACTGTCGACTCTCTTAACCCAGAGCAACACACAAGCTGCACCTCCCCGTCTCCTCACCTTCCTGACCCTTCCCTCTCCCGTCCATCTGGAGCCCAAATCCGTCTTTAATCCACTGGGCTCCCGGTGTGTAAAACCCCAGCTCCCTTCTCCACCGGCACTACGCCCTCACTCAGCCCTTCCAGTGGATCCGGTGCTCACTTTATTCACTTTCTCTATCCATCTCCCAATTAATTATTGATCATTGTGTTTAAAAACATATCTCTGCCCGAAAGCGCTGTCCAGGTCAATCAATCACTTTCCACCCTTCGATGCAACAACGAAGCTGGAAATTTCACCCCAGATCCTCTCAAATTGCTGCTTTGTCTCCAGGTCTGATCAGTAATTTCTCTGCTTCCTTTTCTCTCTCTTACAGTTAACTTGGTGGCGATTGTGATCCTGTCCCGAGGAAAGTGCGGTCTCTCCAAATGTATCAGTGTCTACCTGGTGGGAATGGCAGTGGCCGATCTCATGGTCATTATCAATGATCCGATATTGATAGCGATTAATGCGATGTATCTCCCACTGTCATTCCTGGACATTACTCCCGTGTGCAGTTTTATTAGATTCTTGAGTGGTGCAGCCACGGATGTTTCTGTCTGGCTCACGGTCGCTTTCACCTTTGATCGATTTGTGGCCATTTGTTGTGAGAAGCTGAAAACTAAATATTGCACCGAGAGAACGGCGGCTGTGGTTCTGGGAACAGTGAGTGTGCTGGGCTGTTTGGTGAATATCCACTGGAACATTTTATATGATCCTTACATTATAATTAATGATGTTCCCTGGTTTTGTGAAATTAAACCGAGCTTCCGTACTTCCCCCGCATGGTCCGCATTTGACATATTTCACCGCATTTTAACCCCTTGTGTCCCGGTCTGTCTGATTTTGCTGTTCAATGTTCTGACAGTCAGGCGTATTTTAGTGTCCAGTCGAGTCCGCAGGGGACTCCGGGGCCGCAGTAATGGAGAGAATCGGAGTGATCCAGAGATGGAGAACCGAAAGAAATCCATCATTTTACTCTTCAGTATATCGGGCAGTTTTATACTGTTGTGGCTGACACGGGTTGTCTTTTCCATTTATCTCCGAATTGCAGACATTCGGACTTTTTACTCCTACTCTGACCCTCGTTATATCACTCAACACGCAGGGACCATGCTGCAGCTTCTCAGTTCCTGCACAAACACGTGTATTTATGTCCTGACCCAGACTAAATTCAGAGAGGAGCTGAAGAACGCGGTGAAATACCCACTCAATCTAATTGTTAAATTAGTGAAATCATAAAAAGAACAGAAGGGTTTCAAGCACTAGAACCAAATCCCATTTCATACTCCATCCCTACACTTCCCGGGGGATGGAAAGTACATTTTATATTAGCAGCACAGAGTCCTGAAATGATCTTAAATCTGATTCTGAGATTATATTTTATTGATAATCTGACCTATTGTGGCGGGATTTGCTTTGCAGATGATCCGTGAATTGTTGCTCAAAATAGCGGCGCTAAAGAGCTCAGCTGGACTTTAATTAACTGACCGCAAGACAAAATGGGCAAAGCTGGAAATCAAAGTCACTTCTGTGGACCTGATCAGGATGTGTGTACTTCAGATAAATGGTGAGAGAGAGGGAGAGAGGATGGGAGAGAGAGAGGGGAGACAGAGAGAGGGACAGAGAGAGAGAGGGGAGGGGGAGAACGGGAGAGAGAGAGAGAGTGAGAAAGAGGGAGTGGGGGAGCGAGAAAGAGCGAGATAAAGGGCGAGGCAATTAGAGTGAGACAGAGACATAGAGAGGGAGACAGAGAGAATGAGAGAGGGAGAGGCAGAGACAAAGAGAGAGTTGGAGAGAGACAGGGAGAGAGAGACAGAGAAAGAGAGACAAGGTGAAGAGAGAGGGAGAGAGAGAGGGAATGAAAGAAGGAGAGGCAGAGAGACAGAGAGGGAGATATAGAGAGAGGGAAGCGAGGGAAAGAGAGAGACAGAGAGAGAGAGACAGAGAGAGTGGCACATAGAGAGGCCGAGAGAGAGAGAGAGAGACCAGGAGAAAGACACAGAGAGAGGGAGAGACAGAGAGGGCAGGGAGAGACAGAGAGGGCAGAGAGAGGGAGAGAAAGAGACAGAAAGAGAGGCAGAGGGAGAGAGACGAGAGACAGAGAGAGGGACAGACAGAGAGAGAACCCAAGGACAAAATAAATGTACCACTGAGAAAACTGCAGAAATAAAGAGGGGCAGAGACAGATATACTCAGAGACGGAGAGAAATAAGGAGTAAGTTATTAAGACAAGAGTGAACAATAAAGAGAGAAAGAAATCATATCGATATATATATTTCTATATATATATATACACACACACATAATGAGAGAGAGAGGCACTGCCAAATGATTACGAAGTGAGAGGAGTGGAGAGGTAAACAGACAGATGAAATCAATTCAAAATAACTAGAGACTGAGAGAGAGTCAGAGCAGGAGAGTGTCAGACATAAAACGACAAAGAGAAAGAGAAAAAGAGATACAGAAAGCAGGGAGAAAATAGAAAAGTGGAGAGAGGAGGAGAAATACAAATATTTAAACAGAGACTGAGAAAGATGGAATGAAATACAGAAACAGATTCAAAGAAGAGTTCGAGAAGTCAAATAGAAACAGAGAGAAAGAAGTAGGCAGAAGTAGAGCTGCAGAGATTGAGAAGCAAACAGAATGATATAAAGACAGATGGAAAGGGAAGGAGGAAGAGACAGATAGAAAGAAGGAAAAGGGAAAAGTAGATCCACAGAGAGAAACAATGAGAGAGGTGATGCCTGGAGGCTGCACAATAAAGTCACTCAGCCTTGTGTACCTGACCCTGACCATTACTTACTGCAGGAGTTTCCCAGCTGCTCCTAGTCGTAAACATTCATCTGATAAACGAAAGCCTGAGACTAAATCCGCTTCAGCATGTCTGAAGGAAAAGAACGATTAAAAGGAGGAAGGGCTGTTGGAAGGATTGTTAATGACACTTGTGAAAGACCACACAGCAGAGGATAGATCACCATAGCAATAATAACGATTCCAGGAGGGCGAGAGGTGGTTTGAACTCCTGCTGGCTTGATTTGGCTACGTTGTGGACACTGAGAGAAAACAAGTGAAGTGTCAATCAATCATGGGTTGTATTTGTAGGAACCTATTTTTGATAAGCTAACGTCCCAGAGGTGTGGTTCTATGTTATAAAGAAGCTGGGCAGAAGTTGAGTGGGGAGAGACGCAGATCCACCACTGCTGCTCCAACCTCACCTTTCACTTCCTGTCAGCAGCACCTCACCTGGAATCTTCCTGACTGCTCGCTACCTCCCAGCTTGATGCCTCGATGCTGGTTTACAGATTGCCTGTGAAGCAGATGACCTGGATGCCAGGGTGAGACAGGCTACACTACAACGGTATCCATCAAAACGCCTGGAATCTTCCAGGCAAGCTTGAGTCAACCATGAGGATATAACTTTCGTTATCAGCTTAGTCGAAGATGGACATTGGATTTCCAAACGGTTATGCATTTTGGGAATTCAGAATGTGTTGTTTTATTGGTGTTAAAGCAATTCTAAATCGGGTATAATCCCCAGATGTTGATTAAATTCTAATGTAAATTTTTCTAGTGTATTAAGAATAATAAATGATTGTTTTGTTCATAAAGCCATGGTTTGTGCCTGAAGTTTCTTTAGGATAAAGAGCCCATTATTTAAACATAAATTTTAACCTTTTGGAGATAAAAAGTCATTGCCCCAAATTAAAGTGTAAAATCACTTTGCACCTTTTTGCTCCTCCATCTGTACCATGTGTCACTTTCCCAGTGAGCTGCTGGATTCTGTAATAAATCACAATGTACTCTTACCCCTTCTGCTGTGTTACTAAACTGGACAGGGTCCCGCAGCACTCTCCTGTTCTGTTACTCTTACATGCACTGTTATTGTTTCAGATTAAAGAAAAATATGAATAATAGAGAAATGAACCAAATCCGAGATCAGAACTGCATTCAGATTGAGTCTGATTTATTTAATAGAAGCTAGAATTGCAAACACTCCACAAAATGGCTCATTTGACGTTTCCTCCGAATGTTTAGTCTCTCCTTCTCCAGAAGCATTACGTCCAAATAACCAAATGTTATTCCATTTTTTTGCAGAAGTTCACATTTTGGTCCTTGATTTCCTCGCTGCTCCTCTGTCTTTGTGTTAAACACCAGCTGGTGCCAGTCTCACTCAGTTTGTATCTTTAACTATAGTTCAACAGTGATTTAACAGAAACAGCAAATGAACCCTCCCCGTGTCTCTCACCACAGCTCGCTTCACCTTGCCCCTCAGTAAGATGGCTGCCTTATTGGCAGCCATTAGATTTCAGGAGCAAGGTGGTCATTTTGCTTCATGGCGGCCAATTTGTGCAATATGACCATCTTGTCCCCTCAGTAATTTGGCCGCCTTGCCCCTCAGTTAAATGGCAGCCTTGCCCCTCAGTAAGATGTCCAGCTTGCCCCTCAGTATGATGTCCAGCTTGCCCCTCAGTATGATGTCCGCCTTGCCCCTCAGTTAAATGGCATCCTTGCCCCTCAGTAAGATGTCCAGCTTGCCCCTCAGTCAGATGACTGCCTTACTGGTGTCCATTTTGTTTCAGGTTCATGACATTGAAGTTGTTGTTCATAGATTTAAGGTTTCATGGTAACTATGGCACAAGAGGAGCCCTTTCGCCCCACTGTACCTGTGCCAGCTCTTTGAAAGGGCTGTCCAATTCGTCCTATTTCCCCCTTTGCTTTTTCCCCTCCTTTATGGAGGCTTTGTAATAGTAGTTGTATTATGCAAGTACATATATATATATATATGTAATAATGCAAATTGATGTTGTAGTCGTTGCTGTAAGATATACAAGTTGTTGTCGATAAAGATTGTCTCTCAATCTTTTACGACTTAGATTTTTCTCCTTTATAAACTGGGCTTTGTTTCTGTGTAAATGAATGTTGCTGAGAGATTGTCCCTGTAACTCAGTGAGGGATCATGCTGTGTGTTAGGTTTTTTAAAAAACGTTTTGCTTTGGCTCTTTTAAATGCAATGAATTTGTTTGAACTCTTTGGCTGATTGGAAAAAGCCACAAACTGTAAGTTGACCACAAACTACAGGCTTTCTCTCCACAGGGCACTGACCGAGGCCTTTAACACAGGCTGCACCCAATGAGACTCACGTGAGTTTTGTTTGGGTCACTGTGGGATCAATGGGAGCACTGTGGGGTCACAGGTTGCTGTGGGATCACTGGGACACTGCAGGTTCATTGGGGTATTTTTGGATCACTGGGACACTGTGGGATCAGTGGGATCACTTTGAGAGAACTGGGGCACTTTGGGATCACTGAGACACTTTGGATCACTGCGGCAATATCACTGGGTGCACTGTAGGATCACTGGGTCACGCTGCGATCACTGTGGGATCACTGGGTGCACTGTGGATCATTGGGACACTGTGCATGACTGAGGCACTATCACAAATGCACTGTGGTATCAATGGGTCACTCTGCAATCACTGTGGGATCACTGGATGCACTTGAGATCACTGGGACACTGTGGATCAATGGGGCACTATCACTGGGTGCACTGTGGGATCACTTGGTCACTGTGGGATATTTAATTATCCAAATGGGCCGAATGGCCTGTTTCGGTGACGTGCGGAATTCTATGTAATATTTATATAAAGATATATTGTATTGTATTTTATGTTTAAAAAGTAGCTGTTGTAAAGCAGAAATAGTAGTCGGGCCGAATGGACACTGTACTGTGCTGTACTGTACATTCGATGTTAAATACATATACGTAGAATATTAGATTATGTATTGTATTATATTTTCTACTCCAGAAGTTGTTGTCAAATAAGAAATTCAGGGGAACTTCATTATCCAGATGGGCTGAATGGCCTGTTTCTGTGTCGTGCTGTATTCTATGTAAAATATATATAAAGAAATGTACGGGGTTAAATTCGATAACCCCCAGAATCCGGGCGCGGGGGTCGATTAACCCCTGAGTGATTAACCTGCACCCGGTCATTGAGATGCAGACAGTCCGTGAGATTGGTGCTGCCTGGTGATTAACCTGATTCCTGCGAGCAGTCAGGCCTGGCTGCGCTGTTGAACGGCCACTCACCAGCAGGACGGGGGGTGGGGGGCTATATTGTGTGAGTGCTTCGCACCTCTGAAAGGCAGCCTGCACCTCTTGAAGGCAGGTTGCCCCTCTGAAAAGCAGCCTGCACCTCTTGAAGGCAGGTTGCCCCTCTGAAAAGCAGCCTTCACCTCACAAAGTCAAACATTTGATTCAGATACAAACCTCCGTGGTCATTTCTTCTCGTACAGTTTTGATTGACAGCTTCTTTTGAATTAAACAGACCATTGCTTAAAATGACTGGCTCCCAGTCACTGTTTTGAAGCCATTTATCAGCCTGTCTTTTTCAAACTGGTGAGTCTGTTTGGAATCTCTGAGAATGTTAATCAAGTCGACAGTTTCCATAGTTTGTGAGAAAAAGACAACAAAGAACCAGGATGTTCAAAGGTTCGGTCACAGTTTCGTATAGTATTTGTGAATTATTTATTATTTTCTTTTCCAATAAGGATCTGGTTGATCTTTACTGTAAAACTGTTGTCTTACTTCTCCTATTTGTTTGTTCTCTTACTGTTTCATCAATTTGTTTGTCAGTTAAAGTCTAAAACAAGGCCTAGTTTAGTGTGAATCTGTCACCCTCTGAAGAGCAGGAACTATTAGGCACTGGATAGAACGAGTGGCTGAGATAATCTGAAGGGGTTTCACTGTTCATTACCTGGAGCCCTTCAAATGTTACATTGATATCAGGACAAGCGGAAACACTGAGACATTGGGAGTGAAGCCTCACCTCACAGAGGAGCTGCTTTTTCAAGTTTAGAAATACAGCTGATTTTAAATCAGCAAAATTTCACTTCATTAAAGTAGACAAAAAGGCAACTTTCTCTGAACTGTCTCCACTATCTGAAAAACACGGACATTTTACTGATCGGGGAATAATGATCTTGTTCAAACTGTACAAAATAAAAATCAGTTGTAATCTATTTAAAATAACGATCTGATATAAAGCATTCTCCAACCAAACAAAAAAAACGAAGCATTCCCAGGACATTGAGAGGTTATGTGAGTGGGCAAAACTGTGGTCAATGGCGTTCAATGTGGGGAAATGTGAGGTCATCCAATTCGGATCTAAGAAAGATAGATCAGAGAGATTTCTAAATGATGAGGAGCTCGGAACTGTGGAGGAGCAGAGAGATTTAGGGGTCCAAGTACAGAAATCATTAAAGGCTAGTGGACAGTCACAAAAATAATTAAAAAGGCTAATAGAATGTCGGCCTTTATTTCCAGAGGGCTGGAATATAAAGGGGTGGAAGTTATGTTCCAGCTGTACAGAGCTCTGGTTAGAGCCCATCTGGAGGACTGCATTCAGTTCTGGGCACTGACCCTCAGGAAGGATATATTGGCCTTGGAGGGGGTGCAGCTTGGATTCACCAGAATGATATCGGGGCTTAAAGGGTTAAATTATGAGGCCAGGTTGCACAGACTGGGCTTGTATTCCCCTGAATATAGAAGATTACAGGGTGATCTAATTGAGGTGTTTAAGATGATTAAAGGAGTTGATAGGGTGGATAGAGAGAAACGACTTCCTCTGGTGGGGAATCCAGAACAAGGGGGCAGAACCTTATCATTAGAGCTAAGCCGTTCAGGGGTGATGTCAGGAAACACTTCTTCACAAAAAGTGTAATGGAAATCTGGAACTCTCTCCAACAAAAGTCTGTTGAAGCTGGGGGTCAATTGAAAGTTTCAAAAATGCGATTGATAGATTTTTTGTCAGGGCAGGGTATTAAGGGTTACGGAATTAAGGAGGGTAGATGGAGTTAAGATGCAGATCAGCCGTTATCTGATTGAATGGTGGAGCAGGCTCGAGTTGCTGTGTAACAGGCTCGAGGGGCTGAATGACCTCCTCCAATTCATGTGCAACTCGTTTGAGGGGCTCAATAGCCTCCTCCTGTTCTCACTTAACAGGCTCGAGGAGCGGAATGTCCTCCAGTTCCTGTATAACAGGCTCGATGGGCTGAATGGCCTCCTCCTGATACTATCTAACAGGCTTGTGGGGCTGATTGGCCTCCTCTTCTTGAGTATCAGGCTGGACGGTTTGAATGTCCACCTCTTGTTGCTATCTCACAGACCTGAGGTGTCGATTGGCCTGCTCTTCGTGTGTAACAGGCTCGGCGGGCGAAATGGCATCGTCTTGTTCCAGTGTCGTCGGCTTGAGGGGCTGCATGGCCTCCAGTTCCTGTATAACAGGCTATATGGTCTGAAAATCCTCATCCTGTTCCTATCTAACAGGCTTGAGGGGTTGAATGGCCTCCTGTTGCTGTGCAACAGGCTCGAAGGGCTCATTGTCCTCCTGCTCTTCCTGTCTAACAGCCTTGAAGTGCTTGCCGCCAATTCTTTCAAGATGGACGCCGTACATACTGCCATTTTGTCAAATATGTCTGCCGTACGTGCCACCACGCCATCCATGTGCTGATATATATATATATATGATACATATCTTATAAATGCAAGTTGTTGTTTTAATAGTAGTTGTTGTGGTGGTGGTCTGAATATAAAGACTGCCACTCACGGATCACTTGGGTGATTGGATGCACTCTGGGATCACTGGTGCACTCTGGATTCAATCTGTGGTGACTGGGTGCACTCTGGGATCACTGTGGGTTCACTGGAACATTCTGGGATCACTGTGGGTTCACTGGAACATTCTGGGATCACTGTGGGTTTGCTGGAACATTCTGGGAGCACTGTGGTATCACTGGAACATTCTGGGATCACTGTGGTATCACTGGAACATTCTGGGATCACTGTGGTATCACTGGAAGATTCTGGGATCACTGTGGTATCACTGGAACATTCTGGGATCACTGTGGGTTCACTGGAACATTCTGGGATCACTGTGGGTTCACTGGAACATTCTGGGATCACTGTGGTATCACTGGAACATTCTGGGATCACTGTGGTATCACTGGAACATTCTGGGATCACTGTGGTATCACTGGAACATTCTGGGATCACTGTGGTATCACTGGAACATTCTGGGATCACTGTGGGTTCACTGGAACATTCTGGGATCACTGTGGTATCACTGGAACATTCTGGGATCACTGTGGTATCACTGGAACATTCTGGGATCACTGTGGTATCACTGGAACATTCTGGGATCACTGTGGTATCACTGGAACATTCTGGGATCACTGTGGTATCACTGGAACATTCTGGGATTACTGTGGGTTCACTGGAACATTCTGGGATCACTGTGGGTTTGCAGGAACATTCTGGGATCACTGTGGTATCACTGGAACATTCTGGGATCACTGTGGTATCACTGGAACATTCTGGGATCACTGTGGTATCACTGGAACATTCTGGGATCACTTTGGGTTCACTGGAACATTCTGGGATCACTGTGGTATCACTGGAACATTCTGGGATCACTGTGGTATCACTGGAACATTCTGGGATCACTGTGGTATCACTGGAACATTCTGGGATCACTGTGGTATCACTGGAACATTCTGGGATCACTGTGGTATCTCTGGAACATTCTGGGATCACTGTGGGTTCACTGGAACATTCTGGGATCACTGTGGGTTCACTGGAACATTCTGGGATCACTGTGGTATCACTGGAACATTCTGGGATCACTGTGGTATCACTGGAACATTCTGGGATCACTGTGGTATCACTGGAACATTCTGGGATCACTGTGGTATCACTGGAACATTCTGGGATCACTGTGGTATCACTGGAACATTCTGGGATCACTGTGGGTTCACTGGAACATTCTGGGATCACTGTGGTATCACTGGAACATTCTGGGATCACTGTGGGTTCACTGGAACATTCTGGGATCACTGTGGTATCACTGGAACATTCTGGGATCACTGTGGTATCACTGGAACATTCTGGGATCACTGTGGTATCACTGGAACATTCTGGGATCACTGTGGGTTCACTGGAACATTCTGGGATCACTGTGGTATCACTGGAACATTCTGGGATCACTGTGGGTTCACTGGAACATTCTGGGATCACTGTGGTATCACTGGAACATTCTGGGATCACTGTGGTATCACTGGAACATTCTGGGATCACTGTGGTATCACTGGAACATTCTGGGATCACTGTGGGTTCACTGGAACATTCTGGGATCACTGTGGGTTCACTGGAACATTCTGGGATCACTGTGGTATCACTGGAACATTCTGGGATCACTGTGGGTTCACTGGAACATTCTGGGATCACTGTGGTATCACTGGAACATTCTGGGATCACTGTGGTATCACTGGAACATTCTGGGATCACTGTGGTATCACTGGAACATTCTGGGATCACTGTGGTATCACTGGAACATTCTGGGATCACTGTGGTATCACTGGAACATTCTGGGATCACTGTGGGTTCACTGGAACATTCTGAGATCACTGTGGTATCACTGGAACATTCTGGGATCACTGTGGGTTCACTGTAACATTCTGGGATCACTGTGGTATCACTGGAACATTCTGGGATCACTGTGGTATCACTGGAACATTCTGGGATCACTGTGGTATCACTGGAACATTCTGGGATCACTGTGGTATCACTGGAACATTCTGGGATCACTGTGGGTTCACTGGAACATTCTGGGATCACTGTGGTATCACTGGAACATTCTGGGATCACTGTGGTATCACTGGAACATTCTGGGATCACTGTGGGTTCACTGGAACATTCTGGGATCACTGTGGTATCACTGGAACATTGTGGGATCACTGTGGTATCACTGGAACATTCTGGGATCACTGTGGTATCACTGGAACATTCTGGGATCACTGTGGTATCACTGGAACATTCTGGGATCACTGTGGTATCACTGGAACATTCTGGGATCACTGTGGGTTCACTGGAACATTCTGGGATCACTGTGGTATCACTGGAACATTCTGGGATCACTGTGGGTTCACTGGAACATTCTGGGATCACTGTGGTATCACTGGAACATTCTGGGATCACTGTGGTATCACTGGAACATTCTGGGATCACTGTGGTATCACTGGAACATTCTGGGATCACTGTGGGTTCACTGGAACATTCTGGGATCACTGTGGTATCACTGGAACATTCTGGGATCACTGTGGGTTCACTGGAACATTCTGGGATCACTGTGGTATCACTGGAACATTCTGGGATCACTGTGGTATCACTGGAACATTCTGGGATCACTGTGGTATCACTGGAACATTCTGGGATCACTGTGGGTTTGCTGGAACATTCTGGGAGCACTGTGGTATCACTGGAACATTCTGGGATCACTGTGGTATCACTGGAACATTCTGGGATCACTGTGGTATCACTGGAAGATTCTGGGATCACTGTGGTATCACTGGAACATTCTGGGATCACTGTGGGTTCACTGGAACATTCTGGGATCACTGTGGGTTCACTGGAACATTCTGGGATCACTGTGGTATCACTGGAACATTCTGGGATCACTGTGGTATCACTGGAACATTCTGGGATCACTGTGGTATCACTGGAACATTCTGGGATCACTGTGGTATCACTGGAACATTCTGGGATCACTGTGGTATCACTGGAACATTCTGGGATCACTGTGATATCACTGGAACATTCTGGGATCACTGTGGTATCACTGGAACATTCTGGGATCACTGTGGGTTCACTGGAACATTCTGGGATCACTGTGGTATCACTGGAACATTCTGGGATCACTGTGGTATCACTGGAACATTCTGGGATCACTGTGGTATCACTGGAACATTCTGGGATCACTGTGGTATCACTGGAACATTCTGGGATCACTGTGGGTTCACTGGAACATTCTGGGATCACTGTGGTATCACTGGAACATTCTGGGATCACTGTGGTATCACTGGAACATTCTGGGATCACTGTGGTATCACTGGAACATTCTGGGATCACTGTGGGTTCACTGGAACATTCTGGGATCACTGTGGTATCACTGGAACATTCTGGGATCACTGTGGGTTCACTGGAACATTCTGGGATCACTGTGGTATCACTGGAACATTCTGGGATCACTGTGGTATCACTGGAACATTCTGGGATCACTGTGGGTTCACTGGAACATTCTGGGATCACTGTGGGTTCACTGGAACATTCTGGGATCACTGTGGTATCACTGGAACATTCTGGGATCACTGTGGGTTCACTGGAACATTCTGGGATCACTGTGGTATCACTGGAACATTCTGGGATCACTGTGGTATCACTGGAACATTCTGGGATCACTGTGGTATCACTGGAACATTCTGGGATCACTGTGGTATCACTGGAACATTCTGGGATCACTGTGGTATCACTGGAACATTCTGGGATCACTGTGGGTTCACTGGAACATTCTGGGATCACTGTGGTATCACTGGAACATTCTGGGATCACTGTGGGTTCACTGGAACATTCTGGGATCACTGTGGTATCACTGGAACATTCTGGGATCACTGTGGTATCACTGGAACATTCTGGGATCACTGTGGTATCACTGGAACATTCTGGGATCACTGTGGGTTCACTGGAACATTCTGGGATCACTGTGGTATCACTGGAACATTCTGGGATCACTGTGGGTTCACTGGAACATTCTGGGATCACTGTGGTATCACTGGAACATTCTGGGATCACTGAGGTATCACTGGAACATTCTGGGATCACTGTGGTATCACTGGAACATTCTGGGATCACTGTGGGTTCACTGGAACATTCTGGGATCACTGTGGGTTCACTGGAACATTCTGGGATCACTGTGGTATCACTGGAACATTCTGGGATCACTGTGGTATCACTGGAACATTCTGGGATCACTGTGGTATCACTGGAACATTCTGGGATCACTGTGGTATCACTGGAACATTCTGGGATCACTGTGGTATCACTGGAACATTCTGGGATCACTGTGGGTTCACTGGAACATTCTGGGATCACTGTGGTATCACTGGAACATTCTGGGATCACTGTGGGTTCACTGGAACATTCTGGGATCACTGTGGTATCACTGGAACATTCTGGGATCACTGTGGTATCACTGGAACATTCTGGGATCACTGTGGTATCACTGGAACATTCTGGGATCACTGTGGTATCACTGGAACATTCTGGGATCACTGTGGGTTCACTGGAACATTCTGGGATCACTGTGGTATCACTGGAACATTCTGGGATCACTGTGGTATCACTGGAACATTCTGGGATCACTGTGGGTTCACTGGAACATTCTGGGATCACTGTGGTATCACTGGAACATTGTGGGATCACTGTGGTATCACTGGAACATTCTGGGATCACTGTGGTATCACTGGAACATTCTGGGATCACTGTGGTATCACTGGAACATTCTGGGATCACTGTGGTATCACTGGAACATTCTGGGATCACTGTGGGTTCACTGGAACATTCTGGGATCACTGTGGTATCACTGGAACATTCTGGGATCACTGTGGGTTCACTGGAACATTCTGGGATCACTGTGGTATCACTGGAACATTCTGGGATCACTGTGGTATCACTGGAACATTCTGGGATCACTGTGGTATCACTGGAACATTCTGGGATCACTGTGGGTTCACTGGAACATTCTGGGATCACTGTGGTATCACTGGAACATTCTGGGATCACTGTGGGTTCACTGGAACATTCTGGGATCACTGTGGTATCACTGGAACATTCTGGGATCACTGTGGTATCACTGGAACATTCTGGGATCACT
This sequence comes from Heptranchias perlo, assembly GCF_035084215.1. Classification (NCBI taxonomy): domain Eukaryota; kingdom Metazoa; phylum Chordata; class Chondrichthyes; order Hexanchiformes; family Hexanchidae; genus Heptranchias; species Heptranchias perlo. The sequence goes on along the minus strand of NW_027139644.1, from coordinate 3,143,590 downwards.
GTGGGTTCACTGGAACATTCTGGGATCACTGTGGGTTTGCTGGAACATTCTGGGAGCACTGTGGTATCACTGGAACATTCTGGGATCACTGTGGTATCACTGGAACATTCTGGGATCACTGTGGTATCACTGGAAGATTCTGGGATCACTGTGGTATCACTGGAACATTCTGGGATCACTGTGGGTTCACTGGAACATTCTGGGATCACTGTGGGTTCACTGGAACATTCTGGGATCACTGTGGTATCACTGGAACATTCTGGGATCACTGTGGTATCACTGGAACATTCTGGGATCACTGTGGTATCACTGGAACATTCTGGGATCACTGTGGTATCACTGGAACATTCTGGGATCACTGTGGTATCACTGGAACATTCTGGGATCACTGTGATATCACTGGAACATTCTGGGATCACTGTGGTATCACTGGAACATTCTGGGATCACTGTGGGTTCACTGGAACATTCTGGGATCACTGTGGTATCACTGGAACATTCTGGGATCACTGTGGTATCACTGGAACATTCTGGGATCACTGTGGTATCACTGGAACATTCTGGGATCACTGTGGTATCACTGGAACATTCTGGGATCACTGTGGGTTCACTGGAACATTCTGGGATCACTGTGGTATCACTGGAACATTCTGGGATCACTGTGGTATCACTGGAACATTCTGGGATCACTGTGGTATCACTGGAACATTCTGGGATCACTGTGGTATCACTGGAACATTCTGGGATCACTGTGGTATCACTGGAACATTCTGGGATCACTGTGGGTTCACTGGAACATTCTGGGATCACTGTGGGTTCACTGGAACATTCTGGGATAACTGTGGTATCACTGGAACATTCTGGGATCACTGTGGTATCACTGGAACATTCTGGGATCACTGTGGGTTCACTGGAACATTCAGGGATCACTGTGGGTTCACTGGAACATTCTGGGATCACTGTGGTATCACTGGAACATTCTGGGATCACTGTGGGTTCACTGGAACATTCTGGGATCACTGTGGTATCACTGGAACATTCTGGGATCACTGTGGTATCACTGGAACATTCTGGGATCACTGTGGTATCACTGGAACATTCTGGGATCACTGTGGTATCACTGGAACATTCTGGGATCACTGTGGTATCACTGGAACATTCTGGGATCACTGTGGGTTCACTGGAACATTCTGGGATCACTGTGGTATCACTGGAACATTCTGGGATCACTGTGGGTTCACTGGAACATTCTGGGATCACTGTGGTATCACTGGAACATTCTGGGATCACTGTGGTATCACTGGAACATTCTGGGATCACTGTGGTATCACTGGAACATTCTGGGATCACTGTGGGTTCACTGGAACATTCTGGGATCACTGTGGTATCACTGGAACATTCTGGGATCACTGTGGGTTCACTGGAACATTCTGGGATCACTGTGGTATCACTGGAACATTCTGGGATCACTGAGGTATCACTGGAACATTCTGGGATCACTGTGGTATCACTGGAACATTCTGGGATCACTGTGGGTTCACTGGAACATTCTGGGATCACTGTGGGTTCACTGGAACATTCTGGGATCACTGTGGTATCACTGGAACATTCTGGGATCACTGTGGGTTCACTGGAACATTCTGGGATCACTGTGGTATCACTGGAACATTCTGGGATCACTGTGGTATCGCTGGAACATTCTGGGATCACTGTGGTATCACTGGAACATTCTGGGATCACTGTGGTATCACTGGAACATTCTGGGATCACTGTGGTATCACTGGAACATTCTGGGATCACTGTGGGTTCACTGGAACATTCTGGGATCACTGTGGTATCACTGGAACATTCTGGGATCACTGTGGGTTCACTGGAACATTCTGGGATCACTGTGGTATCACTGGAACATTCTGGGATCAATGTGGTATCACTGGAACATTCTGGGATCACTGTGGTATCACTGGAACATTCTGGGATCACTGTGGGTTCACTGGGACATTCTGGGATCACTGTGGGTTCACTGGAACATTCTGGGATCACTGTGGTATCACTGGAACATTCTGGGATCACTGTGGGTTCACTGGAACATTCTGGGATCACTGTGGTATCACTGGAACATTCTGGGATCACTGTGGTATCACTGGAACATTCTGGGATCACTGTGGTATCACTGGAACATTCTGGGATCACTGTGGTATCACTGGAACATTCTGGGATCACTGTGGTATCACTGGAACATTCTGGGATCACTGTGGGTTCACTGGAACATTCTGGGATCACTGTGGTATCACTGGAACATTCTGGGATCACTGTGGGTTCACTGGAACATTCTGGGATCACTGTGGTATCACTGGAACATTCTGGGATCACTGTGGTATCACTGGAACATTCTGGGATCACTGTGGTATCACTGGAACATTCTGGGATCACTGTGGGTTCACTGGAACATTCTGGGATCACTGTGGGTTCACTGGAACATTCTGGGATCACTGTGGTATCACTGGAACATTCTGGGATCACTGTGGTATCACTGGAACATTCTGGGATCACTGTGGGTTCACTGGAACATTCTGGGATCACTGTGGGTTCACTGGAACATTCTGGGATCACTGTGGTATCACTGGAACATTCTGGGATCACTGTGGGTTCACTGGAACATTCTGGGATCACTGTGGTATCACTGGAACATTCTGGGATCACTGTGGTATCACTGGAACATTCTGGGATCACTGTGGTATCACTGGAACATTCTGGGATCACTGTGGTATCACTGGAACATTCTGGGATCACTGTGGTATCACTGGAACATTCTGGGATCACTGTGGGTTCACTGGAACATTCTGGGATCACTGTGGTATCACTGGAACATTCTGGGATCACTGTGGGTTCACTGGAACATTCTGGGATCACTGTGGTATCACTGGAACATTCTGGGATCACTGTGGGTTTGCTGGAACATTCTGGGATCACTGTGGGTTCACTGGAACATTCTGGGATCACTGTGGTATCACTGGAACATTCTGGGATCACTGTGGGTTCACTGGAACATTCTGGGATCACTGTGGGTTCACTGGAACATTCTGGGATCACTGTGGTATCACTGGAACATTCTGGGATCACTGTGGTATCACTGGAACATTCTGGGATCACTGTGGTATCACTGGAACATTCTGGGATCACTGTGGTATCACTGGAACATTCTGGGATCACTGTGGGTTCACTGGAACATTCTGGGATCACTGTGGGTTCACTGGAACATTCTGGGATCACTGTGGTATCACTGGAACATTCTGGGATCACTGTGGGTTCACTGGAACATTCTGGGATCACTGTGGTATCACTGGAACATTCTGGGATCACTGTGGTATCACTGGAACATTCTGGGATCACTGTGGTATCACTGGAACATTCTGGGATCACTGTGGGTTCACTGGAACATTCTGGGATCACTGTGGGTTTGCAGGAACATTCTGGGATCACTGTGGTATCACTGGAACATTCTGGGATCACTGTGGTATCACTGGAACATTCTGGGATCACTGTGGTATCACTGGAACATTCTGGGATCACTGTGGGTTCACTGGAACATTCTGGGATCACTGTGGTATCACTGGAACATTCTGGGATCACTGTGGTATCACTGGAACATTCTGGGATCACTGTGGTATCACTGGAACATTCTGGGATCACTGTGGTATCACTGGAACATTCTGGGATCACTGTGGTATCACTGGAACATTCTGGGATCACTGTGGGTTCACTGGAACATTCTGGGATCACTGTGGGTTCACTGGAACATTCTGGGATAACTGTGGTATCACTGGAACATTCTGGGATCACTGTGGTATCACTGGAACATTCTGGGATCACTGTGGGTTTGCTGGAACATTCTGGGATCACTGTGGGTTCACTGGAACATTCTGGGATCACTGTGGTATCACTGGAACATTCTGGGATCACTGTGGGTTCACTGGAACATTCTGGGATCACTGTGGTATCACTGGAACATTCTGGGATCACTGTGGTATCACTGGAACATTCTGGGATCACTGTGGTATCACTGGAACATTCTGGGATCACTGTGGTATCACTGGAACATTCTGGGATCACTGTGGTATCACTGGAACATTCTGGGATCACTGTGGGTTCACTGGAACATTCTGGGATCACTGTGGTATCACTGGAACATTCTGGGATCACTGTGGGTTCACTGGAACATTCTGGGATCACTGTGGTATCACTGGAACATTCTGGGATCACTGTGGTATCACTGGAACATTCTGGGTTCACTGTGGTATCACTGGAACATTCTGGGATCACTGTGGGTTCACTGGAACATTCTGGGATCACTGTGGTATCACTGGAACATTCTGGGATCACTGTGGGTTCACTGGAACATTCTGGGATCACTGTGGTATCACTGGAACATTCTGGGATCACTGTGGTATCACTGGAACATTCTGGGATCACTGTGGTATCACTGGAACATTCTGGGATCACTGTGGGTTCACTGGAACATTCTGGGATCACTGTGGGTTCACTGGAACATTCTGGGATCACTGTGGTATCACTGGAACATTCTGGGATCACTGTGGGTTCACTGGAACATTCTGGGATCACTGTGGTATCACTGGAACATTCTGGGATCACTGTGGTATCACTGGAACATTCTGGGATCACTGTGGTATCACTGGAACATTCTGGGATCACTGTGGTATCACTGGAACATTCTGGGATCACTGTGGTATCACTGGAACATTCTGGGATCACTGTGGGTTCACTGGAACATTCTGGGATCACTGTGGTATCACTGGAACATTCTGGGATCACTGTGGGTTCACTGGAACATTCTGGGATCACTGTGGTATCACTGGAACATTCTGGGATCACTGTGGTATCACTGGAACATTCTGGGATCACTGTGGTATCACTGGAACATTCTGGGATCACTGTGGGTTCACTGGAACATTCTGGGATCACTGTGGGTTCACTGGAACATTCTGGGATCACTGTGGTATCACTGGAACATTCTGGGATCACTGTGGGTTCACTGGAACATTCTGGGATCACTGTGGTATCACTGGAACATTCTGGGATCACTGTGGTATCACTGGAACATTCTGGGATCACTGTGGTATCACTGGAACATTCTGGGATCACTGTGGTATCACTGGAACATTCTGGGATCACTGTGGTATCACTGGAACATTCTGGGATCACTGTGGGTTCACTGGAACATTCTGGGATCACTGTGGTATCACTGGAACATTCTGGGATCACTGTGGGTTCACTGGAACATTCTGGGATCACTGTGGTATCACTGGAACATTCTGGGATCACTGTGGTATCACTGGAACATTCTGGGATCACTGTGGTATCACTGGAACATTCTGGGATCACTGTGGGTTCACTGGAACATTCTGGGATCACTGTGGTATCACTGGAACATTCTGGGATCACTGTGGTATCACTGGAACATTCTGGGATCACTGTGGTATCACTGGAACATTCTGGGATCACTGTGGGTTCACTGGAACATTCTGGGATCACTGTGGGTTCACTGGAACATTCTGGGATCACTGTGGTATCACTGGAACATTCTGGGATCACTGTGGGTTCACTGGAACATTCTGGGATCACTGTGGTATCACTGGAACATTCTGGGATAACTGTGGTATCACTGGAACATTCTGGGATCACTGTGGTATCACTGGAACATTCTGGGATCACTGTGGGTTTGCTGGAACATTCTGGGATCACTGTGGGTTCACTGGAACATTCTGGGATCACTGTGGTATCACTGGAACATTCTGGGATCACTGTGGGTTCACTGGAACATTCTGGGATCACTGTGGTATCACTGGAACATTCTGGGATCACTGTGGTATCACTGGAACATTCTGGGATCACTGTGGTATCACTGGAACATTCTGGGATCACTGTGGTATCACTGGAACATTCTGGGATCACTGTGGTATCACTGGAACATTCTGGGATCACTGTGGGTTCACTGGAACATTCTGGGATCACTGTGGTATCACTGGAACATTCTGGGATCACTGTGGGTTCACTGGAACATTCTGGGATCACTGTGGTATCACTGGAACATTCTGGGATCACTGTGGTATCACTGGAACATTCTGGGTTCACTGTGGTATCACTGGAACATTCTGGGATAACTGTGGGTTCACTGGAACATTCTGGGATCACTGTGGTATCACTGGAACATTCTGGGATCACTGTGGGTTCACTGGAACATTCTGGGATCACTGTGGTATCACTGGAACATTCTGGGATCACTGTGGTATCACTGGAACATTCTGGGATCACTGTGGTATCACTGGAACATTCTGGGATCACTGTGGGTTCACTGGAACATTCTGGGATCACTGTGGGTTCACTGGAACATTCTGGGATCACTGTGGTATCACTGGAACATTCTGGGATCACTGTGGGTTCACTGGAACATTCTGGGATCACTGTGGTATCACTGGAACATTCTGGGATCACTGTGGTATCACTGGAACATTCTGGGATCACTGTGGTATCACTGGAACATTCTGGGATCACTGTGGTATCACTGGAACATTCTGGGATCACTGTGGTATCACTGGAACATTCTGGGATCACTGTGGGTTCACTGGAACATTCTGGGATCACTGTGGTATCACTGGAACATTCTGGGATCACTGTGGGTTCACTGGAACATTCTGGGATCACTGTGGTATCACTGGAACATTCTGGGATCACTGTGGTATCACTGGAACATTCTGGGATCACTGTGGTATCACTGGAACATTCTGGGATCACTGTGGGTTCACTGGAACATTCTGGGATCACTGTGGGTTCACTGGAACATTCTGGGATCACTGTGGTATCACTGGAACATTCTGGGATCACTGTGGGTTCACTGGAACATTCTGGGATCACTGTGGTATCACTGGAACATTCTGGGATCACTGTGGTATCACTGGAACATTCTGGGATCACTGTGGTATCACTGGAACATTCTGGGATCACTGTGGTATCACTGGAACATTCTGGGATCACTGTGGTATCACTGGAACATTCTGGGATCACTGTGGGTTCACTGGAACATTCTGGGATCACTGTGGTATCACTGGAACATTCTGGGATCACTGTGGGTTCACTGGAACATTCTGGGATCACTGTGGTATCACTGGAACATTCTGGGATCACTGTGGTATCACTGGAACATTCTGGGATCACTGTGGTATCACTGGAACATTCTGGGATCACTGTGGGTTCACTGGAACATTCTGGGATCACTGTGGTATCACTGGAACATTCTGGGATCACTGTGGTATCACTGGAACATTCTGGGATCACTGTGGTATCACTGGAACATTCTGGGATCACTGTGGGTTCACTGGAACATTCTGGGATCACTGTGGGTTCACTGGAACATTCTGGGATCACTGTGGTATCACTGGAACATTCTGGGATCACTGTGGGTTCACTGGAACATTCTGGGATCACTGTGGTATCACTGGAACATTCTGGGATCACTGTGGTATCACTGGAACATTCTGGGATCACTGTGGTATCACTGGAACATTCTGGGATCACTGTGGTATCACTGGAACATTCTGGGATCACTGTGGTATCACTGGAACATTCTGGGATCACTGTGGGTTCACTGGAACATTCTGGGATCACTGTGGTATCACTGGAACATTCTGGGATCACTGTGGTATCACTGGAACATTCTGGGATCACTGTGGGTTCACTGGAACATTCTGTGATCACTGTGGGTTCACTGGAACATTCTGGGATCACTGTGGTATCACTGGAACATTCTGGGATCACTGTGGTATCACTGGAACATTCTGGTATCACTGTGGGTTCACTGGAACATTCTGGGATCACTGTGGTATCACTGGAACATTCCGGGATCACTGTGGGTTCACTGGAACATTCTGTGATCACTGTGGGTTCACTGGAACATTCTGGGATCACTGTGGTATCACTGGAACATTCTGGGATCACTGTGGGTTCACTGGAACATTCTGGGATCACTGTGGTATCACTGGAACATTCTGGGATCACTGTGGGTTCACTGGAACATTCTGTGATCACTGTGGGTTCACTGGAACATTCTGGGATCACTGTGGTATCACTGGAACATTCTGGGATCACTGTGGTATCACTGGAACATTCTGGGATCACTGTGGGTTCACTGGAACATTCTGGGATCACTGTGGTATCACTGGAACATTCTGGGATCACTGTGGTATCACTGGAACATTCTGGGATCACTGTGGGTTTGCACGAACATTCTGGGATCACTGTGGGTTCACTGGAACATTCTGTGATCACTGTGGGTTCACTGGAACATTCTGGGATCACTGTGGTATCACTGGAACATTCTGGGATCACTGTGGTATCACTGGAACATTCTGGGATCACTGTGGGTTCACTGGAACATTCTGGGATCACTGTGGTATCACTGCCGACACTCTGCATTGTAATTTCCGACATTTTGACCTAAATGTCTGCCGCACTTTCCGCCATGTTGTCCAAGGTGGCGGTCGTACTTGCCGCCATTTTGTCAAAGATGGCCACCAGACTTGCGGCAATTATTTTCAAAATGGCCGCCGTCCTTGCCGCCATTTTGTCCAAGATGGATGACGAAAATGCGCCCGCTTTTCCAAGATGGCTGCTGTATTTCGCCACTTTGGCCCAGAGAACCGTTGTACTTTCCGTCACTGTGGAGTGACTGGATGCATTCTCGGATCTGATGTCAATGGGTTCACTCTGGGATCCTGCGAGAACTCTGGTGTCACTTTTGGATGACTGGGTGCACTCTGGGATCCCTGGTTGTACTCTGGGGTCAATGTGGGTTCAGGGAGACGTTCTGGGGTCACTGTCATCTGACTGTCGACACTCTGCGTGGTAATTTCCGCCATTTTTTCCAAGATGTCTGCTGTACTTGCCGCCATTTTGTCCTAGATGGTTGCAGCAATTTTTTCCAAGATGGCCACCGAACTTGCCGCCATTTTGTCCCAGAGGGCCGCCGTACTTGCAGCAAGGCTGGGGTCACTGTGTGGTCACTGGATGCATTCTGGAATTTCTGGGTGCACTCTGTGATCACTCTGCTTTGACTGGGACATTCTGGGATCAGTGTGAGATCACTGGGCACACTCTGAGCGGTGCTCGGCACCATTTCGACCAAGATGGCTGCCGTACTTGCCACCATTTTGTCTAAGATGGTCGCCGTACTTGCCGCTATGCTGGCCCATGTGTAAATACACATGCACAGGTTATATATCTTATATATTATAAATACCAGTTGTTGTTGTTGTGGTGGTGGTGTTCTGAATATAAAGACTGTAATTTGGGATCTCTGTGGTGTGATTGGGTGCACTCCGTGGTCATTGTAGGGTCACTGGGACATTCTGGGCTCACCGGGAGATCACTGCGGACACTCTGCGCGGAACTTGCCGACATTTCCTCCATGATGGCTGCCGTACTCGCCGCCATTTTGTCCAAGATGCCGCCATGCTGGCCGTGTGTAAATACATATATATAGTATCTATATATAATAAATACAAGTCGTTGTTTTTGTAGCAGTAGTTGTAGTGGGGGTCTAAATACAAAGATTATCACTCTGGGATTCCTGGTTGCACTCTGGGATCACTCCGGGGTGACTGGTGCACTTCGGGATCCCTGAGTATATTCTATCATCACTCTGGGGTGACTGGCTCAACGCTGAGTTCCCTGGGTGCATTCTGGGTTCACTCTGGGGTGACTGGCTTCAGCCTGGAGCGGCTGGGAGCACTCAGGCATCCCGGGATGCACTCTGGGATCAGTCTGGGTTGACCGAGTGCACTCTGGGATCACTAGATGCACTCTGGAATCACTCTGGTATGACCGAGTGCACTCTGGGGTCACTAGATGCACTCTGGAATCACTCTGGTATGACCGAGTGCACTCTGGGATCACTAGATGCACTCTGGAATCACTCTGGTATGACCGAGTGCACTCTGGGATCACTCGATGCACTCTGGAATCACTCTGGTATGACCGAGTGCACTCTGGGGTCACTAGATGCACTCTGGAATCACTCTGGTATGACCGAGTGCACTCTGGGGTCACTAGATGCACTCTGGAATCACTCTGGTATGACCGAGTGCACTCTGGGGTCACCGTGTGATCATTGAGCACTCTGTGCGCAATAGTTGCCGCCATTTTGTACAAGATGGCCGGCGTATTTGGCGCCATTTATCCAACATGGCCGCCGTACTTTCTGCCATTTAGTCCAAAATGCCGCCATGTTGGCCGTGTGTAAATATATATATAATATAAAGACAAGTTGTTGTTGTTGTTGTGATGGTGGTTGTGGTGGTCTAAATATAAAGACTGACACTCTGCGATCCCTCTGGGGGGAATGGGTGCACTGTGGGATTTCTGGGTGCACTCTGGGATCATTCTGGTGCACTGTGATCGGGTGCACTGTGGGATCCCTGGTTGCAATTTGGGATAACATTGGGGTGATTGGGTGCACTCCACACAAACTGTGATATCACTGGGGGCACTCTGCGCGAGGCTTGCCCACATTTTGTCCAAGATGGCTGCCGTACTCGTGACATTTATCCAAGATGGCCGCAATACTTGCAACTATTATGTCCAAGATGAATGCCGTACTTGCGGACCTTTTGTCCAAGATGGCCGTGTGTAGATACACACGTATATATATTAGGAATAGAAGTTATTGTTGTTGCACTAGCAGTTATTGATGTGGTGGTCTAAGTATAAAGACTGCCACTCTGGATCACACTGGGGTGCCCATTGCCTCCCCGAGAGGGGACCGGCGCAGGCCTCCTCCCCAGAGAGGACCGACCGAGGCCTCCTCCACAGGCTGCACCCAAACAGGGCCCAGGTGAGTTCGGTCTGTTTATTGCCCTGGGGTTCAATTTCCTCTCTGGGCCCTGGTTTTGAGGCCTCGGTTTAACATGTTCCTCTTCGATTGTGACCGTTGTGATTTAACCAGGTTAAAGCCTGGGGTTAAAGTCGCCCAGCCTGCAATGTAATACAAACACGTTAACCCAGAGTGAGACAAACAGGGGCCGAGAGGAGATTAACGTCAGAAACGTGAAACCCTGTACGGGCTTCGAGGGTTTGTTATCATTTCAAAATGATGATAGTGTTTCGGGGAGATGGGACAACTTTGAGTTGTCAGTCGGGAACCAGAGGACACAGATTCAAAATAATTGTCAAAAGAGCCAGAGGTGACATGAGGAAGAATTATTTTTACGCAACGAGTTGTTATGATCTGGAATGCGCTGCCTGAAAGGGAAGTGGAAGCAGATTCAATGGTAACTTTCAAAAGGAAATTGGATAAACACTTGAAAAGGAACAAATTGTTCGGTTTGGGGAAAGGAATGGGACCAACTGCAAAGAGCCTGCACAGGCACGAAGGGCCGAATGGCCTGCTTCAGTGATATTGCTGGCTGGTTCTTGGCAGCCATTTTGCAAAAGGTGCATGGTCGTCATTTTGCGCTGCATTGTGGCCATTTTACGTCACATATCGGGCGGCCATTTTGTGGAGACCCAGCTGATGTCGAAAAAATTTGTGTAAATTGCATATCCAGCCTCCCACTCCGGGTAAGGCCCAACCGGTTCAATAGACAGACCGGTCACATCTATGATACCAGTTAGAGGATGTGTGATGTTGTTTCCAGAAAAAAATATTCAATATTCAGGACGTTATGGGAGATTATGGAGGAAATTGCGGGTCCCCTAGCAGAGTTATTTGAATCATCGACCGCTACAGGTGAGGTGCCTGAAGATTGGAGGGTAGCAAATGTTGTGCCTTTGTTTAAGAAGGGCGGCAGGGAAAAGCCTGGGAACCACAGACCGGTGAGCCTGACATCTGTAGTGGGTAAGTTGTTAGAGGGTATTCTGAGGGACAGAATCTACAGGCATTTGGAGAGGCAGGGACTGATTAGGAACAGTCAGCATGGTTTTGTGAGAGGAAAATCATGTCTCACGAATTTGATTGAGTTTTTTGAAGGGGTAACCTAGAAGATAGATGAGGGCTGTGCAGTAGACGTGGTCTACATGGACTTCAGCAAAGCCTTTGACAAGGTACCGCATGGTAGGTTGTTACATAAGGTTAAATCTCATGGGATCCAAGGTCAGGTAGCCAATTGGATACAAAATTGGCTTGACGACAGAAGACAGAGGGTGGTTGTCGAGGGTTGTTTTTCAAAATGGAGGCCTGTGTCCAGCGGTGTGCCTCAGGGATCGGTGCTGGGTCCGCTGTTATTTGTTATTTATATTAATGATTTGGATGAGAATTTAGGAGGCATGGTTAGTAAGTTTGCAGATGACACCAAGATTGGTGGCATTGTGGACAGTGAAGAAGGTTATCTCGGATTGCAACGGGATCTTGATAAATTGGGCCAGTGGGCCGATGAATGGCAGATGGAGTTTAATTTAGATAAATGTGAGGTGATGCATTTTGGGAGATCGAATCGGGCCAGGACCTACTCCGTTAATGGTAGGGCGTTGGGGAGAGTTATAGAACAAAGAGATCTGGGAGGACAGATTCATAGCTCCTTCAAAGTGGAGTCACAGGTGGATAGGGTGGTAAAGAAGGCATTCAGCATGCTTGGTTTCATTGGTCAGAACATTGAAGGCAGGAGTTGCGATGTCTTGTTGAAGTTGTACAGGACATTAGTAAGGAGACACTTGGAATACTGTGTACAGTTCTGGTCAACCTGTTATAGAAAGGATATTATTAAACTAGAAAGAGTGCAGAAAAGATTTACTAGGATGCTACCGGGACTTGATGGTTTGACTTATAGGGAGAGGTTAGATAGACTGGGACTTTTTTTCCCTGGAGAGTAGGAGGTTAAGGGGTGATCTTATAGAAGTCTATAAAATAATGAGGGGCATAGATAAGATAGATCGTCAAAATATTTTCCCAAAGGTAGGGGAGTCTATAACGAGGGGACATAGATTTAAGGTGAGAGGGGAGAGATACAAAAGGGTCCAGAGGGGCAATTTTTTCACTCAAAGGGTGGTGAGTGTCTGGAACGAGCTGCCAGAGGCAGTAGTAGAGGCGGGTACAATTTTGTCTTTTAAAAAGCATTTGGACAGTTACATGAGTAAGATGGGTATAGAGTGATATCGACCAAGTGCTGGCAACTGGGACCAGCTTCGTGGTATGAACTGGGCGACATGGACATGTTGGGCCGAAGGGCCTGTTTCCATGTTGTAACTTCTATGATATGATTCTATGATTTTAAAATACGAAAACCATAATTTTATTTTATATAATGAGGAGACCAGGCCGGAGCTGAAGTAAACAGTGGAGTTTTATTAACACAGCATATGGAAAACAATTTACATTGATATAGCGCCATTATAGTGGTGAAACTTCCCAAGGTACTTAACGGGAGCATTTCGACAAAATTTGACATTGAGCCACGTAAGGAAATATTAGGACAGGTGTGCAAACACTTGATCAAAGAAGTAGATTACAAGGAGGCGAGAGAGGTTGAGAGATGGAAAGGTTCAGGGAGGGAATTCAAGAGCATAGGGCCTCGGCAGCTGAAGGCACGGTACACAGAAACAAGTTCCAGATTCTCACTCGACAAAGGGAGAGGCACTCAGGAGTACTGAGTCCAAATATCAGTGTCTTACTGCAGTCCAGACTGAGCCCCCAAGCTGGGACCTTCCAGTCTGTACATTGACCCAGTATCCCACTGCAGCTCCGACTGAGCCACACCCTGGGCCCTTCCTGTCTGTAAATTCACTCAGTGACTCACCGCAGCCCAGACGGAGCACCACCCTGGGCCCTTCCTGTCGGGTACATTGACCCAGTGTCCCACTGCAGCCCAGAATGAGCCCCTCCTTGGGCCCTTCCTGCCTGTACATTGACCCAGTGTCCCACTGCAGCCCAGACAGAGCCCCACCCTGGGTCCTTCCTGTCTGTACATTGACCCAGTGTCCCACTGCAACCCAGACTGAGCACCACCCTGGGCCATTCCTGTCTGTACATTGACCCAGTGTCCCACTGCAGCCCAGACTGAGCCCCACACTGGGCCCCGCCTGTCTGTACATTGAACGAGTGTCCCACTGCAGCACAGACTGAGCCCCACCCTGGGCCCTTCATGTCTGTGCATTGACCCAGTGTCCCACTGCAGCCCAGACTGAGCCCCACCCTGTGCCCGTCCTAACTGTCCATTGACCCAGTGTCCCACTGCAGCCCAGACTGAGCTCCAACCTGGGCCCTTTCTGTCTGTACATTGACCCAGTGTCCCACTGCAGCCCAGACTGAGCCCCACCCTGGGCCCGTCCTAACTGTCCATTGACCCAGTGTCCCACTGCAGCCCAGACTGAGATCCAACCTGGGCCCTTTCTGTCTGTACATTGACCCAGTGTCCCACTGCAGCCCAGACTGAGCCACACCCTGGGCCCTTCCTGTCTGTACATTGACCCAGTGTCCCACTGCAGCCCAGAGTGAGCCCCACCCTGGGCTCTTCCTGTCTGTACATTGACCCAGTTTCCGACTGCAGCCCAGACTGAGCCCCACCCTGGGCCCTTCCTGTCTGTACATTGACCCAGTGTCCCACTGCATCCCAGACTGAGCACCAACCTGGGCCCTTCCTGTCTGTACATTGACCCAGTGGCCCACTGCAGCCCAGACTGAGCTCCACCCTGGGCCCTTCCTGTCTGTGCATTGTCCCAGTGTCCCACTGCAGCCCAGACTGAGCCCCACCCTGGGCCCTTCCTGTCTGTCCATTGAACCAGTGGCCCACTGCAGCCCAGACTGAGCTCCACCCTGGGCCCTTGCTCTCTGTACATTGACCCAGTGTCCCACTGCAGCCCGGACTGAGCCCCACCCTGGGCCCTTCCTGTCTGTCCATTGACCCAGTGTCCCACTGCAGCCCAGAGTGAGCCCCACCCTGTGCTCTTCCTGTCTGTACATTGACCCAGTTTCCCACTGCAGCCCAGACTGAGCCCCACCCTGGGCCCTTCCTGTCTGTACATTGAGCCAGTGTCCCACTGCATCCCAGACTGAGCACCAACCTGGGCCCTTCCTGTCTGTACATTGACCCAGTGGCCCACTGCAGCCCAGACTGAGCTCCACCCTGGGCCCTTCCTGTCTGTGCATTGTCCCAGTGTCCCACTGCAGCCCAGACTGAGCCCCACCCTGGGCCCTTCCTGTCTGTCCATTGAACCAGTGGCCCACTGCAGCCCAGACTGAGCTCCACCCTGGGCCCTTGCTCTCTGTACATTGACCCAGTGTCCCACTGCAGCCCGGACTGAGCCCCACCCTGGGCCCTTCCTGTCTGTCCATTGACCCAGTGTCCCACTGCAGCCCAGAATGAACCCTATCCTGGACCCTTCCTGTCTGTACATTGACCCAGTGTCCCACTGCAGCCCAGACTGAGCCCCACCCTGGGCCCTTCCTGTCTGTACATTGACCCAGTGCCCCACTGCAGCCCAGACTGAGCCCCACACTGGGCCCTTCCTGTCTGTCCATTGACCCAGTGTCCCACTGCAGCCCAGACTGAGCCCCACCCTGGGCCCTTCCTGTCTGTACATTGACCCAGTGTCCCACTGCAGCCCAGACTGAGCCCCACCCTGGGCCCTTCCTGTCTGTACATTGACCCAGTGTCCCACTGCAGCCCAGACTGAGCCCCACACTGGGCCCTTCCTGTCTGTACATTGACCCAGTGTCCCACTGCAGCCCAGACTGAGCCCCACACTGGGCCCCGCCTGTCTGTACATTGAACGAGTGTCCCACTGCAGCACAGACTGAGCCCCACCCTGGGCCCTTCATGTCTGTGCATTGACCCAGTGTCCCACTGCAGCCCAGACTGAGCCCCACCCTGTGCCCGTCCTAACTGTCCATTGACCCAGTGTCCCACTGCAGCCCAGACTGAGCTCCAACCTGGGCCCTTTCTGTCTGTACATTGACCCAGTGTCCCACTGCAGCCCAGACTGAGCCCCACCCTGGGCCCGTCCTAACTGTCCATTGACCCAGTGTCCCACTGCAGCCCAGACTGAGATCCAACCTGGGCCCTTTCTGTCTGTACATTGACCCAGTGTCCCACTGCAGCCCAGACTGAGCCACACCCTGGGCCCTTCCTGTCTGTACATTGACCCAGTGTCCCACTGCAGCCCAGAGTGAGCCCCACCCTGGGCTCTTCCTGTCTGTACATTGACCCAGTTTCCGACTGCAGCCCAGACTGAGCCCCACCCTGGGCCCTTCCTGTCTGTACATTGACCCAGTGTCCCACTGCATCCCAGACTGAGCACCAACCTGGGCCCTTCCTGTCTGTACATTGACCCAGTGGCCCACTGCAGCCCAGACTGAGCTCCACCCTGGGCCCTTCCTGTCTGTGCATTGTCCCAGTGTCCCACTGCAGCCCAGACTGAGCCCCACCCTGGGCCCTTCCTGTCTGTCCATTGAACCAGTGGCCCACTGCAGCCCAGACTGAGCTCCACCCTGGGCCCTTGCTCTCTGTACATTGACCCAGTGTCCCACTGCAGCCCGGACTGAGCCCCACCCTGGGCCCTTCCTGTCTGTCCATTGACCCAGTGTCCCACTGCAGCCCAGAGTGAGCCCCACCCTGTGCTCTTCCTGTCTGTACATTGACCCAGTTTCCCACTGCAGCCCAGACTGAGCCCCACCCTGGGCCCTTCCTGTCTGTACATTGAGCCAGTGTCCCACTGCATCCCAGACTGAGCACCAACCTGGGCCCTTCCTGTCTGTACATTGACCCAGTGGCCCACTGCAGCCCAGACTGAGCTCCACCCTGGGCCCTTCCTGTCTGTGCATTGTCCCAGTGTCCCACTGCAGCCCAGACTGAGCCCCACCCTGGGCCCTTCCTGTCTGTCCATTGAACCAGTGGCCCA
Source organism: Heptranchias perlo (assembly GCF_035084215.1). Taxonomy (NCBI): domain Eukaryota; kingdom Metazoa; phylum Chordata; class Chondrichthyes; order Hexanchiformes; family Hexanchidae; genus Heptranchias; species Heptranchias perlo. The sequence goes on along the minus strand of NW_027139644.1, from coordinate 3,126,692 downwards.
CTGCAGCCCAGACTGAGCTCCACCCTGGGCCCTTGCTCTCTGTACATTGACCCAGTGTCCCACTGCAGCCCGGACTGAGCCCCACCCTGGGCCCTTCCTGTCTGTCCATTGACCCAGTGTCCCACTGCAGCCCAGAATGAACCCTATCCTGGACCCTTCCTGTCTGTACATTGACCCAGTGTCCCACTGCAGCCCAGACTGAGCCCCACCCTGGGCCCTTCCTGTCTGTACATTGACCCAGTGCCCCACTGCAGCCCAGACTGAGCCCCACACTGGGCCCTTCCTGTCTGTCCATTGACCCAGTGTCCCACTGCAGCCCAGACTGAGCCCCACCCTGGGCCCTTCCTGTCTGTACATTGACCCAGTGTCCCACTGCAGCCCAGACTGAGCCCCACCCTGGGCCCTTCCTGTCTGTACATTGACCCAGTGTCCCACTGCAGCCCAGACTGAGCCCCACACTGGGCCCTTCCTGTCTGTACATTGACCCTGTGCCCCACTGCAGCCCAGACTGAGCCCCACCCTGGGCCCTTCCTGTCTGTACATTGACCCAGTGTCCCACTGCAGCCCAGACTGAGTCCCACCCTGGGCCCTTCCTGTCTGTACATTGACCCAGTGTCCCACTGCAGCCCAGACTGAGCCCCACACTGGGCCCTTCCTGTCTGTACATTGACCCTGTGCCCCACTGCAGTCCAGACTGAGCCCCACACTGGGCCCTTCCTGTCTGTACATTGACCCTGTGCCCCACTGCAGCCCAGACTGAGCCCCACCCTGGGCCCTTCCTGTCTGTACATTGACCCAGTGCCCCACTGCAGCCCAGACTGAGCCCCACCCTGGGCCCTTCCTGTCTGTACATTGACCCAGTGTCCCACTGCAGCCCAGACTGAGCCCCACCCTGGGCCCTTCCTCTCTGTACATTGACCCAGTGTCCCACTACAGCCCAGACTGAGCCCCACCCTGGACCCTTCCTGTCTGTACATTGACCCAGTGTCCCACTGCAGCCCAGACTGAGCCCCACCCTGGGCCCTTCCTGTCTGTACATTGACCCAGTGCCCCACTGCAGCCCAGACTGAGCCCCACCCTGGGCCCTTCCTGTCTGTACATTGACCCAGTGTCCCACTGCAGCCCAGACTGAGCCCCACCCTGGGCCCTTCCTCTCTGTACATTGACCCAGTGTCCCACTGCAGCCCAGACAGAGCCCCACCCTGGGCCCTTCCTGTCTGTACATTTACCCAGTGTCCCACTGCAGCCCAGACTGAGCCCCACCCTGGGCCCTTCCTGTCTGTACATTGACCCAGTTCCCCATTGGGGACCATCCAGCCCCGGATATCCGGCAGAATCAGCGCTGGGGGACCGGGTGACTGAGTCTCGTGACCCTGTCGCTGGGCCTCTGACGTCACAATGGGAGACGACGCTCGCTCAGCTCGAGCTGGAAACCGTTAAAGGGCCGTTCGGATTTTCACCTGGAGCGCGGCCGGTTAAAGGGGAGGGACAGAGAATCGGCCAAAAATGTTCATATAATGAGACCAGGAATGGTTATAAATTGAAATGTTCATATAATGAGATCAGGAATGGTTATAAATTGAAATGTTCATATAATGAGACCAGGAATGGTTATAAATTGAAATGTTCATATAATGAGACCAGGAATGGTTATAAATTGAAATGTTCATATAATGAGACCAGGAATGGTTATAAATTGAAATGTTCATATAATGAGACCAGGAATGGTTATAAATTGAAATGTTCATATAATGAGACCAGGAATGGATATAAATTGAAATGTTCATATCATGAGACCAGGAATGGTTATAAATTGAAATGTTCACATAATGAGACCAGGAATGGTTATAAATTGAAATGTTCACACTTTCACACTCAGTCCGGGCCTGGATTCCTGCAGTGACTTCAGCTGATTCTCTCCGTTTGAACTGAACTGATTCCCCCACAGCCTGAAACAGATTAAAGATTAAACAGGAAATAAACAGATTGAACAACAGTGTGAATAACAGGGAGACTGGGGTTAATATTTCAATAATAATTACAGACAAATATTACCCATAAAAGGGACTGAATCCCATTGATATTTTATTTATTACATTTAACATTAACACAAACACTCACCAGATCCGCTCCAGACTCCTGCGGGTCAGTATGAGGGAGCGGGGACAGATCGGTCTGTGAAGGAGTTTAATCCCAGGTTCAGATCCGTCAGTGACCGGTTTGTACTGAGAGCGGAGACGAGATCCTCGGTACAAGAATCTGTGAGACCGACACCATCCAGACTGGGGATCAGAGAGAGAGAAATAACAGGAATCAGAGTAAATCCCCAGTGTTGATTGATAACACTATTAGTGATACTAAAAATAATGTGCAGTGTTTATTAATAACACTCTTACTGATACTAATAGTAATGTATAGTGTTTATTAATAACATTATTACTGATATTAATGAAAATGGACAGTCTTTATTAATACCACTATTACTAATATTAATGTTAATGTACTGTCTTTAATAATAACACTATTCTTGGTACTAATAATGCACAGTGTTTATTAATGACACTTATTGATACTAATGATAATGTGCACTGTTTATTAATAACACTATTACTGATACTAATAATCTGCAGTGTTTATGAATGACACTTATTGATACTAATGATAATGTACAGTATTTATTAATAACGCTAATACTGGTACTAATAATATTGCACAATGTTTATTAATAACACTGATACTGGTACTAATAATAATGCACAGTGTTTATTAGTAACACTATTACTGATACTGATAGTAATGTATAGTGTTTATTAATAACACTATTACTGATATTAATGATAATGTACAGTATTTATTAATACCACTATTACTCATATTAATGTTAATGTACTGTCTTTAATAATAACACTATTCTTGGTACTAATAATGCACAGTGTTTATTAATGACACTTATTGATACTAATGATAATGTACACTGTTTATTAATAACACTATTACTGATACTAATAATCTACAGTGTTTATTAATGACACTTATTGATACTCATGATAATGTACAGTATTTATTAATAACGCTAATACTGGTACTAATAATATTGCACAATGTTTATTAATAAAACTGATACTGGTACTAATAATAATGCACAGTGTTTATTAGTAACACTATTGCTGATACTAATAATAATGTACAGGGCTTATTAATACCACTATTACTCATACTAATAATATTGTACAGTTTTTTTTCATAACGCTATTACTGATACTGATAATATGTACAGTGTTCTTTAATAACTCTATTACTGATACTAAAAATAATGTACAGTGTTTATTAATAACACTATTACTGATACTAATAATAATGTACAGTGTTTATTAAAGCAATATTACTTGTACTAATAATAATGTGCAATGTTTATTAATAACACTATTACTGATACTAATAATGTTGTGCAATGTTTATTACTAACACTGTTACTGACACTAATATTAATGTACAGTGTTACTCATCCAGTTATTATAAGCACAATCTCAAACAGTCTGATACTTACTGCAGTTTCTGTATTTTGCAGTCCGGGTTCCTCAGAGCCGCAGACAGTAGTTTCACTCCTGAATCTCCCGGTTTATTAATACCCAGGTTCAGATCCGTCAGTAACGGTTTGGACTGAGAGTGGAGGAGAGATCCTTGGAACAAGAATCTGTGGGACTGACATCCCACATGCACGGGATCAGAGAGAGAGAGAGAGAAATAACAGGAATCAGTGTAAATCCCCAGTGTTTATTAACAACACTATTACTGACACTTTTATCCCCATCACCCGTCCATTTATTCCTCTTCAAGTACATGTCCAATTACATTTTGGAAGTTCCTTTCAGCAATTGCGTTCTAGATCTTCACAAACATTTGCGTGAAAAGATTTCTCCTCAATTCCCCTCTAGTTCGTTTGCAAATTATTTTAAATCTATGCCCTCTGGTCACTGACCAAGTTGCCAAAGGAAAAGTTTCTCCCTATTTGCTCTGTCAAAACCCCTCATAATTTTGTCCACCTCTATTAGATCTCCCCATAACCTTCTCTGCTCTAAGGAGAACAATCCCAGCTTCTCCAATCTCTCCGCATAACTGAAGTCCCTCACCCCTGGTATCATCCTGGTAAATCTCCTCTGCACCCTCTTCAAGACCTTGCCATTCTTCCTAAAGTGTGATGCCCAGAATTGTACACAATACTCCAGCTGGGGCCTAACCAGTGATTTGTAAAGGTTTCGCAAGGCTTCCTTGTTTTTGTATTCAATGTCTCTATTTACTCAGCCAATTATCCCTGGTGCTTTCTAAACCGCATTACCAACTTGCCCTGTCACCTTCAAAGATTTGTGAACATGCACCCCCATGTCCCTCTGTTCTTCCACCTCCCTCAAAATAACATTTAGATTATATTGTCTCTCCATCTTGTTCCACCCAAAGTGCATCACTTCACACTTATCCGTGTAAAATTGCATCTGCCATGTGTCTGCCCATTTCAACAATCTGTCTGTGTCCCCCTGAAGTCTGCTTCTGACGTGTAACACGCTCGAGGGGTTGAATGACCTCGTCTTATTTTAAATAATTTCCTCGAGGGGCTGAATTGCATCCTCCTGTTCCTACGTCACAGGCTCGAGGGGCTGAATGGCTTCCAACTGTTGCTATGTAACAGGCTCGAGGTGTTGAATAGCCACGTCCTATTCCTGGTACCAGGCCAGACGGATTGAATGGTCCATACCTGCTCCTATGTAACAGGCTCCAGAAGCAAACTGGCCTCCGGTTTCTGTGCAACAGTGGCTGAAAGGCCTCCCTCCTGTTCCTATGTAAAAGTCTCCAGTAGCTGACTGGCTTCCTCTTGTTCCTGTATAACAGGCTCGAAGGCCTGACTGGCTTCCTCCTGTTCCTATCCAACAGGCTCGAGGGGCTGAACGTCGTCTTCCTGTTCCTCTGTAAAAGGCTGGAGGGGCTTAATGGCCTCATCCAGTTCCTGGGTAACAGGCTGCACGGGTAGAATGTCCACCTGTTCCTTTGTAATGGGCTCACGCAGGCCTAATGGCCTCCTCCTGTTCCTGTATAACAAGCTCGAGGGGGCTGAATGGCCTCGTCTTCCTATGTAATGGACTCCAGGGCCTGAATGGCCTCCTCCTGTTCCGATGTAACAGTCTCCAGGGACTGAATGGCCTCCTCCCGTTCCTGTGTAACAGACTCCAGTGGCTGAATGGCCTGCTCCTGTTCTTGAGTTAAAGGCTCAAAGGACTGAATGGTCCCCTACCATTACAGGCCGGAGGGTTTTAATGGCCTCCTCCTCTTCCTGTGTAACAGGCTCGAGGGGCTGAATGGCGTCTCGCTGTTCCTGTGTAAAAGGCTCGAGGGGCTGGATGGCCTCCTCCAGTTCCAGTGTAACAGGCCGGACGTGCTTAATGGCCTCCGCATGTCCATCTGTAACAGGCTCGAGGGTCTGAACGGCCTCCTCTTGTTCTTGTATAACGGGCTCGAGGGACTGAATGAACACCTCCTTCCTGTGTAACAGACTCGAAGGGCCGAATGGCTTCCTCCTTTTACTTTGTAACAGACTTCAGGGCTGAATGACCTCCTCCTTCCAATGTAACAGACTCCAGGGGCTGAATGGCCTCCTCCTGTTCCTGTGTAACAGACTCCAGGGGCTGAATGGCCTCCTCCTGTTCCTGTGTAACAGACTCCAGGGGATGAATGGCCTCCTCCTGTTCCTGTGTAACAGACTCCAGAGGCTGAATGGCCTCCTCCTGTTCCTGTGTAACAGACTCCAGGGGCTGAATGGCCTCCTCCTGTTCCTATGTAACAGACTCCAGGGGCTGAATGACCTCCTCCTGTTCCTATGTAACAGACTCCAGGGGCTGAATGGCCTCCTCCTGTTCCTATGTAACAGACTCCAGGGGCTGAATGGCCCTCCTGTTCCTATGTAACAGACTCCAGGGGATGAATGGCCTCCTCCTGTTCCTGTGTAACAGACTCCAGGGGCTGAATGGCCTCCTCCTGTTCCTGTGTAACAGACTCCAGGGGCTGAATGACCTCCTCCTGTTCCTCTGTAACAGACTCCAGGGGCTGAATGGCCTCCTCCTGTTCCTATGTAACAGACTCCAGGGGCTGAATGGCCTCCTCCTGTTCCTGTGTAACAGACTCCAGGGGCTGAATGGCCTCCTCCTGTTCCTATGTAACAGACTCCAGGGGCTGAATGGCCTCCTCCTGTTCCTGTGTAACAGACTCCAGGGGCTGAATGGCCTCCTCCTGTTCCTGTGTAACAGACTCCAGGGGCTGAATGGCCTCCTCCTGTTCCTGTGTAACAGACTCCAGGGGCTGAATGGCCTCCTCCTGTTCGTATGTAACAGACTCCAGGGGCTGAATGGCCTCCTCCTGTTCCTATGTAACAGACTCCAGGGGATGAATGGCCTCCTCCTGTTCCTATGTAACAGACTCCAGAGGATGAATGGCCTCCTCCTGTTCCTATGTAACAGACTCCAGGGGATGAATGGCCTCCTCCTGTTCCTGTGTAACAGACTCCAGGGGATGAATGGTGTGATTCTGTTCTTGATTTTAAGGTTCAAGAGACTGAATGGTCCCCTGCTGTTACAGTGTAACAGGCTCGACGCACTGAATGGCCTTTTTCTGTTTCTGTGTTACAGGCCCGATGGTCTTAATGGCCTCCTCCTGTTTCTACAAAACATATTACAGTCGCTGAATTGCCTTCTCCTCTTCCTGTATAACAGGCTCGAGGGGCTGAATGGCCTCTTCCTGTTCTGTGTCAACGGCTCGAGGGGCTGAATGGCCTCCTCCTACTCCTCTGTAACAGACTCGAGGGGCTGAATGGCCTCCTCCTGTTCCTATGTAACAGACTCCAGGGGATGAATGGTGAGCTTCTGTTCTTGAGTTAAAGGTTCAAGAGACTGAATGGTCCCCTGCTGTTACAGTGTAACAGGCTCGACGCACTGAATGGCCTTTTTCTGTTTCTGTGTTACAGGCCCGATGGTCTTAATGGCCTCCTCCTGTTTCTACAAAACATATTACAGTCGCTGAATTGCCTTCTCCTCTTCCTGTATAACAGGCTCGAGGGGCTGAAAGGCCTCTTCCTGTTCTGTGTCAACGGCTCGAGGGGCTGAATGGCCTCCTCCTACTCCTCTGTAACAGACTCGAGGGGCTGAATGGCATCCTCCTGTTCCTGTGTAACAGGTTTGAGGGGCTGAACGGCCTCCTCCTGTTCCTGTGTAACAGGTTTGAGCAGCTGAATGGCGACTCCTGTTCCTGTGTAACAGGCTCGAGGGGTTGAACGGCCTCCTCCTGATCCTGTGTAACAGGTTTGAGCGGCTGAATGGCCTCCTCCTGTTCCTGTGTAACAGGCTCGAGGGGTTGACCGGCCTCCTCCTGTTCCTGTGTAACAGGTTTGACGGGCTGAGTGGCTACTCATGTTCCTGTGTAATGGGCTTGAGGGGCTGAATGTTCTCCTGCTGTTACTGCGTAAGAGGTTCGAGAGGCTGAACGGCCTCCTCCTGTTCCGATGTAAACAACCTCCTTGTTTTTATGTTCGATGCCTCTATAATTTTAAACCGGTTTCTCAACCAGTCCTGCAACCTTCACCGATTTGTGTACATACACCCCCAGGTCTCTCTGTTCCTGCACCCCCTTTAGAATTGTACCATTTAGTTTACATTGCCTCTCCTCATTCTTCCTGCCAAGATGTATCACTTCTCTGCGTTAAATTTCATGTTCCATGTGTCCGCCCATTTCATCAGCCTGTCTATGTCCTCTTGAAGTCCATTACTATCCTCCTCACTGTTTACTATACTTGCAAGCTTTGTGTGATCTGCAAATTTTGAAATTATTCCCCATTATAATTTCTCCCGTCTCAGCCTCTAAGGGACCAACGTTTACCTTCGCTAATCTCTTCCTTTTTCAATTCTTGTAGAAGCTCTTACAATCTGTTTTTATATTTCTTGCAAGTTTACTCCCACATTCAATTTTCTCCCTCTTTATCAATTTCTTCGTCATCCTTTGCTGATTTCTAAAACTCTCCCAATCCTCAGGCTAACTACTCTTTTTGGCAACATTATATGTCTCTTCTTTAAACTGAACTTCTCTAGTTAGCCAAGGTTGAATATTTTTCCCATCTAGTTGTTATTCCTCAAGGGAATGTATATTCATTGGCAATTATGAATTATTTCTTGAAATGTTGGCCATTGATTATCGACTGTCATATCTTTTAATCTAATTTCCCAATCTACCTTAGTCAACTCGCCCCTCGTAACAAAGTAATTGGGTTTGATTAAATTTGAGACCCTGGTTTCGGATTGAACTACATCACTCTCAAACTCAATATGAAATCCTATCATATTATGATCACTGTGTCCCAGAGGATCCTTAACTCTGAGATTACTAATTAACCCTGACATTACACAATATTAGATCTAAAATAACATGTTCCCTAGTCGGTTCCTCGACATATTGTTCTAAAGAACTATCTCGAATGTATTCCATGAAATCGTCCTCCAAACTACTTTTGACAATTTGGTTTGCCCATTCTATATGAAGATTAAATTTCCTCACGATTACTGCATTGCCTTTGTTACATTCCCCTCGAATTTCCTGATTTAAACTCTGTCAAATGCTACAACGACTGTGAGGAGCACTATAAACTAATCCCACAGCACGGGTATGATGCAGAGTAAATCTCTCTCTACACCATCCCATCAAGGCAGGTACAGTACGTGTGAGATACAGAATAAAGCTCCCTCTGCACTGTCCCATCAAACACTCCCAGGGCAGGTACAGTGCGTGTGAGATACAGAATAAAGTTTCCTCTGTACTGTCCCATCAAATACTCCCAGCGCAGGAGCAACGTGGGTGAGATACAGCGAAAAGCTCCCAATACAACTGTCCCGTCAAACACTCCAAGGGCAGATACAACACGGGTTAGATACAGACCAAAGCTCCCTCTACATTGTCCCATCAAACACACCCAGGGCAGATACAGCATGGGTTAGATGCAGAGTAAAGCTCCCTCCACATTGTCCCATCAAACACTTCCTGGGCAGGCGCATAAAAACATAAGTAACAGGGGCAGGAGTTGGCCATATGGTCCTTCGAGCCTGTTCCCCATTCAATAAGATCAGGGCTGAACTTCTCCCTCCACTCCACTTTCCCGCCCGATCCCCATATCCCTTGATTCCCTCATTCGCCAAAAATCTATCAATCTCAGCCTTGAATATGTTCGATGACTGAGCATTTCAATTAACCAGTAAACACTATCATTACACGATATTAGATCAAAAATAACCAGTTCTCTTGTCGGTTACTCGACAAATTGTTAGAGAAAACTGTCTCGAATGCATTCCATGAACTAATCCTCCAAACTACTTTTGCCAATTTGGTTTGCCCAGTCTATATGAAGATTAAAGTCCCCCCACGATTATTGCATTGCCCTGATTGCATGATCCTCTAATTTCCTGATTTTTACTCTGTCCAACACTATAACAACTGTTTAGGGCACGATAAACTATTCCCACAACATGGGTTAGATGCAGAGTAAAGCTCCCTCGACAATGTCCTGTTAAACACTCCCAGGGCAGTTACAGCACGGGTTCGATACAGACTAAAGCTCGTACATGAAATACAGAAAGTTGGCATACAAGCAAAGCAAGCAATTAGGAAGGCAAATGCAATGTTGGCCTTTATTACAAGGCGGTTGGAGTACAAGACTAAAGAAGTATTTCTGCAATTGTATAGGGCATTGGTGAGAACTCACCTGGAGGACTGTGCACAGTTTTGGTCCCCTTATCTAAGGAAGGATGTACTTGCCTTGGAGTCAGTGCAACCAAGGTTAACTGGATCAATTCCTGGGATGAGAGGGTTGTCCATTCTAAACAGAGATCGATAGATTTCTCGATATTAAAGGCAACAAGGGATTTGGGGATAATGCAGGAAAATGGCGTTGAGGTAGAAGATCAGTGGAATTCAGTTGAATGGTGGAGCAGGCTCGAGGGGCCGGATGGCCTACACCTGCTCCTATGTCTTATGTTTTCATGTCGTGTGAGGAGAGATTGACTAAAATGAGCCGATACTCTCTGGAGTTTAGAAGAATGAGAGGTGATCTCATTGAATCATATAAGATTCTGAGGAGGCTTTGCAGGGTAGGTGCTGAGAGGCTGTTTCCCCCTGGCTGGATAGTCTAGAACAAGGGGGCATAGTCTCAGGATAAGGGGTCGCCAATTTAGGGCTGAGATGAGGAGGAATTTATTCACTCAGAGGGTCGAGAATATTTGGAATTATCTACCTCATTGGGCTGTGGATGATGAGTCATTGACTATATTCAAGGCTGAGATCGATAGATTTTTGCACTCGAGGGGAATCAAGGGATATGGGGATTGGGCATGAAAGTGGAGTTGAGATTGAAGATCATATTAAATGGCGGAGCAGGCTTGAGGGCCTACTGCTGCTGCAATTTCTTATGTACTGATGAGCAGAAGCCGGCCATTAATCCCCTGGAGCCTTTGACATCGGAACAGGAGGAGGTCATTCAACCCTCGGACTTGTTACACAGGAAAAGAAGGCCATTCAGCCCTTAGAGCCTATTACACAGGTACAGGTGGATGCCATTAGCCCATTGAGGCTGTTACGCAGGAACAGAAAGCCAATAAGCCACTCAAGACTGTTACATTTTAACAGGAGGCCATTCAGCCCCTCGTGGCTGTTACACAGGTACAGGAGGAGGCCATTCAGCCCCTCGTGGCTGTTACACAGGAAAAGGAGGAGGCCATTTAGCCCCAAGGGCCTGTTAGACAGGAACAGGAGGAGGTCATTTAGCCCCTCGTGCCTGTTATACAGGAACCGAAGGCCATTCAGCCCCTCGAGCCTATTACACTGGAAATGGACGAGGCCATTCAGCCCCTTGAGCCTGTTATGTAGGATCAGGAGGAGGCAATTCAGCCCCTCGAGTCCGTTATACAGGAACTGAAGGCCATTCAGCACTTCAAGCATATTACACTGGAAAAGGACGAGGCCATTCAGCCCCTTGAGCCTGTTATGTAGGATCAGGAGGAGGCCATTGAGCCCCTCAAGGCTGTTACACAGGAACTGGAGGAGGCCATTTTGCCCCTCAACGCTAATAATTAGGAACAGTTGGAGACCATTCAGCCCCTAGTGCGTGTTACACTGCAACAAGAGGAGGCCATTCAACCCCTCAAGGCAGTTATACAGGAAAAGGAGGAGACCATTCTGCCCCTGGGGCATGTTACACAGGAGCAGGACGAGGAAATTCAGCGCCTCGAACCTGTTATGTAGGATCAGGAGGAGGCCATTCAGCCCCTCGTGCCTGTTATGTAGGAACAGGAGGAGGCCATTCAGCCCCTCAAGCCTGTTACATAGGAACAGGAGGAGGCCATTCAGCCCCTCAAGCCTGTTACATAGGAACAGGAGGAGGCCATTCAACCCCTCTAGGCTGGCACATAGGAACAGGAGGAGGCCGTTCAGCCCCACGAGCCTGTTACACAGGAACTGGTGGAGGCCATTCAGTCCCTAGGGCCTGTTACATAGGAACAGGAGGAGGCCATTCAGCCCCTCGAGCCTGTCACGTAGGTACAGGAGGAGGCTATTCAGCCCCGTAGGCCTGTTACACAGGAGGAGGAGGAGGCGGATCAGCCCCTTAAGGCTGTTACACAGGAACAGGAGGAGAACATTCAGCCTCTAGGGCCTGTTACAAAGGAACAGGAGGAGGCCGTTCAGCCCCTAGGGTCTGTAACACTGGAACAGGAGGAGGCCATTCAGCCCCTCAAAGCTGTTTCACAAGAACAGGATGAGGCCAATCAGCCCCTCAAGCCTGTAAGATCGGAACAGGAGGAGGCCATACAGCCCGTCAAGCCTGTTGTACTGGAACTGAAGGCCATTCAGCCAGTCGAGCCTATTACACTGGAAAAGGACGAGGCCCATTTGCCTCTCGAGCCTTTAAGTAGAAACAGGAGGAGGCCATTCAGCCCCTCAAGGCTGTTACGCAGGAAGAGTAGGCCAATCAGCCCTTGAAACCTTTTACATTGGAACAGGAGGAGGCCATTCACCACCTCAAGCCTGTTACATAGGAACAGGAGGAGGCCATTCAGCCCCTCGAGCCTGTTACACAGGAACTGGAGGATGCCATTCAGCCGCATAAGCCTGTCACGTAGGAACAAGTGGAGTCCATTCAGCCCCTCGGGCCTGTTACACAGGAGCAGGACTAGGCCATTCAGCCCCTGAAGCCTGTAACACAGGAGCAGGATGAGGGCAATCAGCCCCTCAAACCTGTTACACAGGAACAGGAGGAGGCCATTCAGCCCCTCGAGTCCGTTATACAGAAACTGAAGGCCATTCAGCCCTTCAAGAATATTACACTGGAAAAGGACGAGGCCATTCAGCCCCTTGAGCTCGTTATGCAGGATCAGGAGGAGGCCATTGAGCCCCTCAAGGCTGTTACACAGGAACTGGAGGAGGCCATTCAGCCCCTCAACGCTAATACTTAGGAACAGTTGGAGACCATTTAGCCCCAAGTGCGTGTTACACTGCAACAAGAGGAGGCCATTCAATCCCTCAAGGCAGTTACACAGGAACAGGACTAGGCCATTCAGCCCCTCAAGGCAGTTACACAGGAGCAGGACGAGGCCATTCAGCCCCTCGAGCCAGTAACACACGAGCAGGATGAGGGCAATCAGCCCCTCAAACCTGTTTAATAGGAACAGGAGGCGGCCATTCAGCCCCTCGCGTCTGTTATACAGGAACTAAAGGCCTTTCGGACCCTATTACACCGGCAAAGAATGAGGCCATTCAGACCCTTGATCCTGCTATGTAGGATTAGGAGGAGAGCGTTCAGCCCCTCGAGCCTGTTACATAGGAACAGGAGGAGGTCATTCAGTCCCTCGAGCCAGTCACATAGGAACTTGAGGAGGCCTTTCAGCCCCTAGGGCCTGTTACACAGAAGCAGGATGAGGCCAATCAGCCCCTGAAGCCTGATAGATCGGAACAGGGAGAGGCCATTCAGCCCCTTGAGCCTGTTATTCAGGAAATGAAAGCCATTCAGCCGCTCGAGCCTATCATGTAGGATCAGGAGGAGGCCATTGAGCCCCTCAAGGCTTTATCACAGGTACCGGAGGAGACCATTCTGCCTCTCCAGGCTGTTACACAGGAATATGAGGACAATCAGTCCCTCAAGCCTATTACATAGGAACAGGAGGAGGCCATTCAACCCCTCAAGGCTGTTAAACAGGAACAGGTGAAGAGCATTCAGCCCATAGGGTCTGTTACACATGAACAGGAGGAGGCCATTCAGCCCATCAAGGCTGTTTCACAGGAACAGGAGAAGGCCATCCAGCCCCTCAAGACTTCTTCATAGGAACAGGAGAAGGCCATTTAGCCCCTCGAGCCTGTTATACAGGAACTTAAGGCCATTCTGCCCCTCGAGCATATTGCACTTCAAAAGGACAAGACCATTCAGCCGCACGAGCCTATCACGTAGGATCAGGAGGAGGACATTGAGCCCCTCAAGGCTTTAACACAGGTACTGGAGGAGGCCATTCTCCCTCTCAAGGCTGTTACACAGGAACAGGAGGTCAATCAGTCCCTCAAGCCTGTTACATAGGAAAAGGGTGAGGCCATTCGACCCCTTAAGGCTGTTACAAATGAACAGGAGGAGGCCATTCATCCCCTCACGGCTGTGTCACAGGAACAGGAGGAGGCCATTCATCCCCTTCAGGCTGTTAAACAGGAACTGGAGGAGTCCATTCAGCCCATCAAGGCTTTTTCATAGGAGAAGCGGGAGACCCTTCAGCCCCTCGAGCCTGTTACACAGGAACTGGAGGAGGCCATTCAACCCATCGACCCTGTCGCATAGGAGCAGGAGGAGGCCATTCAGCCCCTCAAACCTGTCGCGTAGGAACAGGAGGAGGCCATTTAGCCCCTCAAGCCTGTTACATCGGAATAGGAGAAGGCCATTCAGCCCCTCGAGCCTATTACACTGGAGAACTGCGAGGCCCATTCAACCTCTCGATCCTGTTGTGTAGGATCAGGAGGAGGCGAATTAGCCCCTCGAGCCTGTCGCATAAGAAAAGGGAGAGGCCATTCAGCACCTTGGGCCTGTTACACTGGAGCAGGCTGAGCCCAATCAGCCACTCAGCTTGTTCGCTCGCAACAGGAGGCCATTCAGCCCCTCGAGCCTGTTATACCGGAACCGAAGGCCATTCAGCCCCTCGAGCCAAATGCACTGGAAAGTCGAGTCCATTCAGCCCCTCGAGCCGGTTAAGCAGGAACATGAGAAGGCCTTTCAGCACCTCAACACTTTTACACAGGAACAGGAGGAGGCCATAGTGACTCAGTGATCTCAGTGAACCCTCAATGCTCCACAGAGAACTCGCAGCGACCCACTGATCCCACAATGTCCCAGTGATCCCACAATAACCCAGTGATCGCACAGTTTCCCAGTGATCCCACAGTATCCCACAGTGACCCAGTGATACCATTGTGCCCCAGTGATCCCGCTGTGTCCCACAGTGATTCCTCAAAAACACAGTCATCCCACGGTGACCCAATGATCTCACTGTGAACCTACAGTGATCCCAGTGATCCCAGAGTGTCCCACAATGATCCCACAATGACCCAGTGACACCACAGTGACCCAATGATCCCACAATGACCCAGTGACACCACAGTGACCCAATGATCCCACAGTGACCCAGTGATCACAGTGACCAAGTGATCCATCAATACCCCACAGAGATCGCACAGTGACCACATTGTGCTCCCAGTGATCCCACAGTAACCCAGACACAACTCACGTGAGCCCCATTGGGTGCAGCCTGTGGTGAAGGCCTCGATCAGTCCTCTCTGGAGAGAAAGCTTCTTCTCCAAGGATTCCTCCTCCTCCTCCCAAAATTTCTCTTTCCACATCTTCATGTTACGGCATGTCCACAAAAATAATCCACTAGAGAGAGAGAGAGAAATAAGGAATTGATTAAAAACAAAGCAAGAGATGAAAAAAGCACAGCGAGAGCCCAGAGCTCCCTCACGCTCACTCACATTCATTCCGTTCCATAGGCAATCTCTCAGCAAACACCATTGATAAAATCCCCAGTTACAAATCTGAGACTCTAAAGAAAAGAGAGGAAAGTTGGGAGAGAGAGAGAGAGAGAGACTCGGGACAGACTGAAGAGCACATGTTGTTTCACTCTTTCTCTAATACAAGTTTTCAGGGTTTTCTCTCCTGCTTTGCCACTCACTCATTCCCCCTAAAAGGTGCCGGTCTGACTCTCTG
This sequence comes from Heptranchias perlo, assembly GCF_035084215.1. Lineage (NCBI taxonomy): Eukaryota > Metazoa > Chordata > Chondrichthyes > Hexanchiformes > Hexanchidae > Heptranchias > Heptranchias perlo. The sequence goes on along the minus strand of NW_027139644.1, from coordinate 3,111,385 downwards.
TCCTGGTCAATATTTGCTGCAGGGTCCAAACTACCCCGAGTTCGTTTTCTCTTCTGTTCCTGGAACAGGGAACAAAAAGGTGAACGAACTTTCCCTTTGCTCTTTTCTCTTGTTTTAATTAGCAGTGGATAAAAAGCCTGTAGTTTGTGGTCAACTCACAATTTGTGACTTTTTCAATTTGCCAAAGTGTTCAAATGAATTCATATCATTTAAAACAGCTGAAGCAAAGAACTTAAAAAAAACCAAATAGACAGCAAGATCCCTCACTCAGTTACAGGGACAATCTCTCAGCAACAATCATTTACAGAGAAACAAAGCCCAGTTTATAAAGTAGATAAATGTAAAGATTGAGAGACATAACAACTTGTATTTATATATTACAGCAATTACTACTACAACAACAACTTGGATATATAAATATATATATTTACACATTACCACTACTACATGGCCCAGATAAAGGTTGTGGGGAGAGAGCTGAGAGGGAAATGAGATCACCCATTCAAAGAGTCAGCGCAGGCACGGTGGGCCGAATGGCCTTCTCCTGTGTTGAACCCACTATGATACCATGAACAACAACTTCAAAGTCTGGGACAGGAAACAAGATAGCCGCCTCGACGGCAGACATCATACTGAGGGGCAAGCTGGATATCATAATTGGAGCCAAGGTGGCCATCGTATTGGGGTCAAGGTAACCATGTTAAACAAAATGGCTGCCCTGAAGCTTAAACAAAATGGCTGCCCTGAACCTAAAAGTAAATGGCCTCCAGTAAGGCAGCCATCTTCATGACGGGAGGGGCGGCCATCTTAGTGAGGGACAAGGAGGGCATCGTCAGCAAAATGGCGGCCATGAAGTTCATTCAAAATGGCTGCATTGTACCGGAAGTAAAATGGGCAGCAGTCAGGGTGAGGGGCAAGGTCGAGCTTGTTATGTTGAGAGAGACGGAGGGGGTTCATTTGCTGTTGCTGTTATATCACTGTTGCACTATAGTTAAAGATACAAACTGTGTGAAACTCGCATTGGCTGGTGTTTAACACAAAGACAGCGGTGCAGTGAGGGAATTAAACATCAAAAAGTGAATTTCAGCAAAAATTGGATTCGCATTTGGTTATTTGGACGTAATGCTTTGGAGAAGGAGAGACCAGACATTTGGATGGAAGGTCCAATTAGCCATTTTGTGTCGAAAATGTAATTCGAGCTTCTATTGAATAAATCAGAGTAAAATTGGACTCAATCTGAATGTAGTTCTGATCTGGGATTTGGTTAATTTCTCCATTATTCATATTTTTCTTTAATCTGAAACAGTAACAGTATTTGTAACAGTAACAGAGCAGGAGAGTGCTGCAGGACCCTGTCCAGTTTAGTAACACAGCAGAAGGGGTAAGAGTACATTGTGATTTATTACAGAATCCAGCAGCTCACTGGGAAAGTTACACATGGTACAGATGGAGGAGCAAAAAGGTGCAAAGTGATTTTACACTTTAATTTGGGGCAATGACATTATTTCTCCACGAAATTTAATTTTACATTTAACTTAATGAGCTCTTTTTCTTAAAGAAACTTCAGGCACAAACCATGGCTTCATAAAGAAAACAATCATTTATTATTATTAACACACTGGAAAAATTGGCATTAAAATTTAAACAGCACCTTGGGTTTATATCTGATTTAGAATTGCTTTAGCACCAATAAAACAACACATTCTGAATTCCTAAAATGCATAACCGTTTGGAAATCAAATGTCTATCTTAGAATAAACCCATAATGAAAGTTATATCCTCATGGTTGGCTCAAGCCTGCCAGGAAGATTCCAGGTATTTTGATGGATACAGGTGTAATGTAGCGAGGCTTTCTCTTGTATCCAGGTCATCCGCTTCACAGGCAATCTGTAAACCTGCATCATGGCATCAAGCTGGGAGGCAGCGAGTCGTCAGGAAAATTCCAGGTGAGGTGGTGCTGCCAGGAAGCGAAAGGTGAGTTTGGAACAGTTATGGTGGATCTGTGTCTCTCTCCACTCAACTTCTGCCCAGCTTTTAAACAGATTTTTAACACAGATTCACATCTCTGGGACGGTGACTTATCAACAATAGGTTCATAAAAATACAACCCACGATTGATTGACACTTCACTTGTTTTCTCCCAGTGTCCACAACGTAACCGAGTTAGGTCGGCAGATGTTCAAACCAGCTCTCGCCCTCCTGGAATCGTTCTTATTGCTATGGTGATCTATCCTCTGCTGTGTGATCTTTTACAATACGTCATTAACAATCCTTTTTACACACCTTCCACCTTTTAAGAGTCCTTTTCCGAATGACATGCTGAAGCCGATTTATTCTCAGGCTTTCGTTTATCAGATGATTTTATACTACACAGAGCAGCTGGGAAACTCCTCCAGTAAGTAATGGTCAGGGCCAGGTACACAAGGCTGAGTGACTTTATTGTGCAGCCTCCAGGCATCACCTTTACAAATGTCAAAATTAAATCCACAAGAGTGTTACCCCAGAACAAACATGAACTGTCTGGCCTGCTTCATCTGCTGCTGTTCTGCTGGTCAGCACTCTCACACACTCCAGGCTGATTACACAGTTTGTTTGGTTATTTAATGCTTTCTGTGTTCGATTCTCACTCCTGTCTCTACCCTCCTATCTCTTTATGTGTTTGTCCGTCTTTCAATGTATCTGTTCTCTGTTTATGTCGTTTGTCTCTGTTAATTTTCTGCCTGTTTTTCTATCTTATTATTTCCACTTCCACTTCCATCACTTTGTAACTTTTTGTCAGTCTCTCTCTCTGTCGTTCCATCCATGTCTGCTTGCTCTCTCTCATTATATAGATGATTTCTTTCACTCTTTATTTTTCTCTCCTTTCTTACAAACTGTCTTTATATCTCTCCTTTTCCGAGTAGCTCTGTCTTTCTCCCTCTTTGTGTGTGTCTCTCTCTCTGTGTCTCACTCTCTCTCTTTCACACACACACACCCTCGCTTTTATGTGAATCTGTCTGAAATTTTTCTGCGCTTTTTTAATCATTATATTTCTTTTGTCCCTGTGTTCTCTCCCCATCTGTCCAAATCTCTCTCTTTTCCCCCCTTCTCTCTGTTTCTCTCTCCCGCTGTTTGTGTGTGTCTCTCTCCCTCCCCTGCCTCGCTCTCCCTCTCCCTCTCTTCCTCTCCCCCATCTCTGTCTCTTTCTCCCTCTTTCTCTAACGCCCTGTCATTTTTTTCTCTCTCTCTCCCTCTCTCTCCCTCGTTCTCTCCTTTTCCATTTATGTGGACTGCAAGCATTCTGATCAGGCCCACAGCAGCTACTTTTATTACCAACTTTTCAAAATTTGCCCGGTGGCCAATTGGTTGAAGTCCAGCTGAGCCCTTTCGAGCCGCCATTTCGAGCAACAATTCAAGTGTCGTCTGCAGAGTAAATCCTGCCTCAATAGGAAAGATTGTCAATAAAATATATCAGAATCAGATGTAAGATTATTTCGTGATTCTGTGCTGCTAATATAAAATGTACTTTCCATTCCCCGGAGTATGAAATGGGATTTAGTTCGAGTGCTTGAAACCCTTCAGCTCTTTCTATGATTTCAGTAATTTAACAATTAGATTGAGTGGGTATTTCGCAACGTTCTTCAGCTCCTCTCTGAATTTAGTCTGGGTCAGGACATAAATACACGTGTTTGTGCAGGAACTGAGAAGCTGCAGCAACTTTGCTGTGTGTTCTGTGAGCAAAACAGGGTCAGTGTAGGAGTAATAATACCGAATGTCTGCAATTCGCAAATAAATGTAAAAGACAACCCATGTCAGCCACAACAGTATAAAACTGCCCGATATACTGAAGAGTAAAATGATGGATTTCTTTCGGTTCTTCATCTCTGGATCACTCTGATTCTCTCCATTGCTGCAGCCCCGGAGTCCCCTGCGGACTCGACTGGACACTAAAATAAGCCTGACAGTCAGAACATTCAGCAGCAAAATCAGACAGAACGGGACACAAGGGGTTAAAATGAGGTGAAACATGTCAAATGCTGCCCATGCGGGGGAAGTACGGAAGATCAATTTAGTCCCACAAAAGAAGGAAACATTATCAATTATTAATTGGTTTTCAAGTGTAAAGTACCAGGGGACATTCACCAAACAGCCCAGCACACTCACTGTTCCCAGAACCACAGCCGCCGTTCTCTCGGTGCAATATTTAGTTTTCAGCTTCTCACAACAAATGGCCACAAATCGATCAAAGGTGAAAGCGACTGTGAACCAGACAGAAACATTCGCAGCTGCAAATCCCAAGAATATAATAAAACTGCACACGGGAGTAATGTTCAGGAATGAAATTGGGAGATACATCAAAGGAATCTCTCTCAGTATCGGATCCGCTATAACGACCATGAGATCGGCCACTGCCATTCCCACCAGGTAGCGACTGATACATTTGGAGAGACCGCACTTTCCTCGGGACAGGATCACAATCGCCACCAAGTTAACTGGAAGAGAGAGAAAATGAAGCAGAGAAATTATTGATCAGACCTGGAGTCAAAGCAGCAGTTTGAGAGGATCTGGGGTGAAATTTACAGCTTTGTTGCTGCATCGAAGGGTGGAAAGTGATTGATTGAACTGGGCAGCACTTTCGGTCAGAGAGATGTTTTTAAACGCAATGCCCAATAATGAATTGGGAGATGGATACAGAAAGTGAATAAAATGCGCACCGGATTCACTGGAAGGGCTGAGTGAGGGCACACTGCCGGTGGGGAAGGGAGAAGGCGTTTTACACAATGGGAATACAGCGGATTAAATCAGGAGTTAGGTTCCAGGCACACAGGGAAAGAGAGGGAAGGGTCGGAACGTGAGGGGACAGGAGGAGGTGCAGCTGGTTTGTTGCTCTGGGTTAAGAGAGCCGACAGTGACTGGCACTAAACGGGAAAGGCAGCTGGAGACCGAGCCAGTGAGTGAGATTGGGAGGGAGACAAATAAAAGGACATCTAGGAGCTGGAGGGGCGTCAGGAGCAGATGGTTTGGGAAAGTGGACAAACTGAAGGAACGGATGAGGAGACAGAGGATTCAATGCAATGGGAGGAGAGGCTGGGATTCACAGGGAGAGACTGCAGCAGAGTGTTAGAGGAAATCTAATCTATTGGTCCCACTAACACAATCCAACTAATACATTCAACTGTTCATTTCTTTGGTTATTGGTGTCAGAGAACGTGTGTTGGGTATCAAACATGTTCAATATATTTACTTTGTACATTCAATTAAAATTAAATTGATGTTTATTAACTAAATCAATCTCGTTGTTCATTGAATTCACCCTAACTTTAAAGTACAGTATCCGAATAATTAATTACGATCAAGAAATTACTGATTCTATTCTTGAAGTAATTTTTAATCATGTTTAGTTATACGTTGGAAAACAAGGAACATTCACAAAAACAGACTGAGGGCCTGACAGGCATATAAACACGAGGAGCGAGTCCCACAATAAAAACTCACCCAATCTGAACATATCATAAGTCACATTTTCTATATTTAATTGTACTGGAAGTTTCAGTAGTTCATTCTGATGAATTATTCACACCACAGCATCTCGCTTTCCCTCTCAGTCGCCCTCTCTATCGCTCACTCGACTCTCTTTCTCAAGTCCATTTTTATATCCGATTAAATCCTATCATCCTGTGCCTGCATTCTGTTCACCAGCCCCGTGTTCCACCGATCCTATTCTCAGTGTTAGTTTGTAAAATAGTGAAGCCTCTGTGGAATAGTTCAATGTTTCTACAGATTATCCGATTCTCCAGCTGTTCACCTACACTGTTCACTTCATTTACAAACCATTAAATAAACAGAATAAATTTCCTCTTCCAGATAGATCTCACAATAATTAAGATTCCTTCTGCTGTAATTATAAAATAAAGTGATAGATGGCGGGATTGTTCAATTAACAAAACGCCAAAATCACACTTATATTCTGCAGATACTGAGAAGGGCTCCTGTTTCCAACAGATATATTGTTAACTAATACAAGATAACATCGAAACATTTCATTTCACAATGAAGTCCAGTGACAGTCAGTGAATTCATCCACAGTGAAGCAGAGAAGGAGATGTGGAAGAGTCAGCAGAAAACTCCGTTCAGTAACCAGACATCTGAAGCGGCATCAGATACACACATAATGAAATAATATTTCATAACAGTGATCTCCAATAAATACATTGAAATCCCAGTTAAACTGAAGCATGTTATTGGGGAGGGAGGATACTGCACTGCCTCCTTGTAACACTGAGACCGTGAGCTGTCTCATTATCAATCACTGAAAACACATTGATGAAAACATATTCCAGAACAGGTTAGTTCCACACGATGGAAATATTAACAGCTCCTGGTGGTCTGATACCAGCTCTTAGTCCTGACAGCGTCTGATTCCAACACATTCAGTACGGGAATAATCCAGTAATGATGCCAGGTTTGTAAGTACAAAGGTCACGACAGATATAATATAACTCCGACAAGTTCGAGCGTTTAGAAGTTAAGGAGATAGCATTAGTCAACAATATACTAATACAGGGAATAATCCAGTAACAATGCCAGTGTTGGATATACAAAGTTCATTACGGATATAATGCAGCTCCAACAAGACCGAAAGAGCAGAGACTTAACACATTCCATCATTCAACCAATAGAACAGAACAGGTCACTGTGTAATATATGTAGGGAGAAAAAGTAATTTGCCAAGTACAGCATTAGACTTAACACTGATTGAAACCAATAATAGCTGGGATAATGGCTTACCTGGAACTCCAACGGCTGCAAGAACAGGATAATACATGCGTCGTACATGAATTATTACTGGATATCCCATTTCTGTGAGAAACACTGAATTCCGTTGGCCTGGAAACCACAGCTCCAGCAGGCACTCTGAGCTGATCCATTCCAACAAGCCCTGATTTATACAGGGGATAATTCTCCACTGACACGGTTATACTCCTGACCATTGCTATTAATTACAGTCAGTTTAACAAACACATTACATCAGCAGCTTTGACTCCGATGTAAATAATGTGGAGAATAAAACACGAAGAACTCAAAGTCCAGGATATTATCTTGATCAGACCTCTCTTCGGAATAAAGTTTAAATCTGTTCTCATACAGGACTGATCCAATAATAATAAGCGTGTCCATTTACAGTTTTTATATAATTGTATTGACCATGTTCACTCCTGGAGATTCATTTATAAATGTTACCGATTCTCCGCATTGTAGACTGAATGAGGGACACAAGCAGGGTAGGTTGAGGGTTGCAGCCTAGAAATGACTGTGGGTGATATTAGGGGACGGACACTGAACGTGTCCCATTGACATTCCTCTCTCCGCTATTTTACTGCAGATGTTTACCCGTTTATTCTACGTTGGTTAATGGCTCCAGTAAAATTGGCCCCGTGTAACACCGAGCTGAGCTCATGACCCGATTTGGCATCCATCGCAAAGGCCCCGTGATTCCCTCACCCGCCTCCATTCCTTCCTCAGCCCATTGCCATTGAAACCCTCATCAATGCCTCTGTCCCCTCCAAACTCCATTCCTCCAATGCACTCCTGGCCGGCCACCCAACCTCCACCTTACATAAACGTGAGCTCGTCCAAAACTCTGTTATTCATGTCCAACCAGCACCAGGTCCTGCTCGGCCTCGCTGACCCTCACTGCCTCCCAGTTCCTTAAATTTAAAGTTCTCATCCTTGAGTTTAAATCCTTCCATGGCCCACCCCTCCCCGTCTTCATACCTACAGCAAACCCACCAATGACCTCCTCATACATCGGACACTGGTCCCTTTTGGTGGGACTGCCCTCACTTGGTTCCACTCACCTCTCTTATCAGAGCCAGGAGAAGCTTCTCTTCCCACCCTATCACCTTTATCTCTGATGTTTCGAAAGGTTCAATCCTTGGCTCCCTCCTCTTCCTCATCTACATGCTGCCATTTGGTGACACAGTCCGCAGACATGGAGCAGCTTTCAGATGGATGCTGACAAAACCACCGCCTCTCTTGACCCTTCGTGCAGGACAGAGAGATCTGAGCTTATGTATACACAAATCGTTGAAGGTGGCAGTCCAGGTTGAGAAAGCAGTTAAAAATGCATACAGAATCCTGGGCTTTATAAATAGAGGCATAAAACACAAAGGCAAGGATATCATGATGAACCTTTATAAAACACTGGTTCGGCCACAATTGGAGTATTATGTCCAGTTCTGGGCCCCGCACTTTAGGAAAAATGTGAATGCCTTAGAGGAAGTGCAGAAGAGATTTACTGGAATGATTCCAGGGATGAGGGACTTTAATTGCATGGATAGATTGGAGAAGCTGGGGTTATTCTCCTTGGAACAAAGAAGGTTGAGAGGAGATTTGAGAGAGTTGTTCAAAACTATGAGGGGTTAGACAGAGCAGATAGAGAAAAATTGCTCCCATTGGCGGTAGGGTCAAGAATCAGAGGACATCAATTTAAGGAGATTGGCAAAAGAACCAAAGATATCATGAGTAAAAACCTTTTTACACAGCGAGTGGTTATGATCTGGAATGCACTGCCAGAGGGGATGGTGGAGGCAGATACAATCATGGCCTTCAGAAGGGAACTGGATAAGTATTTGAAAGAAATAAAAATGCAGGACAACGGGGAAAGGGCGGAGGAGTGGGACTCGGTGGATTGCTCTTGCATCGACCCGGCATGGACTCGATACAAAGAATGGCCTCCTTCTGTGCAATAACCTTTCTATGTTTCTAAGACTCCAGTGTTTTTGTGTTTGTCAGACCCACATTCTGTTTTAGATGAGACACAATTTCCTCCAGTTAAAATTTGGAAAGTCCGAGCTACCGATTCCATCCCACCCCTGGCATTTTGATTGGTGAGTCTCTCACCACTCCCGTCTTCCACTTCTGGCAACTTGTGTATCCATAGTTCATTTGTCCTTCTTTTGACAGCCGTGCCTTCAGCCATATCCACGCTCCAATGTGGTCTCCGTAAGCCCCTCTATCGTCCTCTCCACGTTTCAGGTGCCGGCCGTGGCTCAGTGGTAGCACTCTCACCTCTGTGTCAGAAGGTTGTGAGTTCAAGTCCCATTCCAGAGACCTGAACACATAATCCAGGCAGACAATGTAGTGCAGTGCTGAGGGAGCACTGTTCCATCGGATGGTCAGTACTGAGAGAGCACAGTGCTGACGGATGGTTAGTACTGAGGGAGCACAGTGCTGTCGGATGGTCAGTACTGAGGGAGCACAGTGCTGTCGGATGGTCAGTACTGAGGGAGCACAGTGCTGTCGGATGGTCAGTTCTGAAATAGCACTGTGCTGTCGGTTGGTCATTACTGAGGGGACACTGTGCTATCGGATGGTCAGTACTGAGGGAGCACTGTGCTGTCGGATGTCAGTACTGAGGGAGCACAGTGCTGTCGGATGGTCATTACTGGGGGAGCACTGTGCTGTCGGATCGTCAGTACTGAGGGGACACTGTGCTGTCGGATGGTCAGTACTGAGGGAGCACTGTGCTGTCGGATGGTCAGTACTGAGGGAGCACTGTGCTGTCGGATGACCAGTACTGAGGGAGCACAGTGCTGTCGGATGTCAGTACTGAAGGAGCACAGTGCTGTTGGATGGTCAGTACTGAGGGAGCTACTGTGCTGTCGGCTGGTCATTAGTGAGGGAGCACTATGCTCTCGGATGGTCAGTACTGAGGGAGCACTGTGCTGTCGGATGACCAGTCCTGAGAGAGCACAGTGCTGTCGGATTTCAGTACTGAAGGAGCACAGTGCTGTCGGATGGTCAGTCCTGAAGGAGCACAGTGCTGTCGGCTGGTCAGTAGTGAGGCAGCACTAAGCTCTCGGATGGTCAGTACTGAGGGAGCACTGTGCTGTCGGATGGTCAGTACTGAGGGAGCACTATGCTCTCGGATGGTTATAAGAACGTGACGAATAAGGAGCAGGAGTAGGCTGTACGGCACCTCGAGCCTGCTCCGCCATTCTATCAGATCATGCCTGATCTTCAACTTCACCTCCACTTTCCGGGCCTATCCACATATCCCTTCATTCCTTTATTGTGCAAATGTTCATCGATCTCAGCCTTGAATGTACTCAACGACTCAGCATCCACACTCGTCTTGGTTTGAGAATTCCAACGAATCACAACCCGCAGTGAAGAAATTCCTCCTCCTCTCAGTCCGAAATCGCCCACCCCTTATCCTGAGACTATGATCCCAAGTTCTCGACTCTCCAGCCAGGGGAAACAGCCTATCAGCATCTACCCTGTCAAGTCTTCTAAGAATTTTATAATTTTCAATGGGATCACCTCTCATTCTTCTAAACTAGAGAATATGGGCCTATTGTTCTCAATCTACCCAACAATGAGGAAAATTGCCCAGGTGTGTCCTGTCCACAAAAAGCAGGACAAATCCAATCCTGCCAATTACCGCCCCATCAGACGACTCTCAATCATCAAAAAAGTGATGGAAGGTGTCGTCGACAGTGCTATCAAGCGGTACTTAGTCTCCAGTATTCTGCTCACCGATGCTCGGTTTCGGTTCCGCCAGGATCACTCGGCTCCAGACCTCATTAAAGCCTTGGTCCAAACATGGATAAAAGAGCTGAATTCCAGAGGTGAGGTGAGAGTAACTGCCCTTGACATCAAGGCAGCATTTGACTGAGTGTGGCACCAAGGAGTCCGAGTAAAATTGAAGTCAATGGGAGTCAGGGGGAATATACTCCAGTGGCTGGAGTCATACCTGCAACAAAGGAAGATTGTGGTGGTTGTTGGAGGTCAATCATCTGAGCACCAGGACATTGCTGCAGGAGTTCCTCAGGGCAGTATCCTAGGCCCAACCATCTTCAGCTGCTTCATCAATGACCTTCCCTCCATCATAAGGTCAGAAATGGGGAAGTTAGCTGATGATTGCACAGTGTTCAGTTCCATTCGTAAATCCTCGGAAATTAAGCAGTCCGTGCCCGCATGCAGCAAGACCTGGGCAACATCAGGCTTGGGCTGATAAGTAGCAAGTAATATTCGCGCCAGACAAGTGCCAGGCAATGACCATCTCCAAAAAGAGAGAGTCTAACCACATCCCCTTGACATTCAACGGCATTACCATCGCCGAATCCCCAACCATCAATATCCTAGGGGTCACCATTGACCAGAAACTTAACTGGACCAGCCATATAAATACCGTGGCTACGAGAGCAGGTCAGAGGCTGGGTATTCTGCGGCGAGTGACTCACCTCCTGACTCCCCAAAGCCTTTCCACCATCTACAAGGAACAAGTCAGGAGTGTGATGGAATACTCTCCACTTGCTTGGATGAGTGCAGCTCCAACAACACTCAAGAAGCTCGACACCATCCAGGACAAAGCAGCCCTCTTGATTGGCACCCCATCCACCACCCTAAACATTCACTCCCTTCACCACCGGCGCACTGTGGCTGCAGTGTGCACCATCCACAGGATGCACTGCAGCAACTCGCCAAGGCTTCTTCGACAGCACCTCCCAAACCCGCGACCTCTACCACCTAGAAGGACAAGGGCAGCAGGCACATGGGAACAACACCACCTGCACGTTCCCCTCGAAGTCACACACCATCCCGACTTGGAAATATATCGCCGTTCCTTCATTGTCGCTGGGACAAAATCCTGGAACTCCCTTCCTAACAGCACTGTGGGAGAACCGTCACCACACGGACTGCAGCGGTTCAAGAAGGCGGCTCACCACCACCTTCTCGAGGGCAATTAGGGATGGTCAATAAATGCCGGCCTCGCCAGCGACGCCCACATCCCGTGAACGAATAATAAAAAAGGCGGGACGTCCGGAGGAAGGGGTTTCCCCTCGTTACTCATGTCAATCATTATGTATATCCTTATGCTCTATCTTATACTTTAATTTATTTTACTCTAATCTTATACTTTAATCGGCACAAACGGATCACCTTACACACTCACTAGTCATGGGATCACAATCCTGTGGTTGTTGTCGTTCCCGACGCCTACTTAATCCTGGCCGTCACGTGGGACCACGTCCTCTTAATTCAGGCTCAGGCTCGGTGTTTGAGATAAACCGCCACCCTTGTCCATGGTGATCACCATGTGACTCTCAAAATCCAATCTTATACTGTATCGGAATAACAGCATAAACTTGTACTATAAGTAAACAAACACTTATACTCTATCTTATGTACCTGCAGGTCTCGTCAATTCCGTCAATCCGTCGTCTCCGTGAGGAATTTTACTGCATGGATAATTTTAATACTGTGGCAAGTGCCATTGCCAATCCTGTCTCCAATGATGAGCCGAGCCCCTACCATAGGTACCGGCCTCACCCTCGAGGGCTTTATACAGGGGCACCCCCTGTCTCGAGCACAGGGCTAACCTGTCTCACGATACTACCACGTCCCCTCCAATACAGGATCCGTTAGCCTACCTGCAGCGCAGTATGCCACTTCTGACACCAACTGTTAGACTCGAATTTTTGGAGCAAAACCAGATGGAGACGGAACTGCTGACCAAGTTAAAGTTTATTCGAAAGCTTTGCACACAAAGGGAGAGTGGTAAGCTTCCTGAAGCTCGCACCAAACTCTCAAAGGAACATCAGCACTACAAGCATCTTTATACCTTTCAATAAGCAACATCCTCCTGCTGTGAAAGGTGAGGGTACATGTTTACGTAACTACAGTGGGTTTCAAAGGGTGGTATCGTCTGCCACTCACTTGTCAGGGGCTGCCTTGTGTCGTCCCATAACATTAAACATCTCACATTCCTGAGAAGGACCCTTATCAATAAACACAAAAGTCCCAGACATTGAAACTACACGAGGGTCTTCCCAAACCCTTGATCCGCTCATCCCTCTCTCCCTTTTGTGCTGGGGTGACCTTGGAGATATGCACCGCTCCTCCCTTAATCATCCGAAGTAAGCTGGTTAGGATAAACAATGTCAGCCTCGGCCTTGGGTAAACATTCCTTAATGTGTTCTGGAGATAAGCGAGGTGGTGGCCATAAGTCCAACAAACCTGCCTTTGTCAGCTTTTACAGTGTGGGTTACGAACTGCTATCATAATGGTCCAGTATCCCATCATGCTTTGCTGCTACCGAAATGCTGCATGTGCGATTTAACTACTTATGTATTTGGGGATAGGAGTGGCTAATCATTCTTTAATATATATATATATATATATATATATATATATATATGGTTAGGTGAGGGGAGGCTGGAGGTTTTGGATTTATGTTCACAAGCCTACTTTTCCAGTGGGTAGAGTCCATGATAGGTGAGACTGCACATGGGATGTGGGAGGAGGTTAATCGGTGGGTAGAGTCCATGATAGGGGAGAGTGTACATGGATGGTGGGAGGAATTTAAAGGGATGAGTAGAGTCCCTGATCGAGTATTGCATAGAACGTACAGCACAGAAACAGGCCATTCAGCCCAACAGGTCAATGCCGGTGTTTAAGCTCCTCACAAGCCTCCTCCTGCCCTATTTCATCTAACCTTATCAGCATATCCTTCTATTTCTTTCTCCCTCATGTGTTTATCTAAATTCCCATTAAATCCATCTATGCTATTCACCTCAAAAACTCCTCATGATAGCGAGTTGCATATTCTAACCACTCTCTGAGTAAAGAAGTTTCTCCTGAATTTCCTTTTGGATTTATTAGTGATTATATTTTATTTGTGGCCCCTAGCTCTTGTCTCCCTGCAAGTGGGAACATCTTTTCTAATTCTACCCTAATAAACGCTTTCCTAATCTTAAAAACCTATATCAAGTCTCCCCTCAGTCTTCTCTTTTCTCGAAAAAAATGCTCTACTTGCTCAAACTTTCCTGATACTTATCAGCTCTCAGTTGTGGCATCATCCTCGTCAATCTTTTTTGCAACTTGTCCAGTGCCTCTCTTTATTTTTTATAATATGAAGACCGGAACTGTAGAGTGTACATGGGCTGTGGAAGGAGATTAAATAGGTGGGTAGATTCCATGATACGGGAGAGTGTACATGGGCTGTGGGAGGATATTAAATGGGTGGGGAGAGTCCATGATAGGGGAGAGTGTACATGGGCTGTGGGAGGAGATGAAATGGGTGGGTAGAGTCTATGATAGGGGAAAGTGTACATGGGCTGTGGGGGGAGATGAAATGGGTGGGTACAGTCTATGATAGGTTACACTTTACATGGGGTGAGGGAGGAGATGAAATGGGTGGGTAAAATCACTGATAGGGGAGAGTGTACATGGAGTTTGGGCGGAGATGAAATGGGTTGTTAAATCCATGAAGGCGGAGAGTGTTCATGGGCTGTGGGAGGAGATTAAATGGGTGGGTAGAATTCATGATGGGGGAGAGTGCACATGGGCTGCGTGGGTAGATTTCATGATAGGAGAGAGTGTTCATAGCCTTCCAGAACCCATTTGGCCGCAGAGAACTCCCCTGAGCTTCGTCCAATTCGATTTCATCCTGCAACCCACTCCCAGGTATCCGTTATGCTATTTATAACCACCCTCCCCTCCCCCCCCCCCGCCCCCCCCCCCCCCCCCCCACCAAACAGCTCGATTAGATTCCAGCCTCTCACTCACTCCCGGGTATCCATTCTACATATAACCCCGCCCCCCGAACACCTCGATAAGATTCCAGCCTGTAACTCCCGCCCGAGTATACGTTATTCTATATATAAACCATCTGAACCCTTCGATTAGATTTCAGCCTGTAACTCACTCCTGGATACCTGCTCTTCCATATATAAACGGCCGAGGCCCTCGATTAGATTCCAGTCTGTAACTCACTCCCTGTTTTCAGTTATTCTATATTTAAACTTTCTGGGGCTCAGTTCCACACCGGGTGAGATCAGTTAACTGAGCGAAGAGGTCTGTTGTCAGGAGCATCTTAATGGAGGAAAGGGAGAGGTTGTATAGATTTAGGGATGGAATTCCAGAGTTTCGGGCCAAGACAACTGAAGGCACCGTCGCCAAAGGTGCAGCAATCAAAACTAGGGATGTGCAAGAGACCAGAATTGGAGGAGCGCAGGGATCTCGGAGGGTCGTTGGGCTGGAGGAGGTTACAGAATTAGGGAGGGGGCGAGGCCAGGAAGGGATTTGAACACGATGTGAGGTTTTTAAAATCGAGGCATTGCCGGACCGGGAGTCAATGTAATAACACACGAACAGAAACTTACGCTTCACTGCCCGGCAGAGAGGTGGAGAAGACATTGATGTCCGCGGGGGAACAGTCAGGGTCACAGCGACAGGCGAGTTCACAGACTCCCCCAGTCAGGTCACAGGTACAAATGGGAATAGCTGGAACAAGACACACACACAGAGATCTTACAACAGAGCACGGACGGTCTCAAAGACCATCTCCCTCCCTTGTCTGAATCCAAGATCGCCGTCTTCTCCATCTCCCAAAATCAATCGACAGACTTATCCTCCCACTGCTTTCTACTCACCGAATTACAGCCCCCAGATACCCAGCACAACCCACTTAATAAAAAGTAACAATTACGTTTTTTTTTGTTGTACAATTTTCAATGGGGTGCAGGAATAGAGAGACTTTATGATGGCCGGGCGATGCTAAGGCTGTTAGATAAGTACACGGGATCCTTGGCTTTATAAATAGAGGGACAGAGTACAAAAGCAAGGAAGTTATGCTAAATCTTTATAAATCACTGGTTAAGCCCCAGCTGGAGTATTACGTCCAATTCTGGGCACTGTACTTTGTGACGGATGTCAAGGCCTTGGAGAGGGTGCAGAGCAGATTTACCAGAATGGTACCAGGGATGAGGGACGTCAGTTTGCGGAGAGACTGGAGAAGCTGGGTTTGCTCCCAGTGGCAGAAGGGTCGGTAATCAGAGGAAACAGATTTAAAATAATCGGCAAAAGAGCCAGGTGGGGAGATGCGGAGACGAGGGTGGTGGAAGCAGATTCAATAATAACTTTCAAAAGCGAATTGGATCAATCCTTGCAGGGGGAAATTTGCGAGACTGTGGGGAAAGAGCAGTGGAGTAGGACTAATCTGCTCGCCCTTTCACAGAGCCGGCAGAGGCGCGATGGGCTGAGTGGCCTCTTCCTGTGCTGTCATGTCATTGGACTCTGTGATACAATAAAACACCTCGATCTGCAGCATGGCTCCATTCAGTGTGAAGGACTCCAGCGGCTGCGACCCGTACTGCACAAATTCCAGGTGTTGAGGTGACTGTTTATTTGTCTCCAACTGTTAGGCCAATTGTCGAAAAGTCACGGATTGTGTTGTTGCTCTGTAATGAAGGGAAACAAACAGTTCAGTTAAATCAGAGAGAAACAGATTCGACACAAATATGACAAATGATAAGAGGATCGGTTAGTAATTCTTCAGGACTGGAGAATCTAAAATGGATCCTTGTGAACAAGTCAGGATTTTACAGTCTTTATCGGATCAGTAAATACAGGTCACTGAAAGAGTCTGATAATTTCATTGCAATAAATGATATTTATTGCTGTTTTTCTCACTGCCTGAGATACGCCCATTGAAGAGGTTCCTTCTCACTGTTACTGACACGTAGACCGACACTAACTGCAGCAGTCAGTGTGTCGGAGCATCCCTCCCTCTTACCGAGGTGTTGGGGCAAGTGACAGTCACCGGACTGTCAACGTGTGCCGAAGAGGGAAGCAGAAACACCAAACATTCATTAACAAAGAGCAAAACACAGCTTTCGGGCAGTCAACCGCCAGTGTGCGAGCTGAGCTTTCCCCTCAGGACGTCGGTCCGTTATCTTAACTTATCAATGACACAGCCCTTCACACTCTCCAATACATCCACCATCTCTTCATCCAGCTGGCAGCACTCGTGCCTCTTAGTCAGAAGGTCGTGGATTCAGGCCCCTCGCTCATTAATCCAGGCCGACACTTCAGTGCGATTTGGGAACTAAAATCCGCCGCTGGAAAGGTTCAAATCTAACGGGTGGTCGGGTATTAGCCCAGGAGTACAGACACACACCGGTCAGCGGTGGGGCCTCACCCACTGCGGGAGGCTCCTGGGTTAACCAAGGGCAGTGAACCCAGGAATTTCCCAGTATCTGCCCCCTGTGCAAGGCCCCGCTCGGCGACAGAACATCAGAAAATTCCCCATAAAACTGTCGGGCACGTTACACCTGAAATAAATGTAAAGGCAGTTTAATATAAAGAGAGAAACTCCCCTCCCCTGTAAACTCGGAGTAAAGGGGCATTTAAAACTTGTAACAAGAAAGAATAAACTCTCCTTGTCACAAAAAATCCTTTGGGACGAATTTTACAGCAATGGTTCCCGCCGTTTCACAATATAACTCACACCCAGATATTATACAGATTATATAATACTGCATAAAGTTCAGGTAATCACCGCTTTTTCATTTAATTCAGGGGAAAGCGTCCCTTTCCCATCAAATCCGTGATTTGAGAAGCAGCAGAAATAATACAAGTTTACCCAAACATGACGGACAGGTCACTGACCTCCAGGAGGGTAATTCTGATCATCAAGGAATGAGACCGGACTGAGTGACATTTAAATACTTCACACAGACAGCACTTTATTTAAGAAATACATTTACAGACAGTCCCTGAATCTATGGGGCGTTGGGCAGAGTGAGATTCATTGTCAGTGACAGGGAAATCTGGTTATTAGTTTCCTGAAGATTTTTCAGTGTTTCCTGTAATATCAGAGAGAAATTGTGTCTGATCGGGGATTGGATTCAGTTTGTTTCTCACTCTCTGTCTGTTTGTGTTTGGACTGCGGGGCAATAAACTGGGAGATTCAGGAGTGAAACTACTGTCTGCGGCTCTGAGGAACCCGGTCTGTAAAATACAGAAACTGTGGTTAGTATCAGACTGTGTGAGATTGTGTTTATCATAACTGGATACCGAACACGGTGTATTAATGTCAGTTTAAATAATAATACAAATAAATACTTGGAATTTCCTCTGATTCCTGCTAACCCTGCTCGTTTCTGTCTCTCTCGCTCTCTTTCTCTGATCTCCAGGTTATGGGGTAACGATCTCACAGATTCATGTACCAAGGATCTCTCCTCCGCTCTCAGTACAAACCGGTCACTTTCATTTCTGGACTTGAGTAATAATAAACTGGTAGATTCAGGAGTGAAACTATTGTCTGCGGCTCTGAGGAGCCCGGACTGTAAAATACAGGAACTGCAGTAAGTATCAGACTGTGTGAGATTGTATTTATAATAACTGGATGCGGAACACGGTACCTTAATGTCAGTATAAGTAATAATAATACCAATAAATACTGGGAACTTACTCTGATTCCTGTTATGTCTGCTCGTCTCTCTCTCTCTCTCTCTTATCTCCAGGTTACGTGATAACGATCTCACAGATTCCTGTAGCGTGGATCTCTCCTCCGCTCTCAGTACAAACCGGTCACTGACGGTTCTGAACCTCGGTAATAACAAACTTGGAGATTCAGGAGTGAAACTACTGTCTGAGGCTCTGAGGAACCCGGACTGTAAAATACAGAAACTGCAGTAAGTATCAGACTGTGTGAGATTGTGTTTTGATAACTGGATGTCTGACACTGTCCATTATTATTAGTATCAATAATAGTGATATTATTAAACACTGTACATTATTATTAGTATCAGTAATAGTGTTATTAACAAACACTGCACATTATTATTAGGAACAGCTATAATTTTATTAATCAACAGTGTACATTATTAGTATCCACAACTGTTATTAATAAACACATTATTATTAGTATCAGTAATAGTGATATTAATAAACACTCCACCTTATTATTAGTAACAGCTATAATTTTATGAATCAATACTACGTTATTACTATCAATAAAAGTGTCGTTATTAAACACTGTATATTAATAGTATCAGTAATAATGTTATTAATAAACACTGCATATTAGTTAGGTAATAGTGTTATGAATAAACACTGTACAGTATTATTAGTATCAGTAATATTGCTATTAATAAATACTGTACATTATTATTAGTATCAGTAATAGTCTTATTAATCAACACTGGTGATTTACCCTGATTCCTGTTCTTTCTCTCTCTCTGATCCCCAGTCTGGGTCGTGTCGGTCTCGCAGATTCTTGTACCGAGGATCTCGTCTCCGCTCTGAGTACAAACCGGTCATTGACGGGTCTGAACCTGGATCAAACTCCTTCACAGACCGATCTGTCCCCGCTCTCCGCTCCCTCATACTGACCTGCAGGAGTCTGGAACGGATCGGGTGAGTGTTTGAATTAATGTTTAATGTAATAAATGAAATATCAATGGGATTCAGTCCCTTTTTGGTCTGTAATTATTATTGAAATATTAACCTCAGTCTCCCTGTTATTTACACTGTTGTTCAATCTGTTTATTTCCTGTTTAATCTTTAAT
The DNA here is from genome assembly GCF_035084215.1 of Heptranchias perlo. Classification (NCBI taxonomy): domain Eukaryota; kingdom Metazoa; phylum Chordata; class Chondrichthyes; order Hexanchiformes; family Hexanchidae; genus Heptranchias; species Heptranchias perlo. The sequence goes on along the minus strand of NW_027139644.1, from coordinate 3,092,042 downwards.
CTGTTACAGGCTGTGGGAGAATCAGTTCAGTCCAAACGGAAAGAGACACCTGGAGTCACTGCAGGAATCCAGACCCGGACTGAGTGTGGGAGTGTGAACATTTCAATTTATAACCATTCCTGGTCTCATTATATGAACATTTCAATTTATAACCATTCCTGGTCTCATTATATGAACATTTCAATTTATAACCATTCCTGGTCTCATTATATGAACATTTCAATTTATAACCATTCCTGGTCTCATTATATGAACATTTCAATTTATAACCATTCCTGGTCTCATTATATGAACATTTCAATTCATAACCATTCCTGGTCTCATTATATGAACATTTCAATTTATAACCATTCCTGGTCTCATTATATGAACATTTCAATTCATAACCATTCCTGGTCTCATTATATGAACATTTCAATTCATAACCATTCCCAGTCTCATTATATGAACATTTCAATTTATAACCATTCCTGGACTCATTATATGAACATTTCAATTTATAACCATTCCTGGTCTCATTATATGAACATTTCAATTTATAACCATTCCTGGTCTCATTATATGAACATTTCAATTCATAACCATTCCTGGTCTCATTATATGAACATTTCAATTTATAACCATTCCTGGTCTCATTATACGAAGATTTCAATTTATAACCATTCTTGATCTCATTATATAAATATTTTTGGCCGATTCTCTGTCCCTCCCCTTTAACCGGCCGCGCTCCAGGTTCAAATCCTAACGGCCCTTTAACGGTTTCTAGCTCGAGCTGAGCGAGCGTCGTCTCCCATTGTGACGTCAGAGGCCCAGCGACAGGGTCACGAGACTCAGTCACCCGGTCCCACAGCGCTGATTCTGCCGGATATCCGGGGCTGGATGGTCCCCAATGGGGCACTGGGTCAATGTACAGACAGGAAGGGCCCAGGGTGGGGCTCAGTCTGGGCTGCAGTGGGACACTGGGTCAATGTACAGACAGGAAGGGCCCAGGGTGGGGCTCAGTCTGGGCTGCAGTGGGACACTGGGTCAATGTACAGACAGGAAGGGCCCAGGGTGGGGCTCAGTCTGGGCTGCAGTGGGACACTGGGTCAATGTACAGACAGGAAGGGCCCAGGGTGGGGCTCAGTCTGGGCTGCAGTGGGACACTGAGTCAATGTACAGACAGGAAGGGCTCAGCGTGGGGCTCAGTCTGGGCTGCAGTGGGACACTGGGTCAATGTACAGACAGGAAGGGCCCAGGGTGGGGCTCAGTCTGGGCTGCAGTGGGACACTGGGTCAATGTACAGACAGGAAGGGCCCAGGGTGGGGCTCAGTCTGAGCTGCAGTGGGACACTGGGTCAATGTACAGACATGAAGGGCCCAGGGTGGGGCTCAGTCTGGGCTGCAGTGGGACACTGGGTCAATGTACAGACAGGAAGGGCCCAGGGTGGGGCTCAGTCTGAGCTGCAGTGGGACACTGGGTCAATGTACAGACAGGAAGGGCCCAGGGTGGGGCTCAGTCTGGGCTGCAGTGGGACACTGGGTCAATGTACAGACAGGAAGGGCCCAGGGTGGGGCTCAGTCTGGGCTGCAGTGGGACACTGGGTCAATGTACAGACAGGAAGCGCCCAGGGTGGGGCTCAGTCTGGGCTGTAGAGGGACACTGGGTCAATGTACAGACAGGAAGGGCCCAGGGTGGGGCTCAGTCTGGGCTGCAGTGGGGCACTGGGTCAATGTACAGACAGGAAGGGCCCAGGGTGGGGCTCAGTCTGGGCTGCAGTGGGACACTGGGTCAATGTACCGACAGGAAGGGGCCAGGGTGGGGCTCAGTCTGGGCTGCAGTGGGACACTGGGTCAATGTACAGACAGGAAGGGCCCAGGGTGGGGCTCAGTCTGGGCTGCAGTGGGACACTGGGTCAATGGACAGACAGGAAGGGCCCAGGGTGGGGCTCAGTCTGGGCTGCAGTGGGACACTGGGTCAATGTACAGACAGGTAGGGGCCAGGGTGGGGCTCACTCTGGGCTGCAGTGGGACACTGGGTCAATGGACAGACAGGAAGGGCCCAGGGTGGGGCTCAGTCTGGACTGCAGTGGGACACTGGGTCAATGTACAGACAGGAAGGGGCCAGGGTGGGGCTCACTCTGGGCTGCAGTGGGACACTGGGTCAATGAACAGACAGGAAGGGCCCAGGGTGGGGCTCAGTCTGGGCTGCAGTGGGACACTGGGTCAATGAACAGACAGGAAGGGCCCAGGGTGGGGCTCAGTCTGGGCTGCAGTGGGACACTGGGTCAATGTACAGACAGGAAGGCCCAGGGTGGGGCTCAGTCTGGGCTGCAGTGGGACACTGGGTCAATGTACAAACAGGAAGGGCCCAGGGTGGGGCTCAGTCTGGGCTGCAGTGGGACACTGGGTCAATGTACAGACAGGAAGGGCCCAGGGTGGGGCTCAGTCTGGGCTGCAGTGGGACACTGGGTCAATGTACAGACAGGAAGGGCCCAGAGTGGGGCTCAGTCTGGGCTGCAGTAGGACACTGGGTCAATGTACAAACAGGAAGGGCCCAGGGTGGGGCTCAGTCTGGGCTGCAGTGGGACACTGGGTCAATGGACAGACAGGAAGGGCCCAGGGTGGGGCTCAGTCTGGGCTGCAGTGGGACACTGGGTCAATGTACAGACAGGAAGGGGCCAGGGTGGGGCTCACTCTGGGCTGCAGTGGGACACTGGGTCAATGTACAGACAGGAAGGGCCCAGGGTGGGGCTCAGTCTGGGCTGCAGTGGGACACTGGGTCAATGGACAGACAGGAAGGGCCCAGGGTGGGGCTCAGTCTGGGCTGCAGTTGGACACTGGGTCAATGTACAAACAGGAAATGCCCAGGGTGGGGCTCAGTCTGGGCTGCAGTGGGACACTGGGTCAATGTACAGACAGGAAGGGGCCAGGGTGGGGCTCACTCTGGGCTGCAGTGGGACACTGGGTCAATGTACAGACAGGAAGGGCCCAGGGTGGGGCTCAGTCTGGGCTGCAGTGGGACACTGGGTCAATGTACAGACAGGAAGGGTCCAGGGTGGGGCTCAGTCTGGGCTGGAGTGGGGCACTGGGTCAATGTACAGAGAGGAAGGGCCCAGGGTGGGCCTCAGTCTGGGCTGCAGTGGGACACTGGGTCAATGTACAGACAGGACGGGCCCAAGGTGGGGCTCAGTCTGGGCTGCAGTGGGGCACTGGTTCAATGTACAGACAGGAAGAGCCCAGGGTGGAGCTCAGTCTGGGCTGCAGTGGGACACTGTGTCAATGTACAGACAGGAAGGGCCCAGGGTGGGGCTCAGTCTGGGCTGCAGTGGGACACTGGGTCAATGTGCAGAGAGGAAGGGCCCAGGGTGGGGCTCAGTCAGGGCAGCAGTGGGACACTGGGTCAATGTACAGAGAGGAAGGGCCCAGGTTGGGGCTCAGTCTGGACTGCAATGGGACACTGCGTCAATGTACAGAGATGAAGGGCCCAGGATGGGGCTCAGTCTGGGCTGCAGTGGGACACTGGGTCAATGTACAGACAGGAAGGGCCCAGGGTGGGGCTCAGTCTGGGCTGCAGTGGGACACTGGGTCAATGTACAGACAGGAAGGGCCCAGGTTGGGGCTCATTCTGGGCTGTAGTGGGACATTGGTCAATGCACAGACAGGAAGGGCCCAGGGTGGGGCTCAGTCTGGGCTGCAGTGGGACACTGGGTCAATGTACAGACAGGAAGGGCCCAGGATGGGGCTCATTCTCGGCTGCAGTGGGACACTGGGTCAATGTACAGACAGGAAGGGCCCAGGGTGGGGCTCAGTCTGGGCTGCAGTGGGACACTCGGTCAATGTTGTTTCAATGTTCATCGGAACACCAGGGGCTCCCCATGTCTTCTTGTGTTCGTGTTGCTGGATCTGTTCCGTCCACTAAAATGGGCAGAGGGGTCCATCTCATCGTTAAAAGCAACAGTCAATTGAAAATAAAATCAGTCAGAGTAGAAAACGAGCTGCCAATTCTCTATCGCCCGTTTTGCTCTCACGCGCGGGATGAATTTATTCTCTCCTCGATTCCTTAGGCTGGCGATCTTGTGGGGTAAATTGTCAGATATCTAAATACTGAATCCTAAATAAGTCTCACCAATCTGCAGTCGTGTCAGACACTGATCTGAACTATAATGTGATAATCAGTGATCCAGCTAATGCTGAATTACGGTGATACTCTCAGCTACTTTTACAATCGGTTATTCATTGTTTTAAGTATCTACCTATTAATTATGTTTTTAAATTCTCAGATGGCCCTGTCTACAACTGTTTATATGTATTATTATTGGTATACTCAAAGTTTAAATAATGATAATTATGAATTCCAAGTCAATAAATCGCTGTTGTGCATGATTTTCCCTCTGCCTTCTTTGAAGATTTGGTCAGAAAGTGTTAATCCATTCACTCAGCAGTTTGTGGGGATCCGAATTAATGGTCGGTGAGGTGAACTCATCCAATCTGAGCTGGGAGATCGAAGACAGTTCAGCGAGCAATATGAGGCATCATTCATTTCTCGACATGGGTCACAATCGAACAGGAACATGTTAAACCGAGGCCCCAAAACCAGGGCCCAGAGAAGAAATTAAACCCCGGGGCAGTGAACAGACCGAACTCACGTGGGCCCTGTTTGGTTGCAGCCTGAGCAGGAGACCTCGGTTGGTCCCCTCTGGGGAATGCTTCAATTGGTCGCCTCCAGGTGAGGCATTGGTCCATCCCCTGCAGTGGGGGCCGCGGCCGGTCCCTTCTCAGGCAGACAATGGGCACCACAACAACAACAACGGTAGCAACAACAACTTGTACTCATAATATGAATATATATATATATAGATATGTGTGTATTGACACACGACCAGCACATCGGCATCTTGGACAAAATGGCAGCAAGTACGGCTACCATCTTGGAAAAATGGCAAAAAAAATGCGCAGAGTGTCCCCAGTGATACCACAGTGCACGCAGTCACCCCAGACTGCTCCGAGACTGCACCAAGGAATCCTACAGTGCACGCAGTCACCCCAGACTGATCCCAGACTGCACCCAGGGATCCCACAGTGCACGCAGTCACCCCAGACTGATCCCAGACTGCACCAAGGAATCCCACAGTGCACGCAGTCACCCCAGACTGATCCGAGACTGCACCAAGGAATCCCACAGTGCACGCAGTCACCCCAGACTGATCCGAGACTGCACCAAGGAATCCCACAGTGCACGCAGTCACCCCAGACTGATCCGAGACTGCACCCAGGAATCACACAGTGCACGCAGTCACCCCAGACTGATCCGAGACTGCACCCAGGAATCCCACAGTGCACGCAGTCACCCCAGACTGATCCCAGACTGCACCCAGGAATCCTACAGTGCACGCAGTCACCCCAGACTGATCCCAGACTGCACCCAGGAATCCTGCAGTGCACGCAGTCACCCCAGACTGATCCCAGACTGCACCCAGGAATCCTGCAGTGCACGCAGTCACCCCAGACTGATCAGAGACTGCACCCAGGAATCCTGCATTGCACGCAGTCACCCCAGACTGATCCCAGACTGCACCCAGGAATCCTGGAGTGCAGGCAGTCACCCCAGACTGATCCCAGACTGCACCCAGGAATCCTACAGTGCACGCAGTCACCCCAGACTGATCCCAGACTGCACCCAGGAATCCTGCAGTGCACGCAGTCACCCCAGACTGATCCCAGACTGCACCCAGGAATCCTGCAGTGCACGCAGTCACCCCAGACTGATCCCAGACTGCACCCAGGAATCCTGCAGTGCACGCAGTCACCCCAGACTGATCCCAGACTGCACCCAGGAATCCCACAGTGCACGCAGTCACCCCAGACTGATCCCAGACTGCACCCAGGAATCCTGCAGTGCACGCAGTCAGCCCAGACTGATCCCTGACTGCACCCAGGAATCCTGCAGTGCACGCAGTCACCCCAGACTGATCAGAGACTGCACCCAGGAATCCCACAGTGCACGCAGTCACCCCAGACTGATCCGAGACTGCACCCAGGAATCCTACAGTGCACGCAGTCACCCTAGACTGATCAGAGACTGCACCCAGGAATCCTACAGTGCACGCAGTCACCCCAGACTGATCCGAGACTGCACCCAGGGATCCCGCAGTGCACGCAGTCACCCCAGACTGATCCGAGACTGCACCCAGGGATCCCGCAGTGCACGCAGTCACCCCAGACTGCTCCGAGACTGCACCCAGGAATCCCACAGTGCACGCAGTCACCCCAGACTGATCCCAGACTGCACCCAGGAATCCCACAGTGCACGCAGTCACACCAGACTGATCCCAGACTGCACCCAGGAATTCTACAGTGCATGCAGTCACCCCAGACTGATCCCAGACTGCACCTAGGAATCCCACAGTGCACGCAGTCACACCAGACTGATCCCAGACTGCACCCAGGAATGCAGTCACCCTAGACTGATCCGAGACTGCACCCAGTAATCCAGTGCATGCAGTCACCCCAGACTGATCCCAGACTGCACCCAGGAATCATACAGTGCATGCAGTCACACCAGACTGATCCCAGACTGCACCCAGGGATCCCGCAGTGCACGCAGTCACACCAGACTGATCCCAGACTGCACCCATGGAGACTACATTGCACGCAGTCACCCCAGACTGATCCCAGACTGCACCCAGGAATCCTACAGTGCACGCAGTCACACCAGACTGATCCCAGACTGCACCCAGGAATTCTACAGTGCATGCAGTCACCCCAGACTGATCCCAGACTGCACCCAGGAATCATACAGTGCATGCAGTCACACCAGACTGATCCCAGACTGCACCTAGGAATCCCACAGTGCACGCAGTCACACCAGACTGATCCCAGACTGCACCCAGGAATGCAGTCACCCTAGACTGATCCGAGACTGCACCCAGTAATCCAGTGCATGCAGTCACCCCAGACTGATCCCAGACTGCACCCAGGAATCATACAGTGCATGCAGTCACACCAGACTGATCCCAGACTGCACCCAGGGATCCCGCAGTGCACGCAGTCACACCAGACTGATCCCAGACTGCACCCATGGAGACTACATTGCACGCAGTCACCCAAGAATGACCCCAGACTGCACCCAGGGTTCCTACAGTGCATGCAGTCACACCAGACTGATCCCAGACTGCACCCAGGAATCCTACAGTGCACGCAGTCACCCCAGGCTGATCCCAGACTGCACCCAGGGATCGTAAAGTGCATGCAGTGACCCAGACTGAACCCAGACTGCACCCAGGGATGCTACACTGCACGCAGTCACGCCAGACTGATGCAAGACAGCACCCAGGGATCCGACAGTGCACCCAGTCAACCCAGACTGATCCCTGACTGCACCCAGGGATCCGACAGTGCACGCATTCACCCCAGACTGATCCCAGACTGCAGGCATGGATCCGACAGTGCACACAGTCACCACAGACTGATCCCAGACTGCTCACAAGGATCATACACTGCACCCAGTCACCCCAGATTGATCCCAGACTGCACCCAAGGATCCCAGGATGCACCCAGTCACCCCAGACTGATCCCAGACTGCACCCAGTAATCCTACAGTGCACGCAGTCACCCCAGACTGATCCCAGACTGCACCCAGTGATCCTACACTGCACCCAGTCACTCCAGACTGATCCCAGACTGCACCCACGGATCCCACAGTGCACGCAGTCACCCCTGACCTGTCACAGACTGCACCCAGGGATCCCAGAGTGCTCCCAGTTTCCCCAGATTGATCCCAGACTGCACCCAGGAATCCAACATTGCAAGCAGTCACCCCAGACTGATCCCAGACTGCACCCAGGGATCCTACAGTGCACGCAGTCACCCCAGACTGATCCCAGACTGCACCCAGGAATCCTAAAGTGCACGCAGTCACCCCAGACGGATCCCAGACTGCACCCAGTGATCCTACAGTGCACGCAGACACCCCAGACTGCATCCAGGAATCCTGCAGTGCACGCAGTCACCCCAGACTGATCCCAGACTGCACCCAGGGATCCTGCAGTGCACCCATTCACCGCAGACTGATCCTAGACTTCACCCAGGAATCCAACAGTGCACGCAGTCACCCGAGACTGATACCAGACTGCACCCAGGAATCCTACAGTGCACCCAGTCACTCTAGACTGATCCCAGACTGCACCCAGGAATCCTACAGTGCATGCAGTCACCCCAGACTGATCCCAGACTGCACCCAGTGACCCGACAGTGCATGCAGTCACCGCAGTCTGGTCCTGGGTGCAGTCTGATCCCAGACTGCAACCAGGAATCCGACAGTGCATGCAGTGACCCCAGACTAATCCCAGACTGCACCCATGTATCCAACAGTGCACCCAGTCACCCCAGACTGCACCCAGGATTCCGACAGTGCATGCAGTCACCCCAGACTGATCCCAGACTGCACCCAGCGATCCACCTGTGCACGCAGTCCCCCCAGACTGAACCCTGACTGCACCCAGGGATCGTACAGTGCACGCAGTCACCCCAGACTGATCCCAGACTGCACCCAGGAAACCTACATTGCACGCAGTCACACCAGACTAATCCCAGGCTGCACCCAGGGATCCGACAGTGTACGCATTCACCCAAGACTGATCCCAGACTGCACCCAGGGATCCAATATGCACCCAGTCACTCCCGAATGATCCCAGACTGCACGCAGGGATCCCAGAATGCACCCAGTCACGCCAGACTGATCGCAGACTGCACCCAGGGATCCAACAGTGCACGCAGTCACCCCAGACTGATCCCTGACTGCACCCAGGGCTCGTACAGTGCACGCAGTCACCCCAGACTGATCCCAGACTGCACCCAGGAATCCTATAGTGCACGCAGTCACCCCAGGCTGATCCCAGACTGCACCCAGGGATCGTAAAGTGCATGCAGTGACCCAGACTGAACCCAGACTGCACCCAGGGATGCTACACTGCACGCAGTCACGCCAGACTGATGCAAGACAGCACCCAGGGATCCGACAGTGCACCCAGTCAACCCAGACTGATCCCTGACTGCACCCAGGGATCCGACAGTGCACGCATTCACCCCAGACTGATCCCAGACTGCAGGCATGGATCCGACAGTGCACACAGTCACCACAGACTGATCCCAGACTGCTCACAAGGATCATACACTGCACCCAGTCACCCCAGATTGATCCCAGACTGCACCCAAGGATCCCAGGATGCACCCAGTCACCCCAGACTGATCCCAGACTGCACCCAGTAATCCTACAGTGCACGCAGTCACCCCAGACTGATCCCAGACTGCACCCAGTGATCCTACACTGCACCCAGTCACTCCAGACTGATCCCAGACTGCACCCACGGATCCCACAGTGCACGCAGTCACCCCTGACCTGTCACAGACTGCACCCAGGGATCCCAGAGTGCTCCCAGTTACCCCGACTGATCCCAGACTGCAACCAGGAAATCTACAGTGCACGCAGTTTCCCCAGATTGATCCCAGACTGCACCCAGGAATCCAACATTGCAAGCAGTCACCCCAGACTGATCCCAGACTGCACCCAGGGATCCTACAGTGCACGCAGTCACCCCAGACTGATCCCAGACTGCACCCAGGAATCCTAAAGTGCACGCAGTCACCCCAGACGGATCCCAGACTGCACCCAGTGATCCTACAGTGCACGCAGACACCCCAGACTGCATCCAGGAATCCTGCAGTGCACGCAGTCACCCCAGACTGATCCCAGACTGCACCCAGGGATCCTGCAGTGCACCCATTCACCGCAGACTGATCCTAGACTTCACCCAGGAATCCAACAGTGCACGCAGTCACCCGAGACTGATACCAGACTGCACCCAGGAATCCTACAGTGCACCCAGTCACTCTAGACTGATCCCAGACTGCACCCAGGAATCCTACAGTGCATGCAGTCACCCCAGACTGATCCCAGACTGCACCCAGTGACCCGACAGTGCATGCAGTCACCGCAGTCTGGTCCTGGGTGCAGTCTGATCCCAGACTGCAACCAGGAATCCGACAGTGCATGCAGTGACCCCAGACTAATCCCAGACTGCACCCATGTATCCAACAGTGCACCCAGTCACCCCAGACTGCACCCAGGATTCCGACAGTGCATGCAGTCACCCCAGACTGATCCCAGACTGCACCCAGCGATCCACCTGTGCACGCAGTCCCCCCAGACTGAACCCTGACTGCACCCAGGGATCGTACAGTGCACGCAGTCACCCCAGACTGATCCCAGACTGCACCCAGGAAACCTACATTGCACGCAGTCACACCAGACTAATCCCAGGCTGCACCCAGGGATCCGACAGTGTACGCATTCACCCAAGACTGATCCCAGACTGCACCCAGGGATCCAATATGCACCCAGTCACTCCCGAATGATCCCAGACTGCACGCAGGGATCCCAGAATGCACCCAGTCACGCCAGACTGATCGCAGACTGCACCCAGGGATCCAACAGTGCACGCAGTCACCCCAGACTGATCCCTGACTGCACCCAGGGCTCGTACAGTGCACGCAGTCACCCCAGACTGATCCCAGACTGCACCCAGGAAACCTACAGTGCACGCAGTCACACCAGACTGATCCCAGGCTGCACCCAGGGATCCTGCTATGTACGCATTCACCCCAGACTGATCCCAGACTGCACCCAGGGATCCTACAGTGCACGCAGTCACACCAGACTGATCCCAGGCTGCACCCAGGGATCCTGCTATGTACGCATTCACCCCAGACTGATCCCAGACTGCACCCAGGAAACCTACAGTGCACGCAGTCACACCAGACTGATCCCAGGCTGCACCCAGGGATCCTGCTATGTACGCATTCACCCCAGACTGATCCCAGACTGCACCCATGGAACCTGCAGTGCACGCAGTCACCCCAGACTGATTACAGACTGCACCAAGTGATCGGAAAGTGCACGCAGTCACCCCAGACTGATCCCCGACTGCACCCAGGGATCCTAGAGTGCACCCAGTCACCCCAGACTGATCCCAGACTGCACCCTGGGATCCCACATTGCACGCAGTCACCCCAGACCTGTCCAAGACTGCACCTGGCGATTCCAGAGTGCATCAATTCACCCCGACTGATCCCGGACTGCACCCAGGAAATCTACACTGCAGGCAGTCACCCCAGATTGATCCCAGACTGCACCCAGGGATCCTACAGTGCACGCAGTCACCCCAGACTGATCCCAGACTGCACCCAGGGATACTACATTGCACGCAGTCACCCCAGACTGATCCCAGACTACACCAAGGGATTCGACACTGCACCCAGTTACCCCAGACTAATCCCAGTCTGCACCCATGGATCCGACAGTGCACACAGTCACCCCAGACTGATCCCAGACTGCAACCATGAATCCTACAGTGCACGCAGTAAACCCAGACTGATCCCAGACTGCACTCAGGGAGCCTGCAGTGCACGCAGTCACCCCAGACTGATCCCAGACTGCACCCAGTGATCCTACAGTGCACGCAGTCACCCCAGACTGCACCCAGGAATCCTGCAATGCACGCAGTCACCCCAGACTGACCCCAGACTGCACCCAGGGAACGGAAGGGCAGGCAGTCACCCCAGAGTGATCCCAGACTGCACCCAGGGATCCTACACTGCACCCAGTCACCCCAGACTATTCCCAGACTGCACCCAGGAAACCTACATTGCAAGCAGTCACACCAGACTGATCCCAGACTGCACCCAGGGATCCCACTATGCACGCAGTCACCCCAGACTGATCCCAGACTGCACCCAGGGATCCTAGAGTGCACCCAGTCACCCCAGACAGATCCCAGACTGCACCCAGGGATCCTAGAGTGAACCAGGTCACCCCAGACTGATCCCAGACTGCACCCAGGGATCCCACAGTGCACGCAGTCACCCCAGACCTGTCCCAGACTGCACCTAGCGATTCCAGCGTGCACCAAGTCACCCCGACTGATCCCGGACTGCACCCATGAAATCTGCAGTGCAGGCAGTCACCCCAGATTGATCCCAGGCTGCACCCAGGGATCCTACAGTGCACGCAGTCACCCCAGACTGATCCCAGACTGCACCCAGGGATCCTACATTGCACGCAGTCACCCCAGACTGATCCCAGACTGCACCCAGGGATTCGACACTGCACGCAGTTACCCCAGACTAATCCCAATCTGCACCCATGTATCCGACAGTGCACACAGTCACCCCAGACTGATCCCAGACTGCAACCATGAATCCTACAGTGCACGCAGTAAACACAGACTGATCCCAGACTGCACTCAGGGAGCCTACAGTGCACGCAGTCACCCCAGACTGATCCCAGACTGCACCCAGTGATCCTACAGTGCACGCAGTCACCCCAGACTGCACCCAGGAATCCTGCAATGCACGCAGTCACCCCAGACTGATCCCAGACTGCACCCAGGGATCCTACAGTGCACGCAGTCACCCCAGACTGATCCCAGACTGCACCCAGGGATCCTACAATTCACGCAGTCACACCAGACTGCTCCCAGACTGCACCCAGGGATCCTACAGTGCACGCAGTAACCCCAGTCTTTCCCCAGACTGCACCCATGGATGCTGCAGTGCACGTAGTCACCCCAGACTGATCCCAGACTGCACCCAGGAATCCTGCAGTGCACGCAGTCACCACAGACTGATCCCAGACTGCACCCAGTGATCCTACAGTGCACGCAGTCACCCCAGACTGATCCCAGACTGCACCCAGGAATCCTGCAGTGCACGCAGTCACCCCAGACTGATCCCAGACTGCACCCAGGGATCCTACAGTGCACGCATTCATCCCAGACTGATCCCAGACTGCACCCAGGGATCCTACAGTGCACGCAGTCACCCCAGACTGATCCCAGACTGCTCCCAGGAATCCTACTTTGCACGCAGTCACCCCAGACTGATCCCAGACTGCAACCAGGGATCCTACAGTGCACGCAGTCACCCCAGACTGATCCCAGACTGCACCCAGGGATCCTACAGTGCACGCAGTCAACCCAGACTGATCCTAGACTGCACCCAGGGACCCTACAGTGCACGCAGTCATCCCAGACTGATCCCAGACAGCAGCCACGGATCCTACAGTGCACGCAGTCAACCCAGACTGATCCCAGACTGCACCGAGGGATCCCAGAGTGCACGCAGTCTACCCAGACTGATCCCAGACTGCACCCAGGGATCATACAGAGCACGCAGTCATCCCAGACTGATCCCACACTGCACCCAGGGATCCTACAGTGCACGCAGTCACCCCAGACTGATCCCAGACTGCACCCAGGGATCCTACAGTGCACGCAGTCAACGCAGACTGATCCCAGACTGCACCCATGGATCCTACAGTGCACGCAGTCATCCCAGACTGATCCCAGAATGCAGCCACGGAACCTTCACTGCACCCAGTCACCCCAGACTGATCCCAGACAACACCCAGGAATCCTACAGTGCAGGCAATAATCCCAGACTAATCCCAGAATGCACCCATGGATCCTACAGTGCACGCAGTCACCCCAGACTGATCCCAGACTGCACACCCAGTAATCCTACATGCACCCAGTCACCCCAGACTGATCCCAGACGGCACCCAGGAACCCGACAGTGCACGCAATCACCCCACACTGATCCCAGACTGCACCCAGGAATCCTACAGAGCACGCAGTCACCCCAGACTGATCCCAGACTGCACCCAGGGATCCTGCACTGCACGCAGTCACACCAGACTGATCCCAGACTGCACCCAGGGTTCCCAGAGTGCACCCAGTCTCGCCAGACTGATCCCTGACTGCACCCAGGAATTCTACAGTGCACGCAGTCACCCCAGACTGATCCCTGACTGCACCCAGGAATTCTACAGTGCACGCAGTCTCCCCAGACTGATCCCAGACTGCACCCAGGGATCCTACAGTGCACTCAGTAACCCCAGACTGATCCCAGACTGCACCCATGAATCCTCCATTGCAGGCAGTCACGCCAGACTGATCCCAGACTAAATCCAGGGATCCTACTGTGCACGCAGTCACCCTAGACTGATCACAGACTTAACCCAGGGATCCCAGAGTGCACGCACTCATCCCAGACTGATCCCAGACTGCACCCAGGGATCCCAGATTGCACGCAGTCACCCAGACTGATCCCAGACTGAACCCAGGGATTCCAGAGTGCACAAAGTCATCCCAGACTGATTCCAAACTGCAGCCAGGAATTCTACAGTGCACGCAGTCACCCCAGACTGATCGCAGACTTCACCCTGGAATCGGACAGTGCACGCAGTCAGCGCAGACTGATCACAGACTGCACCCAGGGATCCTGGAGTGCACGCAATCAACCCACACTGATCCCAGACAGCACCCAGGAATCCTACAGAGCACGCAGTCTCGCCAGACTGATCCCAGACTGCACCCAGGAATTCTACAGTGCACGCAGTCACCCCAGACTGATCCCAGACTGCACCCATGGATCGCACAGTGCACGCAGTCACCGCAGACTGATCACAGACTGCACCCAGGGATCCTGGAGTGCACGCAGTCACCCCAGACTGTTCCCAGTCTGCACCCAGGGATCCCAGATTGCACCCAGTCTCGCTAGACTGATCCCAGACTGCACCCAGGGATCCCAGAGTGCACGCAGTCTACCCAGACTGATCCCAGACTGCACCCAGGGATCATACAGAGCACGCAGTCACCCCAGAATGATCCCAGACTGCACCCAGGGATCCTGCAGTGCACGCAGTCAACCCAGACTGCACCCAGGGATCCCAGAGTGCATGCAGTCTACCCAGACTGATCCCAGACTGCACCCAGGGATCCTAAAATGCACCCAGTCACCCCAGACTGAACCCAGACTGCACCCAGTGATCGAACAGTGCATGCAGTCTCCCCAGACTGATCCCAGACTGCACCCAGGGATCCGACAGTGCACTCAGTAACCCCAGACTGATCCCAGACTGCACCCATGAATCCTACAGTGCAGGCAGTAACCCCAGACTGATCCCAGACTGCACCCAGGGATCGCACAGTGCACACAGTCTCCCCAGACTGATCCCAGTCTGCACCCAGGGATCGTACAGTGCACGCAGTCTCCCCAGACTGATCCCAGACTGCACCCAGGGATCCTACAGTGCTCTCAGTAAACCGAGACTGATCCCAGAAAGCACCCAGGAAACCGGCAGTGCACGCAGTCACCCCAGACTGATCCCAGACTGCACCCAGGATTTCTACAGAGCACGCAGTCACCCCAGACTGATCCAAGACTGCACCCAGGGATACTGCACTGCACGCAGTCATCCCAGACTGACCCCAGACTGCACCCAGGGTTCCCAGTGTGCACGCAGTCCACCTGGACTGATCCCAGACTGCACCCAGGGATCTGAAAATGCACCCAGTCACCCCAGACTTATCCCAGACTGCACCCAGGGATACCAGATTGCACCCAGTTTCGCCAGACTGATCCCAGACTGCGCCCAGGAATTCTACATTGCACGCAGTCTCCCCAGACTGATCCTAGTCTGCACCCAGGGATCGGACAGTGCATGCAGTCACCCCAGACTGATCTCAGACTGCACCCTGGGATCCTACAGTGCACGCAGTCACCCCAGACTGATCCCAGACTGCAGCCAGGGATCCTGGAGTGCACGCAGTCACCACAGACTGATCCCAGACTGCACCCATGATGCTACAGTGCACGCAGTCACCCCAGACTGATCCCAGAATGCACCCAGTGATCAGACAGTGCACGCAGTCACCCCAGACTGATCTCAGACTGCACCCAGGGATCCTACAGTGCACGCAGTCATCCCAGACTGACCCCAGACTGCACCCAGGGTTCCCAGTGTGCACGCAGTCCACCTGGACTGATCCCAGACTGCACCCAGGGATCTGAAAATGCACCCAGTCACCCCAGACTTATCCCAGACTGCACCCAGGGATACCAGATTGCACCCAGTTTCGCCAGACTGATCCCAGACTGCGCCCAGGAATTCTACATTGCACGCAGTCTCCCCAGACTGATCCCAGACTGCACCCAGGGATCCGACAGTGCATGCAGTCATCCCAGACTGCTCCCAGACTGCACCCATGGATCCTACAGTGCACGCAGTCACCCCAGACTGATCCCAGACTGCACCCAGGAATCTAACAATGCATGCAGTCACCCCAGACTGATCCGAGACTGCATCCATGGATCCTACAGTGCACGCAGTCACCCCAGACTGATCCCAGACTGCACCCAGGAATCCTCCATTGCAGGCAGTCACCCAAGACTGATCCCAGACTACATCCAGGGATCCTACTGTGCACGCAGTCACCCTAGACTGATCACAGACTTAACCCAGGGATCCCAGAGTGCACGCAGTCACCCCAGACTGATCCCAGACTGCACCCAGGGATCCCAGATTGCACGCAGTCACCCAGACTGATCCCAGACTGAACCCAGGGATTCCAGAGTGCACAAAGTCATCCCAGACTGATTCCAAACTGCAGCCAGGAATTCTACAGTGCACGCAGTCACCCCAGACTGATCCTAGACTGCACCCATGGATCCTACAGTGCACGCAGTCACCCCAGACTGATCCCAGACTGCACCCATGGATCCTACAGTGCACGCAGTCACCCCAGACTGATCCCAGACTGCACCCAGCAATCTAACAATGCATGCAGTCACCCCAGACTGATCCTAGACTGCACCCATGGATCCTACAGTGCACGCAGTCACCCCAGACTGATCCCAGACTGCACCCAGGAATCCGACATTGCACGCAGTCACCACAGACTGATCCCAGACTGCACCCAGGAATCCTACAGAGCACGCACTCACCCCAGACAGATCCCAGACTGCACCCAGGGAACCTACAGTGCACGCAGTCACACCAGACTGATCCCAGACTGCACCCAGGGATCCTAATGTGCACGCATTCACCCATAACTGATCCCAGACTGCACCCAGGGATCCTGCAGTGCACCCAATCACGCCAGACTGATCCCAGACAGCAACCATGGATCACACATTGCACGCAGTAACCCCAGACCTGTCCCAGACTGCACCCAGGGATCCCAGAGTGCACCCAGTCACCCCGACTGATGACAGACTGCACCCAGGAAATCTACAGTGCACGCAGTTAACCCAGACTGATCCGAGACTGCACCCAGGGATCCTGCAGTGCACGTAGTCACCGCGGACTAATCCCAGACAGCACCCATGTATCCTACAGTGCACACAGTCATCCCAGACTGATCCCAGACTGCACCCTGGGTTCCTACAGTGCACCCAGTCACCCCAGACGGAGCCCAGACTGCACACAGGGATTCTACAGTACACGCAGTCACCCCAGACTGATCCCAGACTGCACCCACGGATCCTACAATGCAGCCAGTCACACTAGACTGATTCCAGACTGCACCCAGGAAATCTACATTGCACGCAGTCACCCCAGACTGATCCCAGACTGCAGCCACGGATCCTACAGTGCACGCAGTAACTCCTGACTGATCCCAGACTGCACCCAGGGATCCTACATTGCACGCAGTCACCCCAGACTGCACCCAGGAATCCTGCAGTGCACGCAGTAACCCTAGGCTGATCCCAGACTGCACCCAGGGATCCGACATTGCACGCAGTCACCCCTGACTGATCCCAGACTGCACCCAGGAATCCTACAGAGCACGCACTCACCCCAGACAGATCCCAGACTGCACCAAGGGATCCCAGAGTGCACACAGTCACCCCAGACTGATCCCAGACTGCACCCAGGGATCCCAGAGTGCACCCAGTCACCCAGATTGATCGCAGACTGCACCCAGGAATCCTACAGTGCACGCAGTCACCCCAGACCTTTCCCAGACTGCACCCAGGGATGCCAGAGTGCACCCAGTCACCCCAAACTGATCCCAGACTTCACCCAGGAATCCGACATTGCACGCAGTCACCCCAGACTGATCCCAGACTGCACCCAGTTATCCTACATTGCAGGCAGTCACCCCAGACTAATCCCAGACTGCACCCATGGATCGTACAGTGCACGCAATCATCCCAGACTGATCCCAGACTGCACCCAGTAATCCTAAATGCAGCCAGTTACCCCAGACTGATCCCAGACTGCACCCAGTAATCCTACATGCACCCTGTCACCCCAGACTGATGCCAGACTGCACCCAGGGATCGGACAGTGCACGCAGTCAACCCAGACTGCACCCAGTAAACCTACAGTGCAATCAGTCACCCCAGACTGATCCCAGACTGCACCCAGGGATCCTACAGTTCACGCAGTAACCCCAGACTGATCCCAGACGGCACCCAGGGATCCTGCAGTGCACGCAGTCACCCCAGACTGATCCCAGACTGCAGACACGGATCCCAGAGTGCACCAAGTCATCCCAGACTGATCCCAGACTGCAACCAGGAAATCTACTGTGCACGCAGTCACCCCAGCCTGATCCCAGACTGCACCCAGGATTCCTACAGTGCACGCAGTCCCCACAGACTGATCCCAGACTGCACCCAGGGATCCTACAGTGCATGTAGTCACAACAGACTGATCCCAGACAGCACCCAGTCCTCCTACAGTGCACGCAGTCAACCCAGACTGATCCCAGACTGCACCCAGGGAGCCCAGAGTGCACGCAGTCTACCCAGACAGATCCCAGACTGCACCCAGGGATCCTGCAGTGCACGCAGTCAACCCAGACTGATCCCAGACTGCACCCAGGGAGCCCAGAGTGCACGCAGTCTACCCAGACAGATCCCAGACTGCACCCAGGGATCCTAAAATGCACCCAGTCACCCCAGACTGATCCCAGACTGCACCCAGGGATCCCAGAGTGCACCCAGTCACGCCAGACTGATCCCAGACTGCACCCAGGAATTCTACAGTGCACGCAGTACCCTCAGACTGATCCCAGACTGCACCCAGGGATCCAACAGTGCACTCAGTTAACCCAGACTGATCCCAGACTGCACCCATGAATCTAACAGTGCAGGCAGTCACCCCAGACTGATCCCAGATTGCATCCAGGGATCCTACTGTGCACGCAGTCACCCCAGACTGATCCCAGACTGCACCCAGGGATCCCAGAGTGCACGCAGTCACCCAGACTGATCCCAGACTGCACCCATGGATCCGACAGTGCACGCTTTCACCCCAGACTGATCACAGACTGCACCCAGGGATCCCAGAGTGCACCAAGTCAGCACAGACTGATCCCAGACTGAAGCCAGGAAATCTGCAGTGCACGCAGTCACCCCAGACTGATCCCAGACTGCAACCAGACATCCTGCAGTGCACGCAGTCACGCCACCCTGATCCCAGACTGCAGCCACGGATCCCAGAGTGCACCAAGTCATCCCAGACTGCAGCCAGGAAATCTACAGTGCACGCAGTCATCCCAGACTGATCCCAGACTGCACCCAGGTATTCCAGAATGCACCTCGTCACCACATTGTGATCCCAGACTGCACCCAGTGATCCTACAGTGCACGCAGTCAACCAAGACTGATTCCAGACTGCACCCAGGGATCCCAGATTGCACGCAGTCTAGCCAGACTGATCCCAGACTGCACCCAGGGATCCCAGAGAGCACCCAGTCACGCCAGACTGATCCCAGACTGCACACAGGTATTCTGCAGTGCACGCAGTACACCCAGACTGATCCCAGACTGCACCCAGGGATCGTACAGTGCACTCAGTAACACCAGACTGATCCCATACTGCACCCATGAATACTACAGTGCAGGCAGTCACCCCAGACTGATCCCAGACTGCATCCAGGGATCCTACTGTGCACGCAGTCACTCCAGACTGAACCCAGACTGCACCCAGGGTTCCCAGAGTGCACCCAGTCACCCAGACTGATCCCAGACTGCACCCATGGAATATACAGTGCACGCAGTCACCCCAGACTGATCACAGACTGCACCCAGTGATCCCAGAGTGCACAGAGTCAACCCAGACTGATCCCATGACTGCACCCAGCGATCCTGCATTGCACACAGTCACCCCAGACTGATCCTAGACTGCACGCAGCTATCCGACAGTGCACGCAGTCACCCCAGACTGATCCCAGACTGCACCCAGGGATCCTACAGTGCACCCAGTCACCCCAGACTGATCCCAGACTGCACCCAGGGATCTCAGAATGCACCCAGTCACCCCAGACTGAACCCAGACTGCACCCAGGGATCCTGCAGTGCACCCAGTCACCCCAGACTGATCCCAGACTATACCCAGGGAGCCGACACTGCACGCAGTCACCCCAGACTGATCCCAGACTGCACCCAGTGATCCGACATTGAACGCAGTCACCCCAGACTGCACACAGGAATCCTGCAGTGCACGCAGTCATACCAGACTGATCCCAGACTGCACCCAGGAATCCTACAGTGCACACAGTCACCCCAGACTGATCCCAGACTGCACCCAGGGATCCTACAGTGCACGCAGTCACCCCAGACTGATCCCAGACTGAACCCATGGATCCTACAGTGCACGCAGTCACCCCAGACTGATATCAGACTGCACCCAGGGATCATACAGTGCACGCAGTCACCAAAGACTGATCCCAGACTGCACCCAGGGATCCTACAGTTCACGCAGTAACCCCAGACTGATCCCAGACGGCACCCATGGATCCTGCAGTGCACGCAGTCACCACAGACTGATCCCAGACTGCAGACACGGATCCCAGAGTGCACCAAGTCATCCCAGACTGATCCCAGACTGCAACCAGGAAATCTACTGTGCACGCAGTCACCCCAGCCTGATCCCAGACTGCACCCAGGATTCCTACAGTGCACGCAGTCCCCACAGACTGATCCCAGACTGCACCCAGGGATCCTAAAGTGCACCCAGACACCCCGGACTGATCCCAGACTGCACCCACGGATCCCAGAGTGCACCCAGTCACCCCAGACTGATCCCAGACTGCACCCACGGATCCTACAATGCACCCAGTCACCCCAGACTGATCACAGACTGCACCCAGGGATCCCAGAATGCACCCAGTCACCCCAGACTGTTCACAGACTGCACCAAGGATCCTGCAGTGCACGGAGTCACCGCAGATTGATCCCAGACTGCACCCAGGGATCGTACAGTGCACGCAGTCACCCCAGACTGATCCCAGACTGCACCCAGGGATCCAAATGTGCACGCATTGACCCCTAACTGATCCCAGACTTCACCCAGTCAACCCAGACTGATCAAAGACTGCACCCAGGGATCCTGCAGTGCACACAGTCACCCCAGACTGATCTCAGACTGCACTCAGTAATCCTATATGCATCCAGTCAACCCAGACTGATCCCAGACTGCACCCAGGATTCCAACAGTGCACGCATTTACCCCAGACTGATCCCAGACTACACGCAGGGAGCCGACAGTGCACGCAGTCACCCCAGACTGAACCCAGACTGCACCCAGTGATCCTACATTGAACGCAGTCACCCCAGACTGCAAACAGGAATCCTGCAGTGCACGCAGTCATCCCAGACTGATCCCAGACTGCACCCAGCGATACGACAGTGCACGCAGTCATCCCAGACTGATCCCAGACTGCACCCAGGAATCCAACGGGGCACGCAGTCACCCCAGTCATATCTCAGACTGCACCCAGGGATCCTACATTGCATGCAGTCACCCCAGACTGATCCCAGACAGCACCCATGGATCCTACAGTGCACTCAGTCACCCCAGACTGATCCCAGACTGCACCCAGGAATCCGACATTGCACGCAGTCACCACAGACTGATCCCAGACCGCACCAAGGAATCATACAGTGCACCCAGTCACCCCAGACTGATTCCAGACTGCACCAAGGAATCCTCCAGTGCATGCTGTCACCCCAGATTGATCCCAGACAGCACCCATTGATCCTACATTGCACGCAGTCACCCCAGACTAATCTCAGACTGCAACCAGGGATCCTACAGTGCATGTAGTCACAACAGACTGATCCCAGACAGCACCCAGTCATCCTACAGTGCACGCAGTCACCCCAGACTGATCCCAGACTGCACCCATGAATCCTACAGAGCACGCACTCACACCAGACAGATCCCAGACTGCACCCAGGGATCCTGCAGTGCACGCAGTCAACCCAGACTGATCCCAGACTGCACCCAGGGAGCCCAGAGTGCACGCAGTCTACCCAGACAGATCCCAGACTGCACCCAGGGATCCTAAAATGCACCCAGTCACCCCAGACTGATCCCAGACTGCACCCAGGGATCCCAGAGTGCACCCAGTCACGCCAGACTGATCCCAGACTGCACCCAGGAATTCTACATTGCACGCAGTACCCTCAGACTGATCCCAGACTGCACCCAGGGATCAAACAGTGCACTCAGTTAACCCAGACTGATCCCAGACTGCACCCATGAATCCAACAGTGCAGGCAGTCACCCCAGACTGATCCCAGATTGCATCCAGGGATCCTACTGTGCACGCAGTCACCCCAGACTGATACCAGACTGCACCCAGTCATCCTACAGTGCACGCAGACACCCCAGACTGATCCCAGACTGCACCCATGAATCCTACAGAGCACGCACTCACACCAGACAGATCCCAGACTGCACCCAGGGATCCTGCAGTGCACGCAGTCAACCCAGACTGATCCCAGACTGCACCCAGGGAGCCCAGAGTGCACGCAGTCTACCCAGACAGATCCCAGACTGCACCCAGGGATCCTAAAATGCACCCAGTCACCCCAGACTGATCCCAGACTGCACCCAGGGATCCCAGAGTGCACCCAGTCACGCCAGACTGATCCCAGACTGCACCCAGGAATTCTACAGTGCACGCAGTACCCTCAGACTGATCCCAGACTGCACCCAGGGATCCAACAGTGCACTCAGTTAACCCAGACTGATCCCAGACTGCACCCATGAATCCAACAGTGCAGGCAGTCACCCCAGACTGATCCCAGATTGCATCCAGGGATCCTACTGTGCACGCAGTCACCCCAGACTGATCCCAGACTGCACCCAGGGATCCCAGAGTGCACGCAGTCACCCAGACTGATCCCAGACTGCACCCATGGATCCGACAGTGCACGCTTTCACCCCAGACTGATCACAGACTGCACCCAGGGATCCCAGAGTGCACCAAGTCAGCACAGACTGATCCCAGACTGAAGCCAGGAAATCTGCAGTGCACGCAGTCACCCCAGACTGATCCCAGACTGCACCCAGACATCCTGCAGTGCACGCAGTCACGCCACCCTGATCCCAGACTGCAGCCACGGATCCCAGAGTGCACCAAGTCATCCCAGACTGATCCCAGACTGCAGCCAGGAAATCTACAGTGCACGCAGTCATCCCAGACTGATCCCAGACTGCACCCAGGTATTCCAGAATGCACCTCGTCACCACATTGTGATCCCAGACTGCACCCAGTGATCCTACAGTGCACGCAGTCACCCCAGACTGATCCCAGACTGCACCCAGGGATCCTGCAGTGCTCGCAGTCACCCCAGACTGCACCCAGTGATCCTACAGTGCACGCAGTCAACCAAGACTGATTCCAGACTGCACCCAGGGATCCCAGATTGCACGCAGTCTAGCCAGACTGATCCCAGACTGCACCCAGGGATCCCAGAGAGCACCCAGTCACGCCAGACTGATCCCAGACTGCACACAGGTATTCTGCAGTGCACGCAGTACACCCAGACTGATCACAGACTGCACCCAGGGATCGTACAGTGCACTCAGTAACACCAGACTGATCCCATACTGCACCCATGAATACTACAGTGCAGGCAGTCACCCCAGACTGATCCCAGACTGCACCCAGGGATCCTACAGTGCACGCAGTACCCTCAGACTGATCCCAGACTGCACCCAGGGATCAAACAGTGCACTCAGTTAACCCAGACTGATCCCAGACTGCACCCATGAATCCAACAGTGCAGGCAGTCACCCCAGACTGATCCCAGATTGCATCCAGGGATCCTACTGTGCACGCAGTCACCCCAGACTGATACCAGACTGCACCCAGTCATCCTACAGTGCACGCAGACACCCCAGACTGATCCCAGACTGCACCCATGAATCCTACAGAGCACGCACTCACACCAGACAGATCCCAGACTGCACCCAGGGATCCTGCAGTGCACGCAGTCAACCCAGACTGATCCCAGACTGCACCCAGGGAGCCCAGAGTGCACGCAGTCTACCCAGACAGATCCCAGACTGCACCCAGGGATCCTAAAATGCACCCAGTCACCCCAGACTGATCCCAGACTGCACCCAGGGATCCCAGAGTGCACCCAGTCACGCCAGACTGATCCCAGACTGCACCCAGGAATTCTACAGTGCACGCAGTACCCTCAGACTGATCCCAGACTGCACCCAGGGATCCAACAGTGCACTCAGTTAACCCAGACTGATCCCAGACTGCACCCATGAATCCAACAGTGCAGGCAGTCACCCCAGACTGATCCCAGATTGCATCCAGGGATCCTACTGTGCACGCAGTCACCCCAGACTGATCCCAGACTGCACCCAGGGATCCCAGAGTGCACGCAGTCACCCAGACTGATCCCAGACTGCACCCATGGATCCGACAGTGCACGCTTTCACCCCAGACTGATCACAGACTGCACCCAGGGATCCCAGAGTGCACCAAGTCAGCACAGACTGATCCCAGACTGAAGCCAGGAAATCTGCAGTGCACGCAGTCACCCCAGACTGATCCCAGACTGCACCCAGACATCCTGCAGTGCACGCAGTCACGCCACCCTGATCCCAGACTGCAGCCACGGATCCCAGAGTGCACCAAGTCATCCCAGACTGATCCCAGACTGCAGCCAGGAAATCTACAGTGCACGCAGTCATCCCAGACTGATCCCAGACTGCACCCAGGTATTCCAGAATGCACCTCGTCACCACATTGTGATCCCAGACTGCACCCAGTGATCCTACAGTGCACGCAGTCACCCCAGACTGATCCCAGACTGCACCCAGGGATCCTGCAGTGCTCGCAGTCACCCCAGACTGCACCCAGTGATCCTACAGTGCACGCAGTCAACCAAGACTGATTCCAGACTGCACCCAGGGATCCCAGATTGCACGCAGTCTAGCCAGACTGATCCCAGACTGCACCCAGGGATCCCAGAGAGCACCCAGTCACGCCAGACTGATCCCAGACTGCACACAGGTATTCTGCAGTGCACGCAGTACACCCAGACTGATCACAGACTGCACCCAGGGATCGTACAGTGCACTCAGTAACACCAGACTGATCCCATACTGCACCCATGAATACTACAGTGCAGGCAGTCACCCCAGACTGATCCCAGACTGCACCCAGGGATCCTACAGTGCACCCAGTCACCCCAGACTGATCCCAGACTGCACCCAGGGATCCCAGAATGCACCCAGTCACCCCAGACTGAACCCAGACTGCACCCAGGGATCCTGCAGTGCACCCAGTCACCCCAGACTGATCCCAGACTGCACCCAGTGATCCAACATTGAACGCAGTCACCCCAGACTGCACACAGGAATCCTGCAGTGCACGCAGTCATACCAGACTGATCCCAAACTGCACCCAGTAATCCTACAGTGCACACAGTCACCCCAGACTGATCCCAGACTGCACCCAGGGATCCTACAGTGCACGCAGTCACCCCAGACTGATCCCAGACTGAACCCATGGATCCTACACTGCACGCAGTCACCCCAGACTGATCTCAGACTGCACCCAGGGATCATACAGTGCACGCAGTCACCAAAGACAGAACCCAGACTGCACCCAGGGATCCTACAATGCATGCAGTCACCGCAGTCTGGTCCCAGACTGCACCCAGGGAGCCGACAGTGCACGCAGTCACCCCAGACTGATCCCAGACTGCACCCACTGATCCTACATTGAACTCAGTCACCCCAGACTGATCCTAGACTGCACCCAGGGATCCCAGAGTGCACCCAGTCACCCCGACTGATCCCAGACTGCACGCAGGAAATCTGCAGTGCACGCAGTCAACCCAGACTGATCCTAGACTGCACCCAGGGATCCTACAGTGCACGCAGTCACTCCAGACTGCACCCATGTATCCTACAGTGCACACAGTCGCCCCAGACTGATCCCTGACTGCACCCTGGGATCCTACTGTGCACGCAGTCATCACTGACTGATCCCTGACTGCACCCAGGAAGCCGACATTGCACGCAGTCACCCCAGACTGATCCCAGACTGCACCCAGGGATCCCACAGCGCACGCATCACCCCAGACTGATCCCAGACTGCACATTGGCTTCCTACAGTGCACCCAGTCACCCCAGACTGAGCCCAGACTGCACACAGGGTTCCCACAGTTCACGCAGTCACCCTAGACTGAGCCCAGACTGCACACAGGGTTCCGACAGTGCACGCAGTAACCCCAGGCAGATCCCAGACTGCACCCAGGTATCCTGCAGTGCACGCAGTCACCCCAGACTGATCCCAGACTGCACCCACGGATACTACAATGCAGCCATTCACCCCAGACTGATCCCAGACTGCACCCAGGAAATCTACAGTGCACGCAGTAACCCCAGACTGATCCCAGACTGCACCCACGGATACTACAATGCAGCCATTCACCCCAGACTGATTCCAGACTGCACCCAGGAAATCTACAGTGCACGCAGTAACCCCAGACTGATCCCAAACTGCACCCAGGGATCCTAAGTGCACCCAGTCACCCCAGACTGATCTCAGACTGCACCCAGGGATCATACAGAGCACGCACTCACACCAGACAGATCCCAGACTGCACCCAGGGATCCTGCAGTGCACGCAATCAACCCAGACTGATCCCAGACTGCACCCAGGGAGCACAGAGTGCACGCAGTCTACCCAGACAGATCCCAGACTGCACCCAGGGATCCTAAAATGCACCCAGTCACCCCAGACTGATCCCAGACTGCACCCATGGATCCCAGAGTGCACCCAGTCACGCCAGACTGATCCCAGACTGCACCCAGGAATTCTACAGTGCACGCAGTACCCTCAGACTGATCCCAGACTGCACCCAGGGATCCAACAGTGCACTCAGTTAACCCAGACTGATCACAGACTGCACCCATGAATCCAACAGTGCAGGCAGTCACCCCAGACTGATCCCAGATTGCATCCAGGGATCCTACTGTGCACGCAGTCACCCCAGACTGATCCCAGACTGCACCCAGGGATCCCAGAGTGCACGCAGTCACCCAGACTGATCCCAGACTGCACCCATGGATCCGACAGTGCACGCTTTCACCCCAGACTGATCACAGACTGCACCCAGGGATCCTAGAGTGCAACAAGTCAGCACAGACTGATCCCAGACTGAAGCCAGGAAATCTGCAGTGCACGCAGTCACCCCAGACTGATCCCAGACTGCACCCAGACATCCTGCAGTGCACGCAGTCACGCCACCCTGATCCCAGACTGCAGCCACGGATCCCAGAGTGCACCAAGTCATCCCAGACTGATCCCAGACTGCAGCCAGGAAATCTACAGTGCACGCAGTCATCCCAGACTGATCCCAGACTGCACCCAGGTATTCCAGAATGCACCTCGTCACCACATTGTGATCCCAGACTGCACCCAGTGATCCTACAGTGCACGCAGTCACCCCAGACTGATCCCAGACTGCACCCAGGGATCCTGCAGTGCTCGCAGTCACCCCAGACTGCACCCAGTGATCCTACAGTGCACGCAGTCAACCAAGACTGATTCCAGACTGCACCCAGGGATCCCAGATTGCACGCAGTCAAGCCAGACTGATCCCAGACTGCACCCAGGGATCCCAGAGAGCACCCAGTCACGCCAGACTGATCCCAGACTGCACACAGGTATTCTGCAGTGCACGCAGTACACCCAGACTGATCCCAGACTGCACCCAGGGATCGTACAGTGCACTCAGTAACACCAGACTGATCCCATACTGCACCCATGAATACTACAGTGCAGGCAGTCACCCCAGACTGATCCCAGACTGCATCCAGGGATCCTACTGTGCACACAGTCACCCCAGACTGATCCTAGACTGCACGCAGGTATCCGACAGTGCACGCAGTCACCCCAGACTGATCCCAGACTGCACCCAGGGATCCTACAGTGCACCCAGTCACCCCAGACTGATCCCAGACTGCACCCAGGGATCCCAGAATGCACCCAGTCACCCCAGACTGAACCCAGACTGCACCCAGGGATCCTGCAGTGCACCCAGTCACCCCAGACTGATCCCAGACTGCACCCAGTGATCCGACATTGAACGCAGTCACCCCAGACTGCACACAGGAATCCTGCAGTGCACGCAGTCATACCAGACTGATCCCAGACTGCACCCAGGAATCCTACAGTGCACACAGTCACCCCAGACTGATCCCAGACTGCACCCATGGAATATACAGTGCACGCAGTCACCCCAGCCTGATCACAGACTGCACCCAGTGATCCCAGAGTGCACAGAGTCTACCCAGACTGATCCCAGACTGCACCCAGCGATCCTGCATTGCACACAGTCACCCCAGACTGATCCTAGACTGCACGCAGGTATCCGACAGTGCACGCAGTCACCCCAGACTGATCCCAGACTGCACCAAGGGATCCTACAGTGCACCCAGTCACCCCAGACTGATCCCAGACTGCACCCAGGGATCCCAGAATGCACCCAGTCAACCCAGACTGAACCCAGACTGCACCCAGGGATCCTGCAGTGCACCCAGTCACCCCAGACTGATCCCAGACTGCACCCAGTGATCCGACATTGAACGCAGTCACCCCAGACTGCACACAGGAATCCTGCAGTGCACGCAGTCATACCAGACTGATCCCAAACTGCACCCAGGAATCCTACAGTGCACACAGTCACCCTAGACTGATCCCAGACTGCACCCAGGGATCCTACAGTGCACGCAGTCACCCCAGACTGATCCCAGACTGAACCCATGTATCCTACAGTGCACGCAGTCACCCCAGACTGATCTCAGACTGCACCCAGGGATCATACAGTGCACGCAGTCACCAAAGACAGAACCCAGACTGCACCCAGGGATCCTACAATGCATGCAGTCACCCCAGTCTGGTCCCAGACTGCACCCAGGGAGCCGACAGTGCACGCAGTCACCCCAGACTGATCCCAGACTGCACCCACTGATCCTACATTGAACTCAGTCACCCCAGACTGATCCTAGACTGCACCCAGGGATCCCATAGTGCACCCAGTCACCCCGAGTGATCCCAGACTGCACGCAGGAAATCTGCAGTGCACGCAGTCAACCCAGACTGATCCTAGACTGCACCCAGGGATCCTACAGTGCACGCAGTCACTCCAGACTGCACCCATGTATCCTACAGTGCACACAGTCGCCCCAGACTGATCCCTGACTGCACCCTGGGATCCTACTGTGCACGCAGTCATCACTGACTGATCCCTGACTGCACCCAGGAAGCCGACATTGCACGCAGTCACCCCAGACTGATCCCAGACTGCACCCAGGGATCCCACAGCGCACGCATCACCCCAGACTGATCCCAGACTGCACATTGGCTTCCTACAGTGCACCCAGTCACCCCAGACTGAGCCCAGACTGCACACAGGGTTCCCACAGTTCACGCAGTCACCCCAGACTGAGCCCAGACTGCACACAGGGTTCCGACAGTGCACGCAGTAACCCCAGGCAGATCCCAGACTGCACCCAGGTATCCTGCAGTGCACGCAGTCACCCCAGACTGATCCCAGACTGCACCCACGGATACTACAATGCAGCCATTCACCCCAGACTGATCCCAGACTGCACCCAGGAAATCTACAGTGCACGCAGTAACCCCAGACTGATCCCAGACTGCACCCACGGATACTACAATGCAGCCATTCACCCCAGACTGATTCCAGACTGCACCCAGGAAATCTACAGTGCACGCAGTAACCCCAGACTGATCCCAAACTGCACCCAGGGATCCTACAGTGCACCCAGTCACCCCAGACTGATCCCAGACTGCACCCAGGGATCCCAGAGTGCACCCAGTCACCCTCGAGGGATCACAGAGTTGCAGTTTTCTATTTACACCACCAGAACACCAGCTGCTGCTGCAACATCAACTTGTATTTATAAAATATATAATACGTGTTTGTGTATTTCTACACGGCCAGGATGGCAGCAGTCTGGAAATAATCGCGGCAGGTACGGCAGCCAGCTTGTTCAAAATCGCCACAACTGTGGCTGCCATCATGGTTAAATAGAGGAAATTCCCCCGCAGATTGTCGACAGTGATCCAACACTGATCACAGATTGCACGCAGTCACCCAGACTGATCCCAGACTGAACCCAGGGATTCCAGAGTGCACAAAGTCATCCCAGACTGATTCCAAACTGCAGCCAGGAATTCTACAGTGCACGCAGTCACCCCAGACTGATCGCAGACTTCACCCTGGAATCGGACAGTGCACGCAGTCAGCGCAGACTGATCACAGACTGCACCCAGGGATCCTGGAGTGCACGCAATCAACCCACACTGATCCCAGACAGCACCCAGGAATCCTACAGAGCACGCAGTCTCGCCAGACTGATCCCAGACTGCACCCAGGAATTCTACAGTGCACGCAGTCACCCCAGACTGATCCCAGACTGCACCCATGGATCGCACAGTGCACGCAGTCACCGCAGACTGATCACAGACTGCACCCAGGGATCCTGGAGTGCACGCAGTCACCCCAGACTGTTCCCAGTCTGCACCCAGGGATCCCAGATTGCACCCAGTCTCGCTAGACTGATCCCAGACTGCACCCAGGGATCCCAGAGTGCACGCAGTCTACCCAGACTGATCCCAGACTGCACCCAGGGATCATACAGAGCACGCAGTCACCCCAGAATGATCCCAGACTGCACCCAGGGATCCTGCAGTGCACGCAGTCAACCCAGACTGCACCCAGGGATCCCAGAGTGCACGCAGTCTACCCAGACTGATCCCAGACTGCACCCAGGGATCCTAAAATGCACCCAGTCACCCCAGACTGAACCCAGACTGCACCCAGTGATCGAACAGTGCATGCAGTCTCCCCAGACTGATCCCAGACTGCACCCAGGGATCCGACAGTGCACTCAGTAACCCCAGACTGATCCCAGACTGCACCCATGAATCCTACAGTGCAGGCAGTAACCCCAGACTGATCCCAGACTGCACCCAGGGATCGCACAGTGCACACAGTCTCCCCAGACTGATCCCAGTCTGCACCCAGGGATCGTACAGTGCACGCAGTCTCCCCAGACTGATCCCAGACTGCACCCAGGGATCCTACAGTGCTCTCAGTAAACCGAGACTGATCCCAGAAAGCACCCAGGAAACCGGCAGTGCACGCAGTCACCCCAGACTGATCCCAGACTGCACCCAGGATTTCTACAGAGCACGCAGTCACCCCAGACTGATCCAAGACTGCACCCAGGGATACTGCACTGCACGCAGTCATCCCAGACTGACCCCAGACTGCACCCAGGGTTCCCAGTGTGCACGCAGTCCACCTGGACTGATCCCAGACTGCACCCAGGGATCTGAAAATGCACCCAGTCACCCCAGACTTATCCCAGACTGCACCCAGGGATACCAGATTGCACCCAGTTTCGCCAGACTGATCCCAGACTGCGCCCAGGAATTCTACATTGCACGCAGTCTCCCCAGACTGATCCTAGTCTGCACCCAGGGATCGGACAGTGCATGCAGTCACCCCAGACTGATCTCAGAATGCACCCTGGGATCCTACAGTGCACGCAGTCACCCCAGACTGATCCCAGACTGCAGCCAGGGATCCTGGAGTGCACGCAGTCACCACAGACTGATCCCAGACTGCACCCATGATGCTACAGTGCACGCAGTCACCCCAGACTGATCCCAGAATGCACCCAGTGATCAGACAGTGCACGCAGTCACCCCAGACTGATCTCAGACTGCACCCAGGGATACTACAGTGCACGCAGTCACCCCAGACTGATCCCAGACTGCACCCAGGGATACTGCACTGCACGCAGTCATCCCAGACTGACCCCAGACTGCACCCAGGGTTCCCAGTGTGCACGCAGTCCACCTGGACTGATCCCAGACTGCACCCAGGGATCTGAAAATGCACCCAGTCACCCCAGACTTATCCCAGACTGCACCCAGGGATACCAGATTGCACCCAGTTTCGCCAGACTGATCCCAGACTGCGCCCAGGAATTCTACATTGCACGCAGTCTCCCCAGACTGATCCCAGACTGCACCCAGGGATCCGACAGTGCATGCAGTCATCCCAGACTGCTCCCAGACTGCACCCATGGATCCTACAGTGCACGCAGTCACCCCAGACTGATCCCAGACTGCACCCAGGAATCTAACAATGCATGCAGTCACCCCAGACTGATCCGAGACTGCATCCATGGATCCTACAGTGCACGCAGTCACCCCAGACTGATCCCAGACTGCACCCAGGAATCCTCCATTGCAGGCAGTCACCCAAGACTGATCCCAGACTACATCCAGGGATCCTACTGTGCACGCAGTCACCCTAGACTGATCACAGACTTAACCCAGGGATCCCAGAGTGCACGCAGTCACCCCAGACTGATCCCAGACTGCACCCAGGGATCCCAGATTGCACGCAGTCACCCAGACTGATCCCAGACTGAACCCAGGGATTCCAGAGTGCACAAAGTCATCCCAGACTGATTCCAAACTGCAGCCAGGAATTCTACAGTGCACGCAGTCACCCCAGACTGATCCTAGACTGCACCCATGGATCCTACAGTGCACGCAGTCACCCCAGACTGATCCCAGACTGCACCCATGGATCCTACAGTGCACGCAGTCACCCCAGACTGATCCCAGACTGCACCCAGGAATCTAACAATGCATGCAGTCACCCCAGACTGATCCTAGACTGCAGCCATGGATCCTACCATGCACGCAGTCACCCCAGACTGATCCCAGACTGCACCCAGGAATCCGACATTGCACGCAGTCACCACAGACTGATCCCAGACTGCACCCAGGAATCCTACAGAGCACGCACTCACCCCAGACAGATCCCAGACTGCACCCAGGGAACCTACAGTGCACGCAGTCACACCAGACTGATCCCAGACTGCACCCAGGGATCCTAATGTGCACGCATTCACCCATAACTGATCCCAGACTGCACCCAGGGATCCTGCAGTGCACCCAATCACGCCAGACTGATCCCAGACAGCAACCATGGATCACACATTGCACGCAGTAACCCCAGACCTGTCCCAGACTGCACCCAGGGATCCCAGAGTGCACCCAGTCACCCCGACTGATGACAGACTGCACCCAGGAAATCTACAGTGCACGCAGTTAACCCAGACTGATCCGAGACTGCACCCAGGGATCCTGCAGTGCACGTAGTCACCGCGGACTAATCCCAGACAGCACCCATGTATCCTACAGTGCACACAGTCATCCCAGACTGATCCCAGACTGCACCCTGGGTTCCTACAGTGCACCCAGTCACCCCAGACGGAGCCCAGACTGCACACAGGGATTCTACAGTACACGCAGTCACCCCAGACTGATCCCAGACTGCACCCACGGATCCTACAATGCAGCCAGTCACACTAGACTGATTCCAGACTGCACCCAGGAAATCTACATTGCACGCAGTCACCCCAGACTGATCCCAGACTGCAGCCACGGATCCTACAGTGCACGCAGTAACTCCTGACTGATCCCAGACTGCACCCAGGGATCCTACATTGCACGCAGTCACCCCAGACTGCACCCAGGAATCCTGCAGTGCACGCAGTAACCCGAGGCTGATCCCAGACTGCACCCAGGGATCCGACATTGCACGCAGTCACCCCTGACTGATCCCAGACTGCACCCAGGAATCCTACAGAGCACGCACTCACCCCAGACAGATCCCAGACTGCACCAAGGGATCCCAGAGTGCACACAGTCACCCCAGACTGATCCCAGACTGCACCCAGGGATCCCAGAGTGCACCCAGTCACCCAGATTGATCGCAGACTGCACCCAGGAATCCTACAGTGCACGCAGTCACCCCAGACCTTTCCCAGACTGCACCCAGGGATGCCAGATTGCACCCAGTCACCCCAAACTGATCCCAGACTTCACCCAGGAATCCGACATTGCACGCAGTCACCCCAGACTGATCCCAGACTGCACCCAGTTATCCTACATTGCAGGCAGTCACCCCAGACTAATCCCAGACTGCACCCATGGATCGTACAGTGCACGCAATCATCCCAGACTGATCCCAGACTGCACCCAGTAATCCTAAATGCAGCCAGTTACCCCAGACTGATCCCAGACTGCACCCAGTAATCCTACATGCACCCTGTCACCCCAGACTGATGCCAGACTGCACCCAGGGATCGGACAGTGCACGCAGTCAACCCAGACTGCACCCAGTAAACCTACAGTGCAATCAGTCACCCCAGACTGATCCCAGACTGCACCCAGGGATCCTACAGTTCACGCAGTAACCCCAGACTGATCCCAGACGGCACCCAGGGATCCTGCAGTGCACGCAGTCACCCCAGACTGATCCCAGACTGCAGACACGGATCCCAGAGTGCACCAAGTCATCCCAGACTGATCCCAGACTGCAACCAGGAAATCTACTGTGCACGCAGTCACCCCAGACTGATCCCAGACTGCACCCAGGAATCCTCCATTGCAGGCAGTCACCCAAGACTGATCCCAGACTACATCCAGGGATCCTACTGTGCACGCAGTCACCCTAGACTGATCACAGACTTAACCCAGGGATCCCAGAGTGCACGCAGTCACACCAGACTGATCCCAGACTGCACCCAGGGATCCCAGATTGCACGCAGTCACCCAGACTGATCCCAGACTGAACCCAGGGATTCCAGAGTGCACAAAGTCATCCCAGACTGATTCCAAACTGCAGCCAGGAATTCTACAGTGCACGCAGTCACCCCAGACTGATCCTAGACTGCACCCATGGATCCTACATTGCAATCAGTCACCCCAGACTGATCCCAGACTGCACCCATGGATCCTACAGTGCACGCAGTCACCCCAGACTGATCCCAGACTGCACCCAGGAATCTAACAATGCATGCAGTCACCCCAGACTGATCCTAGACTGCACCCATGGATCCTACAGTGCACGCAGTCACCCCAGACTGATCCCAGACTGCACCCAGGAATCCGACATTGCACGCAGTCACCACAGACTGATCCCAGACTGCACCCAGGAATCCTACAGAGCACGCACTCACCCCAGACAGATCCCAGACTGCACCCAGGGAACCTACAGTGCACGCAGTCACACCAGACTGATCCCAGACTGCACCCAGGGATCCTAATGTGCACGCATTCACCCATAACTGATCCCAGACTGCACCCAGGGATCCTGCAGTGCACCCAATCACGCCAGACTGATCCCAGACAGCAACCATGGATCACACATTGCACGCAGTAACCCCAGACCTGTCCCAGACTGCACCCAGGGATCCCAGAGTGCACCCAGTCACCCCGACTGATGACAGACTGCACCCAGGAAATCTACAGTGCACGCAGTTAACCCAGACTGATCCGAGACTGCACCCAGGGATCCTGCAGTGCACGTAGTCACCGCGGACTAATCCCAGACAGCACCCATGTATCCTACAGTGCACACAGTCATCCCAGACTGATCCCAGACTGCACCCTGGGTTCCTACAGTGCACCCAGTCACCCCAGACGGAGCCCAGACTGCACACAGGGATTCTACAGTACACGCAGTCACCCAAGACTGATCCCAGACTACATCCAGGGATCCTACTGTGCACGCAGTCACCCTAGACTGATCACAGACTTAACCCAGGGATCCCAGAGTGCACGCAGTCACACCAGACTGATCCCAGACTGCACCCAGGGATCCCAGATTGCACGCAGTCACCCAGACTGATCCCAGACTGAACCCAGGGATTCCAGAGTGCACAAAGTCATCCCAGACTGATTCCAAACTGCAGCCAGGAATTCTACAGTGCACGCAGTCACCCCAGACTGATCCTAGACTGCACCCATGGATCCTACATTGCAATCAGTCACCCCAGACTGATCCCAGACTGCACCCATGGATCCTACAGTGCACGCAGTCACCCCAGACTGATCCCAGACTGCACCCAGGAATCTAACAATGCATGCAGTCACCCCAGACTGATCCTAGACTGCACCCATGGATCCTACAGTGCACGCAGTCACCCCAGACTGATCCCAGACTGCACCCAGGAATCCGACATTGCACGCAGTCACCACAGACTGATCCCAGACTGCACCCAGGAATCCTACAGAGCACGCACTCACCCCAGACAGATCCCAGACTGCACCCAGGGAACCTACAGTGCACGCAGTCACACCAGACTGATCCCAGACTGCACCCAGGGATCCTAATGTGCACGCATTCACCCATAACTGATCCCAGACTGCACCCAGGGATCCTGCAGTGCACCCAATCACGCCAGACTGATCCCAGACAGCAACCATGGATCACACATTGCACGCAGTAACCCCAGACCTGTCCCAGACTGCACCCAGGGATCCCAGAGTGCACCCAGTCACCCCGACTGATGACAGACTGCACCCAGGAAATCTACAGTGCACGCAGTTAACCCAGACTGATCCGAGACTGCACCCAGGGATCCTGCAGTGCACGTAGTCACCGCGGACTAATCCCAGACAGCACCCATGTATCCTACAGTGCACACAGTCATCCCAGACTGATCCCAGACTGCACCCTGGGTTCCTACAGTGCACCCAGTCACCCCAGACGGAGCCCAGACTGCACACAGGGATTCTACAGTACACGCAGTCACCCCAGACTGATCCCAGACTGCACCCACGGATCCTACAATGCAGCCAGTCACACTAGACTGATTCCAGACTGCACCCAGGAAATCTACATTGCACGCAGTCACCCCAGACTGATCCCAGACTGCAGCCACGGATCCTACAGTGCACGCAGTAACTCCTGACTGATCCCAGACTGCACCCAGGGATCCTACATTGCACGCAGTCACCCCAGACTGCACCCAGGAATCCTGCAGTGCACGCAGTAACCCTAGGCTGATCCCAGACTGCACCCAGGGATCCGACATTGCACGCAGTCACCCCTGACTGATCCCAGACTGCACCCAGGAATCCTACAGAGCACGCACTCACCCCAGACAGATCCCAGACTGCACCAAGGGATCCCAGAGTGCACACAGTCACCCCAGACTGATCCCAGACTGCACCCAGGGATCCCAGAGTGCACCCAGTCACCCAGATTGATCGCAGACTGCACCCAGGAATCCTACAGTGCACGCAGTCACCCCAGACCTTTCCCAGACTGCACCCAGGGATGCCAGAGTGCACCCAGTCACCCCAAACTGATCCCAGACTTCACCCAGGAATCCGACATTGCACGCAGTCACCCCAGACTGATCCCAGAGTGCACCCAGTTATCCTACATTGCAGGCAGTCACCCCAGACTAATCCCAGACTGCACCCATGGATCGTACAGTGCACGCAATCATCCCAGACTGATCCCAGACTGCACCCAGTAATCCTAAATGCAGCCAGTTACCCCAGACTGATCCCAGACTGCACCCAGTAATCCTACATGCACCCTGTCACCCCAGACTGATGCCAGACTGCACCCAGGGATCGGACAGTGCACGCAGTCAACCCAGACTGCACCCAGTAAACCTACAGTGCAATCAGTCACCCCAGACTGATCCCAGACTGCACCCAGGGATCCTACAGTTCACGCAGTAACCCCAGACTGATCCCAGACGGCACCCAGGGATCCTGCAGTGCACGCAGTCACCCCAGACTGATCCCAGACTGCAGACACGGATCGCAGAGTGCACCAAGTCATCCCAGACTGATCCCAGACTGCAACCAGGAAATCTACTGTGCACGCAGTCACCCCAGCCTGATCCCAGACTGCACCCAGGATTCCTACAGTGCACGCAGTCCCCACAGACTGATCCCAGACTGCACCCAGGGATCCTACAGTGCATGTAGTCACAACAGACTGATCCCAGACAGCACCCAGTCATCCTACAGTGCACGCAGTCACCCCAGACTGATCCCAGACTGCACCCATGAATCCTACAGAGCACGCACTCACACCAGACAGATCCCAGACTGCACCCAGGGATCCTGCAGTGCACGCAGTCAACCCAGACTGATCACAGACTGCACCCAGGGAGCCCAGAGTGCACGCAGTCTACCCAGACAGATCCCAGACTGCACCCAGGGATCCTAAAATGCACCCAGTCACCCCAGACTGATCCCAGACTGCACCCAGGGATCCCAGAGTGCACCCAGTCACGCCAGACTGATCCCAGACTGCACCCAGGAATTCTACAGTGCACGCAGTACCCTCAGACTGATCCCAGACTGCACCCAGGGATCCAACAGTGCACTCAGTTAACCCAGACTGATCCCAGACTGCACCCATGAATCCAACAGTGCAGGCAGTCACACCAGACTGATCCCAGATTGCATCCAGGGATCCTACTGTGCACGCAGTCACCCCAGACTGATCCCAGACTGCACCCAGGGATCCCAGAGTGCACGCAGTCACCCAGACTGATCCCAGACTGCACCCATGGATCCGACAGTGCACGCTTTCACCCCAGACTGATCACAGACTGCACCCAGGGATCCCAGAGTGCACCAAGTCAGCACAGACTGATCCCAGACTGAAGCCAGGAAATCTGCAGTGCACGCAGTCACCCCAGACTGATCCCAGACTGCAACCAGACATCCTGCAGTGCACGCAGTCACGCCACCCTGATCCCAGACTGCAGCCACGGATCCCAGAGTGCACCAAGTCATCCCAGACTGATCCCAGACTGCAGCCAGGAAATCTACAGTGCACGCAGTCATCCCAGACTGATCCCAGACTGCACCCAGGTATTCCAGAATGCACCTCGTCACCACATTGTGATCCCAGACTGCACCCAGTGATCCTACAGTGCACGCAGTCACCCCAGACTGATCCCAGACTGCACCCAGGGATCCTGCAGTGCTCGCAGTCACCCCAGACTGCACCCAGTGATCCTACAGTGCACGCAGTCAACCAAGACTGATTCCAGACTGCACCCAGGGATCCCAGATTGCACGCAGTCTAGCCAGACTGATCCCAGACTGCACCCAGGGATCCCAGAGAGCACCCAGTCACGCCAGACTGATCCCAGACTGCACACAGGTATTCTGCAGTGCACGCAGTACACCCAGACTGATCACAGACTGCACCCAGGGATCGTACAGTGCACTCAGTAACACCAGACTGATCCCATACTGCACCCATGAATACTACAGTGCAGGCAGTCACCCCAGACTGATCCCAGACTGCACCCAGGGATCCTACAGTGCACCCAGTCACCCCAGACTGATCCCAGACTGCACCCAGGGATCCCAGAATGCACCCAGTCACCCCAGACTGAACCCAGACTGCACCCAGGGATCCTGCAGTGCACCCAGTCACCCCAGACTGATCCCAGACTGCACCCAGTGATCCGACATTGAACGCAGTCACCCCAGACTGCACACAGGAATCCTGCAGTGCACGCAGTCATACCAGACTGATCCCAAACTGCACCCAGGAATCCTACAGTGCACACAGTCACCCCAGACTGATCCCAGACTGCACCCAGGGATCCTACAGTGCACGCAGTCACCCCAGACTGATCCCAGACTGAACCCATGGATCCTGCACTGCACGCAGTCACCCCAGACTGATCTCAGACTGCACCCAGGGATCATACAGTGCACGCAGTCACCAAAGACAGAACCCAGACTGCACCCAGGGATCCTACAATGCATGCAGTCACCGCAGTCTGGTCCCAGACTGCACCCAGGGAGCCGACAGTGCACGCAGTCACCCCAGACTGATCCCAGACTGCACCCACTGATCCTACATTGAACTCAGTCACCCCAGACTGATCCTAGACTGCACCCAGGGATCCCAGAGTGCACCCAGTCACCCCGACTGATCCCAGACTGCACGCAGGAAATCTGCAGTGCACGCAGTCAACCCAGACTGATCCTAGACTGCACCCAGGGATCCTACAGTGCACGCAGTCACTCCAGACTGCACCCATGTATCCTACAGTGCACACAGTCGCCCCAGACTGATCCCTGACTGCACCCTGGGATCCTACTGTGCACGCAGTCATCACTGACTGATCCCTGACTGCACCCAGGAAGCCGACATTGCACGCAGTCACCCCAGACTGATCCCAGACTGCACCCAGGGATCCCACAGCGCACGCATCACCCCAGACTGATCCCAGACTGCACATTGGCTTCCTACAGTGCACCCAGTCACCCCAGACTGAGCCCAGACTGCACACAGGGTTCCCACAGTTCACGCAGTCACCCCAGACTGAGCCCAGACTGCACACAGGGTTCCGACAGTGCACGCAGTAACCCCAGGCAGATCCCAGACTGCACCCAGGTATCCTGCAGTGCACGCAGTCACCCCAGACTGATCCCAGACTGCACCCACGGATACTACAATGCAGCCATTCACCCCAGACTGATCCCAGACTGCACCCAGGAAATCTACAGTGCACGCAGTAACCCCAG
Source organism: Heptranchias perlo (assembly GCF_035084215.1). Lineage (NCBI taxonomy): Eukaryota > Metazoa > Chordata > Chondrichthyes > Hexanchiformes > Hexanchidae > Heptranchias > Heptranchias perlo. The sequence continues at coordinate 3,051,457 of NW_027139644.1, read as the reverse complement.
ACTGATCCCAGACTGCACCCACGGATACTACAATGCAGCCATTCACCCCAGACTGATTCCAGACTGCACCCAGGAAATCTACAGTGCACGCAGTAACCCCAGACTGATCCCAAACTGCACCCAGGGATCCTACAGTGCACCCAGTCACCCCAGACTGATCTCAGACTGCACCCAGGGATCATACAGAGCACGCACTCACACCAGACAGATCCCAGACTGCACCCAGGGATCCTGCAGTGCACGCAGTCAACCCAGACTGATCCCAGACTGCACCCAGGGAGCCCAGAGTGCACGCAGTCTACCCAGACAGATCCCAGACTGCACCCAGGGATCCTAAAATGCACCCAGTCACCCCAGACTGATCCCAGACTGCACCCAGGGATCCCAGAGTGCACCCAGTCACGCCAGACTGATCCCAGACTGCACCCAGGAATTCTACAGTGCACGCAGTACCCTCAGACTGATCCCAGACTGCACCCAGGGATCCAACAGTGCACTCAGTTAACCCAGACTGATCCCAGACTGCACCCATGAATCCAACAGTGCAGGCAGTCACCCCAGACTGATCCCAGATTGCATCCAGGGATCCTACTGTGCACGCAGTCACCCCAGACTGATCCCAGACTGCACCCAGGGATCCCAGAGTGCACGCAGTCACCCAGACTGATCCCAGACTGCACCCATGGATCCGACAGTGCACGCTTTCACCCCAGACTGATCACAGACTGCACCCAGGGATCCTAGAGTGCAACAAGTCAGCACAGACTGATCCCAGACTGAAGCCAGGAAATCTGCAGTGCACGCAGTCACCCCAGACTGATCCCAGACTGCACCCAGACATCCTGCAGTGCACGCAGTCACGCCACCCTGATCCCAGACTGCAGCCACGGATCCCAGAGTGCACCAAGTCATCCCAGACTGATCCCAGACTGCAGCCAGGAAATCTACAGTGCACGCAGTCATCCCAGACTGATCCCAGACTGCACCCAGGTATTCCAGAATGCACCTCGTCACCACATTGTGATCCCAGACTGCACCCAGTGATCCTACAGTGCACGCAGTCACCCCAGACTGATCCCAGACTGCACCCAGGGATCCTGCAGTGCTCGCAGTCACCCCAGACTGCACCCAGTGATCCTACAGTGCACGCAGTCAACCAAGACTGATTCCAGACTGCACCCAGGGATCCCAGATTGCACGCAGTCAAGCCAGACTGATCCCAGACTGCACCCAGGGATCCCAGAGAGCACCCAGTCACGCCAGACTGATCCCAGACTGCACACAGGTATTCTGCAGTGCACGCAGTACACCCAGACTGATCCCAGACTGCACCCAGGGATCGTACAGTGCACTCAGTAACACCAGACTGATCCCATACTGCACCCATGAATACTACAGTGCAGGCAGTCACCCCAGACTGATCCCAGACTGCATCCAGGGATCCTACTGTGCACACAGTCACCCCAGACTGATCCTAGACTGCACGCAGGTATCCGACAGTGCACGCAGTCACCCCAGACTGATCCCAGACTGCACCCAGGGATCCTACAGTGCACCCAGTCACCCCAGACTGATCCCAGACTGCACCCAGGGATCCCAGAATGCACCCAGTCACCCCAGACTGAACCCAGACTGCACCCAGGGATCCTGCAGTGCACCCAGTCACCCCAGACTGATCCCAGACTGCACCCAGTGATCCGACATTGAACGCAGTCACCCCAGACTGCACACAGGAATCCTGCAGTGCACGCAGTCATACCAGACTGATCCCAGACTGCACCCAGGAATCCTACAGTGCACACAGTCACCCCAGACTGATCCCAGACTGCACCCATGGAATATACAGTGCACGCAGTCACCCCAGCCTGATCACAGACTGCACCCAGTGATCCCAGAGTGCACAGAGTCAACCCAGACTGATCCCAGACTGCACCCAGCGATCCTGCATTGCACACAGTCACCCCAGACTGATCCTAGACTGCACGCAGGTATCCGACAGTGCACGCAGTCACCTCAGACTGATCCCAGACTGCACCCAGGGATCCAACAGTGCACTCAGTTAACCCAGACTGATCCCAGACTGCACCCATGAATCGAACAGTGCAGGCAGTCACCCCAGACTGATCCCAGATTGCATCCAGGGATCCTACTGTGCACGCAGTCACCCCAGACTGATCCCAGACTGCACCCAGGGATCCCAGAGTGCACGCAGTCACCCAGACTGATCCCAGACTGCACCCATGGATCCGACAGTGCACGCTTTCACCCCAGACTGATCACAGACTGCACCCAGGGATCCTAGAGTGCAACAAGTCAGCACAGACTGATCCCAGACTGAAGCCAGGAAATCTGCAGTGCACGCAGTCACCCCAGACTGATCCCAGACTGCACCCAGACATCCTGCAGTGCACGCAGTCACGCCACCCTGATCCCAGACTGCAGCCACGGATCCCAGAGTGCACCAAGTCATCCCAGACTGATCCCAGACTGCAGCCAGGAAATCTACAGTGCACGCAGTCATCCCAGACTGATCCCAGACTGCACCCAGGTATTCCAGAATGCACCTCGTCACCACATTGTGATCCCAGACTGCACCCAGGGATCCCAGAGTGCACCCAGTCACCCTCGAGGGATCACAGAGTTGCAGTTTTCTATTTACACCACCAGAACACCAGCTGCTGCTGCAACATCAACTTGTATTTATAAAATATATAATACGTGTTTGTGTATTTCTACACGGCCAGGATGGCAGCAGTCTGGAAATAATCGCGGCAGGTACGGCAGCCAGCTTGTTCAAAATCGCCACAACTGTGGCTGCCATCATGGTTAAATAGAGGAAATTCCCCCGCAGATTGTCGACAGTGATCCAACACTGATCACAGAGTGATCCCAGAGTGAACCCACAGTGACCCACAGTGCACCTCGTCCCACAGAGTGATCCCAGAGTGAATCCACAGTGACCCACAGTGCACCTAGTCCCACAGAGTGATCCCAGAGTGAACCCACAGTGACCCACAGTGCACCTAGTCCCACAGAGTGATCCCAGAGTGAATCCACAGTGACCCACAGTGCACCTAGTCCCACAGAGTGATCCCAGAGTGCACCCACAGTGACCCACAGTGCACCTAGTCCCACAGAGTGATCCCAGAGTGAATCCACAGTGACCCACAGTGCACCTAGTCCCACAGAGTGATCCCAGAGTGAATCCACAGTGACCCACAGTGCACCTAGTCCCACAGAGTGATCCCAGAGTGAACCCACAGTGACCCACAGTGCACCTAGTCCCACAGAGTGATCCCAGAGTGCACCCACAGTGACCCACAGTGCACCTAGTCCCACAGAGTGATCCCAGAGTGAACCCACAGTGCACCTCGTCCCACAGAGTGATCCCAGAGTGCACCCACAGTGACCCACAGTGCACCTAGTCCCACAGAGTGATCCCAGAGTGAACCCACAGTGACCCACAGTGCACCTTGTCCCACAGAGTGATCCCGGAGTGCACCCAGGGATCCCAGAGTGAACCCAGTCACCTTAGAGTGATGCCAGAATTTAACCAGTCACCCCAGACTGATCCCAGAGTGCCCAGGGATCCCAAAGTGAACCCAATCACCTCAGAGTGATGCCAGAATTTAACCAGTCACCCGAGACTGATCCCAGAGTGCACCCAGGGATCCCAGAGTGAACCCAGTCACCTCAGAGTGATGCCAGAATTTAACCAGTCACCCCAGAGTGATCCCAGAGTGCGCCCAGGGATCCCAGAGTGAACCCAGTCACCTCAGAGTGATGCCAGAATTTAACCAGTCACCCCAGACTGATCCCAGACTGCGCCCATGGTTCCCAAAGTGCATCCAATCACTGCAGAGTGACCCCAGAGTGCACTCAGGGATCCCAGAGTGGTCGGCTTTATATTTAGACAATCACCACAACAACTACGACTGCAACAACAACTTTCATATATCACATATATATATATATGTATTTATACATGGCCCGCATCACTGCAAGGACGCCAGCCATCTTGGACATTATGGCGGAATGTATTGCGGCCATGTTCGACAATTTTATTTTTATTCGTTCATGGGATGTGGGCATCGCTGGCGAGGCCGGCATTTATTGCCCATCCCTAATTGCCCTTGAGAAGGTGGTGGTGAGCCGCCTTCTTGAACCGCTGCAGTCCTTGTGGTGAAGGTTCTCCCACAGTGCTGTTAGGAAGGGAGTTCCAGGATTTTGACCCAGCGACGATGAAGGAACGGCCGATATATTTCCAAGTCGGGATGGTGTGTGACTTGGAGGGGAACGTGCAGGTGGTGTTGTTCCCATGTGCCTGCTGCCCTTGTCCTTCTAGGTGGTAGAGGTCGCGGGTTTGGGAGGTGCTGTCGAAGAAGCCTTGGCGAGTTGCTGCAGTGCATCCTGTGGATGGTACACACTGCAGCCACTGTGCGCCGGTGGTGAAGGGAGTCAATGTTTAGGGTGGTGGATGGGGTGCCAATCAAGCAGGCTGCTTTATCTTGGATGGTGTCGAGCTTCTTGAGTGTTGTTGGAGCTGCACTCATCCAGGCAAGTGGAGAGTATTCCATCACACTCCTGACTTGTGCCTTGTAGATGGCTGCAAGTACTGCCACTATCTTGGACAAAACGACGGAAATTATCACGCACAGTGTCGACAGTGACACGAAAGTGACCCCAGAATGTCCCAGTGAACCCTCAGTGATTCCAAAGTGCACCTCGTCCCACGGAGTGAGCCCAGAGTGCACCCAGGGTTCCCAGATTGCATACAGTCACCCCAGAGTGATCTCAGCATGGGAGTCTTTATATATTGACCAGGACCACAACAACAACAACTTGTAGTTATAAGATATGCATCATATATACACACATATATATATATATATACATATATATATAAACTAGGCCTGCATGGCAGCACGTACCGCAGCCACCCTTGGAAAAATAGCAGCCAGTATTTTGGCCATCTGGGACAAAATGACAGCTAGTAGTGCGCAGAGCCTCCCCAGTGACCCACAGAGACCCTACAGTGAATGTAGATTGCACCCATCGACCACAGAGTGCAACCAGTTACAACAGAGTAGTCCCAGAGTTGCAGTATTTATATTTAGACCACCACCACAACAACCAGCACTGTAACCCAGGAAATCTACAGTGCACGCAGGGACAGCAGGAGGCCATTTTTCCCTTCGAGCATCTTACACAGTAACAGGAGGAGGCCATTCAAACTCTCGAGCCTGTGACACAGTAACAGGAGGCCAATCAGCCCCTCAAGCCTGTTCGATAGGAATGGAATGAGGCTTTTCAGCCCTTGTAGCCTGTTATGCAGGAACTGGAGGTCATGCAGCCCCTCAAGCCTGTTACACAGGAAGAGGAGGATAATCAGCCCCACAAGCCTGTTGGGTCGTATCAGGAGGAGGCCATTCAGCCCCTCAAGCCTATTACACAGCAACTGAAGGCCATTCAGCCCCTCGAGCCTATTACACTGGACAAGGATGAGGCCATTCAGCACCTCGAACCTGTTATACAGGAACTGAGGACATTCAGCCCCTCGAGACTGTTATACAGGAACAGGAGGAGGCCACTGAGCCCCTCGAGCCTGTGATACAGAAACAGGAGGAGGCGATTAAGCCCCTCGAGCCCATTACTCCGGAACTGGAGGCCAATCAGCCCCTCAAGTCTGTTACATCGGAACAGGAAGAGACATTCAGCCCTTCGAGCCTGTTAAGTCGGAAGAGGAGGAGGCCATTCAGCCCTTCGAGCCTGTTATACAGGAACTGAGGACATTCAGCCCCTCGAGACTGTTACATAGCAACAGGTGGAGGACATTCAGCCCCACGAGCATGTTACATCGGAACAGAAGTTGACAATTCAGCTCCTTGAGCCTGTTCCGCTATTCAGTCGGATCATGGCTGATCTGTATCTTAACTCCATCTATCCGCCTTGGTTCCTTAATCCTTCATATCCTTGCCCAACAAAAATCTATAATCACCGTTTTGAAATTTCGCATTGACCCCCAGCCTCAACAGAGTTTTGTGGGAGAGAGTTCCAGATTCCCACTCCCCTTTGTGTGAAGAAGTGCTTCCAGACATCACCCTGAACGGCCGACCTCTAATTTTAACGTTATGCCGCCTTGTTCGGGATTCCCCACCAGAGCATGGAGTTTCTCTCGATCCATCCTTTCAACTCCTTTAAATCATCTGAATCACCTCAATTAGATCACCCCCTTATTCTTCTATATTCAGGGAAATACAAGCCGAGTCTTTGCAACCTGTCCTCATAATTTAACCCTTTTAGCCCTGATATAATTCTGGTGAATCTGAGCTGCAGCCCTTCCAAGGCCAATCTATCCTTCCTGAGGGGCAGTGCACAGAACTGAATGCAGTCCTCCAGATGGGCTCTAACCAGAGTTCTGTACAGCTGGAACATAACTTCCACCCCTTTATATTCCAGCCCTCTTGAAATAAAGACCGACATTCTATTAGCCTTTTTAATTATTTTTGTAACTGTCCACTAGCTTTTAATGATTTCTGTACTTGGACCCCTAAATCTCTCTGCTCCTCCACAGTTCCGAGCTCCTCACCATTTAGAAAACTCTCTGATCTATCTTTCTCAGATCCGAAGTGGATGACCTCACATTTCCCCACATTGAACTCCATTTACCACAGTTTTACCCACTCACATAATCTCTCAATGTCCTTGGAATGCTTCGTGCTTTTGTTTGGTTGGAGAATGCTTCATATCAGATCGTTATTTTAAAAAGATTACATTGATTTTTATTTTGTACAGTTTGAACAAGATCATTATTCCCCGATCAGTAAAATGTCGGTGGTTTTCATATACTGGTGACAGTTCAGAGATAGTTGCCTTTTTGCCGAATTTGATGAAGTCAAATTTTTCTTATTTAAAATCAGTTGTATTTCTAAGCTTGAAAAGCAGCTCCTCTGTTAGGTGAGGCTTCACTCCCAATGTCTCAGTGTTTCCGCTTGTCCTGATATCAATGTAACATTTGAAGGGCTCCAGGTAATGAACAGTGAAACCCCTTCAGATTATCTCAGCCCACTCGTTCTATCCAGTGCCTAATAGTGCCTGCTCTTCAGAGGGAGACAGATTCACACTACACTAGAGCTTGTTTTAGACTTTAACTGACAAACAAATTGATGAAACAGTAAGAGAGAAACAAATAGTAGCAGTAAGACGACAGTTTTACTGTAAAGCTCAACCAGATACTTATTGGAAAAGAAAATAATAAATAATTCACAAATACTATACGGAACTGTGACCGAACCTTTTAACATCCTGGTTCTTTGTTGTCTTTTTCTCACAGACTATGGAAACTGTCGACTTGATTAACATTCTCAGAGATTCCAAACAGACTCACCAGTTTGAAAAAGACAGGCTGATAAATGGCTTCAAAACAGTGACTGGGAGCCAGTCACTTTCAGCAATGATCTGTTTAATTCAAAAGAAGCTGCCAATCAAAACTGTACGAGAAGAAATGACCCCGGAGGTTTGTATCTCAATCAAATGTTTGACTTTGTAAGGTGCAGCCTGCCTTTAAGAGGTGCAGCCTGCCTTTAAGAGGTGCAGCCTTCCTTTAAGAGGTGCAGTTTGCCTTTAAGAGGTGCTAATCACTCACGCAATATTGCCCCCCTTGCTGGTGAGAAGCCGCTCAACAGCGCAGCCAGGCCTGACTGCTCGCAGGAATCAGGTAAATCACCAGGCAGCACCAATCTCACGGACTGTCTGCATCTCAACGACCGGGTTCAGGTTAATCACTCGGGGGTTAATCGCCCCCCGCGCCCGGATTCGGGGTTATCGAATTTAACCCCGTGCATATCTTTATATATATTTTACATGGAATACAGCACGGCACAGAAACAGGCCATTCGGCCCATCTGGGTGAAGAAGTCTCTCCGGGGTTCCCAATTTTACTCCAACAACAACAACATTATATATATTTGTATACTACATAGAATTACACAGAATGTACAGCAGAGAAACAGGGGCCATTCGGCCCAACTGGGTAAATAAGTATCCCATGGAGTCCCCACAGTGACTCAGTGATTCCACAATGCACCCAGTGATAGTGTCCCATTGATCCACAGTGTCCCAGTGATCCACAGTGCACCCAGTGATAGTGTCCCATTGATCCACAGTGTCCCAGTGATCCACAGTGCACCCAGTGATAGTTTCCCAGTGATCCACAGTGCACCCAGCGATCGTGTCCCATTGATCCACAGTGTCCCAGTGATCCACAATGCACCCAGTGATAGTGCCCCATTGATCCACAGTGTCCCAGTGATCCACAGTGCACCCAGTGATAGTGTCCCATTGATCCACAGTGTCCCAGTGATCCACAGTGCACCCAGTGATAGTGTCCCATTGATCCACAGTGTCCCAGTGATCCACAGTGCACCCAGTGATAGTGTCCCATTGATCCACAGTGTCCCAGTGATCCACAGTGCACCCAGTGATAGTGTCCCATTGATCCACAGTGTCCCAGTGATCCACAATGCACCCAGTGATAGTGTCCCATTGATCCACAGTGTCCCAGTGATCCACAGTGCACCCAGTGATCGTGTCCCATTGATCCACAGTGTCCCAGTGATCCACAGTGCACCCAGTGATAGTGTCCCATTGATCCACAGTGTCCCAGTGATCCACAGTGCACCCAGTGATAGTGTCCCATTGATCCACAGTGTCCCAGTGATCCACAGTGCACCCAGTGATAGTGTCCCAGTGATCCACAGTGTCCCAGTGATCCACAGTGCACCCAGTGATAGTGTCCCACTGATCCCACAATGTCCCACTGATCCCACAATGTCCCACTGATCCCACAATGTCCCAGTGAACCTGCAGTATCCCACTGATCCCACAATGTCCCACTGATCCCACAATGTCCCACAATGTCCCAGTGAACCTGCAGTATCCCACTGATCCCACAATGTCCCACTGATCCCACAATGTCCCACAATGTCCCAGTGAACCTGCAGTATCCCACTGATCCCACAATGTCCCACTGATCCCACAATGTCCCACAATGTCCCAGTGAACCTGCAGTATCCCACTGATCCCACAATGTCCCACTGATCCCACAATGTCCCACTGATCCCACAATGTCCCACAATGTCCCAGTGAACCTGCAGTATCCCACTGATCCCACAATGTCCCACTGATCCCACAATGTCCCACAATGTCCCAGTGAACCTGCAGTATCCCACTGATCCCACAATGTCCCACTGATCCCACAATGTCCCACTGATCCCACAATGTCCCACTGATCCCACAATGTCCCAGTGAACCTGCAGTATCCCAGTGATCCCATAGCAACCCATGAACCCACAGTGCTCCCAGTGATCCCACAGTGACCCAGACACAACTCACGTGAGCCCCATTGGGTGCAGCCTGTGGTGAAGGCCTCGGTCAGTCCCCTGTGGAGAGAAAACTTCTTGTCCAAGGAATCCTCCTCCTCCCAAAAATTCTCTTTCCACAACTTCATGTTACAGCAATTCCACTAAAAAATCCTTTAATTGATTGAAAACAATTGATTAAAAACAAAGCAAACGATTAAAAAGGCACAGCAAGAGCCCAGAGCTCCCTCACACTCACACATTCACACTCAGTCATTCACTCATTCCATTACACAGGCAGGCAATCTCTCAGCAAACACCACTGACAAACACACTCCCCAGTTACAAAGCAGAGAATCTGAAGAAGAGGAAGAAAAGTTGGGACAGAGAGAGACAGAAAGACACTCAGGCAGACTGAAGAGCACATATTGCTTTTCTCTCTCTCAAATACAAGTTTGCAGTGTTTTCTCTCCTGCTTTGCCAATCACTCCCTCACCCACCCCATCCCCCATCACCCCTCCCCTTAAAGGTGTTGGTCTGTCTGCCTGTCCTGGTTAGTGTTCGCTGCAGGGTCCAAATTGCACCTGTGCTCATTTTCTCTTCTGTTCCTGGAGCAGGCAACAAAAAGCCCGGGCATTTGTTTCTACTTCGCCCTTTATGTTGCAGTTTGCAAAGGTGAACGAACTTTCCCTTTGCTCTTTTCTCTTGTTTTAATTAGCAGTGGACGAAAGCCCAGTAGTTTGTGTTCAGATTACAGTTTGTGGCTTTTTCCAATTAGCCAAAGATTTCAAATAAATTCATGACATATAAAAGAGCCAAAGCAATTTTTTAAAAAACTAATATACAGCAAGATCCCTCACTCAGTTACAGGGACAATCTCTCAGCAACATTCATTTACACAGAAACAAAGCCCAATTTATAAACGAGAAGAATCGAAAGAGTAGAAGATTGAGAAACAATCTTTATCGACAACAACAACTTATATATACATATATATATAAGAACATAAGAAATAGGAGGAGGAGTAGGCCAATCGGCCTCTCGAGCCTGCTCCACCATTCAATAAGATCATGGCTGATCGGATCCTAACCTCAAATTCATGTCCAATTTCCTGCCCGCTCCCCGTAACCTCTAATTCCCTTCACTTCTAGAAAACGGTCTATTTCTGTTTTAAATTTATTTAATGATGTAGCTTCCACAGCTTCCTGGGGCAGCAAATTCCACAGACCTACTACCCTCTGAGTGAAGAAGTTTCTCCTTATCTCAGTTTTGAAAGAGCAGCCCCTTATTCTAAGATTATGCCCCCTAGTTCTAGTTTCACCCATCCTTGGGAACATCCTTACTGCATCCACCCGATCAAGCCCCTTCACAATCTTATATGTTTCAATAAGATCACCTCTCATTCTTCTGAACTCCAATGAGTAGAGTCCCAATCTACTCAACCTCTCCTCATATGTCCACCTCCTACAACAGCAAATTGTATACATATGTATATATATATATATATATATATATATATATGTGTGTGTGTATTATCAAAACTACTATTACAAGCATCCATGAGGGCTGTGGGGGAAAAGCAGAGCAGGAAATGGGAATGATTGAATCGCGCTTTCAAGGAGCTGGCACAGGCAGGGTGGGCTGAATGGACTCCTCTTGCACCGTGCCTGCTATCAAAATGTGAATCGATGAACAACAACTTCAACGCCATGAACCTGAAACAAAATAGCACCCGAAAGGCGGCCATCTCACTGAGGGGCAAGGTGAAGCTTGTTGTGATGAGAGACACAGAGAGGGATAATTAGCTTTTTCTGTTGAATCACTGTTGCACTGTAGTTAAAATTACAAACTGAGTGAGACTAACACTAGCTGGTGTTTAACATAAAGACAGCGGTGCAGTGAGGGAATAAACATCAAAATGTGAACTTCTGCCAAAAAAATGAATTAACATTTGGTTATTTGGACTGAATGGTGACAGAAAAGGAGAGACCAGACATTCGGAGGAAAGGTCCAATCAACCATTTTTTGTAGAGAATGTAATTCTAGCTTCTATTAAATAAATCAGAGTAAAATTGGACTCAATCTGAATGTAGTTCTGATCTGGGATTTAATTCATTTCTCCATTATTCATATTTTTCTTTAATCTGAAACAACAACAGTATTTTAACAGTAACAGAACAGGAGAGTGCTGTGGGACCCTGTCCAGTTTATTAACACAGCAGAAGGGGTAAAAATACATATTATTTATTACAGAATTCAGCAGCTCACTGGGAAAGTTACACATGGTACAGATGGAGGAGCAAAAAGGTGGAAAGTGATTTTACACTTTAATTTGGAGCAATAACTTTTTATCTCCACAAGGTTTAGTTTTACATTTAATTAATGGGCTCTTTATCCTAAACAAACTTCAGGCACAACCCATGGCTTTATAAAGAAAACAATCATTTATTATTAATTCAATAGAAAAAATGACATCAGAATTTAAACATCATCTTGGGTTTATGCCCGATTTAGAATTGCTTTAGCAAAAATTAAACAACACATTCTCAATTCTCAAAATGAATAACCGTTTGGAAATCAAATGTTTATCTTAGACTAAGCCCATAACGAAAGTTTTAGACTTGCCGAGAAGATTCCAGGTGTTTTGGTGGATACCGTTGTAGTGTAGTGTGACTTTCTCTAGTAGACAGGTCATCTGCTTCACAGGCAATCTGTAAACCTGCATCGAGGCATCAAGCTGGGAGGTAGCGAGCAGTCAGGAAGATTCCAGGTGAGGTGGCGCTGTCAGGAAGCGAAAGGTGATGTTGGAGCAGTTATGGTGGATCTGCGTCTCTCCACACTCAACTTCTGCCCAGCTTTTTAAGACCGTTTTTATAGAGAATCACACCTCTGGGACGGTGGCTTCTCAACAACAGGTTCCGACAAATACAACCCAAGATTGATTGAAACTTCACTTGTTGTCTCTCAGTGTCCACAACGTCACCAAGTTAAGTCGGCAGGTGTTCAAACGACCTCTAGCCCTCCTGGAATCGTTCTTGTTGCTATGGTGATCTATCCTCTGCTGTGTGATATTTTACAATGTGTCATTAATAATCCTTCTAACAGTCCTTCCCCCTTTTAAGCGTCCTTTTCCTTCAGATATGCTGAAGCTGATTTAGTCTCAGGCTTTCGATTATCAGATGAATGTTTACTACACAGAGCAGCTGGGAAACTCCTGCAGTAAGTAATGGTCAGGGTCAGGTAAACAAGGCTGAGTGAATTTATTGTGCAGCTCAAGGCATCACCTTGAGAAATGTCAAAATTAAATCCACAAGAGTGTTGGCCCAGAACAAACATGAACTGTCTGACCTGCTTCATCTGCTGCTCTTCTGCTGGTCAGCACTTTCACACACTCCAGGCTGATTACATAGTTATTTTTGTCCGTACTTCATTGTGTCTGTTCTCTGTTTATGTCGTTTGTCTCTATTTATTTTCTGTGTGTTTTTCTATCTTATTATTTCCACTTCTACTTCCACCACTTTGCAATTCTTTGTCAGTCTCTCTCTCTCGTTCCATCCATGTCTGCTTGCTCTCTCTCATTATATATATATATATGCTTTCTTTCACTCTTTCTTTCTCTCTTTATTTTTTCTCTCCAGTCTAACAAACTCACTTTATTTATCTCCAGCTCTGTGTACCTCTGTCTCTACCCCTCTTTGGTTCCATCTCCCTCTCTTTGTCACAGACCCTCTCCCCTTTATGTGAACCTGTTTTAATTTTCTGCGCCATTTAATCATTATATTTATTTTGCCTTGTGTTCTCTGTCTCTGTCCACTCCTCTCTCCATCTCTCTCTCCTTCTGTCTTTCTCTGTCTCTCTCCCTGTCTTTCTGTATTTCTTACTCTCTCTGTCCCACTATCTCCCTGTCTTTCTCTCTGATCTCTCTCACGCTCTCCCTGTGTCGCTCTCTGCCTCTCTCTCTCTCTTTCTTGCTCTCACTTTCTATCTCTCCCTAGCTCTTTATATCACTATCTCGCTCTCTCTCACTCTTTATCGCTTTATGTTCCTCTCTGTCTCCATGTCAGTCACTCTCCCCTCTCTCACTCCCTCTGTGTATATCTGCCTGTCTCAGTCTTTCTCCAACTCTCTGACTTTCTCTCTCTCGCTCCTTCTCCCCCTCTCCACCTCGCTCTCTCTCTCTCTCTCCCTCTCCATTTATTTGGAGTGCACCCATTCTGATCTGGCCCAAAGCAGCTACTTTGAATCCCAGCTTTGCACATTTTGCTGGATGAGCATTTAGTTGAAGTCCAGCTCGGCTCTTTAGTGCCGCTATTTCGAGTAAAATGCATGTGTCGTCTGCAGAGTAAATCCTGCCTTAATAGGTCAGAGTTTCAATAACATATAACATCAGAACCATATTTCAGATCATTTCAGGGCTCTGTGCTGCTAATATAAAATGTACTTTCCATCCCCCGGGAAGTGTAGGGATGGAGTATGAAATGGGATTTAGTTCTAGTGCTTGAAACCCTTCAGCTCTTTCTATGATTTGACTAATTTAACAATTAGATTGAATGGGTATTTCACCGCGTTCTTCAGCTCCTCTCTGAATTTAGTCTGGGTCAGGACATAAATACACGTGTTTGTGCAGGAACTGAGAAGCTGCAGCATTCCTGCTGTGTGTTGTGTGATATAACCAGGGTCAGTGTAGGAGTAAAAAGACCGAATGTCTGCAATTCGCATATAAATGTTAAATATAACATATGTCATCCACAACAGTATAAAACTGCCCGATATACTGAAGAGTAAAATGATGGATTTCTTTCGGTTCTCCATCTCTGGATCACTCTGATTCTCTCCATTGCTGCGGCCCCGGAGTCCCCTGCGGACTCGACTGGACATTAAAATACGCCTGGCCGTCAGAACATTGAGCAGCAAAATCAGACAGACCGGGACACAAGGGGTTAAAATGAGGTGAAACATGTCAAATGCGGCCCATGCGGGGGAAGTATGGAAGCTCAGTTTAGTCACACAAAACCAGGGAACATTATCAATTATATCTAAAGGTTCAAATGCAAAGTACGTGGGGACACTCTCCAAACAGCCCAGCACACTCACTGTTCCCAGAACCACAGCCGCCGTTCTCTCGGTGCAATATTTAGTTTTCAGCTTCTCACAACAAATGGCCACAAATCGATCAAAGGTGAAAGCGACTGTGAACCAGACAGAAACCACAGTGGCTGCACCACCCAAGACTATAATAAAACTACACACGGGAGTAATGCTCAGGAATGACCATGGGAAATACATCAGATTAATCACTCTCAATATCGGATCAGTGATAATGACCATGAGATCGGCCACTGCCATTCCCACCAGGTAGACACTGATACATTTGGAGAGACCGCACTTTCCTCGGGACAGGATCACAATCGCCACCAAGTTAACTGTAAGAGAGAGAAAAGGAAGCAGAGAAATTACTGATCAGACCTGGAGACAAAGCAGCAGTTTGAGAGGATCTGAGGTGAAATTTCCAGCTTTGTTTCTGCATCGAATGGTGGAAAGTGATTGATTGACCTGGGCAGCGCTTTCGGGCAGAGAGATGTTTTTAAACACAATGATCAATAATGAATTGGGAGATGGATACAGAAAGTGAATAAAGTGAGCACTGGATCCACTGGAAGGGCTGAGTGAGAGCTCAGTGCCGGTGGGGAAGGGAGAAGGGGTTTTACACACCGGGAATCCAGCGGATTAAAGCCGGGTTTGGACTCCAGACGGATGGGAAAGAGAGAGAAGTGTCGGAAGGTGGGGGACAGGGGGAGGTGCAGCTCGTGTGTTGCTCTGGGTTAAGAGAGTCGATAGTGAGTCAGATTGGGAGGGAGTCAATGAAAAGAGTAGTGTACATGAACGTGTCGGAGCTGGAGAGGAGTCAGGAGTAGATGGTTTGGGAGAATTGACAAACTGAAGGAACCGACGAGACAGAGGATTCATTGCAGTGTGAGCAGAGGCTGGGATTCACAGGGAGAGACTGTACACAATCCAACTATTACATTTAACAGTTCATTTCTGTAGTTATTGGTGTCAGGGAACCTGTGTTTGGTACAAAATGTGTTTAATAAATTTAATTTGCAAATTCAATGAAACTTAAAATGAAAAGTATTAATAAAATTAATCACGTTGTTATTGAACTGATCTGAGCTAGAAAAAAACAGTTTCCGAATAATTGATTACAATCAAGAAATATCTGATTCTATTCTTGAAGTAAATTTTAATTATGTTTAGTGTTAAGTTGGAAAACAAGGAACATTCACAAAAACAGACTGAGGACCTGACAGGGATATAAACATGAGAAGCGAGTCCCACAATAAAAACTCACCCAATCTGACCACATCATAATAACACCTTCAAATCACATTTTCTATGTTTAATTGTACTGGAAGTTTCAGCAGTTCATTCTGATGAATTATTCACACCACAGCCTCTCGCTTTCCCTCTCAGTGGCCCTCTCTATCATTCACTCTACTCTCTTTCTCAAGTTCATTTTCATATCCCATTAAATCCTATCATCCTGAGCCTGCATTCTGTTCACCAGCCCCGTGTTCCACCGATCCTATTCTCAGTGTCAGTTTGTTAAATAGTGAAGCCTCTGTGGAATAGTTTAATATTTCCACAGATCACCCAATCCTCCACCTGTTCACCAACACTGTTCACTTCATCTACAAATCATGGAATGAATAGAATCGAATCCCTCTCCCAGGCAGATCTCACAATAATTGAGATTCCTTCTCCTGTAATTATAGGGTACAGGGATAGATGGCGGGATTGTTCAATTTACAAAACGCCAACATCATACTTATAACCTACAGGTACAGAGAAGGGCTGCTGATTCCAACAGGGACAGTGCAAATTGAGACCACAAAACATCAAAACATTTCATTTTACAGTGAAGTCCAGTGACAGTCAGTGAATTCATCCACAGTGAAGCAGAGAAGGAGATGTGAAAGAGTCAGCAGTAAACCCAGTTCAGTAACCAGACATCTGAAGCGGCGTCAGATACACACATAATGAAATAATATTTCATAACAGTGATCACCAATAAATACATTGAAATCCCAGTTAAACTGAAGCATGTTATTGAGGAGGGAGGACATTCCACTGCCTCCTTGTAACACTGAGACCTTGAGTTATCTCATTATCAATCACTGAAAACACATTGATGAAAACATATTCCAGGACAGGTTAGTTCCACAACAAGAAACTGTTATCATCTCCTGATGGTCTGATACCAACTCTTAGCCCAATACATTCAGTACAGAGAATAATGCAGTAACAATGTCAGGGTTGGATAGACAAATTCATGACAGATATAATGCAGCGCCTCAATACCGAAAGAGCAGAGACTTAACAAATTCCATCATTCAACCAATACAACAGAACAAGTCACTGTGTAAAATATGTAGGGACACAAAACAATTTTCCAAGTACAGCAGCAGAGTTAACACCGATTTACACCATTAACAGCTGAGATAACGGCTTACCCGGAACTCCAATGGCTGCAAGAACTGGATAATAAATACGTTCTATCCGAATTATTACTGGATATCCCATTTCTGTGAGAAGCACTGACTTCTGTTACCCTGGAAACCACAGCTCCAGCAGGCACTCTGAGCTGATCCATTCCAACAAGCCCTGATTTATACAGGGGAGAAGTCTCCACTGACACGGTTATACTCCTGATCATTGCTATTAGTTACAGTCAGTTTAACAAACACATTATATCAGCAGCTTTGACTCCGCTGTAAATAATGTGGTGAATAAAACACAAACATCTCAAAGTCCACGATATTACTTAATCAGACCTCTCTCAGGAATAAAGTTTAAATCTGTTCTCATACAGGGCTGATCCAACAATAATAAACGGCTTCATTTACAGCTTTTATATAACTATATTGACCATGTTCACTCCTGGTGCTTCATTTATAATTTAGACAGATGTCTCTGCAGTGTGCACTGAATCCAGGGACACGAGCAGACCCGTTTCACTCTGTTCCTGCAGTTTCCCAGTTAAAATATGAATTGTGAGTCTCTGAGACGAGGACAGTTAAAGGGCAGGTTGAGAATTGCAGCCTAGAAATGACTGTGGGTGATATTAGGGGACGGACACTGAACGTGTCCCATTGACATTCCTCTCTCCGCTATTTTACTGCAGATGTTTACCCGTTTATTCAACATTGGTTAACGGCGCCAGTAAAATTGGCCCCGTGTAAAACCGAGCTGAGCTCATGACCCTTTTTCACCTCCATCACAAGGCCCGGTAATTCCCTCACCCGCCTCCATTCCTTCCTCGGCCCATTGCCATTGAAACCCTCATCAATGCCTCTGTCCCCTCCAGACTCCATTCCTCCAATGCACTCCTGACCGGCCACCCAACCTCCACCTTCTATAAACGTGAGCTCATCCAAAACTCTTGTCCGTGTCCAACCAGCACCAGGTCCTGCTCGGACTCACTGACCCTCACTGGCTCCCAGTTACATATCCATTAAATTTAAAATTCTCATCCTTGGGTTTAAAACCCTCCCCATTTCCAGACCGACAGACAACCCACCCGTCACCATCTCATTCATCGGACACTGGCCTCTTTTGCTGGGACTACCCTCACTTGGTTCCACTCACCTATCTGATCAGAGCCAGAAGAAGCTTCTCTTCCCACCCTATCACCGTTATCTCTGATGTTTCTAAAGGTTCAATCCTTGGCTCCCTCCTCTTCCTCATCTACATGCTGCCCTTTGGTGACACAGTCCACAGACATGGACCAGCTTTCAGATGGACGCTGACGAAACCACCGCCTCTCTTGACCCTTCCAATATCTTTGTGTTGTCAGGTCCACATTCTGTTTTAGATGAGCCACCAGTTCCTCCAGTTAAAAATTGGGAAGTCATGATCTTTGGCCCCAAAATCTCCACATCCTGGCCAGGGATTCCATCCTCACCACTGGTTTTTTGATTGGTGAGTCACTCACCAATCACTCAAGCTCTTACTGACTTGTGTTTATAATATAGATATATTACCTGTATATTTATGATGTATTTGTATATTTGGAAGTGTATTTGCACAGGGGCAGCACGGCAGCAGGTACAGCAGCCGGGCTTGGACCGAATGGAGGCCAGCGGGGAGTCCGTCCCGGACACAATGGGGGCGAGCGCGACCAACATTTTTTAAAAAGTCGCCGCTCACGCGGCTCCCATGCCGTACAAAATGAGGCCCGCATCGCCACCACCTTGGACAAAATGGAGGCCAGCTTGGCTACCTCATTCGACAAAATGGAAGACAGCCAGGCCAACATTTTGGAAAAATGGCGGCTGCGCCAGCCGCCATCTTGCTCAGATGGCGGCAAGTAGCCAACCGAGTGTCCCCAGTGATCCCGCAGTCAACCCAGAATGATGCCAGGGTGCAGCCAGGGTTCCCAGCTTGCACCCAGTCATGCCAGAGTGATGCCAGAGTGGCGGTCTTGATGTTCAGACCACCACCACAACAATAACAACTACCACAACAATGTCCCAGTGACCCCCCCCCCAGTGTCCCCTGAATGTCCCAGTGACCACCCCAAGTGTCCCCTGAATGTCCCAGTGACCCCCCCCCCCAGTGTCCCCTGAATGTCCCAGTGACCCCCCCAGTGTCCCCAGAATATCCCAGTGATTCCAGTGTGCACCCAGTGACCCCAGAGTAACCCAGACATTACTCACGTGCTCCCCATCGGGTCCAGGCTGTGGTGAAGGTCTCAGTCAGTCCGTCCCCAGCGGAGAGAACGATGCTTGGCCCAGGATTTCTCCCACTCCTCCTCCTCCTCACAAAATGTCTCTTTCTGGATCATCTCCTTGCAGCATTTCATCAAAAAGATTCCTGAGGGGAGAGAGAGGGAATTGATTAAAATACAAAAGCAAGGGATTAAAAAGGCACAGCAAGAGGCCAGAACTCCCTCCCACCCACTCCCTCTCTCACTCTCTCTTTTTCTCCCCCCTCTCTCTCTCTCCCACTCCCTCTCTCACTCTCTCTCACTCTCCCTCCCTCCCACTCTCCCTCACTCTCTCCCTCCCTCTCCCTCTCATTCTCTCTCTCTCTCCCTCTCTCTACCCCTCTCCCTCTCCCTCTCTCACACTCCCCCAGTTGCACAGAATCTCTCCCTAATCCAAGTCTGCAGCTTGTTTCTCCCCTGCCTTTCCTCTGAATGCCTCTAACCGGTGCCGCACTGCCTGTCTGAGCTGCTCAGTGTTTGCTGCAGGGTCCAACCCTCCCTCTGGGTGTGTTTTCTCTTCTGTCCCTGGGCCTCGCCCACACCTGCTCTGGACATTGTTGCAACTTTAATTCTGGCAGTTGCTGTCAGCGAAAGGTCAACAGCTTTTCCCTCAACTGTTTTCTCCTGTTTGAATTAGAAGCTCGCCCCTCCCTGTTCAATCTCAACCTCTACCTCACCTTGTATTGTCCAGAATGTAATATAAGATATGGACTGAGTCCACCTCACCTTGTAATAGACAGAATGTAATATAAGATATTTACTGGGTCCACCCAACCTTGTAATGTGCAGAATGTAATATAAGATATGGACTGAGTCCACCCCACTGTGTATTGTCCAGAATGTAATATAAGATATGGACTGAGTCCACCCCACTGTGTATTGTCCAGAATGTAATATAAGATATGTTATGAGAACACCAGATATTTAATGAGTAGCCAACAGAGTGTCCCCAGTGATCCCGCAGTCAACCCGGAATGATGCCAGGGTGCAGCCAGGGTTCCCAGCTTGCACCCAGTCATGCCATAGTGATGCCAGAGTTGCGGTCTTGATGTTCAGACCACCACCACAACAATAAGAACTCCATCCCTCCCACTCCCTCTCTCACTCTCTCTTTTTCTCCCCCCTCTCTCTCTCTCCCACTCCCTCTCTCACTCTCTCTCACTCTCCCTCCCTCCCACTCTCCCTCTCTCTCTCTCTCCCTCTCCCTCTCTCGACCCATCTCCCTCTCCCTCTCCCTCTCTCACACTCCCCCAGTTGCACAGAATCTCTCCCTAATCCAAGTCTGCAGCTTGTTTCTCCCCTGCCTTTCCTCTGAATGCCTCTAACCGGTGCCGCACTGCCTGTCTGAGCTGCTCAGTGTTTGCTGCAGGGTCCAACCCTCCCCCTGGGTGTGTTTTCTCTTCTGTCCCTGGGCCTCGCCCACACCTGCTCTGGACATTGTTGCAACTTTAATTCTGGCAGTTGCTGTCAGCGAAAGGTCAACAGCTTTTCCCTCAACTGTTTTCTCCTGTTTGAATTAGAAGCTCGCCCCTTCCTGTTCAATCTCGACCTCTCCCTCACCTTGTATTGTCCAGAATGTAACATAAGATATGGACTGAGTCCACCTCACCTTGTAATATACAGAATGTAATATAAGATATTTACTGGGTCCACCCAACCTTGTAATGTGCAGAATGTAATATAAGATATGGACTGAGTACAACCCATCTTGTATTGTACAGACTGTAATATAAGATATGGACTGAGTCCAGCCCACTGTGTATTGTGCAGAATGTAATATAAGATATGGACTGAGTCCAACCCACTGTGTATTGTACAGAATATGACATAAGATATGGAATGAGTCCAACCCACTGTGTATTGTACAGAATGTAATATAAGAAATGTACTGGGTCCACCCAACCTTGTAATGTGCAGAATGTAATATAAGATATGGACTGAGTCCACCCCACTGTGTATTGTACAGAATGTAATGTAAGATATGGACTGAGTCCAACCCACTGTGTATTGTACAGAATGCAATATAAGATATGGACTGAGTCCAACCCACTGTGTATTGTACAGAATGTAATGTAAGATATGGACTGAGTCCAACCCACTGTGTATTGTACAGAATGTAATATAAGATATGGACTGAGTCCAACCCACTGTGTATTGTACAGAATGCAATGTAAGATATGGGCTGAGTCCAACCCACTGTGTATTGTACAGAATGTAATATAAGATATGGTCTGAGTCCAACCCATCTTGTATTGTACAGAATGTAAAGTAAGATATGGACTGAGTCCAACCCACTGTGTATTGTACAGAATGTAATATAAGATATGGACTGAGTCCAACCCACTGTGTATTGTACAGAATGCAATGTAAGATATGGGCTGAGTCCACCCCACTGTGTATTGTGCAGAATGCAATGTAAGATATGGGCTGAGTCCACCCCACTGTGTATTGTACAGAATGTAATATAAGATATGGACTGAGTCCAACCCACTGTGTATTGTGCAGAATGTAATATAAGATATGGACTGAGTCCAACCCACTGTGTATTGTACAGAATGCAATGTAAGATATGGGCTGAGTCAACCCCACTGTGTATTGTACAGAATGTAATATAAGATATGGACTGAGTCCACCCCACTGTGTATTGTACCAACTGTAATATAAGATATGGACTGGGTGCACCCCACTGTGTATTGTACAGAATGTAATATAAGATATGGACTGAGTCCTCCCCACTGTGTATTGTACAGAATGTAATATAAGATATGTACTGGGTCCACCCAACCTTGTAATGTGCAGAATGTAATATAAGATATGGAGTGTGTCCAACCCATCTTGTATTGTACAGAATGTAATATAAGATATGGACTGAGTCCAACCCATCTTGTATTGTACAGAATGCAATGTAAGATATGGACTGAGTCCACCCCACTGTGTATTGTACAGAATGTAATATAAGATATGGGCTGAGTCCACCCCACTGTGTATTGTACAGAATGTAACATAAGATATGGACTGAGTCCAACCCACTGTGTATTGTACAGAATGCAATGTAAGATATGGGCTGAGTCCAACCCACTGTGTATTGTACAGAATGTAATATAAGATATGGTCTGAGTCCAACCCATCTTGTATTGTACAGAATGTAAAGTAAGATATGGACTGAGTCCAACCCACTGTGTATTGTACAGAATGTAATATAAGATATGGACTGAGTCCAACCCACTGTGTATTGTACAGAATGCAATGTAAGATATGGGCTGAGTCCACCCCACTGTGTATTGTGCAGAATGCAATGTAAGATATGGGCTGAGTCCACCCCACTGTGTATTGTACAGAATGTAATATAAGATATGGACTGAGTCCAACCCACTGTGTATTGTGCAGAATGTAATATAAGATATGGACTGAGTCCAACCCACTGTGTATTGTACAGAATGCAATGTAAGATATGGGCTGAGTCAACCCCACTGTGTATTGTACAGAATGTAATATAAGATATGGACTGAGTCCACCCCACTGTGTATTGTACCAACTGTAATATAAGATATGGACTGGGTGCACCCCACTGTGTATTGTACAGAATGTAATATAAGATATGGACTGAGTCCTCCCCACTGTGTATTGTACAGAATGTAATATAAGATATGTACTGGGTCCACCCAACCTTGTAATGTGCAGAATGTAATATAAGATATGGAGTGTGTCCAACCCATCTTGTATTGTACAGAATGTAATATAAGATATGGACTGAGTCCAACCCATCTTGTATTGTACAGAATGCAATGTAAGATATGGACTGAGTCCACCCCACTGTGTATTGTACAGAATGTAATATAAGATATGGGCTGAGTCCACCCCACTGTGTATTGTACAGAATGTAACATAAGATATGGACTGAGTCCAACCCACTGTGCATTCTACAGAATATGACATAAGATATGGACTGAGTCCAACCCACTGTGTATTGTACAGAATGTAATATAAAATATGGGCTGAGTCCAACCCACTGTGTATTGTGCAGAATGTAATATAAGATATGGACTGAGTCCACCCCACTGTGTGATGTGCAGAATGTAATATAACATATGGGCTCAGTCCAACCCACTGTGTAATGTACAGAATGTAATATAAGATATGGGCTGAGTCCAACCCATTGTGTATTGCACCAACTGTAATATAAGATATGGACTGGGTCCACCCCATTGTGCATTGAACAGAATGTAATATAAGATATGGACTGAGTCCACCCCACTGTGTATTGTACAGAATGGAATATAAGATATGTACTGGGTCCACCCAACCTTGTAATGTGCAGAATGTAATA
The DNA here is from genome assembly GCF_035084215.1 of Heptranchias perlo. Lineage (NCBI taxonomy): Eukaryota > Metazoa > Chordata > Chondrichthyes > Hexanchiformes > Hexanchidae > Heptranchias > Heptranchias perlo. The sequence goes on along the minus strand of NW_027139644.1, from coordinate 3,028,002 downwards.
TAAGATATGGAGTGAGTCCAACCCATCTTGTATTGTACAGACTGTAATATAAGATATGGACTGAGTCCAACCGACTGTGTATTGTACAGAATGTAATATAAGATATGGACTGAGTCCACCCCACTGTGTATTGTACAGAATGTAATATAAGATATGGGTTGAGTCCACCCCACTGTGTATTGTACAGAATGTAATATAAGATATGGACTGAGTCCAACCCACTGTGCATTGTACAGAATATGACATAAGATATGGACTGAGTCCAACCCACTGTGTGTTGTACAGAATGTAATGAAAGATATGGGCTGAGTCCACCCCACTGTGTGATGTGCAGAATGTAATATAAGTTATGGACTGCATCCAACCCACTGTGTATTGTACAGAATGTAATATAAGATATGGACTGAGTACAACCCTTTGTGTATTGCACAGAATGTAATATAAGATATGGTCTGAGTCCAACCCACTGTGTAATGTGCAGAATGCAATATAAGATATGGACTGAGTCCAACCCACTGTGTAATGTACAGAATGTAATATAAGATATGGACTGAGTCCAACCCACTGTGTATTGTACAGAATGTAATATAAGATATGGGCTGAGTCCAACCCACTGTGTATTGTACAGAATGTAATATAAGATATGGACTGAGTCCAACCCACTGTGTATTGTACAGAATGTAATATAAGATATGGACTGAGTCCAACCCACCTTGCAATGTGCAGAATGTAATATGAGATATGGACTCAGTCCAACCCACCTTGTAATGTGCAGAATGTAATTTAAGATATGTGCTGAGTCCAACCCATTGTGTATTGTACAGAATGTAATATAAGATATGGACTGAGTCCACCCCACTGTGTATTGTACAGAATGTAATATAAGATATGTACTGGGTCCACCCAACCTTGTAATGTGCAGAATGTAATATAAGATATGGAGTGAGTCCAACCCACTGTGTATTGTCCAGAATGTAATATAAGATATGGACTGAGTCCAACCCACTGTGTATTGTCCAGAATGTAATATAAGATATGGACTGAGTCCAACCCATCTTGTATTGTACAGAATGTAACATGAGATATGGACTCAGTCCAACCCACCTTGTAATGTGCAGAATGTTATTTAAGATATGTGCTGAGTCCACCCCACTGTGTATTGTCCAAAATGTAATATAAGATATGTTATGAGAACACCAGATATTTAATGAGTAGCCAACAGAGTGTCCCCAGTGATCCCGCAGTCAACCCAGAATGATGCCAGGGTGCAGCCAGGGTTCCCAGCTTGCACCCAGTCATGCCAGAGTGATGCCAGAGTGGCGGTCTTGATGTTCAGACCACCACCACAACAATAAGAACTACCACAACAATGTCCCAGTGACCCCCCCCAGTGTCCCCTGAATGTCCCAGTGACCACCCCAAGTGTCCCCTGAATGTCCCAGTGACCCCCCCAGTGTCCCCTGAATATCCCAGTGATTCCAGTGTGCACCCAGTGACCCCAGAGTAACCCAGACATTACTCACGTGCTCCCCATCGGGTCCAAGCTGTGGTGAAGGTCTCAGTCAGTCCGTCCCCAGCGGAGAGAACGATGCTTGGCCCAGGATTTCTCCCACTCCTCCTCCTCCTCACAAAATGTCTCTTTCTGGATCATCTCCTTGCAGCATTTCATCAAAAAGATTCCTGAGGGGAGAGAGAGGGAATTGATTAAAATACAAAAGCAAGGGATTAAAAAGGCACAGCAAGAGGCCAGAACTCCCTCCCTCCCACTCCCTCTCTCACTCTCTCTTTTTCTCCCCCCTCTCTCTCTCTCCTTCTCCCTCTATCACTCTCCCTCCCTCCCACTCTCCCTCTCTCTCTCCCTCCCTCTCCCTCTCATTCTCTCTCTCTCTCCCTCTCTCTACCCCTCTCCCTCTCCCTCTCTCACACTCCCCCAGTTGCACAGAATCTCTCCCTAATCCAAGTCTGCAGCTTGTTTCTCCCCTGCCTTTCCTCTGAATGCCTCTAACCGGTGCCGCACTGCCTGTCTGAGCTGCTCAGTGTTTGCTGCAGGGTCCAACCCTCCCCCAGGGTGTGTTTTCTCTTCTGTCACTGGGCCTCGCCCACACCTGCTCTGGACATTGTTGCAACTTTAATTCTGGCAGTTGCTGTCAGCGAAAGGTCAACAGCTTTTCCCTCAACTGTTTTCTCCTGTTTGAATTAGAAGCTCGCCCCTCCCTGTTCAATCTCGACCTCTACCTCACCTTGTATTGTCCAGAATGTAATATAAGATATGGACTGAGTCCACCTCACCTTGTAATATACAGAATGTAATATAAGATATTTACTGGGTCCACCCAACCTTGTAATGTGCAGAATGTAATATAAGATATGGAGTGAGTGCAACCCATCTTGTATTGTACAGACTGCAATATAAGATATGGACTGAGTCCAACCCACTGTGTATTGTCCAGAATGTAATATAAGATATGGACTGAGTCCAACCCACTGTGTATTGTCCAGAATGTAATATAAGATATGGACTGAGTCCAACCCACTGTGTATTGTACAGAATATGACATAAGATATGGAATAAGTCCACCCCACTGTGTATTGTACAGAATGTAATATAAGAAATGTACTGGGTCCACCCAACCTTGTAATGTGCAGAATGTAATATAAGATATGGACTGAGTCCACCCCACTGTGTATTGTACAGAATGTAATGTAAGATATGGACTGAGTCCAACCCACTGTGTATTGTACAGAATGCAATGTAAGATATGGACTGAGTCCAACCCACTGTGTATTGTACAGAATGTAATATAAGATATGGACTGAGTCCAACCCACTGTGTATTGTACAGAATGCAATGTAAGATATGGACTGAGTCCAACCCAGTGTGTATTGTACAGAATGTAATATAAGATATTTACTGGGTCCACCCAACCTTGTAATGTGCAGAATGTAATATAAGATATGGAGTGAGTCCAACCCATCTTGTATTGTACAGACTTTAATATAAGATATGGACTGAGTCCAACCCACTGTGTATTGTACAGAATGCAAAGTAAGATATGGACTGAGTCCACCCCACTGTGTATTGTACAGAATGTAATATAAGATATGGACTGAGTTCACCCCACTGTGTATTGTACATAATGTAATATAAGATATGGGCTGAGTCCACCCCACTGTGTATTGTACAGAATGTAATATAAGATATGGACTGAGTCCAACCCACTGTGTATTGTGCAGAATGTAATATAAGATATGGGCTGAGTCCAACCCACTGTGCATTGTACAGAATATGACATAAGATATGGACTGAGTCCAACCCACTGTGTATTGTACAGAATGTAATATAAGATATGGGCTGAGTCCAACCCACTGTGTATTGTGCAGAATGTAATATAAGATATGGACTGAGTCCACCCCACTGTGTGATGTGCAGAATGTAATAGAACATATGGGCTGAGTCCAACCCACTGTGTAATGTACAGAATGTAATATAAGATATGGGCTGAGTCCAACCCATTGTGTATTGTACCAACTGTAATATCAGATATGGACTGGGTCCACCCATTGTGTATTGTACAGAATGTAATATAAGATATCGACTGAGTCCACCCCACTGTGTATTGTACAGAACGGAATATAAGATATGTACTGGGTCCACCCAACCTTGTAATGTGCAGAATGTAATATAAGATATGGAGTGAGTCCAACCAATCTTGTATTGTACAGACTGTAATATAAGATATGGACTGAGTCCAACCCACTGTGTATTGTACAGAATGTAATATAAGATATGAACTGAGTCCACCCCACTGTGTATTGTACAGAATGTAATATAAGATATGGGCTGAGTCCACCCCACTGTGTATTGTGCAGAATGTAATATAAGATATGGACTGAGTCCAACCCACTGTGCATTGTGCAGAATATGACATAAGATATGGACTGAGTCCAACCCACTGTGTGTTGTACAGAATGTAATGAAAGATATGGGCTGGGTCCACCCCACTGTGTGATGTGCAGAATGTAATATAAGATATGGACTGAGTCCAACCCACTGTGTATTGTACAGAATGTAATATAAGATATGGACTGAGTACAACCCTTTGTGTATTGCACAGAAAGTAATATAACATATGGGCTGAGTCCAACCCACTGTGTAATGTACAGAATGTAATATAAGATATGGTCTGAGTCCAACCCACTGTGTAATGTGCAGAATGCAATATAAGATATGGACTGAGTCCAACCCACTGTGTAATGTACAGAATGCAATATAAGATATGGACTGAGTCCAACCCACTGTGTATTGTACAGAATGTAATATAAGATATGGAATGAGTCCAACCCACCTTGCAATGTGCAGAATGTAATATGAGATATGGACTCAGTCCAACCCACCTTGTAATGTGCAGAATGTAATTTAAGATATGGGCTGAGTCCAACCCATTGTGTATTGTCCAAAATGTAATATAAGATATGTTATGAGAACACCAGATATTTAATGAGTAGCCAACAGAGTGTCCCCAGTGATCCCGCAGTCAACCCGGAATGAAGCCAGGGTGCAGCCAGGGTTCCCAGCTTGCAACCAGTCATGCCAGAGTGATGCCAGAGTGGCGGTCTTGATGTTCAGACCACCACCACAACAATAAGAACTACCACAACAATGTCCCAGTGACCCCCCCAAGTGTCCCCTGAATGTCCCCTGAATGTCCCAGTGACCACCCCAAGTGTCCCCTGAATGTCCCAGTGACCCCCCCCAGTGTCCCCTGAATATCCCAGTGATTCCAGTGTGCACCCAGTGACCCCATAGTAACCCAGACATTACTCACGTGCTCCCCATCGGGTCCAGGCTGTGGTGAAGGACTCAGTCAGTCCGTCCCCAGCGGAGAGAACGATGCTTGGCCCAGGATTTCTCCCACTCCTCCTCCTCCTCACAAAATGTCTCTTTCTGGATCATCTCCTTGCAGCATTTCATCAAAAAGATTCCTGAGGGGAGAGAGAGGGAATTGATTAAAATACAAAAGCAAGGGATTAAAAAGGCACAGCAAGAGGCCAGAACTCCCTCCCTCCCACTCCCTCTCTCACTCTCTCTTTTTCTCCCCCCTCTCTCTCTCTCCCACTCCCTCTCTCACTCTCTCTCACTCTCCCTCCCTCCCACTCCCTCTCTCACTCTCTCTTTTTCTCCCCCCTCTCTCTCTCTCTCTCACTCTCCCTCCCTCCCACTCTCCCTCTCTCTCTCTCTCTCCCTCTCTCTCTCCCTCCCTCTCTCTCTCTCTCTCCCTCTCTCTTCCTCTTCCTCCCTCTCTCTCTCCCTCTCTCACACTCCCCCAGTTGCACAGAATCTCTCCCTAATCCAAGTCTGCAGCTTGTTTCTCCCCTGCCTTTCCTCTGAATGCCTCTAACCGGTGCCGCACTGCCTGTCTGAGCTGCTCAGTGTTTGCTGCAGGGTCCAACCCTCCCCCTGGGTGTGTTTTCTCTTCTGTCCCTGGGCCTCGCCCACACCTGCTCTGGACATTGTTGCAACTTTAATTCTGGCAGTTGCTGTCAGCGAAAGGTCAACAGCTTTTCCCTCAACTGTTTTCTCCTGTTTGAATTAGAAGCTCGCCCCTCCCTGTTCAATCTCGACCTCGACCTCACTGTGTATTGTCCAGAATGTAATATAAGATATAGACTGAGTCCACCTCACCTTGTAATATACAGTATGTAATATAAGATATTTACTGGGTCCACCCAACCTTGTAATGTGCAGAATGTAATATAAGATATGGAGTGAGTCCAACCCATCTTGTATTGTACAGACTGTAATATAAGATATGGACTGAGTCCAACCCACTGCATATTGTACAGACTGTAATATAAGATAGGGACTGAGTCCACCCAACTGTGCATTGTGCAGAATGTAATATAAGATATGGACTGAGTCCACCCCACTGTGTGATGTGCAGAATGTAATATAAGATATGGACTGAGTCCAACCCACTGTGTATTGTACAGAATATGACATAAGATATGGAATGAGTCCAAACCACTGTGTATTGTACCGAATGTAATATAAGATATGGACTGAGTCCAACCCACTGCATATTGTACAGACTGTAATATAAGATAGGGACTGAGTCCACCCAACTGTGCATTGTGCAGAATGTAATATAAGATATGGACTGAGTCCACCCCACTGTGTGATGTGCAGAATGTAATATAAGATATGGACTGAGTCCAACCCACTGTGTATTGTACAGAATATGACATAAGATATGGAATGAGTCCAAACCACTGTGTATTGTACAGACTGTAATATAAGATATGGACTGAGTCCAACCCACTGTGTATTGTACAGAATGCAATGTAAGATATGGGCTGAGTCCACCCCACTGTGTATTGTACAGAATGTAATATAAGATATGGACTGAGTCCACCCCACTGTGTATTGTACAGAATGTAATATGAGATATGTACTGGGTCCACCCAACCTTGTAATGTGCAGAATGTAATATAAGATATGGAGTGAGTCCAACCCATCTTGTATTGTACAGACTGTAATATAAGATATGGACTGAGTTCACCCCACTGTGTATTGTACAGAATGTAATATAAGATATGGGCTGAGTCCAACCCATTGTGTATTGTACAGAATGTAATATAAGATATGGGCTGAATCCACCCCACTGTGTATTGTACAGAATGTAATATAAGGTATGGACTGGGTCCACCCCATTGTGTATTGTACAGAATGTAATATAAGATATGGACTGAGTCCAACCCACTGTGTATTGTACAGAATGTAATATAAGATATGTACTGGGTCCAGCCAACCTTGTAATGTGCAGAATGTAATATAAGATATGGAGTGAGTCCAACCCATCTTGTATTGTACAGACTGTAATATAAGATATGGACTGAGTCCAACCCACTGTGTATTGTACAGAATGTAATATAAGATATGGACTGAGTCCACCCCACTGTGTATTGTACAGAATGCAATATAAGATATGGGCTGAGTCCACCCCACTGTGTATTGTGCAGAATGTAATATAAGATATGGACTGAGTCCAACCCACTGTGCATTGTACAGAATATGACATAAGATATGGACTGAGTCCAACCCACTGTGTGTTGTACAGAATGTAATGAAAAATATGGGCTGGGTCCACCCCACTGTGTGATGTGCAGAATGTAATATAAGATATGGACTGAGTCCAACCCACTGTGCATTGTACAGAATGTAATGTAAGATATGGACTGAGTCCAACCCACTGTGTATTGTACAGAATGTAATATAAGATATGGACTGAGTCCAACCCACCTTCTAATGTGCAGAATGTTATTTAAGATATGTGCTGAGTCCTCCCCACTGTGTATTGTCCAAAATGTAATATATGATATGTTATGAGAACACCAGATATTTAATGAGTAGCCAACAGAGTGTCCCCAGTGATCCCGCAGTCAACCCACGATGATGCCAGGGTGCAGCCAGGGTTCCCAGCTTGCAACCAGTCATGCCAGAGTGATGCCAGAGTGGCGGTCTTGATGTTCAGACCACCACCACAACAATAAGAACTACCACAACAATGTCCCAGTGACCCCCCCAAGTGTCCCCTGAATGTCCCAGTGACCACCCCAAGTGTCCCCTGAATGTCCCAGTGACCCCCCCCCCCAGTGTCCCCTCAATATCCCAGTGATTCCAGTGTGCACCCAGTGACCCCAGAGTAATCCAGACATTACTCACGTGCTCCCCATCGGGTCCAGGCTGTGGTGAAGGTCTCAGTCAGTCCGTCCCCAGCGGAGAGAACGATGCTTGGCCCAGGATTTCTCCCACTCCTCCTCCTCCTCACAAAATGTCTCTTTCTGGATCATCTCCTTGCAGCATTTCATCAAAAAGATTCCTGAGGGGAGAGAGAGGGAATTGATTAAAATACAAAAGCAAGGGATTAAAAAGGCACAGCAAGAGGCCAGAACTCCCTCCCTCCCACTCCCTCTCTCACTCTCTCTTTTTCTCCCCCCTCTCTCTCTCTCCCACTCCCTCTCTCACTCTCTCTCACTCTCCCTCCCTCCCACTCCCTCTCTCACTCTCTCTTTTTCTCCCCCCTCTCTCTCTCTCTCTCACTCTCCCTCCCTCCCACTCTCCCTCTCTCTCTCTCTCTCCCTCTCTCTCTCCCTCCCTCTCTCTCTCTCTCACCCTCTCTCTTCCTCTCCCTCCCTCTCTCTCTCCCTCTCTCACACTCCCCCAGTTGCACAGAATCTCTCCCTAATCCAAGTCTGCAGCTTGTTTCTCCCCTGCCTTTCCTCTGAATGCCTCTAACCGGTGCCGCACTGCCTGTCTGAGCTGCTCAGTGTTTGCTGCAGGGTCCAACCCTCCCCCTGGGTGTGTTTTCTCTTCTGTCCCTGGGCCTCGCCCACACCTGCTCTGGACATTGTTGCAACTTTAATTCTGGCAGTTGCTGTCAGCGAAAGGTCAACAGCTTTTCCCTCAACTGTTTTCTCCTGTTTGAATTAGAAGCTCGCCCCTCCCTGTTCAATCTCGACCTCGACCTCACTGTGTATTGTCCAGAATGTAATATAAGATATAGACTGAGTCCACCTCACCTTGTAATATACAGTATGTAATATAAGATATTTACTGGGTCCACCCAACCTTGTAATGTGCAGAATGTAATATAAGATATGGAGTGAGTCCAACCCATCTTGTATTGTACAGACTGTAATATAAGATATGGACTGAGTCCACCCCACTGTGTATTGTACAGAATGTAATATAAGATATGGGCTGAGACCAACCCACTGTGTATTGTGCAGAATGTCATATAAGATATGGACTGTGTCCACCCCACTGTGTATTGTACAGAATGTAATATAAGATATGGACTGAGTCCACCACACTGTGTGTTGTACAGAATGGAATATAAGATATGTACTGGGTCCACCCAACCTTGTAAAGTGCAGAATGTAATATAAGATATGGAGTGAGTCCAACCCATCTTGTATTGTACAGACTGTAATATAAGATATGGACTGAGTCCAACCCACTGTGTATTGTACAGAATGTAATATAAGATATGGACTGAGTCCACCCCACTGTGTATTGTACAGAATGTAATATAAGATATGTGCTGAGTCCACCCCACTGTGTATTGTACAGAATGTAATATAAGATATGGACTGAGTCCAACCAACTGTGCATTGTACAGAATATGACAGAAGATATGGACTGAGTCCAACCCACTGTGTATTGTACAGAATGTAATGAAAGATATGGGCTGAGTCCACCCCACTGTGTGATGTGCAGAATGTAATATAAGATATGGACTGAGTCCAACCCACTGTGTATTGTACAGAATGTAATATAAGATATGGACTGAGTACAACCCATTGTGTATTGCACAGAATGTAATATAACATATGGGCTGAGTCCAACCCACTGTGTAATGTGCAGAATGTAATATAAGATATGGTCTGAGTCCAACCCACTGTGTAATGTGCAGAATGCAATATAAGATATGGACTGAGTCCAACACACTGTGTAATGTACAGAATGTAATATGAGATATGGACTGAGTCCAACCCACTGTGTATTGTACAGAATGTAATATAAGATATGGACTGAGTCCAACCCACCTTGCAATGTGCAGAATGTAATATGAGATATGGACTCAGTCCAACCCACCTTGTAATGTGCAGAATGTAATTTAAGATATGGGCTGAGTCCAACCCATTGTGTATTGTACCAACTGTAATATAAGAGATGGACTGGGTCCACCCCACTGTGTATTGTACAGAATGTAATATAAGATATGGGCTGAGTCCAACCCACTGTGTATTGTGCAGAATGTAATATAAGATATGGACTGAGTCCAACCCACTGTGTATTGTACAGAATGTAATATGAGATATGGACTCAGTCCAACCCACCTTCTGATGTGCAGAATGTTATTTAAGATATGTGCTGAGTCCACCCCACTGTGTATTGTCCAAAATGTTATACAAGATATGTTATGAGAACACCAGATATTTAATGAGTAGCCAACAGAGTGTCCCCAGTGATCCCGCAGTCAACCCAGAATGATGCCAGGGTGCAGCCAGGGTTCCCAGCTTGCAACCAGTCATGCCAGAGTGATGCCAGAGTGGCGGTCTTGATGTTCAGACCACCACCACAACAATAAGAACTACCACAACAATGTCCCAGTGACCCCCCCCCCCCCCCAGTGTCCCCTGAATGTCCCAGTGACCACCCCAAGTGTCCCCTGAATGTTCCAGTGACCCCCCCGCCAGTGTCCCCTGAATATCCCTGTGATTCCAGTGTGCACCCAGTGACCCCAGAGTAACCCAGACATTACTCACGTGCTCCCCATCGGTTCCAGGCTGTGGTGAAGGTCTCAGTCAGTCAGTCCCCAGCGGAGAGAACGATGCTTGGCCCAGGATTTCTCCCACTCCTCCTCCTCCTCACAAAATGTCTCTTTCTGGATCATCTCCTTGCAGCATTTCATCAAAAAGATTCCTGAGGGGAGAGAGAGGGAATTGATTAAAATACAAAAGCAAGGGATTAAAAAGGCACAGCAAGAGGCAAGAACTCCATCCCTCCCACTCCCTCTCTCACTCTCTCTTTTTCTCCCCCCTCCCTCTCTATCTCACTCTCTCCCACTCTCCCTCTCTCTCTCCCTCCCTCTCCCTCTCATTCTCTCTCTCTCTCCCTCTCTCCCTCTCCCTCTCTCACACTCCCCCAGTTGCACAGAATCTCTCCCTAATCCAAGTCTGCAGCTTGTTTCTCCCCTGCCTTTCCTCTGAATGCCTCTAACCGGTGCCGCACTGCCTGTCTGAGCTGCTCAGTGTTTGCTGCAGGGTCCAACCCTCCCCCTGGGTGTGTTTTCTCTTCTGTCCCTGGGCCTCGCCCACACCTGCTCTGGACATTGTTGCAACTTTAATTCTGTCAGTTGCTGTCAGCGAAATGTCAACAGCTTTTCCCTCAACTGTTTTCTCCTGTTTGAATTAGAAACTCGCCCCTCCCTGTTCAATCTCGACCTCTACCTCACCTTGTATTGTCCAGAATGTAATATAAGATATTTAGTGGGTCCACCCAACCTTGTAATGTGCAGAATTTAATATAAGATATGGACTGAGTCCAACCCACTGTGTATTGTCCAGAATGTAATATAAGATATGGACTGAGTCCAACCCACTGTGTATTGTACAGAATGTAATATAAGATGTGGACTGAGTACAACCCATTGTGTATTGCACAGAATGTAATATAACATATGGGCTGAGTCCAACCCACTGTGTAATGTACAGAATGTAATATAAGATATGGACTGAGTCCAACCCACTGTGTAATGTGCAGAATGCAATATAAGATATGGACTGAGTCCAACCCACTGTGTAATGTACAGAATGTAATATAAGATATGGACTGAGTCCAACCCACCTTGCAATGTGCAGAGTGTAATATGAGATATGGACTCAGTCCAACCCACCTTGTAATGTGCAGAATGTAATTTAAGATATGTACTGAGTCCACCCCACTCTGTATTGTCCAGAATGTAATATAAGATATGGACTGAGTCCAACCCACTGTGTAATGTACAGAATGTAATGTATGATATGGACTGAGTCCACCCCACTGTGTATTGTACAGAATGCAATATAAGATATGGACTGAGTCCACCCCACTGTGTATTGTACAGAATGTAATATAAGATATGGACTGAGTCCACCCCACTGTGCATTGTACAGAATGTAATATAAGATATGTACTGGGTCCACCCAACCTTGTAAGGTGCAGAATGTAATATAAGATATGGAGTGAGTCCAACCCATCTTGTATTGTACAGACTGTAATATAAGATATGGACTGAGTCCAACCCACTGTATATTTTACAGAATGTAATATAAGATATGGACTGAGTCCACCCCACCTTGTAATATACAGTATGTAATATAAGATACGTACTGGGTCCACCCAACCTTGTAACGTGCAGAATGTAATGTAAGATATGGAGTGAGTCCAACCCAGTGTGTATTGTACAGAATGTAATACAAGATATGGACTGAGTCCAACCCACTGTGTATTGTACAGAATGTAATATAAGATATGGACTGAGTCCAACCCACTGTGTATTGTACAGAATGTAATATAAGATATGGGCTGAGTCCACCCCACTGTGTATTGTACAGAATGTAATATAAGATATGGACTGAGTCCAACCCACTGTGCATTGTACAGAATATGACATAAGATATGGACTGAGTCCAACCCACTGTGTATTGTACAGAATGTAATATAAGATATGGACTGAGTCCACCCCACTGTGTGATGTGCAGAATGTAATATAAGATATGGACTGATTCCAACCCACTGTGTAATGTGCAGAATGTAATATAAGATATGGACTGAGTCCAACCCCCCTTGTAATGTGCAGAATGTAATATAAGATATGGACTGAGTCCAACCCACCTTGCAATGTGCAGAATGTAATATGAGATATGGACTGAGTCCACCCCACTGTGTATTGTACAGAATGCAATATAAGATATGGACTGGGTCCACCCCACTGTGTATTGTACAGAATGTAATATAAGATATGGACTGAGTCCAACCCACTGTGTAATGTGCAGAATGTAATATTAGAAATGGACTGAGTCCAACCCACTGTGTATTGTACAGAATGTTATATAAGATATGGACTGAGTCCAACCCACTGTGTATTGTACAGAATGTAATATAAGATATGGGCTGAGTCCAACCCACTGTGTATTGTACAGAATGTAATATAAGATATGGACTGAGTCCAACCCACTGTGTAATGTGCAGAATGTAATATGAGATATGGACTGAGTACAACCCATTGTGTATTGTACAGAATGTAATATAAGATATGGACTGAGTCCAACCCACTGTGTATTGTACAGAATGTAATATAAGATATGTACTGGGTCCACCCAACCTTGTAAGGTGCAGAATGTAATATAAGATATGGAGTGTGTCCAACCCATCTTGTATTGTACAGACTGTAATATAAGATATGGACTGAGTCCAACCCACTGTGTATTGTACAGAATGTAATATAAGATATGGACTGAGTCCAACCCACTGTGTATTGTACAGAATGTAATATAAGATATGGGCTGATTCCACCCCACTCTGTATTGTACAGAATGTAATATAAGATATGGACTGAGTCCAACCCACTGTGCATTGTACAGAATATGACATAAGATATGGACTGAGTCCAACCCACTGTGTATTGTACAGAATGTAATAAAAGATATGGACTGAGTCCACCCCACTGTGTGATGTGCAGAATGGAATATAAGATGTGGACTGAGTCCAACCCACTGTTTAATGTGCAGAATGTAATATAAGATATGGACTGAGTCCAACCCACCTTGCAATGTGCAGAATGTAATATGAGATATGGACTGAGTCCACCTCACCTTGTAATATACAGAATGTAATATAAGATATTTGCTGGGTCCACCCAACCTTGTAATGTGCAGAATGTAATATAAGATATGGACTGAGTACAACCCATCTTGTATTGTCCAGAATGTAATATAAGATATGGGCTGAGTCCAACCCACTGTGTATTGTACAGAATGTAATATAAGATATGGACTGAGTCCACCCCACTGTGTGTTGTACAGAATGCAATATAAGACATGGACTGAGTCCACCCCACTGTGTATTGTACAGAATGTAATATAAGATATGGACTGAGTCAAACCCACTGTGTAATGTGCAGAATGTAATATAAGATATGGACTGAGTCCAACCCACTGTGTATTGTACAGAAGGTTATATAAGATATGGACTGAGTCCAACCCACTGTGTATTGTACAGAATGTAATATGAGATATGGACTGAGTACAACCCATTGTGTATTGTACAGAATGTAATATAAGATATGGACTGAGTCCAACTCACTGTGTAATGTGCAGAATGTAATATAAGATATGGACTGAGTCCAACCCACTGCGTATTGTACAGAATGTAATATAAGATATGCACTGGGTCCACCCCACTGTGTATTGTACAGAATGCAATCTAAGATATGGACTGAGACCAACCCACTGTGTAATGTACAGAATGTAATGTATGATATGGACTGAGTCCACCCCACTGTGTATTGTACAGAATGTAATATAAGATATGGACTGAGTCCACCCCACTGTGTATTGTACAGAATGCAATATAAGATATGGACTGAGTCCAACCCACTGTGTATTGTACAGAATCTAATATAAGATATGGACTGAGTCCACCCCACTGTGTATTGTACAGAATGTAATATAAGATACGTACTGGGTCCACCCAACCTTGTAAGGTGCAGAATGTAATATAAGATATGGAGTGAGTCCAACCCATCTTGTATTGTACAGACTGTAATATAAGATATGGACTGAGTCCAACCCACTGTATATTGTACAGAATGTAATATAAGATATGGACTGAGTCCACCCCACTGTGTATTGTACAGAATGTAATATAAGATATGGACTGAGTCCACCCCACTGTGTATTGCACAGAATGGAATATAAGAGATGGACTGAGTCCACCCCACTGTGCATTGTACAGAATATGGCACAAGATATGGACTGAGTCCAACCCACTGTGTATTGTACAGAATGTAATATAAGATATGGACTGAGTCCAACCCACTGTTTAATGTGCAGAATGTAATATAAGATATGGACTGAGTCCAACCCACCTTGCAATGTGCAGAATGTAATATGAGATATGGACTGAGTCCACCTCACCTTGTAATATACAGAATGTAATATAAGATATTTGCTGGGTCCACCCAACCTTGTAATGTGCAGAATGTAATATAAGATATGGACTGAGTACAACCCATCTTGTATTGTCCAGAATGTAATATAAGATATGGGCTGAGTCCAACCCACTGTGTATTGTACAGAATGTAATATAAGATATGGACTGAGTCCACCCCACTGTGTGTTGTACAGAATGCAATATAAGACATGGACTGAGTCCACCCCACTGTGTATTGTACAGAATGTAATATAAGATATGGACTGAGTCAAACCCACTGTGTAATGTGCAGAATGTAATATAAGATATGGACTGAGTCCAACCCACTGTGTATTGTACAGAAGGTTATATAAGATATGGACTGAGTCCAACCCACTGTGTATTGTACAGAATGTAATATGAGATATGGACTGAGTACAACCCATTGTGTATTGTACAGAATGTAATATAAGATATGGACTGAGTCCAACTCACTGTGTAATGTGCAGAATGTAATATAAGATATGGACTGAGTCCAACCCACTGCGTATTGTACAGAATGTAATATAAGATATGCACTGGGTCCACCCCACTGTGTATTGTACAGAATGCAATCTAAGATATGGACTGAGACCAACCCACTGTGTAATGTACAGAATGTAATGTATGATATGGACTGAGTCCACCCCACTGTGTATTGTACAGAATGTAATATAAGATATGGACTGAGTCCACCCCACTGTGTATTGTACAGAATGCAATATAAGATATGGACTGAGTCCAACCCACTGTGTATTGTACAGAATCTAATATAAGATATGGACTGAGTCCACCCCACTGTGTATTGTACAGAATGTAATATAAGATACGTACTGGGTCCACCCAACCTTGTAAGGTGCAGAATGTAATATAAGATATGGAGTGAGTCCAACCCATCTTGTATTGTACAGACTGTAATATAAGATATGGACTGAGTCCAACCCACTGTATATTGTACAGAATGTAATATAAGATATGGACTGAGTCCACCCCACTGTGTATTGTACAGAATGTAATATAAGATATGGACTGAGTCCACCCCACTGTGTATTGCACAGAATGGAATATAAGAGATGGACTGAGTCCACCCCACTGTGCATTGTACAGAATATGGCACAAGATATGGACTGAGTCCAACCCACTGTGTATTGTACAGAATGTAATATAAGATATGGACTGAGTCCACGCCACTGTGTGATGTGCAGAATGTAATATAAGATATGGACTGAGTCCAACCCACTGTGTAATGTGCAGAATGTAACATAAGATATGGACTGAGTCCAACCCCCCTTGTAATGTGCAGAATGTAATATAAGATATGGACTGAGTCCAACCCACCTTGCAATGTGCAGAATGTAATATGAGATATGGACTGAGTCCACCTCACCTTGTAATATACAGAATGTAATATAAGATATTTACTGGGTCCACCCAACCTTGTAATGTGCAGAATGTAATATAAGATATGGACTGAGTACAACCCATCTTGTATTGTCCAGAATGTAACATAAGATATGGGCTGAGTCCAACCCACTGTGTATTGTACAGAATGTAATATAAGATATGGACTGAGTCCACCCCACTGTGTATTGTACAGAATGCAATATAAGACATGGACTGAGTCCACCCCACTGTGTATTGTACAGAATGTAATATAAGATATGGACTGAGTCCAACCCACCTTGCAATGTGCAGAATGTAATATGAGATATGGACTGAGTCCACCTCAACTTGTAATATACAGAATGTAATATAAGATATTTACTGGGTCCACCCAACCTTGTAATGTGCAGAATGTAATATAAGATATGGACTGAGTACAACCCATCTTGTATTGTCCAGAATGTAATATAAGATATGGGCTGAGTCCAACCCACTGTGTATTGTACAGAATGTAATATAAGATATGGACTGAGTCCACCCCACTGTGTGTTGTACAGAATGCAATATAAGACATGGACTGAGTCCACCCCACTGTGTATTGTACAGAATGTAATATAAGATATGGACTGAGTCAAACCCACTGTGTAATGTGCAGAATGTAATATAAGATATGGACTGAGTCCAACCCATTGTGTATTGTACAGAAGGTTATATAAGATATGGACTGAGTCCAACCCACTGTGTATTGTACAGAATGTAATATGAGATATGGACTGAGTACAACCCATTGTGTATTGTACAGAATGTAATATAAGAGATGGACTGAGTCCAACCCACTGTGCATTGTACAGAATATGACATAAGATATGGACTGAGTCCACGCCACTGTGTGATGTGCAGAATGTAATATAAGATATGGACTGAGTCCAACCCACTGTGTAATGTGCAGAATGTAATGTAAGCTATGGACTGAGTCCTACCCCCCTTGTAATGTGCAGAATGTAATATAAGATATGGACTGAGTCCAACCCACCTTGCAATGTGCAGAATGTAATATGAGATATGGACTGAGTCCACCTCACCTTGTAATATACAGAATGTAATATAAGATATTTACTGGGTCCACCCAACCTTGTAATGTGCAGAATGTAATATAAGATATGGACTGAGTACAACCCATCTTGTATTGTCCAGAATGTAATATAAGATATGGGTTGAGTCCAACCCACTGTGTATTGTACAGAATGCAATATAAGACATGGACTGAGTCCACCCCACTGTGTATTGTACAGAATGTAATATAAGATATGGACTGAGTCAAACCCACTGTGTAATGTGCAGAATGTAATATAAGATATGGACTGAGTCCAACCCACTATGTATTGTACAGAATGTAATATAAGATATGCACTGGGTCCACCCCACTGTGTATTGTACAGAATGCAATATAAGATATGGACTGAGTCCAACCCACTGTGTAATTTACAGAATGTAATGTATGTTATGAACTGAGTCCACCCCACTGTGTATGGTACAGAATGTAACATAAGATATGGACTGAGTCCACCCCACTGTGTATTGTACAGAATGCAATATAAGATATGGACTGAGTCCACCCCACTGTGTATTGTACAGAATGTCATATAAGATATGCACTGGGTCCAACCCACTGTGTATTGTACAGAATGTAATATAAGATATGGACTGAGTCCACCCAACCTTGTAACGTGCAGAATGTAATATAAGATATGGAGTGAGTCCAACCCATCTTGTATTGTACAGACTGTAATATAAGATATGGACTGAGTCCAACCCACTGTATATTGTACAGAATGTAATATAAGATATGGACTGAGTCCAACCCACTGTATATTGTACAGAATGTAATATATGATATGGACTGAGTCCACCCCACTGTGTATTGTACAGAATGTAATATAAGATATGGACTGAGTCCACCCCACCTTGTAATATACAGTATGTAATATAAGATACGTACTGGGTCCACCCAACCTTGTAAGGTGCAGAATGTAATATAAGATATGGAGTGAGTCCAACCCAGTGTGTATTGTAACAGAATGTAATATAAGATATGGACTGAGTCCAACCCACTGTGTATTGTACAGAATGTAATATAAGATATGGACTGACTCCAACCCACTGTGTATTGTACAGAATGTAATATAAGATATGGGCTGAGTCCACCCCACTGTGTATTGTACAGAATGTAATATAAGATATGGACTGAGTCCAACCCACTGTGCATTGTACAGAATGTAATATAAGATATGGACTGAGTCCACCCCACCTTGTAATATACAGTATGTAATATAAGATACGTACTGGGTCCACCCAACCTTGTAAGGTGCAGAATGTAATATAAGATATGGAGTGAGTCCAACCCAGTGTGTATTGTACAGAATCTAATATAAGATATGGACTGAGTCCAACCCACTGTGTATTGTACAGAATGTAATATAAGATATGGACTGAGTCCAACCCACTGTGTATTGTACAGAATGTAATATAAGATATGGGCTGAGTCCACCGCACTGTGTATTGTACAGAATGTAATATAAGATATGGACTGAGTCCAACCCACTGTGCATTGTACATAATATGACATAAGATATGGACTGAGTCCAACCCACTATGTATTGTACAGAATGTAATATAAGATATGGACTGAGTCCACCCCACTGTGTGATGTGCAGAATGTAATATAAGATATGGACTGAGTCCAACCCCCCTTGTAATGTGCAGAATGTAATATAAGATATGGACTGAGTCCAACCCACCTTGCAATGTGCAGAATGTAATATGAGATATGGACTGAGTCCACCTCACCTTGTAATATACAGAATGTAATATAAGATATTTACTGGGTCCACCCAACCTTGTAATGTGCAGAATGTAATATAAGATATGGACTGAGTACAACCAATCTTGTATTGTCCAGAATGTAATATAAGATATGGGCTGAGTCCACCCCACTGTGTATTGTACAGAATGTAATATAAGATATGGACTGAGTCAAACCCACTGTGTAATGTGCAGAATGTAATATAAGATATGGACTGAGTCCAACCCACTGTGTATTGTACAGAATGTTATATAAGATATGGACTGAGTCCAACCCACTGTGTATTGTACAGAATGTAATATCAGATATGGACTGAGTACAACCCATTGTGTATTGTACAGAATGTAATATAAGATATGGACTGAGTCCAACCCACTGTGTAATGTACAGAATGTAATATAAGATATGGACTGAGTCCAACCCACTGTGTAATGTGCAGAATGTAATATAAGATATGGACTGAGTCCAACCCACTGTGTATTGTACAGAATGTAATATAAGATATGCACTGGGTCCACCCCACTGTGTATTGTACAGAATGCAATCTAAGATATGGACTGAGTCCAACCCACTGTGTAATGTACAGAATGTAATGTATGATATGGACTGAGTCCACCCCACTGTGTATTGTACAGAATGTAATATAAGATATGGACTGAGTCCACCCCAATGTGTATTGTACAGAATGCAATATAAGATATGGACTGAGTCCACCCCACTGTGTATTGTACAGAATGTCATATAAGATATGCACTGGGTCCACCCCACTGTGTATTGTACAGAATGCAATCTAAGATATGGACTGAGTCCAACCCACTGTGTAATGTACAGAATGTAATGTATGATATGGACTGAGTCCACCCCACTGTGTATTGTACAGAATGTAATATAAGATATGGACTGAGTCCACCCCACTGTGTATTGTACAGAATGTAAAATAAGATATGGACTGAGTCCACCCCACTGTGCATTGTACAGAATGTAATATAAGATATGTACTGGGTCCACCCAACCTTGTAAGGTGCAGAATGTAATATAAGATATGGAGTGAGTCCAACCCATCTTGTATTGTACAGACTGTAATATAAGATATGGACTGAGTCCAACACACTGTATATTGTACAGAATGTAATATAAGATATGGACTGAGTCCACCCCACTGTGTATTGTACAGAATGTAATATAAGATATGGACTGAGTCCACCCCACCTTGTAATATACAGAATGTAATATAAGATATTTACTGGGTCCACCCAACCTTGTAATGTGCAGAATGTAATATAAGATATGGACTGAGTACAACCCATCTTGTATTGTCCAGAATGTAATATAAGATATGGGCTGAGTCCAACCCACTGTGTATTGTACATAATGCAATATAAGACATGGACTGAGTCCACCCCACTGTGTATTGTACAGAATGTAATATAAGGTATGGACTGAGTCAAACCCACTGTGCAATGTGCAGAATGTAATATAAGATATGGACTGAGTCCAACCCACTATGTATTGTACAGAATGTAATATAAGATATGCACTGGGTCCACCCCACTGTGTATTGTACAGAATGCAATATAAGATATGGACTGAGTCCAACCCACTGTGTAATGTACAGAATGCAATGTATGATATGAACTGAGTCCACCCCACTGTGTATGGTACAGAATGTAACATAAGATATGGACTGAGTCCACCCCACTGTGTATTGTACAGAATGCAATATAAGATATGGACTGAGTCCACCCCACTGTGTATTGTACAGAATGTCATATAAGATATGCACTGGGTCCAACCCACTGTGTATTGTACAGAATGTAATATAAGATATGGACTGAGTCCACCCCACTGTGCATTGTACAGAATGTAATATAAGATATGTACTGGGTCCACCCAACCTTGTAACGTGCAGAATGTAATATAAGATATGGAGTGAGTCCAACCCATCTTGTATTGTACAGACTGTAATATAAGATATGGACTGAGTCCAACCCACTGTATATTGTACAGAATGTAATATATGATATGGACTGAGTCCACCCCACTGTGTATTGTACAGAATGTAATATAAGATATGGACTGAGTCCACCCCACCTTGTAATATACAGTATGTAATATAAGATACGTACTGGGACAACCCAACCTTGTAAGGTGCAGAATGTAATATAAGATATGGAGTGAGTCCAACCCAGTGTGTATTGTAACAGAATGTAATATAAGATATGGACTGAGTCCAACCCACTGTGTATTGTACAGAATGTAATATAAGATATGGACTGACTCCAACCCACTGTGTATTGTACAGAATGTAATATAAGATATGGGCTGAGTCCACCCCACTGTGTATTGTACAGAATGTAATATAAGATATGGACTGAGTCCAACCCATTGTGCATTGTACAGAATATAATATAAGATATGGACTGAGTCCACCCCACCTTGTAATATACAGTATGTAATATAAGATACGTACTGGGTCCACCCAACCTTGTAAGGTGCAGAATGTAATATAAGATATGGAGTGAGTCCAACCCAGTGTGTATTGTACAGAATCTAATATAAGATATGGACTGAGTCCAACCCACTGTGTATTGTACAGAATGTAATATAAGATATGGACTGAGTCCAACCCACTGTGTATTGTACAGAATGTAATATAAGATATGGGCTGAGTCCACCGCACTGTGTATTGTACAGAATGTAATATAAGATATGGACTGAGTCCAACCCACTGTGTGATGTGCGGAATGTAATATAAGATATGGACTGAGTCCAACCCCCCTTGTAATGTGCAGAATGTAATATAAGATATGGACTGAGTCCAACCCACCTTGCAATGTGCAGAATGTAATATGAGATATGGACTGAGTCCACCTCACCTTGTAATATACAGAATGTAATATAAGATATTTACTGGGTCCACCCAACCTTGTAATGTGCAGAATGTAATATAAGATATGGACTGAGTACAACCCATCTTGTATTGTCCAGAATGTGATATAAGATATGGGCTGAGTCAACCCCACTGTGTATTGTACAGAATGTAATATAAGATATGGACTGAGTCAAACCCACTGTGTAATGTGCAGAATGTAATATAAGATATGGACTGAGTCCAACCCACTGTGTATTGTACAGAATGTTATATAAGATATGGACTGAGTCCAACCCACTGTGTATTGTACAGAATGTAATATGAGATATGGACTGAGTACAACCCATTGTGTATTGTACAGAATGTAATATAAGATATGGACTGAGTCCAACCCACTGTGTAATGTACAGAATGTAATATAAGATATGGACTGAGTCCAACCCACTGTGTAATGTGCAGAATGTAATATAAGATATGGACTGAGTCCAACCCACTGTGTATTGTACAGAATGTAATATAAGATATGCACTGGGTCCACCCCACTGTGTATTGTACAGAATGCAATATAAGATATGGACTGAGTCCAACCCACTGTGTAATGTACAGAATGTCATATAAGATATGCACTGGGTCCAACCCACTGTGTATTGTACAGAATGTCATATAAGATATGCACTGGGTCCAACCCACTGTGTATTGTACAGAATGTAAAATAAGATATGGACTGAGTCCACCCCACTGTGCATTGTACAGAATGTAATATAAGATATGTACTGGGTCCACCCAACCTTGCAAGGTGCAGAATGTAATATAAGATATGGAGTGAGTCCAACCCATCTTGTATTGTACAGACTGTAATATAAGATATGGACTGAGTCCAACACACTGTATATTGTACAGAATGTAATATAAGATATGGACTGAGTCCACCCCACTGTGTATTGTACAGAATGTAATATAAGATATGGACTGAGTCCACCCCACCTTGTAATATACAGTATGTAATATAAGATACGTACTGGGTCCACCTCACCTTGTAATATACAGAATGTAATATAAGATATTTACTGGGTCCACCCAACCTTGTAATGTGCAGAATGTAATATAAGATATGGACTGAGTCCAACCCACTGTGTAATGTGCAGAATGTAATATGAGATATGGACTGAGTACAACCCATTGTGTATTGTACAGAATGTAATATAAGATATGGACTGAGTCCAACCCACTGTGTAATGTACAGAATGTAATATAAGATATGGACTGAGTCCAACCCACTGTGTAATGTGCAGAATATAATCTAAGATATGGACTGAGTCCAACCCACTGTGTAATGTACAGAATGTAATGTATGATATGGACTGAGTCCACCCCACTGTGTATTGTACAGAATGTAATATAAGATATGGACTGAGTCCACCCCACTGTGTATTGTACAGAATGCAATATAAGATATGGACTGAGTCCACCCCACTGTGTATTGTACAGAATGTCATATAAGATATGCACTGGGTCCAACCCACTGTGTATTGTACAGAATGTAATATAAGATATGGACTGAGTCCACCCCACTGTGCATTGTACAGAATGTAATATAAGATATGTACTGGGTGCACCCAACCTTGTAAGGTGCAGAATGTAATATAAGATATGGAGTGAGTCCAACCCATCTTGTATTGTACAGACTGCAATATAAGATATGGACTGAGTCCAACCCACTGTATATTGTACAGAATGTAACATAAGATATGGACTGAGTCCACCCCACTGTATATTGTACAGAATGTAATATAAGATATGGACTGAGTCCACCCCACCTTGTAATATACAGTATGTAATATAAGATACGTACTGGGTCCACCCAACCTTGTAAGGTGCAGAATGTAATATAAGATATGGAGTGAGTCCAACCCAGTGTGTATTGTACAGGATGTAATATAAGATATGGACTGAGTCCAACCCACTGTACATTGTACAGAATATGACAGAAGATATGGACTGAGTCCAACCCACTGTGTATTGTACAGAATGTAATATAAGATATGGACTGAGTCCACCCCACTGTGTATTGTACAGAATGCAATATAAGACATGGACTGAGTCCACCCCACTGTGTATTGTACAGAATGTAATATAAGATATGGACTGAGTCCAACCCACTGTGTAATGTGCAGAATGTAATATAAGATATGGACTGAGTCCACCCCACTGTGTATTGTACAGAATGCAATATAAGATATGGACTGAGTCCACCCCACTGTGTATTGTACAGAATGTCATATAAGATATGCACTGGGTCCAACCCATTGTGTATTGTACAGAATGTAATATAAGATATGGACTGAGTCCACCCCACTGTGCATTGTACAGAATGTAATATAAGATATGTACTGGGTCCACCCAACCTTGGAAGGTGCAGAATGTAATATAAGATATGGAGTGAGTCCAACCCATCTTGTATTGTACAGACTGTAATATAAGATATGGACTGAGTCCAACCCATTGTATATTGTACAGAATGTAATATAAGATATGGACTGAGTCCACCCCACTGTGTATTGTACAGAATGTTATATAAGATATGGACTGAGTCCACCCCACCTTGTAATATACAGTATGTAATATAAGATACGTACTGGGTCCACCCAACCTTGTAAGGTGCAGAATGTAATATAAGATATGGAGTGAGTCCAACCCAGTGTGTATTGTACAGGATGTAATATAAGATATGGACTGAGTCCAACCCACTGTGTATTGTACAGAATGTAATATAAGATATGGACTGAGTCCAACCCACTGTGTATTGTACAGAATCTAATATAAGATATGGGCTGAGTCCACCCCACTGTGTATTGTACAGAATGTAATATAAGATATGGACTGAGTCCACGCCACTGTGTGATGTGCAGAATGTAATATAAGATATGGACTGAGTCCAACCCACTGTGTAATGTGCAGAATGTAATATAAGATATGGACTGAGTCCAACCCCCCTTGTAATGTGCAGAATGTAATCTAAGATATGGACTGAGTCCAACCCACCTTGCAATGTGCAGAATGTAATATGAGATATGGACTGAGTCCACCTCACCTTGTAATATACAGAATGTAATATAAGATATTTACTGGGTCCACCCAACCTTGTAATGTGCAGAATGTAATATAAGATATGGACTGAGTACAGCCCATCTTGTATTGTCCAGAATGTAATATAAGATATGGGCTGAGTCCAACCCACTGTGTATTGTACAGAATGTAATATAAGATATGGACTGAGTCCACCCCACTGTGTATTGTACAGAATGCAATATAAGACATGGACTGAGTCCACCCCACTGTGTATTGTACAGAATGTAATATAAGATATGGACTGAGTCCAACCCACTGTGTAATGTGCAGAATGTAAAATAAGATATGGACTGAGTCCAACCCACTGTGTATTGTACAGAATGTTATATAAGATATGGACTGAGTCCAACCCACTGTGTATTGTACAGAATGTAATATGAGATATGGACTGAGTACAACCCATTGTGTATTGTACAGAATGTAATATAAGATATGGACTGAGTCCAACCCACTGTGTAATTTACAGAATGTAATATAAGATATGGACTGAGTCCAACCCATTGTGTAATGTACAGAATGTAATATAAGATATGGACTGAGTCCAACCCACTGTGTACTGTGCAGAATGTAATATAAGATATGGACTGAGTCCAACCCACTGTGTATTGTACAGAATGTAATATAAGATATGCACTGGGTCCACCCCACTGTGTGTTGTACAGAATGCAATATAAGATATGGACTGAGTCCAACCCACTGTGTAATGTACAGAATGTAATGTATGATATGGACTGAGTCCACCCCACTGTGTATGGTACAGAATGTAACATAAGATATGGAATGAGTCCACCCCACTGTGTATTGTACAGAATGCAATATAAGATATGGACTGAGTCCACCCCACTGTGTATTGTACAGAATGTCATATAAGATATGTACTGGGTCCACCCAACCTTGGAAGGTGCAGAATGTAATATAAGATATGGAGTGAGTCCAACCCATCTTGTATTGTACAGACTGTAATATAAGATATGGACTGAGTCCAACCCACTGTATATTGTACAGAATGTAATATAAGATATGGACTGAGTCCACCCCACTGTGTATTGTACAGAATGTAATATAAGATATGGACTGAGTCCACCCCACCTTGTAATATACAGTATGTAATATAAGATACGTACTGGGTCCACCCAACCTTGTAAGGTGCAGAATGTAATATAAGATATGGAGTGAGTCCAACCCAGTGTGTATTGTTCAGAATGTAATATAAGATATGGACTGAGTCCAACCCACTGTGTATTGTACAGAATGTAATATAAGATATGGACTGACTCCAACCCACTGTGTATTGTACAGAATGTAATATAAGATATGGGCTGAGTCCACCCCACTGTGTATTGTACAGAATGTAATATAAGATATGGACTGAGTCCAAACCACTGTGCATTGTACAGAATATGACATAAGATATGGACTGAGTCCAACCCACTGTGTATTGTACAGAATGTAATATAAGATATGGACTGAGTCCACGCCACTGTGTGATGTGCAGAATGTAATATAAGATATGGACTGAGTCCAACCCACTGTGTAATGTGCAGAATGTAATATAAGATATGGACTGAGTCCAACCCCCCTTGTAATGTGCAGAATGTAATATAAGATATGGACTGAGTCCACCCCACTGTGTATTGTACAGAATGTAATATAAGATATGGACTGAGTCCAACCCACTGTGCATTGTACAGAATATGACATAAGATATGGAGTGAGTCCAACCCACTGTGTATTGTACAGAATGTAATATAAGATATGGACTGAGTCCACCCCACTGTGTGATGTGCAGAATGTAATATCAGATATGGACTGAGTCCAACCCACTGTGTAATGTGCAGAATGTAATATAAGATATGGACTGAGTCCAACCCCCCTTGTAATGTGCAGAATGTAATATAAGATATGGACTGAGTCCACCCCACTGTGTATTGTGCAGAATGTAATATAAGATATGGACTGAGTCCAACCCACTGTGCATTGTACAGAATATGACATAAGATATGGACTGAGTCCAACCCACTGTGTATTGTACAGAATGTAATATAAGATATGGACTGAGTCCACCCCACTGTGTAATGTGCAGAATGTAATATAAGATATGGACTGAGTCCAACCCCCCTTGTAATGTGCAGAATGTAATATAAGATATGGACTGAGTCCAACCCACCTTGCAATGTGCAGAATGTAATATGAGATATGGACTGAGTCCAACTCACCTTGTAATATACAGAATGTAATACAAGATACTTACTGGGTCCAGCCAACCTTGTAATGTGCAGAATGTAATATAAGATATGGACTGAGTACAACCCATCTTGTATTGTCCAAAATGTAATATAAGATATGGGCTGCGTCCAACCCACTGTGTATTGTACAGAATTTAATATAAGATATGGACTGAGTCCACCCCACTGTGTATTGTACAGAATGCAATATAAGACATGGACTGAGTCCACCCCACTGTGTATTGTACAGAATGTTATATAAGATATGGACTGAGTCCAACCCACTGTGCATTGTACAGAATGTAATATGAGATATGGACTGAGTACAACCCATTGTGTATTGTACAGAATGTAATATAAGATATGGACTGAGTCCAACCCACTGTGTAATGTACAGAATGTAATATAAGATATGGACTGAGTCCAACCCACTGTGTAATGTGCAGAATGTAATATAAGATATGGACTGAGTCCAACCCACTGTGTATTGTACAGAATGTAATATAAGATATGCACTGGGTCCACCCCACTGTGTATTGTACAGAATGCAATCTAAGATATGGACTGAGTCCACCCCACTGTGTATTGTACAGAATGCAATATAAGATATGGACTGAGTCCACCCCACTGTGTATTGTACAGAATGCAATATAAGATATGGACTGAGTCCACGCCACTGTGTGATGTGCAGAATGTAATATAAGATATGGACTGAGTCCAACCCACTGTGTAATGTGCAGAATGTAATATAAGATATGGACTGAGTCCAACCCCCCTTGTAATGTGCAGAATGTAATATAAGATATGGACTGAGTCCACCCCACTGTGTATTGTACAGAATGTAATATAAGATATGGACTGAGTCCAACCCACTGTGCATTGTACAGAATATGACATAAGATATGGAGTGAGTCCAACCCACTGTGTATTGTACAGAATGTAATATAAGATATGGACTGAGTCCACCCCACTGTGTGATGTGCAGAATGTAATATCAGATATGGACTGAGTCCAACCCACTGTGTAATGTGCAGAATGTAATATAAGATATGGACTGAGTCCAACCCCCCTTGTAATGTGCAGAATGTAATATAAGATATGGACTGAGTCCACCCCACTGTGTATTGTGCAGAATGTAATATAAGATATGGACTGAGTCCAACCCACTGTGCATTGTACAGAATATGACATAAGATATGGACTGAGTCCAACCCACTGTGTATTGTACAGAATGTAATATAAGATATGGACTGAGTCCACCCCACTGTGTAATGTGCAGAATGTAATATAAGATATGGACTGAGTCCAACCCCCCTTGTAATGTGCAGAATGTAATATAAGATATGGACTGAGTCCAACCCACCTTGCAATGTGCAGAATGTAATATGAGATATGGACTGAGTCCAACTCACCTTGTAATATACAGAATGTAATACAAGATATTTACTGGGTCCAGCCAACCTTGTAATGTGCAGAATGTAATATAAGATATGGACTGAGTACAACCCATCTTGTATTGTCCAAAATGTAATATAAGATATGGGCTGCGTCCAACCCACTGTGTATTGTACAGAATGTAATATAAGATATGGACTGAGTCCAACCCACTGTGTAATGTACAGAATGTAATATAAGATATGGACTGAGTCCAACCCACTGTGTAATGTGCAGAATGTAATATAACATATGGGCTGAGTCCAACCCACTGTGTATTGTACAGAATGTAATATAAGATATGCACTGGGTCCACCCCACTGTGTATTGTACAGAATGCAATCTAAGATATGGACTGAGTCCAACCCACTGTGTAATGTACAGAATGTAATGTATGATATGGACTGAGTCCACCCCACTGTGTATTGTACAGAATGCAATATAAGATATGGACTGAGTCCACCCCACTGTGTATTGCACAGAATGTCATATAAGATATGCACTGGGTCCAACCCACTGTGTATTGTACAGAATGTAATATAAGATATGGACTGAGTCCACCCAACTGTGCATTGTACAGAATGTAATATAAGATATGTACTGGGTCCACCCAACCTTGTAAGGTGCAGAATGCAATATAAGATATGGAGTGAGTCCAACCCATCTTGTATTGTACAGACTGTAATGTAAGATATGGACTGAGTCCAACCCACTGTATATTGTACAGAATGTAATATAAGATATGGACTGACTCCAACCCACTGTGTATTGTACAGAATGTAATATAAGATATGGGCTGAGTCCACCCCACTGTGTATTGTACAGAATGTAATATAAGATATGGACTGAGTCCAACCCACTGTGCATTGTACAGAATATGACATAAGATATGGACTGAGTCCAACCCACTGTGTATTGTACAGAATGTAATATAAGATATGGACTGAGTCCACCCCACTGTGTGATGTGCAGAATGTAATATAAGATATGGACTGAGTCCAACCCACTGTGTAATGTGCAGAATGTAATATAAGATATGGACTGAGTCCACCCAACTGTGCATTGTACAGAATGTAATATAAGATATGTACTGGGTCCACCCAACCTTGTAAGGTGCAGAATGCAATATAAGATATGGAGTGAGTCCAACCCATCTTGTATTGTACAGACTGTAATGTAAGATATGGACTGAGTCCAACCCACTGTATATTGTACAGAATGTAATATAAGATATGGACTGACTCCAACCCACTGTGTATTGTACAGAATGTAATATAAGATATGGGCTGAGTCCACCCCACTGTGTATTGTACAGAATGTAATATAAGATATGGACTGAGTCCAACCCACTGTGCATTGTACAGAATATGACATAAGATATGGACTGAGTCCAACCCACTGTGTATTGTACAGAATGTAATATAAGATATGGACTGAGTCCACCCCACTGTGTGATGTGCAGAATGTAATATAAGATATGGACTGAGTCCAACCCACTGTGTAATGTGCAGAATGTAATATAAGATATGGACTGAGTCCAACCCCCCTTGTAATGTGCAGAATGTAATATAAGATATGGACTGAGTCCAACCCACCTTGCAATGTGCAGAATGTAATATGAGATATGGACTAAGTACAACCCATCTTGTATTGTCCAGAATGTAATATAAGATATGGGCTGAGTCCAACCCACTGTGTATTGTACAGAATGTAATATAAGATATGGACTGAGTCCACCCCACTGTGTATTGTACAGAATGCAATATAAGATATGGACTGAGTCCACCCCACTGTGTATTGTACAGAATGTAATATAAGATGTGGAGTGAGTCCAACCCACTGTGTGATGTGCAGAATGTAATATAAGATATGGACTGAGTCCATCCCACTGTGTATTGTACAGAATGTTATATAAGATATGGACTGAGTCCAACCCACTGTGTATTGTACAGAATGTAATATAAGATATGGGCTGAGTCCACCCCACTGTGTATTGTACAGAATGTAATATAAGATATGGACTGAGTCCAACCCACTGTGTAATGTGCAGAATGTAATATGAGATATGGACTGAGTCCAACCCACTGTGTAATGTACAGAATGTAATATAAGATATGGACTGAGTCCAACCCACTGTGTAATGTGCAGAATGTAATATAAGATATGGACTGAGTCCAACCCACTGTGTATTGTACAGAATGTAATATAAGATATGCACTGGGTCCACCCCACTGTGTATTGTACAGAATGCAATCTAAGATATGGACTGAGTCCACCCCACTGTGTATTGTACAGAATGCAATATAAGATATGGACTGAGTCCACCCCACTGTGTATTGTACAGAATGCAATATAAGATATGGACTGAGTCCACGCCACTGTGTGATGTGCAGAATGTAATATAAGATATGGACTGAGTCCAACCCACTGTGTAATGTGCAGAATGTAATATAAGATATGGACTGAGTCCAACCCCCCTTGTAATGTGCAGAATGTAATATAAGATATGGACTGAGTCCACCCCACTGTGTATTGTACAGAATGTAATATAAGATATGGACTGAGTCCAACCCACTGTGCATTGTACAGAATATGACATAAGATATGGAGTGAGTCCAACCCACTGTGTATTGTACAGAATGTAATATAAGATATGGACTGAGTCCACCCCACTGTGTGATGTGCAGAATGTAATATCAGATATGGACTGAGTCCAACCCACTGTGTAATGTGCAGAATGTAATATAAGATATGGACTGAGTCCAACCCCCCTTGTAATGTGCAGAATGTAATATAAGATATGGACTGAGTCCACCCCACTGTGTATTGTGCAGAATGTAATATAAGATATGGACTGAGTCCAACCCACTGTGCATTGTACAGAATATGACATAAGATATGGACTGAGTCCAACCCACTGTGTATTGTACAGAATGTAATATAAGATATGGACTGAGTCCACCCCACTGTGTAATGTGCAGAATGTAATATAAGATATGGACTGAGTCCAACCCCCCTTGTAATGTGCAGAATGTAATATAAGATATGGACTGAGTCCAACCCACCTTGCAATGTGCAGAATGTAATATGAGATATGGACTGAGTCCAACTCACCTTGTAATATACAGAATGTAATACAAGATATTTACTGGGTCCAGCCAACCTTGTAATGTGCAGAATGTAATATAAGATATGGACTGAGTACAACCCATCTTGTATTGTCCAAAATGTAATATAAGATATGGGCTGCGTCCAACCCACTGTGTATTGTACAGAATGTAATATAAGATATGGACTGAGTCCAACCCACTGTGTAATGTACAGAATGTAATATAAGATATGGACTGAGTCCAACCCACTGTGTAATGTGCAGAATGTAATATAACATATGGGCTGAGTCCAACCCACTGTGTATTGTACAGAATGTAATATAAGATATGCACTGGGTCCACCCCAATGTGTATTGTACAGAATGCAATCTAAGATATGGACTGAGTCCAACCCACTGTGTAATGTACAGAATGTAATGTATGATATGGACTGAGTCCACCCCACTGTGTATTGTACAGAATGCAATATAAGATATGGACTGAGTCCACCCCACTGTGTATTGCACAGAATGTCATATAAGATATGCACTGGGTCCAACCCACTGTGTATTGTACAGAATGTAATATAAGATATGGACTGAGTCCACCCAACTGTGCATTGTACAGAATGTAATATAAGATATGTACTGGGTCCACCCAACCTTGTAAGGTGCAGAATGCAATATAAGATATGGAGTGAGTCCAACCCATCTTGTATTGTACAGACTGTAATGTAAGATATGGACTGAGTCCAACCCACTGTATATTGTACAGAATGTAATATAAGATATGGACTGACTCCAACCCACTGTGTATTGTACAGAATGTAATATAAGATATGGGCTGAGTCCACCCCACTGTGTATTGTACAGAATGTAATATAAGATATGGACTGAGTCCAACCCACTGTGCATTGTACAGAATATGACTTAAGATATGGACTGAGTCCAACCCACTGTGTATTGTACAGAATGTAATATAAGATATGGACTGAGTCCACCCCACTGTGTGATGTGCAGAATGTAATATAAGATATGGACTGAGTCCAACCCACTGTGTAATGTGCAGAATGTAATATAAGATATGGACTGAGTCCAACCCCCCTTGTAATGTGCAGAATGTAATATAAGATATGGACTGAGTCCAACCCACCTTGCAATGTGCAGAATGTAATATGAGATATGGACTAAGTACAACCCATCTTGTATTGTCCAGAATGTAATATAAGATATGGGCTGAGTCCAACCCACTGTGTATTGTACAGAATGTAATATAAGATATGGACTGAGTCCACCCCACTGTGTATTGTACAGAATGCAATATAAGATATGGACTGAGTCCACCCCACTGTGTATTGTACAGAATGTAATATAAGATGTGGAGTGAGTCCAACCCACTGTGTGATGTGCAGAATGTAATATAAGATATGGACTGAGTCCATCCCACTGTGTATTGTACAGAATGTTATATAAGATATGGACTGAGTCCAACCCACTGTGTATTGTACAGAATGTAATATAAGATATGGGCTGAGTCCACCCCACTGTGTATTGTACAGAATGTAATATAAGATATGGACTGAGTCCAACCCACTGTGTAATGTGCAGAATGTAATATGAGATATGGACTGAGTCCAACCCATTGTGTATTGTACAGAATGTAATATAAGATATGGACTGAGTCCAACCCACTGTTTGATGTACAGAATGTAATATAAGATATGGGCTGAGTCCAACCCACTGTGTATTTTACAGAATGCAATATAAGATATGGACTGAGTCCAACCCACTGTGTAATGTACAGAATGTAATGTATGATATGGACTGAGTCCACCCCACTGTGTATTGTACAGAATGCAATATAAGATATGGACTGAGTCCACCCCACTGTGTATTGCACAGAATGTAATATAAGATATGCACTGGGTCCAACCCACTGTGTATTGTACAGAATGTAATATAAGATATGGACTGAGTCCACCCCACTGTGTATTGCACAGAATGTAATATAAGATATGCACTGGGTCCAACCCACTGTGTATTGTACAGAATGTAATATAAGATATGTACTGGGTCCACCCAACCTTGTAAGGTGCAGAATGTAATATAAGATATGAAGTGAGTCCAACCCATCTTGTATTGTACAGACTGTAATATAAGTTATGGACTGAGTCCAACCCACTGTGTATTGTACAGAATGTAATATAAGATATGGGCTGAGTCCACCCCACTGTGTATTGTACAGAATGTAATATAAGATATGGACTGAGTCCAACCCACTGTGCATTGTAAAGAATATGACATAAGATATGGACTGAGTCCAACCCACTGTGTATTCTACAGAATGTAAGAGAAGATATGGACTGAGTCCACCTCACTGTGTGATGTGCAGAATGTAATATAAGATATGGACTGAGTCCAACCCACTGTGTAATGTGCAGAATGTAATATAAGATATGGACTGAGTCCAACCCCCCTTGTAATGTGCAGAATGTAATATAAGATATGGACTGAGTCCAACCCACCTTGCAATGTGCAGAATGTAATATGAGATATGGACTGAGTCCACCTCACCTTGTAATATACAGAATGTAATATAAGATATTTACTGGGTCCACCCAACCTTGTAATGTGCAGAATGTAATATAAGATATGGACTGAGTACAACCCATCTTGTATTGTCCAGAATGTAATATAAGATATGGGCTGAGTCCAACCCACTGTGTATTGTCCAGAATGTAATATAACATATGGACTGAGTCCAACCCACTGTGTAATGTGCAGAATGTAATATTAGATATGGACTGAGTCCACCCCACTGTGTATTGTACAGAATGTAATATAAGATATGGACTGAGTCCAACCCACTGTGTAATGTGCAGAATGTAATATGAGATATGGACTGAGTACAACCCATTGTGTATTGTACAGAATGTAATATAAGATATGGGCTGAGTCCACCCCACTGTGTATTGAAAAGAATGTAATATTAGGTATGGACTGAGTCCAACCCACTGTGTATTGTACAGAATGTAATTTCAGATATGGACTGAGTCCAAGCCACCTTGTAATGTGCAGAATGTAATTTCAGATCTGGACATTGTTGCAACTTTATAATGCACGGTGCACTCACTGTTTAAAATACAAGGTGCTCTCACTGTTTAAAATACAAGGTGCTCTCACTGTTTAAAATGCACGGTGCACTCAATGTTTATAATGAACGGTGCTCTCACTGTTGAAAATGCACGGTGCACTTACTGAAAAAAATGCACGTTGCTCTCACTGTTTATAATGCACGGTGCTCTCAGTTTAAAATACAAGGTGCTCTCATTGTTTACAATGCATGGTGCTCTCACTGTTTAAAATGCACGGTGCTCTCACTGATCAAAATACAAGGTGCAATTGCTGTTTAAAATACAAGGTGCTCTCATTGTTTAAAATGCACGGCGCTCTCATTGTTTATAATGCACGGCGCTCTCACTGTTTATAATGCACGGTGCTCTGACAGTTTAAAATGCACGGTGCTCTCACAGTTTAAAATACAAGGCGCACTCACAGTTTAAAATGCACGGTGCACTCACTGTTTAAAATACAAGGCGCACTCACAGTTTAAAATACAAGGTGCACTCACAGTTTAAAATGCACGGTGATCTCACAGTTTAAAATGCACGGTGCTCTCACAGTTTAAAATGCACGGTGCTCTCACAGTTTAAAATACAAGGTGCTCTCACTGTTTAAAATGCACGGTGCATTAATCTTTATAATGAACGGTGCTCTCACTGTTTAAAATACAAGGTGCTCTCACTGTTTAAAATACAAGGTTCTCTCACTGTTTAAAATGAACGGTGCACTCACAGTTTAAAATACAAGGTGCTCTCACAGTTTAAAATGCACGGTGCTCTCACAGTTTAATATACAAGGTGCTCTCACTGTTTAAAATGCACGGTGCATTAATGTTTATAATGAACGGTGCTCTCACTGTTTAAAATACAAGGTGCTCTCACAGTTTAAAATACAAGGTGCTCTCACAGTTTAAAATACAAGGTGCTCTCACTGTTTAAAATGAACGGTGCACTCACAGTTTAAAATACAAGGTGCTCTCACTGTTTAAAATGCACGGTGCACTTACTGCTAAAAATGCACGTTGCTCTCACTGTTTAAAATGCACGGTGCTCTCACTGTTTAAAATGCACGGTGCTCTCACTGTTTAAAATGTATGGTGCTCTCATTGTTTAAAATGCACGGTGCTCTCACTGTTTAAAATACAAGGTGCTCTCACTGTTTAAAATGCACGGTGCACTCAATGTTTATAATGAACGGTGCTCTCACTGTTGAAAATGCACGGTGCACTTACTGAAAAAAATGCACGTTGCTCTCACTGTTTATAATGCACGGTGCTCTCAGTTTAAAATACAAGGTGCTCTCATTGTTTACAATGCATGGTGCTCTCACTGTTTAAAATGCACGGTGCTCTCACTGATCAAAATACAAGGTGCAATTGCTGTTTAAAATACAAGGTGCTCTCATTGTTTAAAATGCACGGCGCTCTCATTGTTTATAATGCACGGCGCTCTCACTGTTTATAATGCACGGTGCTCTGACAGTTTAAAATGCACGGTGCTCTCACAGTTTAAAATACAAGGCGCACTCACAGTTTAAAATGCACGGTGCACTCACTGTTTAAAATACAAGGCGCACTCACAGTTTAAAATACAAGGTGCACTCACAGTTTAAAATGCACGGTGATCTCACAGTTTAAAATGCACGGTGCTCTCACAGTTTAAAATGCACGGTGCTCTCACAGTTTAAAATACAAGGTGCTCTCACTGTTTAAAATGCACGGTGCATTAATCTTTATAATGAACGGTGCTCTCACTGTTTAAAATACAAGGTGCTCTCACTGTTTAAAATACAAGGTTCTCTCACTGTTTAAAATGAACGGTGCACTCACAGTTTAAAATACAAGGTGCTCTCACAGTTTAAAATGCACGGTGCTCTCACAGTTTAATATACAAGGTGCTCTCACTGTTTAAAATGCACGGTGCATTAATGTTTATAATGAACGGTGCTCTCACTGTTTAAAATACAAGGTGCTCTCACAGTTTAAAATACAAGGTGCTCTCACAGTTTAAAATACAAGGTGCTCTCACTGTTTAAAATGAACGGTGCACTCACAGTTTAAAATACAAGGTGCTCTCACTGTTTAAAATGCACGGTGCACTTACTGCTAAAAATGCACGTTGCTCTCACTGTTTAAAATGCACGGTGCTCTCACTGTTTAAAATGCACGGTGCTCTCACTGTTTAAAATGTATGGTGCTCTCATTGTTTAAAATGCACGGTGCTCTCATTGTTTAAAATGCACGGTGCTCTCACTGTTTAAAATGCACGGTGCATTAATGTTTATAATGAACGGTGCTCTCACTGTTTAAAATACAAGGTGCTCTCACTGTTTAAAATACAAGGTGCTCTCACAGTTTAAAATACAAGGTGCTCTCACTGTTTAAAATGAACGGTGCACTCACAGTTTAAAATACAAGGTGCTCTCACTGTTTAAAATGCACGGTGCACTTACTGATAAAAATGCACGTTGCTCTCACTGTTTAAAATGCACGGTGCTCTCACTGTTTAAAATGCACGGTGCTCTCACTGTTTAAAATGCACGGTGCTCTCATTGTTTAAAATGCACGGTGCTCTCACTGTTTAAAATGCACGGTGCTCTCACTGTTTAAAATGTATGGTGCTCTCATTGTTTACAATGCACGGTGCTCTCACAGTTTAAAATACAAGGTGCTCTCACTGTTTAAAATGCACGGTGCATTCATGTTTATAATGAACGGTGCTCTCACTTTTTAAAATACAAGGTGCTCTCACAGTTTAAAATACAAGGTGCTCTCACTGTTTAAAATGAACGGTGCACTCACAGTTTAAAATACAAGGTGCTCTCACTGTTTAAAATGCACGGTGCACTTCCTGATAAAAATGCACGTTGCTCTCACTGTTTAAAATGCACGGTGCTCTCACTGTTTAAAATGTATGGTGCTCTCATTGTTTAAAATGCACGGTGCTCTCACTGTTTAAAATGCACGGTGCACTTCCTGATAAAAATGCACGGTGCTCTCACTGTTTAAAATGCACGGTGCTCTCACTGTTTAAAATGTATGGTGCTCTCATTGTTTAAAATGCACGGTGCTCTCATTGTTTAAAATGCACGGTGCTCTCACTGTTCAAAATGCACGGTGCTCTCACTGTTTAAAATGCACGGTGCTCTCACAGTTTAAAATACAAGGTGCACTCACAGTTTAAAATGCACGGTGCACTCACAGTTTGAAATACAAGGTGCTCTCACTGTTTAAAATACAAGGTGCTCTCACTGTTTAAAATGCACGGTGCACTTACTGATAAAAATGCACGTTGCTCTCACTGTTTAAAATGCACGGTGCTCTCACTGTTTAAAATACAAGGTGCACTCACAGTTTAAAATACAAGGTGCTCTCACTGTTTAAAATGCACGGTGCACTCAATGTTTATAATGAACGGTGCTCTCACTGTTTAAAATGCACGGTGCTCTCACTGTTTAAAATGCACGGTGCTCTCATTGTTTAAAATGCACGGTGCTCTCCTTGTTTAAAATGCACGGTGCTCTCACAGTTTAAAATACAAGGTGCTGTCACAGTTTAAAATACAAGGTGCTCTCACTGTTTAAAATGCACGGTGCACTCAATATTTATAATGCACGGTGCTCTCATTGTTTAAAATGCACGGTGCTCTCATTGTTTAAAATGCACGGTGCTCTCACAGTTTAAAATACAAGGTGCTCTCACAGTTTAAAATACAAGGTGCTCTCACAGTTTAAAATGCACGGTGCTCTCCAGTTTAAAATACAAGGTGCACTCACTGTTTAAAATGCACGGTGCTCTCACTGTTTAAAATACAAGGTG
Organism: Heptranchias perlo; assembly: GCF_035084215.1. Lineage (NCBI taxonomy): Eukaryota > Metazoa > Chordata > Chondrichthyes > Hexanchiformes > Hexanchidae > Heptranchias > Heptranchias perlo. The sequence goes on along the minus strand of NW_027139644.1, from coordinate 2,989,289 downwards.
CTCTCACTGTTTAAAATGCACGGTGCTCTCACAGTTTAAAATACAAGGTGCTCTCACTGTTTAAAATGCACGGTGCACTCAATGTTTATAATGCACGATGCTCTCACTGTTTAAAATGCACGGTGCTCTCATTGTTTAAAATGCACGGTGCTCTCACTGTTTAAAATGCACGGTGCTCTCACTGTTTAAAATGCACGGTGCTCTCACTGTTCAAAATACAAGGTGCAATTGCTGTTTAAAATGCTCGGTGCTCTCACTGTTTTAAATTCACGGTGCTCTCACTGTTCATAATGCATGGTGCTCTCACTGTTTAAAATGCACGGTGCTCTCACTGTTTAAAATGCACGGTGCACTTACTGATAAAAATGCACGTTGCTCTCACTGTTTAAAATACAAGGTGCTCTCACTGTTTAAAATGCACGGTGCTCTCACTGTTTTAAATGCACGGTGCTCTCACTGTTTATAATGCACGGTGCTCTCACTGTTTAAAATGCACGGTGATCTCACTGTTTAAAATACAAGGTGCACTCACAGTTTAAAATACAAGGTGCTCTCACTGTTTAAAATGCACGGTGCACTCAATCTTTATAATGCACAGTGCTCTCACTGTTTCAAATGCACGGTGCTCTCACTGTTTATAATGCACGGTGCTCTCACTGTTTAAAATGCATGGTGCTCTCTCTGCCCATAATGCATGGTGCTCTCACTGTTTAAAATGCATGGTGCTCTCACTGTTTTAAATGCATGGTGCTCTCACGGTTTATAATGCATGGTGCTCTCACTGCTTATAAAGCATGGTGCTCCCACAGTTTGTCATGCAGTATGCTCTCATTGTTTAAAATGCATGGTGCTCTCACTGTATATAATGCTTGGTATCTCACTGTTTACAATGCATGGTGCTCTCACTGTTTTTAATGCATGGTGCTCTCACAATTTATAATGCATGGTGCTCTCACAGTTTAAAATACAAGGTGCACTGTTTAAAATGCACGGTGCTCTCACAGTTCAAAATACAAGGTGCACTCACAGTTTAAAATACAAGGTGCACTCACAATTTAAAATACAAGGTGCTCTCACTGTTTAAAATGCACGGTGCTCTCACTGTTTATAATGCACGGTGCTCTCACTGTTTAAAATGCACGGTGCTCTCACTGTTTAAAATGCATGGGGCTCTCACTCTTTATAATGCATGGTGCTCACACTGTTTTAAATGCATGGTGTTCTCACTGCTTACAATGCATGGTGCTCTCAATGTTTATAATGCATGTTGCTCTCACTCTTTATAATGCATGGTGCTCCCACTGTTTCTAATGCAAGGTGCTCTCACTGTTTATAATGCATATTGGTCTCACTGTTAATAATCAATGCTCCTCTCACTGTTTGTAATGCATGGTGCTCTCACTGTTTAAAATGCATTGGTCTCTCACTGTTGATAATGCATGGTCCTCTCACTGTTTAAAATGCATGGTGCTCTCACTGCTTATAATGCATGGCGCTCTCACTGTTTATAATGCATGGCGCTCTCACTGTTTGTAATGCATGGCGCTCTCACTGTTTATAATGCATGGTGCTCTCACTGGTTGAAATGCATGGTCCTCTCACTGTTTAAAATGCATCGTGCTCTCACTGTCTATAATGCTTGGTATCTCACTGTTTATAATGCATGGTGCTCTCACTGTTTAATGTGCATAGTGCTCTCACTGTTTATAATGCATGGCGCTCTCACTGTTTAGAATGCATGGCGCTCTCACTGTTTATAATACATGGTGCTCTCACTGGTTGAAATGCATGGTCCTCTCACTGTTTAAAATGCATCGTGCTCTCACTGTCTATAATGCTTGGTATCTCACTGTTTATAATGCATGGTGCTCTCACTGTTTAATGTGCATAGTGCTCTCACTGCTTATAAGGCATGGTGCACTCACTGTATATAATGCATGGTGCTCTCACTGTTTATAATGCATGGTGCTCTCACTGTTTATAATGCACGTTGCTCTCACTGTTTCTAATGCATGGTGCTCTCACTGTTTATAATACACGTTGCTCTCACTGTTTATCATGCATGTTGCTCTCACTGCATTCAATGCATTGTGCTCTCACTGTTTATCATGCATGTTGCTCTCACTGCTTATAATGCACAGTGCTCTCACTGTTTATAATGCATGGTGCTGTCACTGTTTATAATGCATTGTGCTCCTACTGTTTATAATGCATGGTGTTCTGACAGTTTATAATGCATGGTGCTCTCACTGTTTAATGTGCATAGTGCTCTCACTGCTTGTAATGCATGGTGCACTCACTGTATATAATGCATGGTGCTCTCAATGTTTATAATGCATGGTGCTCTCATTGTTTATCGTGCACGGTGCTCTCACTGTTTATCGTGCACAGTGCTCTCACTGTTTATCATGCGTGGTGCTCTCACTGTTTATCATGCGTGGTGCTCTCACTGTTTAAAATGCATGGTGCTCTCACTGTTTAAAATGCATGGTGCTCTCACTGTTTACAATGCATGGTGCTCTCTCTGCATATAATGCATGGTGCTCTCACTGTTTAAAATGCATGGTGCTCTCACTGTTAACAATGCATGGTGCTCTCTCTGCTTATAATGCATGGTGCTCTCATTGTTTTAAATGCATGGTGCTCTCACTGTTTTAAATGCATCGTGGTCTCACTGTTCATAATCAATGCTGCTCTCACTGTTTGCAATGCATGGTTCTCTCACTGTTTATAATGCATGGTGCTCTTACTGTTTATAATGCATGGTGCTCTCACTGTTTATAATGCATATTGGTCTCACTGTTCATAATCAATGCTGCTCTCACTGATTATAATGCATGGTGCTCTCACTGGTTATAATGCATGGTGCTCTCACTGTTTATAATGCATGTTGCTCTCACTGTTTATAATGCATGGTGCTCTCACTGTTTATAATGCATGGTGCTCTCACTGTTTATAATGCACGTTGCTCTCATTGTTTATAATGCATGGTGCTCTCACTGTTTATAATACACGTTGCTCTCACTGTTTATCATGCATGTTGCTCTCACTGCATTCATTGCATTGTGCTCTCACTGTTTATAATGCTTTGTGCTCTCACTGCTTATAATGCATGGTGCTCTCACTGTTTAATGTGCATGGTGCTCTCACTGTTTATAATGCATTGTGCTCCTACTGTTTATAATGCATGGTGTTCTGACAGTTTATAATGCATAGTGCTCTCACTGTTTAATGTGCATAGTGCTCTCACTGCTTGTAATACATGGTGCACTCACTGTATATAATGCATGGTGCTCTCACTGTTTATAATGCATGGTGCTCTCATTGTTTATCGTGCACGGTGCTCTCACTGTTTATCGTGCACAGTGCTCTCACTGTTTATCATGCGTGGTGCTCTCACTGTTTATCATGCGTGGTGCTCTCACTGTTTAAAATGCATGGTGCTCTCACTGTTTAAAATGCATGGTGCTCTCACTGTTTACAATGCATGGTGCTCTCTCTGCTTATAATGCATGGTGCTCTCACTGTTTAAAATGCATGGTGCTCTCACTGTTAACAATGCATGGTGCTCTCTCTGCTTATAATGCATGGTGCTCTCATTGTTTTAAATGCATGGTGCTCTCACTGTTTTAAATGCATCGTGGTCTCACTGTTCATAATCAATGCTGCTCTCACTGTTTGCAATGCATGGTTCTCTCACTGTTTATAATGCATGGTGCTCTTACTGTTTATAATGCATGGTGCTCTCACTGTTTATAATGCATATTGGTCTCACTGTTCATAATCAATGCTGCTCTCACTGATTATAATGCATGGTGCTCTCACTGGTTATAATGCATGGTGCTCTCACTGTTTATAATGCATGTTGCTCTCACTGTTTATAATGCATGGTGCTCTCACTGTTTATAATGCATGGTGCTCTCACTGTTTATAATGCACGTTGCTCTCATTGTTTATAATGCATGGTGCTCTCACTGTTTATAATACACGTTGCTCTCACTGTTTATCATGCATGTTGCTCTCACTGCATTCAATGCATTGTGCTCTCACTGTTTATAATGCTTTGTGCTCTCACTGCTTATAATGCACAGTGCTCTCACTGTTTATAATGCATGGTGCTCTCACTGTTTATAATGCATTGTGCTCCTACTGTTTATAATGCATGGTGTTCTGACAGTTTATAATGCATGGTGCTCTCACTGTTTAATGTGTATGGTGCTCTCACTGTTTATAATGCACGTTGCTCTCATTGTTTATAATGCATGGTGCTCTCACTGTTTATAATACACGTTGCTCTCACTGTTTATCATGCATGTTGCTCTCACTGCATTCAATGCATTGTGCTCTCACTGTTTATAATGCTTTGTGCTCTCACTGCTTATAATGCATGGTGCTCTCACTGTTTATAATGCATTGTGCTCCTACTGTTTATAATGCATGGTGTTCTGACAGTTTATAATGCATGGTGCTCTCACTGTTTAATGTGCATAGTGCTCTCACTGCTTGTAATGCATGGTGCACTCACTGTATATAATGCATGGTGCTCTCACTGTTTATAATGCATGAAGCTCTCACTGTTTATCGTGCACGGTGCTCTCACTGTTTATCGTGCATGGTGCTCTCACTGTTTATCATGCGTGGTGCTCTCACTGTTTAAAATGCATGGTGCTCTCACTGTTTACAATGCATGGTGCTCTCTCTGCTTATAATGCATGGTGCTCTCACTGTTTATAATGCATGGTGTTCTCACTGTTTTAAATGCACGGTGCTCTCACTGTTTTAAATGCATCGTGGTCTCACTGTTCATAATCAATGCTGCTCTCACTGTTTGCAATGCATGGTTCTCTCACTGTTTATAATGCATGGTTCTCTCACTGTTTATAATGCATGGTGCTCTCACTGTATACAATGCATATTGGTCTCACTGTTCATAATCAATGCTGCTCTCACTGATTATAATGCATGGTGCTCTCACTGGTTATAATGCATGGTGCTCTCACTGTATAAAATGCATATTGATCTCACTGTTCATAATCAATGCTGCTCTCACTGATTATAATGCATGGTGCTCTCACTGGTTATAATGTATGGTGCTCTCACTGTTTATAATGCATGTTGCTCTCACTGTTTATAATGCACGGTGCTCTCACTGTTTATAATGCACGGTGCTCTAACTGTTTAAAATGCATATTGGTCTCACTGTTCATAATCAATGCTGCTCTCACTGATTATAATGCATGGTGCTCTCACTGGTTATAATGCATGGTGCTCTCACTGTTTATAATGCATGTTGCTCTCACTGTTTATAATGCACGGTGCTCTCAATGTTTATAATGCACGGTGCTCTAACTGTTTAAAATGCATATTGGTCTCACTGTTCATAATCAATGCTGCTCTCACTGTTTGTCATGCATGGTGCTCTCACTTTTTTAAATGCATGGTGCTCTCACTGATAACAATGCATGGTGCTCTCACTTTTATAATGCATGGTGCTCTCACTGTTTATAATGCATGGTCGTCCAACTCTTTATAATGCATGTTGCTCTCTTAAAATCTATCGATCTCAGCTTTGAATATAACTCAACGACTGAGCATCCACAGCCCTCTGGGGTGCAGAGAATTCCAAAGATTCACAATCCTTTGAGTGAAGAAATGTTTCCTCATGTCGGTCCTAAATGGCCGACCCCTTATCTTGAGACTATGAGCTCGAGTTCTTGACTCTCCAGCCAGGGGAATCAGACTCTCAGCATCTACCCTGTCAAGCCGTCTAAGAATTTTATACATTTCAATGCGATCACCTCTCATTCTTCTAAACTCCACCGGATATTGGCCAATTTTACACAATACTTCCTCAGACGACAATTGCAGTACGACCTCCTTACTCTTATATTCCAACACCCTTACAATAAAGGCAATCATATCATTTCCCTTCCTCACTCTCATGAGACCCTTGGTAACTCAGTATTTCCAGCATGTTTTTCCTCTTTTCCTTCTGTCGGGAAAAGAAATGAAGGTTGAAAATATTTTACTATAATTACACCCGATTATGTTTTGGAAACAATATCCAACTGAACTGCATCAAATTCAATTATAAACTTAAGAGTTTCTGATGGAAATAAACTAATAAGAACACTTAATTGCGATAGCCGGGAATCGAACCCGGGTCAACTGCTTGGAAGGCAGCTATGCTCACCACTACACCACCATCGCTGAAAATAATCAACAATAAAATAGTTCCCAAACATCAGATCCTGAACAGACACTGCAGCCTGTTGGATTTTGTTCTTCATTTTCACTGGTTTCTGACGGATCCTTTCTCGCTCTGTTGCAGTTCCTGTTTCCGCCCAGTAGATTTCGCCAACCCCCAATCAATGGAAATTCCACACCAGCCAGTAATTCTTCACCTGATATCGGACTGAAGAGACAGTCGATACCTGCAATACTTGACCAGCTGGAAATACATTTTACCACAGCTCACATCAGCCTTTGAGTAAAGTTAAATAATTCCATTAAATCATTACAGAGACCTGACTACCAACTGGGCAGGAATGGCAGCTTAATATTCAAGTCCATAAGAACTTTAAAAAGGACAGGGAAATAGGGAAAGGAGGAGGAGCAGCAATATTACTAAAGGACAATATTACAGCAGTTCAAAGATAGAATATCAGTGAGGGTGAGCGGGCAGTGTAAACACTCTGAGAGAGACCCATCACAAGTGCCCCCGCTGTACTCCTCCAGAAGGTATAAGAAGGGCGAGTGCGGGAGGATTTCTTCATTCTTTGTGAAAGTGTTTGTGAGATTGTGGAAATGTCTGGAAGAGGAAAAACCGGCGGTAAAGCTCGGTCCAAGGCCAAGTCTCGCTCATCCCGGGCCGGACTGCAGTTCCCTGTTACCCGTGTTCACAGGCTCCTGCGAAAGGGGAACTATGCTGAACGTGTGGTTGCCGGAGCCCCGGTCTATCTGGCTGCTGTGCATCGAGTATCTGACGGCTGAAATCCTCGAGCTGCCCGGCAACGCGGCCTGGGACAAACAAGAAGACGCGTATCATCCCCAGACACCTGCAGCTGGCCATCCGCAACGACGAGGAGCTCAACAAGCTGCTGGGACGGGTGAACATCGCTCAGGGTGTTGTCTGATATCCAGGCCGTGCTGCTGCCGAAGAAACCAGCATTGTGAGCTCCAAGAGCAAGTAAACCGGCCAAGGCTTAATCTGATAACCCAAAGGACAGGACCAACCTGATTGAAATCTTTGAAGAAGGAACAGAAAGTGTAGACAAGTTTAATGCAGTAGATGTGATATATTTGGATTTTCCGAAGGTCTTCTATAATGTACCACATTGTAGACTCATGGCTTAGTTCAGAGCACGTGGAGTCAGGTCAGGTGGCAGAATGGATAGTAAGTTGGCTTCAAAACTGAAAGCCGAGAATCGAGGTTAAGGGTCTCTACTCAGACTGGCAAAAGGTGGGAAGTGGAGTTCCAGTTGCTGGGACCACTGTTCTTCACAATTTACATGAACGATTTGGATTCGGGAATCGGAAGTACAATTCCAAAATTTGTGGACGACACCAAATTGGGGGATTTAGTTAATACAAAGGAAGAATGCATCAAAATGCAAGAGGACATTAATAAACTTGCAGAATGAACAATCAGGAGGTCACACACTGCTTGGATAATAAGAGTCTCAACGGGATAGAGGAGCAAAGGGATCTCGTGGGACAGATACACAAATTACTGAAAGTAGCGACCCAGGTTCATCAGGTCATAAAAAGACAAATCAAACACTAGGATTCATTTCTCGAGGGATAGAGTTCAAAAGCAAAGAAGTTATATTAAACTTGTACAGAACCTTGTTTAGACCAGACCTGGAATACTGTGAACAGGTCTCGTCTCCATATTATAGACATAGGGGCATTGGAGAAGGTGCAAACAAGATTCACAAGGATGATACCAGAAATGAGAGGATATTCTTATCAGGAAAGACTGAACAGACTGGGTCTCGTTTCAGTAGAAAAGAGAAGGCTGAGGGTTGATCTGATCGACGTTTTTAAGATAATGATAGGGTTTGCTGGGATAGACGTAGAGAAAATGTTTCCACTTGTGGGGAGTCCAAACCTTCAGGTAATAAATATAAAATAGTCGCTAATAAATCAAATAGGGAATTCAGGAGAAATTGCTTTACCCAGAGAGTGGTTAGAATGTGGAACTTGCAACTACGAGGAGCAGCTGAGGCAAATAACAGAGGGGCATTTAAGGGGAAGATAGATCAGCACATGAGGGAGAAAGGAATAGAAGGATATGCCGAAAGGGTGAGATGAAGTAAGGAAGGAGGAGGCTCATGAGCAGCATAAACGCCGGCATAGACTAGTTGGGCCGAATGGCCTGTTTCTGTGCTGTAGTTTCAATGTAACTCGATGTAAAGGCTCTTTTCAGAGCCACCCTCTGTATCTGTGAAAGGGCTGGTTACTGTCTGAAGGGAGACGCTGATATCATGCTACCAGTGTGGCTTTGAGCTGCTTTTGTCTCGTTGTGGACGAGATGAGGTATTAATGGGACTGGAGTCGGGGCAGTGACCTCAGTCCGGGACTTTAAACGGTGACTTATAGACCCCAGCCCACACATCACCAGGTTTCTTGTATTTATTTAAACTACTTGCCATGCTGGGCTCGTAAAGAATCACCAGAACTGCTCGAATAACCTTTCTACATCTGTGGGATTCAGCGCTTCGCTCCGTTTCTGTTCTATTTTGTTGGATTATTTACATAACGCATCAAACTCACTGGGGAATCACTGAAATGTAACTCTGTACAGAAACAAATAACAGTGAATTGCCTGGTGCCCAGGAGATCAGGAACATTACTCGCCTTTCGACCTGTTAACGAGTAAACCGTGTTTAGAGTCCACCGACCCGCTTTGGTTCCATATGGGGGATTAAACAGAGAAATCGGGAGGGGAGGAGACAGTCAGAGTGACAGAGCGGAGAGCGGCCTCTGATCTTCCAGCTCCACCTCCAGTTCTCTCCATCCGACAGTTTCAAACCGTTTATCGATAATAGAACCGAACCTCAGCGCTCCGCACAAACCCTGACAGACCCGGGCTTCATATTCAAGGATTCCCAAAACCCGAAGCTTTCAAATAAGCCCCGTTACAATGAGAAATCGTTAATATTCCTGCCTAAATACAGTCCATTCAATAACAAATCAACTCGGCTCCTCCATTTCAGTCTGTTTCCTTGTTCGATCTCCCCACACATCCCCTCCCAGACGGGTTCAGCGTTTTACAAACACCTTATTCCAGCTCATTTGGAGAATCTCATGTGTTGGGGTTTGAGTTATGACGTGGAGTTTCTCCGCCAGTGTTACTATCTCACAGAGACTCTCGCCCTGAATCTGTGAAAAGATTATGACCATGAACTGGGACTGGAGCCGAACACATCCCCAGTTACAGTGAGGCCCGGCCCGGACATCTCATTCTCTCTATTTTATATCAGACAGTATCCCACTTTCATGTCCAGCAATAGAGAGAGGGAGAGAGAGAGACAGTATCAGTCTTACACTTCCGATCTGTGTCCAAATCACGCTCAATAGCAGTATCCACCTTCATATACAGCACCAGAGAGAGAGAGAGGGAGGCAGACACGGTGAGAGAGACAGAGAGAGCGGTGAGACACAGTGACAGACAGACGTTAACAGTATTAGTTCCGGACTGACCGGTAAAGTGCCGTTTTATCCAGAAAGATTGCGTTGGAGAGACAGAAGATGCAATCTGATCTCTCACTGATATTGTACAAGGGTCAGAAACACTATTAATCCCACACTCAGGGACAGTACAGAGAGGGACAGAAACAATGGGTCACATTTAACCCTCTGATGCCTGTTGTACTATCTGCAGTTTTACAGCTCAGGGCTGTTCGATATTACTCTCAGTGACCTACAGTTTCACTCCGGTTAAATTAATCTTCGACTGTTGCTGCCTGATATTAACCCTACACGGTCCCAGCAAATACACCGACTCCCACTTTCCTCCCATGTTTCTCCAGGATTGGTTTGAGAAATCCTCTCTCAGTCACACATTATAGGGGCCATTAATGAAGGGAATCCATTGGCTGATTTCACAGCCGCTCACTTTATCTCTGAAAGGCTCTTCACCATCAAAAGACCCCGAGAGAAACAGCAGGGATGGAAACATCTAGTTTAATAGTTGGAGATTGTAAAGTCAGTCTGGATTCCAGCGTTAGGCACTGGTGGTATCCGATCTGTTTCCCATTCTGGTGCCTGTTCCTGCACTGCCTGTGGACCCCATTCCCTCTGACCTTTCCCCCAGACCCACTTCCTTTGCTCAGACTCGGAAAAAATCCAATTGGGGAAAGTTTCCATCGATTTATGGATTGGGAATTGTGGGCGCCATTCCCTCAGTGAGCGGAAGAAGATAGTTTAAAACAGCCGGGAATGGAGAGATCACGGCCCCCCGGGGGAAGGGAGCAAAGAGCAGCCTCGTTACAGCAGATCATCGCTTCGGGACCGTGTCCGCAGATGGGCTCAGAGATTGGCTTTGGGTCCGAGGGAAGTTCAGGCGGAGTCCGGGGGCTGTTTGTAAGAGGCGGAGTGGATCAGGAACTGGTCCCGGAACATGGAGTGAGAGGGGGGAAGGGAGAGGTCATTCTCGGGCTGTGTGTGTACAGGGTGTGTTCAGGGGAAGGGAGAGAGAATGGGAAGAACCTGCTATTAAAATCATTGCTGCTTTCTCTCCCCAAACCAGTAGTGAATGGTCCTGGTTTAGTTCCAGTCTCACCCTGTTTATTGTGATTGGACAGTTAAGAGTGGAAACAGAGCCGGACAGTAAGGATGTGGGGAGTTATACAAAGAGCATCTATTGCAGGCATCAGGTGAGAAGTGTGAAGGACACATTTTAAACAGCGGCTGTTTGGTTTCGGTTGAACGGTTAGTCCCATGGGAGAGGGGATTAGAAACCTGACCTGAACAAAGTTCCCTGCCCCATCGGGTAGTCCCATTCATGGATCAGTGCAGGGGTTGGGCCGTGTCTGGATGTCATTAAGTTGTTGTAAAACAGCCCAACACACCTGGTATGCAGAAGCTGAGTGCTGCAGTACTGCAGTGGAGTCAGACACTGACACTGTTTGTATCACTGGATTTCATTTGTGGATATTCAAAATGATCATTAACAGAGATATTAAACTGATCACTTCTGTATTTTCTACCTCACATGTTCCTGAGTAACAAGAGATAATTTTCTTTCTCCAGGCAAACCCTTGAACGATCCAGAATAAATGTGATGCTTCCTCCACCCGAGGCAGAAGGAACAGTGCAGCCAGCTCCTTCTCACACACAGTAAGTATATTATCACTCACAGAGCACAGAGACACAGACAGGTCATCAGTTCCACAGTCACAGACAGCAGAAGTAGTCAGTCCCACACTGATCACAATTTCCAGAGACACATTTTCAACCCAACAGTCAAGCAGAGTAGGTGAGGCAGACACTGTTCCATTTCCCCCTAACTCAGTCCCGCTGACAGGTAGATACAAAAATCCCAGTCCAAAATCACACACTCAGAGTGAAAGGCACTGTGTCAATCTCACAATGGAGCAACATTAGCTACGAATTAAATACCAGATATAAATCACACATGGTACCCGATTCAAAGGTACAGAATGAATCCCAATAATGTACCCCGAGATTCAAATTGAATACCAGCCCAGAACTCTCACACATGACTTTAATACATGCAATATCCATTCGAAAAGTGTATCATATGATACAAATTGCACACAAGTCCAAAACTCAGGTCGAGTATCAGATTGAGAAATATTGAAAGATAGTAAACCTGAGAAACAAATTAGATACCTGTTCAGAATGTACTCGTAGAATGAGATTTAAAGATAGAGTGTCAAATCTATTAGTGCAGACTGAGATACACATTACATACCAGTCCAAAAATCTCATACAATATTAGACTGAAAGATACGGTATCAATTCCATTTCTCCAGACTGATCGACACATAACATACCAATTCTAAAATGTCACCTTATCAGTTTGAAAGATATATTATCATCCACAACAGTACTCACAGAGATACAGATTTAATAGTACTCCAAAAAGCACACAAATTATCGGATTAAAACCTCCAGCATCAAATCCTAAAGTATGTCCATATTTACCAATTAAACAATGAGTAAAACTATTTAAACATCGAGATATTAAAGCTACAATATTGAACGCCATAATGTAATCTGAGAGAATAATTACGTACAGATACAGAATGAATCTCACATTCAGAGACAGTACCAGAGACACAGAGACACAGAATGACTCCAACTCTCACAGATGCAGAAGGAATCCCAAACTCACATACAGTACAAGAGACTGACAGACACACAGTTAATCCCACACTCACACACAGTGCCAGAGACTGACAGGTACAGTATGAATCCCACACTAACATGCATTATGAGTAACTGCATATTTAGGATGAATTCAACTCCCACATACAGTACTGGAGACTGTATATACAGAATGAATCCCACAATCACATGCAGTATGAGTAACTGCATATCTAGGATGAATTCAACTCCCACATACAGTACTGGAGACTGTATATACAGAATGAATCCCAAATTCACATGGAGTATCAGAGACTGACAGATACCGAAAGATTCCCACACTAACACACAGTTTTATATAAAGAATTAATCACAAACTCTCACACACACTGGTGACAAGATACAGAATCAATTCCAAACTCACACACAGTATCAGAGAGTGACAGATACAGATGAATCCCACACTCACACACAGTACCAGAGACTGACAGATACAGAATGAATCCCACACTCACACACAGTACCAGAGACTGACAGATACAGAATGAATCCCACACTCACACACAGTACCAGAGACTGACAGATACAGAATGAATCCCACACTCACACACAGTACCAGAGACTGACAGAAACAGAATGAATCCCACACTCACACACAGTACCAGAGACTGACAGATACAGAATGAATCCCACACTCACACACAGTACCAGAGACTGACAGATACAGAATGAATCCCACACTCACACACAGTACCAGAGACAGACAGATACAGAATGAATCCCACACTCACACACAGTACCAGAGACAGACAGATACAGAATGAATCCCACACTCACACACAGTACCAGAGACTGACAGATACAGAATGAATCCCACACTCACACACAGTACCAGAGACAGACAGATACAGAATGAATCCCACACTCACACACAGTACCAGAGACTGACAAATACAGAATGAATCCCACACTCACACACAGTACCAGAGTCTGACAGATACAGAATGAATCCCACACTCACACACAGTACCAGAGACTGACAGATACAGAATGAATCCCACACTCACACACAGTACCAGAGACTGACAGATACAGAATGAATCCCACACTCACACACAGTACCAGAGACTGACAGATGCAGAATGAATCCCACACTCACACACAGTACCAGAGACAGACAGATACAGAATGAATCCCACACTCACACACAGTACCAGAGACTGACAGATACAGAATGAATCCCACACTCACACACAGTACCAGAGACTGACAGAAACAGAATGAATCCCACACTCACACACAGTACCAGAGACTGACAGATACAGAATGAATCCCACACTCACACACAGTACCAGAGACTGACAGATACAGAATGAATCCCACACTCACACACAGTACCAGAGACAGACAGATACAGAATGAATCCCACACTCACACACAGTACCAGAGACTGACAGATACAGAATGAATCCCACACTCACACACAGTACCAGAGACAGACAGATACAGAATGAATCCCACACTCACTCACAGTACCAGAGACTGACAGATACAGAATGAATCCCACACTCACACACAGTACCAGAGACTGACAGATACAGAATGAATCCCACACTCACACACAGTACCAGAGACAGACAGATACAGAATGAATCCCACACTCACACAGTACCACAGACTGACAGATACAGAATGAATCCCACACTCACACACAGTACCAGAGACTGACAGATACAGAATGAATCCCACACTCACACACAGTACCAGAGACTGACAGATACAGAATGAATCCCACACTCACACACAGTACCAGAGATTGACAGATACAGAATGAATCCCACACTCACACACAGTACCAGAGACTGACAGATACAGAATGAATCCCACACTCACACACAGTACCAGAGACAGACAGATACAGAATGAATCCCACACTCACACAGTACCAGAGACTGACAGATACAGAATGAATCACACACTCACACACAGTACCAGAGACTGACAGATACAGAATGAATCCCACAATCACACGCAGTACCAGAGACTGACAGATACAGAATGAATCCCACACTCACACACAGTACCAGAGACTGACAGATACAGAATGAATCCCACACTCACACACAGTACCAGAGACTGACAGATACAGAATGAATCCCACACTCACACACAGTACCAGAGACAGACAGATACAGAATGAATCCCACACTCACACAGTACCAGAGACTGACAGATACAGAATGAATCACACACTCACACACAGTACCAGAGACTGACAGATACAGAATGAATCCCACAATCACACGCAGTACCAGAGACTGACAGATGCAGAATGAATCCCACACTCACACACAGTACCAGAGACAGACAGATACAGAATGAATCCCACACTCACACACAGTACCAGAGACTGACAGATACAGAATGAATCCCACACTCACACACAGTACCAGAGACTGACAGAAACAGAATGAATCCCACACTCACACACAGTACCAGAGACTGACAGATACAGAATGAATCCCACACTCACACACAGTACCAGAGACTGACAGATACAGAATGAATCCCACACTCACACACAGTACCAGAGACAGACAGATACAGAATGAATCCCACACTCACACACAGTACCAGAGACTGACAGATACAGAATGAATCCCACACTCACACACAGTACCAGAGACAGACAGATACAGAATGAATCCCACACTCACTCACAGTACCAGAGACTGACAGATACAGAATGAATCCCACACTCACACACAGTACCAGAGACTGACAGATACAGAATGAATCCCACACTCACACACAGTACCAGAGACAGACAGATACAGAATGAATCCCACACTCACACAGTACCAGAGACTGACAGATACAGAATGAATCCCACACTCACACACAGTACCAGAGACTGACAGATACAGAATGAATCCCACACTCACACACAGTACCAGAGACTGACAGATACAGAATGAATCCCACACTCACACACAGTACCAGAGATTGACAGATACAGAATGAATCCCACACTCACACACAGTACCAGAGACTGACAGATACAGAATGAATCCCACACTCACACACAGTACCAGAGACAGACAGATACAGAATGAATCCCACACTCACACAGTACCAGAGACTGACAGATACAGAATGAATCACACACTCACACACAGTACCAGAGACTGACAGATACAGAATGAATCCCACAATCACACGCAGTACCAGAGACTGACAGATACAGAATGAATCCCACACTCACACACAGTACCAGAGACTGACAGATACAGAATGAATCCCACACTCACACACAGTACCAGAGACTGACAGATACAGAATGAATCCCACACTCACACACAGTACCAGAGACAGACAGATACAGAATGAATCCCACACTCACACAGTACCAGAGACTGACAGATACAGAATGAATCACACACTCACACACAGTACCAGAGACTGACAGATACAGAATGAATCCCACAATCACACGCAGTACCAGAGACTGACAGATACAGAATGAATCCCACACTCACACACAGTACCAGAGACAGACAGATACAGAATTAATCCCACACTCACACACAGTACCAGAGACAGACAGATACAGAATGAATCCCACACTCACACACAGTACCAGAGACAGACAGATACAGAATGAATCCCACACTCACACACAGTACCAGAGACTGACAGATACAGAATGAATCCCACACTCACACACAGTACCAGAGACTGACAGATACAGAATGAATCCCACACTCACACACAGTACCAGAGACAGACAGATACAGAATGAATCCCACACTCACACAGTACCAGAGACTGACAGATACAGAATGAATCACACACTCACACACAGTACCAGAGACTGACAGATACAGAATGAATCCCACACTCACACACAGTACCAGAGACAGACAGATACAGAATTAATCCCACACTCACACACAGTACCAGAGACAGACAGATACAGAATGAATCCCACACTCACACACAGTACCAGAGACAGACAGATACAGAATGAATCCCACACTCACACACAGTACCAGAGACTGACAGATACAGAATGAATCCCACACTCACACACAGTACCAGAGACTGACAGATACAGAATGAATCACACACTCACACACAGTACCAGAGACTGTCGCAGCATGAAATGGTCCTTATCAAAGTCACAATTGATACCCTATGTGACTACCACCATGATAAACTATCCCTCCTCATCCTTCTCAAATACAATATCTCACCGTGCTGTTATGCTGTTAGACTAGTTTCCTCTCTCTGCTTTTATTTGGAATGTGTTGCTTTTCCATCTGATAACACTTGGTATCATCGTATTATGTTAGTCCACAAGAGGAGATCATTCGGCCCATCGTGCCTGTGCCGGGTCAAACACACGTATTCGTTCAAAATTCGTTCAGAGATAGATTGAGTGCTTTGTTATCAGAAAATTGCCTGAACCCCCACAGTCTACAGCTTTCCTCCTCGCTATCAACCACACGGCCTATTTTTGTGTCACCCGCAAATGTCTTTATCATGCCTCCGACTTTTAAGTCCAAATCGTTCATGGATACCACAAAAATCAAAGGACCAAGTACCGAGCCCTGCGGCACCCCACTGGAAACAGCCTTCCATCCGCAAAAACACCCGTCGGCCATTAACTTCCTGCCACTGAGCCAATTTTGGATCCAACAAGCCGCATTCCCTTGTATCCCATGGGCCTTTACTTTTTTGACCAATCTGCCATGTGGGAACTTTTCAAAAGGCTTGCTAAAATCCACGTAGACTACATCAATTGCGCTACCCTCATTGATCCTGCTCGTCACCTCCTCGAAAAATTCAATCAGGTTAGTCAGACACGACCTCCCCTTGGCAAATCCATGTTGACTGTCCTTGATTCATCCGTGACTTTCGAAGTGACAGTTCATCCGATCCCTCAGAATTGATTGCAATAATTCGAAATGGAGTCTTTCTCCTGCTTGCTGTCATGACAGATCAGGCGGTGAACAATACTCAGGCCCGGCCAGCTCAGTCGGACAGAGCACGAAGCTCTTAATCGTGGGTTCGAGCTCCACGTTGGGTGAGTAACATTTTAAACTTTTATGATGCTTTCACTGGCCAACAGTGCAGAAATGATGCAGAATGAAACATGAAATCGGTCGTCAGGATGGCCGAGCGGTCTAAGGCGCTGTGTTCAGGTCGCAGTCTCTTCTGGAGGCGTGGGTTCGAATCCCACTTCTGACATTTGTTATCTTTACTGTTACGTGGAAATATTTTATTTGTGGATTGGGCTGCAGCTGATTTTCCTGCCAAGTCGATTTGCTCCTCCCACAAAAGCAACTGGCTTTGTGATGGAAATGTGACTTGAGAAGTTTCGAACGGTGAAATGGTTCACATATTAATGACCTGGACAAAGAAATAGAACAGCAGTGGGAAACATTTAAAACGGTGATCAATAGAGTCCAGGAGAAATATATCCCACTAAAAAGTAAGAACAAACTAGCCAGAAATGACACACCAGGGATGAATAAAGAAATAAGGTCAAAATTGAAACTGAAGAAACAGGCCCACACTGGACAATAAAGGAGAGGGGGAATGTGAAAAGACTGGGAAAGAAGTCTAAAGAACTATTAGAAAGGCAAAAAGGAATATCAAAAAAAGCAAAGTATTCTGGACACATCAACAGCCAAAGAAAGTTTAGGATAGGAATAGGGTCACTAAGGGATACACACGACAAACTCACAGGCAATGACAGCGAAATGGCAGAAATATTAAATAATCACTTTTCTTCAGTATTTACCAGGGAGACCAGCATTGAGTGCATGACAGTGGAAGAATAGATCAAAAAAATATAAAGACATTTAAGATCGAAAGGGGGGGAGATAATTGATAATCTCATCAAACTGAGAGGGGAAATTTCCTGTTAGGTGCCTAACCAGAGTTTTAAACCGCTCACCCACGCTAATTTCCGTATTACTGTTCAGATTCATTTCACAGGGACACGATTACTGTGCACCATTTAGAGAGGCTCAGTGAAAGGCGGAAATTGACCTATTAATAGAATCATGGAATAGGACAGCGCCATTCGAATGGCATTCGTCCCATCGTGCCTGTGCCAGCTCTCTGAAAGAGCTGTCCAGTTAGTCCCACTCGCCTGCTGTTTCCCCATAGCCCTGAAAAAGTTTGATCCAAGCGTTTATCCAATTCCCTTTTGAAAACTGTGAGTTAAAAAAACAATATTGAAAGGGGTGCTGGGGCCTCTGCAGCGTCAATGAAGTTATCAAGATGTTTCTTTACACATGGTATGTTGTGCAATCATCCTGAAATATCTTCAATATCCAACACAAATTGAATTGCAAACCTGACGGACCAACACTGGAAAACAAGTCACGAGTGAACGCAAATCATCTGGGACCCGTTTTCAGCCTCACGGCACTTTAAGTAAAGTGAAATAACTTTGCATTGAAAAGATTTGGAACTTGCATCTGTGCCTTTATCTGTTCCATTTCTTAAAGTTGCTGGCGTCCGATGATGTACACGCCTCTGCTCCCTCTATTGAACAAGAAAGGAGGTGTTTGACGTTGACGGGACCTGTTGGTTATGAGCTCATCCTTTACATTGAGTGGGTTCACGTCTTTTGAACGGCGTCAACTTTAGCCCAGCGGTGAACTTCACAACAAACAAGTTCATCACCGTCTCACCGCGGGCGCTGACTGACATGTTTATTGTTATTTATTTCAGACCTAAATAAATAGTAACCGTGATTTGAAATTTGCACTAAGTGATTTTTAGGTAGTCGCCTTTAAATGTTTCAAAGGCGACCCCTAATTTATGATCGTCCGCCATTTCTCCAGCCGTTTTGAAAACAAAACATGTCTCTGCTTTTCGCGTCTTTTTTCGAAAGGGAAAAAAATATATTTCCCGTGACCTCTGAAGGATGTACAAGTACATTTCAGAAAGCTGAAGCAAGTTCACCGAGCTTAAATCGTCTGACCACGTTAAAGGCGCTATATACATATATATAAATATGTATATATATGTAATATCTGCAAGTCGTTGCTGTCTGTTTCTGTGGTTGTCTTTTTTCTGTGTGTGTCCATCTGCAGGTCAATTTTGAATCAATACCAGTGTTCGTGTCAGTTTGTTGCATGAAATAAATGAGAGTATCAGGCGCTCCCCTCCCTGCCACTGGGTCGGTACTGAGTCAGGGTTCAGACCAAACTTCTGGGGTTTTTTGTGAAAAAGCAATTAAAACCTTCATTCGGGAATGATCCAGTCTCATGTGAGCGGTGAAAGAAACACTGACCCCGATGTGATGTGAACACGCAGCCTTTTGATCTGGAGTCAGACCTTTGCACCACGCGCTCTGAAGACAGGATCCTGGATGTTATCATTTATATGAATGTTTCTCAAACACCGTTTCATTTCTCCCACCTTGGTTGAATCGATGGGGCTTATCAAATCTCCGCCAGATCCCACCGGGAATGAGACAGCATTGGAAGCAGCCTTCACCCCCACGATCACGCTGGCATTCATCGCCTGCTCTCAGCGGACTGCATTAACAGGGATGGGAGATATGGACTTTGTTCATATTATTCAGCAATGTGAATCGTTAAATATTTACTAATTTTTAATGGGAACAAGGTTTTAAAATGTTTCCGCCTGGTTTCGAACCGGGAACTTTTCGCGTGTAAGGCGAACGTGATAACCACTACACTACGGAAACCTGATGCTGCCAACTCCGTGTTAGGGATATAACCCCTCAGCCAAACTAATTTCCCGTATTACTGTCCAGGAGCTCATTTCACAGGGATACATTTACTGCGCTGTATTTCGGAAGGCTGCAGAGAAGGATCGGTGGCGATGGTCAGGCAGGGAATCCCAGAGGATCGCGCCCACACAAACATTTCACTGTTTTTTATCATGTGCCTGATATCCGACCGCAGTGTAAATTATGGCGAATCAGGCATGCTCAGATCACATTGTTCACAGAGTGTTTTCTTGCAGCCAAATCACACATTAGAAAACGTGAAATGAGATGAAGAGATCGGAGCCATTTAAAGTGCTCCCAGTTACTGCAGATCAGGAATTGAAACTTGGCACCGGCTTCAGTGCTATCAGAATGAGGCAATGAATCCGAAAGTGGGAAGAAAAAAAGCGCAATTTTCGTCCCTGGGTGGGCTCGAACCACCAACCTTTCGGTTAACAGCCGAACGCGCTAACTGATTGCGCCACAGAGGCCGCCCGGTGCTTTTTCTTGCAAGATACACTAAAGCAGCGTGTCACCTAGACAAAGTTACATGTTGCAGCCACAGAAATGCAATTGTCCACTATCAGTCTTACTTTTCCAGAAATAAAGGATGGGACATTGTTTATGGAAACATGGAAACGGTCTGGTCTCGCTCACAGCATCGATATCACCGCGAACCAGCTCTCCTGCAACCGGCGCGCCCACCGGTGCTTTGTCTGTTATTGAGTCGGACTATGGGAGAACCTTCGCCACACGGACTCCAGCGATTCGAGAAAGCGGCTCACCACCACCTTCTCAAGGGCAATCAGGGATGGGCAATAAAAGCCGGCCTCGCCAGTGACGCCCACAACCCATGAACGAATGAAGAAAAAGTATTCTGAGCGTCCTGACGCTGATATCAGGTTTTGATGCCTGATCGGCAGTAACTGGGAGCGCTTTAAATGGCTCCGACCTCTTAATTTCACCCACAACATCAGAGTAACTGTTCCAGGGGGACATGCCGACTCAACTGCGTCTTGGCCGCCTCTCTGCTCAGTCCTTTATTCGCCTCCAATTCCGTTTCCCAAAGCGTATCTACAGATACACAAAGCTCTTTGTCATTTCGGTTCCTTTCGATTTGTCCAGCTCCCGATTGGCAATAATTTGCAAACCTGGTTGCAGCCCTCCGCCTTCCATCGTGTCCAGGGATGGGTTATGTGGAGAGACTGGAGAAGCTGGGATTGTTCTCCTTCGAGCAAAAAAAAAGGTTAAGGGGAGATTTAATAGAGGTGTTCAAAATTATGAGGGGATTTTGATAGAATGGATGGGGAGAAGCTATTTCCATTGGCAGGAGGGTCGATAACCAGAGGACACAACCTGCATTTATATAGCACCTTTAATGCAGTAAAACCTCACAAAGTGCTTCACAGGAAGAGTTTTTGAACAAAACTTGACACTAAGCCACATAAGGAGATATTGGGACAGGTGACCAAAAGCTTAGTCGAAGAGTTAGGTTTTAAGGTATGTGTTAAAGGAGAGAGAGGCGGAGAGGTTTAAGGATGGAATTCCAGAGCTTAGGGCCTAGGCAGCTGAAGACACAGCCGCAAATGGTGGAGCGTTTAAAATCGGGGATGCGCAAGAGGCAAGAATTGGAGGAGCACAGAGATTTTTTTTATTCGTTCATGCGATGTGGGCGTCGCTGGCGAGGCCGGCATTTATTACCCATCCCTAATTGCCCTTGAGAAGGTGGTGGTGAGCCGCCTTCTTGAAACGCTGCAGTCCGTGTGGTGACGGTTCTCCCACAGTTCCGTTAGGAAGGGAGTTCCAGGATTTTGACCCAGCGACGATGAAGGAACGGCGATATATTTCCAAGTCTGGATGGTGTGTGACTTGGAGTGGAACGTGCAGGTGGTGTTGTTCCCATGTGCCTGCTGCCCTTGTCCTTCTAGGTGGTAGAGGTCGCGGATTTGGGAGGTGCTGTCGAAGAAGCCTTGGCGAGTTGCTGCAGCTGCAGTGCATCCTGTGGATGGTGCACACTGCAACCACATTGTGCCAGTGGTGAAGGGAGTGACTGTTTAGGGTGGTGGATGGGGTGCCAATCAAGCGGGCTGCTTTATCTTGGATGGTGTCGAGCTTCTTGAGTGTTGTTGGAGCTGCACTCATCCAGGCAAGTGGAGAGTATTCCATCACACTCCTGACTTGTGCGTTGTAAATGGTGGAAAGGCTTTGGGGAGTCAGGAGGTGAGTCACTCGCCGCAGAATACCCAGCCTCTGACCTGCTCTTGTAGCCACATGATAGGGTGGGGTAGCGAGGTTCTGGTGGGATTTGAAAGCAAGGATGAGAATTTTAAAATCAAGGCGTTCCCCGACAGGCGGTTTGACTGGAGCGTCACACCGTTCGCTCCCGTCTTTACTTCCACATACGTACATTGGGACAGGGCTTGGGCGGATTTTTCTGTGTCTCACCCGGGGCCGCTGAGTCTCCTGCAGTCCCCCCGATCACCAACTCATCCTGTTTGTAAATTTAAACCGGAACAAGTGCCTCGCAAAAGGCAAGAGATGAAGGCAAGGCTGGAACCTCTGACAAAAAAAAATCTCTTGTCCACCAGCGAGGTTGGTGTAGCTGAATCGCTAACTCTTCTTTTAAAGTTTTGACATTCATTGGACGCCACGCGGCACCTCCAGACTTGTCTCTTGCACTCGCAGTGAAGCGGAGGGCCGTTTTCACTCGCACCGGCAGCAATTGTGATATCAAGAAAAAGGTGGCGGAGAAATTCTCCATTTCAGCGAAAATGGAGCGCTGGGGTCCGCTCATGAGGGCAGCGTAAAAGTTGCAACTCGCACCCACGATCCCGAGGGGAATGCCTCCCCCGACTGAGCTAGCCAAGCCTGAGGAAACTGTTACTTCCTTGTCTGTTGTTGCAGCGAGCCGGCTGTTGGCTCCGCTCCAAGGGTTCAGTGCAAACCATGAAACAGGTTCACCTGAATTCCGTGGTGTCGAAGGCAATCGAGTAACAAATCGAGCAATGTATTCCGCTCAATCATTGATAATTCCATTCAGATCTTCTGCTTTTCAGCTGCACTTCCCCAAAACATTGCAAATAATTTTGCTCAGTATTTGTTTCGCTTGTTTAATATTTTGTTCTCCGGTTTTGCCAGATTAACATTTCATTTCAATTATCAATGACAGGGAGCAATGAACAATGAACGAGTGACCAAAGTTCCGTTTATTATTAAAAAGCAGTGATTCCGAAATTATCCAGGCTGATATGAATGGTAAGATAAATAGTGATTTCGACATGATTTAAATACGCAGCCTTCAGAATCTGGAATCAGACGCGCTGCCGTTTCTCCACGGGGTCTACTGATGGCATAGATTATATATGTATAAAAACTTATTATATCCTTAAATATATAAATATTTCATGCAGTGTTCCCTTGTGGTTGGGAATAGATCATTGCACAAAAATAATTCAAGTCTGTGAGACACTTAATGTTTTCTTTAATCACCATTAATACGTTCTGTTGCACACTGAAGGAAATGTTAACTTGTTTGCCAAGTGACAATTAAAACGTCAATAAATCTTTGAGCTTTGCATGTCATGAACTTTTATCCCTTCCCATTTTACATACTGTATTTTAGGAGTCTGCTTAAAAATGTTTAGTGCTTATTATACAAGGAATCCGGTGCAGCCGCTGTTAAATTTAAAAAGGTTTGTCGCCCCGTTCACGAATGAACAAACTCGACCCTGGAGGTTTATGGGGAGCAAGTCCCAACAACATGCTTCCCTCCGAGGTCAAATCGGGGACTTTCTGTATGTAACTGGCGAACATGATAACCGCTACACTACGGAAAGGACAAACTTTTCGGTCTCAGGTCTGAAGGAAGTGTCTCGGGGAAACATGAACTGCTGAGTCTCTTTACACTGACTCTTTTCACGAATATTTCATCGATCGAAACTATACAAGTCACAGGGAAAAATGTCAAAGTCATTAAACTCCCGAATTAGCCCCAAAATCAATCAATCTCAGTTTTGCAATGTTCAATTGACCCCCGGCCTCAACAGCTTTTTGGGGGTGAGTGTTCCAGATTTCCACTCCCCTTTGTGTGAAGAAGTGCTTCCTGACCTCACTCCTGAACAGCTGAGCTCTAATTTTAAGGTTACGCCCCCTTGTTCTGGACTTTCCCCACCAGAGAAAATAGTCTCTATCTGCCCTGTCAAATCCTTTAATCATCTTAAACACCTCAATTAGATCACCCCTTATTATTCTATACTCAAGGGAATGCAAGTCTAGTCCATGCAACCTGTCGTCATAATTGCTTATCAAGGATATCCACCAAAACGGGTTTTACGATGGCTGGCTTTTGAGTGCATTGGCTTTTGCCAATGGCCACGTTGGTCTAGTGTTATGATTCTCGCTTCGGGGTTGTTTGTCCAAATATGTGAGAGATCCCGGACGAGCCCTTATTTTCCTTTTGATCTTGAACGTCCAAAGACAGAAAAGTATCCAAATCACCCCACATGAGTGAAACAATTCCTATGTTTCATACTATTACCTAACACAACTGCCCAACTTGGTTCTGATGAAAGGTCATTGAGCTGAAACATTAACTCTGTTTCTCTCTCCACAGATGCTGCCTGACCTGCTGAGGTTTTCCAGCATTTTCCATGTTATCAGAGTATCACTTCCCTCATCACCGAACTACACTCCTCCACTAGATGTCGCCTTGTGGTACAAACAGGCTCCTTCCGCACAGCCAGGTGTTCTGCTTTCGGCATTAATTATAACTTAACTTTTGAACTTGTTGGTTAGAACATATGGCCTTGCCCATTGACCAGAAAGCAGAATGGTGTTTATCTCTCACCAGTACAGCCCTTTCCCGCTGCGTCAGCTTGGAATGATACGTAGCAATCGTACAGATGTCACAAATCTCCTGCTTCCCTGTGAAGCTGGTAAGACGAATAGCACACAATGCTGTCTGACACATATAAACACCAGCTCTGAATGATTTAAAGGCCTTGTTATAATTGTCAGAGAATTGTTTATATCAAAAGGATAATTAAACTTACGAGTATTATGATATCAGCTACGATCCAAGAGTTTTTGGACTTCAGAATCTACTCGTCTCCATATTAAACATATGCTTGCATATAAAATGAAGCAAATCTGTCTTATGATTGTAGTTTCATTCTCCCAACAGAGATTTATACTTCCTTACTTAAGAGGCAAAAGCTAAAGGTTAATATTACTTCAATATAAAGACTAACTCTTTCCTGACAATACAGATACCCCAAACTAATATAACACCTCAAACTGATAGAGCTTCTCAAACTAAAACAGTACCTCAAACCAATACAGTACCTCAAACGGATAGAGAATCTGAAACGAATATTATACCTCAAGTTAATACATCATCTCAAATGAATGAAGTACCTCAAACTAATACAGTACATCAAACAAATACAACACCTTAAACTAATACAGTACCTCAAACCGATACACAACCTGAAACCAATATAATACCTCAAATTAATACAGCATCTCAATCTAATACAGTATCTCAAACTAATAAAGTACCTCTAACTAATACAGCACCTCAAACGAATACAGCACCTTAATCTAATACAGCACCTCAAATTGATACAGATTCTGAAACTAATCTAATACCACAAACTACTACAACACCTCAAACTAATATAGTACCTCAAACTAATAGAGCACCTCATAATAATAGAGAACCTCATACGAATAGAGGACCTCAAACTAATACAGCACCTCAAACTAATAGAGCACCTCAAACTGATACAGCACCTCAAGCTAATACAGTACCCCAAACTAATATGTTACCTCAAATTAGTACAGCATCTTAAACTAACAGCACTTCAAACTAACGCAGCACCTCAAACTAATACTGTACCTCGAATTAATACAGTACCTCAAACAAATACAGGACCTCAAACTAATACAGTACCTCACAATAATACTGTACCTCGTATTAATAAAGTGTCTCAAACAAATGCAGCACCTCAAACTAATACAGTACCTCAAACAAATACAGGACCTCAAACTAATACAGTACCTCAAACAAATATCCTATCTCGAATTAATACAGTACCTCAAACAAATACAGCACCTCAAACTAATACAGTACCTCACAATAATACTGTACCTCGTATTAATAAAGTATCTCAAACAAATGCAGCACCTCAAACTAATACAGTACCTCAAACTAATACTGTACCTCGAATTGATAAAGTATCTCAAACAAATACCCCACCTCAAACTAATAGTGTACCTCAAACAAATACAGCACCTCAAACTAATAATGTTCCTCAAACTAATCCAGCACCTCAAACTAATAGTGTACCTCAAACTCATCCAGCACCTCAAACGAATAGTGTTCCTCAAACAAATACAGCACTTCAAACTAATACTGTACCTCAAACAAATACAGCACCTCAAACTAATAATGTTCCTCAAACTAATCCAGCACCTCAAACTAATAGTGTTCCTCAAACTAATACAGCACCTCAAACTAATAGTGTTCCTCAAACAAATACAGTACCTCAAACTAATACAGTAGCCCAAAACTAACCATTAACTGAAATTTCAAAGTCCGAAAAGGAGAAGCAGGTTGACCTTGACAGGCGGCGGATCTGTTAAGAGGATATTAAGCTGCAGGAGAAAGTCCCGTTGAGGAACTGCAGTTATATTCAATTAATTTCGAGTCTTTTCTCAATATTGGAGCAGAGAAACACGTGGTATGTAATATCACCGCAGGGCCTTCCATGGTCGGCCTAATTCAGTACAACATCCCCAGTACATTCAGTCTGAAGCTCATCACGAGATGCCTTTCAAGTAACCTGTGCTGATTTCAAATAGAGTTGTTTCTTCACCAGCATAGCTTCATTGGGGCGAGGGGTATTTGAGTTTGTATCGGGCAATTTGTAGCTGCCCATTGGTAATCGATCTTCAATTGACTCAATACATTTCAATTAAACTATCACAAAAAGACGGACTATTCCTGCACCCACTCCCCGCCCCCTCCCAATGTTCCAACCTACTCCACTTCTCCATCGCTACTTCTGCCAATCTCTAACTCTGTCTCTATGTATAAATCTGCCTGCGATCTTTCTACTATTTTTTATGTTTCTTTATCTCTTTCAAATATATCCATTGTTATTTTCACCTTATTAAAAATCAATATAAATCTCCTTCGACCGATTCGGATGTATCGTTGACTCTCCACTGCTTTAAATGTATGTATGTATCTATCTATCCATCTATCTATCTGTCTATCTATCCATCTATCTATCTATCTATCCATCTATCTATTTTTCTATCCATCTATCTCTCCATCTTTCTATCTATCTATTCATCTATCTCACTATCGATCTATCTCTCCATCTATATATCTCTCTATTCATCTGTCCATCGAGCTCTCTTTCTATGTATATATCTCTCTATCCATCTATCTATCCATCCATCTGTCTATCCATCTGTCTATCTATCCATCTATCTATCTCTATCTATCCATCCAGCTATCTAAGTGTCTACCTTTGTCTTCCAATCTCTCTATGTCTGTTTCTCCCTCCACCTGTTTATTGCTCTGTTGTTGTTTCTCTGTCGCTTTCTGTCTCTCGTCCTTCATTACTCAAGTTTATCAAATAAATTTCTAATCTTTATCAAACAAATGCAATATTAAAGCATGAGCATGAGGTAAATTAGCAAATTACAAGGTGGGGTGGACTCAGTATGTTGGTCTGTGAAGACGTCACCGAGCCCTCTTCCTTCTTCAGGCTGCTGATCACAGAAGTCTCCCTGAGCAGCTTCTGGAAGAAGAAGCGCGAGCACTTCTCGTCCTGCTCCACGGAGCGGACTCTGGAGCGAATGATAATCTTTGAGGCCCCTTTAACTGGATGGATCGCACCGTGATATCACAAGGTGAGGCCCCTTTAACTGGACGGTTCACAGCATGAGATCACTGGATGAGGCCCCTTTAACTGGACGGTTCACACCGTGAGATCACAGCATGAGGCCCCTTTAACTGGACGGTTCATACCGTGAGATACGGTCTGTATTGTACTGTATTGCTTCGAAATTGTGAAAATTAGTTTTAACTCTGTGTATTCTTAAATTTTATGCAGTAATGTATGTTTTGTAATAAAAAAAAATTCGCAGAAACTTTCGAATCAAACCGGAATCGAGCCTCCACACGTTATCCATTGCTCCACTGGCCCAGTTTTCAAAAAGCATGCAGTAACTCACACTCCCACAGCGCTGGAGAATGAGCAGTTACCGAGTCAGTCTCGGTCATAACCACGCGATTCCACGAGTCCGGAAGTGTCAAAAGGTGCACGGTGAACAATCACCAAAGAGAGAGACATAAGCTGCTTCCATTCGATCGCTCAGCTTGTAGAGCGGAGGACTATAAGTACAAATAACAGATCAAAGTATGCTGGTTCGAAGTAATAAACGTGCTTTTGGAGTAAGTAGCTCAAGGCCATTCTCTTAACTTTACAGGCAGCCTACAGCTTAACATGTTGGCGCTGAGGCACAGGAGACCACTTTTCCTTTGTCAAACCTTAAAGCTTTCTGTGTCTGTCAGAACACGTCTGTTTTGTTCGAGCATTTGCCTCTGCTCACCAGCAGGGAGTGCCTTTGAGCAACAACATGGCAAACTGCTTTCAGGCGAAAATGTCTTCGATCAGTCAGGCAGGGCTCTCGCTGCTCCCTCAAGCTCGGGGCCGCTGTTCCTTTCCTGAGATCTCGTCTACCTTCCGCAGTCTCGGGCTCTTCTCAGCATCATTCCCGCTCACTGTGGCTTCCCGTTCTGCTGTTGCTCACTTGCTGATGCTCGATACCGCCGATTGGAGCAAAGTATTGATTGTCGTCAGGGAGGGGGCCAACCCAAGGCAAGATTTCTCTGCTGATCGTGGAACCGCTTGGAGGCGAGTGCGAATCAACTACTGTGAAGGGCATTGAATAAAGGGGGCAGTAGCAACATGGATACAGAATCGGCGAAGGGACAGGAAACAGAGTGGTGGTGAACGGTTGTTTTTCGGACTGGAGGGAGGTGGATAGTGGTGTTCCCCAGGGCCCGGTGCTGTGACCACTGCTTTCCTTGACATATATTAATGACTTGAACTTGGGTGTACATGGCACAATTTCCAAATTTGCAGATGACACCAAACTTGGAAGGGTAATGAACAGTGAGGAGGATAGTGATAGACTTCAGGAGAATATATACAGACTGGTTGCATGGGCAGACACATGGCAAATTAAATTTAACGAAGAAAAATGCGAATTGATGCATTTCTGTAGGAAGAACGAGGAGAGGCAATATAAACCAGCGGGCACAACTCTAACAGTGATACAGGAACAGAGAGATCTGGGGGTATTTGTGCATATATCATTGAAAGTGGCAGGGCAGGTTGAGAAAGCGGTTAAAAAAAGCATACGGGATCCTGGGCTTTATAAATAGAGGCATAGAGTACTAAAGTATGGAAGTCATGAAGAACCTTTTGAAAACACTGGTTCAGCCACAACTGGAGTATTATGTCCACTTCTGGGCGCCGTACTTTAGGAAAGATATGAAGGCATTAAAGAGGGTGCAGAAGAGATTTACTAGAATGATTCCAGGAATGAGGGACTTTAGTTACGTGGATTGACTGGAGAAGCTGGAGATTTGATAGAGATTTTCAAAACCATGAAGGGTTTAGTGTATAGAGAGAAATCGTTCCCATTTGCAGAAGGGTGAAGGAACAGAGGACATAGATTTAAGGTGATTGGCAAAAGCACCAAAGATGACATCAGGAAAAACGATGGGGCGGTGGAGTGGGACTAGCTGGATTGCTCTTGCATAGAGCTGGTGTGGTCTCGATGGGCCGAATGGCCTCCTTCCATTCTGTAATCTTTCTACGATTCAAGTCGAGTGCTCGCTGAGCATGTGAGAGATAGCAGAATCGATTCTTGCATTCTCCACTCACCTTTTGATTTGGGTCAATTGTCCAGAAACAAAAGTGGCGTCAGTTTTCAGCGAGCCCATGGTCCATGTACTTCTTAAGCTTCACTGCGTGCTACGGTACAGAGAGGTCAAGGGGCAGCAAATCTTTTTATATGCTGCAGGAAGCAAAAATTCTTCATTTTGGTCTTCAGCAAAGGTGGAAAAAAAAGCTTAATGATGCCTTCTCTGAGGATTGAACTCAGGACCTTCAGATTATAAGACTGACGCGCTGCCGACTGCGCTAAGAAGGCACTTGATGCATGAAACTCCAGGCAGCTCTATCAAGTAGGACAGTTTGCAAGGTGTAAAATCATAAACTAATCGGCAGTTTGCAAAAACTCTCCATCCAGGTGGAAATCGAACCAACAATCTTCTGAATTTTGGTCAGACACGTTCCCCATTGCTCGACTGGCCAAAGGTGTGCCGAGTAAGTCGGAGCTCACACGCTCACAGCGCCGCGGTATGAGCAGGTACCGAGTCAGTCTCGGTCATGCCCACGCGACTCCACGAGTCCGGGAGTGTCAAAAGGCACACGGTGAACAATCACCAAAGAGAGGGACCTTTGCTGCTTCCCTTCGAGAGCTCAGCTGGTAGCGTGGAAAACTTGTAGAGATTAAAACTTGAAAGCAAAATCACTCTTAAATTGTTAGTTTAATTCTGGCTCAAAATAACGAACGTGCTTTCTGAGTAAACGGTATTGAGCTCAAGGCCGCTTTCTTAACTTTACAGACTGCTCACTGCTTAAAATGTTGGCGCTTTTCCTTTCTCAAACCTTAAAGCTGTTTTGCTCGAGCATTTGCCTCTGCTCACCAGCAGGGAGCGCGTTTGAGCAACAACACGTCAAACCGGACTCACTTTCAGGCAAAAAAGACTTCTGTCAGTCTTTTGGACAGGTCTCTCGCTGATCAAAGGAGTGCCTTTGAGCAGCAATGCTTTTTTATTTTCAAAATATACTTTATTTCATAAAATTTAAGGATACATAAAGTTCAGGGTAAAAGTCACAATTTCAATTCAAAACAATACGAAACAGATCGCACACACTATGATCCCATTATTTCAATACAATACACAGTACATGTCTTTAAATACATTCTGTATAATAAAAGGTGGGATGGCTTTACACGGTGCTCTTTCCCCATAGAGCCCTTGTATAGGCCGCACCGTGCCTCAGTGCATCCCGCAGCACATTCCCCTGGACCTTGGAGTGTGTCAGTCGGCAACACTCGCTCGTGGACCGTTCCTTCAGCTGGGAGACC
The DNA here is from genome assembly GCF_035084215.1 of Heptranchias perlo. NCBI lineage: Eukaryota > Metazoa > Chordata > Chondrichthyes > Hexanchiformes > Hexanchidae > Heptranchias > Heptranchias perlo. The sequence continues at coordinate 2,957,947 of NW_027139644.1, read as the reverse complement.
AGAAGGTTTCGGGAGGACCAAAGGGCCTCCTTCACCGAGTTGATGGCCTTCCAGCAGCTGTTGCTATCTGTCTCGGTGTCCGTCCCGGGGAACAGCCCATAGAGCACAGCGTCCTGTGTGACCGAGTTGTTGGGGATGAATGGGGACAGAGACCAACGCATTTCTCTCCACATATTCTGCGTGAAGGACCAGTCCATCAGGAGACAGGCGATGGTCTCATCCCCGTTGCAGCCTTGAAGGCAGCTCGAGGTGGTGCTGAGAATTTGTCCATGTTGGAATGACCGCACTGGGAGCGCGGATCTCACCACCATCCAGACCACATCCTGGTGCCTGTCGGTCAGTTCCGGCGACGAGATGTTCTGCCAAATGGCATCGACCGTCTGGTCGGGGATCTGCCCGATCGGATTCACCCTCTCCTTTTCCTGCAGGACCCCCAGAACGTTCCTCGTCGACCACTGTCTGATGGCCTTGTGGTCGAAGTGGTTCCTCCTCAGGAAATTCTCCAGCTGGGACAGGTTATGGGGGCAGTCCAGCTGGACGGGACGTCCTCCGTCTCCTCAGACAGCATGACCAGACCCAGTTTTCTCAATGTTTTGGACAGGTAGAAACTCAGCACGTAGAGACACTTGGTGTTTGTGTACCGGGGCTCTGCACACATTCTGAGGCAGCCACACACAAAGGTGGCCATCAGGATCAGGGCAGCATTGGTGACGCTTCTGCCCCCTTTGTCTGGAGGTTTGTACATGGTGTCCCTGTGGGCGCGTTCTACCTTGGACCTCCAGAAAAAGTGGAAGATAGCTCGGGTGACTGTGGTGACGGAGTTGTGGGGAATGGACCAGACCTGGGCCACGGAGAGCAAAACCGCGAGTACCTCACACCTTATCACCAGATTCCTGCCCGTTATTGAGAGAGACAGCGTCCCCCCAACAGACCAAGCTTCTGTTTCGCCTTGGTGAACCGCTCCTCCCATTTCTTGGTGGAGGCCTGGGGCCCCCTGAACCAGCTCGCAAGTACCATCAGTTAGTCGGACCTGACGGTGAAGGGGACAAAGGATCGGGTCTCCCACCTGCCATAGAACATGGCCTCACCCTTACGATAGTTCACTCTGGACACCGAGGCCAGTTCGAAACGATCGCAGATGCCCATCAATCTGTGGACCGACTGCTGATCGGAGCAAAAGACAGTGACGTCATCCATGTACAGGGAGGCCGTAATCTGAGAGCCTCCGCTGCCTGGGATCGTCATCCCCCTGATACTTGTGTCCTTCCTGACGGACGGGGCAAACGGCTCGATACCACATATGAACAAGACCATGGAGAGAGGACAGCCCTGCCTGACTCCAAATCTGATCAGAAAACTCCCCGACTCCAGCCCATTGATTAGGACTGCGCTATGAATGTCCACATGGAGCAGTCAGGTCCAATTGGACATTTCCTCCCCAAAGCCCATTTTGGACAGCACATTCATCATGTATGTGTGGGATATTCTGTCAAAGGCCTTGTCCTAGTCCGGGCTGATGAGGCAGGTGTTCACCCCCCTTTCCTACATGTAGACGATCGTATACCTGGACAGTACCAGGCTATCAGAGACTTTCTGCCGGGTACAGTACAGGTCTGATCCGGGTGGATCACCTGCTCCAGAGCGGACTCGAGCCTGTTGGCGATGGCCTTCGACAGAATCTTGTAGTTGACATTTAGCAAGGAAATGGGTCGCCAATTTCTGATTTCCCCCTCTCCCTCTTCTGCTTGTAGATGACAGTGATGATGCCTTTCCTCATGGACTCTGAAATGCTGCCTGCCAGAAGCATACCCCCGGACACATCCAGTAGCTCTTGGCCAGTCCAATCACACAGAGCCGAGCACAACTCAACCGGTAAGCCATCGCTCCCCGGAGTTCTACTCTTCTCCGAAGACCGGACGGCCTTTGTCAGCTTCTCCAAGGTCAATTGCCGATCCAGGCGCTCCTGTTCGCTGTCCTCTAAGACCTCCGTAATAGACGACAGGAAGGATTGAGAGGCCTTGCTGTCTCTGGGCTTTGCGTCATACAGCCCGGCATATAAAGATTTGTTTATCCTCAGTATGTCGGTCTGTAAAGGCGTCACCGAGCCGTCTTCCTCCTTCAGGCTGCTGATCACCAGAGGTCTCTCTGTGCAGCTTCTGGACGAAGAAACGCGAACACTTCTCGCCCTGCTGCACGGAGTGGACTCTGGACCGAAAGGTGATCTTCGAGGCCTCGGAGGTGAAGATCGAGACTTGCTGGCCCTTCAACTCCCTGAGTCCTTTCCCGACATCGATCCCCATCGACTGCAGCTGGAGCAGATCCTGCATGCTTTTCTGGATCTGGGACAATTTCCTCTGTCTCTCTCTCGTCCCTTTAACTGGACGGGTCAAACCGTGAGATCAGAGGGTGAGGCCCCTTTAACTGGACATGTCAAACCGTGAGATCAGAGGGTGAGGCTCATTTAACTGGACGGGTCAAACCGTGAGATCAGAGGGTGAAGCCTCTTTAACTGGACGGCTCACACCGTGAGATCATAGCGTGCGGCCCCTTAAACTGGAGGTGTCACACCGTGAGATCACAGGGTGAAGCCTCTGGAACCGGACGGGTCACATGGTGAGATCTCAGGGTGAGACTGCTTTAACTGGACGAGTCACAACGTCAGATCTCAGGGTGAGGTCCATTAAACTGGACGAGTCACAACGTTACATCTCAGGGTGAGGCCCCTTTAACTGAATGGGTCACACCGTGAGATCTCAGGGTGAGACCGCTTGAACTGGATGTGTCACACCGTGAGATCATGAGGTGAAGTCCCTTTAGCTGGATGTGTCACAACGTTAGATCTCAGGATGAGGCCCCTTTAACCGGACGGGTCACACCGTGAGATGACAGGGTGATGCCCCTTTAAATGGACAGGTCACACCGAGCGATATTAGGGAAAGGCTCTTTGATTCCAGGTGGCATTTCCTAGCTCGGCTAATTTAAATATGTGAGGTGGTGAGAGTGTTGGAGAAATGAAGGCTTGAGATGGCAGAATCACAGGGTCTCAGCAGCAGTGGGACCAGGAGTGTGCTTTTTAACTGGTGCAGGGAAACAGCAGTGGGAACGGAAATCACAAAATCACAAGAGACTTAGAGGTCCGTGTGTGTGGATCATCAACATATCATGGACAGGTACAGAAAAGAATCAATAAAGGCGAATGGAATGCTGGCCTTTATATCTAGAGGACCAGAGTACGATGGGGTCGAAGTTATGCTGCAACTATACAAAGCCCTCGTTAGACCACACCTGGAGTACTGTGTTCAGTTGTGGGTACCACACTTCAGGAAGGACATATTGCCTTTGCGAGTGCAACGCAGATTTCCTCGAATGTTACCTGGACACTGAGGGGGAAAATTGGATAGGAACTGTTTTTGGGCGGGTGCAGCACGATCCGCTATTACCCCGTGCCCAATGGTCCCTGCGCAGGCAGGACGAGATTTTCGTCAGACCTGAGGACTCACCTGCAATCTGCGTTGGCAATCAGCGGTGAACGAGGATTCCATGCAATTCGCACTTTCCACCAGCAGGGGGAAGCTCCTATCTTTTAAAGGCAGGCTGTCTGTTGGAAATCTCTTAAAGGTAGCTGGTACCTGTTACTTGCTGAATATAACAGCCTGCTGTCTGCAAGGAGTATGAACGGAGATCAGACATCGCACACATAAAGCACAGATGCGGATCCCATCCCTATTTTTAAGTACTGATGAGTTAATTAAAAATATTAAATAAAGGTTGCCCAGCAGTAAATCCCACATCCTCCAATCTGCAGGCCAGACCTCACCAATCTGCCGGCCTGAGACTCCATGCACCAAGATTCTCTGCTGAATCACCAGAGGCCTTGGTGTAAGAGGTGGACTGAAGGAGAGACATCCTATATCCGCAGTGGGCAAGAGGTCCTCCAGACATACACCCAAAAGGTAGTGGGAGGCAGAAGGGGATGAGGTCAATGCCAGGTGCACAGCATCATGAACATGGATGCAGTACAGGAAGAAGTTCAATACTTTGACATGAGTGGTCAAGATGAGTGAGGTCAACTGTCAAGTGGCGTCTCCGACCAACTACACCACGAGCTGCATCCATTGCTCCACGCACTACACACCCCATCACCCACATACCAACTAACTCTTTCCTTCAGTACTCAACCATCTCACCCTTACACATTACCACCGTTGCAAGCAGCACACCCACAACTCACAGGCCACACACACTGGTAGCTATTCAACCATGATATGAACATCACCCAGGCACACGTCCCGCTTTCTTGCAGGAGAAGCTGGCACTTATCAGGAGGCAGCAAGTGGCGGTGTCATTTTGCCCCTCGAGCCTTTTCCACCATTCAATCAGATCAGTGTGGACCTGTGACCTAACTCCATTTACCCGCCTTAGCCCCATATCCCTTCATACCATTGGTTCACAGAAATCTATCAATCTCAGATTTAGAATTCTCGATTGAGCTAGGATCAAAAAGAGCGCTCCAAACTTCATTCCTGCACGTCCTGGCTCTAAATGTTAGGCCAAGTCCCCGCGTCCCAGCTGAGGTATTAAATGAGTACTTTGCACCTGTCGTGACCAAGGAAGAAGAAAACTCACAGAAAAAAAAGAGTCGTTGTGATACTGGATAGACTAAAAATTGATAGAGGAACGACTAGAAAGGCTGGCTGTACTTAAATCAATAAGTCACCCGGTCCGGCTGGGATGCATCCAAGATTGCTGAGGGAAGTAAAGGTGGAAATTGCAGAGGTTCTGGCCATAATCTTCCAGTCATCCTTAGATATGGGGGTGGTGCCCGAGGGCCGGAGAAATGCAAATGTTACACCCTTATTCAAAAAAGGGTGGAAGTATGCACCCGTCAACTGCAGGCCAGTCAGTTTAACTTCGGTTGTGGGGGAGCTTTTAGAAACGATAATCCGGGACAAAATTAATAGTCCCTTACACAATGGTTGATTAATAAAGGAAAGCCAGCACGAATTTGTTAAAGGCAAATCGTGTTTAACTAACTTGACTGAGTTTTTTGATGAGGTAACAGAGGGTTGATGAGCGCAATGCAGTTGAAGTGTATATGGACTTTCAAAATTTGTTTGATAATATTCCACATAATAGGCTTGTCAGCAGAATTGAAGCCCAAGGAATTAAAGGGGCAGTGGGAGCAGGCATACGAAATTGGCTAAGTGACAGTAAACAGAGAGTAGTGGTGAACGGTTGTTTTTCTGACTGGAGGAAGTGTTCCCCAGGGGTCGGTATTAAGACCACTGCATTTCTTGATATATATTAATGACTTGGACTTGAGTGTACAGTGAACAATTTCAAAATTTGCAGATGGTTCAAAAATTGAAAGTGTAGTGAACAGTGAGGAGGATAGTGATGGACTTCAAGAGGACATAGACAGGCTGGTGGAATGGGCGGACACATGGCAGATTTAGATTACAGCTTAATTGTACGCGAACATCTATCCAATAGCGATCATAGCATGGTCGAGTTCAATGTAGTGTTTGAAAGGACAAAAAGTGAATCAGCTGCTAAGATTCTTGACTTGGGTAAGGCCGACTTCAATGGGATGAGACAGTGACTGTCCACAGTAAACTGGGCAAATCTGCTAATGGGTAAAACGCCTGATGATCAGTGGGAAGTTTTTATAGAAACATTTAACGTGATTCAGAATCGGTTTATACCCCTGAACTCTACTTGCGGAAAAAAAACAGCCATGGGCAACTAAAGAGGTAAGGGATAGTATTATACATAATGAAAGGGCATACAAAAAGGCAAAACATGGCACAGATCCTGGCGAATGGGAAAGATACAAAGATCAACAAAGGGTCACAAAACAGATAGTAAGAGCTACAAAAAGATAGCATGAAAATAAACTTGCGATGGATATCCAAACCAATACGAAGAACTTTTATCGTTATATTCGGAAAAAGAGGGTGGTCAGGAGCAGTGTTGACCACTTAAAAACTGAAAGTGGGGATATCGTCATTGACAATGGGGAAATGGCGGCATGTTGAACGATTACTTTGCGTCAGTATTTACAGTAGAAGAAGAGGATAGCATGCTTGAAATCCCAAGAAAACTAATATTGAATCGGGGACAGGGACTCGATAAAATTACCATAAGTTATGCAACAGTAATGAAGAATATAATAGCACTAAAGAGTGACAAATCCCCAGGAACAGATGGTTTGCATCCCAGGGTTTTAAAGGAAGTAGGTGAGCACATTGCAGATGGCCTAACTATAATCTTTCAAAATTCTCTAGATTCAGAAACGGTCCCTCTCGATTGGAAAATTGCACATGTCACTCCGCTTTATAAGAAAGGAAAGAGAGGGAAACCGAGGAATTATAGACCAGTTAGCCTAACATCTGTTGTGGGGAAAATGCTGGAGTTTATAATTAAGGGTTAGGGTGACTGAACACCTCGATAATTTTCAGTTAATCAGAGAGAGCCAGCATGGATTTGTGAAAGGTAGTTCGTGCCTGATAAACCTGTTTGAATTTTTTGAAGAGGTGACTAAAGTAGTGGACAGGGGAATGTCAATGGATGTTATGTATATGGACTTCCAGAAGGCATTTGATAAGGTCCCACATAAGAGACTGTCAGATAAGATAGAAGCCCATGGAATCGAGGGAAAAGTACGGACTTGGTTAGAAAGTTGGCTGAGCTAAAGGCAACAGAGAGTAGGCATAATAGGAAGGTACTCACATTGGCAGGATGTGAATAGTGGAGTCCCGCAGGGATCTGCCTTGGGGCCTCAGTTATTCACAATATTTATTAACGACTTAGATGAAGGCATATAAAGTCTTGTATCTAAGTTTGCCGATGACACAACGATTGGTGGCATTGTAAGCAGTGTAGATGAAAACATAAAATTACAAAGGGATATAGACAGATTAAGTGAATGGGCAAAACTGTGGCAAATGGAATTCAATGCTGACAAATGTGAGATAATCCAATTTGGATCAAAAAAGTATAGAACAGGGTACGTTCTAAATGGAAAAAAGTTAAAAAGAGTGGACGTCCAAAGGGACCAAGGGATTCAGATAAATAGCTCATTGTAGGGTCATGAACAGGTGCAGAAAATAATCAAGAAGGCAAATGGAATGATGTCCTTTTTATCTGGAGGACGAGAGTACAATGGGGCAGAAGTTATGCTGCAGCTATACAAAACCCTGGTTAGACTGCACGTGGAGTACTGTGAGCAATTGTGGGCACCGCACTTTCGGAAGGACATATTGGCCTTGGAGGGAGTGCAGCGTAGGTTTACTGGAATGATACCCGGACTTGAAGGGTTAATTAACGAGGCGAACTTGCACAAATTGGGGTTGTATTCTCTAGAGTTTCGAAGGGTAAGGGGTGATCTGATCGAAGTTTATAAGCTATTAAGGGGAACAGATAGGGTGGATAGAGAGGAACTATTTCCGCTGGTTGGGGATTGTAGGAGTCGGGGGCACAGTCTAAAAATTAGAGCCAGACCTTTCAGGAGCGAGATTATCAAACATTTCGACGCACAAAGGGTGGTAGAAGTTTGGAACTCTCTTCCACAAACAGAAATTGATACGAGCTCAATTGCTAAATTTAAATCTGAGATCTATAGATTTTTGGCAACCAACGGTATTGAGGGATATGAGCCAAAGGCAGATATGTGGAGTTCGATCACAGTTCAGCCATGATCTAATCAAATACTGGAGCAGGCACGAGGGGCTGAATGGCCTCCTCCTGTTCCTACGTTCCTATGAAATTAGCGCAGGGAAGTGCGAATTGATACATTTTGGCTGGAAGAAAGAGGAGAAGCAATATAAACTAAATGGCACAATTCCAAAGGGGATGCAGGAACAGAGACACCTGGGGGTATACGTGCACAAATCTTTGAAGGTGGCAGGATAGTTTGAGAAATCGGTTGAAAAAGCGTGTGGCGTCAAGGGCTTTATAAATACAGACATGGAGTACAAAAGCAAGGAAGTTATGTGGAACCTTTATAAAACACTGGTTCGACCACAACTGGAGTATTGTGTCCAATTCTGGGCACCACACTTTAGGAAGGATGTGAAGAAGATAGAGAGGGTGCAGAAAATATTTACTAAAATGGTTCCAGGGATGAGGGACTTCAGTTACGTGGAGAGTCTGGAGATGCTGATGTTCTCCTTCGAGCAGAGAAGGTTAAGAGGTGATTTGATAGAAGCGTTCGAAATCGTTTCAGGTGATTGGCAAAATAACAAAAGGCGACATGAGGAAAATCTTTTTTTACGGAGCAAGTGGTAATGATCTGGAATGCGCTGCTTGAAAGGGTGGTGGAAGCAGATTCAATCATGGCCTTCAAAAAGGAATTGGATAAATAATTGAAGTGAAAAACTTTGCAGCGCTATGGGGTAGAGCGGGGGATTGCGACTAATTGGATTGCTCTTACAAAGAGCCGGCACGGGCTCGATAGGCCGAATGGCCTCCTCCTGCGCTGTAACCGTTCTATGTTTCTCTGATTTTGAAGTGTAGACACTGTGGTAATGTTGGAAATGCTGCAGCCAATTTGAACACAGCAAGATCCCACATACTGCAATGAGATGAATTAGCAGAAAATCCGTTTTAGTGATGTTCGTTGAGGGATAAATATTGCCCAGGACACCGGGGAGAACTCGCCTGCACTTTTTCGAATGGTGCCGTGGGATCTTTTACATCGACCTGAGAAGGCAGATTGGGCTTCGGTTTAACGTCTCGCCTGCAAGGCGGCATCCACAACAGTGCAGCACTTTCTCAATACTACCCCTTCAACAGTGCAGCGCTCCTTCACTACTGACCCTCCGACAGTGCAGAACTTCCACGATACTGCCCGTTCGACAGCACAGCGCTTCCTCAGTGCTGACCATCTGACAGTGCTGCGTTGCCTCAGTACTGCCCCTCCGACAGTGCAGCACTCCCAGAGTACTGCACCTCCGACAGTGCAGCACACCCTTCGTACTGCCCCTTCGACAGTACAGCGCTTCTTGCGTACTGATCCTCCGACAGCACAGTTCTCCCTCAGTATTGACCCTCTGACAGTGCAGGTTGTCTAAGTACTGCCCCTCCGGTAGTGCAGCACTCCCTCACTACCGATCCTATGACAGTGTAGCACTCCTGCATTACTGACCCTCTGACAGTGCAGCACTCCCTCCATACAGCCCCTACGACAATGCAGCCCTCCCTTAGTACTGATCCTGTGACAGTGCAACACTCATTCAGTACTGACCCTCCGAGAGTACTGTGTTCACTCACTCCAACACTCTATCAGTACTGCCCCTCCGACAGTGCAGCACTCCCTCAATTTTGACCCTCCGACAGTACAGTGCTCCCTCAGAATGGCTCTGTGGCGTCTGCCTGGATTATACGTTCAAGTCTGTGGAATTGGTTTTGAATTCACAACATTCTAACTCAGAGGCGAGACTACTACCAGTGAGCCACGTCTGTCACCTGAAAGGAGGTGAGTGAGATGGAGGGGCTGAGGTTGTGCTTTCTGGAACGTGGATATGGCTGAAGGTACGGCTTTCAAAAGTAGGACAAATGGACTACGGATGCACAAACGACCACAGGTGGAGGAACAGAGTGTTTGGGGCAGGGTGTCGGACTGGAGGAGGTTACAGAGATAGGGAGTGGTGAAGCCCTGATGCATTTAAATGTAAGAAAGAATAAAAATAAGCAACAGGCTTAGGAGACTGGAATCTAATGCAGGTCAGTAAGGGCTTCGATGGTTGGTGAGCTGCTCACCAATCAAAAAGCCTGCAGTGGGGATGGAATCCGTGGCTAGGATGTGGAGATTTTGGGGCCACAGATCATGACTTCCCAAATTTTAAATGGAGGAACTGGTGGCTCATCTAAAACAGAAAGTGTGGGCCTGATAACACAAAGATATTGGAAGGGTCAAGAGAGGCGGTGGTTTTGTCAGCGTCCATCTGAAATCTGGTCCGTGTCTGTGGACTGTGTCACCAAAGGGCAGCATGTGGATGAGGAAGAGGAGGGAGTCAAAGATTGAACTTTTAGAAACATCAGAGATAACGGTGATAGGGTGGGAAGAGAAGCTTCTCCTGGCTCTGATCAGATAGGTGAGTGGAACCAAGTGAGGGTAGTCCCAGCAAAAGAGGCCAGTGACCGACGAATGAGGAGGTGACGGGTGAGTTGTCTGTAGGTATGGAGATGGTGAGGGTTGGGCCATGGGGGGTTTTAAACCCAAGGATGACAACTTTAAATGTAAGTGATATGGAGCTGGGAGCCAGTGAGGGTCAGTGAGGCCGAGCAGGACCTGGTGCTGGTTGGACACGGACAACAGAGTTTTGGACGAGCTCACGTTTCTGTAAGATGGAGGTTGGGTGGCCGGCCAGGAGTGCATTGGAGGAATGGAGTCTGGAGGGACAGAGGCATTGATGAGGGTTTGAATGGCAATCGGCTGAGGAAGAAATGGAGTCGGGTGAGGGAATCACGGGGCCTTTGTGATGGAGGTCAAATCGGGTCATGAGCTCAGCTCGGTGTTGCACGGGACCAATTTTACTGGAGCCGTTAACCAATGTAGAATAAACGGGTAAACATCTGCAGTGAAATAGCGGAGAGAGGAATGTCAATGGGACACGTTCAGTGTCCGTCCCCTAATATCACCCACAGTCATTTCTGGGTTGCAATCCTCAACCTGCCCTTTAACTGTCCGCGTGTCAGAGACTCACAATTCATATTTTAACTGGGAAACTGCAGGAACAGAGTGAAACGGGTCTGCTTGTGTCCCTGGATTCAGTCCACACTGTGGGAGAATCGGTAACATTTATAAATGAATCTCCAGGAGTGAACATGGTCAATACAATTATATAAAAACTGTAAATGGAGCCGCTCATTGTTGTTGGATCAGTCCTGTATGAGAACAGATTTAAACATTATTCCTGAGAGAGGTCTGATTAAGATAATGACTTGGATTTTGAGATGTTTGTGTTATATCCACCACATTATTTACATCGGAGTCAACGCTGCAGATGTAATATGTTTGTTAAACTGACTGTAACTGATAGCAATGATCAGGGCTAACACCGTGTCAGTGGAGACTGATCCCCTGTATAAATCAGGGCTTGTTGGAATGGATCAGCTCCGAGTTCCTGCTGGAGCTGTGGTTCCCAGGACAACAGAAGTCAGTGCTTCTCACAGAAATGGGATATTCAGGAATCGATCAGATAATGCTCATTTATTATCCTGTTCTTGCAGCCATTGGAGTTCCAGGTAAGCCATTATCTCAGCTGTTAATGGTGAAAATCAGTGTTAACTCTGTTGCTTAACTTGGCAAATTATATTTTCTCCCTGCGTGTTTTACGGAGTCGCCTGTACTGTTCTGTCCGTTGAATGATGGAATGTATTAAGTCTCTTTCGGTCTTGTAGGAGCTGCATTATATCCGTAATGATTTTCGTGTACCCAACCCTGACATTTTTACTGGATTATTCTCTATACTGAATGTATTGTTGAACAATGGTATTTTCTTAACTTCTAAAAGTTCGGTCTTGAAGGAGTTACATTATATCTGTAGTGGACTTTCTACATCCAACCTCGGCATTGTTACTGGAATAATCACTGTACTGAATGTATTGGAGTCAGGTGTCTGGGCTCATCGCTGATGTCAGGCCATCGGGAGCTGTTAATAGTTTCATTTTGTGGAACGAACCGGTTCTGGAATATGTTTTCATTGATGTGTTTTCAGAGATTGATAATGAGACATCTCACGGTCTCAGCATTACAAGGAGGCAGCGCAATGTCCTTCCTCTCAGTTTGCTGCTGACTCTTTCACATCTCCTCCTCGGCTTCACTGTGGATGAATTCACTGACTGTCACTGGACTTCACTGCAAAATGAAATGTTTTGATGTTATGTTGTCTCAGTTTGCACTGTATCAGTTGGAATCAGGAGCCCTTCAATTTATCTGTCGATTATAAGTGTGATTTTAGCGTTTTGTTAATTGAACAGTCCCGCCATCGATCACTTTACTTTACAATAACAGGAGAAAGAATCTCAATTATTGTTAGATCTGTCTGGAAGAGGCATTCGATTCTGTTCATTCCACGATTTGTTGATGAAGTGAACAGTGTCGTTAAATACGTTTAGAATTGGATGATCTGTCGAAATATTAAACTAGTCCATAGAGGGTTCATTATTGAACAAACTAACTGAGAATAGGATCGGTGGAACACGGAGCTGGTGAACTGAATGCAGGAAAATGATGATAGGATTTAATCGGATATGAAAATGGACTTGAGATAGGGAGTCGAGTGAGTGATAGAGAGGGCGACTGAGAGGGAAAGCGAGAGGCTGTGGTGTGAATAATTCATCAGAATGAACTGCTGAAACTTCCAGAACAATTAAATATAGAAAATGTGATTTGAAAGTGTTATTATGAAGTGGTCAGATTGGGTGAGTTTTTATTGTGGGACTCGCTCCTCATGTTTATATCCCTGTCAGGTCCTCAGTCTGTTTTTGTGAATGTTCCATGTTTTCCAACTTGACACGAAATATAATTACAATTTACTTCAAGAATAGAATCGGAAATTTCTTGGTCATAATGAATTATTCGGATACTGTATTTTTAAAGCTCGGCTGAATTTAATGAACAAAGTGGTTGATTTCATTAATACTTTTCAATTTAAGTTTAATTGAATGTGCAAATTCAATTTATTGAACACATTTTATACCCAACGCAGGTTCCCTGACACCAAAAACCACAGAAATGAACAGTTGAATGTATTAGTTGGATTGTCTTCGTGGGACCTATAGATTAGATTTCCTCTCACACTCTGCTGCAGTCTCTCCCTGTGAATCTCAGCCTCTCCGCTCACTGCAATGAATCCTCTGTCTCCTCATCCGTTGCTTCAGTTTATCCGTTTTTCCAAACCATCTGCTCCTGACTCCCCTCCAATTCCTACACGTCCATGACCAACTAATCTTTTCCTTGTATGCCTCCCAATCTCACTCATTGTCGGTTCTCTTAACCCAAAGCAACACACCTCCCCCTCTCCCCTCACCTTCCCGACCCTTTGCTCTCTTTCCCTGTCCGTCTGTAGCCCAAATGCGGCTCCCTTCCCGCTGGGCACCGAGCCCTCACTCAGTCCTTCTAGTGGATCCGGTGCTCACTTTATTCACTTCCTGTATCCATCTCCCAATTAATTATTGAACATTGTGTTTAAAAACATCTCTCTGCCCGAAAGCGCTGCCCAGGTCAATCAATCACTTTCCACCCTTCGATGCAGAAACAAAGCTGGAAATTTTACCCCAGATCCTCTCAATCTGCTGCTTTGGCTCCAGGTCTGATCAGTAATTTCTCTGCTTCCTTTTCTCTCTCTTACAGTTAACTTGGTGGCGATTGTGATCCTGTCCCGAGGAAAGTGCGGTCTCTCCAAATGTATCAGTCGCTATCTGGTGGGAATGGCAGTGGCCGATCTCCTGGTGGTTATCACTGATCCGATATTGAACTCGATTAATGTGATGTATCTCCCAGTGTCATTCCTGGACATTACTCCCGTTTGTAGTTTTATTTACTTCTTGGGTTTTGCAACCACGGTGGTTTCCGTCTGGCTCACGGTCGCTTTCACCTTTGATCGATTTGTGGCCATTTGTTGTGAGAAGCTGAAAACTAAATATTGCACCGAGAGAACGGCGGCTGTGGTTCTGGGAACAGTGAGTGTGCTGGGCTGTTTGGAGAGTGTCCCCACGTACTTTACATATGAACCAAAATTTATAATTGATAATGTTCCCTGGTTGTGTGTGGGTAAACCGAGCTTCCGTACTTCCCCCGCATGGGCCGCATTTGACATGATTAACCTCATTTTAACCCCTTGTGTCCCGTTCGGTCTGATTTTGCTGTTCAATGTTCTCACGGTCAGGCGTATTTTAATATCCAATCGAGTCCGCAGGGGACTCAGGGGCCGCAGCAATGGAGAGGATCAGAGTGATCCAGAGATGGAGAACCGAAAGAAATCCATCATTTTACTCTTCAGCATATCGGGCAGTTTTATACTGTTGTGGCTGACACAGGTTGTATTTTATATTTATCTGCGAATTGTGGACTTTAGGCCTTTTTACTCCCCCTCTGACCCTATTTTTATCATAAATGATACAGGAAAGATGCTGCAGCTTCTCAGTTCCTGCACAAACACGTGTATTTATGTCCTGACCCAGAATAAATTCAGAGAGGAGCTGAAGAACGCGGTGAAATACCCATTCAATCTAATTGTTAAATTAGTGAAATCATAGAAAGAGCTGAAGGGTTTCAAGCACTAGAACTAAATCCCATTTCATACTCCATCCCCTACACTTCCCGGGGGAAGGAAAGTACATTTTATATTAACAGCACAGAGTCCTGAAATGATATTAAATCTGATTCTGATGTTATATTTTATTGATAATCTGACCAATTGAGACAGCATTTACTCCACAGACGACACGTGAATTTTTGCTCGAAATGTCGGCACGAAGGAGCTCAGCTGGACTTGAACTAAATCACCATCCTGATAAATGGGCAAAGCTGGTCATTAAAGTAGCTTTTATGGTCTGATTGGAATTTGCACACTCCATATAAATGGAGATGGAGAAAGGGAGAGAGAGCAGAGAGGGAGAGACATAGAGAGAGTGAGAGAGACAGTCAAAGAGAGATAGAGAGAGAGACAGAGACAGAGAGAGGCAGACAGAGAGAATGAGGCAGTCAGAGAGAGAGAGAGGCAGACAGCGAGACACAGACAGAGCAAGACAGACAGAGAGAAAGAAAGACAGAGAGAGAGAGACAGGGAGAGACAGAGAGAGCGAGAGACAGAGGGAGAGACAGACAGAGAGAGGTACAAGGACAGAAGAAATGTAACGATTTAAAAAGCGCAGAAAATTAAGAAAAATTCACGTAAAAGGCAGAGGGAGTGTGTGAGAGAGAGATAGAAACAAATAAGGGCAGAGACAGAGTTACTCAGAGAAGCAGATAAATAAAGAGAGAGTTATGAAAACAGGAGAGAAAAATAAAGAGAGATACAAAGCGTATATATATATATATATATATGTGTATATATATATATATGTATATATATCATATATATATATTAAGAGAGAGAGAGAAAGCAGGCACGGATGGAACGAGAGAGCGACACTGACGAAGAATTACAAAGTGATAGAAACAGAGAGGTAAATAGACGGAGCAATCCATTTAAAATAACTCGAGACTGAGTGCGCGGCAGAACAGGACAGCATAAGAAATAAAAAGACAGTAATAGAAAGAGAGAAAGTGGAATAGAAAGCATGGAGAATAATAGAAAACAGGAGAGAGGGAGAAATACAAAGATTAAAATAGAGATTGAAAAAAATGGAATGAAATACAGAAACAGAAGCAACGAAGAGATCGAGAAATCAAATAGAAACAGAGAGAAAGAAGTCGACAGAAGCAGAGCTGGAGAGAGTGAGGAGCAAACAGAATGAAATAAAGACAGATAAAAAGGGAAGGAACAAGAAATGGGTAGAAAGAAAAGTGAAAAGTTGATCCACAGAGAGCAACAAAGACAGATATGGACAGAGGAAAACAGAAAGAGAGAGAAGGATACGGAGACAGCGGTGGAAAGACAAAAGACGGATAATGTCAGAGAGAGAGAGAGACAACGTGCGAGAGGGACAGGGAGACAGATGGGAAAAAGACAGAGAAGAGAGAGAGAGAAGATAGGCAGCGACAAACAGACCGAGACAGAGAGAGAGAGAAGATAGGCAGTGACAAACAGACCGAGAGAGAGAGAGAAGATAGGCAGCGACAAACAGACCGAGACAGAGAGAGAGAGAATATAGGCAGCGACAAACAGACCGAGACAGAGAGAGAGAGATGATAGGCAGCGACAAACAGACCGAGACAGAGAGAGAGAGAAGATAGGCAGCGACAAACAGACCGAGACAGAGAGAGAGAGAAGATAGGCAGCGACAAACAGACCGAGAGAGAGAGAGAGAGAAAATAGGCAGTGACAAACAGACCGAGACGGAGAGAGAGAGAAGATAGGCAGCGACAAACAGACCGAGACAGAGAGAGAGAGAGAGAAGATAGGCAGCGACAAACAGACCGAGAGAGAGAGAGAGAGAGAAGATAGGCAGCGACAAACAGACCGAGACAGAGAGAGAGAGAAGATAGGGAGCGACAAACAGACCGAGAGAGAGAGAGAGAGAAGATAGGCAGTGACAAACAGACCGAGACGGAGAGAGAGAGAAGATAGGCAGAGACAAACAGACCGAGAGAGAGAGAAGCTAGGCAGCGACAAACAGACCGAGACAGAGAAGGAGGCGTACAGAAAAAAAAACAGATAGAAAAAGATGGAGACATAAACAGCGATAGAGATTGAAATTACAGTAGAAGTGGAAATAACAAGTAGAAAACACGCAGAAAATACACAGAGATAAATGATATAAACAGAGAACAGACAGGATGAGAGACGGACAAACATATAAATAAAGTGACGGGGTTGGGTGGGGGGGTAGTTAGACAGAGGAGTGAGAATAGAACGCATTAAATAACCAAACAAACTGTGTAATCAGCCTGGAGTGTGTGAGAGTGCTGACCAGCAGAACAGCAGCAGATGAAGCAGGCCAGACAGTTCATGTTTGTTCTGGGGTAACTCTTGTGGATTTAATTTTGACATTTCCAAAGATGATGCATGGAGTCTGCACAATAAAGTCACTCAGCCTTGTGTACCTGACCCTGACCATTAATACTGCAGAAGTTTCCCAGCTGCTCTTTGTGGTAAACATTCATCTGATGAAGAAAAGCCTGAGACTAATTCGGTTTCAGCATGTCTGAAGGAGAAGGACGATTAAATGGAGGAAAGACTGTTAAAATTATTGTTACTCACACATTGTAAAAGACCACGCAGCAGAGGACGGATCACCATAACAACAAGAACGATTCCAGGAGGGCGAGTGATCGTTTGAACACCTGCCGACTTAACTTGGTTACGTTGTGGACACTGAGAGAAAACAAGTGTAGTGTCAATCAATCGTGGGTTGTATTTGTCGGAACCTATTGTTGAGAAGCCACCGTCCCAGAGTTGTGATTCTGTGTTAAAAATGTCTTTAAAAGCTGGGCAGAAGTTGAGTGGAGAGAGACACAGATCCACCACGAATGCTCCAACCTCACCTTTCGCTTCCTGGCAGCGCCACCTCACCTGGAATCTTCCTGACTGCTCGCTACCTCCCAGCTTGATGCCTCGATGCTGGTTTACAGATTGGCTGTGATGCAGATGACCTGGCTACAAGAGAAAGTCATGCTACACTACAACATTACCCATTAAAATACCTGGAATCTTCCCGGCAACGTTGAGCCAACCATAAGGATACAATTTTCGGTATGGGCTTAGTCTAAGATAGACATTGGAATTCCAAACGGTTATACATTTTGGGCATTCAGATTGTGTTGTTTTATTTTTGTAAAATCAATTCTAAACCGGGCATAATCCCGAGATATTGTTTACAATCTAATGTCAATCTTTCGAGTGTATTAATAAAAAATGATTATTTTCTTTATAACGCTCGGTTTGTGCCTGAAGTTTCTTTCGGAAAAAGAGCCCATTAAAGTTAAATGTAAAATTAAACCTCGTGGAGACAAAAAGGCATTGCCCCAAATTAAAGTGTAAAATCACTTTGCACCTTTCTGCTCCTCCATCTGTACCATGTGTAACTTTCCCAGTGAGCTGCTGGATTCTGTAATAAATCATATTGTACTCTTACCCCTTCTGCTGTGTTTCTAAACTGGACAGGATCCCGCAGCACTCTCCTGTTCTGTCACTTTTACAAATACTGTATTGTTTCAGATTAAATAAAATTATGAATAATGGAGAAATGAACCAAATCCCAGATCAGAAATACATTCAGATTGAGCCCAATTTTACTCTGAATTATTTAATAGAAGCTGGAATTACATTCTCGACACAAAATGGCTCATTGGACCTTTCCTCCAAATGTCTGGTCTCTCCTTCTCCTTGAACATTATGTAGAAATAACCAAATGTTAATCCATTTTTTTGCAGAAGTTCACATTTTGGTGTTTAATTCCCTCACTGCACTGCTGTCTTTGTGTTAAACACCAGCTGGTGCCTTTCTCACAAAGTTTATATCTGTAACTTTATTGCAACTGTGATTTAACAGGAGCAGAAAACGAACCCTCCCTGATTCTGTCACCTTAACAAGCTTCACCT
This sequence comes from Heptranchias perlo, assembly GCF_035084215.1. Lineage (NCBI taxonomy): Eukaryota > Metazoa > Chordata > Chondrichthyes > Hexanchiformes > Hexanchidae > Heptranchias > Heptranchias perlo. The sequence goes on along the minus strand of NW_027139644.1, from coordinate 2,939,733 downwards.
CGCCCCTCAGTAAGATGGCAGCATTACTGTTGGCCATTTTGCTTCAGGTTCAGTGCAGCCATTTTGATTAAAATTCACATCCGCCATTTTGTATAAGGTGCACGCCTTGCCTCTCAATAAGATGGCCGCCCCAACCCTCAGCAAGATGGCTGCCTTACTAGTGGCCATTGTGTTTCAGGAGCAGGGCGCCCAATTTTGTTTAAGCTACATGGTGGCCATTTTGTTTAACATGCTCACCTTGCCTCCCAGGAAGATGGCCACCATGCCATCCAGTAAGATGGCCGCCTTGCCATCCGGTAAGATGTCCAGCATGCCCCCCATTAAGGCTCTTTTAAATGTCATGAATTTGTTTGAACTCTTTGGCCAATTGGAAAAAGCCACAAACTGTAAGTTGATCACAAACTACAGGCTTTTCGTCACTGCCGATTAAAACAAGAGAAAGGAGCAAAGGTACATTTTGTTCACCTTTGCAAACTGCAATAAATAGGGATGAAGTAGCAACAAATCGTCCAAGCTTTTTGTCCCCTGCTCCAAGAAGAGAAGGGGAAACAAACACTGTAACAGTTTGGACCCTGCAGCAAATACAAGCAGACAGACTGGCATCACTGGCTCACTGTGGGATCACTGGGGAATTGTGGGACATTGGCGGCTCTTTTGTTTATGATAGCCGCCATTTTCTTTCAGGTACATGATGTTACAGGAGAAACTTCTTTACCTATTCTATAAAACATAGTATAATACATACTTATTTTATATAAACAATTTTTTTTTGGATATAAAGATTGTCTCTCAATCTTTTACACAATTTCAGTCTGGACACTGGGATCACTGGATGCACTGTGGGATCACTGGGTGCACTATGGAATCGCTGTGGGATCATTGGTCACTGTGGGATCACTGGGTCAATGTGGGATCAATGTGGGACACAGTGCGACCAATTTGTATTAATGTGGGATCACTGGGATCAGTGGGTCACTGTATGATCAATGGGTCACTGTGGGATCACTGGGTCATTGCGTCATCACTGGGTCACTGTGGGATCAATGAGACACTGTGGGGTCACTGTGAGATCACTGGGTCACTGTGATGTCACTGGGGACTATTGGGTTATTGGAATACTGTGGGAAACGGTGGGATCACTGGGACACTGTGCGATACTGTGGCATCATTCAGACAGCGTGTGATCACTGCAACACAGTGGCATCACTGAGACACAGTGGGACAGTGTCTGATCACTGGGTCACTGTGGGATCACTGGAATGCGATGGGCTCACTGGGACGCTGTGGGGTCACTGGACGCTGTCCGACACTGTGGGATCACTAGAATCTATCTGACACTGTGGGATCACTGGGACACTGTGGGCACTGTGGGATCACTGCGACACTGTGGGATCACTGGAAAACTGTGGGATCACTGGGACCCTCTGGGATCATTCTTGGATCGTTGGTTGCACTGTGTATCGTTGGGACATCTTGGGATCATTGTCGGTTCATTGGGTGCACTTCGGATGACTGGGTCACTATCACTGGGTGCACTGTGGTACTTCTTTACTCAGTTGGGCCGAATGGCCCCTGTTTGCAAGCTGTATATTCGATGTCATTCTATGCAGTATACATATTATATATATATATATATATATATATGTATATATATAATTGATAAATATATGTATGTATATATATGTATATATTATATATAAAATTGTTGTAAAATACAAATAGAATTTGGGCCGAATGGCCTCTGTGCTGTATTGTGCTGCACTGTATATTCGATGTAAAATATATATAAATATATAATTATATTATATTATATATTCAAGAAGTATTTGTTGTGAAATAGAAATAACAGGCTTTCTTTCAATCAATTATTTTGTTAACCCAGAACATATCTCACCTCTCTCAGGTTCATCCATTACCGAGCCTTAACATGCAAATCATCACTAAATGGCGTCTGGTGTCGTCTCGTGTTGTGTCGGGCTGGCTGCACCCTCCCTCCCTCACCAAATGTGTCGCTCGCTCGCTCTTTAAGTTTTGCCTCTTTGTATTTAGTCTGTTTTCATTCTACTCTTGTATGTGTGTTTGAACATCAGGATTAGATTCTTAATAAAACTTTTTATACTTTGGAACAAAACTCCCAGTCTCTTGAAATCATTCGCCTTCCTTTAACACAGGCAACAAATGACTGACAGACAGACAGACAGACAAGGACTTTGTTCTTCCTGGGGCCGAATGAAGCGTGGCCTGGCTCGACTCGGCTCCACTCGGCTTGGCAACGTATCGGCGACCATTTGACGCTTGGCCGTTTGGGAATGTAGTAATTGAGGCAGGGAGGGAGGGAAGGACAGACGGACGATAAAAAGACCAAGGTCCATCTAATCCTCCTTCTACCGTCCCTGGGAGGGAGGGAGGGAGTCCCATCATATAATCGTCAATGATGGAGTTCATGACTGAACATAACAGCCCATCTCTTATCAATTCAAAGAAAGGACTTGCATTCAGAAAGGACCTTCCTTTCACCACCTCACCACATCCCTCACAAACCACTTTAAAGCCAACTATGCACTTTTCCAAGTCTAGTCACTGTTGTAATGTAGGGAAAGGCTGCTGGCAATTTGCGCACAGCAAGATCCCACAAACAGCAGCAATGTGTGAATGAATGAGCAGATCATCTGTGTAGTGAATAAGAACTGAAGCTAATGGTAATATTCACTCAATCAAATATAGAGATTTTTGGACTCTCGGGGAATCAATGGATATGGGGATCAGGCAGGAAAGTCAAGTTGAGGTTGAAGATCAGCCATGATCTGATTGAATGGTGGAGCAGGCTCGAGGGACCGTATGGCCTACTCGTCCTCCTATTTCTTATGCCCTTATGACCCGGTACTATGCCCCGGTTCAATACACGGTAGCCACCACACAGCCGCCAGTTCTTTGGAACCATGTGCAGAGGTAAAGGCGAGTTACTGCTTGAAGGTTGTATTATACCAAGCTTTCACAACCTTGTAATGATCCGGTGCATGACGCCATGGTCGAGCTGTGACGCGTGGTCCACGAGTGTCATTGTGATGTGTCATGGAGAGCTTGATTGACGTTTCACTGTATATCGGTCGAGTAATCTCGGGATATCCTCGAAGGAGGGTGTCTAAACTTGTGGCGTTTTCAGGTTTAACAAACATTGGGCTGATGGATGGAACACGTGAAGCGATACCTTGGACAGTCGGACTGGTCGTTGAATCAATCAATGAGCTTTCGATGTTTGATATCCACTAACAGACCGAAATGCCTCAGGAAATCATTTCTGATGTTGGGTGTCTGGATGTCGAAACACAACGGGGAACTCGGCATCAACCAAAATTCAGAGTTACTGACCTCTCTCGAAACGTGATGATAGAGGACTTGTTAGCCACCTGTAGTGAATAAACGGTCGAAGTTGTGTGCCGGCGTTCTTCTGGAGTTGGAGGGAGAACATTAACCTCCTCACCCGTGTCTATCAAAAAACGATTGCCAGAGTACTTGTCTGTTAGGTAAAATAGGCGACTTTCATTGCCCTGACCAGCTGCATTCGTCGCCTTCAGCTGCTGGCCTGGTCGTTTCCCTGATTCTTTCTCGGCTGGTCTACATAAGTGCAAGCAGGGGTGCATTTGTGGGCATCTCGCCCAAAACACCAGTGGTACCAGTATGCTCGGCCGGCCTGCTGTCGAGCACTCGGGCCACGTGAAGACCATCTTTTACGTTCTTTCGAACTGTCTCGGTCGTGACCATGTCTCCGACGGTCTTCCTGCAGTTGGCAGGTCAAGTCTTGCACTTGAGCTGTGAGTCTATCGACTCCTGGGCTGAGTCGGTTCACCTCACTTCCAGCTGAAGATGCTCCCACGAGAGATGCTGGAGTAGTCACTGGAGCGATGGAGGATGGCGATACAGCGACTTCCAATATTTTATCAGCGATGTTGGCAAGTTGTTCAATTTGACACTGACGGTGGATGACGCCAGGATGAGCTGGACGTTGGTGGGCAAACTCTGTAAGATGAGCTTCCTTAAAATACTGTCCTTCGGGGTGTTCGGGCCTAACGGCTGCTTCAGGCGCTGTAGGAACAGTGAAGGCGTTCGATCCCCAAGCTCCTTCGAGGCCAGGGGTTGGAGAAGACGATTCTGCTCCGAAGCTGAAGTCCGTTTCACCAGTTGTTCCTTCTGTGCTTCATAAAGACGCTCCGTCGGCAGGTCGATTAGGAGATCTCTAACCTCCTGAGTGATCTCAGGTTGTAGCGAGACGATGACGTTGGCGTACTTGTTTGCCTGAGCTGTTAAACCTCTGGTCATGATCTGCACCTCCACCCGGGCGAACCAAATTGTTGGGTCGGTCGACCAAAAGGGCGTCAGTTTAAAGCTGACTGCTGCCGCAGGAACCTGTTGAATGGGGAAAGTTTCTGTTTCCGACGCCATGATGAAAAGGTCAAAATGACTCAAGTTAGACTAAAAGGTAATCTAAAGTAAAATTCGTAAATATCAAAAGCAAAACATAATATCCAAGCCTCGTAAAACTCTGATAGGGTCTCGATCTAAAGTCTCGTCGATCACGTCAGGGTCACAAATGTGGTGAATAAAGTACTTCAGCTAATCATAGAATCATAGAATAAGATCAAGTTGCGACACATCAGGAGTCTATTCGGACCATCGTCTACGTGCCCCCCTGTACTGTGGACTCAGGATTATCAGTGATGGTGTTCAGCACCTCCTGTACTGTGAACTCAGGGTTATCAGTGATGGTGCTCAGCACTTCCTGTACTGTGGACTCAGGGTTATCAGTGATGGTGCTCAGCACCTCCTGTACTGTGGACTCAGGGTTATCAGTGATGGTGCTCAGCACTTCCTGTACTGTGGACTCAGGGTTATCAGTGATGGTGCTCAGCACCTCCTGTACTGTGGACTCAGGGTTATCAGTGATGGTGCTCAGCACCTCCTGTACTGTAGACTCAGGGTTATCAGTGATGGTGCTCAGCACCTCCTGTACTGTGGACTCAGGGCTATCAGTGATGGTGCTCATCACCTCCTGTACTGTGGACTCAGTGTTATCAGTGATGGTGCTCAGCACCTCCTGAACTTTGGAATCAGGATTATCAGTGATGGTTCTAAGTAATGGAGATGGTATCTTACCCCCAATATGCAACAAACTCCAGGCCCAGAATTTGGTTTTCAGTTTCACCATTTAATTCCAGATTTATAAACAATACTTGAGCAGTACCCTGTATCTGAAATGATCTATTCGTACCAGTGCTCTCTCTCTCTGTCTGACCTGGGCTCTAAGGTTCCTAATAGCACTCGCTGCTGCCTCAGCTGTAAACAGCGAACTCAGCGTATGGATCGAAATGTGGGCCTTCCTGATCTGTACTCCTCAGGACCATGCACACAATTAATTTACCCACTCTGCTGGTGCATTGTTTCATGGTTGCAGTTTAATAACCTTGTGATTTTATTCAAGTGAGTAAAAGTACATTTTCATATCAATTTATTAATAAAGGCTTAGTGTACAAAATCAAGGAATTTATGCTAAACCTTTGTAAAATGCTGGTAAGGACTCAGCTGGAATATTATGTCCAATTCTGGGTACCACACCTTTGGAAAGATGTCAAGGCCTTGGAGATGGTGCAGAAGAGATTTACCAGAACGGGACCAGGGATGAGGGATTTCAGTCATGTAGACAGTCTGGAGTGTTGGGGTTGTTCTCCTTAGAGTGGAGAAGGTTAAGATGAGATTTACCAAAATGATACCAGGGATGAGGTACTTCAGATATCTGGAGTGTGGGATAATGTGAGTGAGAAGCTGGGCCTCGCTTTCATCAATGGTGGGGGAAAAGTTTGTTTTTTTTAAAGAAAGAGCAAATTTGAATTATTGCATGAGTGCAGACAGGCTTTAAAATGTTTAACACGATAATACTAGTGTCTAAAGCTGTCTGGTCTTTTTGTTGTCTGGGATAGAAGAAACTTTTGCATTTGAAGTGCTGCAATCTACAAAGCGACGGACCAAGAGATGGGAAGTGGGATTAGGCTGGAGGGCTCTTTTTCGGTTGGCACAAACACGATGGGCCGAATATCTTCCTTCTGTGCTGTAAATTTCTATGATTCAGCCCTTTCTCTGTGCGGTTTGTAAACAGTGGCAGATCTCCCATGTTGATGGGCAGAGTGAGTCTGAGAAAACGCTGATTTTAATTACAGCCAACGCCACACTGTGTAACACACCATGTGGTCCAGCAAAGTAATCCAGTGTGACAAAATGAAGCAAGGGTGTCTAATATTTCACATGGTATTGGCTTCTTTAAGGGACTTACTGGATAGCTCGTTCAAAGGACTACATAAGGAATACATGGTACATAAGGGATTACAAACTAGCTTCACACAGAAATAATGTCCCAGGTTAATTTAATACAAGCACTGTATCAATTAGCAGCTTGTTCCCGGGCAGTTGCCGGGGGAACGAGTCAAACATTTGATTCAGATTCAAACCTTCGGGGTCATTTCTTCTCCTATAGGTTTGATTGGCAGCTTCTTTTGAATTAAACAGACCATTGCTTAAAATGACTGGCTCCCAGTCACTGTTTTGAAGCCATTTATCAGCCTGTCTTTTTCAAACTGGTGAGTCTGTTTGGAATCTCTGAGAATGTTAATCAAGTCGACAGCTTCCATAGTTTGTGAGAAAAAGACAACAAAGAACAAGGATGTTCGAAAGTTCGGTCACAGTTTCGTATAGTATTTGCGAATTATTTATTATTTTCTTTTCCATTAAGGATCTGGTTGAGCTTTACAGTAAAACTGTTGTCTTACTGCTACTATTCTGTTTGTTCTCTTACTGTTTCATCAATTTGATCACAGTTAAAGTTTAAAACAAGCTCTAGTGTAGTGTGAATCTGTCGCCCTCTGAAGAACAGGAACTATTAGGTACTGGATAGAAGGAGTGGCCTGAGATGATCTTAAGGGGTTTCACTGTTCATTACCTGGAGCCCTTCAAATGTTACATTGATATCTGGAAACACTGAGACATTGGGAGTGAAGCCTCACCTACCAGAGGAGCTGCTTTTTCATGCTTAGAAATACAACTGATTTCAAATCAGCAAAAAAATAATTTCATTAAAGGAGACAAAAAGGCAACTATCTCTGAGCTGCCTCCCCTATCTGAAAAACACGGACATTTTACTGATCGGGGAATAATGATCTTGTTTAAATTGTACAAAATAAAAATCAATTGTAATCTATTTAAAATAACGATCTAATATGAAGCATTCTCCAACCAATCAAAATTACCGAACATTCCCAGGACATTGAGAGATTATGTGAGTGGGCAGAACTGTGGCAAATGGAGTTCAATGTGGGGAAATGTGAGGTCATCCACTTCGGATCTAAGAAAGATAGATCAGAGAGTTTTCTAAATGGTGAGGAGCTCGGAACTGTGGAGGAGCAGAGAGATTTAGGGGTCCAAGTATAGAAATCACTAAAAGCTAGTGGACAGTTACAAAATTAATTAAAAAGGCCAATAGAATGTCGGCCTTTATTTCAAGAGGGCTGGAATATAAAGGGGTGGAAGTTATGTTACAGCTGTACAGAGCTCTGGTTAGAGCCCATCTGGAGGAGTGCATTCAGTTCTGGGCACTGCACCACTGGAAGGATATATTGGCCTTGGAAGGGCTGCAGTGCAGATTCACCAGAATGATATCGGGGCTAAAAGGGTTAAATTATGAGGACAGGTTGCATAGACTCGGCTTGTATTCCCCTGAATAAAGAAGATTAAGGCGTGATTGAATTGAGGTGTTTCAGATGATGAAAGGAGTTGATAGGGTAGATAGAGAGAAACTACTTCCTCTGTTGGGGGAGCCTAGAACAAAGGGGCATAACCTGAAAATTAGAGCTCGGCCGTCCAGGGGTGATGTCAGGAAGCACTTCTTCACACAAAGGGTCGTAGAAATCTGGAACTCTCTCCCACAAAAGTCTGTTGAGGCTGGGGGTCAATCCGAAATTTCAAAACGGAGATTGATAGATTTTGTTAGGCAAGTGTATTAAGGATTAAGGAACCAAGGCGGGTAGATGGAATTAAGCTACAGATCATCCATGATCTAATTGAATGGCGGAATAGGTTGAGAAGCTGAATTGTCCACTCCTGTTCCTATGTCACATGCTCGAGGGGCTGAATGGACTCATCTTGTTCCTATATTAACATGCTCGAGGGGCTGAATGGACTCATCTTGTTCCTATGGAACATGCTTGAGGGGCTGAATGGACTCATCCTGTTCCTATATTAACATGCTCGAGGGGCTGAATGGACTCCTCTTGTTCCTATGTAACATGCGCGAGGGGCTGAATGACGTCCAGATCCTGTATAACAGTCTCGAAGGGCTGAATGGCCTCTTCCTGTTCCAGTGCAACAAGCTCGAGGGGCTTAATGGCCGAGTCCTATTCCAGTGTAATAAGCTCGCGGTGCTGAATGGCCTTCAGTTCCCGTATAACATGCTCGAAGGGCTGAATGGTCTCCTCCTGTTCCTATGTAACAGGCTTGAGGGGCTGATTGGCCACCAGATCTGGTGTAAGGGGCTCGAAGGCTGAATGGCCTTCAGTTCCCAGATAACAGGCTCGAGGGGCTGAATGGCCTCCTCCTTTTGCTATTTGACAGGCTTGAGGGGTTGATTCGCCTCAAGTTCCTGTATAACAGGCTCGAAGGGCTGTATGGCCTCCTCCTGATTCTATGTAACAGGCTTGAGGAGATGATCGGCTTCCAGTAACGATGTAACCGGTTTGAGGAGCTCAATGGCCTCCTTCTGTTCCTGTCGAACAGCCGTGAAGGACATGCCGCCATTTTGTCCAAGATGGCCGCCGTGCTTACAGACATTTTGTCCAAGATGTCCGGCGAACTTGCCACCATTTTGTCTGAACATTGGAGCCGGACCTTTCAGGAGCGAGATTAGAAAACATTTCGACACACAAATGGTGGTAGAAGTTTGGAACACTCTTCCGCAAACGGCAATTGATGCTCGCTCAATTGCTAAATTCAAATCTGAGATAGATAGCTTTTTGGCAATCAAAGGTATTAAGGGATATGGGCCAAAGGCGGGTATATGGAGTTAGATCACAGATCAGCCATGATCTTATCAAATGGCGGAGCAGGAACGAGGGGCTGAATGGCCTTCTCCTGTTCCTATGTTCCTATGATATTATTTATATGGAATTCCGAAAGGCATTTGATAAGGTTCCACACAAGAGACTGTTGGCAAAAATGAAAGTGCATGGAACTTGAGGCAATGTATTGACATGGGTAGAGAATTGGTTAGGAGATAGGAGACAGAGAGTAGGGACAATGGGTACATACTCCAATTGGCAGGATGTGACTAGTGGTGTCCCCCAGGGATCTGTAACTGGGGTCTCAGCTTGTAACCATATTTATCAACGACTGAGATGAAGGAACAGAGAGTCGTATATCCAAGTTTGTTGATGACAGTAAGTTAGGTGATGCAGTAAGTAGTGTGGATGCGATTGGAAATTTGCAAAGGGACATTAATAGATTAAGTGAGTGGGCAAAATTATGGCAGATGGAGATCAATGTGGGGTAATCCACTTTGGACCTATGGTCAGGGTATTTTCCAAATGGTAAGAAGCTAGGAACTGTGGAGAAGCAGAGAAAATTAACGGTTCATTTCCATAAATCAGTAAAAGCTAACGAACGGTTCCAAAAATAATTTAAAAGAATAACGGAATGTTAGCCTTTATCTCAGGGGGCTGGAATATAAAGAAGTGGAAGTTATGTTCCAGTTATATAAAGTTCTGGTTAGACTGTGTCTGGAGTCACTCCGTTCAGTTTTGGACACTGCATCTCAGGAAGGATAGATTGGCCTTGGAGGGGGTGCAGAGCAGATTCACCAGAATGTTACCGGGGCTTAAAAGGTTAAATTATGAGGCCAGGCTGCATCGACTCGGCTCGTATTCCCTCGAGTGTCGAAGATTGAGGGGCGGTCTGAGCGAGGTGTTTAACATGTTTAAATGATTCGCTCGAATAGAGAGAGAGAATCAATTTCCTCGTGGGAATCAAGAACGAGGGGGAGATAACCTTAAAATTTGAACCATGCCATTCAGGTTCGAAATCAGGAAACACATTTTTGCACAAAGGGCAGTAGAAGTCTGGAACTCTGTCCCCTAAAAGGCTGTGGATGCTGGGGGTCAATTGAAGCTTTGAAGACTGAGATCAATAGATTTTTGTTGGGTAAGGGTATCGAGGGATCGGGAGCAAAGGCGGGTAAATGGATTTGAGGTGCAGATCATCAATGATCTGATTGAAGGGCGGAACAGGTTCAAGGGGCTGAATGGCCTCCTCCTGTTCCCAATGGAAATGTTGAGAATATGCTTTGTTGAGGCTATGACGTCTGGATCAACCCCTGTCCAAACAAGGCAGGCCACATTTGGGAGTTTAATAACCTTGAAATGAACATTTTTATTTTGTGACTTGTGCAACTTCGATCAATTGAATAGTTATGAAAGAGAATCAATGCAGTCATTTGAACTTCTGACAAATAACCAAAGCAAAGGTTCGTGCAGCGTTTATCACGTTCACTTTAGATGCAAAACGTCCCCGGTTCGATCCCAGGCAAAAATACTGTGTTGGTGCAAATTTATTTTTTCTCTGTGAAATAGCCGGTCCTGTTAAATTTAACACAAATCCGTGGTCTCACGAGCACTGAACATTTTAAACCGAGCCCTTAAAAATACAGTGTGTAAAATGAGATGGGATAAAAAGTTCATTGCACAAAAGAAATTATTAAAGTTTTCCAACTTCCCTCAGTCGCCTTTCATTCTGCAAAATAACGTCATCGGTTAATTAATGGTGATGAAAACAATAGTTGTTTTTTTCTTCCCACAGACTTTGAGTGAGTTGATTCGATTAACATAACAAGTGTTCAAAAGTTGCTTCCCTGACCAGGAATCGAACCCAGGCCGCGGCGGTGAGAGCGCCGAATCCTAACCACTAGACCACCATGGAGCGCTGTTAATTGGTTTATCAGATGTAATATGGATTACCCTTTCTCTGTGATTCAGCTTTTAATCCTTTTTAGCTCCTGATTGCGGATATTCCCGTGATTAAATAGGAATAAAGTACAATAGGCTCAGGAAAACCCGGGGAGGTGGAATCCCGCTCACCGAGCCTTTCCAGCAGCATTTATCTTACCAAGAACTGGAGTGAGTGAAACTTTCTCCGGGGGGGCTCAATGTGGAAAGAATGGCTCGTCAGGATGGCCGAGCAGTCTAAGGGGCTGCGTTTAGATCGCATTTTGTTTTGGAGGCGTGGGTTCGAATCCCACTTCTGACATCAGTTATTTTGACTCCTATTTTATTTGTTGCTTGAGCTGCAGTTGATTTTTCGGCCCAGTTGATTTGCTCTTCCCGCAATAAGCAACCCGGTCTCGATCCACGGCACGTTTTGACGCCCACCGGCTCATCCCTAAACCGAGCTTTAAACGAAAATACGCTTTAAACACAAGGCAATAACTATGGAGAGAACAGACACTTGGGGAAATGTACCATGGGAACAGGTGCAGGCCATTCAGCCCCTCGAGTCCGCTCCGCCATTTGATCAGATCATGGCTGATCTGTGATCTACCTCCATATACCTGCCTTTGGCCCGTATCCCTTCAGACCTTCGGTTGGCAAAAAGCGATCGATCTCAGATTTAAAATTGGTAATTAAGCAAATGTCAATTGCCGTTTGCGGAAGCGAGTTCCAAACTTCAACCACCCTTTGTGTGTGGAAGTGTTTTCTAATCCCACTCCTGAAAGGTCTGACTCTAATTTTTAGACTGTGCCCCCTCGTCCTAGAATCCCCAACAAGCGGAAATAGTTTCTCTCTATCCAGAAAATGTCAATGACACAGTCAATGAAAGGTGCAGCTCACGAAGGCGGCTCACCAGCACCTTCTCAAGAGCAATTAGGGACGGGCAATAAATGCTGACCTTGCCATTGACACCCACATCCCATGAATGAAGACAAAAAAAGTCGCCTGCATGGCCGAGTAATTTCCTGCTGCTAAACGACGGGAGGAATGAAACCATCGGCTTCAGTCCTTTGAACGAACTGTATACACTTGCCGTCGAGCTCAATCCCCACTTGGTCCTCTGCCCCGAATATCCACTGCATCAGAAAATCCTCCAGAACATAGAATCACAGCATGGAAACATCACAGAAGGAGGCCATTCGGCCCATCGTGCCTGTGCCAACACTTTGAAAGAGCTATCCAATTAGACCCGCGCCCCTTCCCTTTCCCCATAGCCCTGCAAAATTTTCCCCTTCAAGTATTTATCCAGTTCCCCTTTGAATGTTATTATTAAATCTGTTTCCACCGCCCTTTCAGGCAGTGCATTCCAGATCATGACAACTCGCTGCGTAAAAACATTCTCCTCATCTCACCTCTGTTGCCAATTACCTTAAATCTGTGTCCTCTGGTTAACATCCTTTCTGGCAACACGAGCGAATGGCCTCCTTCTGTGCTGTAATATTCTATGATTCTATTCCATGATTTTAGTGTGGGACAGGAGAGATGCTGTTTCAAGAGAGGTAAAAGTGTCCCAAGCAGAGCAGAGAGAGGTGACTGGTCAGTTCCCCTCTGTCCAGTATAAGTCACCAGCGGTTTTTTGTGGTGTAGTGGTTATCAGTTCGCTTTACACGCGAACGGCCCTGCTTTCGATCCTGGGCGAACAATTGATGTTACAATTGCTGCTTACATTCTATATTAATGACTTAGATGAGGGGACCGAGTGTAAAGGTAGATGGGAAAGTAAGCCGTGAGGAGGACGCAAAGGGCGGTGGACAGGTTAAGTGATTGGGTGAGAAAGTGGCAGTTGGAATATAAGTTGGGAAAATGTGAAATTGTCCACTTTGGTAGGAAGAACAGAAAAGCAGAATATTTTTTAAAAGGTGAGGGTCCAATAAATGTTGATATTCAGAGGGAGTTGGGTGCACTTGTAAACAAATCACAGAAAGTTAACATGCATGTACAGCAAGCAATTAGGAAGAAAAATGGTATGTTGGCCGTTTTGGAAGGATTTGGAGTGCAAGAGTAAGGAAGTCAGGCTGCAAATAAATAGGGCTTTGGTCAGAACACACCTGGAGTACTTTTTATGTAGTCTACATGGATTTTAGCAAGGCTTTTGACAAGGTCCCAATTGGCAGACTGGTCAAAAAAGATGTGATTGCACTCGAGACGGTACAGGGGAGATTTACGAGGCGGCTGCCAGGGCTGGAGAATTTTGGCTGTCAGGAAAGATTGGATAGGCTGGGGTTGTTTTCTTTGGAACAGAGGAGGCTGAGGGGTGATTTAATTGAGGTGCACAAAATTATGAAGGGCCTAGATGGAAAGGACATATTTACCTTAGCAGGGAGGTCAATAACCAGGGGGTATAGATTTAAAGTGATTCGTGGAAGGATTAGAGAGGAGCTGAGGAAATTTTTTTCACCCAGAGGATGGTCGTGGTCTGGAACTCACTGCCTGAAAGGGTGGTCGAGGCAGAATCCCTCGTTACATTTAAAACACACTTGGATATACACCTGAATTGATGTAACCTCCAAGGCGACGGACCGAGTGCTGGAAGGTGGGATTTGGCTGGGGGGTTCATTTTCCGCCGGCGCGGAAGCGATGGGCCGAATGGCCTCCTTCTGTGTTGTAAATTTTCAAAAATGGCAATTGTTTTTGATAAGAGCAAATTTCCTGACTGCGAATCGAACTCAGCCACTATATTAAAAGCGCTGAATCCTAACCACTGGACCATCAAGGAATGCATATAAATTTTCTAAATATATATGGAAGTGCTTGTTTTTGGTACAAATAATATTTCTGGTTTGGTGACTCTGTTAGTTGCAAATGTATTCCATGTATCTGTAGTGTTTATTTATTTATTGGGGTGTATGTATTGTAAAGCTACTTTTGGCACTGATTAGAGTCTGTATAATTCCGCAATTAATGCTTTATTTGCGTTTTCACAACAACAAGTCTGTCTCACTGGTTCCCCGGTGTCAGGGAGGGAAGTGTCTGATGCCCTCTTTTATTTAATGTTTAAACAGAAGACAAACACTCGTATTCGTTCAAAATCAACCTGCAGGTGGACACACACACAGAGATAAACACGGCCAATGATATGGACGTTGTGTTGGGATTGCTGCACATGGACACCCAGGGGCGAGTTTACTGCAATGATGGACAAGAGTCGCTGGGTTTTTCTGGCTCGACGACTTCAGTCGGGAGAGCATAAGACTCTTAATCTCAAGGTCGTGGGTTCAATCCCCACGTTGAATGCATTCTCTTTTAAACTTTTTATGTTGCTTTTTGGAGCGAACCCCAGCTCTGACGCACCCCGACTTCCCGTGCAGTGTCACCGCGCCCATTGTGGCCGCGCCCGGGCTGATTTCTCTCTCTCTCACCCGGGACCGCTGAGTCTGCTGTACCGTGATCACCAACTCATCCAGTTTGTGAATTTAAACCGGAACAGGTGCCTCGCAAAGGGCAAGAGAAGTAGGGAAGGCTGCAACCTCTGACAAAATCTCATTCCCATTAGAGGTTTGTGTATCTGAACCCCTAACAGTTTCTGCATCTTTTAAAAGTTTTGACATTCACTGCACAGGACGCGGCACCTCGAGACTCGTCTCTTGCACTCACAGTGATGCATCGGGCCGTTTTCACTCGGAGAACAGCTATTGTGATGTTGTGATATTGTCTTAGACTCCCTCACCAGCGGAAAGGGATTGTCTGTCGACCTTTCAAAATCCTAAAAAGCCTTCAATATTCCAGGGAATATAAGCATGTAACTGCTCCTCATAATTTAACCCTTCGAGCCCTGCTAAGATTCTGGTAAATCTGGGCTGCGCTCCTTCCAAGACCAATATACAATTTTAGAGTAAAAGGGAATAAAACTTGAAATGAGCGTCACTGAGGATCAATTTTCTCTCACTCAAAGTTATCTGCTAGTGAAGTAAAAGATGCAGCTTTTCAAGCATAAGGGAGCAGCCACTGTCGCCCTTTTTGGCAGGAGAAAAAACTCCTCCCTGGTTGTTTATGGAGAGCAAATTTCAACATAATGTTTATGCTCGGGAACCTTTCGCGTGTAAAACAAACGCGATAACCGCTACACTAAGGAAACCACTAGTGTCTCATTAAAAACAATGGTGAACTGACTTACTCTCCTGTCTCTGTTCTGATTTGGAATGTGTTGCTTCTCCGTCGAGCAACGCTTAACATGTTACAACACAGATAGAGATCATTCGGCCCATCGTGCCTGTGCTAGCTCTTTGAAAGAGCTATCCAAGTAGTCTCACCACCCATAAGCTCTTTCCTCATAAGCCCTGATTTTTTTTCCTTTTCAAGTATTTATCCAATCCCCTTTTGAAAGTTACTATTGAATCTGCTTCCACCGGCCTTTCAGGCAGCGCATTCCAGATCATAACAACTCGCTGTGTAAATTATATTCCCTCATGTCGCCTCTGGCTCTTTTGCTAATTACCTGAAATCTGTGTCCTCTGGTTACCGACACTTCTGCAACTGAAAACAGTTTCTCCTTATTTGCTCTAACAAAACCTTTCATGATTTTGAACACCTCTATCAAATCTCCCCTTAACCTTCTCTGCTCTAAGGGTATAATCCCAGCTTCTCCATTCTCGCCACATAACTGAAGTCCCTCATCCCTGTTACAATTCTCGTAAATCTCCTCTGCACCCTCCCCAAGGCCTTGACATCTTTCCTAAAGTGCAGTGCTCAGAATTGAAGACAATACTCCAGCTGCAGCCTAACCAATGTTTTGTAAACGTTTAGCATAACTTTGTTGCTTTTGTACTCTATGCCTCTATTAATAAAGTGCATTTGACCAGGCTGTCTATGTCCTCCTGAAGTCTGATACTATCCACCACATTGTTTATTACATTCTCGAGTTTCGTGTTGTCTGCAAAATTTTAAATTATACCCTGTATATCCAAGTCCAGGTCATTAATGTATGTATCAAAAATGAAAACTTTTGGCAGTTTCACTTGTGTGACTTTAAGTCCAGTTAAAATAACATCTTCTCATAATTTAACTCATTGCACCCTGGTAACAATCTGGTGAATCTGTGCAGCACTCCTTCCAAGGCCAATATATCCTTTCAGATTCAAAGGGGATAAACTTGAAATAAGCATCACTGTGGATCAGTTTTCGCTCATTCAAAGTTATCTGTTGAGTGAAATAAACGAAAGGGCTTTTAAAGATAAAGGAAGCAGCTACTATCGCCCCTTTTGACAAGCTTATTTTGTGGCACTTTACCAAACGCCTTTTGAAAGGCCATATACACAACATCAACCACATTGCCCTCATCAGCCCTCTCTGTTAACTAACCACAAAACTCAATCACGATTTGCCTTTAACAAATCCACAGTGGCTTTCTATTATCAATCCACACTTGTTCAAATGGCTATTAATTTTGTCCCAGATTATCATTTCTAAAAGCTTCCCACCACCGTGGTTAAACTGGCTGGCCTGTAATTGCTGGGTTTATCCTTACACCCTTTTTTGAACAAGGGTGTAACATCTGCAATTCTCCAGTTCTCTGGCACCAAACCATGTATCGAAGGAGGATTGAAAGATTATGGCCAGGACCTCTGCAATTTACACCCTTAATTTCCTCAGCAACCTAGGATGCATCCCATTCGGACCAGGTGACTTATCTACTTTAAGTACAGCCAGCCTTTCTAATATCTCCTCTTTATCAATCTTCACCCCATCCAGCATCTCAACTACCTCCCCTTTTACTGTGATTGAGGCAGCATTTTCTTCCTCTGTAAACACAGATGCAAAATACTCATTTAGTACCTCAGCCATGCCCTGTGCCTTCATGCGTTGATCTCCTTTTTGGTCCCTAATCGGTCTTACCCCTCCGCTTACTACCCGTTTACTATTTATATGCCTATGGAAGACTTTTATTGACTTGATGAAGGGATAGAGTGCAATGTATCCAAGTTTGCTGCTGATACAAAGCGAGGTGGGAAAGTAAGCTGTGAGGAGGACACAAAGAGTCTGTAAAGGGATGTAGACAGGTTAAGTGAGTGGGCAAGAAGGTGGCAGATGGAGTATAATGTGGGGGAATGTGAGGTTATTCACTTTGGTCGGAAGAACAGAAAAACAATTTTTTTTTGAAATGGTGAGAAGCTATTAAATGTTGATGTCCAGAGAAACTTGGGTGTCCTGGACACCTGAACTCCAGGTTGTGCTGACCTAGTATAAACATCCAAAACCTGATGACGGAGAAAGGCTAAATAAACACGAAGACATGAAACAATCCTTGGTGGTTTCTGAGAGTCAGCAAAGTGGGATGGTTTACGACCATGAGTTAAGATCAGTGGTGCTTCGATACAGAACAATGCAGCCGAATCTTATAAAGATAGGGCATGCTCCCTTCTCAAATGTTAGAGCTCTCAATAGGGGACAGTCAGAAGTCGATTGCCACAGGCAGTCCGCAAAGGTCAAGTCTGATATACCTGGATTCGCAGACAGGTCAGGTTGTGTTGATTGCTTGTCATTAATTTAATCTGTAGACGATTGTCTTGTAATAATAATAGTGTTGAATGTAATGTTGAAGACAGCTGTCGTGCAACTCTGTTGTAAGTCAATCTATTAAACTTGCTATTTTGTAACCACTCGGGCTAAAATCAAGCGGAAGTTATTGTTGATGGATTAACAACCCATAGTTACGACAGTAACGGGAGAAATCCGCTTACAAACATTCACTTTATATATAAACATCACACCCATTGTTTATATTTTCACAGGTACTTTTTTGCAGTTCTAACCAAAGTCCAAACATCGAAAGTTCACGTGTTTTTCAGAAGTTTCCCGTCCTGTTATGTATTTTGAACAGTTTCCTACAAATATAAACATCACACCCATAGTTTATATTTTCACACGTTCTTTTTCGCAGTTCGAATCGAAGTCTAAACACGGAAAGTCAAAGTGTTCTTCAGAAGTTTCCCCTCCCGTTATGTATCTTGAGCAGTTTCCCACATCCTTTTCCTGTGATGTGATAATTCAGGGTGCAGGATGAATGCAATTGGATTTGCTGCAGTCCGCTGACAGCAGGCGATGGAAGCGAGCGCCATGCTGCCGCTGACAGGTGAAGGATACTTCTGATGCTGCCTGACATCCGGTGGGAGTGGGCGGGGATTTGAAAGCCAACCCATTCCACCAATTTGGAAGCTATAAAGTGCTGCTTGAGCAACATTAATAGAAACAAACGCCCATTGTAGCATCCAGGCCTCGTGGCGCAACGGTAGCGCGTCTGACTCCAGATCAGAAGGTTGCGTGTTCAAATCACGTCGGGGTCACAGTTTTTTTCACTTTGAGATGGTTTGTATAATTCCGCAATTGATGTTTTCTTTGCGTCTTCACAATTAACAGAACCCTGCTCGAAAGTCTGCCTCTGGTTCCCCAGTGTCAGGGAGGGAAGCAGCTTATGCTCTCATTTATTTAATATAACAAACAGAAGACAAACACAAGTCTTCGTTCAAAAAGTACCCTGCAGGTGGACAAATAGTGAGATTAACACAGGGCAGAGATGCAGACAGTATCCGGAAACATCGGGAAATAGACAAGAGAGATAGATTGAGCGCTTTGTTATCAGAAAATTGTCTGAACCTCCACGGTCAATGAAAGGGCTTTTTTTGGTCGGTTTCCCGTTGCACCTTAGAATTCAGGAGAAATTGGTACATGATTGGTTTGGTTCCCTCGTCCACCACCAGCGGAAAAGTTTTGTCGATCCCAACCGATGAACTCCTTTCAAAAGCCATTCTGTCCAAAGCCAATACATTCTTCCAGATTAAAAGGGGATAAAACTTGAAATGAGCGTCACTGAGAATCAGTTTTCTCTCACTCAAATTTATCTGTTTAATGAAGTAAAAGATGCAGCTTGCAAAGAAGAAGGGAGCATCCACTGTCTCCCTTTTTGATACAAGAAAAATTCGATCTGGATGTTCATGGAGACCAAGTTCCAAAATAACGGTCCCGCCCAGGATCGAACCGGGGACTTTTTGCGTATAAAGCAACCGTGATAACCACTACCCTACAAAAACCGATGGCATTTTATTCACCAAATTGAGCAACTGAATGGTGTCCTTTCTCTGCTCGTACTTGGAATGGATTGTTTCAAGTCCAGCAAGAGATACAGACAGTGGCTGCTCCCCCTTATCTTTAGAAACTCTCAGGGTAGTGGGTTTGAGCCTCACGTTGGGCGAGTACCGTTTTAAACTTTTATGCTGCTTCCACCGGTGAGCCCCAGCTCTGACACTTCCCCCCGCCCCCCCCCCCCCCCCCTCGGTCTCACCGCGCACGATGGGGTCGCGCCCGGGCTGAATCTCTCCAATTATGTTTCCGCCACTTTCGCAGCACGAAATGGTCCTTATCAACTCACAAATGACACCCGATGTGACTACCACCACGATAAACTATCCCTCCTCATCCTTCTCAAATACAATATCTCACCGTGCTGTTATGCTCTTATTTGGAATGTGTTGCTTTTCTGCCTGACAACACTTAGTATCATCGTATTATGTTTTTCCACAAGAGGAGACCGTTTGGCCCATCGTGCCTGTGCCGGGTCAAACACACGTATTCGTTCAAAATTCGTTCAGAGACAGATTGAGTACTTGTTATCAGAAAATTGCCTGAACCCCCACAGTCTACAGTTTTGCTCCTCGCTCTCAACCACACGGCCTATTTTTGTGTCACCCCTAAATTTCTGAATCATGCCCCCTCCGTTCAAGTCCAAATCGTTAATGTATACCACAAAAAGCAAAGGAACAAGTACCGAGCCCTGCGCCACCCCACTGGAAACAGCCTTCCAGCCGCAAAAACACCCGTCGACGATGACCCTTTGCTTCCTGCCACTGAGCCAATTTTGGATCCAAAGAGCCACATTCCCTTGGATCCTATGGGCTTTCACTTTTTTGACCAATCTGCCATGTGGGAATTTTTCCAAAGCCTTTCTAAAATCCATGTAGACTACATCAATTGCGCTACCCTCATCGATCATTCTTGTCACCTCCTCGAAAAATTCAATCAGGTTAGTTCGACACAAACTCCCCTTAACAAATCCATGCTGACTGTCCTTGATTCGTCCGTGCCTTTCGAAGTGACAGTTTATCCTGTCCTTCAGAACTGATTCCAATAATTTGAAATGGAGTCTTTCGCATGCTTGCTGCAATAACAGATAAGGCGGTTAAGAGTACTCAAGCCCGGCAAGATCAATCGGCAGAGCATGAGACTCTTAATCTCAGGGTCGTGGGTTCGAGCCCCACGTTGGGCGAGTATCATTTTAAACTTTTATGATGCGTTCACTGGCCAACGGTCCAGAATTGATGCAGAATGAAGCATTCAATTTATAGTCAGGGTGGCCGAGCGGTCTAAGGCGCTGCGTTCAGGGCGCAGTCTCTTCTGGAGGCGTGAGTTCGAATCCCACTTCTGACATTGGTTATTTTCACCAAGACATGAAAATATTTTATTTGTGGATTGGGCTGCAGCTGATTTTTCGACCAAGTTGATTTGCTCCTCACACAAAAGTAACTGGCTTTGTTGTGGAAATGTGACTTGAGAAGTTTCAAACGATGAAATGTTTGACATATTAATGACCTGGACAAAGAAATAGAACAGCAGTGGGGAACATTTAAAACGGTGATCAATAGAGTCCAGGAGAAATATATCCCACGAAAAAGCAAGAATAAACTAGCCAGATATGACACTCCAGGGATGAATAAAGAAACAAGGGTAAAATTGAAACTAAAGAAAAAGGCCCACACTGGACAATAAAGGAGAGAGGGGAATGTGAAAAGACTGGGAAAGAAGTCGAAAGAACTATTGGAAAGGCAAAAAGGAATATCAAAAAAAGCAAAGTCTTCCAGACACTTCAACAGACACAGAAAATTTGGGATAGGAATAGGGCCACTCAGGGATACACACGACAAACTCACAGGCAATGACAGCGAAATGGCAGAAATATTAAATAATCACTTTGCTTCAGTGTTTACCAGGGAGACTAGTATTGTGGGCATGACAGTAGAAGAAGAGATCAAAAAATATGTAAAGACATTTAAGATCGAAAGGGGGGAGATAATTGATAAACTAATCAAACTCAGAGAGGAAATTTCCTGTTTGGAGCCTAACCAGAGTTTCAAACCGCTCAGCCACGCTAATTTCCGTATTACTGTTCAGGAGCTCATTTCACAGGGACACGATTACTGTCCTCCATTTAGGGAGACTCAGTGAAAGGCGGAAATTGATCTATTAATAGAATCATAGAATAAGACAGCGTCATTCGGATGCCATTCGGCCCATCGTGCCTGTGCCAGCTCTCTGAAAGAACTGTCCAATTAGTCCCACTCGCCTGCTGTTTCCCCATAACCCTGAAAATGTTTCCATCCAAGCGTTTATCCAATTCCCTTTTGAAAACTGTGAGTTAAGAAAAACAATATTGAAAGGGGTGCTGGGGTCTCTGCAGCGTCGATGTAGAGTGTGTGATGATTGAAGTTATCAAGATGGTTGCTTTACACATGGTATGTTGTGCAATCATCCTGAAATATCTTCAATATCCAATACAAATTGAATTGCAAACCTGGCGGACAAACACAGGAAAACAAGTCACGACTGAACGCAAATCATCTGGGACCCGTTTTTAGCCTCACGGCACTTTAAATAAAGTGAAATAACTTTGCATTGAAAAGATTTGGAACTTGCATCTGTGCCTTTATCTGTTCCAGTTCTTAAAGTTGCTGGCGTCTGATGATGTACACGCCTCTGCTCCCTCTATTGAACAAGAAAGGAGATGTTTGACGTTGACGGGACCTGTTGGTTATGAGCTCATCCTTTACATTGAGTGGGTTCGCGTCTTTTAAACGGCGTCAGCTTTAGCCCAGCGGTGAACTTCGCAGCAAACAAGTTCATCACCGTCTCACCGTGGGCGCAGACTGACATGTTTATTGTTATTTCTTTCAGACCGAAATAAATAGGAACCGTGATTTTAAATTTGCACTAAGTGATTTTTAGGTAGTCTCCTTTAAGTGTTTCAAAGGCGACCCCTAATTTATGATAGTCCGGCCATTTCACCAGCCGTGTTGAAGACAAAACATGTCTCTGCCGTTTCGCGTCTTTTTTCGAAAGGCAAAAAATATATTTCCCGTGACCTCTTAAGGATGGACAAGTACAGTTCAGAAAGCAGAAGCAAGTTCACCGAGCTTAAATCGTCTGACCACGTTAATGGCGATATATACATATATATATATATATATATATACAAGTAGTTGCTGTCTGTTTCTGTGGTTGTCTTTTTTCCGTGTGTGTCCATCTGCAGGTCGATTTTGAATCAATACCAGTATTCGTGTCAGTTTGTTGCATGAAATTAATGAGGGTATCAGGCGCTCCCCTCCCTGCCGCTGGGTCGGTACTGAGTCAGGATTTCGACCAAACATCTGTTTTGTTTTGTGTGAAAAAGCAATTAAAACCTTCATTCGGGAATTATCCAGTCTCATGTGTGGGGTGAAAGAAACAGTGACCCCGATGTGATGTGAACACGCAGCCTTTTGATCTGGAGTCAGACCTTTGCGCCACGCAATCTGAAGACAGGATCCTGGATGTTTCTCAAACACCGTTTCATATATTGGTTGAATCGATCGGGCTTATCAAATCTCCGCCAGATCCCACCGGGAATGAGACAGTATTAGAATCACCCTTCACCCCCAATATCACGCTGGCATTCATCGATTGCTCTCAGCGGACTGCATTAACAGGGCTGGGAGATATGGACTTTGTTCACATTATTCAGCAATGTGAATCGTTAAATATTTACTCATTTTTAATGGGGACAAGGTTTCAAAATGTTTCCGCTCGGTTTCGAACCGGGAACCTTTCGCGTGTTAGGCGAACGTGATAACCACTACACTACGGAAACCTGACATTTGACGTTCCGTGCTAGGAGCAAACCCCCTCAGCCAAACTAATTTCCGTATTACTGTCCAGGAGCTCATTTCACAGGAATGCATTTGCAGCGCTGTATTTCGGAAGGCTGCAGAGAAGGATCGGTGGCGCTGGTCAGGCAGGGAATCCCAGAGCATCGCGCCCACACAAACATTTCACTGTTTTTTTTTAATGTGCCTAATATCCGACCTCAGTGTAAATTATGGCGAATAAGGCATGCTCAGATAACATTGTTCACGGAGTGTTTTCTTGCAGCCAAATCACACATTAGAAAACTTGAAATGAGATTAAGAGATCGGAGCCATTTAAAGTGCTCCCAGTTACTGCAGATCAGGAATTAAAACCTGGCACCGGCTTCAGTGCTATCAGAATGAGGCAATGAATCCGAAAGTTGGAAAAAAGGTGCAATTTTCGTCCCTGGGTGGGCTACCGTTGCCGCATAAGGTCTCCTGAGGGCATAGATTATATATGTACATATACGTATTATATACTTAAATATATATATTTGATGCTGTGTTCCCTCGTGGTTGGGAATAGTTCATTGCACAAAACTAATTTAAGTCTGTGAGACACTTAATGATTTTTTAATCACCATTAATACATTCTGTTGCACACTGAAGGAAATACTAGCTTGTTTGCCAAGTGACAATTAAAACGTTAATAAATCTTTGTGCTTTGCATGTCATAAACTTCTATCGCTTCCCATTTTATGTAATGTATTTTAGGAGTCTGCTTAAAAATGTTTAGTGCTTATTACACCAGGAATCTGGTGTAGCCGCTGTTAAATTTAAAAAGGTTTGCAGCCCCTTTCACGCTTGAAGAAACTCGACCCTGGAGGTTTATGGGGTGAAAGTCACAACAAAATGCTTCCCCCCGAGGTCAAATCTGGGATTTTCTGCGTGTAACATGATAACCGCTACACTACGGAAACGACAAACGTTTTGGTCTTAGGTCTTAGGTCTGAAGGAAGTGTCTCGGGAAAACATGAACTGCTGACTCTCTTTACACTGACTCTTTTCACGAACATTTCATCGATCGAAACTATACAAGTCACAGGGAAAAAATGTCAAAGTCATTAAACTCCCCAATTAGCCTCAAATGAGGATATAACTTTCGTTATGGGCTTAGTCTAAGATAGACAATTGATTTCCAAACGGTTAGACATTTTTGGAATTCAGAATGTGTTGTTTTATTGGTGTTAAAGCAATTCTAAATCGGGCATAAACCCAAGATGTTGTTTAAATTCTAATGTCAACTTTTCTTGTGAATTAATGATAACTGATTGTTTTCTTTATGAAGTCGTGGTCTGTGCCTGAAGTTTCTTAAGGAAAAAGAGACCATTAAGTTAATTATAAAATTAAACCTCGTGAAGATAAAACGTCATTGCCCCAAATTAAAGTATAAAATCACTTTGTACCTTTTTGCTCCTCGATCTGTACCATGTGTAACTTTCCCAGTGAGCTGCTGGATTCTGTGATAAATCACACTGTACTCTTACCCCTTTTGCTGTGTTACTGTGTGACAGGGTCCCGCAGTACTCTTCTGCTCTGTTACAGTTACAAATACTGTTATTGTTTCAGATTAAATAATAATGGAGAAATAATCACAATCCCAGATCAGAACTACTGTCACATTGAGTCCAATTTTACTCTGATTTATTTAATGGAAGCTAGAATTGCATTCTCGATACAAAATGACTAATTTGACCTTTCGTCCGATTGTCTGGTCTCTCCTTCGCCGTGAACATTACTTAAAAAAAAACAAATGTTAATCCTTTTTTTTCAGCAGAAGTTCACGTTTTGGTGTTTAATTCCCTCACCGCACCACTGCCTTTGTGTTAAACACCAGCAAGTGCCAGTCTCACTCAGTTTGTATCTTTAACTATTGTGCAACTGTGATTGAACAGGAACAGCAAATGAACCCTCTCCGTCTCTCCAATCATAACAAGCTCCACCTTGCCCCTCAGTAAAATGGCTGCCTTCCTGGTGGTCATTTTGTTTCAGGATCAGGGCGGCCATTTTGTTTAAGTTTCATGGCGGCCAATTTGTTTGACATTGCCCCCTTGCCCGCTGGTAAGTTGGTTGCCTTGCCCCTCAGTAAGTTGGCTGCCTTGCCCCTCAGTAAGATGGCTGCCTTGCCCCTCAGTAAGATAGCCGCTTTGCACCTCAGTAAGATGTCCAGTTTGTCCCTCAGTAAGATTGCTGCCATACTGGCTGCCATTCTTTTTCAGGTTTATGACGTTGAAGTTGTTGAAGTTGTTTTGTTCATAGTTTCATATTTTAATAGTAGGTACGGCACAAGAGAAGGCCATTCTGCCCACTGTGCCTGTTCCAGCTCTTTAAAAAGGGCTATCCAATTAGTCCCTTTATTAACCCACATTTGTCCAAGTGGCTATTAATTTTATCCCTGATTATTTTTTCTAAAAGCTTCCCCACCACCGACGTTAAACTGACTGGCCTGTAGTTGATGGGTTTATCCTGGTACCCTTTTTTGAACAAAGGTGTAACATTTGCAATTCTCCAGTCCTATGGCACCACCTCCATATCTAAGGATGATTGGAAGATTATGGCCAGTACCTCAGCAATTTCCATCCTTACTTCCTTCCGCAACCTCGAATGCATCGCAACTGGGCCGGGTGACTTATCTACTTTAAGCATAGCCAGCCTATCTCGTACCTCTTCTTTGTCAATTTTTAGCCCATCCAATAGATGAACTACCTCCCCTTTTACTGAGACTTTGGCAGCATCTTCTTCCTTAGTTATGGCAGACTCATTTAGTACCTCAGCCATGCCCTCTGCCACCATGTGTAGATCTCATTTTTGGTCCCAAACCGGCCCCACCCCACTTCTTACTACCCGTTTCATTTATATGCCTGTCGAAGACTTTGGGATTCCCTTCTTGTGTGAGCTGCCCGTCTATTCTCATATTCTCTCTTTGCCCCTCTTATTTCCTTTTTCACTTCTCCTCTGAGCTTTCTATATTCAGCCTGGTTATGACTTGTATTATTTTCCCGACATCTGTCATACTCCCCCTTTCTCTGCTTCATCTTACTCTCTATCTCTTTCGTCATCCAGGGAGATCTGGCTTTAGTTGACCTACCTTCCCCCCTCGTGAGAATGTACCTAGACTGTACCCGAACCATCTCCTCTTTAAAGGCCACCCATTGTTCAATGACAGTTTTGCCTGCCAATCTTTGATTCCAATTTACCCGGGCCAGATCCGATCTCAACCCACTGAAATTGTCACTCCTGCAATTAAGTATTGAGATTGCTCCTTGTCCTTGTCCATAACTAATAGAAACCTCATGATATTACGATTGCCGTTCCCTAACTGTTCCCCCATTGAAACTTGCTCAACTTGACCCACCTCATTCCCCAGAACAGCAGAACGGGAAGACTCAGTAATCAGGAATGATTCTGAGAAGCGGCCGAGCCTGCGGAATGATCACTGCGTGCTCAGTTTCTACACTGGCTGAGCAGATCCAGGTCGTCCCGTCGAGCTGGACCATTGCCCACCATCTGTCCCAGGTGGAGAAGTCCCTGAGGAGGAACCCCTTTGACCACAAAGCCCCAAGACAGTGGACGGCACGGAACGTTCTGGGTGTCCTGCGGGGAAAGGAGGGGGTGGCTCCGATCGGGCAGTTCCTCCACCAGACGGTCGATGCCATTTGGCAGAACGTCTCGTTGCCAGAACTGACCAACAGGCACCGGGATGTGGCCTGGATGGTGGTGAGAAAGGCCTTCCAGTGCGGACCTTCAAACATGCACAGAATCTCAGCACCACCGCGGGCTGCACTCGAAGCTACAATGCGGCAAGTCCATCATCCAACTCCTGATGGACTGCCCCTTCACGCAGAAGGTGTGGACAGAGATGCGTTGGTATCTATTACGGTTCATCCCCAACACCTCGGTAACACAGGACGCTGTGCTCCACGGGCTGTTCCCCGGGACACATACCGAGACCGATATGAACTGCTGCTGGAAGGCCATCAACGCGATGAAGGAGGCCCATTGGTCTGGCCGAAATGTCTTGACCTTCGAGCTGAGGGAACAGCCCACGACCAAGTGTTGCCAACTGGCTCACTCCAAGGTCCAGCAGTACGTGCTGCGGGACGCACTGAAGCGAGGTGCGGCCTGCACAAGGGCTCTATGCGGAACGGGAACCGAGTAAGGCCATCCCACGTGCTATTGGCCACCATGTATTATGAGATATATACTGTGGTTGAATTGTAATATTGGGATCATATTGGGTACGATTTTTTTTTAATTGTATTGCTTTGAAATTGGGGTATTTAGTTTGAACTCTGTGGATTCTTAAATTTTATGAAATAAAGTATATTTTGTAACAACAAAAGGTGTGCAGAAACCTTCGAGCGATCTAGAAATCAAACCTACAATCTTCTGATTTGTCGTTAGACACGTTACCCATTGCTCCAGCGGCCCTGGGTATGCCGAGTAATTTCGAGCTCACACTCCCACACACCTGCGGTATGAGCAGGTACCGCGTCAGTCTCGGTCATGCCCACGTGACTCCACGAGTCAGGGAGTGTCAGAAGACGTACAGTGAACAATCACCAAAGAGAGCAATCTTTGTTGCTTCCCTTCGATTACTCAGCTGGTAGTGCAGAGGACGAATGTCGAAAACAAAGCAAAGTCATCCTTAGATTGTTGGTTTAATTCTGGCTCGAAGAAGCCAGTGTGCTTTTGGAGTAAGCAGCAATTAGCTCAAGGTCTTAACTTTACAGGCAGCCGACAGCTTAACATGTTGGCGCTGAGGCACGGGAGACCTCTTTTCCTTTCTCAAACCTGAAAGCTTTCTGCATCTGCCCTCACATGGCTGTTTTGTTCCAGCATTTGCCTCTGCTCACCAGCAGGGAGCGCCTTTGAGCAACAACACGTCAAATCGCACTCACTTTCAGGCAAATCAGGGCTTCTGTCTGTCAGATGGACAGGGCTCTCGCTGTACCCTCAAGTTCGGGGGCGGCTGTTCCTTTCCGGTGACCTCGTCTGCCTTCTGCAGGCTCGGGCTCTTCTCAGCATCATTCACGATTGCTGTGGCTTCCCGTTCTGCTGATGCTCACTTGCTGATGCTCGATACCGCCGATTGGAACAAAGTATTGAATATATTCAGGTAGGGGGCCAATCTGCAATTCATGGCGCTGCTTGGAGGCGAGTGTGAAGTGGCTACTGTGAAGGACAATTTATCTAAAGCAACTGGGGAATTAGCAGAGCGCTCGCTTAACATGTGCAAAGTAGCGGGGTTGATGTCTGCATTCTCCATTTTTTTAAACCTTGGGGCAAATGTCCAGAAACAAAAATGGTGTCAGTTGTCAGCGAGCCCATAACCCACGAAAATCCTCAGCTTCGATACAGAGAGGTCAAGGGGCAGCAAATCTTTTGGTTTGCTGCAGTCAGCAAAAGTTCTTGAGATTGGTGTTCAGCAAAGATGAAAAAAAAGCTTCACAAGCCCTGCTACCTTTTGCCGAGGAGTGAACCCAGGACCTTCAACATTATGAGACTGATGTATTACCTGCTGTGATAAGACCGCACGTATGGTAGAGACCAGCAGGCAGCACTACCAAGTAGGACAGTTTGCAAGCTATCTGAAGTCATAAAGTAATGGGCAGTTTGCAAAATTCACCCAGCCAGGTAGGAGCAGATCCTACAATCTTCTGATTTGTCATTAAACAAGTTATCCATTGCTCCACTGGCCCAGGGTGCACAGAGTAAGTAGCAAATCACACTCCCACAGCGCTGCGGTATGAGCAGGTATTGAGTCAGGCTCGGTCATGCCCACACGATTCCACAAGTCAGCGAGTGTTAAAAGGGGCACGATGAACAATCACCAAAGAGAGGGACCTCTGCTGCTTCCCTTGGATAGCACAGCTGGTAGAGTGGAGGATAGCACAGCTGGTGGAATTATTCCAGCGCAGAACAAAGCAAATTCATCCTCAGATCACTGTTTTAATTCCGGTTTGAAGGAACATGTCTGCTTTTGGATTAAGCAGCAATTAGCTCAAGGCCGCTCTTTCAACTTTTCAGGCAGCCAACAGATCAACATGTTGACACCTCTTTTCCTTTCTCAAACCTTAAAGCTTTCTGTGTCTGCCCGAAGACGGTTGTTTCACTCGAGCATTTGTCTCTTCTCACCAGCAGGGGGCGCCATTGTGCAGCAACTTTTCTAAAATTTCAAAATATACTTTATTTCATGAATATTAAGCATACATACAGTTCAGTGTAAAAGACGCAATTTGAGTTCAAAACAATACAAAATAGATCGCAGACACAATGATCCCATTATTTCAACACAAAACACACTACATATCTTTTATTGCATTCTGCAAAATACAAGGTGGGGTGGACTCAGCCCATATCTTATATTACATTCTGTACAATACACAGTGGGGTGGACTCAGTCCATATCTTATTTTACATTCTGTACAATACAAGGTGGGGTGGACTCAGTACATATCTTATATTACATTCTGTACAATACAAGGTGGGGTGGACTCAGTACATATCTTATATTACATTCTGTACAATACAAGGTGGGGTGGACTCAGTCCATTTTTTATATTACATTCTGTACAATACAAGGTCGGGTGGACTCAGTACATATCTTATATTACATTCTGCACAATACAAGGTGGGGAGGACTCAGTATATCGGTCTCTGAAGACGTCACCGAGCCCTCTTCCTCCTTCAGGCTGCTGATCACAGAAGTCTCTCTGTGCAGCTTCTGGAACAAGAAGCGCGAGGACTTCTCGTTCTGCTCCACGGACTCTGGACCGGAAGATAATGGTTGAGGCCCTTTTAACTGGACGGGTGTCACCATGAGATCACAGTGTAAGACCTCTTTAACTGGAAGGTTGTCACCATGAGATATCAGGGTGAGGCCCCTTTAACTGGACGGGTGTCACCATAAGGTCACAGGGTGAGGCCCCTTTAACTGGACGGGTCATACCGTGAGATCGCAGGGTGAGGCTCCTTTAACTGGACAGGTCATACCATGAGATCGCAGGGTGAGGCCCCTTTAACTGGACAGGTCACACCGTGAGATTGCAGGGTGAGGCCCCTTTTACTGGAAGGGACCTAGCGTGAGATACGCTCTGTATTGGGTTGTATTGCTTCGAAATTGTGATATTTAATTTTAACTCTGTGTATTTTTAAATTCTAAGTGGTGATATATGTTTTGTATTGAAAAAATACAGAAACCTTCAAGTTAAACGGGAATCGAACCTATAATGGGTTGATTTCTAAATAAATATGTTATCTATTGCTCCACTAACTGCAGTTTGATGAAATACATTGCAGCTCACACTCCCACAGCGCTGCGGTATGAGCAGCTACCAATTCAGACTCGGTCATGGCCACGCGATTCCACGAGTCGGGGAGTGTCAAAAGGTGCACGCTGAGCAATCACCAAAGAGAGGGATGATTGCAGCTTCCCTTCAATCGCTCAGTTGGTAAAGCGGAGGACTATCACACAATAATAGATCAAAGTCATCCTTAGTTTGCTGGTTCAAAGTAGCGAACGTGCTATTGTTGTAAGCAGCAATTAACTCAAGGCCGCTTTCTTAACTTTCCAGGCAGCCGACAGCTTAACATGTTGGTGCTGAGGCACAGGAGACCACTTCTCCTTTCCCAAACCGTAAAGCATTCTGTGTCTGCCGAAAATGGCTGTTTTGCTCGAGCATTTGCCTCTGCTCACGAGCAGGAAGTGCCTTTGAACAACGCTTCAAACCGCTTTCAGGCAAGAAAGCCTTCAATCAGTCAGTCAGACAGAGAGACAGACTGGGCTCTCGCTTCTTCCTCAAGCTCGGGGCAACTTTTCCTTCCCGGTGACCCCGTCTGTCTTCAGCAAACTCGGGCCCTTCTCAGCATCATTCACGATTACTGGGGCTTCCCGTTCTGCTGTTGCTCACTTGCTGATACTCGATGTCGCCGATTGGAGCAAAGTATTGATTGTATTCAGGGAGGGGCCAACCCAAGGCAAGGCTGGTCGTGGAGCTGCTTGGAGGCGAGTGCGAAGCAACTACTGTGAAGGGCAATTTACAAGGAACAACCTCAAATATGGAATAAAGCGGGCAGTAGAAACATGGATACAGAATTGGCTAAGGGACAGGAAACAGAGAGTAGTGGTGAAGGGTTGTTCTTTCAGACTGGAGGGAGGTGTTCAATGTTGTTCCCCAGGGGTCAGTGCGAGGACCATTGCTTCTCTTGATATATATTAATGGCTTGGACTTGGGTGTACAGGGCACAATTTCCAAATTTGCAGATGACACAAATCTTGGAAGATTAGTAAACAAAGAGGAGGATAGTGATAGACTTCAAGAGGATATAG
Source organism: Heptranchias perlo (assembly GCF_035084215.1). Classification (NCBI taxonomy): domain Eukaryota; kingdom Metazoa; phylum Chordata; class Chondrichthyes; order Hexanchiformes; family Hexanchidae; genus Heptranchias; species Heptranchias perlo. The sequence goes on along the minus strand of NW_027139644.1, from coordinate 2,908,399 downwards.
ACAGTCTGGTTGAATGGGCGGACATGTGGCAGATGAAAATTAACGCAGAAAAATGTAAAGTGATGCATTTCGATCGGAATAATGAGGAGAGGCAATATAAACTAGAGGGCACAATTCTAAAAGGGATACAGGAACAGAGAGATCTGGGGGTGTATGTGCACAAATCGTTGAATGAGGCAGGAAAGGTTGAGAAAGCAGTTAAAAAACATACGGGTTCCTGGGCTTTATAAATAGAGGCATAGAGTTCAAAAGTATGGAATTCATGATGAACCTTTATAAAACACTGCTTCGCCCATAACTGGAGTATTGTGTCCACTTCTGGGCACCGCACTTTTGGAAAGATGTAAAGGCCTTAAAAAGGGTGCAGAAGAGATTTACTCGAATGATTCCAAGGGTGAGGGAATTTAGTTACGTGGATAGACTGGAGAAGCTGGGGTTGTTCTCCTTGGAACAGAGACGGATGCGAGATTTGATAGAGGTATTCAAAACCATGAAGAATCTAATCAGAGTAGATAGAGAGAAACCGTTCCCATTGGCGGAAAGGTGAAGGACCAGAGGAGATAGATTTAAGGTGATTGGCAAAAGAACCAAAGGTGAAATGAGGAAAAACTTTTTTACACAGCGAGTGGTTAGGATCTGGAATGCATTGCCCGAGGGGGTGATTTAATCGTGGAGAGGAAAAAAATGCAGGGCTACTGGGATGGGGCGGGGGAGTGGAACTGGCTGTATTGCTCGTGCATGGAGCCAATGCGGACTCGATGGGCCGAATGGCCTCCTTCCGTGCTCGAACCTTCATATGATTCTGGTTGACTGCTCGCTGAGCATGTGAGAGATAGCAGGATCGATTCTTGCATTCTCCACTCACATTTTGACTTGGGTCAATTGTCCAGAAACAAAAGTGGCGTCAGTTTTCAGCGAGCCCATGGTCCATGTACTTCTTAAGCTTCACTGCGTGCTACGGTACAGAGAGGTCAAGGGGCAGCAAATCTTTTGGTGTGCTGCAGGAAGCAAAAATTCTTGATTTTGGTCTTGAGCAAAGATGGGGGAAAAAAGCTTAATGATGCCTTCTCTGAGGCTTGAACTCAAGATCTTTAAGATTATGAGACTGACGCGCTGCCTGCTGCGCTAAGAAAGCACTTGACGCATAAATGTCCAGGCCGCACGACCAAGTCGGACAGCTTGCAAGCTGTAAAGTCATCAGCTCATTGGCAGTTTGCAAAAACCATCCATCCAGGTGGAAATCGAACCAACAATCTCCTGAATTCTGGTCAGGCACGTTATTCATTTCTCCACTGGCCCAGGGTGCGGCAAGTAATTAGGAGCTCACGCTCCCACAGCGCTGCGGTATGAGCAGGTACCGAGTCAGTCTCGGTCATGCCCACACGACTCCACGAGTCCGGGAGTGTCAATAGGCGCACGGTGAACAATCACTAAAGAGAGGGACCTTTGCTGCTTCCCTTCCATAGCTCAGCTTGTAGTGCAGAAAACTTGTAGAGATTAAAACTTGAAAGGAAAATCGCTGGTTTAATTCTGGCTCAAAGTATATTGCCACCAATCACATGTGTTTTAATTTTGCACACTTATATGTGGTACTTTATCAAAAGCCTTCTGAAAATCCAAATAAAACACATCGACTGGTTCTCCCTTATCTATTCTGCCAGTTACATCCTCAAAAAACTCCAGTAGATTTGTCAAACATGATTTCCCTTTCATAAATCCATGTTGACTTTGTCGAATCCCGTTGATATTTTCTGAGTGTCCTGTTATCACATACTTTATAATAGACTCTCACATTTTCCCTACTACTGATGTTAGGCTTACCGGTCCGTAGTTCCCTGTATTCTCTCTCCTTCCTTTTTTAAACAGTGGGGTTATATTTGCCACCCTCCAATCTGTAGGAACTGTTCCATAATCGATCGAATTTTGGAAGATGACGACTAATGCATCCACTATTTCCATGGCTTACTCTTTTAGTGCTCTGGGATGCAGGTTATCAGGCCCTTGGGATTTATCGGCTTTCAGTCCAATTATTTTCTCCAGCACTATTCGTTTACTAATACGAATTTCCTTTAATTCCTCCTTCTCACTAGTCCATTGATTCTGGAGCATTTCTGGGAAATTATTTGTGTCCTCTTCCGTGAAGACAGAACCAAAGTATTTGTTGAATTGCTCTTCCATTCCCTTGTTCCCCATTATAAATTCTCCCTTTTCTTACTGTAATGGACCTACTTTTGTCTTCACTGATCTTCTTCTATTTACATACTTGTAGACGTTTGTACAGTCCACTTTTATGTTCCTTGCAAGTTTACTCTCATACTCTATTTTTACTCTCTTAATCAATCGCTTGTTCCTTTTTTGCTGAATTCTAAACCGTTTCTAATCCTCAGGCTTGCTACTTTTTCTGGCAACTTTATATGACTCCTCTTTGGAGCTAATACTACCCTTAATTTCTTGTGTTGGCCATGGTTGGCCATTTTTCCATTTGTGTTTTTGTGCCAAAAAAGAATGTGTAACTGTTGCAATTCATGCATTCGTTCTTTAAATGTTAGCCATTGCCAATCCACCGTCATGCCTTTTAATGAAGCTTCCCAATCTATCATAGCCAACTCACTCCTCACACATTCGTAGTTTCCATTGTTTTGATTTAGGACCCTAGTTTAGGATTGAACGACTTCACTTTCCATCTTAAAGAAGAATTCTATTATGTTATGGTCACTCTTCCCTAAAGGACCACGCACAACAAGATTATTAATTAACCCCTACTCATTGCACAATACCCAATCTAGGACAGCCTGTTCCCTGGTTGGCTCCTCAACGTACTGGTCTAAAAGACCATCTCGTACACACCCCAGGAATTCATCCTCCACACTATGATGGTGATTTGGGTTTAGCCAGTCTATATGTAGATGAAAATCACCCATGATTATTGAAGTACCCTTGTTACATGCATCTCTAATTTCCTTTTTGATACTGTCCCCAACATTACCACTACTGCTTAGAGGCCTATTGAAAACTTCCACCAGTGTGTTATGCCCCTTGGTGCTTCTTAACTCCACCGAGAATAATTCCACAGCGGCCATCTTGACAAAAAGGCAGTAAGTAGGCGGCCATATTGGACAAAATGTCGGCAGCACGGCGGCCATCTTGGACAAAATGGCGGCAGGTATGGCGGCCATCTTTGACAAAACGGCTGCAAGTACGGCGGCCATATTGGACAAAATGGCGGCAGGTATGGTGGCCATATTGGACAAAATGGCTGCAAGTGCGGCGGCCATCTTGGTCAAACTGGCGGTGAGGACGGAGGCGCTCTTGGACAAAATGGCGGTTATTACGGCAGCCATGTTGGACATAATAGCGTCAAGTTCCTCAACGCTGTTCGACAGGAAGAGAAGGAGGCCATTCAGCCCCTCGAGCCTGTTACACAGTTAGAAGAGACCATTCAGCCCCTCAAGGCTATTGCACAGGAAAAGGAAGAGGCCATTCAGCCCTTCGAGCCTGTTAATAGGAACTGGGTGTAATTCAGCCCCTCGAGCATGATATACCGGAACTGAAGGCCAATCAGCCCCTCAAGCCTGTTACATAGCAACAGGCGGAGTCCATTCAGCCTCTCGAGCCTGTTGTACGGGATCTGAAGGCCATTCAGCACATAGAGCCTATTGCATGTGGATAGGGCTAGGTCATTCAGCCCTTCGTGCCTGTTATACAGGAACTGGACGCCGTTCAGCCCCACGAGCCTGTTAGGTATGAACAGTAGGAGGCCATTCAGTTCCTTGAGCCTGTTCGGCCATTCAATTAGATATGTACCTTAACTCCATCTATCCGCCTTAGCTCCGTAACCCTAAATATCCTTACCTAACAACAATCTATCAAACACATTTCATGAACTTTCAATTGAGCCCCAGCCTTAACAGCTTTTTGAGGGAGAGAGTTCCAGATTTCCACGACCCTTTATGTGAAGAAGTGCTTCCTGACACCACCACTAATTTTAAGGTTTTGCCCCCTTGTTCTGGATTCCCCACCAGAGGAAGTAGTTTCACTCTCTCTAACCGAGCAACTCGTTTAATCATCTTAAACACTTCAATTAGATCACCCCTTAATCTTCTATAGTCAAGGGAATACAAGCCTTGTCTATGCAACCTGTCCTCATAATTTAATTATTTTAGCCCCGATATCTTTTTTGTGAAACTGCACTACACCCCCTCCAAGGGCAATATATCCTTCCTGAGGAGCAGTGCCCAGAACTGAATGCAGTCCTCCAGATGGGCTCTAACCAGAGCTCTGCACAGCTGGAACATAACTTTCACCCTTTTATATTCCAGCCCCCTTGAAATAAAGGCCGACATTCTATTAGCCTTTTTAATTATTTTTGTAACTGTCCACTAGCTTTTAATGATCTCTGTACTTGGACCCCTAAAACTCTCTGCTCCTCCACAGTTCCGAGCTCCTCATCATTTAGAAAACTCTCTGATCTATCTTTCTTAGATCCGAAGTGGATGACCTCACATTTCCCCACATTGAACTCCATTTGCCACAGTTTCACCCACTCACTTAATCTCTCAATGTCCTGTGAATGCTTCGTGCTTTTGTTTGGTTGGAGAATGCTTTACATCGGATCGTTATATTAAAACGATTACAATTGTTTTTTTATGTTGTAAAGTTTGAACAAGATCATTATTGCCCGATCAGTAAAATGTCCGTGTTTATTTAGATAATGGTGATAGTTCAGAGATAGTTGCCTTTTACCTACTTTAACGAAGTGAAATTTTGCTGACTTAAAATCAGCTGTATTTCTAAGGTTGAAAAAGCAGCTCCTCTGTTAGGTGAGGCTTCACTCCCAATGTCTCAGTGTTTCCGCTTGTCCTGATATCAATGTAACATTTGAAGGGCTCCAGGTAATGAACAGTGAAACCCCTTCAGATGATCTCAGCCCACTCGTTCTATCCAGTGCTTAATAGTGCCTGCTCTTCAGAGAGAGACAGATTCACACTACACCAGACCTTGTTTTAGACTTTAACTGCCAAACAAATTGATGAAACAGTAAGAGAATAAACAAATAGTAGCAGTAAGACAACAGTTTTACTGTAAAGTTCAACCAGATCCTTATTGGAAAAGAAAATATATATATATATATATATATATATATATATATATATATATATATATATATACATATATATATATATATATTGCATAGACTATAGCACGGCAAGAAAGAGACCATTCGGCCCATTTGGGTAAATCAGTGTCTCCGGGATTCCCTGTTTTACTACAACATCAATAACAACATTATCTATATTTGTACACTACATACAATTACATCGAATGTACAGCAGAGAGACAGGGGCCTTTCGGCCCGCCTGGGTAAGGAAATATCCCACAGAGTTCCCACAGTGAGCAAGTGATCCCACAGTGCAACCAGTGAGAGTGCCCCATTGATCCACAGTGTCCCAGTGATCCACAGTGCACCCAGTGATCCGACAGTGATCGCAGAGTGACCCAGTGATCCTACAGTGCACCCACTGATCCAAAGTGTCCCAGTGATCCAAAGTGTACCAGTAATCCCAGAGTGTCCCAGTGCTCTCAAAGTGATCCCAATGATCCCACAGTGCAGCCAGTGTTCTCACAGTGCACCCAGTGATTGCACGGAGCACCCAGAGGTCCCAGGATCCAAACTGCAATTGTGTAAAAGTTGCAGATACTTTCTTTGTATATATATATATATATATAAATATATATATGTACAAAATATTTATGTGTTACATAGAATGGGTAAAGTAATTTCTCCGGTAACGCCACGAAGCTGAAACAAAATGGTGCCAGTAAGGCGTCCATCTTAAATAAAATGGACGCCATTGTCTCAGTTATCCCTCAGTAAGCCAATAATTCCACGATGACCCACTGATCCCACAGTGTCACAGTGACCCCACAATGTCACAGTGAACCTGCAGTGTCCCAGTAATCCCACAGCAACCCGTGATCCCACAGTGCTCCCAGTGATCCCACAGTGACCCAGGCAAATCTCACGTGAGTCACATTGAGTGCAGCCTGGGATGAAGGCCTCGGTCAGTTCGCTGTGGAGAGAAAGCCTCTTGTCCAAGGATTCATCCTCCTCCCAAAAATTGTCTTTCCACATCTTCATGTTACAGCATTTCCACAAAAAAATATCCGCTGTAGGGAGAGAGATGGTGAAAAACAATTGATTAAAAACAAAGCAAGTGATTGAAAAGGCACAGCAAGAGCCCAGAGCTCCCTCACACTCACTCACACATACACATTCACACTCACTCACTCACTCCATTACACAGGCAGGCAATCTCTCAGCAAACACCACTGACAAACAAAATCCCCAGTTACAAAGCAGAGAATCAAAAGAAAAGAGAGAAAAGTTGTGAGAGAGAGAGAGACAGAAAGATGCTCGGGCAGACTGAACAGCACAAGTTGCTTCTCTCTCTCCAATACAAGTTTGCAGGGTTTTCTCTCCTGCTTTGCCACTCACTCCCTCACTCACCCACTCCCCCTCACCCCTCCCCTAAAAAGTGCTGGTCTGTCAGCCTGTCCTAGTTCGTGTTTGCTGCAGGGTCCAAATTGCCCCCGTGCTCATTTTCTCTTCTGTTTCTGGAGCAGGGGACAAAAAGCCCGGGCATTTTTTGCTACTTCACCCTTTATGCTGCAGTTTGCAAAGGTGAACGAACTTTCCCTTTGCTCTTTTCTCTTGTTTTAATTCGCAGTGGATAAAAAGCCTATAGTTTGTATTCAACTTACAGTTTGTGGCTTTTTCCAATCAGCCAAAGAGTTCAAATAAATTCATGACATATAAAAGAGCCAAAGCGAAAAAGTTTTTTAAAAAACCTAATACACAGCATGATCCCTCACTCAGTTACAGGGTCAATCACTCAGCAACATTCATTTACACGGAAACAAAGCCCAGTTTATAAAGGAGAAGAATCTAAAGAGTAAAAGATTGAGAGACAATCTTTGTCGACAACAACAACTTGTATTTATATATTACAGCAACTGCTATAACATCAATTTGTTTATATATTAGTGTATGTGTATTATTACAACTACTGTTACAAAGCTTCCATAAGGGCAGTTGGGGAAAAGCAGAGCGGGAAATGGGACTAATTGGATAGCGCTTTCAAAGAGCTGGCACAGGCACAATGGGCTGAATGGCCTCCTCTTGCACCGTACCTGCAATGAAACCATGAACAACATCTTCAACGCCGTGAACGTGAAAAAAAATGGCCACCAGTAAGACGGCAATCTTACTCAGCAGTAAGGCGGCCAACTTACTTGGAGGGCAAGATGGTTATATTGAGAAAATTGGCCGCCATGAAGCTTAAAGAAAATTGCCGGCCTGATCCTTGAACTAAATGGCCGTCAATAGGGCATCCATCTGACTGATTGGTAAGGCAGCCATCTAACTGAGGGACAAGGCCGCGATGAATTTTAATCAAAATGGCCGCCCTGACCTTGAATCTAAATGGTCACCAGGAAGACAGCCATCTTACTGAGGGGCAATGAGAAGCTTGTTCTGGTGAGAGATACAGAAAGGGTTAATTTGCTGTCCCTGTTAAATCACTGTTGCATTACAGTTAAAGATACAAACTGAGTGAGAATCGCACTGGCTGGTGTTTAACACAAAGACAGCGGTTCAGTGAGGGAAGTAAACACCAAATGTGAACTTCGGCAAAAAAAAGATTAACATTTGGTTATTTGGACGTAATGGTTAAACAAAAGGAGAGAGCAGACATTCGGAGGAAAGGTCCGATTAGCCATTTTGTGTAGAGAATGTAATTCTAGCTTCTATTAAATAAATCAGAGTAAAATTGGACTCAATCTGAATGTCGTTCTGATCTGGGATTTAATTCATTTCTCCATTATTCATATTTTTCTTCAATCTGAAACAATAACAGTATTTGTAACAGAAACAGAACAGGAGAGTGCTGTGGGACCCTGTCCAGTATATTATCACTGCAGCAGAGGTAAAGATACAGTGCGATTTATTAGAGAATCCAGCAGCTCGCTGGGAAAGTTACACATGGTCCAGATGGAGGAGCAAAAAGGTGCAAAGTGGTTTTTACTTTAATTTGGGGCAATGACTTTTTATCTCCACGAGGTTTAGTTTTACATTTAATTAATGGGCTCTTTTTCCTAAACAAACTTTAGGCACAAACCATGGCTTTATAACGAAAACAATCATTTATTATTAATTCAATAGAAAAAGAAATGACATTAGAATTTAAACAACACCTTGGGTTTATGTCCGATTTAGAATTGCTTTAACAAAAATAAAACAACACATTCTCAATTCTCAAAATGCATAACCGTTTGGAAATCAAATGCCTATCTTAGAGTTATTCCATAACGAAAGTTATGTACTGATGGTTGGCTCAAGCTTGCCGAGAAGATTCCAGGTATTTTGATGGATACCGTTGTCGTGTCGCGTGACTTTTTCTTACATCCAGGTCATCTGCTTCACAGGCAATCTATAAACCAGCATCGAGGCATCAAGCTGGGAGGTAGCGAGCAGTCAGGAAGATTCCAGGTGAGGTGGTGCTGCCAGGAAGCGAAAAGTGAGGTTGGAGCAGTTATGGTGGATCTGTGTCTCTCTCCACTCAACTTCTGCCCAGCTTTTAAAGACCGTTTCTACACAGAACAACACCTCTGGGACGCTGGCTTGTCAACAATAGGTTCCTAAAAATACAACCCACGATTGATTGACACTTCACTTGTTTTCTCTCAGTGTCCACAACGTAACCAAGTTAAGTCGGCAGGAGTTCAAACGACCTCTCGCCCCCCTGGAATCGTTATTATTGCTATGGTGATCTATCCCCTGCTGTCTGATCTTTTACAATGTGTCATTAACAATCCTTTCAACAGCCCTTCCACCTTTTAATCATCCCTTTCCTTCAGACATGATGAAGCCGATTTAGTCTCAGGCTTTCGTTTATCGTATGATTATTTACTACACAGAGCAGCTGGGAAACTCCTGCAGTAAGCAACGGTCAGGGTCAGGTACACAAGACTGAGTGACTTTATTGTGCAGCCTCCAGGCATCATCTTTAGAAATGTCAAAATTAAATCCACAAGAGTGTTACCTCAGAACAAACATGAACTGTCTGGCCTGCTTCATCTGCTGCTGTTCTGCTGGTCAGCACTCTCACACACTCCAGGCTGATTACACAGTTTCTTTGTTTATTTAATGCTTTCTGAGACCTATTTTCACTCCCGTCTCTACCCTCCTGTCACTTTATATGTTTGTCCATGTTTCACCCTGTCTGTTCTCTTTTTATATGGTTGATCTCTGTTTATTTTCTGAGTGTTTTTCTATCTTGTTATTTCCACTTCTACTGTAATTTCAGTCTCTGTCGCTGTTTATCTCTCGATCTTTTTCTGTTACTCTTAGTTTTTATCTGTACGCCTCCCTTTCTCTCTCTCTCGGTCTGTTTGTCGCTGCCTATATCCTCTCTCTGCCTTCTCTGTCTTTTTCCCATCTGCCTCCCTGTCTCTCTCGCACGTTCTCTCTCTCTCTCTCTCTCTCTGACTTCATCTGTCTTTTTATCTTTCCACCTCTCTCTCCGTATCCTTCTCTCTCTTTCTGTTTTCCTCTGTCTATCTCTGTCTTTGTTTCTCCCTGTGGATCTACTTTTCCCTTTTATTTCTCTCTATTTCTTGCTGCTTCCCTTTTCATCTGTCTTTATTTCATTCTGTCTGTTTCTCACTCTCTCCAGCTCTGCTTCTGTTTGCTTCTTTCTCTCTGTTTCTAGTTTACTTTTCGATCTCTTCTTTGCATCTGTTTCTGTATTTCATTGCATTTCTTTCAATATCTGTTTTAATCTTTGTATTTCTCCCCCTCTCCTGTTTTCTATTAGTCTCCATGCTTTCTATTCCACTTTCTCTCTTTCTGTTACTGTCTCTTTATGTCTTACACTCCCCTGCTCTGCCTCTCCCTCAGTCTCTAGTTATTTTAAATGGATTTCCTCCGTCTATTTACCTCTCCGTTTCTATCACGTTGTAATTCTTTATCAATGTCTCTCGTTCGTTCCATCCATGTCTGCTTTCTCTCTCTCTCTCATAATATATGTGCTTTCTTTCTGTCTTTATTTTTCTCTCCTGTCTTAATAACACTCTCTTTATTTCTCTGCATCGCTGAATAACTCTGTCTCTGCCCTTATTTATTACGATCTCTCTCACATTCTCTGCCTTTTATGTGAATCTGTCTTAATTTTCTGCGCTTTTTAAATCGTTACATGTTTTTTGTCCGTGTGCCTCTCTCCGTCTGTCTCTCTCCATCTCTCTGTCGTTCTCGCTCTGTCTGACCCTCTCTGTCTGTCTCACTCTCTCTGTCTGCCTCTTTCTGTCTGTCTTCTCCCTCTGTCTTTCGCTCTCTCTGTCTCTCTCTGTCTTTCTTTCTCTCTGTCTCTCTCTCTATCGGTCTCGCTCTGTCTGTCTCTCGCTGTCTGCCTCTCTCTCGCTCTGTCTCACTCGCTCTGTCTGCCTCTCTCTGGCTCTGTCTCTCTCTCTATCTCTCTCTGACTGTCTCTCTCTCTCTCTTTCTGTCTCTCTCTCTATGTCTCTCCCTCTCTGCTCTCTCTCCCTTTCTCCCTCTCCATTTATATGGAGTGCGCAAATTCCAATTAGACCCTAAACAGCTACTTTAATTCCCAGCTTTGCCCATTTATCGGGGTGGTGATTTAATTCAAGTCCAGCTGAGCTCCTTCGTGCTGACATTTCGAGCAAAAATTCAAGTGTCGTCTGTGGAGTAAATGCTGTCTCAATTGGTAAATTATCAATACAATATAACATCAGAATCAGATTTCACATCATTTCAGGACTCTGTGCTGATAATATAAAATATAATTTCTATCCGCTGGGAAGTGTAGGGGATGGAGAATGAAATGGGATTTAGTTCTAGTGCTTGAAACCCTTCAGCTCTTTCTATCGTTTCATTTATTTAACAATTAGATTGAGTGGGTATTTCACCCCGTTCTTCAGCTCTTCTCTGAATTTAGTCTGGGTCAGGACATAAATACACGTGTTTGTGCAGGAACTGAGAAGCTGCAGCATCTTTGATGAGTGATTTGTGATATAACAAGGGTCAGTGTGAGAGTAAAATGACCGAATGTCTGCAATTCACATGTAAATTTAAAAGACAACCTGTGTCAGCCACAACAGTATAAAACTGCCCGATATACTGAAGAGTAAAATGATGGATTTCTTTCGGTTCTCCATCTCTGCATCACTCTGATTCTCTCCATTGCTGCGGCCCCGGAGTCCCCTGCGGACTAGACTGGACACTAAAATACGCCTGACAGTCAGAACATTGAACAGAAAAATCAGACAGACCGGGAGACAAGGGGTTAAAATGAGGTGAAACATGTCAAATGCGGCCCATGCGGGGGAAGTACGGAAGCTCGGTTTACCCACACAAAATCAGGGAACATTATCAATTATAAATTGAGGTTCATATATAAAGTACGTGGGGACACTTTCTAAACAGCCCAGCACACTCACTGTTCCCAGATCCACAGCCGCCGTTCTCTCGGTGCAATATTTAGTTTTCAGCTTCTCGCAACAAATGGCCACAAATCGATCAAAGGTGAAGGCGACTGTGAGCCAGACAGAAACCACCGTGGTTGCAAAACCCAAGAACCTAATAAAGCTGCACACAGGAGTAATGTCCAGGAATGACACTGGGAGATACATCACATTAATCACCGTCAATATCGGATCAGTGATAACGACCAGGAGATCGGCCACTGCCATTCCCACCAGGTAGCGACTGATACATTTGGAGAGACCGCACTTTCCTCGGGACAGGATCACAATCGCCACCAAGTTAACTGTAAGAGAGAGAAAAGGAAGCAGAGAAATTACTGATCAGACCTGGAGCCAAAGCAGCAGTTTGAGAGGATCTGGGGTGAAATTTCCCGCTTTGTTGCTGCATCGAAGGGTGGAAAGTGATTCATTGACCTGGGCAGCGCTTTCGGGCAGAGAGATGTTTTTTTTTTAAACACAATGATCAATAACGAATTGGGAGATGAATACAGGAAATGAATAAAGTGAGCACCGAATCCAATGGAAGGGCTGCGTGAGGGCACAGTGCGGTGGGGAAGGGAGAAAGGGTTTTGAACACCGGCAATCCATCGGATTAAAGCCGCATTTGGGTTCCAAACGGACGGGGAAGGAGAAGGAAAGGTGAGGAAGTTGAGGGGACAGGGGGAGAAGCAGCTTGTGTGTTGCTCTGGTTTAATAGAGTCGACAGTGAGTGAGATTGGGAAGGAGTCCAGGAAAAGAGTAGTGTAGATGAACGTATGCGGGCTGGAGGTGAGTGAGGAGCAGATGGTTTGGGAAAACGGACAAACTGAAGGAACCGACGAGGAGACAGAGGATTCATTGCAGTGGGAGGATAGGCTGGGATTCACAGGGAGAGACTGCAGCAGAGTGTTATATGAAATCTAATCTATGGGTCCCACGAACACAATCCAACTAATACATTCAACAGTTCATTTATGTGGTTATTGGTGTCGGGGAACATGTGTTGGGTATAAAATGTCCAAAATAAATTTAATTTGCACATTCAATTAAACTTAAAATGAAAATAATTAATCAAATCAACCACGTTGTTTATTGAATTCAGGCTAGCTTTAAAAATACAGAATCCGAATATTTCATTATGATCAAGAAATTACTGATTCTATCATTTAAGCAAATTCTAATTATGTTTAGTGTCAAGTTGGAAAACAAGGAACATTCACAAAAACAGACTGAGGACCTGAGGGATATAAATATGAGGAGCGAGTCCCACAATAAAAACTCACCCAAACTGACCGCATCATAATAACACCTTCAAATCACATTTTCTCTGTTTAATTGTACTGGAAGTTTCAGCAGTTCATTCTGATGAATTATTCACACAACAGCCTCTCGCTTTCCCTCTCAGTCCCCCTCTCTATCACTCACTCTACACTCTTTCCAAAGTAGATTTTCATATCCGATTAAATCCTATCATCCTGTGCCTGCATTCTGTTCACCAGCCCCGGGTTCCACCGATCCTATTTTCAGTGTCAGTTTGTTAAATAGTGAAGCCTCTGTAGAATCGTTTAAAATTTCTACCGATCATCCAATTCTCCACCTGTTCACCTACACTGTTCACTTAATCTACAAATCATGGAATAAACAGAATCAAATGCCTCTCCCAGGCAGATCTCACAATAATTGAGATTCCTTCTCCTGTAATTATGAAGTGAAGTGATAGATGGCGGGATTGTTCAATTAACAAAACGCCAAAATTACACGTATAATCTACAGAAGGGTTCTGATTCCAACAGGTACGGTGCAAACTGAGACAACATAACATCAAAACATTTCATTTCACAGCGAAGTCCAGTGACAGTCAGTGAATTCATCCACAGTGAAGCAGAGAATGAGATGTGAAAGAATGAGCAGAAAACTCAGTTCAGTAACCAGACATCTGAAGCAGCGTCAGATACACACATAATGAAATAATGTTTCATAACAGTGATCACCAATAAATACCCCACTGACCTGGCCCAACACCCATACCCCACTGACCTGGCCCCACATCCTACCCCACTGACCTGGCCCCTCACGCATACCCCACTGACCTGGCCCCACACCATTACCTCACCAAACTGGCCGCACACACACACACCGCACTGACCTGGACCCACACCCATACCCACCGACCTGGCCCCACAACCACACCCCACTGACCCGGCCCTACACACATACCCCACTGACCCGGCGCCACACCCATACCACTCTGAACCGGCCCCACACTCATACCGCACTTACCTGGCCTCATACCCATATTCAACTGACCAGGCCCCACACCCATACACACTGACACGACTCCGTGCCCATACACCACTGATCCGGACACGCTCCCATAAATCACTGACCCGGCCGCACACCCATACCCACTGAACCGGCCCCACACCCATACCACACTGACGTGGCCCCACCCTTACCTCACCAACCTAGCCCCACACACAGACACACCGCACTGACCTAGCCCCACACACATACCCCACCTCCCTGGCCCCACACCCATACCCCACTTACCGGGCCACGCGCTCAAACCTCACTGACCCGAACCCACACCCACACCACATTGACCTGGCCCCACAACCTACCCCACCGACCTGGCCCAACACCCATACCACATTGACCTGGCCCAACACCCATACCCCACCGACCTAGCCACACACACCAACACCCCACTGCCTTGGCCTCACACACATACCCCACTGACCTGACCCCACACCGATATCGCACTGACCTCGCCCCACACCTGTATCCCACTGACCTGGCCCCACACCCATACCCCACTGACGTGGCCCCACACCCATACCTCACTGACCTGGCCCCACACCCATACCCCAATGATCTGGCCCCACACCCATACCCAGTGACCTGGCCCCACACCCATACCCCACTGACCTGGCCCCACACCCATAACCCCACTGACCTGGCCCCACACCCATAACCCACTGACCTGGCCCCACACCCATACCCCACTGACCTGGCCCGACACCCATACGCCACTGACCTGGCCCCACACCCTACCCCACCGACCTGGCCCCACACCCGTACCCCACTGACCTGGCCCCACACCCTTACCTCACCAAACTGGCTCCACACATACACCGCACTGACCCGGCACCACACCCATACCCTCTGACCCGGCGCCACACCCTTACCCTCTGACCCGGCCCCACACCCATACCACACTGACGTGGCCCCACACACCAACATCCCACTGCCTTGGCCTCACACACATACCCCACTGACCTGTCCCCACACCGACACCGCACTGACCTGGCCCCACACCCATACCACACCTCCCTGGCCGCACACCCATGCCCCACTGACCGGGCCACGCGCCCATACCTCACATACCCCATTGAGCTGGCCCAACACCCATACAACACTGACCTGGCCCTACACCCATACCCCACTGACCTGGTCCGACACCCTACCCCATTGACCTGGCCCCACAACCTCCCCCATCGACCTGGCCACACACCCTACCCTACCGACCTGGCCCAACACCCATACCCCACTGACCTGTCCCCACACCGACACCGCACTGACCTGGCCCCACACCCGTATCCCACTGACCTGGCCCCAAAGCCATACCCCACTGACCGGGCCACGCGCCCATACCCAACTGATCTGGCCCCACACCCATACCTCCTGACACGGCCCAGACACATACCCCACTAACCAGGCCCCACACCTACACCCAACTGGCCCGGCCCCACACCCATTACTCACTGACCCGGCCCCACACCCATACCCAACTGACCCGGCCCCAGACACAAACCCCTCTGTTCTGGCCCCACACACATACCTCACTAAACCGGCCCCACACACATACCTCACTAACCTGGCACCGCACCCATACCTCACTGACTCGGCCCCACACCCGTACCGCTCTGACCCGGCCCCACACCCATACCGCACTGATCTGGCCCAATAACCATATGTCACTGACCTAGCCCCACACCTGTACCCCTCTGATCCGGACCCTTGCCCATACCCCACTGACCTGGCCCCACACCCATACCCCACTGACCTGGCCCAACACCCATACCCCACTGACCTGTCCCCACACTGACACCGCACTGACCTGGCCCCACAGCCATATCCCACTGACCTGGCCCCACACCCATACACTACTGACCCGGTCTCGTGCCCATACCCCACTGACCCGACCCCACACCCAAAACACACTGACCCGGCCTTGCGCCCATACCCCACTGAGCCGGCCCCACACCCACACCGCACTGACCTGGCCCCACACCCATACCCCCTGACACGGCCCAGACACATACCCCACTAACCAGGCCCCACATACATACCCATCTGACCCGGCCCCACACCCATAACTCACTGACCTGGCCCCACACCCACACCTCACTGCCCCGGCCCCACACACATACCTCTCTGCTCCTGCGCCACACCCATACCCCTCTGAACCGGCCCCACACCCATAACCTTCTGACCCGGCCCCACACCCATACCCCACTGACCTGGCCCCATACCCATATCCCACTGAACTGGCCCTATACCTGTATCCCACTGATCCTTACCCGTGTCCATATCCCACTGACCGGACCAGGCGCCCATACCCCACTGACCCGGCCACACACCCACACCCCACTGACCTGGCCGCACACTCATACCCCCTGACACGGCCCAGACATATACCCCACTGATCAGGCGCCACACCCATACCCATCTGACCAGGCCACAGACCAATACTTCACTGGCCCCACACCCATACCCCACTGGCTCGAACCCACACCCATACCCCATTGACCCGGCCCCAGACCCATACCACTCTGAACTGGCCCCACACTCATAGACCTCTGACCCGGCCCGACACCCACAGCCCACTGACCACGCCCCACACCCAGACCCCACTGACCCGGCCCCACACCCCACTGACCCGGCCCCACACCACACCACGCCGACCGGTCCCCACACCCGCACACCACTGACCCGGCCCCGCACCCCACTGACCCGGCCCCACACCCACACACCACTGACCCGGCCCGACACCCACACCCCACTGACCCGGCCCCACACCCACACCCCACTGACCCGGCCCGACACCCACACCGGACTGACCCGGCCCGACACCCACACCCCACTGACCCGGCCCCACACCCACACCCCACTGACCCGGCCCCACACCCACACTCCACTGAACCGGCCCCACACACACACCCCACTGACCACGCCCCACACCCAGACCTCACTGACCCGGCCCCACACACAAACACCACTGACCCGGACCTACACCCCACTGACCCGACCCCACACCCACACACCATTGACCCAGTCCCACACCTAGACACCACTGACAGGGAACAAGAGGTTATTCTACAAGTTTAATTTCTGAATTATGAAGTTTGATGTGTAACAGGAAGTGAATGTGACAGGAGACGAGTGCAGCATTAAGTGTGACACTTACAGGAAGTGTGCGTTAGAAATAAGACTTTTATTTCATCACTAGTGCATCTCGATGGTCTTGCTCATACTGGGCCAGATGAACTGGAATGTGTTCTCACTGTTTGTTCAAACAGGCCAGAATGGGAGGCGGACATGTGTGAATGTTCACTATAATACCAGCAGTGCTGGGAGGACTGAATAACTCGTGGAATAATAATCTCCATTAAATAAGTATTCACACAGGAGTTATCAATTTCAGAAAAGTATTATTAAACCATGGCAACAGAAAGTCTTATGAATTGTACATATCTGCACAACCTACTGCTGTACTTTAATATTATTTTTCTGGATTAATAACAACTCTTCAAATTTTTTAATCGTATCTACTCCTGGTATGCCGAATACATAGATATGAGTTTATACTGAATGTTTCATGGTCTGAATATATCGATAGGAGTTTACACTGAACGTGTCATGGTCTGAATATATAGATAGGACTTTTCACTGAATGTTTCATGGTCTGAATATATAGATAAGAGTTTACACTGAATGTTTCATGGTCTTTCGGATATAAATTGGAACCAACGCCTCTTGTACTGAGATCTGACAGATTTTTACCCTGGCAATAGAGGAACTCACTCAACCAAAGTTACTGAAAAGGACATAACAAAAACACCATCACGTGCTTGGAGTTTCGGAAAGACGAAGATTAACCCTGAACATTCAGACAATTTTTCGAACCATGAAGCTGCGATTCCAGCAACGGATTTTTTACACCACAAGAACTGATATTGGGGCTTTACTGAATTCACTATCAGTTCCAGCTCGACAGAACATTAAGCAGCACCGCATCCACAGAAGGACTTCGATAAAACAGTCACATTGTTAAAAGCAGACACCGCCTGCTCTGAAAATCTGATTGTCTTAAACCATCTAAACCTGTAACTGTTAATATTTAAATTACTGAAACATCTGATCGTCACATTCTTTGTACATCTGGAATGTTACAAAATTTGGATAAACGACATTTCTGGAAACTCCAGTTAGTGTTTAAGATGGTGTTTATATTTTCTACTAAAAGCAGACCCCATAATAATCAGGTAATTGTGATGAAAGAGCACAGAAATGAATCTGAATTATATCGGGACAAACATCACTCTCAGTTTAATAAAACGACCCCTCGGCCGAGCCCGAGTGCTGGATCATGTGATCACCCAGAACATTTATTCTGACAACACACAGAATAATCAATTGGAAGAAATTTTACAAATCATTATTAGAATACGATTTACGTATCATTTTATCACCAGTTTATATTTAAATGATAATCATTTAATTCAACTGCAATTGTGAAATCCAGAAATAGATTTACTGATGGGAAATAACATTAAGTTAAACCCAGTATCCAGTTCAGAATTGTAAGATGATTGATTTTGATAGTTGGATATGAAGTATATTTGAATTCAGTTACACTGTCTGGTACTACATTAACACACAGTGTAATATCGATATTATGGGGGTCATAAAGGTGGGTTGTTTCCGAGTTGGTACTGGGGGCGGAGACACTGTATATCTGCTGGGCTTTGCCTCAGACTGGAGTCACCTCTTAGATCAAACCCCTTTTCTCTAAAACACACACAAGATTAATTTGTGACTGTGTGTTTTGAGACAGACACTGATCTCACTTCACATTACATTGCACGGCCTCATGCTGAATAATTGTCCTCGGTGATTAGACTCTCCCAGTCTCATTCTCACAATTTCCCCCCGAAGCTTTGTGGACTGTCTACAGGACCAGTGTTTATCTGAGGAAATGGGACTTTCTCTTACATTTCTCCCCAGTCGATCTATGGAAGCTCTTTGAATCGGAAGGGTTCTCTCTGGTTGCTGCTCTCACAATCCTGTGCTGGTTCACCTGCTGTTGTTCCTCAGTCTCCAATCCCTGTTTACTTCCAGCTGTGGACTTTACTGAATCACTCCGTCATTCACCGAGAGATCTAATTCTGGAAGGGCAGAAAATGAGACCAATACTGACGGTGTGGATGAGAATCTAATCGATAATTTCCCTCGCTACAGAAATTAATGTCCCTCACTGAATCCGCCCCTTCCATTGGTTCAAAACAAATGATTGATACCCCCACCCGCCAATCAGGGCCTGTTCCCACTCACAGACCCGCCCCCACATGTTTTGAACTGACAGAAAGGGCGGAAGTCACTCTCATATGAGAATCTCCATTGGAGTTTTTTGCGGATGTAAATTCGCAGGGTAGATGAAGGGGATCCAGTGGATGTTGTATATTTGGATTTTCAAAATGCATTCGATAATTTGCCACATAAAAGGTTGTTACACAAGATAAGTGCTCATGTGATTGGGGGTAATATATCAGCATGGATTGAGGATTGATTAACGGACAGAAAACAGAGAGTGGGGATAAACGGGTCATTTTCAGGTTGGCAGGCTCTAACTAGTGGAGTTGCACAAGGATCAGTGCTTGGGCCTCAGCTATTTACAATCTATATTCATGACTTAGATGAAGACACCGAATGTAATGTATCCAAGTTTGCTGACGATACAAAGCTAGGTGGGAAAGTAAGCTTTGAGGAGGACATAAAGAGTCTGCAAAGGGGAATAGACAGGTTTAGTGAGTGGGTAAGAAGGTGGCAAATGGAGCATAATGTGGTGAAATGTGATGTTATTCACTTTAGTGGGAAGAATAGAAAAACAGAATATTTTAAATGTTGAGAAACAATTACATTTTAGCGTTCAGAGAGATCTGTGCGTCCTGGTACAAGAAACACAGAAAGTTAACATGCAGGTACAGAAAATAAATATTAAGGCAAATGGCATGTTGGCCTTTATTGCATGGGAGCTGGAGTCTCAGAGTAAAGAAGCTTTCCTACAATTGTACTGAGCTTTGGTGAGACCTCATCTGGAGTATTGTTTACAGTTTTGGTCTCCTTATCGAAGAAAGGGTGTACTTGCCTTACAGGCGGTGCAACGAAGGTTCACTAGATTGATTTCTGGGATGAGGGGGTCTTTCTATGGGGACAGATCAAGTAGAATGGGCCTATACAGTCTGGAGTTTAGAAGAATGAGAGGTGATGTTTTTGAATCATGTACAATTCTAAGGGGCTTGACAGGGTCGATGCTGAGAGGTTGTTTCCCTTGGCTGGATAGTCTCGAACAAGGGGGCATAGTCTCAGGATAAGGGGTCGGACATATAGGACTGAGATATCCACCACACTCAGAGGTATTCTCTCCCCAGAGGGCTGTGGGTGTTGAACAAGGCTGAGATCGATAGAGTTTTGGATTCTAAGGGATTCAAGGGAAATGGGGATCGGGCAGGAAAGTGAATTTGCCATCGATGATCAGCCAGGATCTTATTGAATTCCGGAACTGACTGGAGTGACCGCCCTGCGCCTGCATCAATTCTTATGTTCTTACGTGGATACCCAGGGGATGGACCGGGCTGTGAGACCGGGCGGGAGAGCGGGCGGGAAGAGCGGAAGTGCGGCTCCTCACTGACTGAGGCCCGGGGTTCAGGGAGAAGGAGATTTCTCGGAGCTGCTCCCTCCATACCCAGAGCCGCTAACACGTTCCCGGGCCCAGAGAGAGGGAGAAGGCGATCGCTCACATCCCCCTCGATCACCCTAACTCCCATCCAACTCACTCCACACTCACTCACATCCCCTCCCTCCATCCTCACTCAAATCTCCGTCCCTCCATCCTGATTCACACAACACCCTCCCTCCACACACACTCACACATCCCCATCCGTCCAAACTCATTCACATCCCACTCCCTCCAATTTCATTCAAATCCACGTCCCTCCACGCACACTCACATCCCTCTCCCGCCTCGTTCACTCACATCCCCCTCCCTCCACACTCACTCACACCCCCATCCTCCACCCTCACTCACATCCCCTCCCTCTTCCCTCATTGACACATCACCATCCCTCCAGAATCACCCACGTATCCCCATCCCTCCACCATCCCTCACATTCTCCACGCTCCAACCTCACTCACATCCGGCCTTCCACGCTCAATCACATCCACCTCCCTCCAACTGCACTCACATCCCACTCCCTCCACCACCATTCACATATCACCCTCCCTCCACAATTACTCACACATCCCCATCTCTCCACGATCATTCATAACTCCGTCCCTACACCATCACTCAGATCCCACTTCCTCCGCTCTCATTCACAACCCCCTCCGTCCACCCCCACTCATTTCCCCATCTCTCCACGCTCAGTCATACCCGCATCCCTTCACAAACACTCACATCCCCCTCCCTCCACCCACACTGACACATCTCCCTCGATCCACCCACACGAACACACCCCCTTCCCTCCACGCTCACTCCAACACCCCATCCCTCCATCATCACTCACAACTAACTCCCTCCATCCTCACTAGCATCCCCTCACTCCACCCACACTCATAAATCCCCTTCCCTCCACGCTCTCTCACACAGCCCCATTCCTTCGCCGTCAATCACAACCAACTCCCTCCATCCTCACTTGCATCCCCCTCGCTCCACCCTCACTCACGTCACCGTCATTCCACACTCATTCACATACCCCTCCCTCCACACGCACTCACATCCCCCTCACTCATATCCCCCTCCTTCCACCCACACATTTCCCTCCTTACAGCCTCACTCGCTGGGGGAGAGTGATGTGTGAGTGAGAGTGGAGGGAGGGGTATGTCCCATTGAAGGTCGAGGGAGTGAGGTGAGTGTGAGGGTGGAGGGAGTGGGATGTGTGAGTGAGAGGGAATGGAGGGGAATACTAGTGAGATTGAAGGGAGGGGATCAGAGTGAAGGTGGAGGCAGGGGGATGTGAATGAGGGTGGAGGGTGGGGGTGTGTGAATGAGGATGGAGGGGCTGTGTGAGTGAGGGTGGAGGGAGGGGGATGTTGAGTGAGGATGGAGGGAGGGAGGTAATATGTCTGAAAGGGCTGAAGGGGGGATATTTGTGTGAGGGTGGAGGGAGGGCGATATGTCGGTATGGGCTGAGGGAGTGTGATGAGAGTGTGGGTGGAGAGAGGGGAATGTTTTAGAGAGGATGGAGGGAGGGCGATATGTCGGTAAGGGCTGAGGGAGGGTGATGTGAGTGAGGGTGGAGAGAGGGGGATGTGAATGAGGGTGGATGGAGGGGGATGTGTGAGTGAGGGTGGAGGGAGGGGGATGTGAATGAGGGTGGAGGGAGGCGGATGTGTTGGAGAAGTTGGAGGGAGCGGTTTGTGTGAGTTACGGTGGAGAGAGTGGGATGTGTTCGTGAGGATGGAAGGAGTGGGATATATGAGTGAAGCTGAAGGGAGGTGGATGTGAGTGAGGGTGGAGGGAGGGGGATGTTTTAGTGAGGATGGAGGGAGTGGGATATGTGAGTGAAGGTGAAGGGAGGTGGATGTGAGTAAGGGGGAGGAACGGGGATTTGTGAGTGAGCGTGGAGGGTGGGGGTTGTGTGAGTGACTCTGAAAGGAGGGGGATGTGTGAGTTTGGGTGGAGGGAGGGTGATGTGAATGAGCATGGATGGAGCAGGATGTTTGAGTGACAGAGGAGGGAGAGGGATATGTGAATGATGGTGGAGGGAGTGGGATGTGTGAGTAACGGTGGAGTGTGACACATGTGATTGAGTGTGGAGGGAGGGTAATGTGATTGTGCGTGGGGGGACGGGGATGTGCGTGCATGTGGAGGTAGGGGATGTGAGTGTTGGTGGAGGGAGGGGCATTTGAGTAAAATTGGTGGGAGTGGGATGTGAATGAGGTTGGACGGATGTGGATGTTTGAGTGAGTGTGGAGGGAGGGTTATGTGTGACTGAGGATGGAGGGCCGGGGATTTGAGTGAGGATGGAGGGCCGGGGATTTGAGTGAGGGTGGAGGAAGGGGATGTGATTGAGCATGGAGGGCGGGACGTGAGTGAGGATGATGGGAGTAGGATGTAACTGAGTGATGGTGGAAGGAGGGTGATGTATGAGTGAAGGTGGAGGGAATGGGATGTTTCTGTGATGGAGGTGGGAGGTGAAGTATGAGTGAGGGTGGTGGGAGTGGGCTGTTTGAGTGATGGTGGAGGGAGTTGGATGTGTGAGTGAGTGTAGAGGAAGGGGGATGTGATTGAGGGCGGAAGGACGGTGATGTGTGAGTGAGGGTGGAGGATGGGGGATGTGTGAGTGAAGGTGGAGTGAGAGGGATATGGGTGAAGGTGGAGGGAGGGGGATTTGTGAGTGACGGTGGAGTGAGGGGGCTGAGTGAGTGAGGATGGAAGGAGGGAGATGTGAGTGCGGATTGACGGAGGAGGATGTTAGAGAGGGTGGAGGGAGTGCGATTTCAGTGAGGCCAGTGGGAGTGGGAAATGTGAGTGACGGTGGAGGGAGGTGGATATGTGATTGAGTTTGAATGCGGGGTATGTGTGAGTGAGGTTGGAGGGAGGGGGATGCGTGAGTGAGGTGTAGGGAAGGAGTTGTGTGAATGAGGGTAGTTGTAGGGTAATGGGATTGATGCTGTTAGGAGGGGGATGTGATTGAGTGTGTTGGGTGTGGCATACGAGTGAGGGTGGAGTGTGGTGGATGTGAATGAGGGTGAAGATATTGGGATGTGTGAGTGAGGGTGGAGGGAGGTGGATATGTGAGTGAGGTCGTAGGGAGGGGACTGTGTGAGTGAGTGTGGAGGGAGAGGAATGTGAGTGATGGTGGAGGGTGGGGGATGTGAATGAGGATGAAGGTTGTGGGATGTGCGAGTGAGGGTGGAGGGAGGTGGACATGTGATTGAGGGTGGAAGGAGTGGTACGTGATTGAGTGTGAAGGGAGTGGGATGTGTGAGAGACGGTGAAGCGAATGGGATGTGTGTGACGGTGGAGGGAGGGGGATGTGTTATTGAGGGGGAGGAAGGTGTATGCGAGTGAGGGAGTTGTGAGTGTGGAGTGACGGTGATGTGATGAGGGTGAAGAGAGGGGCTGCGAGTGAGGGGGGCGGACGTGTGAGTTAGTGTGAAGGGAAGGGGATGTGAGTATGTGTGAAGGGATGCGGGTGTGACTGAGCGTGGAGAGAGGGGGAAATGAGTGTGGGTGGAGGGAGAGAGTTGTGAATGATGGTGGAGAGTTTGGGATATGTGAGTGATTGTGGAGGAAGCGTGATGTATGAATGAGAGTGCAGGGAGTGGGATGTGAGTGAGGGTGGAGGGCGAGATATGAGTGTGGTTGGAGGGAGGGGTATGTGAGTGAGAGTGGAGGTAATGGGATGTGAATGAGTGTTGAGGGAGGGGATTGTGAGTGATGATGGAGGGATGGGGATGCGTGGTGATGTGTGAATGAGGGAAGAGGGAGCAGGATGTGAGTGAGTGTGGAGGGAGGGGTATTTGGGTGAAATTAGAGGGTTTGGGATGGGAGTGAGTGTGGAGGGAGGGTGTTGTGGGTGGACGTGGAAGGAGGTGGATGTGATTGTGGGTGGAGGGAGGGGGCTGTGATTGTGGGTGGAGGGAGGGGGCTGTGATTGTGGGTGGAGGGAGGGGGTGTGAGTATGTGTGGATGGTGGGGGATGTGAGTGAGTGTGGAGGGAGGGTAATGAGAGCAAACTTGGAGGGAGGGGATGTGAGTGTGGGTGGAGGGAGGGGGTGTGAGTGAGGGTGGAGGGTTGGGGATGTGAGTGTGGGTGAAGGGAGGGGGATTTGAGTGAAATTGAATGGAGTGGGATGTGACCGAGGTTGGACGAATGGGGATGTGTGAGTGACTGTGGAGGGAGGGGGATGTGTGAATGGGGGTGGACGGCAGGGGATTTGAGTGAGGGTGAAGGGAGGGGATGTGAGTGAGCGTGCAGAGCGGGATGTGAGTTAGGATGGAGAGAGTCGGATGTGATTGAGGGTGGAGGGAGGGGATGTGAGTGAGGATGGAGGGAGTCGAATATGAGTGAGTGTGGAGGGAGTGAGCTGGAAGTTAGGGTGGAGTGAGGGGTGTGTGCTCGATCGCCTTCTCCCTCTCTCTGGGCCTGGGAACGTGTTGGCGGCTCTCGGTATTGAGGGAACAGCTCAGAGAAATCTCCTCCTCCCTGAACCCCGGGCCTCAGTCAGTGAAGAGATGCACTCCCGCTCTCCCCGCCCGTTCTCACTGCCTGCTCCATTCCCATGGATGCAGGACAAGAACATAAGAATTGGTGCAGGAGTAGGCCATATGGCCTCTTCAGTGAGCTCCCAAATTCAATAAGATCATGGCTGATTTTCGACTTCAAATTAACTTTCCTGCCCGATCTCCATTTCCCTGGATTCCCTAAGAGTCCAAAACTCTATCGATCTCAGCCATGAATATTGTCAACGGTTCAACGCCCACAGCCCTCTGGGGGAGAGAATTCCACAGATTCACAAACCTCTGAGTGAGGAAATTTCTCCTCATCTCAGTCCTAAACTAAAATGTCCGACGCCATATCCTGAGACGATGCCTCCTTGCTCGAGGCAATCCAGCCAGGGGAAACAACCTCTCAGCATCTACCCTGTCAAATCCCTCAGAATCGTATTGCTCTCAATCTTCTAAACTCTCATTCTTCTCAACTCCAGAGCGTATAGGCCCATTCTACTTAATCTGTCCTCATAGGACAACGCCTTCATCTCAGGAATCAATCTAGTGAACCTTTGTTGCACCGCCTGTAAGGCATGTACACCCTTTCTTAGATAAGGAGACCAAAATTGTACACATTACTCCAGGTGAGGTCACATCAAAGTCCAGTACAATTGTCGGAAAACTTCTTTAATCTTATACTCCAACCCCCATGCAATAAAGGCCAACATGCTATTTGCCTTCATAATTGTTTGCTGCACCTGCATGTTAACTTTCTGTGCTTCTTGTACGAGGACACCCAGAAATCTCTGAACACCAAAATTTTATTGTTTCTCACCATTTAAAATATATTCTGTTTTTCTATTCTTCCCACAAAAGTGAATAACCTCACATTTCCCCACATTATACTCCATCTGCCATATTCTTGCCCACTCACTGAACCTGTCGATATCCCTTTTCAGACTCTTTATGTCCTCCTCACAGCCTACTTTCCCACCTAGCTTTGTATCGTCAGCAAACTTGGATACCTAACACTCAGTGCTTTCATTTAAGTCATTAACATATAGTGTAAATAGCTGAGGCCCCAGCACTGATCCATGTGGCACTCCACGAGGTACAGCCTGCCAACCTGAAAATGACCCGTTTATCCCGACTCTCCGTTTTCTGTCCGTTTACCAATGCTCCATCCTCAATATTACCCCCAACCCAATGAGCCCTTACCTTGCATAACACACTTTTGTGTGGCAACTTATTGAATGCCGTTTGAAAATTTAAAAATACAATATCCACTGGTTCCCCTGAATCGACCCTGCTCGTGACATCCTCAAAAAACTCCAATAGAAATTCACCGAGGCGAGTGATTCCGCCCTTTCTATTATTTTTTATTCGTTCATGGGATGTCGTCGTCGCTGGCGAGGCCGGCATTTATTGCCCAGCCCTAATTGCCCTTGAGAAGGTGGTGGTAAGCCGCCTTCTTCAACCGCTGCAGTCTGTGTGGTGAAGGTTCTCCCACAGTGCTGTGAGGAGGCGAGGTTCTATTCTATTGGTTCATAACAAGCGGGTGTGGGGCTGTGTGTGGAACCAGGCCCTGATTGGCGGGTGGGGTTATCAATCACTTGTTTTGAACCAATGGAAGGGGCGGACTCAATGAGCGGCAATCATTTCTGCAGCGAGTGAAAGTGTCGATTAGATTCTCCTTCACACCGTCAGGATTGGTCTCATTTTCTGCCCCGCCATAATTAGATCTCCCGGTGAATGACGGAGTGATTGAGAAAAGCCCACAGCTGGAATTAAACAGGGATTGTAGACTAAGGGACAACAGCAGGCGAATCAGCACAAGATTGTGAGATCAGCAACCAGAAAGAACCCTTCCGATTCAAAGAGCTTCCATCGATCGACTGGGGAGAAAGGTAAGAGAAAGTCCCATTTACTCAGATAAACACTGGTCCTGTGGACAGTCCACAAAGGTTACAAGCTAATGGGGAAATGGTGAGAATGAGACTGGGAGAGTCTGATCACAGAGTACAATTATCCAGCATGAGGCCGTGCAATGAAACGTGAAGTGAGATCAGTTTCTGTCTCAAAGCACACAGTCACAAATGAATCTTGTGTGTGTTTTAGAGTGAAGGGGTTTGATCTAAGAGGTGACTCCAGTCTGAGGCAGTGCCGAGCAGATATGCAATGTCTCCCCGCCACCAGCACCAACTGTGAATGAACCCACCTTTATGGTCCCCATAATATCAATATTACACTGTATTAATGTAGTACCAGTCAGTGTTACCGAATTCAAATATATTTCATATCCAACTATCAAAATCAATCATCTTACAATTCTGAACTGGATACTGGATTTAACTTAATGTTATTTCCCATCAGTAAATCTATTTCTGGATTTTAGAATTGCAGTTGAATTAAATGACAGTTTACATATAAACTGGTGATAAAATGATACGTAAATCGTATTCGAATAATGCTTTAAGCAGAAAATATAATCACTGTCTTTCAGCCCTTTTAAACACGAACTGGAGTTTCCAGAAATGTTGTTTATCCAAACTTTGTAACATTCCAGATGTATAAAGAATGTGACGATCAGATGTTTTGCCATCGAATTCAGTATTGTGGCAGTAATTTAAATGGCCACTGCTAACAGTTACATGTTTAGATGGTTTATGACAATCTGATTTTCAGAGCAGATGGGGTCTGTTTTTAATAATGTGACTGTTTGATCCTTCTGTCGATGCGGTGCTGCTTAATGTTCTGTCGAGCTCGAACTGACGGTACATTCACTAAATTCCCAGTATCAGGTCTCGTGGTGTAAAAAAATCTTTATTGGAATGGCAGCTTCGTGGTTAGAAAAAGTGTCTGAATGTTTAGGGTTAATCTTCATCTTAACTAAACTCTAAACACGATGGTGGTTTTTGTCATTTCCGTTTCAGTTATTTTCCATGAGTGATTTCCTCTACTGCCATGGTAACAATCTGTCAGATCTCAGTACAAGAGGTGTTGGTTCCAAATTATGTCCGAAAGACCATGAAACATTCAGTGTAAACTCTTCTCTATATATTCAGACCATGAAACGGGACACCCAAATTTCTCTGAACACCAACGTTCAATAGTTTCTTACGATTTAAAAAATATCCTGTTTTTCTTTTCTTCCGACCAAAGTGAATAACCTCACATTTCTCCATCTGCCACCTTCTTGCCCACTCACTTAACCTGTCTATATCTCTTTGCAGACTCTTTGTGTCCTCCTCACAGCTTACTTTCCCACCTACCTTTTATCGTCAGCAAAATTGGAGACATTACACTCGGCCCCTTCATCTAAGTCATAGAATCGTTGCAACACAGAGGGAGGCCATTCGACCCGTCGACCATGCGCCGAATCTATGCAAGAGCAATCCAGCTAGTCCCACTCCCCTGCCCTATCCCCGGAGCCCTGCAATTTTTGTTCCCTTCAAGTATTTATCCAATTCCCTTTTAAAGGCCATGATTGAACCGGGGCGGGCCCAGAGAGAGAAGTATGAGTGAGAGTGGAGGGTGGAGGATGTGAGCGATGGTGAAGGGAGGGGGGTGTAAGTGACTGTGGTGGGAGGACGATGTGAATGATGATGGAGGGAGTGGGATATGTGAGAGAGGGTAGAGGGAGTGGGATGTGTGAGTGACGGTGGAAGGAGGGGGATGTATGAGAGAGGGTGGAGGCAGGGAAATGTGTGAATGAGGATGAAGGGAGGTGGATGCGTGATTGAGGGTGGGGGTTGGGGGATGTGAATGAGGGTGGAGGTATGGCGATGGGAGTGAGGGTGGAGTGAGAGGATGTTTGAGTGAGGGTGGTGGGAGAGGGTATGAGTGAGGGTAGAAGGGTGGATGTGTGTGAGGCTGGATGGAAGGGGTTGTGAGTGAGTTTGGAGGGAGGGGATGTGAGTGAGTGTATTGCGAAGAGGATGTATGACTGATGGTGGAGTGTGGGGGATGTGTAAGTGAGGGTGGAGTGTGGGGTATGAGTGTTCGAGGGTGAAGGGAGGGGGATGTGAGTGACAGTGGAGGAAGGGTGATGTGTGAGTGACGGTGGAGCGAGATGAAAGTGTGAGTGTGGGTGGTGTGAGGGGTATGTTTGAGTGAATGTGGACTGAGGGTGATGTGTGAGTGAAGGTGGAGGGATGGTGATGTGAGTGAGGATAGAGGTAGGGCAATGTAAGTGAGGTTGGGGGTGTGGGTTTTGAGTGAGGGTGGAGGGAGGAGGATGTTTGAATGAGGGTGAATGGAGAGGAATGTGAATGAGGGTGGACGGAGTGGGGTGTGTGAGTGACGGTGGAGGTAGAGGGATGTGAATGAGAGTGGAGGGAGGGCCATGTGAGTGAGGGTGGAGGAAGGGACGTGTGAGTGAGGGTGCAGGGTGGTGGATGCGTTATTGTGGGTGGAGGGAAGAGGATGTGAATTAGGGTAGAGGAATTGTGATGTGTGAATGACAGTGGAGAGAGGGTGCTGTCTGAGTGAGGGTGGAGTGATGTGGATGTATGAGTGAGAGTGGAGGAAGGGGGATGTGAGTGAGGGTCGACGACGTGGGATGTGTGATTGAGGTTAGAGGGATGATGAGTGAGTGAACATGGATATAGAGGGATGTGAATGAGGGTGGAGGGAGGGGATGTGAGTGAGTATGGAGGGAAGGGGTTGCGCGTGAGGGGGAGGGAGTGGGATGTGTGAGTGAGGATGGTGGGAGAGGGATGTGTGAGTGTCAGTGGAAGGAGATGGATGTGTGAGTGATGGTGGAGGGTGGGCCGTGTGTGAGTGAGGGTGAGGTGACGGGATGCGATTGCGGGCGGAGGCAGACGATGTGTGAGTGAGTTTGGAGGGAGGTGGATGTGTGATTGACTCAGGATGGATGAGTGGTGGGAGGAGGATTTGTGAGTGAGGATGGAGGGAGGGTTAGGAGTGAATGATGGTAGAGAAAGGAGGATGTGTGAGTGAGGGTGGAGGGCGGGGAATGAGTGAATAAGGTTGGAGGAATGGTGTGTGTTTGAGTGTGCAGTTAGTGGGATGATTGTATAAGGGTGGAGGGATGGGATTTATGAGTGAGGGTGGATGGGGATGTGTCAGTGAGGGTGGATGGAGGGCGATGTGAGCGAGGTTGGTGGTAGGTCAATGGGAGTGAGGTTGGAGGGCGGCGATGTGAGTGAGGGTGGATGGTGGGGTCTGACTGAGGGTGGGATGTTTCAGTTAGGGAGGAGGGAAGAGAATGTGAATGAGGATGGAGGGTGTGGGGTGTGTGAATTAGGGTGGAGGGAATTTGATGTGTGAGTGAGCGTGGAGTGAGGGGGATGTGTGAGTGAGGGTGGAAGGAGAGGGATGTGTGAGTTAGGGTGGAGGGAGTGGAATGTGAATGACTGTGAGGGGATATGAGTGAGTGTGGAGGGAGGGGATGTGTGAGTGAGGTTGGAGAGAGGATGACGTGAGTGAGGGTGGAGCGAGGTGAATATGTGATTGATGGAGGAGGGACGGGGAAGTATATGTGAGGGTAGAGGGAGGTGGATGTGGGTGAGGGTGGGCTGTGTGAGTTAGAGTGGAGGGAGGAGTATGTGAATAAGGGTGGACGGAGTGGGATATGTGAATTAGGGTGGAGGGAGGAGTATGTGAATAAGGGTGGAGGGAGTGGGATATGAGAATTAGGGTGGAGGGAGGAGTATGTGAATAAGGGTGGAGGGAGTGGGATGTGTGAGTTAGGGTGGAGGGAGGAGTATGTGAATAAGGGTGGAGGGAGTGGGATGTGTGAATTAGGGTGGAGGGAGGAGTATGTGAATAAGAGTGGACAGAGTGTGATGTGTGAGTCAGGGTGGAGGGAGGAGTATGTGAATAAGAGTGGACAGAGTGGGATGTGTGAGTTACAGTGAAGGGAGGGGAATGTGTGAGTGAGCGTGGAGTGACGGTGATGTCTGAGTGAGTGTGGAGGGAGGGGGATGTGTGAGTGAGGGTAGTGGGAGTGGTTATATGAGTTAGGATGGAGGCATGGAGATGTGAATGAGGGTGGAGGGAGGTGGATATGTGAGTGAGTGTTGTGGAAGGGGGTTGTGTGTGGGGGGTGGCGTAGGTAGGGAAATGTGTGAGTGCCTGTGAAGTGAGGGGGAAATGTGAGTCAGGGTGGAGGGAGGGGGATGTTCATGAGGGTGCAGTAACGGTGATGTGAGTGAGAAGGGAGGGAAGGGAATGTGAGTGAGGGTGGAGACAGGAGGATGTATGATTGAGCGTGGAGGGAGGGGAATATGAGTGAGGGTAGAGGGAGGTGAATTTGAGTGAGAAGGGAAGGAGGCGGATGTGAATGAGGTTGATAGGAACGATGTGAGTGAGTGTAGATGGAGGAGTTTGTATGTGATGGTGGAAGCACGGGGTTGTGAGTGAGGCTGGAGGGAGGCAGAAGTGTGAGTGAGAGTGGAGGGAGGGGATTGTGTGTTATGGTGGAGGGAGGGGGATGTGTGAGTGAGAGTGGAGGGAGGGTGTTATGAGTCAGGGTGGAGGGAGCAGGATGTGTGTGAGGGTGGAGGGAGTCGTATGTGAGTGAGGCTGGACGGAAGTGGATGTGAGTGAGAGTGGGGTGAGGGGGATGTGAAAGAGGATGGAGGGATAGGGATATGAATGCGTGTTGAGGGAGGGTGATCTGAGTAAGAGTGGAGAGAGGGGCATGTGCTTGAGGGTGGAGTGAGGGGGATGTGTGTGAGGGTGGATGGAAGTGGATGTGAGTGAGTGTGGAAGGAGTGGGATGTGAATGAGTGTTGTGGGAGGGTGAGGTGAGTGAGAGTGGAGGGAGGAGATGTGAAACAGGGTGGAGGGATGGGGATGTGGTTCAGGGTGAGGGTGCAGGGAGGGGGATGTGTGCGAGGGTGGAGGGAGGGGATGTGTGTGAGGGTGGAGGGAGGTGGTGTGTGTGAGGGTGCAGGGAGGGGGATGTGTGCGAGGGTGGAGGGAGGGGATGTGTGTGAGGGTGGAGGGAGGTGGTGTGTGTGAGGGTGGAGGGAGGTGGTGTGTGTGAGTGTGGAGGGAGGGGGATGTGTGTGAGGGTGGAGGGTGGAGGATGTGAGAGACGGTGGAGGGATAGGGATGTGGGTGACTGTGGAGGGAGAGGCACGTGAATGAGGGTGCACGGAGGGTCATGTGAGTGACTGTGTTGTCCCTCTCTCTGGGCCCGGGAACGTGTGGCAGCTCCAGGGAGTGTGCTTGTGGCTCAGATAAATCTCCCCCTCCCTGAACCCCGGGCTTCAGTCAGTGAGGAGCTGCACTCCCGCACTCTCCGCCCGGTCTCACTGCCTGGTATCACCGCCCGGTCCATCCCCTGGGTCACCTCATAAGAACATACAAAATAGGAGCAGGGCTGGGCCATCCGGCCCCTCGATCCTGCTCCGCCATTCAATAAGATCATGGCTGATCTTCAACCTCAACTCCACTTTCCCGTCTGATCCCCATATCCCTTGAGTCAATTACAGTCCAAAAATCTCTCAATCTCAGCCTTGAATATACTCAACGATTGACCATCCACAGCCCCCCGGGGAAAAAGAAATCCAAAGGTTCACAACCCTCTGAATGAAGAAATTTCTCCTCATCTTATTCCTAAAAGTCTGACCCCGTATCCTGAGACTATGCCCCCTTGTTCTAGACTATCCAGCCAGGGGAAACAACCTCTCAGCATCGACCCTGTCAAAACCCCTCAGAATCTTATATGATTCAATAATATCACCTCTCATTCTTCTAAACTCCAGAGAGTATCGGCCCATTCTACTCAATCTCTCCTCATAGGACAACCCTCTCATCCCAGGAATCAATCCAGTGAACCCATCTTGCACTGCCTGTAAGACAAGTATATCCTTCCATAGATAAAGAGACCAAAAGTGTACACAGTACTCCAGGTGAGGTCTCATCAAAGCCCGATACAATTCTCGGAAGAATTCCTTACTCTTGAACTCCAACCCCCTTGCAATAAAGGCCAAAATGCTATTTGCCTTCATGATTGTTTGCTGTACCTGCATGTTAACTTTCTTTGTTTCTTGTACGAGGACACCTCTGAACGCTAAAATGTAACATTTTCTCACCATTTAAAAAATATTCTGTTTTTCTTTGCTTCGGACAAAAGTGAATAACCTCACATTTCCCCACATTATACTCTATCTGCCATATTTTTGCCCACTCACTGAAGCTGTCTATATCACTTTGCAGACTCTTTGTGTCATCCTCATTGCTTACTTTCCCACCTAGCTTTGTATCGTCAGCAAACTTGGATACACAGCACTCGGTGCCTTCATCTAAGTCATTAATATAGATTGTAAATAGCTGAGACCCCAGCACTGATCCTTGTGGCACTCCACTGGTTACAGCCTGCCAACCTGAAAATGACTCGTTTATCCCGACTCTCTGTTTTCTGTTCGTGAACCAATTCTCAATCCTCAATATTAGCCCAACCCAATGAGCCCTTCTCTTGTGTAACAAACTATTGTGTGGCAATTTATTGACTGCCTTTTGAAAATCGAAATAAGCAACATCCGCTAGTTCCCCTTTATCTACCCTGCTCGTGACATCCTCAAAAAACTCCTACAGAGATTCGCATAGGCGAGTGACTTCCGCCCGTTCTATTATTTTTTTATTCGTTCATGGGATGTGGGCATCGCTGGCGAGGCCAGCATTTATTGCCCAGCCCTAATTGCCCTTGAGAAGGTGGTGGTAAGCCGCCTTCTTCAACCGCTGCAGTCTGTGTGGTGAAGGTTCTCCCACAGTGCTGATCGGAAGGGAGGTTCTATTCTATTGGTTCATAACAAGCGGGCGTGGGTCTGTGTGTGGGACCAGGCACTGATTGGCGGTGGGGTTATCAATCACTTGTTTTGAACCAATGGAAGTGGCGGACTCAATGAGCGGCAATCATTTCTGCAGCGAGGGAAAGTGCAGATTAGATTCTCCTTCACACCGTCAGGATTGGTCTCATTTTCTGCCCTGCCATTATTAGATCTCCCGGTGAATGACGAAGTGATTGAGAAAAGTCCACAGCTGGAAGTAAACAGGGATTGTAGACTGAGGAACAACAGCAGGTGAATCAGCACAGGATTGTGAGAGCAGCAACCAGAGAGAACCCTTCCGATTCAAAGAGCTTCCGCAGATCGACTGGGGAGAAAGGTAAGAGAAAGTGTCATTTCCTCAAATGAACACTGGTCCTGTAGACAGTCCACAAAGGTTACAAGGTAAAGGGGGAAATGGTGAGAATGAGACTGGGAGAGTCTAATCACCGAGTACAATTATCCAGCATGAGGCAGTGCAATGAAATGTGAAGTGAGATCAGTTTCTGTCTCAAATCACACAGTCACAAATGAATCTTGTGTGTGTTTTAGAGTGAAGGGGTTTGATCGAAGAGATGACTCCAGTCTGATGCGGAGCCCATCAGGTTTAAAGTGTCTCCCCGCCCCCAGCACCAACTTGGAAAGAACCCACCTTTCTTGTCTCCATAATATCGATATTATACTGTGTTTTAATGTAATGCCAGACAGTGTTACTGAATTCAAATATATTTCATATCCATCAA
The DNA here is from genome assembly GCF_035084215.1 of Heptranchias perlo. Classification (NCBI taxonomy): domain Eukaryota; kingdom Metazoa; phylum Chordata; class Chondrichthyes; order Hexanchiformes; family Hexanchidae; genus Heptranchias; species Heptranchias perlo. The sequence continues at coordinate 2,873,813 of NW_027139644.1, read as the reverse complement.
AATCAACCATCTTACAATTCTGAACTGGATACTGGGTTTTGCTTAATATTATTTCCCATCAGTAAATCTATTTCTGGATTTCACACTTGCAGTTGAATTAAATGATTATCATTTAAATATAAACTGGTGATAAAATGATACGCAAATCTTATTTAATGGATTGTAAAAATTCTTCCAATTGATTATTTTGTGTGTTGTCAGAATAATGTGCTGGGTGATCACCTGATCCAGCCTCTGCCGAGGGTTCTTTTTAATAAACTGAGAGCGATGTTTGTCCCCATACAATCCAGATTCATTTCCGTGCTCTTTGATTCGATAGAAGTGTTCAAAATCATGGCGATTTAGATGAAGTAAATAAAGTGAAACAGTTCCCATTGGCGGAAGGGTCAAGAACCAGATGACACACATTTCAGGTGCTTGGCGAAAGAACCAAATGCAGTGAGTTTAATGGTCTGGAATGCGCTGCCTGACAGGATGGTGGAAGCAGATTCAAAAGCGAATTGGATAAATTGTGCAAGGGAAAATATTTGCAGGTCTACGTGGAAAGAGCGGGGGAATGGGATTAAATGTAATGCTCTGACTAAGAGCCGGCACAGGCTCGATGGCCTGAATGGTCTCCTTCGATGCTGTAATCATTCCGTTATTCTATCCAATTCCTTTTTCAAGTTACTATTGAATCTGCTTCCACCACCCGTTCAGGTAGTCCAGTCCAGATCATAATATCTGGCCACATCAAAATGCAAATCTCTTCATCTCCCCCCGCCTGCTTCTTTTGTCAATTATCTTAAATCTGTGTCCCCTCGTTATCGACACATATTAATCTTAAAAGCCTTTTTCTAACCATCCGTTTATCGATTTATAATTATGTTTAATCTAACTTAACAGGTATAAATAGAGGACCGTGTTTTCAAAATATCAGTGAGAGACAGGCCCTTGAGATTAATGTACAAGTCTGGCGTGTCATGTAACTTTCATATTACAAAGCGATCATAAATAATACCGTTGTTAAGAAATGGCGGGGTGATAATATGTTTTTGAAAAACAAGCATAATTGCAGCGACACAAAGTTCAAAACACTTTTTTTCCATTTGGCAGCTGTAAGTTGCCAGCGAGCTCAAGGAACGGAAACGAGATCTGTTGCATTGCCCGTCTCTGCTGACAACGGTTTGTAAACTGGAGAGTGGGGGGTAAAGTAGATCTGCTGCATCGCCCCCCTCTGCTGACTGAGGTTTGTAAACTGGAGAATGGGGGGTAAAGTAGATCTGCTGCATCGCCCCCCTCTGCTGACTGAGGTTTGTAAACTGGAGAATGGGTGTAAAGTAGATCTGTTGCATCGCCCCCCTCTGCTGACTCAGGTTTGTAACCTGGAGACTGGGGGGTAAAGTAGATCTGTTGCATCGCCCCCCTCTGCTGACTGAGGTTTGTAACCTGGAGACTGGGCGGTAAAGGAGATCTGTTGCATCGCCCCGCCTCTGCTGACTGCGGTTTGTATCCTGGAGACTGGGGGGTAAAGTAGATCTGTTGCATCGCCCCACTCAACTGACTGAGGTTTGTAACCTGGAGACTGGGGGGTAAAGTAGATCTGTTGCATCTCCCCCCTCTGCTGACAGCGGTTTGTAACCTGGAGAATGGAGGGTAAAGTAGATCTGCTGCATCGCCCCCCTCTGCTGACAGCGGTTTGTAACCTGGAGACTGGGGGGTAAAGTAGATCTGCTGCATCGCCCCCCTCTGCTGACTGCGGTTTAAAACCTGGAGACTGGGGGGTAAAGTAGATCTGTTGCATCGCCCCGCCTCATCTGGCTGCGGTTTGTTTCCTGGAGACTTGGGGGTAAAGTAGATCTGTTGCATCGCCCACCTCTGCTGACTGAGGTTTGTAACCTGGTGACTGGGGGGTAAAGTAGATCTGTTGCATCTCCCCCCTCTGCTGACTGAGGTTTGTAACTTGGAGACTGGGGGGTAAAGTAGATCTGTTTCATCGCCCCACTCTGCTGACTGTGGTTTGTAACCTGGAGACTGGGGGGTAAAGTAGATTTGCTGCATCGCCCCCCTCTGCTGACTGAGGCTTGTAACCTGGAGATTGGGGGGTAAAGTAGATTTGCTGCATCGCCCCCCTCTGCTGACTGCGATTTGTAACCTGGAGACTGGGGGGTAAAGTAGATTTGTTGCATCGCCCCCCTCTGCTGACTGAGGCTTGAACCTGGAGACTGGGGGGTAAAGTAGAGCTGTTGCATCGCCCTCCTATGCTGACAGCGGTTTGTAACCTGGAGAATGGGGGGGTAAAGTATATCTGTTGAATCGCCCCCCTCTGCTGACTGCGATTTGTAACCTGGAGACTGGGGGGTAAAGTAGATCTGTTGCATCTCCCCCCTCTGCTGACTGCGGTTTGTAACCTGGAGACTGGGAGTTTAAGTAGATCAGTTGCATCGCCCCCCTCTGCTGACTGAGGTTTGTAACCGGGAGACTGGGGCGTAAAGTAGATCTGTTGCATCTCCCCCCTCTGCTGACTGAGGTTTGTAACTTGGAGACTGGGGGGTAAAGTAGATCTGTTTCATCGCCCCACTCTGCTGACTGTGGTTTGTAACCTGGAGACTGGGGGGTAAAGTAGATCTGTTGCATCGCCCCCCTCTGCTGACTGAGGCTTGTAACCTGGAGATTGGGGGGTAAAGTAGATCTGCTGCATCGCCCCCCTCTGCTGACTGAGGTTTGTAACCTGGAGACTGGGGGGTAAAGTAGATCTGTTGCATCGTCCCCCTCTGCTGACAACGGTTTGTATCCTGGAGACTGGGGGGTAAAGTAGATCTGTTTCATCGCCCCACTCTGCTGACTGTGGTTTGTAACCTGGAGACTGGGGGGTAAAGTAGTTCTGTTGCATCGCCCCCCTCTGCTGACTGAGGCTTGTAACCTGGAGATTGGGGGGTAAAGTAGATTTGCTGCATCGCCCCCCTCTGCTGACTGAGGTTTGTAACCTGGAGACTGGGGGGTAAAGTAGATCTGTTGCATCGCCCCCCTCTGCTGACTGCGATTTGTAACCTGGAGACTGGGGGGTAAAGTAGATTTGTTGCATCGCCCCCCTCTGCTGACTGAGGCTTGAACCTGGAGACTGGGGGGTAAAGTAGATCTGTTGCATCGCCCTCCTCTGCTGACAGCGGTTTGTAACCTGGAGAATGGGGGGGGGGGGGTAAAGTAGATCTGTTGCATCGCCCCCCTCTGCTGACTGCGATTTGTAACCTGGAGACTGGGGGGTAAAGTAGATCTGTTGCATCTCCCCCCTCTGCTGACTGCGGTTTGTAACCTGGAGACTGGGAGATTAAGTAGATCAGTTGCATCACCCCCCTCTGCTGACTGAGGTTTGTAACCTGGAGACTGGGGGGTAAAGTAGATCTGTTGCATCTCCCCACTCTGCTGACTGAGGTTTGTAACTTGGAGACTGGGGGGTAAAGTAGATCTGTTTCATCGCCCCACTCTGCTGACTGTGGTTTGTAACCTGGAGACTGGGGGGTAAAGTAGATCTGTTGCATCGCCCCCCTCTGCTGACTGAGGCTTGTAACCTGGAGATTGGGGGGTAAAGTAGATCTGCTGCATCGCCCTCCTCTGCTGACTGAGGTTTGTAACCTGGAGACTGGGGGGTAAAGTAGATCTGTTGCATCGCCCCATTCTGCTGACTGAAGTTTGTAACCTGGAGACTGGGGGGTAAAGTAGATCTGTTGCATCGCCCCATTCTGCTGACTGAGGTTTGTAACCTGGAGACTGGGGGGTAAAGTCGATCTGTTGCATCGCCCCCCTCTGCTGACTGAGGCTTGTAACCTGGAGATTGGGGGGTAAAGTAGATTTGCTGCATCGCCCCCCTCTGCTGACTGAGGTTTGTAACCTGGAGACTGGGGGGTAAAGTAGATCTGTTGCATCGCCCCCCTCTGCTGACTGCGATTTGTAACCTGGAGACTGGGGGGTAAAGTAGATTTGTTGCATCGCCCCCCTCTGCTGACTGAGGCTTGAACCTGGAGACTGGGGGGTAAAGTAGATCTGTTGCATCGCCCTCCTCTGCTGACAGCGGTTTGTAACCTGGAGAATGGGGGGGGGGGGGTAAAGTAGATCTGTTGCATCGCCCCCCTCTGCTGACTGCGATTTGTAACCTGGAGACTGGGGGGTAAAGTAGATCTGTTGCATCTCCCCACTCTGCTGACTGAGGTTTGTAACTTGGAGACTGGGGGGTAAAGTAGATCTGTTTCATCGCCCCACTCTGCTGACTGTGGTTTGTAACCTGGAGACTGGGGGGTAAAGTAGATCTGTTGCATCGCCCCCCTCTTCTGACTGAGGCTTGTAACCTGGAGATTGGGGGGTAAAGTAGATCTGCTGCATCGCCCTCCTCTGCTGACTGAGGTTTGTAACCTGGAGACTGGGGGGTAAAGTAGATCTGTTGCATCGCCCCATTCTGCTGACTGAGGTTTGTAACCTGGAGACTGGGGGGTAAAGTAGATCTGTTGCATCGCCCCATTCTGCTGACTGAGGTTTGTAACCTGGAGACTGGGGGGTAAAGTCGATCTGTTGCATCGCCCCCCTCTGCGGAATGGGTCGATATGAGGAAGAGGTTTCTGATACTTTGCCCCGAGACGCCACTTGCAGTGTCTGATCCAACCAGTGATATGGACACGTGTCTTCTGGGAATTTAACTTGTTCAGGTCCAGTCTGTGTCGGGTTTTAGAAGTTGTTGATGGTTCTAGGTTGGGTTTCATCATCCTGCCGCTTGTCCCCTACACACAAAATACACACAGATACTCAGTCACTCACTGATATACAGAGGCATCGTCTCTCTCACACACGTTCACTCAGAGTCACTCACTGATATACAGAGGCATCCTCTCTCTCACACACGTTCACTCAGAGTCACTCACTGATATACAGAGGCATCGTCTCTCTCACACACGTTCACTCAGAGTCACTCACTGATATACAGAGGCATCCTCTCTCACACACTCACTCCGAGTCACTCACTGATATACAGAGGCATCCTCTCTCTCACACACACTCACTCATTCACTGATATACAGAGGCACCCTCGCTCACACTCACTCATTCACTGATAGACAGAGGCATCCTCTCTCTCACTCTCACTCACTGATATACGCACACATCCTTTCTCACTGTGTCTCTCACACGGTACCCTGCCATTGTGTGGTGACCCAGTGCCTTCCCCAAAGTGTTTGATACTGTATCATTACCCGTGTGTTTCACTCCAAACCCAATGACATTATATAGGAACAGGAGGAGGCCGTTCAGCCACTCGAGCCTGTTACACTGGAATTGGGGGAGGCCGTTCAGCCCCTCGAGCATGTTACACAGGAACAGAAGGAGGCCGTTCAGCCCCTCGAGCCTGTTACACAGGAACAGGAGGAGGCCATCCGGCCCCTCGAGCCTGTTACACAGGAACAGGAGGAGGCCATTCAGCCCCTCGAGCCTGTTATACTGGAACAGGAGGAGGCCGTTCAACCCCTCGAGCCTGTTACACCGGAACAGGGGGAGTCCGTTCAGCTCCTCGAGGTTGTTTCACAGGAAAAGGAGGAGGCCATTCATCCCCTCGATCCTTTCCCGCCATTCTATTAAATCGTAACCGATCTGTACTTCAACTTCCTATCACCTCAACACACCTAATAAAAGGGTAGATTTGATTCCCTGTTACTTTGTACTGAAAACAGAATCTTACTCTATTGGGGAAACTGGAAACCAGGGACACAGACAGACTAAGTGAGTGAGGACAACTGTGGGAGATGGTGTTTAATGTGGGCAAGTGTGAGGTCATCCACTTTGGATCAGAAAAAGACAAATCGGAATATTTTCTGAATGGGAAGAGTGTGGGAACTGTGGATGAGCAGAGAAATTTAGGGGTCCAAGTACACAAATCTCTAAAACCCAGTGGGCAGGTACACGAAGTGATCAAAAAGACTAATGTAATGTTGGCCTTTATCTCAAGGGCTGGAATATGAAGTGGAGGAAGTTATGTTACATCTTTCCATAGCTCTGGTTAGAGCCCTTCGAGAGCTCGATCAATCAATGAGGTAGATTTTAAGGAGCGTCTTGAAGGAGGAGAGAGAGGCGCAGAGGTTTAGCGAGGAAATTCCAGAGCTTGGGGTCCAGGCAGCTGAAGGCACGGCCGCCAGTGGTGAAGCAATGGAAATGGGGGGATCGGCAAGAGGCGAGATTTGTAGGAGCGCATAGATCGCGGAGGGTTGTAGGGCTGGAGGAGGTTACAGAGATGGGGAGGGGGGAGGGTCGTGCAGGGATTTCAAAACCAGGATGAAAATTTTAAAATGGAGGCGTTCCCAGACCGTGAGCCAATGTAGGTCAGTGAACAAAGCGGGTGATGGGTGAACGGGACTTTGTGCGAGTTCTGACATGGGCAGCAGAGTTTAGGATGTTTATGGAGGGTGGAAGATGGGAGGACGGGCAGAAGAGTATTGGAATAGTGGAGTCTGGAGGTGAGAAAGGGATGGATGAGTCTGATTAACCGTCTGATTCACACTCCCGCCAGGGGGAGGATGGCGGTGGATTGAGATGATGGCGGTGGATTGAGATGATAGCGGTGGATGGGGACCGGTTGATCTTCTCCAGGGGGAGAATGGCGGTGGATTGAGATGATGGCGGTGGATGGGTACCGGTTGATCCTCTCCAGGGGGAGGATGGCGGTGGATTGAGATGATGGCGGTGGATGGGGACCGGTTGATCGTCTCCAGGGGGAGGATGGCGGTGGATTGAGATGATGGCGGTGAATGGGGACCGGTTGATCCTCTCCAGGGGGAGGATGGCGGTGGATTGAGATGATGGCGGTGGATGGCGACCGGTTGATCTTCTCCAGGGGGAGGATGGCGGTGGACTGAGATGATGGCTGTGGATGGGGACCGGTTGATCTTCTCCAGGGGCAGGATGGCGGTGGATTGAGATGATGGCGGTGGATGGGGACCGGTTGATCTTCTCCAGGGGGAGGATGGCAGTGGATTGAGATGATGGCGGTGGATAGGGACCGGTTGATCCTCTCCAGGGGGAGGATGGCGGTGGATTGAGATGATGGCGGTGGATTGAGATGATGGCGGAGGATAGGGACCAGTTGATCGTCTCCAGTCCCCTGGATTCTTCCATCAGTCAGGTCGCGACCCCGCCGGATTGCTGACATCACACAAGCGCGCTGCATCCGGGCCCGCGCTGAGTCGGTGAAACGGCCGAAAGGGTTTAAAAATCTGGAGACACGTGACCCTTTCTGTGGTCGGTCAATCAAATGAGAGAGGGCGGTGCCTGTGGGGGAGGCGTTCATTTGTCCCGAGTGTGCAGTGCGCAGACCCTGCCCCGGAAGGGCCCCGGGGGAGGAGTCAGTTGGGGATGACAGGGGGACGGACTTGTCAATCGGGTTTGATCCAATAGGGACAAAATCTATGGGGGGAGTTGGAGAATGAGAGAGAGCCCCTGACATTAATCAGTGATGGGTGGGGGGAGGGGGAGAATGAGAGAGAGCCACTTACTTCAATCAGTGATGGGTGGCGGGAGGGGGGAGGGAGAATGGGAGAGAGCCACTCACTTCAATCATTGATGAGTGGGGGAGGGGTTAGAGGGAGAATGAGAGAGCCCCTGACATTAATCAGTGATGGGTGGGGGGAGGGGGAGGGGGAGAGGGAGAATGAGAGAGAGCCCCTTACTTTAATCAGTGATGGAGGGGGGAGCGGGAGAATGAGAGAGAGCCACTGACTTGAATCAGTGATGGGCGGGGGGAGGGGGAGAGGGAGAATGAGAGAGACACCATTACTTTAATCAGTGATGGGTGGAGGGAGAGGGAGAATGAGTGAGAGCCCCTTACTTTAATCAGTGATGGGTGGAGGGAGAGGGAGAGGGAGAATGAGTGAGAGCCCCTTACTTTAATCAGTGTTCGGTGGAGTGAGGGGGAGAGGGCGAATGAGAGAGAGCCCCTCACTTTAATCAGTGATGTTTGGGGGGAGGGGGAGAGGGAGAATGAGAGAGCCCCTTACCTTAATCAGTGATGGATGGGGGGAGAGGGAGAGGGAGAATGCGAGAGAGCCCCTTACTTTAATCAGTGATGGTTGGGGGGAGAGGGAGCGGGAGAATGAGCGAGAGCACCTTCCTTTAATCAGTGATGGGTGGGGGGAGAGGGAGAATGAGAGCGAGCCCCTTAATTTAATCAGTGATGGGTGGGTGGAGAGGGAGAGGGAGAATGAGAGAGAGCCCCTCACTTTAATCAGTGATGGGGGAAGGGTGAGAGGGAGAATGAGAGAGAGCCCCTTCCCTTAATCAGTGATGGGTGGGGGGAGAGGGAGTGGGAGAATGCGAGAGAGCCCCTTACTTTAATCAGTGATGGGTGGGGGGAGGGTGAGAGGGAGAATGAGAGGGAGCCCCTCACTTTAATCAGTGATGGGTGGGGGGAGAGTGGAGAGGGAGAATGAGAGAGAGCCCCTTACTTTAATCAGTGATGTGTGGGGGGAGTTGTGGATGGAGAATGAGAGAGAGACCCTTACTTTCATCAGTGATGGGTGGGGGAGGGGGCAGAGGGAGTATGAGAGCGAGCCCTGAACTTTCATCAGTGATTGGCGGGGGGAGGGGGAGAGGGAGAATGAGAGAGAGCCCCTCACTTTAATCAGTGATGGGGGAGGGGTGAGAGGGAGAATGAGAGAGAGCCACTAACTTTAATAAGTGATGTGTGGGGGAGGGGGGAGAGGGAGAATGAGAGAGAGCCCTCAACTTTAATCAGTGATGGGGGAGTGGTGAGAGGGAGAATGGGAGAGAGCCCCTTACTTTAATCAGTGATGGGTGTCGGGAGGGGGAGAGGGAGAATGAGAGAGAGCCCCTGACTTTAATCAGTGATGGGTGGGGGGAGGGGGAGAGGGAGAATGAGAGAGAGCCCCTGACTTTAATCAGTGATGGGTGGGGGGAGGGGGAGAGGGAGAATGAGAGAGAGCCCCTTACTTTAATCAGTGATGGGTGTCGGGAGGGGGAGAGGGAGAATGAGAGAGAGCCCCTGACTTTAATCAGTGATGGGTGGGGGGAGGGGGAGAGGGAGAATGAGAGAGAGCCCCTGACTTTAATCAGTGATGGGTGGGGGGAGGGGGGAGATTGAATGAGAGAGAGCCCCTTCCTTTAATCAGTGATGGGTGGGGTGAGTTATGAGGGAGAATGAGAGAGAGCCCCTTACTTTAATCAGTGTTGGGTGGAGGGAGGGGGAGAGGGAGAATGAGAGAGAGCCCCTAACTTTAATCATTGATTGGCGGGGGGAGAGGGAGAGGGAGAATGAGAGAGAGCCCCTTACTTTAATCAATGATGGGAGGGGGGAGAGGGAGAATGAGAGAAAGCCCCTTACTTTAATCACTGATGGGTGGGGGGAGGGGGAGAGCGAGAATGAGAGAGAGCCCCTTACTTTAATCAGTGATGGGTGGGGGGAGAGGGAGAGGGAGAATGAGAGAGAGCCCCTTACTTTAATCAGTGATGGGTGGTGGGAGGGTGGAGAGCGAGAATGAGAGAGAGCCCCTTATTTAATCAGTGATGGGCGGGGGGAGGGGGGAGGGGGGAGGGGGAGGGGGTAGAGGGAGAATGAGAGAAAGCCCCTTACTTTAATCAGTGATGGGTGGGTGGAGGGGGAGAGGGAGAATGAGAGAGAGCCCCTTATTTAATCAGTGATGGGTGGGGGTAGGGGAGAGGGAGAATGAGAGAGAGCCTCTTACTTTAATCAGTGATGGGTGGGGGGAGAGTTAGAGGGAGAATGAGGGAGAGAGCCCCTTACTTTAATCAGTGATGGGTGGGGGTAGAGGGAGAGGGAGATTGAGAGAGAGCCCCTTACTTTCGTCAGTGATGGGTGGGGGGAGAGGGAGAGGGAGAATGAGAGATTGCCCCTTAATTTAATCATTGATGGGCGGGGGTTGGAGGGAGAATGAGAGGGAGCCCCTTACTTTAATCAGGAATGGGTGAGTGGAGGGGGGAGAGGGAGAATGAGAGAGAGCCCCTTACTTTAATCAGTGATGGGTGGGGGGAGGGGGAGAGGGAGAATGAGAGAGAGACCCTGACTTCAATCAGTGATGGGTGTGGGGAGGGGGAGAGGGAGAGTGACAGAGTGCCCCCTACTTTAATCAGTGATGGGCGGTCGGAGGGGGAGAGGGAGAATGAGAGGGAGCCCCTTACTTTAATCAGCGATGGGCGGAGGGAGAGGGAGAATGACAGAGAGCCCCTCACTTCAATCAGTGATGGGCGGGGGGAGAGGGGAGAGGGAGCCCCTTACTTCAATCAGTGATGGGCGGGGGGAGGGGGGAGAGGGAGAATGAGAGAGAGCCCCTGAAATTAATCAGTGATCGGTAGGGGGAGAGGGAGAATGAGACAGAGCCCCTTACTTTCATCAGTGATGAGTGGGGGGAGAGGGAGAATGAGAGAGAGCCCCTTACTTTTTTCAGTGTTGGCTGGGGTGGGGAGAGAGGGAGAATGAGAGAGAGCCCCTTACTTTAATCAGTGATGGGTGGGGTGAGGGGGGAGAGGGAGAATGAGAGAGAGCCCCTCACTTTAATCAGTGATGGGTGGGGGGAGAGGGGAGTGGGAGAATGAGAGAGAGCCCCTTACTTTCATCAGTGATGGGTGGGGGGAGAGGGAGAGGGAGAATGAGAGAGAGCCCCTTACTTTCGTCAGTGATGGGTGGGGGGAGAGGGAGAGGGAGAATGAGAGAGTGTCACTTAATTTAATCATTGATGGGCGGGGGTTAGAGGGAGAATGAGAGGTTGCCCCTCACTTTAATCAGTGATGGATGGGGGGAGAGTGGAGAGGGAGAATGAGAGAGAGCCCCTTACTTTAATCAGTGATGTGTGGGGGGAGTTGTGGATGGAGAATGAGAGAGAGACCCTAACTTTCATCAGTGATGGGTGGGCAGGGGGCAGAGGGAGTATGAGAGCGAGCCCTTAACTTTCATCAGTGATTGGCGGGGGGAGGGGGAGAGGGAGAATGAGAGAGAGCCCCTCACTTTAATCAGTGATGGGGGAGGGGTGAGAGGGAGAATGAGAGAGAGCCACTTACTTTAATAAGTGATGGGTGGCGGAGGGGGGAGAGGGAGAATGAGAGAGAGCCCTCAACTTTAATCAGTGATGGGGGAGGGGTGAGAGGGAGAATGGGAGAGAGCCCCTTACTTTAATCAGTGATGGGTGGGGGGAGGGGGAGAGGGAGAATGAGAGAGAGCCCCTGACTTTAATCAGTGATGGGTGGGGGGAGGGGGGAGATTGAATGAGAGAGAGCCCCTTCCTTTAATCAGTGATGGGTGGGGTGAGTTATGAGGGAGAATGAGAGAGAGCCCCTTACTTTAATCAGTGTTGGGTGGAGGGAGGGGGAGAGGGAGAATGAGAGAGAGCCCCTTACTTTAATCATTGATTGGCGGGGGGAGAGGGAGAGGGAGAATGAGAGAGAGCCCCTTACTTTAATCAGTGATGGGTGGTGGGAGGGGGTAGAGGGAGAATGAGAGAAAGCCCCTTACTTTAATCAGTGATGGGTGGGGGGAGAGGTAGAGGGAGAATGAGGGAGAGAGCCCCTTACTTTAATCAGTGATGGGTGGGGGTAGAGGGAGAGGGAGATTGAGAGAGAGCCCCTTAATTTAATCAGTGATGGGCGGGGGTTGGAGGGAGAATGAGAGGGAGCCCCTTACTTTAATCAGTGATGGGCCGTCGGAGTGGGAGAGGGAGAATGAGAGGGAGCCCCTTACTTTAATCAGCGATGGGCGGAGGGAGAGGGAGAATGACAGAGAGCCCCTCACTTCAATCAGTGATGGGCGGGGGGAGAGGGGAGAGGGAGCCCCTTACTTCAATCAGTGATGGGCGGGGGGAGGGGGCAGAGGGAGAATGAGAGAGAGCCCCTGAAATTAATCAGTGATCGGTAGGGGGAGAGGGAGAATGAGACAGAGCCCCTTACTTTCATCAGTGATGGGTGGGGGGAGAGGGAGAATGAGAGAGAGCCCCTTACTTTAATCAGTGATGGGTGGGGTGAGGGGGGAGAGAGAGAATGAGAGAGAGCCCCTCACTTTAATCAGTGATGGGTGGGGGGAGAGGGGAGAGGGAGAATGAGAGAGAGCCCCTTACTTTCGTCAGTGATGGGTGGGGGGAGAGGGAGAGGGAGAATGAGAGATTGCCCCTTAATTTAATCAGTGATGGGCGGGGGTTAGAGGGAGAATGAGAGATGGCCCCTTACTTTAATCATTGATGGGCGGGGGTTGGAGGGAGAATGAGAGGGAGCCCCTTACTTTAATCAGGAATGGGTGAGTGGAGGGGGGAGAGGGAGAATGAGAGAGAGCCCCTTACTTTAATCAGTGATGGGTGTGGGGAGGGGGAGAGGGAGAATGAGAGAGAGACCCTGACTTCAATCAGTGATGGGTGGGGGGAGGGGGAGAGGGAGAATGAGAGAGAGACCCTGACTTCAATCAGTGATGGGTGTGGGGAGGGGGAGAGGGAGAATGAGAGGGAGCCCCTTACTTTAATCAGTGATGGGTGGGGGGAGGGGGAGAGGGAGAATGAGAGAGAGACCCTGACTTCAATCAGTGATGGGTGTGGGGAGGGGGAGAGGGAGAATGAGAGGGAGCCCCTTACTTTAATCAGCGATGGGCGGAGGGAGAGGGAGGATGACAGAGAGCCCCTCACTTCAATCAGTGATGGGCGGGGGGAGAGGGGAGAGGGAGCCCCTTACTTCAATCAGAGATGGGCGGGGGGAGGGGGGAGAGGGAGAATGAGAGAGAGCCCCTGAAATTAATCAGTGATCGGTAGGGGGAGAGGGAGAATGACACAGAGCCCCTTACTTTCATCAGTGATGGGTGGGGGGAGAGGGAGAATGAGAGAGAGCCCCTTACTTTTTTCAGTGTTGGCTGGGGTGGGGAGAGAGGGAGAATGAGAGAGAGCCCCTTACTTTAATCAGTGATGGGTGGGGTGAGGGGGGAGAGGGATAATGAGAGAGAGCCCCTCACTTTAATCAGTGATGGGTGGTTGGAGAGGGGAGAGGGAGAATGAGAGAGAGCCCCTTACTTTCATCAGTGATGGGTGGGGGGAGAGGGAGAGGGAGAATGAGAGAGAGCCCCTTACTTTAATCAGTGATGGGTGGGGGGAGAGGGAGAATGAGAGAGTGTCACTTAATTTAATCATTGATGGGCGGGGGTAAGAGGGAGAATGAGAGGTTGCCCCTTACTTTCATCAGGAATGGTTGAGTCGAGGGGGGAGAGGGAGAATGAGAGAGAGCCCCTTACTTTAATCAGTGATGTGTGGGGGGAGTTGTGGATGGAGAATGAGAGAGAGCCCCTTACTTTCATCAGTGATGGGTGGGGGAGGGGGCAGAGGGAGTATGAGAGCGAGCCCTTAACTTTCTCAGTGATTGGCGGGGGGAGGGGGAGAGGGAGAATGAGAGAGAGCCCCTCTCTTTAATCAGTGATGGGGGAGGGGTGAGAGGGAGAATGAGAGAGAGCCACTTACTTTAATAAGTGATGGGTGGCGGAGGGGGGAGAGGGAGAATGAGAGAGAGCCCTCAACTTTAATCAGTGATGGGGGAGGGGTGAGAGGGAGAATGGGAGAGAGCCCCTTACTTTAATCAGTGATGGGTGGGGGGAGGGGGAGAGTGAGAATGAGAGAGAGCCCCTGACTTTAATCAGTGATGGGTGGGGGGAGGGGGGAGAATGAATGAGAGAGAGCCCCTTCCTTTAATCAGTGATGGGTGGGGTGAGTTATGAGGGAGAATGAGAGAGAGCCCCTTCCTTTAATCAGTGATGGGGGAGGGGGAGAGGGAGAATGAGAGAGAGCCCCTTACTTTAATCAGTGTTGGGTGGAGGGAGGGGGAGAGGGAGAATGAGAGAGAGCCCCTTACTTTAATCATTGATTGGCGGGGGGAGAGGGAGAGGGAGAATGAGAGAGAGCCCCTTACTTTAATCAATGATGGGAGGGGGGAGGGGGGAGGGGGAGGGGGTAGAGGGAGAATGAGAGAAAGCCCCTTATTTAATCAGTGATGGGCGGGGGGAGGGGGGAGGGGGAGGGGGTAGAGGGAGAATGAGAGAAAGCCCCTTACTTTAATCAGTGATGGGTGGGTGGAGGGGGAGAGGGAGAATGAGAGAGAGCCCCTTACTTTAATCAGTGATGGGTGGGGGTAGGGGAGAGGGAGAATGAGAGAGAGCCTCTTACTTTAATCAGTGATGGGTGGGGGTAGAGGGAGAGGGAGATTGAGAGAGAGCCCCTTACTTTCGTCAGTGATGGGTGGGGGGAGAGGGAGAGGGAGAATGACAGAGAGCCCCTCACTTCAATCAGTGATGGGCGGGGGGAGAGGGGAGAGGGAGCCCCTTACTTCAATCAGTGATGGGCGGGGGGAGGGGGCAGAGGGAGAATGAGAGAGAGCCCCTGAAATTAATCAGTGATCGGTAGGGGGAGAGGGAGAATGAGACAGAGCCCCTTACTTTCATCAGTGATGGGTGGGGGGAGAGGGAGAATGAGAGAGAGCCCCTTACTTTAATCAGTGATGGGTGGGGTGAAGGGGGAGAGGGAGAATGAGAGAGAGCCCCTCACTTTAATCAGTGATGGGTGGGGGGAGAGGGGAGAGGGAGAATGAGAGAGAGCCCCTTACTTTCATCAGTGATGGGTGGGGGGAGAGGGAGAGGGAGAATGAGAGAGAGCCCCTTACTTTCGTCAGTGATGGGTGGGGGGAGAGGGAGAGGGAGAATGAGAGAGTGTCCCTTAATTTAATCATTGATGGGCGGGGGTTAGAGGGAGAATGAGAGGTTGCCCCTTACTTTCATCAGGAATGGTTGAGTCGAGGGGGGAGAGGGAGAATGAGAGAGAGCCCCTCACTTTAATCAGTGATGGATGGGGGGAGAGTGGAGAGGGAGAATGAGAGAGAGCCCCTTACTTTAATCAGTGATGTGTGGGGGGAGTTGCAGAGGGAAAATGAGAGAGAGAGACCCTTACTTTCATCAGTGATGGGTGGGGGAGGTGGCAGAGGGAGTATGAGAGCGAGCCCTGAACTTTAATCAGTGATTGGCGGGGGGAGGGGGAGAGGGAGAATGAGAGAGAGCCCCTGACTTTCATCAGTGATGGGTGGGGGGAGAGTGGAGAGGGAGAATGAGAGAGAGCCCCTCACTTTAATCAGTGATGGGTGGGGGGAGAGGGAGAGGGAGAATGAGAGAGAGCCCCTTACTTTAATCAGTGATGGGTGGGGGGAGAGGGAGAGGGAGAATGAGAGAGCACCTTACTTTAATCAGTGAAGGGTGGTGGGAGGGGAAGGCGGAGAGGGAGAGGGAGAATGAGAGAGAGCCCCTAACTTTAATTTGTGATGGGTGGTGGGAGGGGGAGAGGGAGAATGACAGAGTGTCCCCTACTTTAATCAGTGATGGGTGGGGGGGGGAGGGGGAGAGGGAGAGGGAGAATGAGAGAAAGCCCCTGACTTTAATCAGTGATGGGTGGGGGGAGAGGGAGAATGAGAGAGAGTCCCTTACTTTAATCAGTGATGTGTGGGGGGAGTGGGAGAGGGAGAATGAGAGAGAGACTCTAACTTTATTCAGTGATGGGTCGGGGGAGGGGGGAGAG
This sequence comes from Heptranchias perlo, assembly GCF_035084215.1. Taxonomy (NCBI): domain Eukaryota; kingdom Metazoa; phylum Chordata; class Chondrichthyes; order Hexanchiformes; family Hexanchidae; genus Heptranchias; species Heptranchias perlo. Next base: position 2,858,256 of record NW_027139644.1, on the reverse strand, counting down.
GAAGAATGAGAGAGAGCCCCTTACTTTATTCAGTGATGGGTTGGGGGAGGGGGGAGAGGAAGAATGAGAGAGAGCCCCTTACTTTAATCAGTGATGGGTCGGGGGAGAGGGAGAATGAGAGAGAGCCCCTTACTTAAATCAGTAATGGGTGGGGGAGGGGAGAGAGGGAGAATGAGAGAGAGCCCCTGACTTTAATCAGTGATGGGTGGGGGGGAGGGAGAATGAGAGAGAGCCCCTGACTTTAATCAGTGATGGGTGTGGGGAGCGGGAGAGGGAGAATGAGAGAGAGCCCCTTACTTTCATCAGTGATGGGTGGGGGAGGGGGAGAGGGAGAATGAAAGAGTGCACCCTACTTTAATCAGTGATGGGTGGGGGCAGTGGGAGAATGAGAGAGAGCCCCTTACTTCAATCAGTGATGTGTGGGGGGAGTGGGAGAGGGAGAATGAGAGAGAGCCCCTGACTTTAATCAGTGATGGGTGGGGGGAGGGGGGAGAGGGAGAATGAGAGAGAGCCCCTTACTTTCATCAGTGATGGGTCGGTGGAGGGGTGAGAGGAAGAATGAGAGAGAGCACCTTCCTTTCATCAGTGATGAGTGGAGGGAGGGGTCAGAGGAAGAATGAGAGAGAGCCCATTACTTTAATCAGCGATAGGTGGGGGAGGGGGGAGAGGGAGAATGAGAGAGAGCCCCTGACTTTAATCAGTGATGGGTCGGGGGCGGGGTGAGAGGAAGAATGAGAGAGAACCCCTTATTTCAATCAGTGATGGGTCGGGGGAGAGGGAGAATGAGAGAGAGCCCCTTACTTAAATCAGTAATGGGTAGGGGAGGGGAGAGAGGGAGAATGAGAGAGAGCCCCTGACTTTAATCAGTGATGGGTGGGGGGGAGGGAGAATGAGAGAGAGCCCCTGACTTTAATCAGTGATGGGTGTGGGGAGGGGGAGAGGGAGAATGAGAGAGAGCCCCTTACTTTCATCAGTGATGGGTGGGGGAGGGGGAGAGGGAGAATGAAAGAGTGCACCCTACTTTAATCAGTGATGGGTGGGGGGAGTGGGAGAATGAGAGAGAGCCCCTTACTTTAATCAGTGATAGGTCGGGGGAAGGGGGAGAGGAAGAATGAGAGAGAGCCCCTTACTTTAATCAGTGATGTGTCGGGGGAGAGGGAGAATGAGAGAGAGCCCCTGACTTTAATCAGTGATGGGTGGGGGAGGGGGAGAGGGAGAATGAAAGAGTGCCCCCTACGTTCATCAGTGATGGGTGGGGGGAGAGGGAGAATGAGAGAGAGCCCCTTACTTTAATCAGTGATGGGTAGGGGGAGGGGGGAGAGGAAGAATGAGAGAGAGCCCCTTACTTTAATCAGTGATGCGTGGGGGGAGGGGGGAGGGAGAATGAGAGAGAGCCCCAAACTTAAATCATTAATGGGTGGGGAGGGGGAGATGGAGAATGAGAGAGAGCCCTTTACTTTAATCAGCGATGGGTGGGGGAGGGGGAGAGGGAGAATGAGAGAGAGCCTCTTACTTTCATCAGCGATGGGCGGTGGGAGAGCGAGAATGACAGAGAGCCGCTTACTTCAAACAGTGATGGGTGGGGGGAGAGGGGAGAGGGAGAATGAGAGGGTGCCCCTTTCTTTAATTAGTGATGGATGGGGGGAGGGGGAGGGGGAGGGGGAGAGGGAGAATGAGAGAGAGCCGCTTACTTTAATCTGTGATGGGCGGGGGGAGGGTGGGGAGGGAGAATGAGAGAGAGCCCCTTACTTTATTCAGTGATGGGTAGGGGGAGGGGGAGGGGTAGGGGGAGAGGAAGAATGAGAGAGAGCCCCTTACTTTAATCAGTGATGGGTAGGGGGAGGGGGAGAGGGAGAATGAGAGAGAGACCCTTACTTTCATCAGTGATGGGTGGGGGAGGGGGAGAGGGAGAATGAGAGAGAGCCCCTTCCTTTCATCAGTGAATGGCGGGGGGAGAGGGAGAATGAGAGAGAGCCCCTGACTTTAATCAGTGATGTGTGGTGGAGAGGGGAGAGGGAGAATGAGAGAGAGCCCCTTACTTTATTCAGTGATGGGCGGTGGGAGGTGGAGTGGGAGAGGGAGAATGAGGGAGAGCCCCTCACTTTAATCAGTGATGGGTGGGGGATGAGGGGAGAGGGAGAATGAGAGAGAGCCCCTTACTTTAATCAGTGATGTGTGGGGGGAGTAGGAAAGGGAGGATGAGAGAGAGCCCCTTACTTTATTCAGTGATGGGTCGGGGGAGGGGGGAGAGGAAGAATGAGAGAGAGCCCCTTACTTAAATCGGTGATGGGGAGGGTGAGAGGGAGAATGAGAGAGAGCCCCTTACTTTAATCAGTGATTGGTCGGGGGAGGGGTGAGAGGAAGAATGAGAGAGAGCCCCTTCCTTCAATCAATGATGTGTCGGGGGAGAGGGAGAATGAGAGAGAGCCCCTCACTGAAATCAGTAATGGGTGGGGTGAGGGGGGAGAGGGAGAATGAGAGAGAGCCCCTGACTTTAATCAGTGATTGGTGTGGGAAGGGGGAGAGGGAGAATGAGAGAGAGCCCCTTACTTTCATCAGTGATGGGTGGGGGAGGGGGAGAGGGAGAATGAGAGAAAGCCCCTGACTTTAATCAGTGATGGGTGGGGGGAGAGGGAGAATGAGAGAGAGCCCCTTACTTTAATCAGTGATGTGTCGGGGGAGGGGGGAGTGGAGGAATGATAGAGAGCCCCTGACTTGAATCAGTGATGGGTCGGGGGCAGGGGGAGAGGAAGAATGAGAGAGAGCCCCTTACTTTAATCAGTGATGGGTGGGGGGAGGGGGAGTGGGAGAATGAGAGGGAGCCCCTTACTTTAATCAGTGATGGGTGGAGGGAGAAGGGCGAGGGAGAATGAGAGAGAGCCCCTGACTTTAATCAGTGATGGGTGGGGGGAGGGTGGAGAGGGAGAATGATAGAGAACCCCTTACTTTAATCAGTGATATGTGGGGGGAGTGGGAGAGGGAGAATAAGAGACAGCCCCTTAGTTTATTCAGTGATGGGTAGGGGGAGGGGGGAGAGGAAGAATGAGAGAGAGCCCCGAACTTAAATCAGTAATGGGTGGGGGGAGGGCGAGAGAGAGAATGAGAGAGAGCCCCTTACTTTAATCAGTGATGTGTGGGGGGAGTGGGAGAGGGAGAATGAGAGAGAGCCCCTGACTTTAATCAGTGATGGGTGGGGGGAGTGGGAGAGGGAGAATGAGAGAGAGCCCATGACTTTAATCAGTGATGGGTGGGGGGAGGGTGGAGAGGGAGAATGAGAGAGAGCCCCTTACTTTAATCAGTGATGGGTCGGGGGAGAGGGAGAATGAGAGAGAGCCCCTTACTTTCATCAGTGATGCGTGGGGGGAGTTGGAGAGGGAGAATGAGAGAGAGCCCCGAACTTAAATCAGTAATGGGTGGGGGGAGAGGGAGAGAGAGATTGAGAGAGAGCCCCTTACTTTAATAAGTGATGGGTCGGGGGAGGGGTGAGAGGAAGAATGAGAGTGAGCCCCTTCCTTGAATCATTGATGGGTGGGGGGAGGGGTCAGAGTGAGAATGAGAGAGAGCCCATTACTTTAATCAGCGATAGGTGGGGGAGGGGGGAGAGGGAGAATGAGAGAGAGCCCCTGACTTTAATCAGTGATGGGTGGGGGGTGGGGTGTGGGGGGAGGGGGGAGGGGGTAAATGAGAGAGAGCCCCTTACTTTAATCAGTGATGGGTCGGGGGAGGGGTGAGAGGAAAAATGAGAGAGAGCCCCTTACTTTAATCAGTGATGGGGAGGGGGAGAGGGAGAATGAGAGAGAGCCCCGAACTAAAATCAGTTGTGGGTGGGGGGAGGGGGAGAGAGAGAATGAGGGAGAGCCCCTGACTTTCATCACTGATGGGTGGGTGACGTGGAGAGTGAGAATGAGAGAGAGCCCCTTACTTTGATCAGCGATGGGTTGGGGGAGGGGGAGAGGGAGAATGAGAGAGAGCCCCTTCCTTTAATCAGTGATGGGGGAGGGGGAGAGGGAGAATGAGAGAGAGCCCCTTACTTTAATCAGTGATGGGTTGGGGGAGGGGGAGAGGGAGAATGAGAGAGAGCCCCTTACTTTAATCAGTGATGGGTGGGGGGTGGGGGAGAGCGAGAATGAGAGAGAGCCCCTTACTTTAATCAGTGATGGGTGGGGGAGGGTGACGGGGAGAATGAGAGAGAGCCCCTTACTTTAATCAGTGATGCGTGGGGGGAGTGGGGAGGGAGAATGAGAGAGAGCCCCAAACTCAAATCAGTAATGGGTGGGGGGAGGGGGAGAGAGAGAATGAGAGAGAGCCCCTTACTTTAATCAGTGACGTGTGGGGGGAGTGGGAGAGGGAGAATGAGAGAGAGCCCCTTACTTTCATCAGTGATGGGTCGGGGGAGGGGTGAGAGGAAGAATGAGAGAGAGCACCTTCCTTTCATCAGTGATGGGTGGAGGGAGGGGGGTGGGGGGAGGGGGGATGGGGAGAATGAGAGAGAGCCCCTTACTTTAATCAGTGATGGGTCGGGGGAGAGGGAGAATGAGTGAGAGCCCCTTACTTTAATCAGTGATGGGTCGGGGGAGAGGGAGAATGAGAGAGAGCCCCTCACTTTAATCAGTGATGGGTGGGGGGGAGGGAGAATGAGAGAGAGCCCCTGACTTTAGTCAGTGATGGGTGTGGGGAGGGCGAGAGGGAGAATGAGAGAGAGCCCCTTACTTTAATCAGTGATGGGTGGGGGAGGCGGAGGGGGAGAGGGAGAATGAGAGAGAGCCCCTTACTTTAATGAGTGATGGATCGGGGGAGAGGGAGAATGAGAGAGAGCCCCTTCCTTTCATCAGTGATGGGTGGGGGGGGGGGAGAATGAGAGAGAGCCCCTGACTTTAATCAGTGATGGGTGTGGGGAGGGGGAGAGGGTGAATGAGAGAGAGCCCCTCCTTTAATCAGTGATGGGTGGGGGGAGAGGGAGAATGAGAGAGAGCCCCTTACTTTAATCAGTGATGGGTAGGGGGTGGGGGGAGAGGAAGAATGAGAGAGAGCCCCTTACTTTAATCAGTGATGGGTAGGGGGAGGGGGGAGAGGAAGAATGAGAGAGAGCCCCTTACTTTAATCAGTGATGCGTGGGGGGAGGGGGGAGGGAGAATGAGAGAGAGCCCCAAACTAAAATCATTAATGGGTGGGGGAGGGGGAGAGGGAGAATGAGAGAGAGCCCCTTCCTTTAATCAGTGAATGGCGGGGGGAGAGGGAGAATGAGAGAGAGCCCCTCACTTTAATCATTGACGGGTGGGGGGGAGAGGGGAGAGGGAGAATGAGAGAGAGCCACTTACTTTAATCAGTGTTGGGTGCGGTGGGGAGAGAGGGAGAATGAGAGAGAGCCCCTTGCTTTCATCAGTGATGGGTGGACGGAGAGGGGAGAGGGAGAATGAGAGAGAGACCCACACTTTAATCAGTGATGGGTGGAGGGAGAGGGGAGAGGGAGAATGAGAGAGAGCCCCTTACTTTAATCAGTGATGTGTGGGGGGAGGGGGGAGAGGAAGAATGAGAGAGAGCCCCTTACTTTCATCAGTGATGGGTGGGTGAGGGCGAGAGTGAGAATGAGAGAGAGCCCCTTACTTTAATCAGTGGTGGGGGGGTGGGAGGGTGAGAGGGAGAATGAGAGAGAGCCCCTTACTTTAATCAGCGATGGGTGGGGGGAGGGTGAGAGGGAGAATGACAGAGAGTCCATTACTTTCATCAGTGATGGGTGGGGGAGGGGGAGAGGGAGAATGAGAGAGAGCCCCTTACTTTAATCAGTGAGGTGTGGGGGGAGGGGGGAGAGGGAGAATGAGAGAGAGCCCCTTACTTTAATCAGTGATGGGGAGGGGGAGAGGGAGAATGAGAGAGAGCCCCAAACTTTAATCAGTGATGGGTGGGGTTGGGGGCGAGGGAGAATGAGAGAGATCCCCATACTTTAATCAGTGATGGATGGGAGAGGGGGGAGAGGGAGAATGAGAGAGAGCCCCTTACTTTAATCAGTGATGTGTGGGGGGAGGGGGGAGAGGAAGAATGAGAGAGAGCCCCTTACTTTAATCAGTGATGGGGAGGGGGAGAGGGAGAATGAGTGAGAGCCCCGAACTAAAATCAGTTATGGGTGGGGGGAGGGGGAGAGAGAGAATGAGAGAGAGCCACTTACTTTCATCAGTGATGGGTGGGTGAGGGGGAGAGTGAGAATGAGAGAGAGCCCCTTACTATAATCAGTGGTGGGGGGGGAGGGTGAGAGGGAGAATGAGAGAGAGCCCCTTACTTTAATCAGTGATGTGTGGGGGGAGGGGGGAGAGGAAGAATGATAGAGAGCCCCTTACTTTAATCAGTGATGGGCAGGGCGAGAGGGAGAATGAGAGAGAGCCCCAAACTTTAATCAGTGATGGGTGGGGGGTGGGGGCGAGGGAGAATGAGAGAGATCCCCATACTTTAATCAGTGATGGGTGGGGGAGGGGTGAGAGGGAAAATGAGAGAGAGCCCCTAACTTTAATCAGTGATGAGTGGGGGGTGGGAGAGAGGGAGAATGAGAGAGAGCCCCTTACTTTAATCAGTGATGGGTGGGGGGAGGGTGACGGGGAGAATGAGAGAGAGCCCCTGACTTCAATCAGTGATATGCGGCGGGAGGGGGGTGAGGGAGAATGACAGAGAGCTCCTGACTCTAATTATGATGGGCGGGGGGAGTGGGGAGGGGGAGAATGATAGAGAGCCCCTTACTTTAATCAGTGATGGGGAGGGGGAGAGGGAGAATGAGAGAGAGCCCCAAACTTTAATCAGTGATGGGTGGGGTTGGGGGCGAGGGAGAATGAGAGAGATCCCCATACTTTAATCAGTGATGGGTGGGAGAGGGGGGAGAGGGAGAATGAGAGAGAGCCCCTTACTTTAATCAGTGATGTGTGGGGGGAGGGGGGAGAGGAAGAATGAGAGAGAGCCCCTTACTTTAATCAGTGATGGGGAGGGGGAGAGGGAGAATGAGTGAGAGCCCCGAACTAAAATCAGTTATGGGTGGGGGGAGGGGGAGAGAGAGAATGAGAGAGAGCCACATACTTTCATCAGTGATGGGTGGGTGAGGGGGAGAGTGAGAATGACAGAGAGTCCATTACTTTCATCAGTGATGGGTGGGGGAGGGGGAGGGGGAGAGGGAGAATGAGAGAGAGCCCCTTACGTTAATCAGTGATGTGTGGGGGGAGGGGGGAGAGGAAGAATGAGAGAGACCCCCATACTTTAATCAATGATGGGTGGGGGGGAGGGGAAGAGGGAGAATGAAAGAGAGCCCCTTAATTTAATCAGTGATGGGCGTGGTTCAGAGGGAGAATGAGAGGGAGCCCCTTCCTTTATCAGTGATGGGTGGGGGGAGGGGGAGAGGGAGAATGAGAGAATGCCGCTGACTTTGATCAGTGCTGGGTGGGTGAGGGGGAGAGGGGGAATGAGGGAGATCCCCTTACTTTAATCAGTGATGGGTGGGGGGAGGTGAAGAGGGAGAATGATAGAGAGCCCCTTACTTTAATCAGTGATGGGTGGGGGGAGGGGAGAGGGAGAATGAGAGAGAGCCCCTGACTTTCATCAGTGTTGGGTGGACGGAGGGGGAGCAGGAGAATGAGAGAGAGCCCCTTACTTTAATCAGTGATGGGCGGGGGGAGGTTGGAGAGGGAGAATGAGAGAGAGCCCCATCCTTTAATCAGTGATGGGTGGGGGGGAGGGTGAGAGGGAGAATGAGAGAGAGCCCCTGACTTTCATCAGTGAGGGGAGGGGGAGAGGGAGGATGAGAGAGAGCCTCTTCCTTTAATCAGTGAATGGCGGGGGGAGAGGGATAATGAGAGAGAGACGCTTACTTTCAGCAGTGATGGGCGGTGGGAGGGGGAGTGGGAGAGGGAGAATGAGAGAGAGCCACTTACTTCAATCAGTGATGTGTGGGGGGAGGGGGAGAGGGAGAATGAGAGAGAGCCCCTTACTTTATTCCGCGATGGGTAGGGGGAGGGGGGAGAGGAAGAATGAGAGAGAGCCACTGACTTTAATCAGTGATGGGTAGGGGGGGAGGGGGAGGGGGAGAGGGAGAATGAGAGAGAGCCCCTTACTTTAATCAGTGATGGGTAGGGGGGGGGAGGGGAGGGGGAGAGGGAGAATGAGAGAGAGCCCCTTTCTTTAATCAGTGATGGGTGGGTGGAGGGGGAGAGGGAGAATGAGAGAGAGCCCCTTACTTCAATCAGTGATGGGTGGGGGGAGAGGGAGAATGAGAGAGAGCCACTTACTTTCATCAGTGATGTGTGGGGGAGGGGGGGAGGGAGAATGAGAGAGAGCCTCTTCCTTTAATCAGTGAATGGCGGGGGGAGAGGGAGAATTAGAGAGAGCCCCTGACTTTTATCAGTGATGGGTGGAGGGAGAGGGGAGAGGGAGAATGAGAGAGAGCCCCTGACTTTAATCAGTGATGGGTGGGGGGAGGGTGGGGGGTGAGGGAGAATGAGAGAGAGCCCCTGACTTTCATCGGTTTTAGGTGGGTGAGGGGTAGGGGGAGAATGAGAGAGATCCCCTTACTTCAATCAATGATGGGTGGGGGGAGGGGTAGAGGGAGAATGAGAGAGAGACCCTTCCTTTAATCAGTGATGGTTGGGGGAGAGGGGAGAGGGAGAATGAGAGAGAGCCCCTTAATTTAATCAGTGACGGGCGGTGGGAGGGGGAGTGGGAGAGGGTGAATGAGAGGGAGCACCTTACTTTAATCAGTGATGGGCGGGGGGAGGGGGGAGAGGGAGAATGAGAGAGAGCCCCTCACATTAATCAGTGATGGGTGGGGGGAGGGGTGAGAGGGAGAATGAGAGAGAGCCCCTTACTTTAATCAGTGATGGGTGGGGGGAGAGGGAGCGGGAGAATGAGAGAGAGCCCCTTACTTTAATCAGTGATGGGCGGGGGGCGGGGGAAGGGGGGAGAGGCAGATTGAGAGAGTGCCCCTGACTTTGATCAGTGCTGGGTGGGTGAGGGTGAGAGGGAGAATGAGAGAGAGCCCCTTACTTTAATCAGTGATTGGTGGGGGGAGGGGAGATGTAGAATGAGAGAGAGCCCCTGACTTGAATCAGTGATGGGTGGGGGGAGTGTGGAGGGAGAATGAGAGAGAGCCCCTGACTTTAATCAATGTTGGGTGGAGGGAGGGGGAGAGGGAGAATGAGTGAGAGCCCCTTACTTTAATCAGTGATGGTTGGGTTGAGGGGGTAGAGGGAGAATGAGAGAGAGCCCCTCACTTTAATCAGTGATGGGTGGGGGGAGAGGGTAGAGGGAGAATGAGAGAGAGCCCCTTACATTAATCAGTGATGTGTGGGGGGAGTGGGAGAGGGAAAATGAGAGAGAGACCCTGACTTTAATCAGTGATGGGAGGGGGAGAGGGAGAATGAGAGAGAGCCCCTTACATTAATCAGTGATGGGCGGGGGGAGTGTGGAGAGGGAGAATGAGAGAGAGCCCCATACTTTAATCAGTGATGGGTGGGGGCAGGGGGAGAGTTCGAATGAGAGAGAGCCCCTGACTTTCATCAGTGAGGGGAGGGGGAGAGCGAGAATGAGAGAGAGCCTCTTCCTTTAATCAGTGAATGGCGGGGGGAGAGGGAGAATGAGAGAGAGAACCTTACTTTAATCAGTGATGGGCGGTGGGAGGGGGAGTGGGACAGGGAGAATGAGAGAGAGCCCCTTACTTTAATCAGCGATGGGTAGGGGGAGGGGGGAGAGGAAGATTGAGAGAGATCCCCTGACTTTAATCAGTGATGGGTAGGGGGGGAGGGGGAGGGGGACGGGGAGAGGGAGAATGAGAGAGAGCCCTTACTTTAATCAGTGATGGGTAGGGGGAGAGGGAGAATGAGAGAGAGCCCCTTATATTCATCAGTGATGGGTGGGGGAGAGCGAGAGGGAGAATGAGAGAGAGCCTCTTCCTTAAATCAGTGAATGGCGGGGGGAGAGGGAGAATGAGAGAGAGCCCCTTACTTTAATCAGTGATGTGTGGGGGAGAGGGAGAGGGAGAATGAGAGAGAGCATCTTAGTTTAATCAGTGAAGGGCGGGGGGAGAGGGGAGAGGGAGAATGAGAGAGAGCCGCTTACATTATTTAGTGATGGGTGGGGGGGAGGGGAGAGAGGGAGAATGAGAGAGAGCCCCTTACTTTAATCAGTGATGGGCGGGGGGAAAGGGGAGAGGGAGAATGAGAGAGAGCCCCTTACTTTAATCAGTGATGGGCGGGGGGAAAGGGGAGAGGGAGAATGAGAGAGAGCCCCTCACTTTAATCAATGATGGATGGGGGGAGGGGGAGAGAGAGAATGAATGCGAGCCCCTTACTTTAATCAGTGATGGGTGGGGGTGAGGAAGAGGGAGAATGAGAGAGAGCCCCTTACTTTAATGAGTGATGTGTGGGGGGAGTGGGAGAGGGAGAATGAGAGAGAGCCCCTTACTTTATTCAGCGATGGATAGGGGGAGGGGGGAGAGGAAGAATGAGAGAGAGCCCCTGACTTTAATCAGTGACGGGTATGGCAGGGGAGGGGGAGGGGGAGGGGGAGGGGGAGGGGGAGGGGGAGAATGAGAATGAGAGAGAACCCCTTACTTAGATCAGTGATGGGTGGGGGGAGGGGGAGAGGGAGAATGAGAGAGAGCCCCTTACTTTAATCAGCGATGGGTGGGGGAGGGGGAGAGGGTGAGGGAGAGAGAGCCCCTTACTTTAATCAGTGATGGGTGGGGGAGGGGGAGAGGGAGAATGAGAGAGAGCCCCTTACTTTAATCAGTGATGGGCGGTGGGAGGGGGTGTGGTAGAGGGAGAATGAGAGGGAGCCACTTACTTTAATCAGCGATGGGCTGGGGTAGAGGGAGAATGACAGAGACCCCCTGACTTTGATCAGTGATGGGTGGGGGTGAGGGAGAGGGAGAATGAGAGAGAGCCCCTTACTTTAATCAGTGTTGGGTGGGGTGGGGAGAGAGGGAGAATGAGAGAGAGCCCCTTCCTTTAATGAGTGATGGGTAGGGGGGGAGAGGGAGGGGGAGAATGAGACAGAGCCCCTTCCTTTAATCAGTGATGGGTGGGGGGAGAGGGAGAGGGAGAATGAAGGAGAGCCCCTTACTTTAATCAGTGATGGGCGGGGGGGGGGGGGGGTAGGGGGGAGAGGGAGAATGAGAGAGTGCCCCTGACTTTGATCAGTGCTGGGTGGGTGAGGGGGAGAGGGAGAATGAGAGAGAGCCCCTTACTTTAATCAGTGATGGGCGGGGGGGGGGGAGGGGGAGAGGGAGAATGAGAGAGAGCCCCTCACTTTGATCAGTGATGGGTGGGGGTGAGGGAGAGGGAGAATGAGAGAGAGCCCCTTACTTTAATCAGTGTTGGGTGGGGTGGGGAGAGAGGGAGAATGAGAGAGAGCCCCTTCCTTTAATGAGTGATGGGTAGGGGGGCAGGGGGAGGGGGAGAATGAGACAGAGCCCCTTACTTTAATCAGTGATGGGTGGGGGGAGAGGGAGAGGGAGAGGGAGAATGAGAGAGAGCCCCTTACTTTAATCAGTGATGGGCGGGGGGGGCGTAGGGGGGAGAGGGAGAATGAGAGAGTGCCCCTGACTTTGAACAGTGCTGGGTGGGTGAGGGGGAGAGGGAGAATGAGAGAGAGCCCCTTACTTTAATCAGTGATGGGCGTGGGGGGGAGCGGGAGAGGGAGAATGAGAGAGAGCCCCTGACTTTAATCAGTGATGGGTGGGGGAGGGGGCAGAGGGAGAATGAGAGAGAGCCCCTTACTTTAATCAGTGATGAGTGGGGGAGAGGGGAGAGGGAGTATGAGAGAGAGCCCCTTACTTTAATCAGTGATGGGCGGTGGGAGGGGGAGTGGGAGAGGGAGAATGAGAGGGAGCCACTTACTTTAATCTGCGATGGGCTGGGGGAGAGGGAGAATGACAGAGACCCCCTGACTTTGATCAGTGATGGGTGGGGGTGATGGAGAGGGAGAATTAGAGAGAGCCCCTTACTTTAATCAGTGTTGGGTGGGGTGGGGAGAGAGGGAGAATGAGAGAGAGCCCCTTACTTTAATGAGTGATGTGTGGGGGGAGTGGGAGAGGGAGAATGAGAGAGTGCCCCTGACTTTGATCAATGCTGGGTGGGTGAGAGGGAGAGGGAGAATGAGAGAGAGCCCCTTACTTCCATCAGTGATGGGCGGGGGGGGGGGAGGGGGAGAGTGAGAATGAGAGAGAGCCCCTTACTTTCATCAGTGATGTGTGGGGGAGGGGGAGAGGGAGAATGAGAGAGAGCCCCTTACTTTAATCAGCGATGGGTGGGGGAGGGGGGAGAGGGAGAGGGAGAGAGAGCCCCTTACTTTAATCAGTGATGGGTGGGGGAGGGGGAGAGGGATAATGAGAGAGAGCCTCTTCCTTTAATCAGTGAATGGCGGGGGGAAAGGGAGAATGAGAGAGAGCCCCTTACTTTGATCAGTGATGGGCGGTGGGAGGGGGAGTGGGAGAGGGAGAATGAGAGGGAGCCACTTACTTTAATCAGCGATGGGCGGGGGGGAGAGGGAGAACGACAGAGACCCCCTGACTTTGATCAGTGATGGGTGGGGTGGGGAGAGAGGGAGAATGAGAGAGAGCCCCTTACTTTAATCAGTGATGGGAGGAGGGAGAGGGGAGAGGGAGAATGAGAGATAGACCCTCACTTTAATCAGTGATGGGCGGGGGGGAGGGGGAGAGGGAGAATGAGAGAGAGCCCTTTACTTTAATCATTGATGTTTTGGGACAGTGGGAGAGGGAGAATGAGAGAGAGCCCCTTACTTTATTCAGTGATGGGGAGGGGGAGGTGGAAGAGGAAGAATGAGAGAGAGCCCCTTACTTTCATCAGTGATGGGGAGTGGGAGAGGGAGAATGAGAATGAGAGAGAGCCCCTTACTTTCATCAGTGATGGGTGGGGGGAGAGGGAGAGGGAGAATGAGATAGCGCCCCTTTAATTAATCAGTGATGGGCGGGGATGAGAGGGAGAATGAGAGGGAGCCCCTTACTTTAATCAGTGATGGGCGGTGGGAGGGGAAGGGGGAGAGGGAGAATGACAGAGAGGCCCTTACTTTAATCAGTGATGGGTGGGGGGAGAGGGGAGAGGGAGAATGAGAGGGAGCCCCTTACTTTAATCAGTGTTGGGTGGGGTGGGGAGAGAGGGAGAATGAGAGAGAGCCCATTACTTTCATCAGTGATGGGAGGGGGGAGGGGGCAGCGGGTGAATGAGAGGGAGCCCCTTCCTTTCATCAGTGATGGGTGGAGGGAGAGGGGAGAGGGAGAATGAGAGAGAGCCCCTTACTTTAATCAGTGATGGGTGGAGGGAGAGGGGAGAGGGAGAATGAGAGAGAGAAGCTTACTTTAATCAGTGATGGGTGGGGGGAGGGGGAGGGGGAGAGGGAGAGTGAGAATGGGAGAGAACCCCTTCCTTTAATCAGTTTTAGGTTGGTGAGGGGGAGGGGGAGAATGAGAGAGAGCCCCTTTCTTTCATCATTGATGGGCGGGGTGGAGAGGGAGAATGAGAGAGAGTCCCTCACTTTAATCAGTGATGGGCGGGGGGAGGGGGGGGGAGAATGTAGAGAGCCCCTTCCTTTAATCAGTGATGGGTGGGGGGAGGGGTAGAGGGAGAATGAGAGAGAGCCCCTAACTTTAATCAGTGATGGGTGGGGGAGGGGGGAGAGGGAGAATGAGAGGGAGCCCCTTCCTTTAATCATTGCTGGGTGGTGGGAGGGGGAGAGGGAGAATGAGAGAGAGCCCCTTACTTTAATCATTGATGGGAGGGTGGAGAGGGAGAATGAGAGAGAGTCCCTAACTTTAATCTGTGATGGGCGGGGGGAGGGGGTGGGGTTGGGATAATGAGAGAGAGCCCCTTCCTTTAATCAGTGATGGGCGGGGGGGAGGGGGAGAGGGAGAATGAGAGAGAGCCCCTTACTTCAATCAGTGATGGGTGGGCGGAGGTGGGAGAGGGAGAATGAGAGAGAGCCCCTTCCTTTAATCAGTCATGGGCGGTGGGAGGGGGAGAGGGAGAATGACAGAGAGCCCCTTACTTTAATCAGTGTTGGGTGGGGGGAGGAGGGAGAGGGAGAATGAGAGAGAGCCCCTTACTTTAATCAGTGATGGGTGGGGTGAGAGGGAGAGGGAGATGGAGAGGGAGAATGAGAGAGAGCCCCTTACTTTAATCAGTGATGGGTGGGGGGAGTGGGAGAGGGAGAAGGAGAGAGATCACCTTACTTTGATCAGTGATGGGCGGGGGGTGAGGGAGAATGAGAGAGAGCCCCTTACTTTTATCAGTGATGGGAGGGGGGAGAGGGAGAAGGAGATAGAGACCCTTACTTTAATCAGTGATGGGTGGGGGAGGGGGGAGAGGGAGAATGAGAATGAGAGAGAGCCCCTTGCTTTCATCAGTGATGGGCGGGGGAGAGGGAGAGGGAGAATGAGAGAGAGCCCCTTTCCTTAATCAGTATTGGGTGGTGGGAGGGGGAGAGGGAGAATGAGAGAGAGCCCCTTACTTTAATCAGTGATGGGCGGGGGAGAGTGAGAGGGAGAATGAGAGAGAGCCCCTTCCTTTCATCAGTGATGGGTGGGGGGAGTGGGAGGGAGAGAATGAGAGGGAGCCCCTTGCTTTCATCAGTGATTGGTGGGGGAGGGGGAGGGGGAGAATGAGAGAGAGCCTCTTACTTTTATCAGTGATGTGTGGGGGAAGGGGGAGAATGAGAGAGAGCCCCTGACTTTCATCAGTGATGGTTGGCGCAGGGGGGGTGTGGGAGAATGAGTGAGAGCCCCTGACTTTAATCAGTGAAGGGCGGGGGGAGGGGGGAGAGGGAGAATGAGATAGAGCCCCTTATTTATTCAGTGATGGTGAGGGGGAGAGGGAGACTGAGAATGAGAGAGAGCATCTTAGTTTAATCAGTGAAGGCCGGGGGGAGAGGGGAGAGGGAGAATGAGAGAGAGCCGCTTACATTATTCAGTGATGGGTGGGGGGGAGGGGAGAGAGGGAGAATGAGAGAGAGCCCCTTATTTTAATCAGTGATGGGCGGGGGGAAAGGGGAGAGGGAGAATGAGAGAGAGCCCCTCACTTTAATCAGTGATGGATGGGGGGAGGGTGAGAGAGAGAATGAGAGAGAGCCCCTTACTTTAATCAGTGATGGGTGGGGGAGGGGGAGTGGGAGAATGAGAGAGAGCCCCTTACTTTAATCAGTGATGGGTGGGGGGAGGGGGTTGAGGGAGAATGAGAGAGAGACCCTTACTTTAATCAGTGATGGGTGTGGGAGACGGAGAATGAGGGAGTGCCCCTTACTTTAATCAGTGATGGGCGGGGGGAGGGGGGAGAGGGAGAATGATAGAGAGCCCCTTCCTTTAATCAGTGATGGGTGGGGGAGCAGGAGAATGACAGAAAGCCCCTTCCTTTCATCAGTGATGTGTTGGGGGAGGGAGGTGAGGGAGAATGACAGAGAGCCCCTTACTTTAATCAGTGATTGGAGGGGGAGGGGGAGAGCGCGAATGACAGAGAGACCCTTACTTTGATCAGTGATGGTTGGGAGAGGGGGAGAAATAGAATGACGGAGATCCCCTTACTTTTATCAGTGATGGGCGCGGGGAGGGGGTGAGCGAGAATTACAGAGAGCCCCTTACTTTAATCAGTGATGGGTGGGTGGAGGGGGGAGGGGGGAGTGGGAGAATGACAGAGAGCCCCTTACTTTGAACAGTGCTGGGCGGGGGGAGGCGGAGAGACGGAGAATGAAAGGTTGCCCCTTAATTTAAACAGTCCAAATTGTTTCCTAGTTTTTTGTAAAATACTGACTGTTCAGATTTCCCACATTCCTGATTTCATAGAATCATAGAATCATAGAAGTTGCAACATGGAAACAGGCCCTTCGGCCCAACATGTCCATGTCGCCCAGTTTGTACCACGAGCAAGTCCCAATTGCCTGCACTTGGCCCATACCCCGCTCTACCCATCTTACCCATGTCACTGTCCAAATGCTTTTTAAAAGACAAAATTGAACCCGCCTCTACTACTGCCTCTGGCAGCTCGTTCCAGACACTCAAAAACCGTTGAGTGAAAAAATTGCCCCTCTGGACCCTTTTGTATCTCTCCCCTCTCACCTTAAATCTATGCCCCCTCGTTATAGACTCCCCTACCTTTGGGAAAAGATTTTGACCATCGACCTTATCACTGCCCCTCATTATTTTATGGACTTCTATAAGATCAGCCCTTTACCTCCTACTCTCCAGGGAAAAAAGTCCCAGTCTATCTAACCTCTCCCTATAAGTCAAACCATCAAGTCCCGGTCGCATCCGAGTAAATCTTTTCTGCATTCTTTAATAATATCCTTTCTATAATAGGGTGACCAGAACTGCACACAGTTTTCCAAGTGTGGCCTTACTCATGTCCTGTACAACTTCAACAAGACATCCCAACTCCTGTATTAAATGTTCTGACCAATGAAACCAAGCATGCCGAATGCCTTCTTCACCACCCTATCCACCTGTGACTCCACTTTCAAGGAGCTATGAACCTGTACTCCTAGATCTCTTTGTTCTATAAATCTTCCCAACGCCCTACCGTTAACGGAGTAGGTCCTGGCCCAATTCGATCCACCAAAATGCATCACCTCACATTTATCTAAATTAAACTCCATCTGCCATTCATCGGCCCATTGGCCCAATTCATCAAGGTCCCGTTGCAATCCCAGATAACATTCTTCACTGTCCACAATGCCACCAATCTTGGTGTTATCTGCAAATTTACTAACCATGCCTCCTAAATTCTCATCCAAATCATTGATATAAATAACAAACAACAGCGGAACCAGCACCGATCCCTGAGGCACACCGCTGGACACAGGCCTCCAGTTTGAAAAACAACCCTCTACAACCACCCTTTGTCTTCTGTCATCAAGCCAATTTTGTATCCAATTGGCGACCTCACCTTGGATCCCATGAGATTCAACCTTATGTAATAACCTACCATGCGGTACCTTGTCAAAGGCTTTGCTGAGGTCCATGTAGACCACGTCTACTGCACATCCCTCATCTATCTTCTTGGTTACTCCTTCAAAAAACTCAATCAAATTCGTGAGACATGATTTTCCTCTCACAAAACCATTCTGACTGTTCCTCATCAGTCCCTGCCTCTCCAAATGCCTGTATATCCTGTCCCTCAGAATACCCTCGAACAACTTACCCAGTGCAGATGTCAGGCTCACCGGTCTGTAGTTCCCAGGCTTTTTTTTTATTCGTTCACGGGATGTGGGCGTCGCTGGCAAGGCCGGCATTTATTGCCCATCCCTAATTGCCCTCGAGAAGGTGGTGGTGAGCCGCCTTCTTGAACCGCTGCAGTCCGTGTGGTGACGGTTCTCCCACTGTGCTGTTAGGAAGGGAGTTCCAGGATTTTGACCCAGCGACAATGAAGGAACGGCGATATATTTCTAAGTCGGGATGGTGTGTGACTTGGAGGGGAACGTGCAGGTGGTGTTGTTCCCATGCGCCTGCTGCTCTTGTCCTTCTAGGTGGTAGAGGTCGCGGGTTTGGGAGGTGCTGTCGAAGAAGCCTTGGCGAGTTGCTGCAGTGCATCCTGTGGATGGTGCACACTGCAGCCACAGTGCGCCGGTGGTGAAGGGAGTGAATGTTTCGGGTGGTGGATGGGGTGCCAATCAAGCGGGCTGCTTTGTCCTGGATGGTGTCGAGCTTCTTGAGTGTTGTTGGAGCTGCACTCATCCAGGCAAGTGGAGAGTATTCCATCACACTCCTGACTTGTGCCTTGTAGATGGTGGAAAGGCTTTGGGGAGTCAGGAGGTGAGTCACTCGCCGCAGAATACCCAGCCTCTGACCTGCTCTCGTAGCCACAGTATTTATATGGCTGGTCCAGTTAAGTTTCTGGTCAATGGTGACCCCCAGGATGTTGATGGTGGGGGATTCGGCGATGGTAATGCCGTTGAATGTCAAGGGGAGATGGTTAGACTCTCTCTTGTTGGAGATGGTCATTGCCTGGCACTTATCTGGCGCGAATGTTACTTGCCACTTCTGAGCCCAAGCCTGGATGTTGTCCAGGTCTTGCTGCATGCAGGCTCGGACTGCTTCATTATTTGAGGGGTTGCGAATGGAACTGAACACTGTGCAGTCATCAGCGAACATCCCCATTTCTGACCTTATGATGGAGGGAAGGTCATTGATGAAGCAGCTGAAGATGGTTGGGCCTAGGACACTGCCCTGAGGAACTCCTGCATCAAAGTCCTGGGGCTGAGATGATTGGCCTCCAACAACCACTACCATCTTCCTGTGTGCTAGGTATGACTCCAGCCACTGGAGAGTTTTCCCCCTGATTCCCATTGACTTCAATTTTACTAGGGCTCCTTGGTGCCACACTCGGTCAAATGCTGCCTTGATGTCAAGGGCAGTCACTCTCACCTCACCTCTGGAATTCAGCTCTTTTGTCCATGTTTGGATCAAGGCTGTAATGAGATCTGGAGCCAAGTGGTCCTGGCGGAACCCAAACTGAGCATCGGTGAGCAGGTTATTGGTGAGTAAGTGCCGCTTGATAGCACTGTCGACGACACCTTCCATCACTTTGCTGATGATTGAGAGTAGACTGATGGGACGGTAATTGGCCAGATTGGATTTGTCCTGCTTTTTGTGGACAGGACATACCTGGGCAATTTTCCACATTGTCGGGTGGATGCCAGTGTTGCAGCTGTACTGGAACAGCTTGGCTCGAGGCGCAGCTCGTTCTGGAGCACAAGTCTTCAGCACTACAGCTGGGATGTTGTCGGGGCCCATCGCCTTTGCTGTATCCAGTGCACTCAGCCGTTTCTTGATATCACGTGGAGTGAATCGAATTGGCCGAAGACTGGCTTCCGTGATGGTGGGGATATCGGGAGGAGGCTGAGATGGATTATCCACTCGGCACTTCTGGCTGAAGATGGTTGCAAACGCTTCAGCCTTGTCTTTTGCACTCACGTGCTGGACTCCGCCATCATTGAGAATGGGGATGTTTGCAGAGCCTCCTCCTCCCGTTAGTTGTTTAATTGTCCACCACCATTCACAACTGGATGTGGCAGGACTGCAGAGCTTTGATCTGATCCGTTGGTTGTGGAATCGCTTAGCTCTGTCTATAGCATGTTGCTTCCGCTGTTTAGCATGCATGTAGTCCTGAGTTGTAGCTTCACCAGGTTGGCACCTCATTTTTAGGTACGCCTGGTGCTGCTCCTGGCATGCTCTTCTACACTCCTCATTGAACCAGGGTTGATCCCCTGGCTTGTTGGTAATGGTAGAGTGAGGAATATGCCGGGCCATGAGGTTACAGATTGTGCTGGAATACAATTCTGCTGCTGCTGATGGCCCACAGCGCCTCATGGATGCCCAGTTTTGAGCTGCCAGATCTGTTCTGTATCTATCCCATTTAGCACGGTGGTAGTGCCACACAACACGTTGGATGGTGTCCTCAGTGCGAAGACGGGACTTCATCTCCACGAGGACTGTGCGGTGGTCACTCCTACCAATACTGTCATGGACATATGCATTTGCGACAGGTAGATTGGTGAGGACGAGGTCAAGTAAGTTTTTCCCTCGTGTTGGTTCGCTCACCACCTGCCGCAGGCACAGTCTAGCAGCTATGTCCTTCAGGACTCGGCCAGCTCGGTCAGTCGTGGTGCTACCGAGCCACTCTTGGTGATGGACATTGAAGTCCCCCACCCAGAGTATATTTTGTGCCCTTGCTACCCTCAGTGCTTCCTCCAAGTGGTGTTCAACATGGAGGAGGACTGATTCATCAGCTGAGGGAGGACGGTAGGTGGTAATCAGCAGGAGGTTTCCTTGCCCATGTTTGACCTGATGCCATGAGATTTCATGGGGTCCAGAGTCAATGTTGAGGACTCCCAGGGCCACTCCCTCCTGACTGTATATCACTGTACCGCCACCTCTGGTGGGTCTGTCCTGCCGGTGGGACAGGACATACCCAGGGATGGTGATGGAAGAGTCTGGGACGTTGGCTGAAAGATATGATTGTGTGAGTATGGCTATGTCAGGCTGTTGCTTGACTAGTCTGTGGGACAGCTCTCCCAATTTTGGCACAAGTCCCCAGATGTTAGTAAGGAGGACCTTGCAGGGTCGACTGGGCTTGGTGTTTTGCCGTTGTCGTGTCCGGTGCCTAGTCGTCCGATGCCGGGTGGTCCGTCCGGTTTTATTCTTATTATGACTTTTCGTAGCGAGATTTTACAACTGAGTGGCTTGCTAGGCCAT
This sequence comes from Heptranchias perlo, assembly GCF_035084215.1. NCBI lineage: Eukaryota > Metazoa > Chordata > Chondrichthyes > Hexanchiformes > Hexanchidae > Heptranchias > Heptranchias perlo. Next base: position 2,838,035 of record NW_027139644.1, on the reverse strand, counting down.
TTCAGAGGGCAATTAAGAATCAACCACATTGCTGTGGGTCTGGAGTCACATATAGGCCAGACCGGGTAAGGACGGCAGGTTTCCTTCCCTAAAGGACATTAGTGAACCAGATGGGTTTTTACGACAATCTGGTAGTTTCATGCTTTTCCCTGCCGCCCTTCTTAAACAAAGGCACAACATTTGCTACCCTCCAATCTTTAGGCACCTCACCTGTAGCTGTCGATGATTCAAATATCTCTGCTCGGGGACCCGCAATTTCCTCCCTAACCTCCCATAACGTCCTGGGATACATTTCATCAGGTCCCGGAGATTTATCTACCTTGATGCGCGTTAAGACTTCCAGCACCTCCCTCTCTGTAATATGTACACTCCTCAAGACATCACAATTTATTTCCCCAAGTTCCCTCACATCCATGGCTTTCTCAACTGTAAATACCGATGTGAAATATTCATTCAGGATCTCACCCATCTCTTGTGGTTCCGCACATAGATGACCTTGTTTATCCTTAAGAGGCCCTACTCTCTCCCCAGTTACTCTTTTGCCCTTTATGTACTTGCAGAAGCTCTTTGGATTCTCCTTTGCCTTATCTGCCAAAGCAATCTCATGTCCCCTTTTTGCCCTCCTGATTTCTCTCTTAACTCTACTCCGGCAATCTCTATACTCTTCAAGGGATCCACTTGATCCCAGCTGCCTCTGCATGTCATATGCCTCCTTCTTTTTGAATAGGGCCTCAATCTCCCGAGTCATCCAAGGTTCCCTACTTCTACCAGCCTTGCCCTTCACTTTATAAGGAATGTGCTTACCCTGAACCCTGGTTAACACACTTTTGAAAGCCTCCCACTTACCAGACGTCCCTTTGCCTGCCAAGAGACTCTCCCAATCAACTTCTGAAAGTTCCTGTCCAATACCATCAACATTGGCCTTTCCCCAATTTAGAATTTTAACTTTTGGGCCAGACCTATCATTCTCCATAGCTATCTTAAAACTAATGGAATTATGATCACTGGTCCCAAAGTGATCCCTCACTAACACTTCTGTCACCTGCCCTTCCTTATTTCCCAAGAGGAGGTCAAGTTTTGCCCTCTCTCTCGCCGGCCATCCACATACTGAATGAGAAATTCCTCCTGAATACACTCAACAAATTTCTCTCCATCCAAGCCCATCATGCTATGGCTGTCCCAGTCAATGTTGGGAAAGTTAAAGTCCCCTACTATTACCACCCTATTTTTCTTGCAGCTGTCTGTAATCTCCTTACATATTTGCTCCTCAATTTCCCGTTGACTATTTGGGTGTCTGTAGTACAATCCTGTCAAAGTGATCTTTCCCTTCATATTTTTCATTTCTACCCATATAGACTCAGTGGGCGAACCCTCGGATATATCCCCTCTCACTACTGCCGTGATGTTCTCCCTAATCAAGAACGCAACCCCCCCTCCTCTCTTACCTCCTGCTCTATCTTTCCTATAGCATCTGTACCCTGGAACATTGAGCTGCCAGTCCTGCCCCTCCCTTAGCCATGTTTCAGTAATATCTATAACATCCCAGTCCCATGTGCCCATCCATGCCCTGAGTTCATCTGCCTTGCCCATCAGACTTCTTGCATTGAAATAAATGCAGTTTAATCTAGACTTCCCTTGGTCTTTGCCCTGCTTTCTCAGACCATCTGTCCGGTCATGTTCTGTACACTCTCCCTTACTGCCTTTTGTTTCTGTCACCACTTTACTTCCCACTGACTTCCTGCATCGGTTCCCATCCCCCTGCAACATTAGTTTAAACCCTCCCCAACAGCACGAGCAAACACTCCCCCGAGGACATTGGTTCCAGTCCTGCCCAGATGCAGACCGTCCAATTTGTCCTGGTCCCACCTCCCCCAGAACCGGTTCAAATGGCCCAGGAATTTGAATCCCTCCCTCTTGCACCATCTCTCAAGCCACGTATTCATCCTAGCTATCCTGTCATTCCTACTCTGACTAGCCCGTGGCACTGGTAGCAATCCTGAGATTACTACCTTTGTGGTCCTACTCTTTAGTTTAACTCCTACCTCCCTAAATTCAGCTTGTAGGACCTCATCCTGTTTTTTACCTATATCGTTGGTGCCTATATGCACCACGACAACTGGCTGTTCACCCTCCCCCTCCAGAATGTCCTGCAGCCGCTCCGAGACATCCCTGACCCTTGCACCAGGGAGGCAACATACCATCCTGGTGTCTTGGTTGCGTCCGCAGAAACGCCTGTCTATTCCCCTTACAATCGAGTCCCCATATCACGAGAGCTCTGCCACTCTTTTTACTGCCCTCCTGTGCAGCAGAGCCAGCCACGGTGCCATGAACCTGGCCACTGCCACCTTCCCCTGGTGAGCCATCTCCCACAACAGTATCCAAAACGGTATACCTGTTTTGGAGGGAGATGACCGCAGGGGACCCCTGCACTGCCTTCCTACCCTTCCTCTGTCTGTTGGTCACCCATTCACTATCTCCCTCAGTAATTTCCATTGACTTCAGTAACATTAACTTCCAGCGAATATCCTGCAATTTTCTGCGTCTGGCCCGAGGAACTTCAAATCTCGGTTTGTTCTTCTTCGAGCAGGTTAAGTGGAGATTTCATAGTGGAGTTTTGATTGGGTAGATATGGAGAAACTGTTTCCACTGGCAGGAGGGTCGCTAACCAGAGGACGCAGATTGATGAGAATTGGCAATAAAGCCAGGGGGGAGATGAGTGGAATTTTCTTTACGCAGCGAGTTTTTCTGATCTGGAACCGAATGCCTGATAGGGCTGTGGAAGCAGATTCGTGTTTAAAATCTACCCCAATGACTCTGTCTATAACCGATGCTCTGTCTGTCCAGTCGCTCGCGGTGAACAAATTTGTTTAGTAACTTTCAAAATGGAATTGGATAAACACTTGTAAAGGAGAAAGGTTGCAGGACCATTGGGAAAGTGCAGGGGAGTAGGATTAAATGGATAGCTCTTTCAAAGAGCCAGCACAGACAGCAGGGGCCGAATGGTCTCCTTCTGTTCTGTCTGCTTCAAATCAATGGGGGGATTGTAAATCGAAGCATTTACATAATTTGAGCACTTAATACGAAACTTAACTCGCATCAAAACCACGTGAATCATCAGGTAGGAAGAGTAAAGGCAACGCGAGGTTTCGGGTTATGCGCCTCACGATCTTAAAATGTCAGTAACATTCAGCGGAAGAGGTGACAGCGAGGTTGATGTGCGCTGACACGCCCTGGAGGGCTCCACTCAGATTGTGTCGAGCGGAGAGGAAGGCGGGGAGATCAACCGAATCCACGAGTACCACAGTCCTGACTGGGGACAGGGAGAGCAAGGCGGGGAGATCAGCCGAATCCCCCAGTACCAGAGTCTTCACTGGGTACAGGGAGAGCAAGGCGGGGAGATCAGCAGAATCCCCGAATATCAGAATCTTCACTGGGGACAGGGAGAGCAAGGCGGAGAGATCAGCCGAATTCCCGAGTACCAGAGTCTTCACTGGGTACAGGGAGAGCAAGGCGGGGAGATCAGCCGAATCCCCGAGTACCAGAGTCCTGACTGGGGACAGCGAGAGCAAGGCGGGGAGATCAGCCGAATCCCCGACGATCAGAGTCCTGACTGGGGACAGGGAGAGAAAGGCGGGGAGATCAGCCAAATCCCCGAGTATCAGAGTCCTGACTGGGGACAGGGAGATTAAGGCGGGGGATCAGCCGAATCCCCGAGCACCAGGGTCTTCACTGGGGACAGGAGCCGTGCGGACCAGATCTCATGTCGCTTCAGTCTTTTCATTGGATGAATTGGGTGAGTGACTGAGAATGTCTCAGAGTGGGGGATTATATCGAAGGAAACACATTTCTGCATTAAGTGCAGAGCTCGTCGCACACACGGTTCTGGGTAGAACCGGATGGTGATCAGAATGAAAGATAAAACCTTATGCAGAGAATTAATCAACACCAAATGCCGTTGATCCCATTATTCTCAGGTGAATGTTAGGATCGAATTGAAACCCAGAGCTACTTTAATCAGAACACAGTGGAATTGAATAAACCTTCTTGTAAAAAAAACAAATTGAAGGGGGAACTGAGAGGGTTTCAAAATGTCTGCCCCTGAGTGACACAAAGTAAAAGCAACATGCTGAAACTTGCAGAGACAGAGGCGAACGGTTTCCGTTTTTGGGAACTCACTTCCTCCAACTTTTTATCGATAAGAGCAAGAGGTTTTTGTACTTTGCACGTTGTCTGCACTTGCTTTGTCTGATTCAACGTTTGATATGGAAAAGTATCTTCTGGAAATTTAACTTGTTAAATACCGGTCTGTGTAGGATTTTAGAAGTGGTTGATGGTTAAAGGTTAGATTTCATCATCCTGCTGCTTCTCCCCAACAGAAAATACACACAGATACTCTGTCACTCATTGATATACAGAGGCATCCTCTGTCTCCCTCTCTCACACACACACTCACTCTTTTCTCTTTCTCTCTCCTCTCTCTGCCTCTCACATACGCACACACTCAGTCAGTCCCTTACTGATACACTTTGTGTCTCCCTCCATCACATATACACACACCTGCTCAGAGTCACTCAGATATACAGATGCATCCTCTCTCTCTCGCTCTGTCTCTCTCATAGACACATAAACGCACATTAAGAGTCTCACAGTTATACAGAGGCATCCATTGTCTCTCTCTCATACTTATACAATCCTCAGTTGCCCACTGATAAAATCTGTTTCACGCTCCCTCTCTCATATACGCACACACATTCAGATTCATTCATTGATACAGATACGCAAGCACTTCCCCTATCTCTCTCTATCAAACACACAAAGAGTCACTGACTGATATACACACGCCTCCTCTCTCTCTCATATGGTGCACTGCCATCGTTTGGGGTCGGTGCCCTCGAGTGCCTGCCCCGCCTCTTGTGTAAACTGTCATCCTGTGGTAACACAGTGCCCTCCCCGCTCCGTTGTATCAGACACGGGAGAATGTCATCCTTGGGTGACACCGTGCCCTCGCTAATGTGTGAGTTCTTCGATCATATCCATTGTGTTTGGAGAGTGGCCCCGATAAATCTTTCAACTCCAATTCCCCATCAACTATTGATATTTTTGGGGATAGTGATTTGATTTATCCTAAAACTAAGAGTGGGCCATATTTGTCCACACGTTCTACTTCAAATCATTCACTTACTGATCCTGATTTTATCTAATCAGAAATATTTTATTACAGGCATGTGAATGAGTTGTAATCTATCGTCCAGTTGTGTACATCAATGACCATTTATAGCAAAATAAAAACTAGTTAATTGCTGAGAGCTTCTATTTTCTCTTGTTCTCTTAAATATGGTCAACGTTCCCTCCACATTCCCACACTGAGGTGTTGTTATTACAGATAATAATTATTTGACGGTTAAATATTCCAAATAAAAGCTCTCACTTGTAGTTACAAACGTTCCATCCCCACCCCCACATGCCATAACTTTGGAATTTGCAGCTAACTGGAGAAACATCCAGCCTCTGAGTCAGGAACTGTCAATTCAAGACGGTTAGAAACCCAGTCCACAGCTGTGAACAGGACTTTTACTCATTGGAGTGTCCACAATAAACAGTAACACTCAAAGCAGGGGAAATCTCTTCTTTCTGTGATAAATCAGTCCCATGTTGTGTTATGTTATGTAAATATTCAGTGAAGTGAACTCACTAAAATAGTCACACTTCCCAGTCACGGTGTTGGGGCAGTACAGCTGCCTTCTGTGGGTCGAACCATGTCGCTGAGGATATTGTCCCATCAACTCTCCCTGTTTGTCGATGATGCCACTAAAATACACTTGGAAATTGGGAATCTGGCCCATGGATGGAGTTCAGCCAGAAAATATAAAGGAATGGCCACTGATTCAAAAATAGCAAATGTGATCCCCAAAACAGGGGCAGGACATGGAGAAGGAATTGCCTCTAACTGGGGCTGGAGAATGAAACGATCACATATTGTGGTCGGGGTGGTAAAGAGACATGGAATGTGGAACAGAGTTCATCAAACAGTTTGTTCATTCAATCAAATATTTGTTATTCAATTGTTTAAGTTTCAATTACTTTTATTTTAATTAAACATTCGAGGAAAAGTGCACATTACATTCTACTTCACACCGTCAATATTGGTCTCATTTTCTGCCCTGCCATCATTAGATCTCCCGGTGAATGACGGAGTGATTGCGAAAAGTTCACAGCTGGAAGTAAACAGGGATTGTCGACTGAGGAACAACAGCAGGTGAATCAGCACAGGATTGAGAGAGCAGCAACCAGAGAGAACCCTTCCGATTCAAAGAGCTTCCATAGATCGACTGGGGAGAAAGGTAAGAGAAAGTCCCATTTCCTCAGATAAACACTGGTCCTGTCGACAGTCCAGAAATGTTACAAGGTAAGGGGGGAAATGGTGAGAATGAGACTGGGAGAGTCTGATAACCGAGTACAATTATCCAGCATGAGGCCGTGCAATGAAATGTGAAGTGAGATCAGTTTCTGTCTCAAAACACACAGTCACAAATTAATCTTATGTGTGTTTTAGAGTGAAGGGGTCTGATCTAAGAGGTGACTCCAGTCTGAGGGACAGCCCAGCAGATATATAGTGTCTCCCCGCGTCCAGCACCAACTCGGAAAGAACCCGTCTTTATGGTCCCCATAATATCGATATTACACTCTGTGTTAATGTAGTACCAATGTAACGAATCTTACAACACCAGGTTATAGTCCAACAGCTTTATTTTAAAATCATAAGCTTTCGGAGGCTTTCTCCTTCGTCAGGTGAGTGTCGGAATCCTTGAACATTACCGCATTTATGGTCACAGAACAATGCCTGGGTGATTGCAGATAATCTTTCCAACTGCCCGTTGTCAAGACAATCAACGGGATTGAACAGTGTTCAGACAGTGAAACATTAGGTACCAGACTACTGAATATAGAGTTGGAAAGATTATCTGTAATCACCAGGCATTGTTCTATGACTATCAATGCTGTACCTTCCGTGGAATCCCACACTCAGCTGACGAAGGAGAAAGCCTCCGAAAGCTTGCGATTTTCAAATAAATCTGTTGGACTATAACCTGGTGTTGTAAGATTCGTTACATTTGTACACCCCAGTCCATCACCGGCATCTCCACATCAATGTAGTACCAAACAGCGTTAACGAATTGAAATATATTTCATATCCAGCTATCAAAATAAATCATCTTGCAATTCTGAACTGGATGCGAAGTTTTACACAATGTTATTTCCTATCAGTAAATCTATTTCTGGATTTCACGTTTGCAGTTCAATTAAATTATTATCATTTCAATATAAATTGGTGATAAAATGATGGGGAAATTTTATTTTTAATAAAGATTTGTAAAATTTCTTCCATTTGATTATTTTGTGGGTTGTGTCAGAATAAAGACCATCCTAAAACCGATTTCTTCGACCAAAATGATGGCCATTTTCATTCTGATTCGGCTTCTGTGATGCACCTTGGGATGTTTTTTCGAGGTTAAAGGTTCTGTGGCAATGCAAGTTGTTGCTGTTGTGTGCTTTTATACTAGTGTCAGTGTGAGTGAAACAGCAGCAACTGAATTTTACAAAATCCCAAACTTGGTTATAAATTAATGCCGGTGAATAACTTCAACTATAGTTTGGAGAAATTACTGATCCGAGACATAATCACTTTTACATTTCCACAGTGATGAAAGGAAAGGACATTGACTGATAGTTTGATTGGTCGGCACGTCCGTGAGATACACGCACACAGCGAGACACACACAGGTGATTGTATAAAAACAGTACAATCTGCCATTGACGATTTATGGTGTTTATTGAGATTGTAAGAACCCTGGCGACATTCCATAAATTAGGACTGTGCATCACCGAAATGTTTAAAGTTACACAATTCATAACATTAATATTAGAACAGTGGTAAATCTCCTCACCTCCTACAGTGCTCATTAGTGTTAATATTAGAACAGTGGTAAATCTCCTCACCTCCTAAAGTGCTCATTACTGTTAATGTTAGAACAGTGGTAAATCTCCTTACCTCCTAAAGTGCTCATTACAGTTAATAATTGAACAGTGATAAATCTTACCTCCGACAGTGCTCACTAGTGTTAATATTAGAACAGTGGTAAATCTTCTCACCTCCTACTGTGCTCATTAATCAGCTGCTGACACCATGAGGAATGTGATGAATATTTTCTAACAGAAGCACCAACTAGGACACATCTCCATGAACACACGCACACTGTCACTGCCCATACAGACCAGAGGAATCACACTCTGCTATATATTGTATATGTGGATAGATATCATATTCATAAAGTAACAGGATTTAAAATCAAAACTCAACAAATCAAAAATACCAAATACTTATGTGAATAAAATAATACAATATCACCAGACTGTGTTAAACCGAGTGAAGGGTCATTTAATTCACCAATGATCACCCTGCTCCATATTTCCTTCCAGAATATTAACTACCTGAGGAATAAAGCTGTTTTTGATCTGCAATGTGCGAGTGAAGCTTACAAATGGGCCCTCCCAGTGCAGAGTCTCGGCCGACAGTAACTGGGTTGTGGAGATCAGCGGGACTTACTGGATTTCACGGGGCAGCTGTCTGTGTCACACCAGATGTGGAGTGTTGATCATAACACTCAGGAAATGCTCGATATTAGAGATAACAGCTGTTGCACTGATGGGGGAAGAGGGGCTTTGTAACATGTTTAACAAGGGAACGCTCTCCTGCTCATTTTAATATTTCTGTCTAACTCTCCTATTAATATTATATTTATTACAGAGCATCAGAATCTGGGAATTTGTCACCACCATGGCTGAAGGTTCAAACAGGGGAGAAAAGCCAACATCTTCAACAAGAATGAGAATGGACACAGGTAGGTTCAGCAAATTCTTCAAAATTGAATTTCTGTCCTGACAAAGGGTCCAGATCACGAGCAAGAACCTGCAGCTCACACTGGAAGAGGTAACTGCGCAGATACTGTGAAGATAGGGGGAAGTGAGTTACCATCTCGAGGGACAGTGCAGTCACAGGTGGAGGGATCTCCTGAGTATTGGAACTGTCCAATAGATACCTGGTGTTGGGGACTGTAAGGTGGTTAGAGACAGTGACTCAGAGGATGGTCTTCCTGAGTAACAGTGTGAGATCGGGCAGCAGGGGGACACCCCGCGTGGGGCAGGGGGTGAGAGGCAGGTGGGTCACAGGAATGGTGGAATGATAGTGGTGGGATATTCCATAGTCAGGGAATACACAGACTCTTCTGTAGCACTGAGCAGGTCCCGAATGGTAAGTTGCCTCCCTGGTGTCAGAGGGAAGAACATCCTGGAACAGGTGGGACCATCTCTGGGATGGAAACGAGAGCAGTGAATAGTTATGGTCGGAATCAATAACACGGAGAGAAATACATTTATGGTGGGAATATTAAGGCTCAGGGTCTAAACTAAAAACAAGGCCTCTCGCTGGTGATCTCCGAATTGGTTTGCACTGGGCTGCTTAAGGAGGTAGGCAAATGTGTGGCTGCAGGGCTGTAGCAGGAGGGAAGAGTACACGGTCTTCGGGACAAGAGTGAGTTCAGGGAGAAGGGAAGGGACAGTCACGGTCTGAACCGACCAACAATAGTTTTACAGACTGGGTGAATGGAGCAGGAGGGAAGGGTTCACGGTCTTGGGGACTGGAGCGAGTTCAGGGAGAAGGGAAGGGACGGTCACGGTCTGAACTGACCAACAATGGTTTTACAGACTGGGTGAATGGAGCAGGAGGGAAAGGTTCACGGTCTTGGGGACTGGCGTGAGTTCAGCGAGAAGGGAAGGGAAGGGACGGTCACGGTCTGAACCGACCAACAATGGTTTTACAGACTGGGTGAATGGAGCAGTGGGAGGGTTTCAGCTGATATGACTGGAGGATGGGGAAACTCCGGATCTGAGACAAGAGAGTGGAATTAATGAAACCTGGAGCAGGAACGAAGATTTATGAAACAGTGAAAAGTTATTAGCAGGTAAAAAGGAAGGTGGTTTTGAAATATTGAGGGAGAAAGTCACTTGGTATTAAAAAAAACAAGAAACGAAAATGGGTCAACATTACAAAAAATCGGAGTTAGGATTGTGTGTTATGTCTGTGAATAAACAAATCATTCCAAACACATTCGGAAAATCAGAAACATGACAGATGTGATCTAGTATCTGTAAGACAGGGCCAGAGTTCACACAAGGCTCAGAGCGAAATGCTCCTGGTTATAACATTTTGAGGGGAGAGAAAAATACCCCTGGTCTTCAGTATTAATAAAGGTTCTATGACAGAGCTGGAACAATAACAAATTGTGTTTATGTTGCAAATTTAATGTAGTAAAACGACCCAGGGTGTGTGACGGGAGCGATTATCAAACACAATTTGTCACTGAATCTAATAAGGAGATATGAGGACAGGAGACAAAAAGCTTGGACAAAGAGGTAGGTTTTAAGAAGAGTCTTAAAGGAGGACAGAGGGATGGAGAGGTGTAGAACATAAGGCTGTTCCAGGGAGCTGTGTTAAGATAGAATCCATATGTACACAGTTAAGTAATAGGAAGGGAAATAGCACAATTCTCGGTGGGTTTTGCAGGCCAGCAATCAGTGGAGGTGAGATAGAGGGGAACTGGGGGAAACTAGTTGTGGATGAAGGTTTGGGGAGATACAAAATATTTCCTTTAATTTCTAAAAATGATGGTGGAAGTGGAAGTGTTGGTGCACTAGAAGAGGATGTGGGCCCATAATTAGAGAAGGATTTGGATCTGAGAAACTTCGCTGAGGTGGATAAATCACTGGGCCCAGAGATAACACACCAGAGGCTGTTAAAGGAAGTTAGAGAGGAGATAGGAGGGACCCTGACCACAATTTCTCAATCCTCGATTGTTATCAAAAATATCCAGGTAGACTGAAGGAGCCCAAGTAATATGTCTGGTAAAATAAGGAGAGAGGCTCAACGGTAACTGGAGACCAATTAGTCTCTGTCAGTAGTGGGCAAACTCCTCGAATCTGTAATTCCAGGTAAAATTAGTGAACATTTAGAGATACAGGGGAAGATCAGGGGGGGGGGGGGGCGGCAGGAACTGATTCGCTGCAGACAAGCCGTATTTGACAAATTTAATACAGCTTTGTTGAGAGGTGACCATATAGATGGATGGGATGCAGCACAGGCGATGTACATGGGTTTTCAGAAGGTGTTTGATAATGTGGCTCACAAGGCGGCTTCATCCGTTTGGTATATGAGGAAATGTAGCCGCCCGGATGGAAAGACAATAATGTGTTTAGTTTTGTCCATTTTTGTTCACAGATCCAATCACTGAGTTCCTGACAAAGTGCGACAATTACCAGCTGTTCCAGTTGACGAAATTCTACCGGGACAGACTAGAACAGGCTATTGAAGAAGTGGTGGACGGAGTCAGCTCGTTGTTAACATACGCGAGGCATTTCAGTGGACAGGAACATCGGGTAAGTGGGAGGGACACAGAATGAGTTTGGATTATTTAAACATCACAGAACTAACAGGATATCAGATCTGAGAATCATAGAATGTGACAGAATAGAAACAGGTCAAATAGGAAAGAAATGGATCAAACTGAAAATACAGTGAATCTGAAACAATGATACGAAGAGGTGAAAATCCCCAGTGGATCGTTCAGTATCTGTATAAAGGGCAGGGGAACGGTTCGGGTATAACTCTTGTGTTGTCTAAAAACAAAATGGAAACAGTTTTTGTGGGACTGGGAAAAGGAGAGACCAATATATTCATTATTATTCTTGACAGAAAGTCGTTGATCTCGTGGAGAAGGGAAACAGGGCGGACAGTTCCAAACTTCTCCTAAATCTGGTGATGGAGAAAGGCTCTCGGGCCCGAAGGGTGATGTGGGAATCCTTTGTGAAAATGCACCTTGTGATACCAAAGTTGGACAAAATACTGAAACAGATGCAGGAACTTGGTACGGTAAAATGACACACTGAATTCAATTTCAGATTGAAACACTGTAGAATTTACTATAATATTACACAGATCTGATTTCATGAAAGCTCATTGATTTAAACAGGTCCTGATCCATTTGATTCTATGAACATCGGACGAGGTTTATCTGAAATACCCAGTCACCTGAAAGGTAAGTGATGAAATGGGGATTTCAAACCCTTTATTTCACTTCTGAGAATCAGAATGTTTGACTGCAGTCATTTATTGGAGATTGTCACAATCTGGGAATCAGAACTTCAAGGGCTGGGGAACAGAAATTAACCTCGTTTAGATTTGTCATCAATACTCAACTATTCTGTGTAGATTCAAATTACAGATCATAAGATTTCTGAATTATCCATAAATATGTGGAGGTTGCATTATTTCACTTAATTCAGCTGCTGATCTTTGTCACTTGTGAAATCCCCATACACACCTGGCAGGAACCTGGTACACTGTGAATCCCCATGCACACCTGGCAGGATCCTGATACACTGTGAATCCACATACACACCTGGCAGGATCCTGATACACTGTGAATCCACAGACACACCTGGCAGGATCCTGATACACTGTGAATCCCCATACACACCTGGCAGGATCCTGATACACTGTGAATCCCCATACACACCTGGCAGGATCCTGATAGACTGTGAATCCCCATACACACCTGGCAGGATCCTGATACACTGTGAATCCCCACACACACCTGGCAGGATCCTGATACACTGTGAATCCCCATACACACCTGGCAGGATCCTGATACACTGTCAATCCCCATACGCACCTGGCAGGATCCTGATACACTGTGAATCCCGAGACAGACCTGGCAGGGTCCTGATACACTGTGAATCCCCATACACACCTGACAGGGTCCAGATACACTGTGAATCCCCATACACACCTGGCAGGATCATGATTCACTGTGAATCCCCATACACACCAGGTAAGATCCTGATACATTGTGAATCCCCATACACACCTGACAGGATCCGGATACACTGTCAATCCCCATGCACACCTGGCAGGATCATGATTCACTCTGAATCCTCATACACATCAGGTATGATCCTGATACACTGTGAATCCCCATACACACCAGGTATGATCCTGATACACTGTGAATCCCCATACACACCTGACAGGATCCAGATACACTGTCAATCCCCATACACAGCTGACAGGATCCTGGTACACTGTGAATCCCCACACACACCTGACAGGTTCCTGATACACTGTGAATCCCCATACACACCTGGCCGGATCCTGATACACTGTGAAGCCCCACACACACCTGACAGGGTCCTGATACACTGTGAATCCCCATACACACCTGGCAGGATCCTGATACACTGTCAAGCCCCACACACACCTGGCAGGATCCTGATACACTGTGAATCCCCATACACACCTGACAGGGTCCTGATGCACTGTGAATCCCCATACACACCAGGTATGATCCTGATAGACTGTGAATCCTCATACACACCTGGTATGATCCTGATACACTGTGAATCCCCATACACACCTGGCAGTTTCCTGATACACTGTGAATCCCCATACACACCTGGCAGGATCCAGATACACTGTGAATCCCCGTACACATCTGGCAGGATCCAGATACACTGTGAATTCCTGTACACACCTGGCAGGATCCTGATACACTGTGAATCCCCAAACACACCTGGCAGGATCCTGGTACACTGTGAATCCCCTTGCAGACCTGGCAGGATCCTGGTACACTGTGAATCCCCCCAGACACCTGGCAGGATCCTGATACACTGTGAATCCCCATGCACACCTGGCAGGATCCTGGTACAGTGTGGATCCCCATACACACCTGGCAGGATCCTGATACACTGTCAATCCCCATACACACCTGGCAGGATCCTGATACACTGTGAATCCCCATGCACACCTGGCATGATCCTGGTACACTATGAATCCCCACACACACCTGGCAGGATCCTGATATACTGTGAATCCACATACACACCTGGCAGGATCCTGATACACTGTGAATCCCCATAAACACCTGACAGGATCTTGATACACTGTGAATCCCCATACACACCTGGCAGGATCCTGATACACTGTGAATCCCCAGACACACCTTGCAGGATCCTGATACACTGTGAATCCCCACACACACCTGGCAGGATCCTGATACACTGTGAATCCCCACACACAACTGGCAGGATCCTGATACACTGTGAATCCCCATACACACCTGGCAGGATCCTGATACACTGTCAATCCCGATGCACACCTGGCAGGATCCTGGTACACTGTGAATCCCCACACAAACCTGGCAGGATCCTGATATACTTTGAATCCACATACACACATGGCAGGATCCTGATACACTGTGAATCCCCATACACACCTGGCAGGATCCTGGTACACTGTGACTCCCCATGCACACCTGGCAGGATTCTGATACACTGTGAATCCCCATACACACCTGACAGGATCCTGATACACTGTGAATCCCCATGCACACCTGGCAGGATCCTGATACACTGTGAATCCACATACACACCTGGCAGGATCCTGATACACTGTGAATCCCCATACACACCTGGCAGGATCCTGATACACTGTGAATCCCCATACACACCTGGCAGAATCCTGATACACTCTGAATCCCCATACACACCTGGCAGGATCCTGATACACTGTGAATCCCCATACACACCTGGCAGGATCCTGATACACTGTCAATCCCCATACACACCTGGCAGGATCCTGATACACTGTGAATCCCCATACACACCTGGCAGAATCCTGATACACTGTGAATCCCCAGACACACCTGGCAGGATCCTGATACACTGTGAATCCCCATACACACCTGGCAGGAACCTGATACACTGTGAATCCCCATACACACCTGGCAGAATCCTGATACACTGTGAATCCCCATACACACCTGGCAGGATCCTGATACACTGTGAATCCCCAGACATACCTGGCAGGATGCGGATACACTGTCAATCCCCAGACAGAGCTGACAGGGTCCTGATACACTGTGAATCCCCATACACACCTGATAGGGTCCTGATACACTCTGAATCCCCAGACATACCTGGCAGGATGCGGATACACTGTCAATCCCCAGACAGAGCTGACAGGGTCCTGATACACTGTGAATCCCCATACACACCTGACAGCGTCCTGATACACTGTGAATCCCCATACACAACTGGCAGGATCATGATTCACTGTGAATCCCTATACACACCAGGTATGATCCTGATACACTGTGAATCCCCATACACACCAGGTATGATCCTGATACACTGTGAATCCCCATACACACCTGACAGGATCCGGATACACTGTCAATCCCCATACACAGCTGACAGGATCCTGGTACACTGTGAATCCCCACACACACCTGACAGGGTCCTGATACACTGTGAATCCCCATACACACCTGGCAGGATCCTGATACACTGTCAAGCCCCCCACACACCTGGCAGGATCCTGATACACTGTGAATCCCCATACACACCTGGCAGGATCCTGATGCACTGTGAATCCCCATACACACCTGGCAGGATCCTGATACACTGTGAATCCCCATACACACCTGGCAGGAACCTGATACACTGTGAATCCCCATACACAACTGGCAGAATCCTGATACACTGTGAATCCCCATACACACCTGGCAGGATCCTGATACACTGTGAATCCCCATACACACCTGGCAGGATCCTGATACACTGTGAATCCCCAGACACACCTGGCAGGATCCTGGTACACTGTGAATCCCCACACACACCTGACAGGGTCCTGATACACTGTGAATCCCCATACACACCTGGCAGGATCCTGATACACTGTCAAGCCCCCCACACACCTGGCAGGATCCTGATACACTGTGAATCCCCATACACACCTGACAGGGTCCTGATGCACTGTGAATCCCCATACACACCAGGTATGATCCTGATAGACTGTGAATCCTCATACACACCTGGTATGATCCTGATGCACTGTGAATCCCCACACACACCTGGCAGGGTCCTGATGCACTGTGAATCCCCATACACACCAGGTATGATCCTGATAGACTGTGAATCCTCATACACACCTGGTATGATCCTGATGCACTGTGAATCCCCATACACACCTGGCAGGATCCTGATACACTGTGAATCCCCATACACACCAGGTATGATCCTGATACACTGTGAATCCTCATACACACCTGGTATGATCCTGATGCACTGTGAATCCCCATGCACACCTGACAGGTTCCGGATACTCTGTGAATCCCCATACACGTCTGGAAGGATCCTGATACACTGCGAATCCCCATACTTACCTGGCAGGAACCTTTTGCATTGTGAATCCCACACACTACGCCTATGCACCGCACAGATGCTCTGGCCTCAAATTTAATGAGCAGTGCCTTGAGCCAGATGTTAAGGGTTAGCAGGCGCCAGCCCCATTCCCCCCCCCCCCCCCGCAGAAATCTGCCCAGCATCAACTAGAGGGAAAGAGGTGGAGAAATGCGAAATTTTAAAATATTATCATTTCACAGCACAGAATGAGATAGCAAATTGTTCGATCTCATCTCAGAAGATGTTAACACAATGGATCATTAATCCGTGGAGGGAAAGACAATTATCAGGGTAATTCGGAAGTTATGGGTTAACTTCCTCATGGCAGTGAAAGAGAGAACCTTCTTCTGCTCAAAGAATGGTCCTTTAACTCAGGCGTCTTTTTAGACCCAATGGAATGACTAATGGAAACAGATTTGTAATTTCCCAAACCTGCATTATACGAAATTCAGACCAAAATGAAATAACGGAGTATAATTATTTGGAGAACAGTTGAAATGAACTGTGAATGTTTTCTGCTCCACCATCACACTGAGTGATGTGGGCAGTAATTCTAATTCTAATCGGTGATATGAAAGGACTGTTCGAAAAACACATTCAATGTAGTTGTAAAACTGCTGAAAAATTGTTGACAATTTCTGAAACACAATGTAACAGGAGAATGATTAGAGACAGGAAAAGGCCATTTGGCCCAAATAAGCCTGTCCCTAAGAGAGATGACACCAACTACCCCTCCTCTCAGTGTATCCACAGAAACACGTTCAATTATGTCTTGACCCCACTTACACTGCCCTTTTAGTGTCCTTCCCAAGTTTCTCTGGCCCTTTGTGTGAGAAAATTACCCTGACTTCCCTTCTCCGTTATTAATTATTTTGTTGTTTGTGAGCCTGTTTCCTGTTTCCATTCAGTGTATTCAAGACTGAGATCGATAGATTTTTAGACACTAAGGGAATCAGTGGATAAGGGAATTGAGCGGGAAAGTGGATTTGAGGTAGATCAGTCATGATCTGATTGACTGGCGGAGCAGGCTCGAGGGACCGTATGGCCTACTCCTCCTTCTATTTCTTATGTTCTTATGTCCTTACTAATGTTGGGAATTCCATTAAAACATTTCAATTCCGAAGTTTCTTGCCCAAACAAAATACATCAAACCCCGTCAGCCTTCCCACAACCCAAACTCCAATACCTTAATTCATCTTTCTGATTCCCCTCTGTAACTTCAGAATGGCAGTAAACTTTACCTGTGATCAGGTGACGATAGAAATGCACGTAATATCCCAGATAACCCCACCGAGTCCGAAAACAAAAGCAACTTAACTCCTGTCTATTCAATCTTTCGCTCTCCCAGTGCACACAACACCCAAGGTAACCTGCCCGAGGTCTGATACAATAACAGTGGAACTTCGGTCCATTCACAGTCTGTCCCTCTCCCAGTGCCCACAATATCCCAGATAACCTGCCCGAGATCTGATACAATAACAGTGGAACTTCTGTCCATTCACAGTCTGTCCTTCTCCCAGTGCCCACAATATCCCGGATAACCTGCCCGAGATCTGATACAATAACAGTGGGACTTCTGTCAACTCACAGTATGTCCCTCTCCCAATGCACACAATAACATATTTCCCATTTCCGCAGAAGGTTAGCACCTCTGATGGTTTTATAGGTTAATCCAGTTTCGTATAACCAGAATCACATTTGGATTTTAATGAGATGTACATGGTTCAGGCCAGGGCTGATAATATTAACCATCAGAGGGAAAATATCACTTTCACAGAAATCTCCATGATCAGTAAATATTAGAATCAAGTGAGGATTTGAAACTTTTCACAGCCATTGTTCACTTTCAAGCGAGGTTTTCAGTAACTGAGTTTAATTTCCTGCTCGCACCTCTATTGAAGCTGTGAATTCAATCTCGCAACATTTTACTGAAGAGTAAAGTAATATTGAGAATTTGGTTTTATGCTAATAGAACTAACATTGAGAACCACTTTCTGTCTGTTCGAATTGAAGATGTTCAACAGAAACACAAGGAAACACTCCGGGTCCAAACTGAAACACTGAGAGTGAACACGATCCTAATAAAGGAGAAGGTTAAGATTTTCCAGCTGGTCACTCGATACACTGAGCTAACGGTCATTTCTACTGTTCGAGATCGGACACTTGTAGAACACGAACTGCTGGCAAGAGGCCGAGACCATGAAGAGTGGAGAGAGAAACATCTCCGGAGAGAACTGGAAAAAATCCGAACTGATCAACTGTTCCAGAGCAGTTTTTCCAAGAGAAAATTCAAATCTGGGAGTTCAGCAGCAGTGAGCGGAGTCGCGGGGATTGGAAAAACAACAATGGTACAAAAGATTGTTTATGACTGGGCCACTGGGCAAATATACCCACACTTTCAATTTGTTTTCAGTTTTAAATTCCGGGATTTGAACTCTATTAGCTGTAGAATAAACCTGAGGAATCTGATACTGGATCTGTATCCTTACTTTGGGAATATTCTGGTAGAGCTCTGGAAGAACCCAGAGGGATTACTGTTTATATTCGATGGTTTAGATGAATTCAAGGACAGTATCGATTTTGCTGACAATCGGAGAAATACAGAACCTCAGTACATCTGCACAGATCCTGAAGACTGGTGCGAAGTGTCTGACATTGTGTACAGTTTAATACAGCACAAGCTGCTCCCAGGATGTTCAGTGCTGATGACCAGCCGCCCCACTGCATTACATTTATTGGAAAAGGCTGAGATCAGTGTCTGGGCTGAAATCCTGGGATTTGTTGGTGAAGAACGGAAGGAATATTTCAACAAGTTTTTTGAAGATCAGGCGGTGGCAGCAGCTGTTTTCAAACATGTGGAGGAGAACGAGATCCTGTACACCATGTGTTACAACCCTTCCTACTGCTGGATCCTCGGTCTGTCACTGGGTCCCTTCTTCACACAAAGAGACAGGAAACAGCAGCGAGTTCCCAGGACCATCACCCAACTATATTCCTACTATATTTACAACATTCTGAAAAACCATGGCCGAGAGATTGAATCCCCCCGTGATGTGTTACTGAAGATCGGTGAGATGGCCTTCACTGGAGTCTCCGAGAAGAAGATTGTGTTTAGAAATGGAGATTTGATCAAGTACAATCTGCAACCTTCCCAGTTCCTGTCTGGGTTCATGATGGAACTTTTGGAGAGAGATGATTCTGCCCAGAGTGTGGTTTACACATTCCCGCACCTCACCATCCAAGAGTTTGTAGCCGCACTCGCACAATTCCTGACTCCAGATCCTGGTGACATCCGGAAACTCCTCAGTGAAGCCCACAGCAAGGAAGATGGGAGATTTGAGATATTTCTCCGTTTTGTTGTTGGTCTCTCCTCCTCACAGTCAGCTCGGCCCCTGGAGGAGTTTCTGGGTCCATTTCTTCATCGAACAATCTGCGGAGTGATTGACTGGGTGAAGGAGAAGGTTGAAGGAGAGATTGGAAACACAGAGAGTGAAACTGGTCAAAGGGACCTCCTGAACACATTCCACTACCTGTTTGAGTCTCAGAATCAAACACTGGTTCGGGTCACAGTGGGATCTGTGGAAACACTCAGATTTAATGGATTACGACTGACCCCGATTGACTGTGCGGTGCTGTCTCGTGTTATTGGACTCTGTGATACAATAAAACACCTCAATCTAGAATACGGTTCGATTCGGTGTGAAGGACTCCAGCGGCTGGGACCCGCACTGCACAAATGCCGGGAGTTGAGGTAACTATTTATTTGTCTCTAACTGTTAGGCCAATTGTGGAACAGTCACGGATTGTATTGTTGCTCCGTAATGAAGGGAAACAAACAGTTCAGTTAAACCAGAGAGAAGCAGATTCAACACAAATATGACAAATGATAAGATGATCGATTAATAATTCCCGAAGGACTGGAGAATCTAAAATGGAATCTTGTGAACAAGTAGGGATTTTTGAGTCTTTATCGGATCAGTAAATACAGGTCACTGAAAGAGTCTGATAATTTAATTGCAATAAACGATATTTATTGCTGTTTTTCTCACTGCCTGAGATACGTCCATTGAAGAGGCTCCTTCTCACTGTGACTTACACGTAGACCGACACTAACTGCAGCAGTCTGTGTGACGGAGTATCCCACCCTCTTACCGAGGTGTGGGGGCAAGTGACAGTCACCGGACTGTCAACGTGTTTAGGAGAGGGAAGCAGAAACACCAAACATTCATTAACAAAGAGCAAAACACAGCTTTCGGGCAGTCAACCGCCAGTGGGCGAGCTGAGCTTTCCCCACAGGATGTCGGTCCGTTATCATAACTCATCAATGACCCAGCCCTTTGCACTCTCCAATACATCCACCATCTCTTCACCCAGATGGCAGCACTCATGCCTCTGAGTCAGAAGGTCGTGGATTCAGGCCCCTCGCTCACTAATCCAGGCCGACACTTCAGTGGGATTTGGGAACTAAAATCTGCCGGTTAAAAAGGTTGAAATCTAACGGGTTGTGGGGTATTAGCCCAGGAGTACAGACACACACCGGCCAGCGGTGGGGCCTCACACACAGCGGGAGGCTCCTGGGTTAACCAGAGGCAGTGAACCCGGGAATTTCCCATAATCTGCCCCCTGTGTGTGAGGTACCGCTCGGGGAGGGAACTTCAGAAAATTCCCCAGTAACTGTCGGGCCCGTAACACCTTAAATAAATGTAGAGCTATAATGGGAATAAAGAGAGAGACTCCCCTCCCCTACAAACGAGCAGTAAAGAAACATTTAAAACATGTAAAAGGACAGAATAAACTCTCCTTGTCACATAAAATCCTGGGGGATGGATTTTACAGCAGCCGTTAGTACCGATTCACAATATAACTCACCCCGAGATATTATACAGATAAATATAATACTGCACAAAGTACAGGTAATCACCACTTTATCATTTAATTTGGGGAAAATCACCCCATTAACATAAAATCTGGGATTTAAGAAGCAGCAGAAATGAGACAAGTTTCCCAAAACATGACGGGACAAGTCACTGACCTCCATGAGGGTAATTTTGATCATCAGGGAATGAGACCGGACTGAGGGACATTTGAAGGCTTCACACAGACAGCACTTTATTTATTAAATACATTTACTGACAGTCCCTGAATATATGGGGAGTTGGACAGAGTGAGATTCATTGTCAGTGACAGGGAAATCTGGTTAATAATTTCCTGAAGGTTTTTCAGTGCTTCCTGTAATATCAGAGAGAAATTGTGTCAGATCGGGGATTGGATTCAGTTTGTTTCTCACTCTCTGTCTGGTTGTGTTTAGTCTGGGGAGAAATGAACTGGGAGATTCGGGAGTGAAACTACTGTCTGCGGCTCTGAGGAACCCGGACTGTAAAATACAGAAACTGGAGTAAGTATCAGACTGTGTGAGATTGTGTTTATAATAACTGGATGTCTGATCACGGTATATTAATGTCAGTATAGTAATAATAATTTAAATAAATACTGGGAATTTACTCTGAATCCTGTTATCTCGACTTGTCTCTGGCTTGCTCTTTCTGATCTCCAGGTTATGGGCTAACGGTCTCACTGGTTCTTGTACCGATGATCTCTCCTCCGCTCTCAGTCCAAACCGGTCACTGACGGTTCTGAACCTGGGTAATAATAAACTGGGAGATTCAGGAGTAAAACTACTGTCTGCGGCTGTGAGGAACCCGGACTGTAAACTACAGAAACTGCAGTAAGTAATAATACCACAGATGAGTGCAGTGCTTGGATGAGTGCAGCTCCAACAACACTCAAGAAGCTCGACACCATCCAAGATAAAGCAGCCCGCTTGATCAGCACCCCATCCACCGCACTAAACATTCACTCCCTTCACCACCGGCGCACTGTGGCTGCAGTGTGTACCATCCACAGGATGCACTGCAGCAACTCGCCAAGGCTTCTTCGACAGCACCTCCCAAACCCGCGACCTCGACCACCTGGAAGGACAAGAGCAGCAGGCACATGGGAACAACACCACCGGCACGTTCCCCTCCAAGTCACACACCATCCCGACTTGGAAATATATCGCCGTTCCTTCATCATCACTGGGTCAAAATCCTGGAACTCCCTTCCTAACAGCACTGTGGGAGAACCGTCACAACACGGACTGCAGCGGTTCAAGAAGGCGTCTCACCACCACCTTCTCAAGGGGCAATTCGGGATGTGCAATAAATGCTGGCCTCGCCAGCGACGCCCACATCCCGTGAACGAATAAAAAAAAAAGATAAATACTGGGAATTTTCTTTGATTGCTGCAATCTATTTCTCTCTCTCTCTCTCTCTCCAGGTTATGGGATAACGATCTCACAGTTTATTGTACCAAGGATCTCGCATCCGCTCTCACTACAAACCGGTCATTGACGGTTTTGGACCTGAGTTATAATAAACTAGGAGATTCAGGAGTGAAACTACTGTCTGCGGCTCTGAGGAAGCCAGACTGTAAAATACAGGAACTGGGGTAAGTATCAGACTGTGTGAGATTGTGTTTATAATAACTGGATGCCGAACACGGTACAGTAATGTCAGTACAAGTAGTAATACAAATAAATACTGTGGATTTACCATGATTCCTGTCATTTCTCTCTCTCTGATCCCCAGTCTGGATGATGTCGGTCTCACAGATTCTTGTACCGATTATCTCGTCTCCGCTCTCAGTACAAACCGGTCACTGACGGGTCTGTCCCTGGGATCAAACTCCTTCACAGACCGATCTGTCCCCACTCTCCGCTCCCTCATACTGACCTGCAGGAGTCTGGAGTGGATCGGGTGAGTGTTTGTGTTAATGTTTAATATAATAATTAAAATATCAATGCGTTTCAGTGCCTTTTATGGGTAATATTTGTCTGTAATTATTATTGAAATATTAACCCCAGTCTCCCTGTTATTTACACTGTTGTTCAATCTGTTTATTTCCTGTTTAATCTTTAATCTATTTCAGGCTGTGGGGGAATCAGTTCAGTCCAAACGGAAAGAGACACCTGGAGTCACTGCGGGAATCCAGACCCGGACTGAGTGTGAAAGTGTGAATATTTCAATTTATAACCATTCCTGGTCTCATTATATGAACATTTCAATTTATAACCATTCCTGGTCTCATTATATGAACATTTCAATTTATTACCATTACTGGTCTCATGATATGAACATTTCAATTTATTGCCATTCCTGGTCTCATTATATGAATATTTTTGGCCGATTCTCTGTCCCTCCCCTTTAACCGGCCGCGCTCCAGGTTGAAATCCAAACGGCCCTTTAACGGTTTCCAGCTCGAGCTGAGCGAGCGTCGTCTCCCATTGTGACGTCAGAGGCCCAGCGACAGGGTCACGAGACTCAGTCACCCGGTCCCACAGCGCTGATTCTGCCGGATATCCGGGGCTGGATGGTCCCCAATGGGGCACTGGGTCAATGTACAGACAGGAAGGGCCCAGGGTGGGACTCAGTCTGGGCTGCAGTGGGACACTGGGTCAATGTACAGACAGGAAGGGACCAGGGTGGGTCTCAGTCTGGGATGCAGTGGGACACTGGGTCAATGTACAGACAGGAAGGGCCCAGGGTGGGGCACAGTCTGGGTTGCAGTGGGACACGGGGTCAATGTCCAGACAGGAAGGGCCCAGGGTGGGGCTCAATCTGGGCTGCAGTGGGACACTGGGTCAATGTACAGACAGGAAGGGCCCAGGTTGGGGCTCATTCCAGGCTGCAGTGAGACACTGGGTCAATGTACAGACAGCAAGGGCCCAGGGTGGGGCTCATTCTGGGCTGCAGTGGGACACTGGGTCAATGTACAGACAGGAAGGGCCCAGGGTGGGGCTCAGTCTGGGCTGCAGTGAGACACTGGGTCAATGTACAGTCAGGAAGGGCCCAGGGTGGTGCTCAGTCTGGGCTGCAGTGGGACACTGGGTCAATGTACAGACAGAAAGGGCCCAGGGTGGGGCTGGGTCTGGGCTGCAGTGGGACACTGGGTCAATGTGCAGACAGGAAGGGCTCAGTGTGGGGCACGGTCGGGGCTGCAGTGGGACACAGGATGAATGAACAGACAGGAAGGACACAGGGTGGGGCTCAGTCTGGGCTGCAGTGTGACACTGGGTCAATGTACAGACAGAAAGGCCCCAGGGTGGGGCTCAGTCTGGGCTGCAGTGGGGCACGGGGTCAATGTACAGACAGGAAGGGCCCAAGGTGGAGATCAGTCTGGCCTGCAGTGGGACACTGGGTCAATGTACAGACAGGAAGGGCCCAGGGTGGTGCTCAGTCTGGGCTGCTGTGGGACACTGGGTCAATGTACGGACAGAAAGGGCCCAGGGTGGGGCTGGGTCTGGGCTGCAGTGGGACACTGGGTCAATGTGCAGACAGGAAGGGGCCAGGGTGGGGCTCAGTCTGGGCTGCAGTGGGACACTGGGTCAATGTACAGACAGGAAGGGCCCAGGATGGGGCTCAGTCTGAGCTGCAGTGGGACACTGGGTCAATGTACAGACAGGAAGGGCCCAGGGTGGGGCTCAGTCTGGGCTGCATTGGGACACTGGTCAATGAAAGACTGGAAGAGCCCAAGGTGGGTCTCAGTCTGGGCTGCAGTCGGAAACTGGGTCAATGTGGAGACAGGAAGCGCCCAGGGTGGGGCTCAGTCTGGGCTGCAGTGGGGCACTGGATCAATGTACAGACAGGAAGGGCCCAGGGTGGGGCTCAGTCTGGGCTGCAGTGGGACACTGGGTCAATGTACAGACAGGAAGGGCCCAGGGTGGTGCTCAGTCTGGGCTGCAGTGGGACACTGGGTCAATGAGCAGACATGAAGGGCTCAGTGTGGGGCACGGACGGGGCTGCAGTGGGACACAGGGTGAATGAACAGACAGGAAGGACACAGGGTGGGGCTCAGTCTGGGCTGCAGTGGGACACTGGGTCAATGTACAGACAGAAAGGGCCCAGGATGGGGCTCAGTCTGGGCTGCAGTGGGACACAGGATGAATGAACAGACAGGAAGGACCCAGGATGGGGCTCAGTCTGGGCTGCAGTGGGACACTGGGTCAATGCACAGACAGGAGACGACCAGGGTGGGGCTCGGTCTGGGCTGTAGTGGGACACTGGGTCAATGAAAGACAGGAAGGGCCCAAGGTGGGGCTCAGTCTGGGCTGCAGTCTGAAACTGGGTCAATGTGGAGACAGGAAGCGCCCAGGGTGGGGCTCAGTCTGGGCTGCAGTGGGGCACTGGGTCAATGTACAGACAGGAAGGGCCCAGGGTGGGGCTCAGCCTGGGCTGCAGTGGGACACTGAATCAATGTACAGAGAGGAAGGGCCCAGGGTGGTGCTCAGTCTGGGCTGCAGTGGGTCACTGGGTCAATGTGCAGACATGAAGGGCTCAGTGTGGGGCACGGACGGGGCTGCAGTGGGACACAAGGTGAATGAACAGACAGGAAGGACACAGGGTGGGGCTCAGTGTGGGCTGCAGTGGGACACTGGGTCAATGTACAGACAGAAAGGGCCCAGGGTGGGGCTCAGTCTGGGCTGCAGTGGGACACAGGATGAATGAACAGACAGGAAGGACCGAGGGTGGGGCTCAGTCTGGGCTGCAGTGGGACACTGGGTCAATGCACAGACAGGAGACGCCCAGGGTGTGGCTCAGTCTGGGCTGCAGTGGGACACTGGGTCAATGTACAGACTGAAAGGGACCAGGGTGGGGCTCATTCTGGGCTGCAGTGGGACATTGGGTCAATGTACAGACTGGAATGGTCCAGGGTGGGGCTCAGTCTGGGCTGCTGTAGGACACTGTTTCAAAGTACAGACAGGAAGGGCTCAGTGTGGGGCTCAGTCTGGGCTGCAGTGGGACACTGTTCAATGTACGGACAGGAAGTGTCCAGTGTGAGGCTCAGTCTGGGCTGCAGTGGAAAACTGGGTGAATGAACAGACAGGAAGGTCCCAGGGTGGGGCTTGGTCTCGGCTGCAGTGGGACACTCGGTCAATGTACAGGCAGGAAGGGCCCAGGGTCGGGCCCACTCAGGGCTGCAGTGGGACACTGGGTTAGTGTACAGACAGGAATGACCCAGGGTGGGGCTCAGTCTGTGCTGCAGTGGGACATTGGGTCAATGTGCAGGCAGGAAGGCCCCAGGGTGTGGCGTTCTCTGGGCTACAGTGCGACACTGCGTAAATGAACAGACAGGAAGTTCCCTGGGTTGGGCTCAGTCTGGGCTGCAGTGGGACACTGGGTCTAAGTACAGACAGGAAGGGCCCAGTGTGGGGCTCAGTCTGGGCTGCAGTGGGACACTGAGTCAATGCACAGACAGGATACGCCCAGGGTGGGGCTCAGTCTGGGTTGCAGTGGGACACTGAGTCAATGCACAGACAGGATACGCCCAGGGTGGGGCTCAGTCTGGGCTGCAGTGGTACACTGTTCAATGTCCAGACAGGAAGTGTCCAGGGTGAGGCTCAGTCTGGGCTGCAGTGGGAAACTGGGTGAATGAACAGACAGGAAGGTCCCAGGGTGGAGCTCAGTCTGGGCTGCAGTGGGACACTGGGTCAATGTACAGACAGGAAGGGCCAAGGGTGGGGCTCAGTCTGGGCTGCAGTGGGACACTGGGTCAATGTACAGACAGGAAGGGACCAGGGTGGGGCTCAGTCTGGGCTGCAGTGGGACACTGGGTCAATGTACAGACAGGAAGGGACCAGGGTGGGGCTCAGTCTGGGCTGCAGTGGGACACTGGGTCAAATACAGACAGGAAGGTCCCAGGGTGGGGCTCAGTCTGGGCTGCAGTGGGACACTGGGTCAATGTACAGACAGGAAGGGCCCAGGGTGGGCTTAGTCTGGGCTGCAGTGGGACACTGGGTCAGTGCACAGACAGGAAGGGCCCAGGGTGGGGCTCAGTCTGGGCTGCAGTGGGACACTGGGTCAATGTACAGACAGGAAGGGCCCAGGGTGGGCTTCGTCTGGGCTGCAGTGGGACACTGGGTCAGTGCACAGACTGGAAGGGCCCAGTGTGGGGCTCAGTCTGGGCTGCAGTGGGACACTGAGTCAATGCACAGACAGGATACGCCCAGGGTGGGTCTCAGTCTGGGCTGCAGTGGGACACTGTTCAATGTACAGACAGGAAGGGTCCAGGTTGAGGCTCAGTCTCGGCTGCAGTGGGAAACTGGGTGAATGAACAGCCAGGAAGGGCCCAGGGTGGGGCTCAGTGTGCGCTGCAGTGGGACATTTGTTCAATGTACAGACAGGAGGGGCCAAGGTAACTTGTTTCCTAATGCACAATGTGTGTCTCTTCCAGTGAGGATTCGGACTCTGCAACAAGTGTCCCGACAAATCCTCCCCTTTCCTCCAATTCTGGCCTCTGGCACATCTCCCACTGCCATTGCTCCACCATTGATGGCCGTGCCTTCAGCTGCCTGGGCCCTCAGCTCTGGAATACCCTCCCTAAACCTCTCCATGTCCCTCTCTTCCTTTGAGACGCACCTTAAAACCTACCTCTTTCACCAAGGTTTTTCACACTTGTCCATGACCTCCTTGGGTTGCTCGGTGTAATAGGATTCGCTCCTGTGAAGCGCCCTCAGATGTTTTACTCCCATAAAGGTGCAATATAAATGTAAGTTGTTGTCTGTGTGCTGTGTTCATAAAACTCCACCGCTTAGTTCAGCTCAGGCCTGGTCTTGTTATTTTTTTTAAAAATGGTGTTAGTGTCTTAAATCATTGAATAAAAGATCATTAAAATTACATCCCTCCTCCTCCAAGCGGCATTGCAGATGTGACTGTTTGGTCCAGTGAACTCTGTGTGTGTGTGTTGTGCGGGGGGGGGGGTCTTACTCGGGAGACTGGATGTGCAGTTCACACAAAATGATGAGACGGACTGTGAGCAAAAGAGCTCAGCTGGGACCCCACAAAATGGCCTCGCGACATGCAACTTAAAATGGCCGCCATGCAACTGCCCCAAAATGATCAACGTGAGCCTGCCGCAAAATCACAGAATGAAACATCACAAAAGGAAGACATTCGGCCCATCTTTCCGGTGTCGGCACTTTTTAAAAGCTAACCAGATAGTCCCATTACGCTGATCTTTCCCCGTGGCCAACCCAGTTTTCCTTTTCCAGGAATTATCTAATTCCCTTTTGAAAGTTACCATTGAATCTGCTTCCACCTCCCTTTCAGGCAGTGAATTGCAGATCATTACAACTCGCTGCATAATAAAAAAATCCTTCCTCATGTCACCTCTGGCTCTTTTGACAATTATTTTGAATCTCTGTCCTCTGGTTACCGACCCCCTGCCACTGGAAACAGTTTCTCCTTATTTATTCCATCAAAACACCTCAAATGGCCGCTCAGAACCCTCAAAGTTATCGCATCTCCCTGAAACACAAGCATCATTTTGAAATTATAACAAACCCTCGAAGCCCGTACAGGGGTTCATGTTTCAGACGTTAATCTCCTCTCAGCCCCTATTTGTCTCACACTGGGTTAACATGTTTGTATAACATTGCAGGCCGGGCTACTTTAACCCCAGGCTTTAACCTGATTAAATCACAACGGTCACAATCAAACAGGAACATGTTAAACCGAGGCCCCAAAACCAGGGCCCAGAGAGGAAATTTAACCCCAGGGCAATAAACAGAACGAACTCACGTGGGCCCTGTTTGGGTGCAACTTGTGGAGGAGGTCTGGCAGGAGGCCTCATTTCGTCACCCCTGGAGAAGTCTTTGGTCGGTCCCCTCTGCAGGAGGCCTCAGTCAGTCCCCTCTGGGGGCGGACTCTGGTCCACTCTGGAGAGGAGGCTTCGGTTAGTCCCCTTTGCGGGAGGGCTTGGTCGGTCCCCTCTGGGGGAGGTGTCAGTCAGCCGCTCTGACGTTGGCCTCCATCAGTCCCCTCCAGAGAAGAAGGCCTTGGTTGGACCCCTCTGGGGGTGGCATCGGTCACCCCTGAGTGATCCCAGAGTTGTCGTCTTTATATTTCGAGCACCGCAACAACTGCAAATACAACAACAACAAGTTGTATTGGTTATGGTGGTCACCTTGGTCAAAATTGCCCCAAAGTACCGAAGCCATCTTGGACAAATCAGCGGCGAGTACGGCAGTCATCTTGTTCGAAATGGCAGCAAGTACTGCGCAGATTGTCCCCAGTAATATCACAGTGGTCCCAGTGACACCAGAGTGAATTCAGAGTGCACCGAGTGATCCCAGAGTGCAACCAGTCACCCGAGACTGATCGCAGAGTATATCCAGGGATCCCAGATTGCACCCCGAGTGATCCCAGAGTGCAGCCAGGGATTCCTGAGTGCAGCCAGTCACCCCAGATTGATCCCAGTTTGGCAGTCTTTATATTTTGACTAACACCACAACCACTACTACAACAACAACTTGTATTTATTGTATATATATATGATATATATATGTATATTTACACACGGCCAACATGGCGGCAAGAATGGCAGCCATCTTGGATAAAATGGCGGCAATCGCAGCAACCACCTTGGACAAAATTGACGCAAGTATGGTGGCCACAATGGACAAAGTGACCGCAAGTGTGGCTGCCACCCTGCAAAAAATGGTGGCATGTACGGCAGCCGTCTTGGACAAAATGGACGCAAGTGCAGTGGCCATCTTCGAAATAATGGCGGCAAGAACGGCAGCCATCTTGGACAAATTAGACGCAAGTATGGCGGCCATCTAGGACAAAATGGAGACAAGTACGGCGGGCATTTTTGGACAAAATGGCGGCGAAAACGGCAGCCATTTTGTGCAAAAGAGCAGCAAGTACAGTAGCTATCTTGCATAAATTGGCAGCAAGTACGGCGGCCATCTTGGACAAAATGGCTGTAAGTATGCAAGCCATCTTGGACAAAATTACGGTATGTCCGGCAGCCGCCTAGGACAAAATGGCCGCATGTACAGCGGCCATTTTCGAAAAAATGGCGGCAAGAATGGCACGATCTTGGACAAAATAGTCGCAAATATGGTGGCCATCTTGGAAAAATTGGTGGCAAGTACGTCGTCCATCTTGTCCAAAATGGCCGAAAGTACAGCGGCCATGTTGGACAAAATTGCTGCAAGTACGGCGGCCATCTTTCACAAAATGACGGCAAGAACGGCTGCTCGGTTGGACAACATAGCAGCAAGTACGTGGACATTTTAGACAAAATGGCCTCAAGTATAACGGACAACTTGGACACAATGGCGGCAAGTACGGCGGCCATCTTAGACAACATGGCGGCAGGTAAGGCTGCCAACTTGGACAAAACGGTGACAAGTACGGCGGCCATCCTGCACAAAATGGCGGCAATTACAGTGGCCATTTGTACAAAATGTCCGAAAGTATGGCGGGCCATGTTGGACGATATGGTGGCAAGTTCGTCGGCCAACTTGGACAAAATTGCGGCATATACTGCAGCCATCTTGGACAAAATGGATGCAATTAAAGTGGCTATCTTGGACAAAATGGCCGCAAATAGTGTGGCCGTCTGGGACAAAAAGCCGGCAAGTACGGCGGCCATCTTTGACAAAATGGCCGCAAGTACGTTGCCATCTTGGAGAGAATGGGGGCAAGTACAGCCGCCAACTACAAAAAAATGACGGCAAGAACGGCAGCCATCTTGTACAAAATAGCAGAAAATATGCTGGCCATCTTGGACAATGTGGCGCCATTTACAGTGGCCATCTGCGAGAAAATGCCTCCTAGCACGGCCGCCATCTTGGACAAAACCGCGGCAATTATGGCCGTCATCTTGGACAAGAGGTCAGCAAGTACGTCAGCCATTTTGGACAAAACGGCGGCATATAGGCAGCCATGATGGACAAAATGTTGGCAAATACTGAGCACAGTGTCCCCAAGTGATTCCTCAGTGAATCCAAAATGTCCCAATGACCCCTAGAGTACACCAGAGTGCACCCAGTCACCCCAGAGTGATCCCTGATTTCACACAGGGATCCCAGAGTGCAAAGAGTCAAGCGAGAGTGATCCCAGATTGCACGCAGGGAACCCAGAGTGCACCCAATGTGTGTCCAGTGAATCCAGAATGATCCCAGTCAGCACTGTGTGAACCAGAACGCATCCAGTCAATCCAGAATTATCCGAGATTGCACGCAATCAACTCAGAGTGATGCTGGAGTGCGCCCATGGATTCCAGATTGCACCCAGTGATCCCAGACTGCACTCAGTCAACCCAGACTGATCCCAGAGTGACCACCACCACAACTACTACAACAACAACTTGTATTTATATTTGCATGTTTCATATATATATGATATATATATATATATATATATGTGTGTGTGTGTATTACGGCAGCCATCTTGGACAAATTGGAGGGAAGTACACAGCTATCTTGGACACAATGGTGGCAAGCACCGCACAGAGTGTCCTCAGTGATCCGACGGTGAACCCAGAATATCCCAGTGAGCCCACAGTGACCCCAGAGTGCACCGAGTCACCGCAGATTGAATTCAGATTGCATCCAGGGATCCCAGAGTGCACCCAGTCAACCCGGAGTGATCCCAGAGTGCACCTAGAGATTCCAGATTGCACGCCGTCATCCCAGATTGATCCCAGATTGGCAGTCTTTATATTTAGACCACTACGATAACAACTACTACTACAAAAACTTGTATCTATGATACGTATAACTATTTTGTATAAACATATGCCTGTATTTAAACAAGGCCAGCATGGCAACATGTACGGCAGCCATCTTTGACAAAATTGAGGGAAGTGCGGGGGCCATCTTTGACAAAATGGTGGCAAGTACGGTGGCCATCTTGAACAAAATAGGCAGCAAGTATGGAGGCCATCTTGGACAAAATGGCGGCAAGTACGGCATTCATCTTGGTCGAAATGACGCCAAGCAGTGCAGATATCTTCTATAAAATGGCGGTAAGCGCAGTGGCCAAATTGGACAAAATGGCGGCAAGTTCGGCGGCCATCTTGGACAAAGTGGCAGCAAGTACGGCGGCCATCTTGGACAAAATGGCGGCAAATACTGTCGCCGTCTTGGACAAACAGGCGGCAAGTACGGCGGCCATCTTCGACAAAATGGATGCAATTACAGTGACCATCTTCGATGAAATGGCGGCAAGAACGGCGGCCATCTTGCACAAAGGTGCTGCAAATACGGCGGACATCTTGGACAAATTGTCTGGAAGTACGTCGGCCATCTTGGACGAAATGGCGGCAATTACGGCGGCCATCTTGGACAAAATGGCGCCAATTAGTGCAGACATCTTCTATAAAATGGCGGCAAGTGCAGTGGCCATCTTGGACAAAATAATCGAAAGTACTGCCGCCATCTTGGTCAAATTAACGGCGAGTACGGCAGCCATCCTTGTCGAAATGCCTGCAAGTACCGCTCAGAATGTCCCCAGTGATACCACAGTGACCCCAGAATTTCCCAGTGTCCCCTCAGTACAACAGAGCGCACCCAGTCACCCCAGAGTAAACCCTGAGTTCACACAGGGATGCAAGCCTGCACCCAGTCAAGCCAGAATGATCACAGATTACACAGCGGGAACACAGAGTGCACCCAGTCAGCACTGTGTGACCCAGAATGCATCCAGTCAATCCAGAATTATCCGACATTGCACGCAGTCACCCCAGAGTGATCCTGGAGTGCTCCCAGGGGTCCCAGAGTGCACCCAGTGATCCCAGACTGCACCCAATCATCCCAGATTAATGCCAGAGTGGCAGTCTTTATATTTAGACCACCAAAAACAACAACAACAACTTGTATTCCTAAAATACATATTTTCTATATATATATATATACACAAAGCCAGCATAACGGCAAGTATGGCCGCCACCTTGTACAAAATGGAGGCAAGTACGGCCGACAACTGGGACAAAATGTGTCCTCAGTAATCCGACAGTGACCCCCGAATGTCCCAGTGACCCCACATTGGCCGCAGAGTGCACTGAGTCGCCCCAGAGTGTTCCCAAAGTGCACCCAGGGATCCCAGAGTGCAACCAGTCACCCCGGAGTGATCCAGAGTGCAAATATAGATCCCAGATTGCACGCTGTCAATCCAGATTCATCGCAGAGTGCACCCAGGGATCCCGGATTGCACACGGTCACACAAGAGTGATCCCAGGGTGCAACAAGTGATCCCAGAAAGCGCCCAGACACCTCAGAGTGATCACAGAGTGGCAATCTCTTTATTTAGACCACCACCATAACAACTACTGGTACAACAACAACTTGAATTTATAATATACATCATGTATATGAATTTACGCTAACCCGGTATGACGGCAAGTACGGCAGCTATCTTGGACAAAATGGGCACGAGTCCGACTGCCCTTTTGGACAAATGGCGGCAAGGACGGCGACAGTCTTGGACAAAAGGGCGGCAAGTACGGCGGCCATTTTGCACAAAATGGCGGAAAGCACGGTGGCCAACTTGGACAAAATGGCGGCGATTACGGCCGCCATCTTGGACGCAATAGCTGCAAGTACCACACGGCAATTCGACAGGAACAGGAGGAGGCCATTCAGCCCCTCATGGCTGTTACACAGTTGCAGGTGGAGGCCATTCATCCCCTCGAACCTGTTACATCGGAAAAGGAGGATGCCATTCAGGCCCTCAAGCCAGTTTCATCAGTACTGGAAGCCGATAAGCCTCTCAAGTATGTCACATAGGAATAGGAGGAGGCCATACAGCCCTTCGAGACTATTATACAGGAACTGGAGGCCAACCAACCACTCAAGCCTGTCAGATAGCAACAGGAGGATGCCATTCAGCCCCTCGAACCTGTTATTTGTGAGCTGAAGGCCATTCAGCCCCACAAGCCTGTTACACAGGAACAGCAGGAGGCCATTAAGCTCCTCGAGCCTCTTGCATGGGTACTGGTGGTGGCCAGTCAGTCCTTCAATCATGTTATACAGGAACTGGAGGCCATTCAGCCTCTCGATCATGTTAAGTAGGAAGAGTGAGAGGCTATGCACCGCCTCTAACCTGTTGCACAAGAACTGGAGGAGGCCATTCAGCCCCACGATCATGTTACATTGGACCAGGAGTAAACCATTCAGATTCTCAAGCCTGTTCCGCCATTCAATTTGATCACGGCTGATCTGTATATGAACTCCATGTACCCGCCTTGGTTCCTTAATCCTTAATAACCTTGCCTAACAAAAATCTATCAATCACCACTTTGAAATTAACCCCCCGACTCAACAGACTTTTGTGGGAGAGAGTTCCAGATTTCCACTACCCTTAGTGTGAAGAAGTGCTTCCTGACATCATCGCTGAACGACCTAGCTCTAATTTTAAGGTTATGCTCACTTATTCTGGCGTCCCCAACCAGAGGAAATAGTTTCTTTCTATCTACCCTATCAACTACTTGAATCATCTTAAACACCACAATTAGATCAGTCCTTAATCGTCTCTATTCAGAGGAATACAAACCTCGTCTGTGCAACCTGTCCTCATAATTTAACCCTTTTAGGCCTGAACTACAGACCCGTTAGCCTAACATAAGTAGTAAGGAAAATGCTAAAATCTATCATAAAGGATATGATAACAGGACACTTAGAAAATTTCAACGGGATTATGCAAAGTCAACATGGATTTATGAAAGGGAAATCATATTTGACAAACCTACTGGAGATTTTTGAGGATGTAACTGGTAGAATAGATAGGGGAGAACCAGTGGATGTGGTTTATTTGGATTTTCAGATGTCCTTTGATAAAGTCCCACATGAGGCGTTACTGTGCAAAATTAAAGCACATGGGATTGGTGGTAATAAACTGGCATGGATTGAGAATTGGTTCACAGACAGGAAGCAGAGAGTAGGAATAAACGGGTCTTTTTCGGGGTGACAGGCAGTGACTAGTGGGGTGCCGCAGGGATCAGTGCTTGGGCTCCAGCTATTCACAACATATATTAATGGTTTGGATGAGGGAACCAAATGTAATATTTCCAATTTGCTGATGACACAAAACTAGGTGGGATCGTGAGTTGCGAGGAGGATGCAAAGAGGCTTCAAGGCGATTTAGACAAGTTGAGTGAGTCGGCAAATACATGGCAGATGCAGTATAACATGGATAAATGTTAAGTTATCCACTTCGGAAGGGAAAATAGAAAGGCAGATTATTATTTAAATAGTGGCAGATTGGAAAAAAATGATATACAAAGGGACCTGGGTGTCCTTGTACACCAGTCACTGAAAGGAAACATGCAAGTGCAGCAAGCAGTTAGGAAGGCAAATGGTATGTTGGCCTTCATTGCAAGAGGATTTGAGTACAGGAGCAAGGGTGTCTTACTGCAGTTAGACACCCTTGGTAAGACCACTCCTGGAGTATTGTGTGCAGTTTTGGTCTCCTTACCTAAGAAAGGATATACTTACCACAGAGGGAATGCAGCGAAGGTTCAACCGACTGATCCCTGGGGCTGGCAGCACTGTCGTATGAGGAGAGATTGGGTCGACAAGGCCTGTGTTCACTGGAGTTTAGCAGAATGAGAATGGATCTCATTGAAACGTATGAAATTCTGACTGGGCTAGACAGACAGGATACAGGGAGGATGTTTCCCCTGGCTGGGGGGGTCCAGAACGAGGGGTCACAGTCTCAGGATACGGGGTAGGACATTTTGGACTGAGATGAGGACAAAGTTCGTCACTCATAGGGTGGTGAACCTGTGGAATTCTCTACCACAGAAGGCTGTGGAGGCCAAGTCACTGAATATATTTAAGAAGGAAATAGATAGATTTCTAGGCACAAAAAGTATCAAGGAATATGGGGAGAGAGCGGGAATATGATATTGAGATAGAGGATCAGCCATGATCAAATCGCATGGCGTTCCAGGCTCGAAGGGCCGAATGGCCCACTCCTGCTCTTATTTTCTATGTTTTTACGTTACTAGATCAAACCTATTTATCTCTACATTATTTCTTCTATCTTGTTCCAAATGCTTCATGCATTCAGATCAAGAGCCTTTAATTTTAACTTCTTACTATTTTTCCCTGACAGTATAAGACATAAGGAAAGGGCATACAAAAAGGCAAACAATGGCACAGATCCTGGCGAATGGGAAAGATACAAAGATAAACAAAGGGTCACAAAAGAGATAGCAAGGGCTACAAAAAGAGAGTATGAAAAGAAACTTGCAAGGGATACCAAAACCAATACGAAGAACTTTTATAGTTATATTAGGAAAAAGAGGGTGGTCAGGAGCAGTATTAGCGCCTTAAAAACGGAAAGTGGGGATATTGTCATTGACAATGGGAAAATGGCGGACATGTTGAACAATCACTTTGCGTCCGTATTTACAGTCGAAAAAGAGGATAGCATGCTGTAAATCACAAGAAAACTTATATTGAATCGGGGACAGGTACTCGATAAAATTAACATAGGTAAAGCAACAGTAATGAAGAAAATAATAGCACTAAAGAGTGACAAATCCCCAGGACCAGATGGTTTCCATCCCAGGGTTTTAAAGGAAGTAGGAGAGCACATTGCGGATGGCCTAACTATAATCTTTCAAAGTTCTCAAGATTCAGGAACTGTCCCTCTCGATTGGAAAATTGCACATGTCACTCCGCTTTTTAAGAAAGGACAGAGAGGGAAACCAGGGAATTATAGATCAGTTAGCCTAACATCTGTTGTGGGGAAAATGCTGGAGTCTATAATTAAGGATAGGGTGACTGAACACCTCGAGAATTTTCAGTTAATCAGAGAGAGCCAGCATGGATTTGTAAAAGGTACGTCATGCCTGACAAACCGGATTGAATTTTTTGAAGAGGTGAATAAAGTCGTAGATAGGGGAATGTCAATGGATGTTATTTATATGGACTTCCAGAAGGCATTTGACAAGGTCCCGCATAAGAGACTGTTAGCCCATTGAATCGAGGGAAAAGTACGGACTTGGTTAGGAAGTTGGCTGAGCGAAAGGCGACAGAGAGTAGGGATAATGGGAAGCTCCTCACTTTGGCAGGATGTGACTAGTGGAGACCCGCAGGGATCTGTCTTGGGGCCTCGATTATTCACAATATTTATTAACGACTTATATGAAGGCATAGAAAGTCTCATATCTAAGTTTGCCGATGAAACAAAGATTGGTGGCATTGTAAGCAGTGTAGATGAAAATATAAAATTACAAAGCGATATTGATAGATTAGGTGAATGGGCAAAATTGTGGCAAATGGAATTCAATGCAGACAAATGTGAGGTCATCCAATTTGGATCAAAAAAGGATAGAACAGGCTACTTTCTAAATGGTAAAAAGTTGAAAACAGTGGATGTCCAAAGGGACCTAGGGGTTCAGATAACTAGCTCATTGAAGTGTCATGAACAGGTGCAGAAAATAATCAAGAAGGCTAATGGAATGCTGGTCTTTAAATCTAGAGGACTAGACTACAAGGGGGCAGAAGTTATGATGCAGCTATAAAAAACCCTGGTTAGACCGCACCTGGAGTACTGTGAGCAGTTCTGGGCACCGCACCTTCAGAAGGACATATTGGCCTTGGAGGGAGTGCAGCGTAGGTTTACTAGAATGATACCCGGACTTCAAGGGTTAAGTTACGAGGAGAGATTACACAAATTGGGGTTGTATTCTCTGGAGTTTCGAAGGTTAAGGGGTGATCTGATCGAAGTTTATAAGATATTTAGGGGAACAGATAGGGTGGATAGAGAGAAACTATTTCTGCAGGTTGGGGATTTTAGGAGTGGGGGCACAGTCTAAAAATTAGAGCCAGACCTTTCAGGAGAGAGATTAGAAAACATTTCTACACACAAAGGGTTGTCGAAGTTTGGAACTCTCTTCCGCAAACGGCAATTGATACTAGCTCAATTGCTAAATTTAAATCTGAGATAGATAGCTTTTTGGTAATCAAAGGTATTAAGGGATATGGGCCAAAGGCAGGTATATGGATTTAGATCACAGCTCAGCCATGATCTTATCAAATGCCGGAGCAGGCGCGAGGGGCTGAATGGCCTTCTCCTGTTCCTATGTTCCTATGTTCCTATGTTGACCTTATTCACTGAGGTACCCTTTCCGTTACACTCTCTGTCCCCTCCTGACACACTCTGCTTAGCTTTACCCAAATCGCTACACTGCTCTCTGGCCTTGACTCTTCTCTTTATATTTATAAATTTAATCTTACTTGAACCTTCTCCCTCTCTTTTTAGTTTAAAGCCCGATCTACCGCCCTAGTTATTCAATTCGCACACTGATCCCAGTTCTGTTTAAGTAGAGCCCGTCCCAGCGGAAAAGCTCCCTCTCTTCTCAGTACTGATGCCAGTGCCCCATGAATTGAAACCTCTGTCTCCCACACCACTCTTTGAGCCACGCATTGAACTCTCTGATCTGTTTTACCCTATGCCAATATGCGCGTGGCTCAGCTGGTAATCCAGAAATTATTCCCTTTGAGATTCTTCTTATTAATTTGGACCTTCGCTCCTCAAACTCCAACAGCAGAACCTCATTCCTCTTTTAGCTATGGTGTTGGTTCCTACGTGGAACACGACCACTGCATTCCGAACTACCCCCCCCACCCCCGCCTCCCCGCTCATACTCCAAGTTCTTCTCCAGCCGTGAGGAGATATCCTTAACCGTGGCAGCAGGTAGGGAACACAGCCTTCAGGACTCCTGGTCACGGCTGCAGAGAACAGTATCTATCCCACGAAATATATTATCACCTAACACGGCCACATTCATTCCCCGCCCCCTCCCCACATGAATGGCCTCTTGTAACACGCTGCCGTGGTCAATTTTCCCTTCCTCCGGGCAATCTTTATTCTCATCCACAAAGCTAACAAGCACCTCGTACCAGTTGGACAAGGGCTGAGGCTGAGGCTCCTCCCTTATTGCATCTGGGGTCCCCTTAACTGCCGAACTCGCAGTCACATCCTTCTGTCCCTGACCACTAAACCTAAGGGGTGTGACTGCCACCTGTGTCAAATTGTCCAGATAATTCTCCCGCTCCCTGATGCATCTCAATGTCTGCACCTCGGACTCCAGCTCAACAACTCAGAGTCGAAGTTCCTCGAGTTGCAAACACTTACTGCAGATGTGGATCCCTGGGATCACGCTGCTCTCCACAAACTCCCACATGCTGCAGTTACAGCACATCACCTGCCCTGCCATCTCTATCTAACCTTGTTTAATGTATTTACCTCATTAAAGTCATTATTAATTAATTTACTTGTTTTAGTTTCAGTAATTGTTTTAATTACATAATTTATCTAGTTTCAGTTAATAATTGCATAAAGTATTATTAAGTTATAGGTCCCTAGTTTAAACCACTCCCCTAGCTGAGAGAGCAAAACATGTATCACTCACCAACCAGTCACCAAGCTGCTGTGCTCTGATTTGATCTGAAAATGCTCCCGTTACGTGCCTTAGAATCAGAGAATCATAGAAAATTTACGGCACAGAAGGAGACCATTCGGCCCACCGTGTCCGCCCAGCCGAAAATGAGCCATCCAGCTTAATCCAACTTCCCAGTAATTGGTCAATAGCCATGTAGTTTAAGGCACTTCAGGTTCAAATCCAGGTGCTTTTTAAATGAGTTCACAAATGAAATAAGTACATTTATTGAAAGAAAGGAAAAGATTAACAAGAACCAGGAAAATTTATTGGATTTGATGATAAAATGTTTAGCCATGAGAGAAGAAAAACTTTATTTCAGTGAAATAGGTACATTTGTTGAAAACAATCAAAAAGTAACAAGAATCACAAACATTTATTGGATTTGAAGATAAAAATTTAAGCAATGAAAGAAAAAAAGTTTTATCTCAGTGAAATGAATGCATTTGATGAAAACAATGAAAAAGTGACTGGAACCTTGGGACGTTTCATTACTTTAAAGGCATTATATAAATGCAAGATGTTGTCAATTGTAAGGCCCCACACACCACTTACTAAGGTAAGGATATGACAGTAAGCTTTGTAGCACCGAAGCATCTACTGCTGTACCTGATTCACCGTTTCCATCACCAGCCCAGATGCACCCTCTCGAAAGGATGTCTGTAATGAGACTGAGGGTATATGAAACACCGAGCACCAGTGAGCAGGGGGCGCTGGAAATAATTATGTTTCTCCCCTGGGGAGACCGAGAAACAACTGCTCTTGGCTGAGGGGCCCAAGGCCCCAGATCTCAGGACCCCAGTCTTCAACAAAACTAAGACTTCGTAGCACAGGCCTAATGTGTGGACCCTAGAGACAGTCACCTCCCACATCCTAGAGATGGCCGATCAGTTGGAGAAGTTCAAGGGCCGGATTTGTAAGACAACGCAGGAGGTATGTAATGGTCAGGGTCAGGTACACAAGGCTGAGGGACTTTATTGTGTAGCCTCCAGGCATCACCTTTAGAAATGTCAAAATTAAATCCACAAGAGTATTACCCCAGAACAAACATGAACTGGCCTGCTTCATCTGCTGCTGTTCTGCTGACCAGCACTCTCACACACTCCAGGCTGATTACACAGTTTGTTTGGTTATTTAATGCTTTCGGTGTTCTATTCTCACTCCTGTCTCCACCCTCCTGTCACTTTATTTTTTGTCCATCTTTCATCCTGTCTGTTCTCTGTTTATATCGTTTATCTCTGTTGATTTTCTGTGTGTTTTTCGATCTTATTATTTCACCTGCTCTGAAATATCAGAATCTGTCGCTGTTTATATCTCCATCTTTTTCTATCTGTTACTCTTGTTTTATATACGCCTCCTTCTCTCTCTCTCTCTCTGTCAGTTTATCGCTGCCTATCCTACCTCTGCCTGCTCTGTCTTTTTCCCACCTGCCTCCCTGTCCCTCTCGCATGTTTCTCTGTCTCTCTGATATTATCCGTCTTTTGTACTTTCCGCCACTGTCTCCGTATCCTTCTCTCTCTTTCTTTCTTCCTCTGTCTATTTCTGTCTTAGTTTCTCTCTGTGGATCTAATTTTCCCTTTTCTTTCTATCCATTTCTTGCTCCTTCTCTTTTCATCTGTCTTTATTTCATTCGGTGTGCTTCTCAGTCTCTCCAGCTCTGCTTCTGTCTACTTCTTTCTTTCTGTTTCTCGATGATTTCTCGATCTCTTCGTTGCATCTGTTTCTGTCTTTTATTCCATTTCTTTCAATCTCTGTTTTAATCTTTGTATTTCTCCCCTCTTTCCTGCTTTCGATTCCATTTTCTCTCTTTCTGTTACTGTCTTATTATGTCTTACATTCTCCTGCTCTGCCTCTCCCTCAGTCTCTAGTTATTTTGAATTGATTTCTTCCATCTACTTACCTCTCCGTTTCTATCACTTTGTAATTCCTTATCAGTGTCTCTCTCTCGTTCCCTCCATGTCTGCTTTCTCTCGCTCTCTCATAATATATGTATATGTTTATATTTGCTTTCTTTCTCTCTTTATTTTTCTCTCTGTCTTAATAACTCTCTCTTTATTTCACTCCATCTCTGAATAACCATGTCTCTGCCCTTGCTTGTTTCAATCTCTCTCTCTCACACACTCTCTGACTTTTATGTGAATCTGTCTTAATTTTCTGTGCTTTATAAATCGTTACATTTATTTTGTCTTTGTGCCTCTCTCCGTCTGTCTCTTACCCTCACGCTCCCTGTCTCTCTCTCTCTGTCTCTCTATCTCCGTCTTTCTTTCTCCCTGTCTCTCTGTCGATCTCGTTCTGTCTGTCTCTCGCTGTCTGCCTCTATCTCTCCCTCTCTCTCTGTCTGCCTCATTCTCTCTGTCCGACTCTCTCTGTCGCTGTCTCTCTATCCCCCTCTGACTGTCTCTCCCTCTCTCTGTCTCTCTCTATGTCTCTCCTTCTCAGCTCCCTCTCCCTTTCTCCATCTCCATTCATATGGAGTGTGCCCATTCGACAGCTACTTTGATTTCCAGCTTTGCCCATTTATTAAGGTGGCCATTTAGTTGAAGTACAGCTGAGCTTCGAATTTCGAGCAAAAATTCAGGTTTCGTCTGAGGAGCAAATCCTGTCTCAATTGGTCAGATAATCAATAAAATATAATACCAGAATCAGATTTAAGATAATTTCAGGGCTCTGTGCTGCTAATATAAAATATACTTTTTATCACCTGGGAAGTGTAGGGGATGGAGTATGAAATGGGATTTAGTTCTAGTGCTTGAAACCCTTCAGCTCTTTCTATAATTTCACTAATTTAACAATTACATTGAATGGGTATTTCACCGCGTTCTTCAGCTCCTGTCTGAATTTAGTCTGGGTCAGGACATAAATACACGTGTTTGTGCAGGAACTGAGAAGCTGCAGCATCTTTGCTGTATCATTTGTGATATAATTAGGGTCAGATGGGGAGTAAAAAGGCATAAAGTCCACAATTCGCAGATAAATGTAAAATACAACCTGTGTCAGCCACAACAATATAAAACTGCCCGATATACTGAAGAGTAAAATGATGGATTTCTTTCGGTTCTCCATCTCTGGATCACTCTGATTCTCTCTATTGCTGCGGCCCC
Organism: Heptranchias perlo; assembly: GCF_035084215.1. Lineage (NCBI taxonomy): Eukaryota > Metazoa > Chordata > Chondrichthyes > Hexanchiformes > Hexanchidae > Heptranchias > Heptranchias perlo. The sequence continues at coordinate 2,795,298 of NW_027139644.1, read as the reverse complement.
GGAGTGCCCTGCGGACTCGACTGGACACTAAAATACTCCTGACTGTCAGAACATTGGAAAGCAAAATTAGACAGAACGGGAGACAAGGGGTTAAAATGAGGTGTAACATGTCAAATGCGGCCCATGCGGGGGAAGTACGGAAGATCAATTCAGTCTCACATAACCAGGGAACATTATCAAATATAAATTTAGGTTCATATATAAAGTACGTGGGGACACTCTCCAAACAGCCCAGCACACTCACTGTTCCCAGAACCACAGCCGCCGTTCTCTCGGTGCAATATTTAGTTTTCAGCTTCTCACAACAAATGGCCACAAATCGATCAAAGGTGAAAGCGACTGTGAACCAAACAGAAACCACCGTGGTTGCAAAACCCAAGAATATAATAAAACTACACACGGGAGTAATGTCCAGGAATGACAGTGGGAGATACATGTCATTAATCCTGTTCAATATCGGATCAGTGATAACGACCAGGAGATCGGCCACTGCCATTCCCACCAGGTAGCGACTGATACATTTGGAGAGACCGCACTTTCCTCGGGACAGGATCACAATCGCCACCAAGTTAACTGTAAGAGAGAGAAAAGGAAGCAGAGAAATTACTGATCAGACCTGGAGCCAAAGCAGCAGATTGAGAGGATCTGGGGTGAAATTTCCAGCTTTGTTGCTGCACCGAAGGGTGGAAAGTGATTGATTGACCTGGGCAGCGCTTTCAGGCAGAGAGATGTTTTTTAATCACAATGATCAATAATGAATTGGGAGATGGATACAGAAAGTGAATAAAGTGAGCACCGGATCCACTGGAAGGGCTGAGTGAGGGCTCGGTGTCAGTGGGGAAGGGAGAAGGGATTTTACACACGGGGAATAAAGCAGATTAAAGCCGGGTTTGGGCTCCAGACGGACGGGGAAAGAGAGCGAACTGTGGGGAAGGTGAGGGGACAGGGGGAGGTGCAGCTTGTGTGTTGCTCTGGGTTAACAGAGCCGACAGTTAGTGAGATTGGGAGGGAATCACAGAAAAGTGTAGTGTACCTGAACGTGTAGGAGCAGGAGGGAAGTCAGGAGCAGATGGTTTGGGATAACGGGCACACTGAAGGAACCGACGAGGAGACAGAGGATTCATTGCAGTGGGAGGAGAGGCTGGGATTCACAAGGAGAGACTGCAGCAGAGTGTTAGAGGAAATCTAATCTATAGGTCCCACTAACACAATCCAACTAATATATTCAACAGTTCATTTCTGTGGTTATTGGTGTCAGGGAACCTGTGTTGGGTATCAAATGTGTAAAATAAATTTAATTTGCACATTCAATTAAAATTAAATTGAAAAGTATTAATAAAATCAACCACGTTGTTATCGAATTTAGCCGAGCTTTAAAAATACAGAATCCGAATAATTCATTATGATCAAGAAATTTCTGATTCTATTCTTGAAGTAAGTTGTAATTATATTTCGTGCTAAGTTGGAGATCATGGAACATTCACAAAAACAGACTGAGGACCTGACAGGGATATAAGCATGAGGAGCGAGTCCCACAATAAAAACTCACCCAATCTGACCACATCATAATAACACCTTCAAATCACATTTTCTCTGTTTAATTGTACTGGACGTTTCAGCAGTTCATTCTGATTAATTATTCACACCACAGCCTCTCGCTTTCCCTCTCAGTCGCCCTCTATATCACTCACTCTACTCTCTTTCTCAAGTCCATTTTCATATCCGATTAAATCCTATCATCCTGTGCCTGCATTCTGTTCACCAGCCCCGTATTCCGCCGATCCTATTCTCAGTATCGGTTCGTTAAGCCCCTGTGGAATAGTTTAATGTTTCTATAGATCATTCAATTCTCCACCTGTTCACCTACAGTTCACTTCATCCACAAATCATGGAATGAACAGAATCGAATGCCTCTCCCAGGGAGATCTCACAATAATTGAGATTCCTTCACCTGTAATTATGAAGTAAAGGGATAGATGGCGGCATTGTTCAATTTACAAAACGCCAAAATCACACTTGCAATCGACAGATAGATCGAAGGCCTCCTGATTCCAACAGGGACAGTGCAAACTGAAACAACATAACAACAAAACATTTCATTTTGCAGTGAAGTCCAGTGACAGTCAGTGAATTAATCCACATTGAAGCAGAGAAGGAGATGTGATAGAATCTGCAGCAAACTAGGAACTGAACTGCCTCCTTATAACACTGAGACCGTGAGCTGTCTCATCATCAATCACTGAAAATACATTGATGAAAAAATATTCTCGGACAGGTTAGTTGCACACGATGAAACTATTAACAGCTCCTGATGGTCTGACATCAGCTATTAGCCCAGACACCTGACTCAAATACATTCAGTACAGTGATGATTCCAGTAACAATGCCGGGGTTGGAGAAAGAAAGGCCACTCCAGGTATAATGTAACTCCTTCAAGACCGAACTTTTTGGAAGTTAAGGACATACCATTGTTCAAAAATACATTCAGTTTGGAGAACAATCCACTAACAATGCCAGGGTTGGATACACAAAAATCATTACGGATATATTGCAGCTCCTACAAGACCAAAAAAAGAACACATTCCATCATTCAACCAACAGCACAGAACAGGCGACTGCGTAAAACATGCAGGGAGAAAATATAATTTGCCAAATACAGCAACAGAGATAACGGCGATTAACACCATTAACAGCTGAGTTAATGGCTTACCTGGAACTCCAACGGCTGCAAGAACAGGATAATACATGCGTTGTATCTGAATTATTACTGGATATCCCATTTCTGTGAGAAGCACTGACTTCTGTTGGCCTGGAAACCACGGCGCCGGCAGGCACTCTGAGCTGCTCCATTCCAACAAGTCCTGATTTATACACGGGATAGTCTCCACTGACACGGTTATACACCTGATCATTGCTATTAGTGACAGTCAGTTTAACAAACACATTACGTCAGCAGCTTTGACTCCGATGTAAGTAATGTGGTGAATAAAACACATCTCAATATCCAGGTTATTATCTTAATCAGATCTCTCGCAGGAATAAAGTTTAAATCTGTTCTCATACAGGAATAATCCAACAATAATGAGCGGCTTCATTCACAGTTTTTATATAATTGTATTGACCATATTCACTCCTGGTGATTCATTTATAAATGTTACCGATTCTCCGCAGTGTGGACTGAATCCAGAGACACAAGCAGACCCGTTTCACTCTGTTCCTGCAGTTTCCCAGTTAAAATATGAATTTTGAGTCGCTGACACGGGGACAGTTAAAGGGCAGATTGAGGATTGCAGCCTCAAAATGACTGTGGGTGATATTAGGGGACGGACACTGAACGTGTCCCATTGACATTCCTCTCTCCGCTATTTTACTGCAGATGTTTACCCGTTTATTCTAAATGGTAAACGGTTCCAGGAAAATTGGCCCCGTGTAACACCCAGCTGAGCTCATGACCCGATTTGACCTCCATCACAAAGGCCACATGATTCCCTCACCAGCCTCCATTCCTTCCTCAGCCCATTGCCATTGAAACCCTCATCAATGCCTCTGTCCCCTTCAGACTCCATTCCTCGAATGCACTCCTGGCTGGCCACCCAACCTCCACCTTCCATAAACGTGAAATCGTCCAAATCCCTATAGTGCGTGTCCAACCAGCACCAGGTCCTACTCGGCCTCACTGACCCTCACTGGCTCCCAATTCCATATCACTTAAATTTAAAATTCTCATCCTTGGGATTAAATTCCTCCATGGCCCAACACTCCCCGTCTCCATACCGACAGCAAATTCACCCGTCACGTCTTCATCCATCGGACACTGACCTCTTTTGCTGGGACTGCCCTCACTTGGTTCCACTCACCTATCTGATCAGAACCAGGAGAAGCTTCTCTTCCCACCCTATCACCGTTATCTCTGATGTTTCTAAAGGTTCAATCCTTGTCTCACTCCTCTTCCTCATCGACATGCTGCCCTTTGGTGACATGGTCCACAGACATGGACCGGCTTTCAGATGGACGCTGACAAAACCACGGCCTCTCTTGACCCTTCCAATATCTTTGTGTTGTCAGGTCCACATTCTGTTTTAGATGAGCCACCAGTTCCTCCAGTTAAAAATTAGGAAGTCATGACCTTTGGCCCCAAAATCTCCACATCCTTGCCAAGGATTCCATCCCCATCCCTGGCTTTTTGATTGGTGAGTTGCTCACCACCCACCGAAGCCCTTACTGACCTGCATTGTATTCCAGTCTCCTAAGCCTGCAATTTATCTTTATTCTTTCTTACACTTAATTGAATCAGAGTCTCACCCCTCCCTATCTCTGTAAACTCTCCAGTCCGACAGCCCCTCCCAAACACTCTACTCCTCCACCTCTGGCCACTTGTGCATCCGCAGTCCATTTGTCCTATTTTTGACAGCCGTGCCTTCAGCCATGGCCACGCTCCTGAATGCCCTCCCGAAGCCCCTCCATCTCCCTCTCCTCCTTTCAGGTGTCAGACGTGGATCATTGGTAGCAGTCTCATCTGTGAGTTAGAAAGCTGTGCATTGAAGTCCAATTCCAGAGACTTGAACACATAATCCAGGCTGACACTGCAGTGCAGGTTAGTAGTGAGGTCGTGGTGCACTGTCGGAAAGTCACGACTGAGGGAGTGTAATAATGTCAGAGGCTCAGTACTGAAGGAGTGCTGCATTGTCGGGCAGTCAGTACCGAGGGAATGTTGCAATGTCGGATGGTCAGGACTGAGGGAGTGCTGCATTGTCGGAGGGTCAGTAATGTGGGAGTTTTGAACTGTGGGGAGAGTCAGTACTGAGGGAGTGTTACACTGTCGGAGGGTCAGTACTGAGGGAGTGCTGCACTGTCGGAGAGTCAGTACGAAGGAAGTACTGCACCGTCGGAGGGTCAGTACTGAGGGAGTTTTGCACTGTCGGATAGTAAGTACTAAGGAAGTGCTGCACTGTCGGAGAGTCAGTACTGAGGGACTGGCACTCTGTTGGATGGTCAGTGCTGCCGGAACTCAGTACTGTTGAGGATCAGTACTGAGGGAGTGCTACACTGTCGGAGGGTTAGTACTGAGGGAGTGCTGCACTGTCGGAGGGTTAGTACTGAAGGAGTGCTGCACTGTCGGAGGGTTAGTACTGAGGGAGTGCTGCACTGTCGGAGGGTTAGTACTGAAGGAGTGCTACACTATCGGAGGCTCAGTACTGAGGGAGTTTTGCACTGTCGGAGAGTCAGTACTGAGGAAGTGTTGCACTGTCGGGTGGTCAGTACTGAGGGAGAGGCACTCTGTTGGATGGTCAGTGCTGCGGGAGCTCGGTACTGTTGGAGGGGCAGTACTGTGGGAGTGCTGTACTGTCGGAGGTGCCAACAGTAGGATACGTTAAATCGAGGGCCCATCTACCCTCTCAGGTAGATGTAAAAGTTCCCATAGCAATATTCGAAAAAGTGCAGGGGAGTTCTTTCCGGTGTCCTGGCAAATATTTATCCCTCAACCAACATTACTGGAACTGCTTTTCTGGCCATTTATCTCATTGCAGTATGTGGGATGTTGATTTGTGCCAATTGGCTGTCACGTTTCCTACATTACTACAGTGACTACACTTCACAATGTACTTCATTGCCTGTTTTGGGACGTCCTGAGGCCTTGAAAGGCGCTATATGAAGGCAAGTTCTTTCCTTCTTTCAGACCTTTCATGAAACCTATTTCTTGCTTCAAGCTTTTGTCATCCCTCCTAATATCTCCTTCTTTAGCTGAGGGTCCATTTTTATCCTTCAGACATCGAAATTCTACACTTGAAAACCAATCTTATCCCCTCCGACACTCCATTTACTTCTCCTCCTTTTACACCCTCCTTAATCCCACTCTTTGACCAAGGTTTTCACCAGTCCTCCTGATATCTTCTTACTCCTTTCACTTCACCGTGAATCCCCTTGGGAATGGTTATTAAACAAAAGGCGGACTGTGAATTATTTTTTTTGTATTCGTTCGTGGGATGTGGGCGTCGCTGGAAAGGTCAGCATTTATTGCCCATCTCTAATTGCCCTTGAGAAAATGGTGGTGAGCCGCCTTCTTGAACCGCTGCAGTCCGTGTGGTGAAAGTTCTCACTCCCACAGTGCTATTAGTTTGGGAGTTTCAGGATTTTGACCCAGCGACGATGAAGGAACGGCGATATATTTCCAAGTCGGGATGGTGTGTGACTTGGAGGGGAACGTGCAGGTGGTGTTGTTCCCATGTACCTGCTGCTCTTGTCCTTCCAGGAGGTAGAGGTCGTGGGTTTGGGAGGTGCTGTTGAAGAAGCCTTGGCGAGTTGCTGCATTGCATTCTGTGGATGGTCCACACTGCAGCCACAGTGCGCCGATGGTGAAGGGAGTGAATGTTTAGGGTGGTGGATGGGGTGCAAATCAAGCGGGCTGCTTTATCTTGGATGATGTCGAGCTTCTTGAGTGTTTTGGAGATGCACTCATCCAAGCAAGTGGAGAGTATTCCATCACACTCCTGACATGTGCATTGTAGATGGTGGAATGGCTTTGGGGAGTCAGGAGGTGAGTCACTCGACGCAGAATACCCAGCCTCTGACCTGCTCTCGTAGCCATAGTATTTATATGGCTGGTCCAGTTAAGTTTCTGGTCAATGGTGACCCCCAGGATGTTGATGGTGGGGGATTCGGCGATGGTAATGCCGTTGAATTTCAAGGAGAGGTGGTTAGACTCTCTCTTGTTGGAGATGGTCATTGCCTGGCACTTATCTGGCGCGAATGTTACTTGCCACTGATGAGCCCAAGCCTGGATGTTGTCCAGGTCTTGCTGCATGCGGGCTCGGACTGCTTCATTATTTGAGGGGTTGCGACGGGAACTGAACACTGTGCAATCTTCAGCGAACATCCCCATTTCTGACCTTATGATGGAGGGAAGGTCATTGATGAAGCAGCTGAAGATGGTTGGGCCGAGGACACTGCCCTGAGGAACTCCTGCAGCAATGTCCTGGGTCGAGATGATTGGCCTCCAACAACCACTACCATCTTCCTTTGTGCTAGGTATGACACCAGTCACTGGAGAGTTTTCCCCCTGACTCCCATTGACTTCAATTTTACTCGGGTTCCTTGGTGCCACACTCGGTCAAATGCTGCCTTGATGTCAAGGGCAGTCACTCTCACCTCACCTCTGGATTTCAGCTCTTTTGTCCATGTTTGGACCAAGGCTGTAATGTGGTCTGGAGCCGAGTGGTCCTGGCGGAACCCAAACTGAGCATCGGTGAGCAGGTTATTGGTGAGTAAGTGTCACTTGATAGCACTGTCGACGACACCTTCCATCACTTTGCTGATGATTGAGAGCAGACTGATCGGGCGGTAATTGGCCGGATTGGATTTGTCCTGCTCTTTGTGTATGAGATTTTTGGACTGGTATATAATGTGTATCTCAGTCTGCACTAAAAGAATTGATACTCTATCTTTAAATCTCATTCTACGAGTACATTCTGAACAGATATCTAATTTCTTTCTCTGGTTTACTATCTTTCAATATTTCTCACTCTGATACTCTACCTGAGTTTTGGACTTTTGTGCAATTTGTGTCATATGATACACATTTCGAATGGATATTGCATGTATTAAAGTCATGTGTCTGAGAGTTCTGGGCCAGTATTCAGTTTGAATCTCGGGGTACATTATTGGGATTCATTCTGTACCTTTGAATCGGGTACCATGTGTGATTTCTATCTGGTATTTAATTCGTAGCTAATGTTGCTCTATTGTGAGATTGACACAGTGCCTTTCACTCTGAGCGTGTGATTTTGGACTGGGATTTTTGTATCTACCTGTCAGCGGGACTGAGTTAGGGGGAAATGGAACAGTGTCTGCCTCACCTGCTCTGCTTGACTGTTGGATTGAAAATGTGTCTCTGGAAATTGTGATCAGTGTGGGACTGACTACTTCTGCTGTCTGAGACTGTGGAACTGATGACCTGTCTGTGTCTCTGTGGTCTGTGAGTGATAATATACCTACTGTGTGTGAGAAGGAGCTGGCTGTACTGTTCCTTCTGCCTCGGGTGGAGGAAGCATCACATTTATTCTGGATCGTTCAAGGGTTTGCCTGTAGAAAGAAAATTATCTCTTGTTACTCAGGAACATGTGAGGTAGAAAATACAGAAGTGATCAGTTTAATATCTCTGTTCATGATCATTTTGAATATCCACAAATGAAATCCAGTGATACAAACAGTGTCAGTGTCTGACTCCACTGCAGTACTTCAGCACTCAGCTTCTGCATACCAGGTGTGTTGGGCTGTTTTACAACAATTTAATGACATCCAGACACGGCCCAACCCCTGCACTGATCCATGAATGGGACTACCCGATGGGGCATGGACCTTTGTACTGGTCAGGTTTCTAATATCCTCTCCCATGGGACTAACCGTTCAACCGAAACCAAACAGCCGCTGTTTAAAATGTGACCTTCACATTTCTCACCTGATGCCTGCAATAGATGCTCTTTGTATAACTCCCCACATCCTTACTGTCCGGCTCTGTTTCCACTCTTCACTGTCCAATCACAATAAATAGGGTGAGGCTGGAACTAAACCAGGGCCATTCATTACTGGTTTGGGTAGAGAAAGCAGCAATGATTTTAATAGCAGGTTCTTCCCATTCTCTCTCCCTTCCCTTAGACACACCCTGTCCACACACAGCCCGAGAATGACCTCTCCCTTCCCCCCTCTCACTCCATGTTCCGGGACCAGTTCCTGATCCACTCCGCCTCTTACAATCAGCCCCCCGGACTCCCCCTGAACTTCCCCCGGACTCAATGCCGATCTCTGAGCCCATCTGCGGACACGGTCCCGAAGCGATGATCTGTTGTAACGAGGCTGCTCTTTGCTCCCTTCCCCCGGGGGCCGTGATCTCTCCATTCCCGGCTGTTTTAAACCATCTTCTTCCGCTCACTGAGGGAATGGCGCCCACAATTCCCAATCCAAAAATCGATGGAAACTTTCCCCAATTGGAATTTTTCGAAGTCTGAGCAAAGGAAGTGGGGCTGGGGGAAAGGTCAGAGGGAATGGGGTCCACAGGCAGTGCAGGAACAGGCACCAGAATGGGAAACAGATGGGATTCCACCAGTGCCTAACGCTGGAATCCAGACTGACTTTACAATCTCCAACTATTAAACTAGATGTTTCCATCCCTGCTGTTTCTCTCGGGGTCTTTTGATGGTAAAGAGCCTTTCAGAGATAAAGTGAGCGGCTGTGAAATCAGCCAATGGATTCTCTTCATTAATGGCCCCTATAATGTGTGACTGAGAGAGGATTTCTCAAACCAATCCTGGAGAAACATGGGAGGAAAGTGGGAGTCGGTGTATTTGCTGGGACCGTGTCGGGTTAATATCAGGCAGCAACAGTCGCAGATTGATTTAACCGGAGTGAAACTGTAGGTCACTGAGAGTAATATCGAACAGCCCTGAGCTGTAAAACTGCAGATAGTACAACAGGCATTAGAGGGTTAAATGTGACCCATTGTTTCTGTCCCTCTCTGTACTGTCCCTGAGTGTGGGATTAATAGTGTTTCTGACCCTTGTACAATATCAGTGAGAGATGAGATTGCATCTTCTGTCTCTCCAACGCGATCTTTCTGGATAAAACGGCACTATCCCGGTCAGTCTGGAACTAATACTGTTAACGTCTGTCTGTCACTGTGTCTCACCGCTCTCTCTGTCTCTCTCACCATGTCTGCCTCCCTCTCTCTCTCTGGTGCTGTACATGAAGGTGGATACTGCTATTGAGCGTGATTTGGACACAGATCGGGAGTGTAAGACTGATACTGTCTCTCTCTCTCTATTGCTGGACATGAAAGTGGGATACTGTCTGATATAAAATAGAGAGAATGAGATGTCCGGGCCGGGCCTCACTGTAACTGGGGATGTGTTCGGCTCCAGTCCCAGTTCATGGTCATAATCTTTTCACAGATTCAGGGCGAGAGTCTCTGTGAGACGGTAACCCTGGCGGAGAAACTCCGCGTCATAACTCAAACCCCAACACATGAGATTCTCCAAATAAGCTGGAATAAGGTGTTTGAAAAACGCTTAACCCGTCTGGGAGGGGATGTGTGGGGAGATTGAACAGGGAAACAGACTGAAATGGAGGAGCCGAGTTGACTTGTTATTGAATGGACTGTATTTAGGCAGGAATATTAACGATTTCTCATTGTAACGGGGCTTATTTGAAAGCTTCTGGTTTTGGGAATCCTTGAATATGAAGCCCGGGTCTGTCAGGGTTTGTGCGGAGCGCTGAGGTTCGGTTTTATTATCGATAAACGGTTTGAAACTGTCGAATGGAGAGAACTGGAGGTGGAGCTGGAAGATCAGAGGCCACTCTCCGCTCTGTCACTCTGACTGTCTCCTCCCCTCCCGATTTCTCTGTTTAATCCCCCATATGGAACCAAAGCGGGTCGGTGGACTCTAAACACGGTTTACTCGTTAACAGGACGAAAGGTGAGTAATGTTCCTGATCTCCTGGGCACCAGGCAATTCCCCGTTCTTTGTTTCTGTACAGAGTTACATTTCAGTGATTCCCCAGTGAGTTTGATGCGTTATGTAAATAATCCAACAAAATAGAACAGAAACGGAGCGAAGCGCTGAATTCCACAGATGTAGAAAGGTTAGTCGAGCAGTTCTGGTGATTCTTTATGAACCCCGCATGAGAAGCAGTTTAAATAAATACAAAAATCTGGTGATGTCTGGGCTGGGGTCGAGAAGTCACCGTTTAAAGTACCGGACTGTGGTCACTGCCCTGACTCCAGTCCCATTAACACCTCATCTCGTCCACAACGAGACAAAAGCAGCTCAAAGCCAAACTGGGAGCATGATATCAGCGTTTCCTTTCAAACAGTAACCAGCCCTTTCACAGATACAGAGGGTGGCTCTGAAAAGAGCCTTTACATCGAGTTACATTGAAACTACAGCACAGAAACAGGCCATTCGGCCCAACTAGTCTATGCCGGCGTTTATGCTGCTCATGAGCCTCTTCCTTCCTTACTTCATCTAACCCTATCGGCATATCCTTCTATTCCTTTCTCCCTCATGTGCTGATCTATCTTCCCCTTAAATGTCCCTCTGTTATTTGCCTCAGATACAACCTCGTAGTTGCAAGTTCCACATTCTAAACACTCTCTGGGTAAAGCAATTTCTCCTGAATTTCCTATTTGATTTATTAGTGAATATTTTATATTTATTACCTGAAGTTTTGGACTCCCCACAAGTGGAAACATTTTCTCTACATCTATCCTAACAAACCCTATCATTTTCTTAAAAACCTCGATCAGATCAACCCTCAGCCTTCTCTTTTCTACTGAAACGAGACTCAGTCTGTTCAGTCTTTACTGATAACAATATCCTCTCATTTCTGGTATCATCCTTGTGAATCTTGTTTGCACCTTCTCCAATGCCCCTATGTCTATAATATGGAGACGAGACCTGTTTGCAGTATTCCAAGTCTGGTCCAAACAAGGTTCTATACAAGTTTAACATAACTTCTTTGCTTTTCAACTCTATCCCTCTGGAAATGAATCCTAGTGTTTGATTTGTCTTTTTATGACCTGATTAACCTGGGTCGCTACTTTTAGTATTTTGTGTATCTGTAGCACGAGATCCCTTTGCTCCTCTATCCCGTTTAGACTCTTATTATCCAAGTAGTGTGTGACCTCCTGATTGTTCATTCTGCAAGTTTATTAATGCCCTCTTGCATTTTGATGCATTCTTCCTTTGTATTAACTGAATCCCCCAATTTGGTGTCGTCCACAAATTTTGGAATTGTACTTCCGATTCCCGAATCCAAATCGTTAATGTAAATTGTGAAGAACAGTGGTCCCAGCAACTGGAACTCCACTTCCCACCTTTTCCCAGTCTGAGTAGCGACCCTTAACCTCTATTCGCGGCTTTCAGTTTTGTCGCCAACTTGCTATCCATTCTGCCACCTGACCCTCACTCCACGTGCTCTGAACTTAGCCATGAGTCTGCAATGTGGTACATTATAGAAGGCGTTCGGAAAATCCAAATATATCACCTCTACTGCATTAAACTTGTCTACACTTTCTGTTCCTTCTTCAAAGATTTCAATCAGGTTGGTCCTGTCCTTTGGGTTATCAGATTAAGCCTTGGCCGGTTTACTTGCTCTTGGAGCTCACAATGCTGGTTTTCTTCGGCAGCAGCACCGCCTGGATATCAGACATCACCCTGAGCGATGGTCACCCGTCCCAGCAGCTTGTTGAGCTCCTCGTCGTTGCGGATGGCCAGCTGCAGGTGTCTGGGGATGATGCGGGTCTTCTTGTTTGTCCCGGGCCGCGTTGCCGGGCAGCTCGAGGATTTCAGCCGTCAGATACTCGATGCACAGCAGCCAGATAGACCGGGGCTCCGGCACCCACACGTTCAGCATAGTTCCCCTTTCGCAGGAGCCTGTGAACACGGGTAACAGGGAACTGCAGTCCGCCCCGGGATGAGCGAGACTTGGCCTTGGCCCGAGCTTCACCGCCGGTTTTTCCTCTTCCAGACATTTCCACAATCTCACAAACACTTTCACAAAGAATGAAGAAATCCTCCCGCACTCGCCCTTCTTATACCTTCTGGAGGAGTACAGTGGGGGCACTTGTGATGGGTCTCTCTCAGAGTGTTTACACTGCCCGCTCACCCTCTCTGATATTCTATCTTTGAACTGCTGTAATATTGTCCTTTAGTAATATTGCTGCTCCTCCTCCTTTCCCTATTTCCCTGTCCTTTCTAAAGATCTTATAGACTTGAATATTGAGCTGCCATTCCTGCCCAGTTGGTAGTCAGGTCTCTGTAATGATTTAATGGAATTATTTAAATTTACTCAATGGCTGATGTGAGCTGTGGTAAAATGTATTTCCAGCTGGTCAAGTATTGCAGGTATCGACTGTCTCTTCAGTCCGATATCAGGTGAAGAATTACTGGCTGGTGTGGAATTTCCATTGATTGGGGGTTGGTGAAATCTACTGGGCGGAAACAGGAACTGCAACAGAGCGAGAAAGGATCCGTCAGAAACCAGTGAATATGAAGAACAAAATCCAACAGCCTGCAGTGTCTGTTCAGGATCTGATGTTTGGGAAATATTTTATTGTCGATTATTTTCAGCGATGGTGGTATAGTGGTGAGCATAGCTGCCTTCCAAGCAGTTGACCCGGGTTCGATTCCCGGCCATCGCAATTAAGTGTTCTTATCAGTTTATTTCCATCAGAAACTCTGAAGTTGATAATCGAATTTGATGCAGTTCAGTTGGATATTGTTTCCAAAACATAATCGGGTGTAATTATAGTAAAATGTTTTAAACATTCATTTCTTTTCCCTACAGAAGGAAAAGAGGAAAAACATGCTGGAAATACTGAGTTGCCAAGGGTCGAATAAGAGTGAGGAAGGGAAATGATATGTTAGCCTTTATTGTAAGGGTGTTGGAATATAAGAGTAAGGAGGTCTTGCTGCAATTGTAGTGTGAGAAAATATTGTGTAAAATTGGCCAATATTCGGTGGAGTTTAGAAGAATGAGAGGTGATCGCATTGAAATGTATAAAATTCTTAGACGGCTTGACAGGGTAGATGCTGAGAGTCTGATTCCCCTGGCTGGAGAGTCAAGAACTGGAGCTCATCGTCTCAAGATAAGGGGTCGGCCATTTCGGACCGACATGAGGAAACATTTCTTCACTCAAAGGATTGTGAATCTTTGGAATTCTCTACAACCCAGAGGGCTGTGGATGCTCAGTCGTTGAGTTATATTCAAAGCTGCGATCGATAGATTTTTGGACTGCAGGGGAATCAAGGGATATGGGGATCGGGCGGGAAAGTGGAGTTGAGATCGAAGATCAGCCATGAACTTATTGAATGGCCGAGCAGGCTCGATGGGCCATATGGCCTATTCTGCTGCTATTTCTTATGTTCTTATGTAAAGAGCTTTATTTCCAAATGTGCTGACGGCAATAATTTAGGTAGCACAGTAAACATTGTAAATGGGAGCAGAAATTTGCAAAGGGACATTGATAGGTTAAGTGAATGGGTGAAACTGTGGCAGATGGAGTTCAACGTGGGGAAGTGCGAGGTCATCCCTTTGGACCATAAAACGATAGATCAGTGTATTTTCTAAATGGCAAGAATCTAGGAACTGTGGGGGAGGAGAGAGATTTAGGTGTCCAAGTACAGAAATCACTACAAGTGATTATTAAATCACAAAAAAAATTTAAAATGGAGATTAAACTTTGATCTTTATCTCAAGGGAATTAGAATAAAAAGCAGTGGAAGTTATGTCACCGTTATACAGAGCTCTGGTTAGGCATCATTTAGAGTTCAGTGCTCAGTTCTGGGCACTGCACTCTCCATAATGGCTTGGAATGAGAATGGGTTTTTCCTTCAAGGAAGCTCACTGAACTGCAGGGTTTTTGAAGAGTTACGCTCAGAAATGGGAGCGGAGCTCATTTACTGCTTCACACTGTTCCAACACATTGAGGAGAACAGCATCAATGAAGAAAAAGGGAATGAAATGAAATGAGTCACACAGTTACATCTCGCTGCTCTGTCTGACCATTTTAGTCGCTACTTCCCTGAAGAGGGATTTGTAAATTTGAAGGAAAAGTTTTGGTTGGAAGATCATTTTGTTTTCGAAAATCCTGAATCAATATTGAAGCTAAATGTAATGCTTGAGCAAGAACACGAGCCGGTGCAACTCACCAGTGATGGCACACTGAAAACACGCCACAAGTCATTCAGATTGTCATCTTTTTGGATCAGTACTTTCAAAGAATATCCTCTGTTATGATTACTGTTCTATTGTTGCTGCCGTTCACAACAACCTACCTGTGCGAACTGGGATGTTCGACGTTGACAAGGTTAAAAACAAGAGAAAGAAACTCAACAGCGCACCTGATATGCGTGAAGCACTTTCATCCTGTGATCCAGATTGGAACGAGATCATGACCAACTGACAGACCCACCCCTCACATTAAGGAAGTGAAACTCAACCTGATCTTCTTTTACTGTATTTATACTGTATTGAAAATGTTTTTCAAGCAACGTCGATGTCTAATTTTAGTTATTACTTGAAGTGAAGTGAAAAGCGAGCATGGACTGACCTTTATTGGGATTTGGTGAAACTCCAGTCTGAAGTTATTATTGTTTGGGGTCCCTGAGGGAAGTGTTTTTCTTCCACTGTGTCACGAGAAAAATAGTTTGAGAAACTCTGTTCTACATTGTACGGTCAGTGTATGTTCATCAAACCCGCTCTGAATTCCTCAGTCTGTATTTCCAGAAACGGTTCTGTGGGCGACGCGCGCAACAGAACACTGACCCACAACCTACGACTAATGGCAGCCGGAGGGCCCACAATCCCCCGCGCCCCAGAAACCCCTCTATCTCTCCGAGGCGCTGATTTCTCCGGCCAGCGGCCCTTGCCGCGCCTGCGCATTGCGCCCCTTCGAATGGAGATAGACCGTATTCTACCCCGCGCGGCATTCGGGGTAATCTCATCCGCCATTGTAATCCCCTCTTGCTGATAATTCTCTGATGGGGTTTCGAAGGGCGAGGTTTATCCAATCAAAAACAAAATAATGCGGATGCTGGAAATGTGAAATATAAAGAGAAAATGCTGCAAAGCAAGTGAGACAGCTTCTGTGGAGAAAGAAACAGCGTTAACGCTTCAGGTTAGAGTTAAGATTTCGTTAGAACTGGAAGAAGTTAAAGTTTTAACAGTTTTTCAGCAAGTGGAGAGCCAGGGAAAGGTAGGGGGAGGGAAAGAACAAAAGGGAAGGTCTGTGATAGAGTTGAGGGCAGGAGTGATAAAGCGACAATAGGGATGATGGTGTAGGGGAAGGAGGGTGGTAATGGGTCAAGTAAAGAAACAAAAGATGGGTCGAGAGGAGTTTTAAATGGTTCCAGTCAGTTAGATGTGTAAAAGAGACTGTGAGCCGAAAGAAGTGCACTTGAAGCGGAGAGAGAGGGGGACACGCTGTGTAACCGGGCGCAAACACTCACCCACAGCCCAAACAAAATTTGTTTCCCACTTGGCGCAAAACAGAAGCCGCTGGCCGGAGAAATCAGCGCCTCGGAGAGATAGAGGGGATTCTGGGGCGCGGGGGATTGTGGGCCCTCCGGCTGCCATTAGTCGTAGGTTGTGGGTCAGTGTTCTGTTGCGCGCGTCGCCCACAGAACCGTTTCTGATTATTTGATTTTAATGACTTTTGTTTCTAAATTGTATCATGTTTCTCCAATTGTATTTCCCAACTCAGGTTCAAGGCCTCCAAACCAACCCAAACGTTGGAGATGGTGTGATGGGTTTGGATTTCAGCAGAGGGAGAAGGGTGAGTGTGTGGGACCGGGATTTACAGTCTGGGGGAATCAGCAGGAAGAATGTTCCATAGAAATTAGATTTGCCTGTTCTGAATTTCTATCCTGTATCCACAATGAGGACTTTTGTTGTCTACTTTTATAGGGTATTACAAGGGGAGGATTTGCAGACAGGAAACTCAAACCAAACATGACATCAAGATCTGACAGTCACTCAATTCACCAGCACCTGAAGATCATCGGCCTTTGAACATAGAAGGAGAAATGTTCATCGGTTCTGTCCGTGGGAAAAGATTTCAAACATCAGTGTAACTGGAAAAGCACCGAGACACAAACCCGAGTGAGAGTGTTCCAGTGCGCTGACTGTGGAAAGAGCTTTAACCAGTTACACAGTATGAAAACACATCACACCATTCACAGCGGGGAGAAACCAGACACGCGTTCTCTGTGTGGACGAGACTTCAACTGATCATCCGAACTGGAGAGACACAAGGACACCCGCACCATGGAGAAACCGTGGAAATGTAGGGACTGTGGGAAGGGATTCAGTTACCCATCCCAGCTGGAAACTCGACGCAGTCACACTGGGGAGAGGCCGTTCACCTGCTCCGTGTGTGGGAAGGGATTCACTCAGTCATCCCAACTGCTGAGACACCAGCGAGTTCACACTGGGGAGAGGCCGTTCACCTGCTCCGTGTGTGGGACGGGATTCACTCAGTCATCCCACCTGCTGAGACACCAGCGAGTTCACACTGGAGAGTTCACCTGCACTGAGTGTGGGAAGGGATTCACTCAGTCATGCCACCTGCTGTCACACCAACGTATTCAGACCGGGGTGAGGCCGTTCACCTGCTCCGTGTGTGGGAAGGGATTCATTCAGTCATCCAACCTGCTGACACACTAGCGAATTCACACTGGGGAGAGGCCGTTCACCTGCTCCGTGTGTGGGAAGGGATTCACTCAGTCATCTCACCTCATTGAAAATCAACTTGTTCACATTGATAAGAAACTTTTTTAATGTTCTGTCTGTGAGAAGAGCTTTAAAAGAAAAAGTGACCTGCTGACACACCAACGTACTCACACTGGGGAGAGGCCGTTCAACTGTTCCGTGTGTGGGAAGGGATTCACTCGGTCATCCAACCTGCTGACACACCAGCGAATTCACACTGGGGACGGGCCGTTCACCTGCTCTGTGTGTGGGAGCGGGTTCACTCAGTCATCTCACCTCATTGAACATCAACTTGTTCACATTGATAAGAGACCCCTGAAATGTTCTAACTCTGAGAAGAGCTTTAAAAGAACATGGGACCTGCAGAGACATGAACATACTCACACTGGGGAGAGGCCATTCACCTGCTCCATGTGTGCGATTGGATTCACCCGATCATCCCACCTGCTGAGTCACCAGCGAGTTCGCATGTGACTGCAGGTGTTGGATTCTGCTGTTATTACTGCTGTTATTGCTGCATCCAGGACTGAACCATGTTCATTCTGACAGTTGGGGGTTTGTTTCTGATGTTAATGACCCCCTTCAACTGGGCTGGAGTTTCGTATTCTGTAGAAGTGTCAAATAAATCAGCTTTCTTTTAAACACAGTGTTTCTAGTCCTTGATATCTCGATGATGAGAGAAACAGTTTGAGGACTTATGATGAAGTGAGTGGAATCCATCTTAGAACTGAGTTCCTCCACCTTTTTAAAAGATGGATCTACAAGATGACCAAGTCTGACAGGACAGAAAATTCTATTATATCACAGGGCCCACTTTAATCAGCCTGAGCAGATTTCCACCACCCTTGTGTGAAAAGGTGCTTCCTGATTTCAATCCTAGACACCCTAGCTGTAAATTTAAGGTTGTGTCCTCTTGTTCTGGATTCCCCCACCAGAGAAAATGGTTTCTATTTCTACCATATCGAATCCCTTTATCATTTTAAATATCTGGATCAGATCATCCCTCAACCTTCTGAACTCAAGGGAATGCAAACCAAATTTATGCAACCGGTCCTCATAAATGAACCCTTCAAGCCCCAGTATCATTCTGGTGAATCTGCACTGTCCCCCCTCCAAGGCCAATATATCCTTGGTGAGGATCAGTACTCCAGATGGGCTCTGACCAAGGCTCTGTAGAACTGAAGCATCACTTCCTTCCCTTTGTATTCCAGCCCTGGAGATAAAGGTCATGAGTCTGTGATTGCTTTTTGTATCTGTGCACTAGCCTTTAGTGTTTTTTTGTACATGGACACCCAAATCCCTTTGCTCCTCCACCATTCCCAGTCTCTCACTTTAAGAAAATACTCCAATGTTTCCTTTTTATATCCAAATTGAATTATCTCACACTTCCCCACATTGAACTCCACCTGCCACAGTTTGTCCATTCACTTAAACTGTCACTTTGGAACTTCCTGCTCCAATCTACACCACCGACTGTGCCTCATAACTTAGTGTCATCTAGAAACTTGGACCGATAACTCTCTATTCCTTCATCCAAGTTATTGATAAACATGGTGAAAAGCTGAGGCCCCAGTACTGATCCCTGGGGACACCACTTGTCATATCCCCCCAATCAAAGAACATTCCCTTTATCCCTACTATTTTCTCCGGCCTCCCAACCATTTCTAACCCGAATCACAAGGTCCCTTTCTTTTTATTTATTCTATTCATCTCTTTTGCTGAAACTTATCAAATGCCTTCTGTAAGTCCATATGGACAACATCCATAGACACTCCCCTGTCCACCTTGTTAGTGACCTCATAAAATTTAAATAGATTGGTCAGACATGACCTGCCCTTCACAAATCCAAGTTGACTCTCTTTGACCAACTCATTTTTTCTCTCATGATAGATTTCAGTAAGTTCCCCACAATCGACGTTAAAATGACAGGTCTGTAATTTTCTGGTTTCTCCCTCCCTCCTTTCTGAAATAACGGAGTGACATTTTCAACATTCATATCCAAAGGCACAATTCCTGAGTCTAGAGAGCTTTGGGAAATTATGACTAATGCATCTGCAATTTCCCGAGCTGTTTCCTTAAATACTCTGGGTGGAAACCATCAGGTCATGGAGATTTCATTCTTTGTTTGCAGTTATTTATTTATCTGACTGTGTATAACAGGACTGAGTGTCCCAGCACTGACTGTGTGTATAACAGGACTGAGTGTCCCAGCATTGACTGTGTGTATAACAGGAATGAGTGTCCCAGCATTGACTGTGTGTAAAATAGGACTGAGTGTCCCAGCATTGACTGCGCATATAACAGGACTGAGTGTCCCAGCACTGACTGTGTGTATAACAGGACTGAGTGTCCCAGCATTGACTGTGTGTAAAATAGGACTGAGTGTCCAAGCACTGACTGTGTGCTTAACGGGACTGAATGTCCCAGCACTGACTGTGTGTATAACAGGACTGAGTGTCCCAGCACTGACTGTGTATGCAACGGGACTGAATGTCCCAGCACTGACTGTGTGTATAACAGGACTGAGTATCCCAGCACTGACTGTGTATGTAACGGGATTGAATGTCCCAGCACTGACTGTGTATGTAACGGGACTGAATGTCCCAGCACTGACTCTGTATGTAACAGGACTGAGTATCCCAGCACTGACTGTGTATGGAACGGGACTGAATGTCCCAGCACTGACTCTGTATGTAACAGGACTGAGTGTCCCAGCACTGACTGTGTGTTTTACAGGACTGAGTGTCCCAGCACTGACTGTGTGTTTTACAGGACTGAGTGTCCCAGCACTGACTGTGTGTTTTACAGGACTGAGTGTCCCAGCACTGACTGTGTGTTTTACAGGACTGAGTGTCCGAGCACTGAGCGTAGAGTGTACATTGGCTGCCGGAGGGAATATATGGGTGCGGTCGAATCCATGATTGGGTGGAGTGACATGGGGTTGTCTGTTGAGATTAAATCGGTTGGAGGAGGGTAGAGAGTCAGGGGTTGAGGGCCTTGGAGGCTTTAGAACACGAAGATGAGAATTTTAAAATCGAGGCATTGCCGTACCGGGAGCCAATGTAGTAACACACGAACAGAACAAGACACACACAGAGATCTCACAACAGAGCATGGACGGTCTCAAAGACCAACTCCCTCCGAGGGTTGCGATCCACCGTCCCGGGGTCGCGGCTCCTCCCTCTCGGGGTTGCGGAACCTCCATCGCGGGGTCTCGGTCCCACTGTCCCGGGAGTCGCGGTGCGACCGTCCCGGGGTGGAGGCCCCTCGCTCCTGGGGTCGCTCTCCCGCCGTCCCGGGGATCAAGGTCCCTCCATCCAGGGGTCACGGTCCCTCCATCCTGGGGGTCACGGTCCCTCCATCCCGGGGTCTCCGTCCCTCCATCCCGGGGTCTCGGGCCCTCCGTCCTGGGGGTCACGGTACCTCCATTCTGGGGTCTCGGTCCTTCCATCCCGGGGTCTCGGTCCCTCTGTCCTGGAGGTCTCGGTCCCTCCATCCCAGGGGTCATGGCCCCTCCATCCCGGGGTCTCCATCCCTCCGTCCCGGGGGTCGCGGTCGTCCCTCCATCCTGGGGGTCACGGTCCCTCCATCCCGGGGTCGCGGTCCCTCCATCCCGGAGGTCACGGTCCCACCATCGCGGGGTCTCAGTCCCTCCGTCCCAGGAGCCACGGCCCTTCTGTCCCGGGGGTCACGGTCCCTCTATCCCGGGGGGTCACTGTCCCTCCATCCGGGGGTCAAGGCCCCACCATCCCGGGGTGTCAGTCCCTCTATCCCGTGGGTCATGGTCCTTCCATTCCGGGGTCTCAGTCCTTCCGTCCCGGGGGTCTCAGTCCCTCCATCCGGGGGTCAAGGCCCCACCATCCCGGGGTGTCAGTCCCTCTGTCCCGGCAGTCACGGTCCCTCCGTCCCGGGGTCTCAGTCCCTCCGTCCCGGGGGTCTCAGTTCCTCCATCCCGGGGGTCACGGTCCCTCCATTCCGGGGTCGTGGTCCCACTGTCCGGGGGTCTCAGTACCTCAGTCACGGGGTTCTCAGTCCCTCCATCCGGGAGTACAGGTCCCACCGTCCCGGCGACTCAGTCCCTCCGTCCTGGGGGTCGCAGCCCCATTAACGGCGCTCGAGCCTGGAGTCAGAGGAGCTGTAGCTCGGGCCGCCCTCACTGCGCCGTTCCCAGGCCCGGGGTCTAGTACACTCCAGGGTGCGGACCCTCCCTGTGTCGGCCTCGCCCCCGCCCACAGCAGCGGCCGCCCACCTGCCAACCCGAGCCCACCATCATCATCCTCCCGGCGCCCGCCTGTTGCTGAGGGAATGTGGCACAGGGACCACGAGGCGCATGCGCGGCGTCCCTCGGGCCGGAGATGCACGTCCGCGTCGCGATGTCAGCGCGCAAATGTGAGAGATGGTGCCGCGTGTCACGTGATGGGAGGAGTCAGCCCAGGACGAAGGCGGGCGGAGGTGAGAGCTGTCAATCAAAGGGCCCGGAGTCAGCACTCACTGCGCACAGGGTTTGGAGAATTTGTTCAAAATATAAAAATAGAAATGTACAAAAAAATGAAAAAATTGCAAATGCAATAATCTGAATTAAAAACAGAAATGTCCAAACTCACATAAGGCTGATGGTCTGGGTCCTCCCGCCACTATTAGTCTTCTCCACCTGGGGCATAGGATGAGCAGAATGCTTGAATGCAACTTTCTTAATGCAGAGGGTGCTGCTGGCTGTATGGAATGGACCAGCGAGGGAGGCAGTGTGGACTGATTGTATCAGCAAATTCTAGAGAGTTGGCTAAGTACCTGATAGTGGTACCTTGGGATATGACAGCCTCGAAATTGGGATCTTTCTTTCATTCTTTATACTTGTGCATTTAGTTTTATTGATTGCTGTACCTGGACACCCGAACCCGTTTGCTCCACTACAGTCCCTAGTTGCTCACCATTTAGAAAATACTCCCTATTTCTCATCTGATGCCTGCAATAGATGCTATTGGTATAACATCCCACATCTTTACGATCCGGCTCTGTTTCCACTCTTTGGTGTCCAATAAGAACAGACAAAGTGAGACTGGAACTTTTAAAAAATATTTCAAAATATACTTTATTTCGTAAGATTCATGGATACACACAGTTCAATGTAAACATTACGATTCAAAACAAATACATTACACATCATACGTTTCCATTATTACAATTCAAAACACAGTACATATCTTGTAATACATGCTGTACAATACAAGGTGGGATAGCCTTAAACGGTTGCC
The DNA here is from genome assembly GCF_035084215.1 of Heptranchias perlo. NCBI lineage: Eukaryota > Metazoa > Chordata > Chondrichthyes > Hexanchiformes > Hexanchidae > Heptranchias > Heptranchias perlo. The sequence goes on along the minus strand of NW_027139644.1, from coordinate 2,772,784 downwards.
TTTCCCCATAAAGCCTTTGTGTAAGCCGCACCTCTCTTCAGTATGCACCTCAGCATGTAATACTGGACCTTGGAATGTGCCAGTGGCCAACACTTAGCCATGGACCGTTCCCTCGGCTGGAAGACCAGCAGGTTTTGGGGGAACAAACGGCCTCCTTGACCGAGTTGATGGTCTTCCAGCAGCAGTTAATATCTGTCTCGGTGTGCATCTTGGACAACTGCCCATACACCACAGCGTCCTGTGTTACTGAGCTGTTGGGGATGAACCCCTCTTCGACTCTACGGTATAGGGGATGAGTCTCCGTGGAGAGGGATTATCACCTTTTACATGAATACAAGGATCCAATCTCCCACATTCATGTCAGTGTTTGGCAAACACTGTCTGAATGGCTTTCACACACCTGTCGAACCTTGGGGTCAGAGACGTGGGGGTAATTTCACCTTCACTGCTTGGACGGAGCAGAAATTAAAATCGGGCCGGTTCTGTGAGAGTCGGGTGATCCGCTCTCCCAGATCAGCCCCAAGCAATGGTGAAAATTTCCCTCCACGTGTTGTGAACCGGTGGCGTTTGAGACAATGGACCAGCTTGTGGGCTTCGAAGATTGATACTAGGGCGTAGGTCAGGAAAGGTGTGGCCGATTTTAAGTATCCCCGCCTGGCGGAAATGGGGAGGTAGAGGCTAGTAAATGGTGTCAGTTCACTAACAGTCCCTTTATTGGTGACGTTCCTGCCTCCACCATCGCGGGTAGGGTCCTGAGAGGAGCGGCCGGACCTCCGCCCTAGTATCAATCTTCGAAGCCCACAAGCTGGTCCATTGATTCAAACTGCATCGGTTCAAAACATGTGGCGGGAAATATTCTGGTCAGGCCAAGTGTAATATGTAAATCAGGGTATTATGACGTACGTGGGACACCATTTAATGTTGGGCACAAATGGGTGGAGAAGCCGTCCTGTCGATGGGCATTGAATGGTCCAGAACACGGAGAAGTTTCTTTTTAACTTATAATTTGTTGAGCAAGGAGAAGCAGGAGAGCTTTCCCTTGGCCTGCTGCGGCCGTGCGAAATCTCCCGGCTCCTGATCGTATCAGAAATGCATCAGGAGGTTTTCTTATAGACCTGTGTAACCAGGTCCAGCCTCATGTCCCATTAATCTCGCTTCGGTGAGTAAAGATTGCTGTACAACAGCTCAGAGAGGAAACAATCTCCAGAACTCCCCACTGGAGTTTGAAATTACATTAATATTTTACCAGTTAGTAACGGTCCGGGTGTTGGTCCATTATTATTCTGTTCTGGTCAAAACAAATGTCCCAATGAACAGGACACTGACTCACCCTGACAGCTCACCCTCAGTCCATCCCACCGGGCAGAGTGTGTGATGGGAAATAATTATCAACCGAAAAGGAGGATTTAATTTTACACATTTCAGGATCAAATATTTAATATTGAAATCATATTATATCTAAACTAATAACAGCAAATCATTTCATGTTAGAATAACATCGTGTATCATTTCACAACACCGCATTTATCGGGTAAAATATAATTCCTGTCTGGAATTACTAAATTTACTGAATTATTGGATTGATATCAGTTACTTTAGTGAACTCATTGATGTCAATGGATAGTAAAATCAGGTTCGGTGAATAACGGGCGCCCAATCCCCTACCGCCCGTCTTACGCACCGCCAAACGTGAAAAACTACTCTAATTTACCTTTTATTTAATTTCGGATGCAAAGACTTCAGATGTTTCTATGATTTAACTAATGTAACAATTAGTTTCACTGGGTATTTCACCCCGTTCTTCAGCTCCTCTCTGAATTTAGTTTGGGTCACAGCATAAATACACGTGTTGGTGCAGGAACTGAGAAGTTGAAGCATGAATCCGGCTGACTCAATGTCACCAACCATATCGTACTGGGTGTTTGTTATACGCACAGAGATAACATAAAAAACTCCAGTGCTCCATAACAATATAAAACTGCCTGATATACTGATGAGTAAAATGATGGATTTCCTTCGGTTCTCCATCTCTGGATCCTTGTGATTCTCTCCATTGCTGCGGCCCCGGAGTCCCCGTCGGACTCTACTGGCCGCTAAAATGTGCCTGGCGGTGAGAACATTGAACAGTAAAATCAGAATGAATGGGAGACAAGAAGTTAACACAAGACTAAATAAGTCAAATGCTGCCCATGCGGGTGAAGTGAAAAAGGTCAGTTTCAAATCACAACCCCGGGGTACATTGTCTATTATATATTCCGGGTCAAATACAAAGTACCCGGGAATGTTTAGTAAACAGCTCAGAGCACTCACCACCCCGATAACAGCAGCCGCCGTTTTCTCGGTGCAATATTTTGTTTTCAGCTTCTGACAACAAATGGCGACAAATCGATCAAAGGTGAAAACCACTGTGAACCAGACAGAGGTCGCTGTGGCTGCGAAACTGAGGGTGAGAAGGAGACGGCACACGGGGGTAATGGTCAAGAATGAAACTGGGAGATAAATATTAAAAATGCGGGTCAGTATGACAGCAGTGATAACGACCAGGAGATCGGCCACTGCCATTCCCACCAGGTAGACACTGATACATTTGGAGAGTCCGCACTTTCCTCGGGACAGGATCACAATCGCCACCAAGTTAACTGTGAGAGAGAGAAAATGAAGCAGAGAAATTACTGATCAGACCTGGCGATAAAGGAACAGTTTGAGAGGAACTGAGGTGAAATTTCCAGATTTGTTGCTGCATCAAACGGTGGAATCTGATTCACTGACCTGGGCAGCGCGTTCGGGCAGATAAATGTTTTTAAACACAATTATCATTAATGAATTGGGAAATTGATATAGAAAGTGAATAAAGTGAGCACCAGATCCACTGGAAGGGCTGAGTGAGGGAACACTGCCGGTGGCGAAGGGACAAGGGATTAAAAGACCGGAAATCCAACAGGTTAAATCCGGATTTGGGCTCCAGATGGGCGAGAAATTGAGCGAAGAGCCGGGAAGTTGAGAGGACAGGGGGAGGTGCTGCTGGTTTGTTGCTCTGGGTGAAGAGAGCCGACACGGACCGGCACAAAACGGGAAAGACCAAGATCCGTGGCGGTGAGTTTGAGCTTCGGATTGGATTGAAGAGACAGCTGCAGGCCGATCGAGAGAGTGAGATTGGGAGGAAGACACGGAGAAGGACATGTAGGAGCTGGAGGGGAGTCTGGAGCTGATGGTTTGGGAAAACGAATAAACAGAGGCAACGGATGAGGAGACAGAGGATTCAATAAAGTGGGAGGAGAGGTTGGGATTCACAGGGAGAGGCTGCAGCAGAGTGTTAGAGGAAATCTAATCTGTAGGTCCCAGTAACATAATCCATTCAATAAATTCAACCTTTAATTTCTTTAGTTATTAGTGTCAATGAACTGCTCGTTGGTTACATAATGTGTTCAATAAATTTAATTTGCATAATCAAATAAAATTACATTAAAATACAATCATTGAATTAGCCTCGTCCTTTATTCAATGAAGCTGACACACAGCTTCTAGAATACAATATCCCAATAATTCATTGTGATAAAGAAATCACTGATTTTGTTCTTTAATTACATTTCAATTATGTTTATGTATTCAATCAGTAAACAAGTAAATGGAACATTCGAATGAACAGACTGAGGACCTGATATCGATAAACACACCCGGCGAGAGTACAATAAAACTCTCACAATCTGACAACGTCCTAATAACATCTTCAAGTCACATTTCCTCTTCATAATTGTACTGGAAGTTTCAGCAGTTCATTCCGATGAATTATTCACACCACTGCTGCTCTCTCTCTCCCCCTCTCTCGGTCTCTGTACGTGTATCTTTCTCTCTGTCTCTCTATTTCTCTCCTTTCTTCTCTCCCTACCTCTCGTTTTCCTTCTCAGTAACTTTCTCTGTCGCTCCTCTCTATGTCTCCGCTCTGTCTCCACTCTCTTTCTCAATGCCCCTTTTCACATCCGAGTGAATCCTAACATCCTGCGCCTGCTTTCTCTTCACCAGCCCCATGTTCCAATGATACTATTCTTAATGTCAGTTTGTTAAATGGTGAAGCATCTGTGAACAGTTTAATATGTCCACAGATCATCCAAGTCTCCACCTGTTCACCTACACTGTTCACTTCATCAATAATGCATGGAATAAACAGAATTGAATCCCTCTTCCAGACACACCTCACAATAATTGAAATTCCTTCTCCTGTAATTAAAAAGTACAGCGTTAGATGGCGGCATTGTTCAATTAACAAAACACCAACATCACCGCTGCTACTTATAATCTACAGATAAATAGAAGGGCTCGTGATTCCAACAGATAAAGTGCAAACTGATACAACGTAACCTCGAAATATTGCATTTTACAGTGAATTCATCCACAGTTAATCAGAGAATGAGATGTGAAAGAATCAGCATCAAACTCAGTTCAGTAATCAGACATCTGAAGCGGCGTCAGATACACACACAATGAAATAATCTTTCATAACAGTGATAACCAATAAATGCATTGAAATCCCTGTTAAACTGAAGCATGTTATCTGGGAGAGAGGACACTGCACTGCCTCCTTGTAACACCGAGACCCTGAGCTGTCTCATGACCAATCACTGAAAACACATTTATGAAAAAATATTCCAGGAGAGGTTAGTTCCACAACATGAAACTGTTAACAGCTCCTGGTGGTCTGATACCAGCTATTAGCCCAGACACCTGATTCTAAAACATTCAGTACAGAGAATATTTCAGTAACAATGACAAGGTTAGATATAGAAGATCATAACGCATACAATGCAACTGCTGCAAGACAAAAAGACAAGAGACTTAGGACAGTCGATCAACTGATAGAACAGAACAGTCCACTGCGTAATACACGACGGGAGAAAAATAGTGCCAAGTACAGCAGCAGAGTTAATATCGATTTACACCATGAACAGCTGGGATAATGGCTTACCTGGAACTCCAACGGCTGCAAGAACAGGATAATAAATACATTCTATCTGATACATTATTGAATATCCCATTTCTGTGAGAAGCAATGACTTCTGTTGTCCTGGAAAGCGCAGCTCCGGCAGGCAGTCTGTGTGGATTCATTACAGCGATCCCTGATTTATACAGGGGGTAAATCTCCACTGACACGGTTATACCCCTGATCATTGCTATTAGTTACAGTCATCTGAACAAACACATTTCTTCAGCAGCTTTGCCTCCGATGTTAATGATGACGTGGATATATCACAAACTTCTCAAAGTTCAGAACCTTGTCTTAATGAGACCTCTCTCAGGAATAAAGTTAAAAGCTGTGCTCAGAAAGGACTGGCCCAACAATGAGCGGCTTCATTTACAGTTTTCATATAATTGTATTGACCATGTTCACTCCTGGAGATTCATTTATACATTGTACAGATTTCTCCATGTTATACATTGAATCCAGGGACACAAGCAGACCCGTTTCACCTTATTCCTGCAGTTTCCCAGTTAAGATATGAATTTGGAGCCTCTGACACGAACGCAGCCTCGAAAAGGGGACCCATCCTTTCAGGAAATGCTCAACAACTCTCTGTGTGTGAAAACTATTCTCCTCACATCCCCTCTAGTTGTTTTGCCAATTATTTTAAACCTATGACCTCTGGTTATCAATCCACTTGCCAGAGTAAACAGTTTCCCCTGTTTGCTCTATAAAAACCCGTCACTACTAGGTTAACCTTAACCTGAACCTTCTCTGATCTAAGGCGAACAATCCCACCTTCTCCAATCCCTCCTCAAAAATGTAGTCACTCATCCCTGGTCTCACCCTGGTAAGTCTCCACTCAACCCTCTCCAAGGCCTTGTCTTCCTTCTTAAAGTGTGTTGCCCAGTGTTGTACACAATAGTCCGGCTGAGGCCTAACTAGTCTTTTGTAAAGGTTTAACATCACTTCCCTATTTGTGTATTCAATGCCCCTATTTACAAACCCATATATCCCTTACACTTGCTTAACCGCCTTATCAACTTGCCCTGCCACCTTCAAAGTTTTGTGAATATGCGCCCCCAGGTCCCTCTGCTCTTCCACCACCCTCAAAATAGTACATTGACTTACATCGAAACTCCAGCACAGAAACAGGCAATTCGGCCCAACTGGTTTATGCCAGCTTTTTTGCTGCACACGAGCCCCCTCCCTCCCCACTTCATCTAACCCTATCAGGATACCCTATTCCTTTCTCCATCTTGTGCTTATCCAGCTTCCCCTTAAATGCATCTATGTTATTTGCCACAACTACTGCTTGTGGTGGTGAGTTCCACATTCTTACCACTCTTTGGTAATGAAGTTTCTCCTGAATTCCCTATTGGATTTATTAGTGACTATCTTATATTTATGACCTCTAATTTTGGACTCCCTCACAAGTGGAAACATTTTCTCTACGTCTACCCTATCAAACCCCATCATTGTCTTAAAGGCCTCTATCAGGTCACCCCTCAGCTTTCTCCTTTCTTCAGAGAAGAGATCCAGCCTGTTCAGCCTTTCCTGATAAGTATATCTTCTAACTTCTGGTATCATCCTTGTGAATCTTTTTTGCCCTCTCTCCAAAGCTTTTATATCTTCCTCTAATATGGAGACCAGAACTGTCCGCAATGCTACAAGTGTGGCCTAACCCAGGCTCCACACAAGTTTAACATAACTGCTTTGCGTATCAATTCTACGCCTCCAGATTTGAACTCCAATGCTTGATTTGCCTTTTATAACTTGTGTCGCTAGTTTTAGTGATTTGTGTATCTGTGCCCCAAAATTTTATTCTTCTAGTACTTTCTTTACAATACATGGTGAAATGGCCTTGCACGGTGGCCTTTCCCCGTAAACCTTTTGCATAGGCTGCACCTCGCTTCGTTATATCCCGCAGCACGTACTCCTGGACCTTGGAGTATGTCAGTTGGCAACATTCGGTCATGGACAGCTCCATCAGCTGGAAGACCAGCAGGTTTCAGGCGGACCAAGGGGCCTCCTTCACCGAGTTGATGGCCTTCCAGCAGCAGTTGATATCTGTCTTGGTGTGTGTCCCGGGGAACTGCCCGTAGAGCAGAGCATCTTGTGTTACTGAGGTGTTGGGGATGAACCTGGACAGATATAAACGCATCTGTCTCCAAACCTTCTGCACCAAAGAGCAGCCCACCAGGAGATGGTCGACGGTCTCCTCCCCGCCGCAGCCTCGAGGGAAGCTCAGGGTTGGGCTGAGGACAGTGAACCTACTGCTGATCGGAGCAAACGTCGGTGACGTCGTCCATGTGTTGGGAGGCCTTAACCTGAGAGCATCCGCTGCCTAGGATAGTCACCCACTGATATCTGCATCCTACCTGATCAACGCAGCAAAATGCTTGTTTCAACATACGATCAAGGCCGCGGAGAGAGGAAAGACCTACCTGACTCCAGATCTGATTGGAGGGCTCTCCGACACCTATGCGTTTGTTAGGACTGTGCTACGGATGTCTGCGTAGTGCAGCCAGATCCAAGCGCAGATTCCATCCACAAAACACATTTTGGAGAGCATGTCCATCATGTACGTGTGGGATTCTCTGTCAAAGGCCTGTTCCTGGTCCAGGCTGAACCCTGAGCAGTCCAAGGCTATCAGAGATCTTCCTGCCGGGTACAGTACAGGTCTGATCCGGGTTGTTCACTCGCTCCAGAGCCTGTTGGCGATGACCTTAGACAGAATCTTGTAGTCGACATTTAGCAATGAAATGGATTGCCAAATTCTGATTTCTTCACTCTCCCCCTTCCCCTTGTAGATAACCGTGATGATGCCTTTCCTCATGGACTCTGACATGCTGCCTGCCAGAAGCAAACCCCCGTAAACTTCCGGCAGGTCTGGGCCTATCCAGTCCTTCAGAGCCGAGTGCAACTCAACCAGTAAGACATCGCTCCCGGGACTTCTACTCTTCTCAAAGGAACAGAGGGCCTTTGTCAGCTCGTCTAATATCAGTGGCTGATCCATGCTCTGCTGCTCGCTGCCCTCCAAATCCTCTGTAATAGAGGACAGGAAGGATTGGGAAGCCGTGATGTCTGTGGGCCTTGAGTCGTACAGCCCGGCATAAAAGGATTTGCTGATCCTAAGTATGTCGGCCTGTGAAGACGTCACTGAGCCGTCTTCCTCCTTCAGGCTGCTGATCTCACAGGTCTCTCTTTGCAGCTTCTGGAAGAAGAAGCGCGAGCTCTTCTCGCACTGCTCCACGGAGCGGACTCTGGGCCGGAAGAAGATCTTTGAGGCCTCGGAGGTTAAAAGCGAGGCTTGCTGGCCCTTCACCTCTCTGAGATCACCCCCGACATCGACCCGCATCGACTGCAGCTGGAGCAGATCCTGCATGCTTTTCTGGAGATATGACACTTCCCTCTCTCTCTCTCTGGCCTTCTGAACACCGTTGAGGATGAAGAACTTCCTGATATGGGCCTTGATCGCTTCCTAACCGTGCACCATGGTGTCGAAGAGGGGTTTCACGGTCCTCCACCCAGTGTAATCCCTCTTTAGTTCCTCGATGTTCTCCGGGGTCAACAGTATCACGTTCATCTTCAATATCCCCCTGCCCATCCTCTGGTCCTCCTGCGATTGGCTGTCAGCCAGTAGGAGGCAGTCGCCAGAGAGGAACACCGGCTGGACGTCGGTGGATCTGATCTTGAGCGTTGGGGACACAAAGAGGAAATCTATCCTGGAACGGATGGGCCCGCCCAGCCTGGACCAGGTGTTTCTCTGCGCAGCTCCATCCACAGGGTTGCTGAAGATGTCACAAAGCTTAGCATCTTTCACCGCTTTCATCAGGAGTTTGGACGTGGTGTCCAGTATTCCCCCGGTCCTGCTGGATCGTCCAGCCGCATCGATGATGCAATTGAAGTCTCCGGCGAGAACGACTGGACCGGAGATCGCCAGCGGCATCGGGAAATGCTGAAAGACCTCCAGCCGCTCGCCCCTGAGCTTCAGGGCGTACACATTAGAATCATAGAATCGTAGAAAAGTAACAGCATGCACGGAGGCCATTCGCCCCATCGAGTCCACGCCCGCTCTATGCAAGAACAATCCAGCTAGACCCACTCCCCCGCCCTATCCCCATATACATGCACATTTTTCCTTTCAATTACTTATCCAGTTCCCTTTTGAAGGCACATGATTTAATCTGCCTCCACCATCCCCTTGGGCAGTGCATGGCAGATCCTAACCACTCGCGGTGTAAAACAGTTTTTCTTCATGTCACCCTTGGCTCTTTTGCCAACCACCTTAAATCTATGCCTTCTGGTCCTTGACAGTTCCGCCAATGGGAACAGTTTCTCTGTTTCCACTCTATCTGGACCCATCATGATTTTGAATACCTCTGTCAAAGCTCCTCGCAACCTTTTCTTTTCCAAGGAGAACAAACTCAGCTTCTCCACGTAACTAAAATCCCTCATCCCTGGAATCATTCTAATAAATCTCTTCTACACCCTCTCTAAGGCCTTCACATCTTTCCTCAAGTGCGGTGCCCAGAACTGGACACAATACTCCAGTTGTACCTGAACCAGTGTTTTATAAAGGTTCATCATGACTTCCATACTTTTATACTCTATGCCTCTATTTATAAAACACATGATCTCTTATGTTTTTTAACCGCTTTCTCAACTTGCCCTGCCACCTTCTACGATTTGTGCACATATACCCCCAGATCTCTCTATTCCTGTGCCCCCTTTAGAATTGTGTCCTCTCGTTTAGATTGCCTCTCCTCGTTCTTCTGACCGAAATGTTTAACTTCGCATCTTTCGGTGTTAGATTTCATCTGCCACGTCTCCTCCCAAGCCATCAGCCTGTCTATATCCTCTTAAAGTCTACCACTATCCTCCTCACTGTTCACTACATTTCCAAGTTACGTGTCATCTGCAAGTTTTGAGATTGTGCCCTGTGCACCCAAGCCCAATTTATTATTAAATATCAAGAAAAGCAGCGGTCCCAGCACCGACCCCTGGAGAACACCATTGCACACTTCCCTTCAGTCCGAAATACAAACGTTCACCACTACTCTCTGTCTCCTGTCACTGAGACAATTCTGTATTCATGTTGCTACTGCCGCCTTTATTCCATGGGCCGAAATCTTGATGACAAGCCGACCATGCGATACTTTATCAAACGCCTTTTGAAAGTCCATATACACGACCTCAAATACATTGCCCTCATCGATACTCTCCGTTACCTCATCAAAAAACTCCGTCAGATTAGTTAAACACGATTTGCCTTTAACAAATCCGTGCTGGCTTTTTCCAATCAACCCACACTCGTTCAAGTGACTGTTAATTCGTTCCCGGATTATCATTTCTAAAAGTTTCCCCACCACCGAGGTTAAACTGACTGGACTATAGTTGCTGGGTTTATCCTCACACCCTTTTTTGAACAAGGGTGTAATATGTCCAATTCTCCAGTCCTCTGGCCCCATTTCTACAGATGTTTGGAAGATTATGTCCAGTACCTCCACAATTTCCATCCTTACTTCCCTCAGAAACATAGGATGCATCCCACCCGTACCAAGTGACTTATCTACTTTAAGTGCAGCTAGCCTTTCTAGCACCTCTTCTTTATCAATTTTTAGCCCATCCAGTATCTCAACTATATCTTCCTTTACTGAGACTTTGGCAGCATCTTCTTCCTTCGTAAAGTCAGATGTAAAGTACTCATTTAGTCCCTCGGCCATCCCCTCTGCTTCCATTAGTAGATCTCTTTTATGCTCCCTAATCGGCCCACCCCTCCTCTTACGATCCGTTTGCTTTTTACATGCTTGTCGAAGACGTTTGGATTCCCTTTTATGTTGGCCGCAGTCGGAGCGGGGCGTTCTTGTACAGAACGTCTGCTACGAGCAGGCGGCCACCCACCACCTCTCTAACCTCGGTGATGGTGAATTGTTCTCCTCACAGCAGAATCCCCAGCCCGAGGAATGACTATCGTTGATTCCCGAACAGTTCGATTGCTACTGGGTCCACATGCGTGACCACTGCCGGTAGTTGCTGAGGTGCAGGATCCCGCACTCCTGCAGGAACAGCAGTTCCCTCTTGACCCTGGACAGGTAGTTCAGGGTCACAGCACGTCGCGTAGTCGCTTTAACACTGCGCACGTTTATCGATGCAATTTTGAAAGCCGTTTTAAAAATACAAATGACAACCATTAACGTCTTCCAATTGCATCACTCTGGTTTTACGTTACCGTCCATTTCTAAACCTCGGTCCAGATTCTGCATTGTTGTCGTGTGCTGGAACTTCTCGACGATCCTTGGGATGAGGAAGGAGGTCTGTCCTCCGTTGATGGAGGGTCAGCGTCTGTTCCTTCTCCAGTTGGATTGTGAAGAGCGGCTCCTCAGTGAGAAGTGATCGCGGCCCTCCCTTCGGCTTCTCATTGAAGGCCTGGGGCATCTTTTGCAATTCTGAGACATCCCTAAAGGTCACTTCCACTTATCTGCTCCTCGGGAAATCCTCATCCGTGTTTTTGTTACCTCCAGACTCGACAATTCCAATGCTCGCCTGGCCGCCCTCCCATCATGCAGGCAGAAGACATCTGCGGCCTTGAAACCGCAGGTTTCGAGAAGAACCTTCTTCAGGAAAATATTTCGTTGCCATGGCGAGGTTCCTTCACCCGCCCTAGCAGTCAGCCTGACGGTATTTCACACCCCGGGCCCAGGTGCTCGGGGAGCCGTTGTCACCACGTCCGCTGCAAATTAGATTTCACTTTACTGGAGAAAGGTGTTAGAATTGTCTCCGGCCAGCATGAGGATCCACCTCTACATCAGCAAAGCTTAAAATGGCACGAGCTGAATCTACTTGATCTGGCGCCTTCCTCATAATGGGATCTCCCCTGTCAGGTAAGCAGTTGATATCGCACCTTTCACTACCTCAGGGCGTCCCAAAGCTCTTTACAGCCAAAGAAGTACTTTTTGACGTGCAGTCATCTCTCCTCTCCTCCATTGTCCAGCTGGATTGGACTGCCCTCACCTGGTTTATTTCGAATCTATCCAGTCGTAGACAGAGAATCACGTGCAATGGCTTCTCTTCCCACTCCCCCAAGGATCTATCCTTGCCCCCCTCCTATTTCTCATCTACATGCTGCCCTTTGGCTACATCATCCAAAAACTCGTCGGGTCCCACATGTACACTGCCGGCACTCAGCTCTACCTCACCACCACCTCTCTCCACACCTCCATTGCCTTTGATTCGTCACACTGCTTGTCTGATATCTAGCAGTAAATGAGCAGAAATTTCCTCCAATTAAATATTGGGAAGACCAAAGCCATTATTTTCGGTCCCTGCTATAAACTCCCTCCCCCTCCCTGGCCAATGTCTCAGGCTGAACCAGACCGTTCGCAATCTCGGCGTCCTTTTGATCCTAAACTGAGCTTCTGACCCCAGATCCTCTCCATCACCAATACTGCCTATTTCCACCTGCGTAATATCGCCCGTCTCCGCCTCAGTCCATATGCTACTGAAACCCTCATCCATGCTTTTGTTACCGCCAAACTCGACAATTCCAAGGCTCTCCTGGACGCCCTCCCATCATGCACCCTCCATAATCTTCAGCATATCAAAACTCTGCTGCCCGTATCCTAACTCACACCATGTCCCATTCACCAATCCTTCTGCTACTAAAGAAAGAACTCGCATTTATATAGCGCCTTTCCTGACCGCAGGATGTCCCAAAGCATTTTTGAAGTGTAGCCACTGTTGTAATGTAGGAACCGCCGCAGCCAATTTGCTCACAGCAAGGTCCCACAAACCGCAATGGTGTATTGGGCAGATAATCTCTTTTAGTGATGTTGGTTGAGGGGTAAATATTGACCAGGACACCTGGGAGAACTCCCCCCAAGTTCTTCGAAATAGTGTCATGCGATCTTCTACATCCACCTGAGATGGCAGGCGGGAATCGATTTAATCAGTACTGCAAGCCGAGATTTTGTGCTCCATTAACTACGTTATTTCAGCGACCGGACCAAATCAGTTCAGTGGAAACTCTTACTGATGAGTTAAAAACCGACAAAAGGAGGGGAAAGCAACAGATAGCAGCACGAGTTCGGATGAGGTGGCAAAGACTTACACTCTTACTGGAGGGAAGCACCTGTATATATAAAATAATTGACAGATAAATATTGCTACTTTTGAGCTGTAAAAACACTAACCACTCAGAATGCGTTTCCTTCTTCCACTTCTCGCACACTGAGAGAAGGGAACGGTCATCAATGGCCACAAGCGCTGGTATAAAACAACACTTACAAACCGCTTCACGGTCAGAAGGAAAAGCTCAATCTCCTCCTCGTGGTGAGTGAGACCAAACACTTCAAAACACATTTCTCAAGTTCAAAAGCTATAGAAATGATCGCCAAAAGTACAGTCTGACTGAAGAGATGCCACAACACCGCTCTCCACCCTCAGCGAGCCCCCTTTAACACATGCTGAGCGCGGACCAATTCTTCCACCATTCATTGCACCCGGCAGGGAATCGAATAAAAACGCAATTAATCTCCGCTTCACCTTTTGTAAACTTATAATTCTGTGAAAAAGAAATACCGTTTCTGTCGTACAGCCATTACTAAGTGGGCACTTATTTGCATAATTTAGTTACCAGTCTCCAGCAACTGTCCTGATCATAAGAACATAAGAATGTAAGAAATAGGAGCAGGAGTAGGCCATACAGCCCCTTGAGACGGCTCCGCTCTTCAATCAGATCATGGCTGATATTCAACCTCAACTCCACTTTTCTGCTCGATCCCCATATCCCTTGATTCCCCGAGAAGGACAAGAGCAGCAGGTACATGGGAACAACACCACCTGCAAGTTCCCCTCCAAGTCACACACCATCACGACTTGGAAATATATCGGCCGTTCCTTCATCGTCGCTGGGTCAAAATCCTGGAACTCCCTTCCGAACAGCACTGTGGGAGAATCGTCACCACACGGACTGCAGCGGTTCAAGAAGGTGGCTCACCACCACCTTCTCAAGGGCAATTAGGGATGGGCAATAAATGTTGGCCTCGCCAGCGACGCCCACATCCCATGAACGAATAAAAAAAAAATCCAAAATCTATCCACCTTAGCCTTGAACATATACAACGACTGAGCATCCACAGCCCTCTGGGGTACAGAATCCCAAAGATTCACCACCCTCTGAGTGAAGAAATTCTTTCTCATCTCTGTCCTAAATGGCCGACCCATTATCCTGAAACGATGCCCCCGAGTTCTAAACTCTCGAGCCAGGGGAAACAATCTCTCAGCATCTACCCTGTCAAGACCCGATGATGCACGCAGTGCGTGGATGACCCAGCACTGTGATCATTGATTCACACAGTGAGTGGGTGACCCAGCACTGTGACGATTGATTCACACAGAGGGTGGGTGACCCAGCACTGTGATCATTGATTCACACAGTGGGTGGGTGACCCAACACTGTAATCATTGATTCACGCAATGGGTGGGTGACCCAGCACTGTGATCATTGATTCACACAGTGGGTGGGTGACCCAGCACTGTGATCATTGATTCACACAGTGGGTGGGTGACCCAGCACTGTGATCATTGATTCACACAGAGGGTGGTTGACCCAGCACTGTGACCATTGATTCACACAGTGGGTGGGTGACCCAGCACTGTGATCATTGATTCACACAGAGGGTGGGTGACCCAGCACTGTGATCATTGATTCACACAGTGGGTGGGTGACCCAGCACTGTGATCATTGATTCACACAGTGGGTGGGTGACCCAACACTGTAATCATTGATTCACGCAATGGGTGGGTGACCCAGCACTGTGATCATTGATTCACGCAGTGGGTGCGTGACCCAGCACTGTGATCATTGATTCACACAGTGGGTGGGTGACCCAGCACTGTGATCATTGATTCACACAGAGGGTGGGTGACCCAGCACTGTGACCATTGATTCACACATTGGGTGACCCTGCACTGTGATCATTGATTCACACATTGGGTGACCCAGCACTGTGATCATTGATTCACACATTGGGTGACCCAGCACTGTGATCATTGATTCACACAGTGGGTGGGTGACCCAGCACAGTTATCATTGATTCACAGAGTGGGTGGGTGTCCCAGCACTGTGATCATTGATTCACACAGTGAGTGAGTGACCCAGCACTGTGATCATTGATTCACACAGTGGGTGAGTGACCCAGCACTGTGATCATTGATTCACACAGTGAGTGGGTGACCCAGCACTGTGATCATTGATTCACACAGTGATTGGGTGACCCAGCACTGTGATCATTGATTCACACAGAGTGTGGGTGACACAGCACTGTGATCATTGATTCACACAGTGGGCGGGTGACCCAGCACTGTGATCATTGATTCACACAGTGGGTGGGTGACCCAGCACTGTGATCACTGATTCACATATCGGGTGGGTGACCCAGCACTGTGATCATTGATTCACACAGTGGGTGGATGGCCCAGCAATGTGATCATTGATTCACACAGTGGGTGGGTGACCCAGCACTGTGATCACTTATTCACACAGTGGGTGGGTGACCCAGCACTGTGATCATTGATTCACACAGTGAGTGGGTGACCCAGCACTGTGATCATTGAATCACACAGTGGGTGGGTGACCCAGCACTGTGATCATTGATTCACACAGTGGGTGGGTGACCCAGCACTGTGATCATTGATTCACACAGTGGGTGGGTGACCCAGCACTGTGATCATTGATTCACAGAGTGGGTGGGTGTCCCAGCACTGTGATCATTGATTCACACAGTGGGTGGGTGACGCAGCACTGTGATCATTGATTCACACAGTGGGTGGGTGACCCAGCAATGTGATCATTGATTCACACAGTGGATGGATGACCCAGCACTGTGATCATTGATTCAGAAAGTGATTGCTTGACACTGAAACTGTGATCTTTTATTCACAGTTATGTCCTGTCCCACCGGCAGGTCAGACTCTCCAGGGCTGGCAGTACAGCTGTATACAGTCAGGGGAGAATGGCCCTGAAAGTAGTTAACATTGAGTCGGGACCCCAAGAAGACTCATGTCATCAGGTCAAACATGGGCAAGGCAACCTCCTGTGATTACCACATACCGCCCTCCCTCAGCTGATGAATCAGTCCTCCTCTACGTTTATCACCAATTGTAGGAAGGACTGAGGGTAGCAAGGGCACAGAACGTACTCTAGGTGGGGGACTTCAACGTCCATCACCAAGATTGGCTCAGTAGCATCACTGCTGACCGAACTGGCCGAGTCCTGAAGAAAAAAGCTGCCAGACTGGGCCTGCGACTGGTGGTGAGTGAACCAACACGAGGGAAAAACTGACTTGACGTCGTCATAAGACCTTAAGACCATAAGAGGTAGGAGCAGGAGCAAGCCATTCTGGCCCTCGAGCCTGCTCCGCCATTTCATGAGATCATGGCTGATCTGATTGTTACCTCAACTCCACTTTCCCGCCTTTTCCCCATATCCTTTGACTCCTTTGCTGTTCAAAAATTTGTCTAACACAGCCTTGAATGTATTCAATGGCTCAGCCTTCACAGCTTTTTGGGGTAAAGAATTCCAAAGATTCACGACCCTCTGGGAGAATAAATTCCACCTCATTTCCGTCTTAAACGGGCGACCTCTTATTCTGAGACTCTGCCCCTAGTTTTAGATTCCCCCATGAGGGGTAACATCCTCTCAGCATCTCCCCTATCGAGTCCACTCAGAATCTTATATGTTTCAATAAGATCTCCTCTCATTCTTCTCAACTCCAATGAGTATGGACCCAACCTGTTCAATCTTTCATCATAAGGCAACCATTCCATAACCGGAATCAACCTAGTGAACCTTCTCTGAACTGCCTCCAATGCAAGAATGTCCTTCCGTAAATAAGAGCACCATAACTGTAAGCAGTACTCCAGGTGTGGTCTCACCAGCACCCTGTACAGTTGTAGCATGACTTCCCTGCTTTTATACTCCATCCCCCTCGAAATAAAGGCCAATATTTCGTTTGCCTCCCTGATTACCTGCTGCACCTGTATGTTGACTTTTTGTGTTTCATGTATGAGGACACCCAGATCCCTCTGTGCCGCAGCATTTTGTAGAATTTCTCCATTCAAATATTTTGCTTTATTATTTTTCCTCCAAAGTGGACGAATTCACATTTTCCCACGGTCTATTCCATCTGCCAAATTTTTGTCCATTCGCTTAACCTGTCAATATCTCTTTGCAGACACTTTGTGTCCTCATCGCAACTTGCTTTTCCACTTATCTTTGCACCATCAGCAAATTTAGCCACAAGACACTCTGTTCCTTCTTCCAAGTCATTGATATATATTGTCAATAGTTGAGGCCCAAGCACTGAGCCCTGTGGCACCCACTAGTTACAGATTGCCATTTTGAAAATTACCCTTTTATCCCGACTCTTTGGTTTCTGTTCGTTGGCCAATCCTCTATCCATGCCAGTATATTACCCCTAACACCATGAGCTCTTATCTTGTGCAGTAATCTTTTATGTGGCACCTTATCGAATGCCTTTTGGAAATCCAAATATACTGCATCCATTGGCTCCCCTTTATCCACCGTATCCGTTACTTCCTCAAAGAACACTAATAAATTTGTCAGACATGATTTCCCCTTCCGAAAACCATGTTGACCCTCCTTGACTGTATTATGAGTCTCCAAATGTCCTGCTGCTACTTCCTTAATAATATATTATTGCATTTTCCAAATGACAGATGTTCGGCTAACTGGTCTATAGTTACCTGCTTTCTGTCTCACTCCCTTCTTGAATAGGGGTGGTACATGTGCAGTTTTCCAATCCGCTGGGACCTTTCCAGAATCTAGTGAATTCTGGAAGATTACAACCAAAGTATCCACTATCTCTGTCGCCACTTCGTTGAAGACCCCTGGATGCAAGCCATTAGGTACAGGGGACTTGTCAGCCTTTAGACCCATTAGTTTACCTAGTACTTTTTCTCTCGTGATAGTGATTGTTTGTAGTTCCTCCCTCCCTTTTGCCCCTTGATTTTCTACTATTATTGGTATATTAATAGTGTATTCTACTCTGAAGACAGATACAAAATATCTGTTCAATTCCTCTGCCATGTCATTGATTTCCATTATTAATTCCCCAGTCTCATCCTCTAAGGGACCAATGTTTACTTTAGCTACCCTCTTCCTTTTTATATGCTTGTAGCAGCTTTTAATGTCAGTTTTTATATTTCTTGCTAGTTTGCTCTCATAATTTATTTTCTCCCTCTTTATTATTCTATTAGTCATCCTTTGCTGGTTTTAAAAGTTTTCCCAATCTTCGGGCTTACCAGTAATCTTTGCCATGTTGTATGTTTTTTCTTTTAACCTGATACCATCCTTTACTTCCTTAGTTAGCCATGGTTGGTTCACCCTTTATGTGGAGTCTTTCCTCCTCACAGCGATATATTTTTGTTGCGAGTCATAAAATATCTTTTTAATGTTACCCACTGCTTATCCACCCTCGTATCATCTAATCTGTTTACCCAGTCCACTTTAGCCAATTCCACCCTGATTCATTTATAATTGCAATTATTTAAGTTTAATACAGTAGTTTCAGACCCAAGATCCTCGCTTTCAAACTGGATGTGAAATTATATCATGTTTTGATCACTGGAACTGACTTTGAGGCACACACGGACCGCACAGTACCAGACGGGAGTGATTCGTTCTCTTTTACCCGCTGTGTGCTGTAAATGTACAGGAACTGACACTGAGACACACACGGGCTGTACAGTACGGAGAAGGAGATACAGACAGAGACATTTAACACAGCACTGGAACATTTATTATAGAGTACCACTCCTCACTTGGAAAGACAGATAGATAGATTGGGAAATGTTGATATACAAAGGGACCTGGGTGCCCCTGTACACCAGTCAGTGAAAGCAAACATGCAGGTGCAGCAATCAGTTAGGAAGGCAAATGATATGTTGTCCTTCATTGCAAGAGGATTTGAGTACAGGAGCAAGGGTGTCTTACTGCAGTTGTACAGGGCCTTGGTGAGACCACACCGGGAGTATTGTGTACAGTTTTGGTCTCCTTATCTCAGAAAGGATATACTTGCCACAGACGGAGTGCAGCAAAGGTTCACCAGTCTGATTCCTGTGAAGGCAGGACTGTCGTCTGAGGAGAGATTGGGTAAACTCGGCTTGTATTCACTAGAGTTTAGAAGAATGAGAGGGGATCTCATTGAAACGTACATAATTCTGACAGGGTTAGACAGACTGGATGCAGGGAGAATGTTTCCCCTGGCAAGGGGGTCCAGAACGAGGGGTCACAGTCTCAGGATAAGGGGTAGAACATTTTGGACTGAGACGAGGAGAAATTTCTTCACTCAGAGGATGGTGAACCTGCGGAATTCCCCACCACAGAAGGCTGTGGAGACCAAGTCACTGAACATGTTTAAGAAGGAGATAAATAGATTTGTAGAAAACAAGGCATCAAAGGGTATGGGGAGAGAGCAGGAATATGATATTTAGATAAAGGATCAGCCATGATTATACTGAATGGCAGAGCTGGAATGAAGGGCCGAATGGACTACTCCTGCACCTATTTCTATAAAGGGTATAAAGTCACATTTATTTGTTAAATTGGATATTTTAACCAATAGACAGGGGAAAAAAATCACAGTTAATTGTTCAACTGGACATAATAACAAGTACAACTGGAAATAAATTTATCGTTGTTCATCAATTTAGTCATGATAACCAATACATGGGATTAATGTTGATGATAATTGTTACATTGGATATGATAACTAATACACAGTGGAATATAGTTACAGTTAATTTTTAAATAACTGATTATCACAAATAAACTTGGGACTAAATTTATCGTTGTTTGTTAATTTGCTCACGATAACTAATATACAGGCGATAAAGTTACAATTAATTCTTGAGTTGGACGTGATAACTAGTATAAAGGGGAATAGGGTTACAATTAATGATTAAATTGGACATGATAAGATATAAAAATTGGAATAAAGTAACAGTTAATTGTTAAATTGGAGATGATAACCAGTACACAGGGGAAAAGTTTAGTTCATGGTTAAATTGGACATGATATCAAATACACATTGTCTTAACCACGACCATCTGAACAAGAGTGCCTGGAGGAACCCCAACAGCACTACTTAAAGGGACCATGCAGGATTTACAGATTAGTCGTTGGATTATTCTTTCTGGCTGCTGATGCATTTGTAAATATTTTTGTGGGAGAAGTTTGGAACGCTCTTCTGCAGACGGCAGTTGATGCGAGCTCAATTGTGAATTTTAAAGCTGAGATTGATAGATTTCTGTGAACCAAGGGTATTAAGGGATATCGGGCAAAGGCTGGCATATGGAGTTCGGTCACAGATCACAATTATCTTATTGAATGGCAGAACAGGATCGCGGGGCTGAATGCCACTGCCACTTGCTGCCTCCTGATAAGCACCAGCTTCTCCTGCAAGAAAGCGGGACTGGGTGATGTGCCTGTCATGGTTGAATAGCTGCCAGAGTGTGTGACCTGTGTGTTGTAGGTGCACGTCTTGCAACAGTGATAATGTGTGAAGATGAGAGGAAGCACCTGATTGGAAGTGTTGAGTACTGATTGAATGAGTTCGATGGTATGTGGGTGATGGGGGTATAGTGCGTGGAGCAGTGGATGTGGCTAGTGGGGCAATTGGTAGGAGATGACACTTGAGAGTTGAGATCACTCACCTTGACCACTCGTGTCAAAGGTTGAACTTCTTCCTGCACTGCATTCATGTTCGTGGTGCTATGCAGCTTGCATTGACTTCGCCCCCTACTGCCTCCCACTGCCTTTTGAGCATATAACTGGAGGGTCCCTTGCCCCTCCACCCTGAAGATATAGGATGTTCCTCCTCCTGTCCACCTCTTGCACCAAGGCCTGTCGTGCATCAACAGTGGACCTTGGTGCACACACTCTCGCAGGCCTGGTACCAACTCGGACTGGCAGATTGGTGAGGTCTGGCATGCAGTTTGGAGGATGTGGGATTTATTGGTACGCAACCTTTATTCAATGTTTTAACATAATTCAACAGTTTGTAAACATAGGGGCGGGGCCTGCATCTGTGTTTTACGTGTATGATGTCTGAACTCCGTCCATACTCTGTGCAGATAGCAGAATGTTATTTTTCGCCAATAACAGGTACCGGCTACCTTTAAGAGATTTTGACTGTCTGTCAGAGAGACAGCCTGCCTTTAAGAGATTGGGGCTCCCCATGTTGGTGTAAAGTGCTAACGTCCATGCATTCTCGGGGCAACGCTGATTTGGAACGCTGCTTTCAGGTAAGTGCTGAGACTGGACGAATGTCTCGTTCTGCCTGCGAAGGAAACACCGGGCCCGGGTAAATTACAGATCGCGATACCCTCACCGGGTTTGGGGCCCTACTCAGTTTAATACCCACAGAGTCCAAAAACCTATCGATCGCAGCCTTAAATATACTCAACGACTGAGCATCCACAGCCCTCTGGGACAGAGAATCCCAAAGAATCACAACTCTTCCATTGAAGAAATTCCTCCTCATCTCAGTCCTAAATGTCTGACCCCTTATCTTGAGACTCTGCCCCGTGGTTCTTGATTCTTCCGCCATGTGAAACAGCCTCGCAGCATCTACCCTGTCAAGCCCTCTCAGAATCTTATATGTTTCAATGAGATCACCTCTCATTCTTCGAAACTCCAGAGATTATCGGCCCATTTGACTCAATCTCTCCAAATAGGAGAGCCTTCTCATCCCAGGAATCAATCCAGTGAACCTTCATTGCACCACCTCTAAGGCAAGTATATCCTTTCTGAGATAAAGAGACCAAAATTGTACACGATACTCAAGATGTGGTCTCACCAAAGCTCTGCACAATTGGAGGAAGACTTCCTTACACGTGTACTCCAACCCCCTTGCAATAAAGGCCAACATACCATTTCCCTTCCTAATTGCTTGCTGTACCTGCATGGTAAATTTCTGTGTTTCGTGTGGAAGGAAACCCAGATCTTTCAGAACAGTAACATTTAATATTTTCTCACCATTCAAAAATATTCTATTTTACTATTCTTCCTACCAAAGTGAATAATCTCACATTTGCCCACATTACACTCCATCTGCAACCTTCCTGTACATTTCTTTAAATGATCGCCATTGCTTTTCCACCATCATATCTTTTAATCTAATTTCCCAATTAACCTTAGTCAACTCGCCCATCAAAACTATGTAATTGGCTTTGATTAAGTTTAAGACTCTAGTGTCGGACTCAAGTGTGTCACTCTCGAACTCAATGTGAAATTGTATCATATTATGATCACTCTTCGCTAGAGGATCCCTTACACTGAGATTACTAATTAACCCTGTGTCATTACACAAGACAAAATCTAAAATAGCCAGTTTCCTGGTTGGTTCCACATACTATCCTTCTGAGAAACTGTCTCAAATGCATTCCATGAACTCGTCCTCCAAATAAGTTTTGACGATTTGCTTTGCCCAGCCTATATGAAGATTAAAGTCCCCCACGATTATTGCCATACCTTTCTTACAAGCTCCTCCTATTTCTTGATTAATACTCTGCCCAACAGTATAACTACTGTCAGGCGGCCTGTAAGCTACTCCCTTCTGTGTTTTCTGCCCCTTGTTATTTCTTATCTCCACTTATACTGATTCGACATCCTGATCTTCCGAGCCAAGATCCTTTCGCGCCACTGTCCTTGTGTCATCCTTTATTATCTGGGTTACCCCCGCTCCTTTTCCATTTTGTCTTCCTTTATTATTTAGTAGAGATTTACTAGAATGATTCCAGGGATGAGGGACTTCAGTTACGTGGATAGACTGGAGAAGCTGGGTTTGTTCCCCTTGGAACAGAGACGGTTGCGAGGATATTTTATAAAGGTATTCAAAATCATGAAGGGTCTAGACAGAGTAGATAGAGAGAAACCATTCCCATTGTTGGAAGGGTCATCGACCAGACGACATAGATTTAAGGTGATTGGCAAGAGAAACAAAGGTGACATGATGACAAACGTTTTTACACAGCGAGTGGTTAGGATCTGGAATGCACTGCCCAAGTTGTAAGTGGAGGCAGATTCAATCATGGCCTTCAAAATGGAACTGGACAAGTACTTGAAAGGAAAAAAATTGCAGAGCCACGGGGAAAGTAGGAGGCGTGGTACTAGCTAGATTGATGTTGCATAGTATCAGCGCAGACTCGATGGGCTGAATAGCCTCCTTCCATGCTGTAACCTTTCTATGATTTATTAGCAGAGCTACCGCCGCTACTTATCCATTTTGTCTCTCTTTTCGAAAAGTCAAATTCCCTGAAATATTCAGTTCCCAACCTTGGTCTCCTTGCAACCACGTCTCAGTAACGACTACTAAATCAAACCGATTGATCTCTATTTGTGCCATTAATTCGTCTGTCTTGTTCCAAATACTTCATGCAATCAGATAAAGCACCTTTAATTTGAACGTTTTACTCTTATTCCCTGATTTGTCCTTATTCACTGAAGCACTATTACCATTAAACTCTCTGTCCCACCCTGACACACTCGACTTGTCTTTACCCAAATCACTACACTGCTCTATGGCCTTGACTTTTCCATGAGTTCATCCTTACCTGAAATCACACCCACCCCTTTTCAATTTAAAGCCATGTCTACAGCCCTATTTATTCGATTCGCCACGACACTGGTCCCAGTTCGGTTAAAGTGGAGCCCGTCCAAACGGAACAGCTCCCTCTTTTCCAGTACTGGTGCCAGTGCCCCTGAATCGAAACCCCTGTCTCCCACACCACGCTTTGAGACACGCATTTAACTCTCTGATCTGTTTGCCACGATGACAATTTGCTCGTGGCTCAGTTAGTAATCCAGAGATTATTAGCAAGCATGAGGATTGGGAGCAGTTTAGAATTCAACAAGAAAGGACCAAGTGATTGATTAAGAGGGGACAATTAGAGTGTGAGAGTAAACTTGCAGGGAACATAAAAGAGGACGGTAAAAGCTTCTACAAGTGTATAAAAAGAAAAAGATTAGTGAAGACAAATGTAGATTTCTTACAGTCAGAAACGGGAGAATTTATAATGGGGAACAAGGAAATGGTGGAGCAATTAAAAAAATACTTTGGTTCTGTCTTCACGAAAGAGGACACAAATAACTTCCCAGAAACGGTCGCGAATCAAGGGACGAGTGAGAAGGAGGAATTAAAGGAAATTAGTATTCGTAAAAATATAGTGCTGGAGAAATTAATGGGACTGAAAGCCGATAAATCCCGAGGGCCTGATAATCTGCATCCCAGAGTATTAATTGAGGTAGTCATGGAAATAGTGGATGCATTAGTCGTCATTTTCTCAAATTCTATAGATTATGGAACAGTTCCTGCAGATTGGAGGGTGGCAAATGTAACCCCGCTATTTAAGAAAGGAATGCGAGAAAAAAATATCAGTAGTAGGGAAAATGCTGAGTCTGTTATAAAGGATGTGATAACAGGACACTTCGAAAATATCAACGGGATTAAACAAAGTCAACATGGATTTATGAAAGAGAAATCATGTTTGACAAATCTGCTGGAGATTTTTGAGGAAGTAACTGGTAGAATGGATAAGAAAGAACCAGTGGATGTGGTTTATTTGGATTTTCAAAAGGTCTTTGATAAAGTCCCACGTAAGAGGTTAGTGTCCAAAATTGAAGCACATGGGATTGGTGATAATATACTGGCATGGATTGAAAATTGGTTAACAGACAGGAAACAGAGAGTAGGAATGAATAGGTCTTTTTCGGGGTGGCAAGTGGTGACTAGTGCGGTACCGCAGGGATCAGTGCTTGGGCCCCAGCTATTCACAATACATATCAATGATTTGGATGCGGGAACCAAATATAATATTTCCAAGTTTGCTGACGACACAAAACTAGGTGGGATCGTGAGTTGTGAGAAGGATGTAAAGAGGCTTCAAGGCTATTTAGACACGTTGAGTGAGTGGAAAATATTTGGCAGATGCAGTATAATGTGGATAAATGTGACGTTATCCACTTTGGAAGGAAAAACAGAAAGGCATAGTATTATTTAAATGGTGATAGATTGGGAAACGTTGATGTACAAAGGGACCAGGGTGTCCTTCTACACCAGTCACTGAAAGCAAACCTACAGGTGTCGCAAACAGTTAGGAAGGTAAATGATATGGTGGCATTCATTGAAAGATGATTTGAGTATAGGAGAAAAGATATCTTACTGCAGTTATACGGGGCCTTGGTGACATAAAACCTGGAGTATTGAGTGCAGTTTTGGTCTCGTCACCTAAGAAAGGATATACTTACCATAGAGGGAGTGCAGCGAAGGTTCACCAGACTGATTCCTGGGATGGCAGGACTGTCGTATGAGGAGAGATTGGGTCGACTCAGCCTGTATTCACGCGAGTTTAGAAGAATAAGATGGTATCTAATTGAAATATATATCAAATTCTGACAGGGCTAGACAGACTGGATGCAGGGAGAATGTTTCCACTGGCTGGAGGGTCCAGAACGAGGGGTCACAGTCTCAGGATACGGGGTAGGACATTTAGGACTGAGATCAGGAGAATTTTCTTCAATCAGAGGGTGGGGAACCTGTGGAATTATCTACGTCAAAAGGCTGTGGAAGCCAAGTCACTGAATATATTTAAGAAGGCGATGGATAGATTTCTAGACTTAGAAGGCATCAAGGGGTATGGGGAGAGAGCAGGAATATGGTATTGAGATAGAGGATCAGCCATGATCATATTGAATGGTGGAGCAGGCTCGAAGTCCGAATGGCCTACTCCTGCTCCTAATTTCTATGTGGCTATGTTTCTATTACTTTTCGCCATGAATCGAAACCCCTGTCTGCCACACCACTCTTTTAGCCACGCATTTAACTCTCTGAACTGTTTAACCCTGTGCCAATTTGCTCGTAGCTCAGGCAGTAATCCAGAGATTATTATCTATGCGGTCCTGTTTAATCATTTGGGCGCAAGCTCCTCAAATTCCCTCATCAGAACCTCATTACTTGATCTACCGATGTCCTTGGTTCATACTTGGATCACGACAACGGGATCCTTCCCATCATGCTCCAAGAGCTGGTTGTTGTCAGTGCACATGTGCAATCTAACGTTCTGTTTTCGAATGAAGTCACCGAGAGGCTGTATGTAGATGAGAAATAGGAGGGGGCCAAGGATAGATCTTTTGGGGACTCCAGAGGTAACGGTGCCGGAGTGGAAAGAGAAGCTATTGCAGATGATTGTCTGACTATCAGTGGGTAGATAAGAATGGAACCAGGCGAGCACAGTCCCACCGAGCTGGACGATGGAGGAGAGGCGTTGGAGGAGGATGATGTAGTCAACCCTGTCAAAGGCTGCAGACAGGTCGAGAAGGATGAGGAGGGATAGTTTACCACGGGTCTCAGGATGTCATTTGTGACTTTGATAAGGGCCGTTTCGGTACTGTTTCAGTACTGTTTCAGAAATAGATACATGGACTGGTACAAACTCAGACCTGCAGATTGGTCTGGTCCGATATGCAGATTGGAGGATCTGGGGTGTAGTTTTGAGAAACCTTTATTCAATAGATAAAATAAAAGAATAGTTTTAAAACATAACGACCAGATCTACACCTGTGCTTTATCTGTGCAATTTCTGATCTCCATTCAGACATGTATCTGTGTTTCAATTTGTATTTCCTGCCCTTTGTACAGTGTGTATCCTTCCCAGTAAGGAGAGATACTCTGTAATAAATGTTCCAGTGCTTCATTGACAGAAAATGGTGGCCCTGAATAAATACAAAATTGAGACCTGCACATATATCAATATCAGTGCCTCTACATTTAAACGAAATGTCTCTCTCAGTCTATATCTCCTTCTCTGTACTGTAGCCCATGTGTGTCACAGTGTTTGCTCCTGTACATGTACAGCACACAGTGGGTAGAAAGGAACCTTTCACTCCGGCCCTGAACCGGAAACAAAATGTTCACCAGCAAGGCAGCCGTCTTACCGAGGGACAAGGCAGCTATCATACTGAGGGAAAAGGCCATAACAATGCAAACAAAGCACTGGTATTCATTTCTAGCGGGAGAGAATTGAAAAACAGAGAAGTTATCTTAAAATAGTAGAGGACCTTGGTTGAACCAGACTTAGAATACTGTAATGAAATCAGGCAATGCTGCAAACACTCAGCAGGTCAGCAGCATCTGTGGAGAGACAAACAGAGTTAACGTTTCATGTCTGTGAACAGTTCTGGTCTCAATATTATAAAAACGATACAGACGCACAGGAGAAGGTGCATAAAAGATTCATAAGAATGTTACCAAAACTGGGAGTTTGTGAATATCAGGAAAGACTGAACAGGCTGAGGATTTTTATTGTAGAGAAGAGAAGGCTGAGGGGCGTGATCTAATAGAGGTCTTTACAATTATGAAGGGGTTTGATATGGTAGAGGGAGGGAAGATGATTCCATTTGTACAAAACTTGGGGTCATCAATATAAAATAGTCACTGATAAACCCAATAAGGAAATCAGGAGAAACTTTTTAACCAAGAGAGTGGTTAGAATTTTGGAACTTGCTCCGACCTGGAGTAGTTGAGGCGAATAGCAGAGATGCATTTAAGGGGAAGCTGAATAAGTACACGAGGGAGAGAGGAATAGAAGGATAACCTGAAAGAGTGAGTTGAAGAATGAGGAGGCTCGTGCGGAGCATAAACTCCGGCATGAACCAGTTGGGCCGAATGGCCTGTTTCTGTTTAAAATTTAAGTCTCCTCTTTTCTATTCCCATGGAAATAACCCTGTTTTTCCAAGTCTTTCCACATAAATTTCCCTTCCCTGGCCTCATCCGAGTGGTTCTACACTGTGCTCTCCCTATGGCTTTAATATCGTTTTTATAATGGGACGCTGAAACGGCACACCATACTCTGGAACTATGGGGTTTAACCAAAGAGAAAAATTATAAATCTTCTTCCTACTCATCAGTTCCAGTGTGTTTAAAACGGGTTATAATCAAAGAGTAAAAATTCAAATAACTAATAAATCTTCATTCCAGTCTTCAGTCCCAGTGAGTTTAAAACGGGTTATAATCAAAGAGTAAAAAGACAAATAACTAATACATCTTCATCCCAGTCACCAGTCCTGGTGAGTTTAAAACGGGTTATAATCAAAGAGAAAAAACACAAATAACTAATAAATCTTCATCATAATCATCAGTCCTGGTGAGTTTAAAACGGGTTATAATCAAAGAGTAAAAACACAAATAACTAATAAATCTTCATCATAATCATCAGTCCCAGAGAGCAGTAAAACGGGTTATAATCAAAGAGTAAAAAGACAAATAACTACTAAATCTTCATCATAATCATCAGTCCCAGAGAGCAGTAAAACGGGTTATAATCAAAGAGTAAAAAGACAAATAACTAATAAATCTTCATCATAATCACCAGTCCCAGAGAGCAGTAAAACGGGTTATAATCATAGAGTAAAAAGACAAATAACTAATAAATCTTCATCATAGTCACCAGTCCCAGAGAGCAGTAAAACGGATTATAATCAAAGAGTAAAAAGACAAATAACTAATAAATCTTCATCCCAGTTACCAGTCCCAGAGAGCAATAAAACGGGTTATAATCATAGAGTAAAAACACAAATAACTAATAAATCTTCATCCTAGTCACCAGTCCCAGAGAGCAGTAAAACGGGTTATAATCATAGAGTAAAAACACAAATAACGAATAAATCTTCATCCTAGTCACCAGTCCCAGAGAGCAGTAAAACGGATTATAATCATAGAGTAAAAACACAAATAACTAATAAATCTACTTCCTAGTCATCAGTCCCAGAGAGCAGTAAAACGGGTTATAATCAAAGAGTAAAAAAGACAAATAACTAATAAATCTTCATCCTAGTCATCAGTCCCAGAGAGCAGTAAAACGAGTTATAATGAAAGAGTAAAAAGACAAATAACTAATAAATCTTCATCCTAGTCATCAGTCCTGGTGAGTTTAAAACGGGTTATAATCAAAGAGTAAAAACACAAACAACTAATAAATCTTCATCGTAGTCAGTGTTGCTGGTCTCCTATTAGATAGAGGGCTCCTTAAAGGTTCCCTCACGGTTGCACAAACCGATTTAAATGCGACGCCTGAACATAAACCAAGTTATGTTGTTCTAACAAAATGGTGCCCACGTGTAGTTTCCAATGTTAATTTATCTCAACAAGTCCGTCTATGATATAAATCTCTTTCTGGAACAAGAACTTGATCCTAGAAACTACTTTTGCTCATACAGTGGACAAATAATGAATATATTCCAATGAAAGTTAACAACAACTTGCATTCCCAGACCACCTTTAATATAATAAACATTCCCAAGTGGATTCACGGAGGAGTGAGGGGAAAACAGGCACACAAGGAAAAAGAAGATGTCAGGAGGACTGGTGAAAACCTTGTTCAAATAGTGGTTTTAAGAAGGGTGTAAAAGGAGGAGAAGTAAATGGAGAGTCGGAGGGGATAAGATTGGTTTTCAAGAGCAGAATTTCGATGTCTGAAGGACAAAAATGGATCCCCGGACAATGAAGGAGCTATT
Source organism: Heptranchias perlo (assembly GCF_035084215.1). Taxonomy (NCBI): domain Eukaryota; kingdom Metazoa; phylum Chordata; class Chondrichthyes; order Hexanchiformes; family Hexanchidae; genus Heptranchias; species Heptranchias perlo. The sequence continues at coordinate 2,743,232 of NW_027139644.1, read as the reverse complement.
AGGAGGGATGACAAACGCATGAAACAAGAAATAGGTTTCTTGGAAGGTCTGAAAGAAAGAAAGAACTTGCCTTTATATAGCGCCTTTCAAGGCCTCAGGACGTCCCAAAACAATCAATGAAGTATATTGTGAAATGTAGTCACTGTGGTAATGTAGGAAACGCGACAGCCAATGTGCACACAGCAAGATCCCACACATTGCAATGAGATAAATGGCCAGAAAATCGGCTTTAGTAAAGTTGGTTGAGGGGTAAATGTTGGTCAGCACACCGGAAAGAACTCCCTGCTCTTTTTCGAATATTGCTGTGGGACTTCTTACATCTACCTGAGAGGGTAGATGGGCCCTCAGTTTAACGTGTCCTGCTGTTGGCACCTCCGACAGTACAGCACTCCCACAGTACTGCGCCTTCAACAGTACTGAGCTCCATTTCCAACAGATTGCCAGTCCCTCAGTACTGACCCTCCGACAGTGCAGCACTCCCTCAGTATTGCGCCTCTGACAGTCCTGCGCCCCCTCAGTATTGACCCTCCGTTATTATTGCACTCCCTCAGTACTAACTCTCTGACATTATTGCACTCCATCAGCAGTGACCCTCCGACAGTGCACCACTCCCTTAGTACTGAACCTCCGACAGTACAGCGCTCTCTCAGTCCTGACCCTCCGACAGTGTACCACTCCCTCAGTACTGACCCTCCGACAGTACTGCGCTCCCTCAGTACTGACCCACCGACAGTGCAAAACTCCCTCAGTATTGACGCTTTGACAGCATTGCGTTACCTCGGTAGTGATCCTCCGATAGTGCAGCCCTCGTTCAGTAATCACCCTCTGACGGTACTACGCTCCCTGAGTACTGACCATGTGACTGTACTGCTCTCCCTCAGTACTGATCCTCGGACAATACTGCACTCCCTCAGTGGTGACCCTCTGAAAGTTTTGCATCCCTCAGTATGACCCTCCGACAGTATAGTGCTCCTTCAGCACTGTACTGCGGTGTCAGCCTGGATTATGTGTTCAAGTCTATGGAATTGGACTTCAATGTACAGCCTTCTAACTCACAGGTGAGACTGCGACCAGTGAGCCACGTCTGACACATGAAAGCGGGAAAGGGAGACAGAGGGGCTTAGGGAGGGTACTCAGGAGCGTGGATATGGCTGAAGGCACGGCTGTCAAAAGTCGGACAAATGGACTGCGGATGCTCAAACGGCCAGAAGCGGAAGAGCAGAGTGTTTGGGAGGGGCTCTCGGACTGGAGGGGGTTACAGAGATAGGGAGGGGTGAGGCCGTGGTGGATTTAAGTGTAAGAAAGTATAAATATAAAGTACAGGCTAAGGAGACTGGAATCCAATGCAGGTCAGTAACTGCTTCGGTGATTGGTGAGCCACTCACCAAAGAAAAAGCCAGGGGTGGGAATGGAATCCGTGGCTAGGATGTGGAGATTTTGGGGCCAAATATCATGAATGCCAAATGTTTAACTGGAGGAACTGGTGGCTCATCTCAATCAGAATGTGGGTCTGACAACACAAAGGCATTGGAAGGGTCACGAGAGGCGGTGGTTTCGTCAGCGTCCATCTGAAAGCTGGTCCATATCTGTGGACTGTGTCAACAAAGGGCATCATGTAGATGAGGAAGAGGAGGGAGCCAAGGATTGAACCTTTAGAGACATCAGAGATAACGGTGATAGGGTGGGAAGAGAAGCTTCTCCTGGCTCTGATCAGATCGGTGAGTGGAACCAAGTGAGGGCAGTCCCAGCAAAAGAGACCAGTGTCCGATGAATGAGGGGGTGACGGGTCGATTTGTTGTAGGTGTGGAGATGGGGAAGGGTTGGTCATGGAGCGGATAAAACACAAGGATGAGAATTATAAATGTAATGGATATGAGATCGGAAGTCACTGAGGGTCAGTGAGGCTGAGCAAAACTTGGTACTGGTTGGACACAGACTACACAGTTTTGGACGAGCTCACGTTTATGGAAGGTGGAGGTTGGGTGTGCAGCCAGGAGTGCATTGGAGGAATGGAGTCTGGAGGGTACAGAGGCATTGATGAGGGTTTCAATAGCAATGGGATGAGGAAGAAATGGAGATGAGTGATGGAATCATTGGGCCTTTGTGATGGAGATCAAATCGGGTCATGAGCACAGCTCGGTTTTACACGGGGCCAATTTTCTGGGGTGTTGACAAATGTAGAATAAACGTGTAAACATCTGCATTAAAATATCGGAGAGAGGAATGTCAATGGGACACGTTCAGTGTCCGTCCCCTAATATCACCCACTGTCATTTCTAGGCTGCAATCCTCAACCTGCCCTTTAACTGTCCTCGTGTCAGAGACTCACAATTCATATTTTAAGTAGGAAACTGCAGGAACAGAGTGAAACGGGTCTGCTTGTGTCCCTGGATTCCGTCTGCACTGGGGAGAATCGGTAACATTGATAAATGAATCACCAGGAGTGAACATGGTTAATACAATTATAAAAAAACTGTAAATGGACCCGCTCATTATTATTGGATCAGTCCTGTATGAGAACAGATTCAAACTTTATTCCTGAGAGAGATCTGATTAAGTTAATATCCTGGGCTTTGAAATGTTTGTGTTTTATTCACCACATTATTTACATCGGAGTTAATGCTGCTGATTTAATGTGTTTGTTAAACTGACTGTAACTAATAGCAATGGTCAGGAGTATAACCGTGTCAGTGGAGAATTATCCCCTGTATAAATCAGGGCTCGTTGGAATGGATCAGCTCAGAGTGCCTGCTGGAGCTGTGGTTTCCAGGCCAACAGAAGTCAGTGCTTCTCACAGAAATGGGATATCCATTAATCTATCAGATAATGCTCATTTATTATTCTGTTCTTGCAGCCATTGGCATTCCAGGTAAGCCGTTATCTCAGCTGTTAATGGTGTAAATCGGTGTTAACTCTGTTTCTGTACTTGGCAAATTATATTTTCTCCCTGCATGTTTTACATAATCGCCTGTGCTGTTCTGTTGGTTGAATGATGGAATGTGTTAAGTCTCTTTCGGTCTTGTCGGAGCTGAAATATTTTGGTAATGATTTCATCCATCCAACCCTGGCATTGTGACAGTATCATTCTCGATATTTAATGTATTATTGAACAATGGTATGTCATTCGCTTCTGAAAGTTCGGTCTTGAAGGAGTTACATTATATCTGTAGTGGCCTTTCTATATCCAAACCCGGCATTGTTACTGGAAAAATTACTGTACTGAATGTATTGGAGTCATTTTTCTGGGCTAATAGCTGATGTCAGACCATCAGGATCTGCTAATAGTTTCATGTTGTGGAACGAACCTGTCCTGGAATATGTTTTCATCAATGTGTTTTCAGTGATTGATAAAGAGACAGCTCACGATCTCAGTGTTACAAGGAGGCAGTGCAGTGTCCTCCCTCCCCAATAACATGCTTCAGTTTAACTGGGATTTCAATGTATTTATTGGTGATCACTGTTATGAAATATTATTTCTTTATCTGTGTATCTGACGCCGCTTCAGATGTCTGGCAACTGAACTGAGTTTGCTGCTGACTCTTTCACATCTCCTTCTCCGCTTCATTTTGGTGAATTCACTGACTGTCACTGGACTTCACTGTAACATGAAATGTGTTGATGTTATGTTATCTCAGTTTGCACCGTACCTGTTCGAATCAGAACGCTTCCATTTATCTGTAAATTATAAGTGTGATTTTGGCGTTTTGTTAATTGAACAATCCCGCCATCTATCACTTTACTTCATAATTACAGGAGAAGTTATCTCAATTATTTTGAGTTCTGCCTGGGAGAGGCATTCGATGCTGTTTATTCCATGATTTGTGGATGAATTGAACAGTGTAGGTGAACAGATGGAGAATTGGATGATCTGTCGAAATTTTAAACTATTCCACAGAGGCTTCACTATTTAACAAACTAACACTGAGAATAGGATCGGTGGAACACGGGGCTGGTGAACAGAATGCAGGCACAGGATGATAGGATTTAATCGGATATGAAAATGGACTTGAGAAAGAGAGTAGAGTGAGTGATAGAGAGGGCGACTGAGAGGGAAAGCGGGAGGCTGTTGTGTGAATAATTCATCAGAATGAACTGCTGAAACTTCCAGTACAATTAAACACAGAAAATTTGACTTGAAGGTGTTATTATGATGTGGTCAGATTGGGTGAGTTTTTATTGTGGGAATCGCTCCTCATGTTTATATCCCTGTCAGGTCCTCAGTCTGTTTTTTTGTGAACGTTCCTTGTTTTCCAACTTAACACTAAATATAATTAGAATTTGCTTAAATAATAGAATCAGTAATTTCTTGATCATAATGAATTATTCGGATACTGTATTTTTAAAGCTAGCCTCAATTCAATAAACAACGTGGTTGATTTTATTAATACTTTTCATTTTAAGTTTAATTGAATGTGCAAATTAAATTTATTTTACACATTTTATACCCAACACAGACTCCCCGACACCAATAACCACAGAAATGAACTGTTGAATGTATTAGTTGGATTGTGTCAGTGGGACCTATAGATTAGATTTCCTCTCACGCTCTGCTGCAGTCTCTCCCTGTGAATTCCAGCCTCTCCTCCCACTGCAATGAATCCTCTGTCTCCTCGTCGGTTCCTTCAGTTTGTCCGTTTTCCCAAACCATTTGCTCCTGACTCCCCTCCAGCTCCTAGAAGTTCATGTACACTACTCTTTTCCTTGACTCCCTCCCAATCTCACTCACTTTCGACTCTCTTAAACCAGAGCAACACACATGTTGCTTCTCCCCCTGTCCCCTCACATTCCTCACCTTTCCCTCTCTTTGCCCGTCCGTTTGGAACCCAAATGTGGCTTTAATTCGATGGATTCGCGGTGTGCAAGGCTCTTACTCTCTTCCCCACCGCACTGTGCCCTCACTCAGCCCTTCCATTGGATTCGGTGCTCATTTTATTCACTTTCTGTATCCATCTCCCAATTCATCATTGTGTTTAAAAAAAAACATCTCTCTGCACGAAAGCGCTGCCAGGTAAATGAATCACTTTCCACCCTTCGATAGAATCATAGAATCATAGAAGTTTACAACATGGAAACAGGCCCTTCGGCCCAACATGTCCATGTCGCCCAGTTTATACCACGAAGCTGGCCCCAGTTGCCTGCACTTGGCCCATATCCCTCGATACCCATCTTACCCATGTAACTGTCCAAATGCTTTTTAAAAGACAAAATTGTACCCGCCTCCACTACTGCCTCTGGCAGTTCGTTCCAGACACTCACCACCCTTTGAGTGAAAAAATTGCCCCTCTGGACCCTTTTGTATCTCTCCCCCCTCACCTTAAATCGATGCACCCTCGTTATAGACTCGCCGACCTTTTGGAAAATATTTTGACTATCCACCTTATCTATGCCGCTCATTATTTTATAGACTTCTATGAGATCACCCCTAAACCTCCTACTCTCCAGGGAAAAAAGTCTCAGTCTATCCAACTCTCCCTATAAGCCAGATGTAGCAACAAAGCTGGAAATTTCACCTCACATCCTCTCAAACTGCTGCTTTGGCTCCCCGTCTGATCAGTAATTTCTCTGCTTCCTTTTCTCTCTCTTACAGTTAACTTGGTGGCGATTGTGATCCTGTCCCGAGGCAAGTGTGGTCTCTCCAAATGTATCAGTGTCTACCTCGTTGGAATGGCAGTGGCAGATCTCCTGGTCGTTATCACTGATCCGATATTGAGGGCGATTAATGAGATGTATCTCCCAGTGTCATTACTGGACATTACTGCCGTGTGCAGCTTTATTTATTTCTTGGGTTTTGCAACCACGGTGGTTTCTGTCTGGCTCACAGTCGCTTTCACCTTTGATCGATTTGTGGTCATTTGTTGTGACAAGCTGAAAACTAAATATTGCACCGAGAGAACGGCGGCTGTGGTTCTGGGAACAGTGAGTGTGTTGGGCTGTTTAGAGAGTGTCCCCACGTACTTTATATATGAACCTAGATTTACAATCGATAATGTTCCCTGGTTTTGTGAGGGTAAACCGAGCTACCGTACTTCCCCCGCATGGGCTGCATTTGACATGTTTCACCTCATTTTAACCCCTTGTGTCCCGTTCTGTTTGATTTTGCTGCTCAATGTTCTGACAGTCAGGCGTATTTTAATGTCCAGTCGAGTCCGCAGGGGACTCCGGGGCCGCAGCAATGGAGAGAATCAGAGTGATCCTGAGATGGAGAACCGAAAGAAATCTATTATTTTACTCTTCAGTATATCGGGCAGTTTTATACTGTTGTGGCTGACGCAGGTTGTATTTTACATTTATCTGCGAATTGCAGACATTCGGTCTTTATACTCCATCACTGACCATAATTATATCACACAACAGACAGCAGGAATGCTGCAGCTTCTCAGTTCCTGCACAAACACGTGTATTTATGTCCTGACCCAGACTAAATTCAGAGAGGAGCTGAAGAACGCAGTGAAATACCCACTCAATCTAATTGTTAAATTAGTGAAATCATAGAAAGAGCTGAAGGGTTTCAAGCACTAGAACTAAATCCCATTTCATACTCCATCCCCAAAACTTCCCGGGGATGGAAAGTGCATTTTATATTAGCAGCACAGATCTGAAATATGCTTCTGATATAATATTTGATTGATAATCTGAACCAATGAGGCAGGATTTACTCTGCAGACGACACATGAATTTTTGCTCGAAATGACGGCACTAAAGAGCTCAACTGGACTTCAACTAAATGGCCGTCCAGCAAAATTTGCAAAGCTGGGAATCAAAGTAGCTGCTGTGGACCTGTTCAGAATGGGTGGACTGCACATAACTGGAGAGGGAGAGAAAGAGGGAGAGAGAGGGGGAGACAAGGAGGGAGAGAGGGTAAGAGAGAGAGAGAAGAAGAAAGAGGGAGAGAGATGGAGAGGAAGAGCGAAGGAGAGAGAGAGTGAGACTAAAAGAAGTACAGAGAGGGATAGAAAAAGGGGAGAGAGGGGGTCAGAGAGACATAGAGAGAAACAGAGATATAGAGAATGAGAGAGAGTGATGGTGATATAGAAATTGAAAGAGAGACAGAGAGTGATAGAGAGAAAGAGAGAGAGACAGGGGGAGAAACAGAGAGAAAGAGAGTGATAGTGGGACAGAGACAGTGAGAAAGACAGATAGAGAAAGAGAGACAAAGAGAAACAGCGGGAGAGAGCGACACGGAGAGGAGGGGACAGAGAGACACAGAGACAGCAGGAGTGAGAGACAGAGAGAGGAGGGGCAGAAAGAGAGAGAGAACACTGACACAGAAGAAATGTGATGGTTAAAAAAGCGCAGAAAATTAATACAGATTGACAGCGAATGGAGGGTGTGTGTGTGTGAGAGAGAGAGAGAGTTAGAAAGGGGTAGAGACAGAGTTACACAGAGAAGGAGAGAAATAAAGAGAGTTTGTAAGACAGATGATAAAAGTAAAGAGAGATAGAAAGAGTGGAAGTATATATATATAGATATATATATATATATATATATAAAGATAGAATGATATATATATATACATATATATTTGTATCTCGAGGGCAATTAGGGATGGGCAATAAATGCTGGCCTCGCCAGCGACGCCCACATCCCGTGAACGAATAAAAAAAGTATATATATATCTGCTCTCTCTCATTATTATATATTAGAATTACAAAGTGATGGAAGTAGAAGTGGAAACAACAAGATAGAAAAACACACAGAATATCAACAGAGAAAAACGATATAAACAGAAAACAGACGCAATGAAAGATGGACAAACATATATAGTGACAGGAGGGTAGAGACAGGAGTGAGACTAGAACACAGAAAGCATTAAATAACCAAACAAACTGTGTAATCAGCCTGGAGTGTGTGAGAGTGCTGACCAGCAGAACAGCAGCAGATGAAGCAGGACAGACAGCTCATGTTTGTTCTGGGGTAACACTCTTGTGGATTTATTTTTGACATTTCTAAAGGTGACGCCTGGAGGCTGAACAATAAAGTCACTCAATTTTGTGTACCTGACCCTGACCATTTCTTACTGCAGGAGTTTCCCAGCTGTTATTTGCAGTAAACATTCATCTGATAAACGAGAGCCTGAGACCAAATAGGCTTCAGCATGTCTGAAGGAAATGAACAATTAAAAGTAGGAAGGGCTGTTAAAAGATTGCTAATGACACATTGTAAAAGATCACAGAGCAGAGGACAGATCACTATAGCAACAAGAACGATTCCAGGAGGGCTGGAATCTATTCTTGATAAGCCACCCTCCCAGACTTGCAATTTTGTGTCAAACGGGTCTTTAAAAGCTGGGCAGTTGTTGAGTAGGAAGATAAACAGATCCACCACGACTGCTCCAACCTCACCTTTCGCTTCCTGGCAGCACCACCTCAACTGGAAACTTCCTAACTTCTCCTCATGACTGGTCACGACCTCCCAGCTTGATGCCTCGATGCTGGTTTACAGATTGCCTTTGAAGCAGATGACCTGGATACAAGAGAAAGTCACGCTACATTACAACGGTATCCATCAAAATATCTGGAATCTTCCTGGCAAGCTTGAGCCAACAATCAGTACATAACTTTCGTTATGGGCTTAGTCTAAGACAGACATTTGATTTCCAAACGGTTATGCATTTTGGTAATTCAGAATGTGTTGTTTTATTGGTGTTAAAGCAATTCTAAATCGGGCATAAACCCAAGATGTTGTTTAATTTCTAACCTCAAGTTTTCTAGTGTATTGATAATAAATGATTGCTTTCTTTATAAAGCCACGGTTTGTGCCTGAAGTTTCTTTAGGAAAAAGAGCTCATTAAGTTAAATGCAAAAATTAAACCTCGTGGAGATAAAAAGTAATTGCCCCAAATTAAAGTGTGAAATCACTTTGCACCTTTTGGCTCCTCCATCTGTACCATGTGTAACTTTCCCAGTGAGCTGCTGGATTCTGTAATAAATCACAATGTACTCTTACCCCTTCTGCTGTGTTACTAAACTGGACATGGTCTGTTATTGTTACAAATACTGTTATTGTTTCAGATTAAAGAAAAATATGAATAATGGAGAAATAAACAACATTTTTGATCAGAACTTTATACCGATTGAGTCCAATTTTACTCTGATATATTTAATAGAAGTAGAATTTTATTCGCTACACAAAATGGTTAATTGGACCTTTCCTCCAAATGTCTGGTCTCACCTTCTCGGTAACCATTACGTCCGAATAATCAAATGTTAATCCATTTTTTGCAGAAGTTCACGTTTTGGTGTTTAATTCCCTCACTGCACCGCTGTCTTTGTGTTAAACACCAGCTCGTGCCATTCTCACTCAGTTTGTATCGTTAACCATAGTGCAACAGGGATTTAACAGGAACAACAAACGAAATCTCTCCGTGTCTCTCACCATAACAAGCTCCACCTTGCCCCTCAGTAAGATGGCTGTCTTACTGGTGGCCATTTTGTTTCAGGATCAGGGCGGCCATTTGGTTTCAGCTTCATGTCGGCCAATTTGTTTGACATTGCCCCCTTGCCCGCCGGTAAGTTGGTTGCCTTGCCCCTCAGTAAGTTGGCCTCCTTGCACCTCAGTAAGATGTTCAGCTTGCCCCTCAGTAAGATTGCTTCCTTACTGGCTGCCATTTTGTTTCAGGTTTATGGCGTTGAAGTTGTTGTTCATAGTTTCATATGTTCATAGCAGGTACGGCACAAGAGGTGGTCATTCAGCCGACTGTGCCTGTGCCAGCTATTTGAAAGGGCTATCCAATTAGCCCCTTAATTAATCCACACTTGTCCAAGTGGGTATTAATTTTGTCCCGGATTACTTTTTTCTAAAAGCTTCCCCACCACCGAGTTTAAACTGACTAGCCTGCAGTTGATGGGTTTATCCTGACACCTTTTTTTGAACAAGGGTGTAAAATTTGCAATTCTCCAGTGGTCGTGCACCATTTCCGTATCTCAGGATGATTGGAAGATTATGGCCAGTAACTAAGCAATTTCCACCCTTAGTTCCCTCAGCAACCTGGGATGCATCCCATCTGGACCAGGTGACTTATCCACTTTAAGCATAGCCAGCCCTTTTATTACCTCCTTTTTATCAATTTTTGGCCCTTCCATTAACTCAACTACCTCCCCTTTTACTGTGAGTTTGGCAGCATCTTCTTCCTTGTTAAAGACAGATGCAAAGTACTTATTTAGTGCCTCAGCCATGCCCCCTGCAGCCATGCGTAAATCTCCTTTTTAGTCCCTAATCGGACCTACCCCTCTTCTTCCTTTCCATTTTTAATTATATGCCTGTCGAAGACTTTTGGATTCCCTTTTTGTTCACCTATTCTCATAATCTCTCTTTGCCCCTCTTATTTCCTTTTTCACTTTTCCTCTGAGATTTCTATATTCAGCCTGGTTCTCACTTGTATTATCAACCTGATATCTGTCAGACGCCCCCTTTCTCTGCTTCATCTTACTCTCTATCTCTTTCGTCATCCAGGGAGATCGGCCATTGGTTAACCTACCTTTCCCCCTCGTGAAAATGTACCAAGACCATACCCGAACCATCTCTTTTTTAAAGGCCACCCATTGTTCAATTACAGTTTTGCCTGCCAATCTTTGATTCCAATTTACCCGGGCCAGATCCGATCTCAACCCACTGAAATTGTCACTCCTGCAATTAAGTATTTAGATTGCTCCTTCTCCTTTCCCATAACTAATCGAAACCTCGTGATACTATGATCATTGTTCCCTAAATGTTCCCCCATTGAAACTTGCTCTGTTTGACCCACCTCACTCCCCAGAACAGCGGAACTGGAAGCCTTAGTAATCAGGAATGATGCTGAGAAGAGGCTGAGCTTGTGGAAAAATCACCGCGCGCTCAGGTTCTTCGCTGGCCGAGCAGATGCAGGACGCCCCGTCCAGCTGGACCATCCCCCACCACCTGTCCCAGGTGGAGAAGTCCCTGAGGAGGAACCCCTTTGACCACAAAGCCCTCAGACAGTGGTCGGCACGGAACGTTCTGGGTGACCTGCAGGGAAAGGAGGGGGTGGATCCGAACGGGCAGTTCCTCCACCAGACTGCCGATGCCACATGGCAGATCGTCCGATCGCCGGAACTGACGAACAGGCACCGGGATCTGGCCTGGATGGTGGTGAGAAAGGCCCTTCCAGTGCAGTCCTTCCAACATGCACGGAATCTCAGCACCACCGCGAGCTGCCCTCGAGGCTGCAGCATTGCGAGACCATCATCCACCTCCTGATGGACTGTCCCTTCACAACGAAGTTGTGGAGAGAGATGCGTTGGTATCTGTCACGGTTCATTCTCAACTCCTCGGTGAAACAGGACGCTGTGCTCTATGGGCTCTTCCCCGGGACGCACACCGAGATAGATATCAACTGCTGCTGGAAGACCATCAACTCGGTGAAGGAGTCCCTTTGGTCCAGCCAAATCCTGATGGCTTTCCACCGGATGGAGTTGTCCACGACCGGGTGTTACTGATTGGCGCACTCCAAGGTTCAGGAGTACCTGCTGCGGGATGCACTGAAGCGAGGTGCGGCTTACACAAAGGATCTATGGAGAAAGGGAACCGCGTAAGGCCATCCCACCTTATATTGGTCAAATTGTATTATAAAATATGTACTTTGTTTGAATTGTAATATTGGGTATATATTGTGTACGATCTGTTTTGTATTATTTTGAATTGTATTGCTTTGAAATTGTGGTATTTAGTTTGAACTATGTGGATTCTTAAATTTTATGAAGTAAAGTATATTTTGTAATAACAAAGGGTGCAGAAACCTTCGAGCCAGTTAGAAATCAAACCTACAATCTTCTGATTTGTCGTTAGATACGTTCCCCATTGCGGCACTGGCCCAGGGTGGGGAGAGCAAGTAACAGCTCACACTCCCACAGCGCTGCGGTATGAGCAGGTACCGAGTCAGTCTCGGTCATGCACACTTGACTGCACAACTTCGGGAGCGCCAAAAGGCGCACAGTGAACAATCACCAAAGAGAGCAATCTTTGCAGCTTTCCTTCGATGGCTCAGCTGGTAGTGCAGAGGACTGTAGTCGAAAACAAAGCAAAGTCATCCTTAGTTTGCTGGTTTAATTCTGGCTGGAAGAAGCCAGCGTGCTTTTGGAGTAAGTAGCAACTAGCTCAAGGCCGCTTTCTCAACTTTACAGGCAGTCGACTGCTTAACATGTTGGTGCTGAGGCACAGGACACCTCTTTTCCTTTCTCAAACCTGAAAGCTTTCTGTGTCTGCCCGAGCACGGCTGTTTTGATCGAGCATTTGCCTCTGCTCACGAACAGGGAGTGCATTTGAGCAACAACACTTCAAACTGCTTTCAGTCGAAAAAAAGTCTTCCATCAGTAAGTCAGAGAGACAGACAGGGCTCTCGTTGCTCCCTCAAGCTCGAGGCCGCTGTTCCTTCGCGGTGACCTCGTCTGCCTTTTGCAGGCTCGGGCTCTTCTCAGCAACATTCACGATTACTGTGGCTTCCCGTTCTGCTGTTGCTCACTTGCTGATGCCCGATACCGCCGATTGGAGTAAAGTATTGATTGTTTTCAGGGGGTCAAACCCAACGCAAGATTTCTCTGCTGGTCGTGGAGCTGCTTGGAGGCGAGTGCGGAGCAACTACTGTGAATGGCAATTTGCAAGGAACAATCTGAAATATGTAATAAAGGGCGCAGCAGAAACATGGATACAGAATTGCCTAAGGTGCAGAAAACAGAGAGTAATGGTGAACGGTTGTTTTTTCGGACTGGAGGGAGGTATAGAGTCGGTGCTGGCACCATTGCTTTTCTTGATATATCTTAATGACTCGTACTTGGGTGTACAGGGCACAATTTCCAAATTTGCAGATGACACAAAACTTGGAAGGGTAGTAAGCAGTGAGGAGGACAGTGATGGACTTCAAGAAGATATAAACACGCTGGTTGCATGGGCGGACATGTGGCAGACGAAAATTAACGCAGAAAAATGCAAAGTGATGCATTTTGGTAGGAATAAACAGGAGAGGCAATATAATCTAGAGGGCACACTCTAAAATGGGTACAGGAACAGAGAGGTCTGTGGGTGTATGTGCACAAATCATTGAAGGTGGCAGGGCAGGTTGAGAAAGTGGTTAAAAAGCACACGGGATCTTGGGCTTCATAAGTAGACGACAAAAGTATGGAAGTCATGATGAACCTTTATAAAACACCGGTTCGGCCACAACTGGAGTATTGTGTCTACTTCTGGGCACCGCATTTTAGGAAAGATGTGACGGCCTGAGAAAGGGTGCAGAAGAGATTTACTACAATGATTCCAGGGGTGAGGGACTTTAGTTACGTGGATAGACTGGAGAAGCTGGGTATGTTCGCCTTGGCACAGAGAGGGTTGCGAGGAGATTTGATAGAGATTTTCAAAACCATGAAGGGTCCAGACTCAGTATATAGAGAGAAACAGTTTCCATTGGCGGAAGGGTCAAGGGGCAGAAGACATAGATTTGAGTTGATTGGCAAAAGAACCAAAAGTGACATGAGGAAAAACGTTTTTACACAGGGAGTGGTTAGGATCTGGAATGCACTGCTCGAGGGGGTGAATCAATCATGGAAAGGATAAAAAAAAATGCAGGGCTTCGAGGATGGGGCGGGGGTGGGACTAGCTGGATTGCTCTTGCATGGTGCCGGAGCGGACTCGATGGGTCGAATGGCCTCCTTTCGTGCTGTAATCATTCTATGATTCCGGTCGAGTGCTCTCTGAGCACGTGAGAGTTAGCAGGATCGATTCTTGCATTCTCCACTCACCTTTTGACTTGGGTCAATTGTCCAGAAACAAAAGTGGCGTCAGTTTTCAGCGAGCCCATGGTCCATGTACTTCTTAAGCTTCACTGCGTGCTACGGTACAGAGAGGTCAAGGGGCAGCAAATCTTTTGGTGTGCTGCAGGAAGCAAAAATTCTTGATTTTGGTTTTATGGAAAGATGAGGTCAGAGAGGGAAAGAAAAGCTTGGCGATGCCTTCTCTGAGGATCGAACTCAGGACCTTCAGATTATGAGACTGACGCGCTACCTACTGCGCTAAGAAGGCACTTGATAGCGGACTCGCCAGGCAGCATTACCAACTAGGACAGTTTGCAAGTTGTAAAGTCATAAACTGATCGACAGTTTGCAAAAACCATCCATCCAGGTCGAAATTGAACCAACAAACTTCTGAACCCTGATCAGACACGTTACCCATTGCTCCACTGGACGAGCAAGTAGCAGCTCACACTCCCACAGCGCTACGGTATGAGCAGGTACCGAGTCAGTCTCGGTCATGCACACTTGAATCCACAAGTCCGGGAGTGTCAAAAGGCGCACAGTGAACAATCACCAAAGAGAGCAATCTTTGCTGCTTCCCTTCGATCGCTCAGCTGGTAGTGCGGAAAACTTGTAGAGATAAAAACTTGAAAGCAAAATCGCTATTAAATCATTGGTTTGACTCCGGCTCAAAATAGTGAGCGTGCTTTTGGAGTCAGCGGTATTGAGCTCAAGGCCGCTTTCTTAACTATACAGACTGCTTCCTGCTTAAAATGTTGGCGCTTTTCCTTTCTCAAACCTTCATGCTTTCGGTGTCTGTCCGAACACAGCTGTTTTGCTCGAGCATTTGCCTCTGCTCACCAGCAGGGAGCGCCTTTGAGCAACAACACGTCAAACCGCACGAACTTTCAGATAAAAAAAAATACTTCTCTCAGTCAGTCGGACAGGTCTCTCGCTGCTCAGAGGATTACCTTTGAGCATCAATTCTTTTCATTTTCAAAATATACTTCATTTCATAAAATTTAAGGATACATACAGTTCAGTGTAAAAGTCGCAATTTCAATTCAAAACAATACAAAACAGATCGCACACACAATGATCCCATTATTTCAATACAAAACACACTACATATCTTATAACACATTCTATATAATAAAGGGTGGGATGACTTCATACAGTAGCCTTTCCCCTTGGAGTGTGCCAGTAGGCAACACTCAGTCGTGGACAGCTCCCTCAGGTGGAAAATCAGCAGGTTTCGGGAGGACCAAAGGGCCTCCTTCACCGAGTTGATGGTCTTCCAGCAGCAGTTGATATCTGTCTCGGTGTGTGTCCTGGGGAACAATCCGTAGAGCACAGCGTCCTGTGTTACCGGGGTGTTGGGGATGAACTGGGACAGATACCAACGTATCTCTCTCCACACATTCTGCGTGAAGGTCCAGTCCACCAGGAGACGGACGATGGTCTCATCCCCGTTGCAGCCTTGAAGGCAGCTCGAGGTGGTGCTGAGATTCCGTGCGTGTTGGAATGACTGCACTGGGAGGGCCCTTTTCACCACCATCCAGGCTACATCCCGGTGCCTGTTGGTCAGTTCCGGCGACGAGACGTTCTGCCAAATGGCATCAACCATCTGGGCGGGAAACTGCCCGATCGGATCCATCCTCTCCTTTTCCTGCAGGACCCCCAGAACGACCACTGTCTGAGGGCCTTGTGGTCGAAGTGGTTCCTCCTCAGGAATTTCTCCACCTGAGACAGTGGTGGGGAACGGCCAGCATGACCAGACCCAGTTTTCCGAGTGTATTTGACAGATAGAAACTCAGCACGTATTGGGACTTGGTGTTTGCGTAACTGGGCTCTACACACATCCGGAAGCAACCACACACAAGTGGCCATCAGGATCAGGGCACCATTTTTTGACGCTCCTCCCCCCCCCCCCCACTTTGTCTCGGGGCTTGTACATGGTGTCCCTGTGGACACATTCTACCTTGGACCTCCAGACAAAGTGGAAGATAGCTCGGGTGACTGTGGTGATGGAGCTGTGAGGAATGGGCCAGACCTGGGCCACGTAGAGCAAAACCGCGAGTACCTCACACTTCATCACCAGGTTCCAACCAGTAATGGATAGAGAGCGTCCCCCCAACATACCAAGCTTCTGTTTATCCATGGCGACCCGCTCCTCCCATTTCTTGGTGAAGGCCTGGGGCCCCCGAACCAGATCGCCAACACCATCAGGACCTGACGATGAAGGGGATAAAGGATTGGGTCTCCCACCTGCCCTAGAACATGGCCTCACCCTTACTGCGGTTCACTCTCGACCCCGAAGCTTTCTCAAAACGATTGCAGATGTCCATCAGTCTTTGGACCGAGTGCTGATCGGTGCAAAAGACGGTGACTTCATCCATGTAAAGGGAAGCCTTAACCCGACAGCCTCCACTGCCTGGGATCGTCATCCCCCTGATACCTGTATCCTTTCTGATGGACGCAGCAAATGGCTCGACACAGCACATGAACAAGACCGTGGAGAGAGGACAGCCCTGCCTGATTCCAGATCTGATCGTAAAATTCTCCGACTCCTGTCCATTGATTAGGACTGCGCTATGGATGTCCGCGTACAGCAGTCAGATCCAATCTCCGATTCCCTCCCCAAACCCTATTTTGGATAGCACGTCAATCATGTATGCGTGGGATATTCTGCCGAAGGCCTTATCCTGGTCCAGGCTGATGAGGCAGCTGCTCACCCCTCTGTCCTGCACGTCGGCGATCGTATCCCTGAGCAGCACAAGGCTATGGGAGAACTTCCTGCCGGGTACAGTACAGGTCTGATCCGGGAGGATCACCCACTCCAGAACAGATTTGAGCCTGTTGGCGATGGCCTTCGATAGAATCTTGCAGTTGGCATTTAGCAAGGAAATTGGTCACCAATTTTTGATTTCTTCCCTCTCCCCCTTCTGCTTGTAGATGAGGGTGATGACGCCTTTCCTCGTGGACTCTGACATGCTGCCTGCCAGAAGCGTACCCCCGTAGACATCCAGTAGGTCTGAGACTATCCAGTCCCACAGAGCCGAGTGCAACACAACTGGTAAATCATCACTCCCCGGAGTTCTACTCTTCTGGAAGGACCGAACAGCCTTTGTCAGCTCGTCCAAGGTCAGTGGCCGATCCAGGCTCTCCCACTCGCTGTCCTCTAAGACCTCCGGGATAGAGGACAGGAAGGGCTTGAAGGACTTGCTGTCTCTGGGCTTTGTGTCATACAGCCTGGCATAAAAGGATTTTTTTATTTATTATTTGTTCATGGGATGTGGGCATCGCTGGCGAGGCCGGCATTTATTGCCCATCCCTAATGTGTGTAGAGCCCCAGTACACAAGCATCAAGATTTCCTGATCCTCAGTATGTCGGTCTGTGAAGACGTCATCGAGCCCTCTTCCTCCTTCAGGCTGCTGATCACCAGAGGTCTCTCTGTGCAGCTTCTACAAGAAGAAACGCGAGCATTTCTCGTCCTGCTCCACGGAGCGGACTCTGGACCGAAAGGTGATCTTCGAGTCCTCAGAGGCGAAGAGTGAGACTTGCCGGCCCTTCAACTCTCTGAGTTCCTCCCCGATATCGATCCCCATCGACTGCATCTGGAGCAGATCCTGCATGCTTTTCTGGAGCTGGGACAATTTCCTCTGTCTCTCTCTCGTCCCCTTAACAGGACGGGTCAAACCGTGAGATCAGAGGGTGAGGCCCCTTTAACTGGACAGGTCAAACCGTGAGATCATAAGGTGATGCCCCTTTAACTGGACGGGTGACACCGTGAGATCACGGGGTGAAGTCCCTTTAACTAAACGAGTCACAACGTTAGATCTCAGGGCGAAGCCTCTTTAACTGGATGGGTCAAACCGTGAGATCACAAAGTGAGGCCCCTTTCATTGGATGGGTCACAACGTGAAATCACAGCGTGAGGCCCCTTTAACTGGATGGGTCACACCGTGAGATCACAGGGTGAGGCCCCTTTCATTGGTCGGGTCATAACGTGAGATCACAAGGTGATGCCCCCTTAACTGGACGGGTCGCACCGTGAGATGACAGGGTGAGGCCCCTTTAACTGGACGGAGCACAACTTGAGACCACAGGGTGAGGCCCCTTGAACTGGACGGGTCACACCGAGAGATATCAGGGTAAGGCTCTGTGATTCAAGGTGGTATTTCCTAGCTCGGCTAATTTAAATATGTGAGGTGACGAGAGTGTTGGTGAAATGAAGACTTGAGATGGCAGAAGCACAGGGTCTCAGCAGCAGTGGGACCAGGACTGTACTTTGTAACTGGTGCAGGGAAACAGCAGTGGGAACGGAAATCATAAAATCACAAGAGACTTAGAGGTCCCTGTATATAGATCATTAAAATATCATGGGCAGGCACAGAAAATAATCATAAAAGGGTAATGGAATGCTGGCCTTTATATCGAGAGGACTAGAATACAATGGGGTAGAAGTTATGCTGCAACTATACAAAACCCTGGATAGACCACACCTGGAGTACAGTGTTCAGTTCTGGGTACCACACCTCAGGAAGGACATGTTTTCCTTGGGAGTGCAGAGCAGATTTACTAGAATGATACCTGGACACTAAGGGTTAAATTACGAGGAGAGATTGCACACACGAGGCTTGTATTCCCTGGAATTTAGAAGATTAAGGGATGATTTGATCGCAGTTTTCAAGATATTAAGGGGAACTGGTCAGTTAGATAGAGAGAAATTATTTCCGCTGTTTGGGGAGTCCAGGACGAGGGGACAGAGCCTGAAAATTAAAGCCAGGACTTTCAGGCGTGAAGTTAGGAAACACTTCTACACGCAAAGGGTTGGAGAAGTTTGAACTCTCTTTAACAAACGGCAGTTAATGCGAGCTCAAATGTTAATTTTAAATCTGATATTGAAAGATTTATGTTAACTAAAGGTATGAAGGGATATGGGGCTAAGGCGGTTATATGGAGTTAGGTCACAGATCAACCATGATCTCATTGAAAGGCGGAACAGACTCGAGGGGCTAAATGGTCCGATCTTCCAATGTACCTATGTGTCAGTTTTCTGTGTTTATAAACACCACAGTGTATTTCACTCCGTGTCCAACACTGTGAGGCCTCCCCTGGTGTGTCAGCTCACTGGGCTTTAAATTGGGTCGTGTAACACCCGTTGTATCGGCGCTGCGCGGCCTCCCAATGTGCCCAGATGGCGTCCGGAATGCGCGCGCATAAACCTAGCGTGACGTGCTCCGTTGGCCACCTTGGAGGTGATGCTCCCACTGACACTATGGGATAACATGTTGAAAGTAGTCGCTTATTAATAGCAGGGAGAAACATTCCAGTGACACAATTAGGGCCCATGGAGGCTGACATTAATTACAGTCACTGAACAAACAGATTCAGTTCACAACTTTAAATCCAACAATGTTTATATCACAACATATACTTAACCAAATATTACACGGATGGAAAGCCCGAGGCCCAGTATATTATTTTAATAAATATTTGGAAGAAGATAATCTATGAGACCCACAGTCTGACAGCACTGATGTGAAAGGAGAGCAGCTTCATTTACAGATTGCAGATTATTTGTGAGTGAAATCCTTTAATTTCAGAGAGTTTCTACCACTTCTCAAGGGTTGGGTTTAAACTCAGAGATGGGAACTGAACCATTCTACTGGTCAGTTTGGAGACCATTCTGCGAATATTGGTACAATCTCTAGATACCCCGTCAATATTGACAAGATCCTCTTGTAAATATTGGGGCAGTCTCTGGATCTACCGGTAAATAATGGCACAGTCTTTGGATTGCACTGTAAATATTCACACAGTCTATGGATTTCCCTACAATTATTCATACAGACTATGAGAAAGGCTCTGGATACTTTAAAATATTGATCCACTTCTGGATTTCCTGACACAATCTGTGGACTGTCTAAATGCGTACACTGCCTAGTAACAATGTAAATATTGAATCAGCCCCACAGACCCCTGTAAATATTGACATAGACCGGGCACAGCGTGAATGGAGACAATCCCTGGAAGCACTTTTTGTATTAACTTACTCTCACAGACTCCTGTCAATACTGTCACAGTCTGGGGTCTTCCTGAATATCTACAGTCTTTGGGATCCTTTTACAGATTGTGTCACTCTCAGAGATCCCTTTACATATTGACACAATCTGGGTATTGTCTGACTATCACCAGTCCTTGGTACCCCTTTATATATTAACTCACTCTCACAGACTCCTGTCAATACTGTCACAGTCTGGGGTCTTCCTGAATATCTACAGTCTTTGGGACCCTTTTACAGATTGTGTCACTCTCAGAGATCCCTTTACATATTGACACAATCTGGGTATTGTCTGACTATCACCAGTCCTTGGTACCCATTTATATATTAACTCACTCTCACAAACCCCTGTAAATACTGCCACATTCTGGGGACGTCCTGAATATCTACAGTCCTTGGTAACCCTTTATACATCGACTCACTCTCACAGACCCCTGTAAATACAGTCGGGGAAACTTCCTGAATATCTCCAACCTTTGCTACCCCTGCAAATATCGACTCAATTTCACAGACCCCTGTAAATAATGATACAATCTGGGAAAGGTCTGAATATCTACAGTCCTTAGTACTCGTTTATATATTGAATCACTTGCACAGACTCCTGTAAATACTAACACAGTCTGGGGACTTCCTGAATATCTCCAGTCCTTGTTCCCCCTGTAAATATCGACTCACTCTCATATACCTCCTTAAATACTGACACAATCTGGGGACTTCCTGAATATCTGCAACCCTTGGTACACTTTTACATATTGACTCACTTTCAGAGATCCCTCTACATACTCACACGATCTGGGAACTGTTTGGATATCTACAGTCCTTGGTATCATTTTATATATTGACTCAGTCTCATAGACCCCTCTAAATACTGATACAATCTGGGAACTCCATGAATATCTACATTCCTTGGCATCATTTTATATGTTGACTTCCGCTCACAGATCCCTGTAAATACTGGCACAATCTGGCAATTGTCTGAATATCTACAGTCCTTGGTATCCCTTTATATATTACAGGGAGGACGTAATTGCTCTGGACAGAGTGCAGAGAAGATTTACAATAATATTGTCAGGTCTTGAAAATTGCAGCTACAAGGAGAGTTTGGATAGGCTGTGTTTTTATTCCTGGAGCAGAGGAGGCTGAGGGGAGACTTGATTGAGGTGTACAAAATTATGAGCTGCCCAGATAGAGGAGACAGGACGTACCCGTTTCCCTCCTCGCGGAGAGTTCAAGAACTCGACGACATAGAATTAAGCTGATTGGCGGAAGGATTGGAGAGGCCATGAGGAAAAACATTTTTTACCCAGAGGGTGGTGGGTGTTTGGAATTCGCTGCCCGAATTGGTGGTAGAGGCAGGAACCCTCAACTCTTTTAAAAAGTACCTTGACCTGCACCTAAAGTGCTTTAAGCTGCAGGGCTACGGACCGGGTGCTGGAAGGTGGGATTGGAATGGGCACCTGGTTGTTCTTCGAGCCGGCGCGGACACGATGGGCCGAATAGCCCCCTTCTGTGCTGGATCTTTTCTATGATTCTATGGTTCTATATTGATTCAATCTCGCAGAACCCTGTAAACACTGTCACTGTCTTGGGACTTCCTGATTATCTACAGTCCTTGGTATCCCTTTATATATTGCTCACTCTCACAGAACCTTGTAAATAATGACACAATCTGGGAAAACCCTGATTATGTACAGTCCTTGGTACCACTGCAAATATCGCCTCACTCTCACAGACCCCTGTAAATACTATCACAGTCTGGGGACTTCCTGAATATCTACAGTCCTTAGCACCCTTTTACATATTGTCGCACTCTCAGAGATCCCTCTGCATACTGACACTGGGAACTGTCTGAATACCTACAGTCCTTAGTACAATTTTATATGTTGACTCACACTCACAGACCCCGGTAATTGCTGACACAATCTGGCAACTCCCTGAATGTCTACAGTCCTTGGTAGCACTGCAAATATCGACTCGCTCTCACAGACCCCTCTAAATACTGACACAATCTGGGGACTCCGTGAATGTCGACAGTGCTTTTTATCCCTTTATTTATTGACTCACTGTTAGAGAACCCTGTTAGTACTGATACATTATGGGGACTACCAGAATGTCGACAGTCCTTGGTATCCATGTAAATATCGACTCACTCTCACAGAACCCCTTCAAATACTATCACAGGCTTGGGACTTCCTGAATGTCTATAGTCCTTGTTACCTCTGTAATTATCGACTCACTCTCACATACCGATCTGAGTACTGAAACAATCCGGGAACTTACATGGGTATGTGAGAGTGAGTCGATAATTACAGAGGTACCAAGGACTATAGACATTCAGGAAGTCCCAAGCCTGTGATAGGATTTGAAGGGGTCCTGTGAGAGTTAGTCGATATTTACAGGGATACCAAGGACTGTCGACATTCTGGAAGTCCTCAAAATGTATCAGTACTAACAGGGTTCTGTAACAGTGAGTCAATAAATAAAGTGATCCCTCAAGGCCCCACAGAGGTCGTGCAGAAACCCATTGACCCCACAGTGCTCCCAGTGATCCCACAGTGACAGGACACAACTCACGTGAGCCCCATTGGGTACAGCCTGTGGTGAAGGCCTCGATCAGTCCCCTCTGGAGAGAAAGCTTCCTTTCCAAGGATTCCTCCTCCTCCCAAAATTTCTCTTTCCACAACTTCATGTTACGGCATTTCCACAAAAACAATCCACTGGAGAGAGAGAGAGAAATAAGGAATTGATTAAAAACAAAGAAAGAGATTTTAAAAACACAGCTAGAGCCCAGAGCTCCCTCACACTCACTCACTCAATTCATTCCGTTACACAGGCAATCTCTCAGCAAATACCACTGATAATATCCCCAGTTACAAAGTAGAGAATCAAAAGAGGAGAGGAAAGTTGGGAGAGAGAGAGAGAGACTCGGGACAGACTGAAGGGCGCATGTTGTTTCACTCTTTCTCTAATACAAGTTTTCAGGGTTTTCTCTCCTGGTTTCCCACTCACTCATTCCCCCTAAAATGTGCCGGTCTGACTGTCTGTCCTGGTCAATATTTGCTGCAGGGCCCAAACTGCCCCGAGTTCGTTTTCTCTTCTGTTCCTGGAACAGGGGACAAAAAGGTGAACGAACTTTACCTTTGCTCTTTTCTCTTGTTTTAATTAGCAGTGGATAAAAAGCCTGTAGTTTGTGGTCAACGTACAGTTTGTGGCTTTTCCAGTTAGCCAAAGGGTTCAAATAAATTCATGTCATTTAAAACAGCAAAAGCAAAGAACTTAAAAAAATAACAAATAGACAGTAAGATCCCTCACTCTGTTACAGGGATAATCTCTCAGCGACATTCATTTACACAGAAACAAAGCCCAGTTTATAAAAGAGATCAATGTAAAGATTGAGAGACAATCTTTATAGACGTAACAAGTTGTATTTATATAGCACAGCAACTGCTACAACAACAACTTACATATATATATGTATATATATATATATATATATATTTACACATTACCACCATAACATGGCCCAGATAAGGATTAGAGGGGAAACAGCTGAGAGGGAAATTGGATCGCCCTTTCAAAGAGCCAGCGCAGGCACGGTGGGCCGAATGGCCTCCTCCTGTGTTGTACCCACTATGACACTATGAGCAACAACTTCAAAGTCTGGGACAGGAAACAAAATAGCCGAATCTACGGCTGCCATCTTACTGAGGGGCAAGTTGGATATCATACTTGGGGGCAAGGTGGGAATTTAATTACGGTCAAGGTGATCATGTTAAACAAAATCGAAGCCCTGAAGCTGAAACAAAATGGCCGCCCTGAAACTTAAACAAA
This sequence comes from Heptranchias perlo, assembly GCF_035084215.1. Classification (NCBI taxonomy): domain Eukaryota; kingdom Metazoa; phylum Chordata; class Chondrichthyes; order Hexanchiformes; family Hexanchidae; genus Heptranchias; species Heptranchias perlo. The sequence goes on along the minus strand of NW_027139644.1, from coordinate 2,719,597 downwards.
ACGGCCGACAGTAAGGCAGACATCTTGCCGAGGAGTTGGGCGGCCATTCTACTGAGGGGCAAGGCGGTCATGAAGATTAATCAAAATAGCCGCATTGAACCGGAAGCAAAATGGGCAGCAGCAAGGGTGAGGGGCAAGTTCGAGCTTGTGATGGGCAGAGAGACGGACAGGGTTCACTTGCTGTTCCTGTTAAATCACTGTTACAATAAAGTTAAAGATACAAACTGAGTGAGACTGGCACCAGCTGGTGTTTAACACAAAGACAGCGGTGCAGTGAGGGAATTAAACTTCAAAACATGAACTTCTGCAAAATAATGGATTAACATTTGATTATTTGGAAGTAATGCTTGAGGAGAAGGAGAGAGCAGACAATCGGAGGATAGGTCCAATCACCCATTTTGTGCAGAGAATGCAATTCTTGCTTCTATTGAATAAATCAGAGTAAAATTGGATTCAATCTGAATGTCGTTCTCATCTGGGATTTTGTTTATTTCTCCATTATTCATATTTTTCTTTAATCTGAAACAATAACAGTATTTGTAACAGTAACAGAACAGGAGAGTGCAGCGGGACCCTGTCCAGTTTAGTAACACAGCAGAAGGGGTAAGAGTACATTGTGATTTATTACAGAATCCAGCAGCTCACTGGGAAAGTTACACATAGTCCAGATCGAGGAAACAAAAAGGTGCAAAGTGATTTTGCACTTTAATTTGGGGCAATGACTTTTTGTCTCCACGAGGTCTAATTTTACATTTAACTTGATGAGCTCTTTACGTAAAGAATGTTCAAGCACACACCATGGCTTTATAAAGAAAACAATCATTTATAATTATTAATACACTGTAAAAATTGACATTACAATTCAAATAACACCTTTGGTTTATGCCAGATTTAGAATTGTTTAACCACAATAAAACAACCCATTCTGAATTCCTAAAATGCATAACTGTTTAGAAATCAAATGTCGATCTTAGACTAAGCCCATAATGAAAGTTTTATACAGATGGTTGTCTCAAGCTTGCCGGGAAGATTCCGTGCATTTTGATGAATCCCGTTGTAGTGTAATGTTACTTTCTCTTGTATCCAGGTCATCTGATTCACAGGCAATCTGTAAACCAGCATCGAGGCATCAAGCTGGGAGGTAGCGAGCAGTCAGGAAGATTCCAGGTGAGGTGGTGCTGTCAGGAAGTGAAAAGTGAGGTTGTAGCAGTTATGGTGGATCTGTGTCTCTCCCCACACAACTTCTGCCCAGCTTTTAAAGACCGTTTCTACACGGAACGACACCTCTGGGACGGTGGCTTCTCAACAATAGGTTCCTACAAATACAACCCACGATTGATTGACACTTCACTTGTTTTTTCTCAGTGTTCACAATGTAACCAAATTTAGTCGGTAGGTGTTCAAACGACCTCCAGCCCTCCTGGAATCGTTCTTATTGTCATGGTGATCTATCCTCTGCCGTGTGATACTTTACAATGTGTAATTAACAATCATTTTAGGAGTCCTTTTACTTCAGACATGCTGAAGCCGATTTAGTCTCAGCCTTTCGTTTATCAGATGAATGTTTACTACACAGAGCAGCTGGGAAACTCCTGCAGTAAGTAATGGTCAGGGTCAGGTACACAAGACTGAGTGACTTTATTGCGCAGCCTGCAGGCATCAACTTTAGAAATGTCAAAATTAAATCCACAAGAGTGTTACCCCAGAACAAACATGAACTGTCTGGCCTGCTTCATCTGCTGCTGTTCTGCTGGTCAGCACTCTCACACACTCCAGGCTGATTACACAGTTTGTTTGGTTATTTAATGCTTTCTGTGTTCTATTTTCACTCCTGTCTCAACACTCCTGTCGCTTTATATGTTTGGCCGTCTTTCATTGTGTCTGCTCTCGGTTTATGTCGTTTGTCTCTGTTTATTTTCTGTTTGTTTTTCTATCGTGTTATTTCCACTTCTCCTTCCATCATTTTGTATCTATTTGTCAGTCCCTCTCTCTCTCTCGTTCCTTCCACGTATCCTTGCTCTCTCTATATATTTAAGTATATATGCTTTCTTTCACTCTTTCTTTTTCTATTTTTCTCTCCTGTCTTACAAACTCTCCTTATTTATCTCCTTCTCTGTGTAACTCTGTCTCTGCACCTCTTTGTTTCTCTCTGTCGCACACACACACGCCCTCTCCCTTTAATGTGAACCTGTTTTAATTTTCTGCACTAATTAATCATTATATTTCTTTTGCTCCTGTGTTCTCTCAATCTGTCCCCTCCTCTCTCCATCTCTCTCTCCCTCTGTCTCTCTCTGTCCCCTCCTCCCTCCGTCTCTCTCTCCCTCTGTCTCTCTCTTTGTCTCTCTTTCTGTTCTTCTCTCTGTCTCTGTCCCACGATCTCCCTCTCTTTCTCTTTGTTTCTCTCTTTCTCTCTCTCATCCTTTCCCCGTGTCGCTCTCTGTCTTTCTCGCTCTCACTCCCTGTCTCTCTTTCTTGCTCTCCAAATCACGATCCAGCTCTCTCTCACTCTCTATCGCTTTGCGTTTCTCTTTGTCTCTCTGTCAATCTCACTCCCCCTCCCTCTCCCTCTCTGTATCTCTTCCTGTCTCAGTCTCTCTCCCTTTCCCTCTTTCTCCATCTCTCTGTCTTTCTCTCTCTTGCTCCCTCTCTCACTCCCTCTCGACCCACTCTCTCTCCCTCTCTGTATCTCTCCCTGTCTCAGTCTCTCTCCCTCTTTCTCCATCTCTCTGTCTTTCCCTCTTTCGCTCCCACTCACCCTCTCACACACCCTCTCCATTTATGTGGAGTGCACACATTGCGATCAGGCCCACAGCAGTTAATTTGATGCCCGGCTTTCCAAATTTTGCTGGATGGCCATTTAGATGAAGTCCAGCTGAGCTCATTCGTGCCGCCATTTCGAGCAAAAATGCATGTGTCGTCTGCAGATTAAATCCTGCCTCAATAGGTCAGACTTTCAATAAAATATAATATCAGAAGCATATTTCAGATCATTTAATGGCTCTGTGCTGCTAATATAAAGTGTACTTTCCGTCCCCAGGAAAGTGTCGGAGATGGAGTATGAAATGGGATTCAGTTCTAGTGCTTGAAACCCTTCAGCTCTTTCGATGATTTCACCAATTTAACAATTAGATTGAGTGGGTATTTCACCGCGTTCTTCAGCTCCTCTCTGAATTTAGTCTGGGTCAGGACATAAATACACGTGTTTGTGCAGGAACTGAGAAGCTGCAGCATTCCTGCTGTCTGTTGTGTGATATAACCAGGGTCAGTGTGAGAGTAAAAATACCGAATGTCTGCAGTTCGCAGATAAATGTAAAATACAACCCGTGTCATCCACAACAGTATAAAACTGCCCGATATACTGAAGAGTAAAATGATGGATTTCTTTCGGTTCTCCATCTCTGGATCACTCTGATTCTCTCCATTGCTGCGGCCCCGGAGTCCCCTGCGGACTCGACTGGACATTAAAATACGCCTGACCGTCAGAACATTGAGCAGAAAAATCAGATAGACTGGGACACAAGGGGTTAAAATATGGTGAAACATCTCATATGCGGCCCATGTGGGGGAAGTACGAAAGCTCGGTTTAGTCACACAAAACCAGGGAACATTATCAATTATAAATTTGGGCTCATATATAAAGTACCAGGGAACACTCTCCAAACAGCCCAGCACACTCACTGTTCCAAGAACCACAGCCGCCGTTCTCTCGGTGCAATATTTAGTTTTCAGCTTCACAGAACAAATGGCCACAAATCGATCAAAGGTGAAAGCGACTGTGAACCAGACAGAAACACCCGTGGCTGCACCACTCAAGATGTAAATAAATCTACAAACGGGAGTAATGTCCAGGAATGACACTGGGAAATACATCACATTAATCGCGCCCAATATCGGATCAGCGATAACGACCAGGAGATCGGCCACTGCCATTCCCACCAGGTAGACACTGATACATTTGGAGAGACCGCACTTTCCTCGGGACAGGATCACAATCGGCACCAAGTTAACTGTAAGAGAGAGAAAAGGAAGCAGAGAAATTACTGATCAGACCTGGAGCCAAAGCAGCAGTTTGAGAGGATCTGGGGTGAAATTTCCAGCTTTGTTGCTGCATCGAATGGTGGAAAGTGATTGATTGACCTGGGCAGCGCTTTCGGGCAGAGAGATGTTTTTAAACACATTGATCAATAATGAATTGGGAGATCGACACAGAAAGTGAATAAAGTGAGCACCTGATTCACTGGAAGGACTGAGTGAGGGCGCACTGTCGGTGGGGAAGTGTGGAGGGATTTTACACACACAGAATCGAAAGGATAAAAGCCGGATTCGGATTCCAGGCGGATGGGAAAGAGAGCGAAGTGTCGGAAGGTGAGGGGACAAAGGCAGGTGTAGCTGGTTTGTTGCTCTGGGTTAAGTTAGCCGACAGGGGCTCGAACTAAACGGGAAAGGCAGCTGGTGACCGAGCCAGTGAGTGAGATTGGGAGGGAGACAAGTAAAAGGACATGTAGGAGCTGGAGGGGAGTCAGGAGCAGATGGTTTGGGAAAGCGAAAAAACTGAACTTATGGATGAGGAGACAGAGGATTCAGTGCAATGGGAGGAGAGGCTGGGATTCACAGGGAGAGACTGCAGCAGAGTGTTAGAGGAAATCTAATCTATGGGTCCCACTAACACAATCCAAATAATACATTTAACAATTCATCTCTGTGTTTATTGGTGTCAGGGAACCTGTGTTGGGTGTATAATGTGTTCATTAAATTTTCTTTGTGCATTCAATTAAAATTGAATTGAAAATTATTAATTAAATCAACCTCGTTGATATTTGACTTCAGCGAAGCTTTAAAAATACAGCATCCGAATAATTCACCTCGATCAAGGAAATTCTGTACTATTCTTGAATTTTAATTTTGTTCAATATTACGTTGGAAAACAAGGATCATTCACAAAAACAGACAGAGGACCTGACAGCGATATAAACATGAGAAGCAAGTCCCACAATAAAAACTCACCCAGTCTGACCACATCATAATAACACACTGAAGTCATATTTTCAATGTTTAATTTTACTGGAAGTTTCAGCAGCTCATTCTGATGAATTATTCACACCACAGCCTCTCGCTTTCCCTCTTAGTCGCCCTCTCTATCACTCACTCCACCCTCTTTCTCAAGTCTATTTTCATATCCGATTAAATCCTAACATCCTGTGCCTGCATTCTGTTCACCAGCCCCGTGTTCCACCGATCCTATTCTCAGTGTTAGTTCGTTAAATGGTGAAGCCTCTGTGGAATAGTTTAATGTTTGTAAAGATCATCCGATTCTCCACCTGTTCACCTACACTTTTCACTTCATCTACAAATCATGGAATATACAGGATCAAACGCCTCTTCCTGACAGATCTCACAATAATTGAGATTCCTTCTCCAGTAATTGTAGGGTATAGGGATAGATGGCGGGATTGTTCAATTTACAAAACGCCAACATCATACTTATAACCTAAAGGTACATAGAAGGGCTGCTGATTCCAACAGGGACAGTGCAAATTGAGACCACAAAACATCAAAACATTTCATTTTACAATGAAGTCCAGTGACAGTCAGTGAATTCATCCACAGTGAAGCAGAGGAGGAGATGTGAAAGAGTCAGCAGAAAACTCAGTTCAGTAACCAGACATCTGAAGCGGCGTCAGATACACACATAATGAAATAATATTTCATAACAGTGATCACCAATAAATACATTGAAATACCAGTTAAACAGAAGGACATTATTGGCGAGGGCGCTCATTGTGCTGCCTCCTTGTAACACTGAGACCGTGAGCTGTCTCATTATCAATCACTGAAAACTCACTGATGAAAACATATTCCAGGACAGGTTAGTTCCACAACAAGAAACTGTTAACAGCTCCTGATGGTTTGATACCAACTCTTAGCCCAGACACATGATTCCAATATATTCAGCACATAGAATAATCAATTAACAATGTCAGTGTTGGATACACAAAAATAATTCCGATAAAATGTCGCTCCGACAAGAGCGAAAGAGCAGAGACTTAACACATTCCATCATTCAACCAATAGAACAGAAGAGGTGACTGTAAAACAATCGGGGTGAAAAAAAACAATTTGCAAAATACAGCAGCAGAGTTAACATCGATTTACACCATTAACAGCTGAGATAATGGCTTACCCAAAATCCCAACTGCTGCAAGAACAGGATAATAAATGCGTTCTATCTGATTGATTAAATGATGTCCCATTTTTGTGAGAAGCACTGACTTCTGTTGGCCTGGAAAACACAGCTCCAGCAGGCACTCTGAGCTGATCCATTCCAACAAGCCCTGATTTATACAGGGGAGAAGTCTCCAATGACAAGGTTATACTCCTGATCATTGCTATTAGTTACAGTCAGTTTAACAAACACATTATATCAGCAGCTTTGACTCCGATGTAAATAATATGGTGGATATAATACAAACATCTCAAAGACGAGAACATTATCTAAATCAGACCTCTCTCAGGAATAAAGTTCTCATACTGGACTGATACAATAATAATGAGCGGCTCCATTTACAGTTTTCATATAATTTTATTCGCCATGTATGTTCATTCCTGGAGATTCATTTATAAATGTTACCGATTCTCCGCAGTGTAGACTGAATCCAGGGACACAAGCAGACCCGTTTCACTCTGTTCCTGCAGTTTCCCAGTTAAAATATGAATTTTGAGTCTCTCACACGGGGACAGTTCAAGGATAGGTTGAGGATTGCAGCCCAGAAATGACTGTAGCTAATGTTAAAGGAGGGACTCTGAACGTGTCCCATTAAGATTCCTCTCTCCGCTATTTTACTGCAGATGTTTACCCGTTTATTCTACATTGGTGAACGGCTCCAGTGAAATTGGTCCCGTGTAACACCGAATTATGCTCATGACCCGATTTGACCTCCATTACAAAGGCCCCCTGATTCCCTCACCGCCTTCATTCCTTCCTCAGTCCATTGCCGAATGAATCCCTCATCAATGCCTCTGTCCCCTCCAGACTCCATTCCTCCAATGCACTCCTGGCCGGCCACCCAACCTCCACCTCCATAAACGTGAGCTCGTCAAAAACGTTATTGTCTGTGTCCAACCAGCACCAGGTCCTGCTCGGCCTCACTGACCCTCACTGGCTCCAAGTTCCATGTCACTTAAATTTAAAATTCTCATCCTTGGGTTTACAACCGTCCATGGCCCACCCCTCTCCATCTCCATACCGACATCAAACTCATCCGTCACTTTCTCATTCATCGGACACTGACCTCTTTTGCTGGGACGACCCTCACTTGGTTCCCACTCACCTATCTGACCAGAGCCAGGAGAAGCTTCTCTTCCCACCCTATCACCTTTATCTCTGATGTTTCTAAAGGTTCAATCCTTGACTCCCTCCTCTTCCTCATGTACATGCTGCCCTTTGGTGACACAGTCCACAGACCTGGACCAAGTTTCAGATGGACGCTGACAAAACCACCGCCTCTCTTGACCCTTCCAATGTCTTTGTGTTGTCAGACCCATTTTCCGCTTTCGATGAGCCACAAATTCCTCCAGGTAAAAATTGGGAAGTCATGATCTTTGGCACCAAAATATCCACATCCTTGCCACAGATTCCATCCCCACCGCTGGCTTTTTGATTGGTGAGCGGTTCACCAATCACCAAAGCCCTTTCTGACCTGCATTGGATTCTAGTCTCCGAAGCTTGTAGTTTATTTTTATTCTTTCTTACATTTAAATCCATCAGGGCCTCACCCCTCCCTCTTTCTGTAACCTCCTCCAGTCCGACAGCCCCTCCCAAACACTCTGCTCCTCCACCTCTGGTCGCTTGTGTATCCGCAGTCCATTTGCCCTACTTTTGACAGCCGTACCTTCAGCCATATCCACGTTCCAGAAAGCCCAACCTGAGCCCCTCCATCTCCCTCTCCCCCTTTCAGGTGTCAGACCTGGTTCCGTGGTAGCAGTCTCGCCTCTTAGTTAGAACGTTGTGAATTCAAATCCAACTGCAGAGACTTGAACACATAATCCAGGCAGACACTGCAGTGCCATTCTGAGGGAGCTCTGTACTGTCAGATGGTCAGTACTGAGGGAGTGCTTTACTGTCGAAGGGTCAGTACTGAGGAAGTGCTGCACTGACAGAGGGTCAGTACTGAGGGAATATTGCACTGTCGGAGTGTCAGTACTGATGGAGTGCTGCACTCTCGGAGGGTCAATACTGAAGGAGCGCTGCACTGTCGGAGGGTCTGTACTAAGGGATGGATGCATTTTCGAAGGAGCTGTATGCACGCAGTACTGCACTGTCAGAGAGTCAATACTGCAGGAGTTCTACACTGTCAGAGGGTCAGTAGTAATGGAGTGCTGTCCTGCCGGAGGGGCAGTACTTAGGCAACGCTGCACTCTCAGAGGGTGAGTACTGAGGGAGCACTGTACTGTCGAAGGGGCAGTATTGAGGAAGTTCTGCACTGTCGGAGAGTCAGTAGTGAAGGAGCGCTGTACTGTCGAAGGGGTAGTATTGAGGAAGTGCTGCACTGTCGGAGGATCAGTAGTGAAGGAGCGCTGTACTGTCGAAGGGGTAGTATTGAGGAAGTGCTGCACTGTTGTGGATGCCGCCTTGCAGAGGAGACGTTAAACTGAAGCCCCATCTGCCTTCCCAGGTAGATGTAAAAGATCCCACGGCAATATTCGAAAATGTGCAGGCGAGTTCTCCTCGGTGTCCTGGGCAATATTTATCCCTCAACGAACATCACTAAAACCGATTTTCTGCGCATTCATCCCATTGCAGTATGTGGGATCTTGCTGTGTACAAATTGGCTGCAGCATTTCCAACATGACCAGAATGACTACACTTCAAAGTCAGGTTATCATAGAATGGTTACAGCACAGGAGGAGGCCATTCGGCCTATCGAGCCCGTGCCGGCTCTTTATAAGAGCAATCCAGTTAGTCCCAATCCCCCGCTCTACCCCGTAGCCCTGCAAAGTTTTTCACTTCAATTATTTATCCAATTCCTTTTTGAAGGCCATGATTGAATCTTCTTCCACCACCCTTTCAGGCAGCGCATTCCAGATTATAAAAAATTGCTGCGTAAAAAAAGTTTTTCCTCATGTCGCCTTTTGTTATTTTGCCAATCACAAGAAATTATTTTGAACGCTTCTATCAAATCACCGCTTAACCTTCTCTGCTCTAAGGAGAACCTCAGCTTCTCCAGACTCTCCATATAACTGAAGTCCCTCATCCCTGGAACCATTGTAGTAAATCTTTTCTGCACCCTCTCTATCTTCTTCACATCCTTCCTAAAGTGTGGTGCCCAGAATTGGACACAATACTCCAGTTGTGGTCGAACCAGTGTTTTATAAAGGTTTCACATAACTTCCTTGCTTTTGTACTCCATGTCTGTATTCACAAAGCCCTTGACGCCACATGTTTTTTTAACCGATTTCTCAAACTATCCAGCAACCTTCGAAGATTTGTTCACACAAACCCCAGATCTCTCTGTTCCTGTATCCCCTTTAGAATTGTACCATTTAGTTTGTATTGCTTCTCATCTTCCTGCGAAAATATATCACTTCGCATGTCTCTGTGTTAATTTCATCTGCCACGTGTCCGCCCATTCCACCAGCCTGTCTATGTCCTCTTGAAATTTATCACTATCCTCCTCACTGTTCACTACACTTCCAATTTTTGAGCCATCTGCAAATTTTGAAATTGTGCCCTGTACACCCAATTCCAAGTCATTCATATATATCAAGAAAAGCAGTGGTCCCAGCACCGACCCCTGGGGAACACTTCCTCCAGTCAGAAAAAGAACCGTTCCCTACTATTCTCTGTTTACTGTCACTGAGCCAATGTCATATCCATGCTCCCACTGCACCTTTAATTCCTTGGGCTTCAATTCTGCTGACAAGCCTATTATGTGGAACATTATCAAACTACTTTTAAAAGTCTATATTTACCACATCAACTGCATTGCCCTCATCAACCCTCTGTTACCTCATCAAAAAACTCAGTCAAGTTAGTTAAACACGATTTGCCTTTAACAAATTCGTGCTGGCTTTCCTTTATTAATCCACACCTGTCCAAGTGACGATTAATTTTGTCCCGGATTGTCGTTTCTAAAAGCTTCCCCACCACCGATGTTAAACTGACTGGGCTGTAGTTGCCAGGTTTATCCTCACACCCTTTTTTGAATAAGGGTGTAACATTTGCAATTCTCCAGTCCTCGGGCACCACCCCCATATCTAAGGATGATTGGAAGATTATGGCCAGAACCTCTGCAATTCCCACCCTTACTTCCCTCAGCAATCTACGATGCATCCCAGCCGGACCGGGTGACTAATTAATTTAATTACAGCCAGCCTTACTAGTAGTTCCTCTGTCAATTGTTAGCCTATCCAGTATCTCAACTACCTCTTTTTTTCTGTGACTCGGCAGCATTTTCTTCCTTTGTGACGACAGATACAAAGTACTCATTTAGTAACTCAGCTAGGACGCGGGGACTTAGTCTAACATTTAGAGCCAGGACGTGCAGGAGTGAAGTTAGGAAATGCTTCGACTCAAAAAGGGTGGGAGAAGTTTGGAACGCTCCTCTGCAAATAGCCGTTGATGCCAGCTCAATCGAGAATTTTAAATCTGAGATTGATGGATTTCTGTGAACCAAGGGTAATAAGGGATATGGGGCTAAGGCGGGTAAATGGAGTTAGGTCACAGGTCCACACTGATCGGATCGAATCGTGGAAAAGGCTCGAGGTGCAAAATGCCACCGCCACTTGCTGCCTCCTGATATGTGCCAGCTTCTCCTGCAAGAAAGCGGGATATGTCTGGGTGATGTTCCTTTCTTGGTTGAATAGCTGCAAGTATGTGTGGCCTGTGAGTTATGAGTGGGCGGCTTGCAACGGTGGTAATGGGTAAGGGTGAGAGGATTAGGTACCGATGGAAATAATTGGTTCGTATGTCGGTGATGGGGGGTGTAGTGCATGGAGCAATGGGTGCGGCTATTGGTGTAGTTGGTAGGAGACGCCACTTGACAGTTGACCTCACTCATCTTGACCACTCATGTCAAAGCATTTAACTTCTTCCTGTACTGCATCTATGTTCATGATGCTGTGCGCCTGACATTGACCTCATCCCCTATTGCCTCCCACTAACTTTTGGATGTATGTCTGGAGGATATCTTGCCCTCCGCTGATATAGAATGCCCCTCCTTCAGTCCACCTCTTGCATCAAGGCCTCTGGTGAATCAGCAGAGAACCTTGCTGCACGGACTCTCAGACCGGCGGATTGGTGAGGTCTGGCATGCAGATTGGAGGATGTGGGATTTAGTGGTGTGCAACCTTTATTCAACATTTTTAATTAACTCATCAGTATGTAAAAATAGGGATGGGACTTGCATCTGTGCTTTACGTGTGTGATGCCTGATCTCCGTTCTGACTCCGTTCAGACAGCAGACTGTTTTTTTCAGCAAGTAACAGGTACCAACTACCTTTAAGAGATTTCTAACAGACAGCCTGCCTTTAAGAGATTGGAGTTACCCCTGCTGGTGGAAAGTGCGAATTGCATGGAATCCTCGTTCAACACGAATTTCCAACGCAGATTGCAAGTGAGTCCTCAGGCCTGACGAAAATCTCGTCCTGCCTGCGCAGGGACCATTGGGCACGGGGTGATAACGGATCGTGCTGCTCCCGCCCAAAAACAGGTCCTATCCAATTCTCCCCCTGAGTGTCCAGGTAACATTCTAGTAAATCTGAGCTGCACTCCAATATGTCCTTCCTAAGGTGTGGTACCCACAACTGAACGCTGTTCACCAGGTGTGGTCGAAACAGGGCTTTTTATAGTTGTCGCATAACTTCTACCCCATTGTATTCTAGTGCTGTAGATATAAAGACCAGCGTACCATTAGCATTTTTTGATTATTTTCTGTACCTGTCCATGATATTTTAATGATCCATATACAGGGACCTCTAAGTCTCTTGTGATTTTGTGAGTTCCGTTCCCACCGTTGTTTTCCTGCACCAGTTACAAAGTACAGTCCTGGTCCCACTGCTGCTGAGACCCTGTGCTTCTGCCATCTCAAGCTTTCATTTCACCAACACTCTCACCACCTCACATATTTAAATTAGCCGAGCGAGGAAATACCACCTGGAATCACAGAGCCTTAACCTCAGATCTCACGGTGTGACTCCTGCAGTTAAACGGGCCTCACCCTGTGATCTCACGGTGTGACTCCTGCAGTTAAAGGGGCCTCACCCTGTGATCTCACGGTGTGACTCCTGCAGTTAAAGGGGCCTCACCCTGTGATCTCATGGTGTGACACCTCCAGTTAAAGGGGCCTCACCCTCTGATCTCACTGTGTGACTCCTACAGTTAAAGGGGTCTCACCCTTTGATCTCACGGTTTGACCCATCCAGTTAAAGGAGCGAGAGATAGACAGAGTGAATTGTCCCAGCTCCAGAAAAGCATGCAGGATCTGCTTCAGCTGCAGTCGATGGGGATCGATGTCGGGGAGGAACTCAGGAAGTTGAAGGACCAGAAAGTCTCGCTCTTCACCTCCGAGTCCTCGAAGATCACCTTTCGGTCCAGATTCCGCTCCGTGGGGCAGGGCGAGAAGTGCTCGCAATTCTTCTTCCATAAGCTGCACAGAGAGACCTCTGGTGATCAGCAGCCTGAAGGAGGAAGAGGGCTCGGTGCCGTCTTCACAGACCGACATACTGGGGATCTGCAAGTCCTTTTATGCGGGGCAGTATGACGCGAAGCCCAGAGACAACACGGTCTCCCAGTCCTTCCTGTTCTCTCTCTCTTGGAGGACAGCGAGCGGGAGAGCCTGGATTGGTCACTGACCTTGGACGAGCTAACAAAGGCCGTCTGCTCCTTCGAGAAGAGTAGATCTCCCGGGAGCGATGGTTTACCCATTTACTTGTACTCGGCTCTGTGGAACTGGATAGACTCAGACCTGCTGGAAGTGTACGGTGGCATGCTTCTGGCAGACAGCATGTCAGAATCCATGAGGAAAGGCATCACCACCCTTATCTACAAGCAGAAGGGGGAGAGGGAATAAATGAGAAATTGGCGGCCCATTTCCTTGCTAAATGCTGACTACAAGATTCTGTAGAAGGCCATCACCGACAGGCTCGAATCTGTTCTGGAGCGGGTGATCCACCCGGATCAGACCTGTACTGTACCCGGCAGGAAGATCTCTGATAGCCTTGCGCTGCTCAGGATTACGATCGCCTACGTGCAGGACAGAGGGTTGAACAGCTGCCTCATCAGCCTGGACCAGGAGAAGGCCTTCGACAGAATATCCCACGCATACATGATTAACGTGCTATCCAAAATGGGGTTTGGGGAGGGAATCAGCGATTGGATCCGGCTGCTCGACATGGACATCCATTGCACAGTCCTAATCAATGGGTGGGAGTCGGAGAGTTTTCCGATCAGATCTGGAGTCAGACTGGGTTGTCCTCTCTCTGCGGTCTTGTTCATGTGTTGTGTCGAGCTGTTTGCTGCGTCCATCAGAAAGGACACCGTAATCAGGTAGGGTGACGATCCCAGGCAACGGAGGCTCTCAGGTTCAGGCCTCCCTGTACATGGATGACGTCACCGTCTTTTGATCCGATCAGCATTCGATCCACAGACTGATGGACATCTGCGATCGTTTCAAGCTAGCCGAGTGGTCCAGAGTGAACTGCAGTAAGAGTGAGGGCATGTTCTGTGGCAGGTGGGAGACCCGATCCTTTGTTCCTTTCACCGTCAGGTCCGACTACCTGATGGTGTTGGGGATCGGGCTCGGGGGCCCCAGGACTCCACCAATAAATGGGAAGAGCGCGTCGCCATGGCCAAACAGAAGCTTGGTATGGTGGGGGGACGATCCCTCTCCATAACCAACAGGAACCAGGTGATAAAGTGTGAGGTACTCGGGGTCTTGTTGTATGTGGCCCAGGTCTGGTCCATTCCCCACAGCTCCGTCACCACAGTCACCCGAGCTTTCTTCCACTTTGTCTGGAGGTCCAAAGTAGAATGCGTCCACAGGGACACCATGTACAATACACTGAGAAAACTGGGTCCAGACAACCGAGCAGACACAGGAGGTCCCGTTCAGCTGGACTGTCCCCCACCACCTGTCCCAGGTGTAGAAGTTCCTGAGTTGGAACCACTTCGACCACAAGGCCGTCAGACAGTGGAACGTTCAGGGGGCTCTGCAGGAAAAGGAGAGGGTGGATCCGATCGACCAGTTCCCTGACCAGATGGTTGATGCCATTTGACAGAACGTCTCGTCGCCAGAACTGACCAACAGGCACCAGGATGTGGCCTGGATGGTGGTGAGAAGGGCCCTCCCAGTGCAGTCTTTCCAACATCCATGGAAACTCAGCATCACCTCGAACTGCGTTCAAGGCTGCGGGAATTGGACCGTCGTCTGTTTCCTGGTGGACTGGACCTTCATGCAGAATGTGTGGGGAGAGATGCGTTGGTATCTGTCCCAGTTCATCCCCAACACCTCAGTAACACAGGACGCTGTGCTCTATGGACTGTTCCCCGGGAGGCACACCGAGACAGATATCAACTGCTACTGGAAGACCATCAACTCGTTGAAGGAGGCCCTTTGGCCCGCCCGAAACCTGCTGGTCTTCGAGCTGAAGGAGCTGTCCACGACCGAGTGTTGCCGATTGGCACACTCCAAGGTCCAGGAGAACATGCTGCGGGATACACTGAGGCGCGTTGCGGACTACGCAAGGGCCCTATGGGGAAAGAGCACCGTGTAAAGCCATACCACCTTTTATTATACAGAATGTACTCTGACACATGTACTGTGTATTGTATTGAAATAATGGGATCATAGTGTGTACGATTTGTTTTGTATTGTTTTGAATTGAAATTGTGAACTTCAACCCTGATCTGTATGTATCATTAAATATTATGAAATAAAGTATATTTTGAAAATAAAATTGCCGTTCAACGGCACTCCTTTGAGCAGCGAGAGACCTGTCCGAAAGACTGACAGAAGTCTTTTTTGCCTGAAAG
Organism: Heptranchias perlo; assembly: GCF_035084215.1. Taxonomy (NCBI): domain Eukaryota; kingdom Metazoa; phylum Chordata; class Chondrichthyes; order Hexanchiformes; family Hexanchidae; genus Heptranchias; species Heptranchias perlo. Next base: position 2,704,569 of record NW_027139644.1, on the reverse strand, counting down.
TGAGTCCGGTTTGACGTGTTGTTGCACAAAGGCGCTCCCTGCTGGTGAGCAGAGGCAAATGCTCGAGCAAAACAGCCGTGTTCGGACAGACACAGAAAGCTTTCAGGTTTGAGAATGGACAAGTGGCAACATTTTAAGCAGTGAGCAGTCTGTAAAGTTAAGAGAGCGGTCTTGAGCTCAATACTGCTCAATCCAAAAGCACGTTCATTATTTTGAGCCAGAATTAAACCAACGATTTAAGAGTGATTTTGCTTTCAAGTTTTAATCTCTACAAGTTTTCCACACTACCAGCTGAGCTATCGAAGGGAAGCAGCAAAGGTCCCCATCTTTGGTGATTGTTCACCGTGCGCCTTTTGACACTCCCGGACTCGTGGAGTCGCGTGGGCATGACCGAGACTGACTCGGTCCCTGCTCATACCGCGGCGCTGTGAGCGTGTGAGCTCCGACTTACTCGACACACCTTTGGCCAGTGGAGCAATGGGGAACGTGTCTGACCAAAATTCAGAAGATTGTTGGTTCGATTTCCACCTGGATGGAGAGTTTTTGCAAACTGCCGATTAGTTTATGATTTTACACCTTGCAAACTGTCCTACTTGATAGAGCTGCCTGGATATTTATATAGCAAGTGTCTTCTTAGCGCAGCAGGCAGCGCGTCAGTCTCATAATCTGAAGGTCCTGAGTTCAATCCTCAGAGAAGGCATCATTAAGCTTTTTTTTCCATCTTTGCTCAAGACCAAAATCAATATTTTTTTCTTCCTGCAGCACACCAAAAGATTTGCTGCCCCTTGACCTCTCTGTACCGTAGCACGCAGTGAAGCTTAAGAAGTACATGGACCATGGGCTCGCAGAAAACTGACGCCACTTTTGTTTCTGGACAATTGACCCAAGTCAAAGGGTGAGTGGAGAATGCAAGAATCTATCTTGCTATCTCTCACCTGCTCAGCGAGCATTCGACTTGAATCATAGAAAGAATACAGCACGGAAGGACGCCATTCGGCCCATCGAGACCACACCAGCTCTCTGCAAGAGCAATCCAGCTGGTCCCACTCCACCGCCCCATCGTTTTTCCTCATGTCATCTTTGGTGCTTTTGCCAATCACCTTAAATCTATGTCCTCTGGTCCTTCACCCTTCTGCAAATGGGAACGATTTCTCTCTATATACTCTGTCTAAACCCTTCATGGTTTTGAAAATCTCTCTCAAATCTCCAGCTTCTCCAGTCTATCCACGTAACTAAAGTCCCTCATCGCTGGAATCATTCTACTAAATCTCTTCTGCACCCTCTTTAATGCCTTCATATCTTTCCTAAAGTGCGGCGCCCAGAAGTGGACATAATACTCCAGTTGTGTCTGAACCAGTGTTTTCTAAAGGTTCATCATGACTTCCATACTTTAGTACTCTCTGCCTCTATTTATAAAGCCCAGGATCCCGTATGCTTTTTTAACCGCTTTCTCAACCTGCCCTGCCACTTTCAATGATATGTGCACATATACCCCCAGATCTCTCTGTTCCTGTATCACTGTTAGAATTGTGCCCTCCAGTTTATTTTGCATCTCCTCGTTCTTCCTACCGAAATGCATGAATTCGCATTTTTCTTCGTTAAGTGTCATTTGCCATGTGTCCGCCCATGCAACCAGTCTGTATATATTCTCTTCAACTCTATCACTATCCTCCTCACTGTTCATTACCCTTACAAGTTTGGTGTCATCTGCAAATTTTGAAGTTGTGCCCTGTGCACCCAAGTCCAAGTCATTAATATATATCAAGGAAAGAAGTGGTCACAGCACCGACCCCTGGGGAACACCACTGTCCACCTCCCTCGAGTCCGAAAAAAAACCGTTCACCACTACTCTGTTTCCTGTCCTATAGTCGATTCTGTATCCATGTTGCTACTGCCCCCTTTATTCAATGCCCTTCACAGTAGTTGCTTCGCACTCGCCTCCAAGTAGCTCCACGATCAGCAGAGAAATCTCGCCTTGGGTTGGCCCCCTCCCTGACGACAATCAATACTTTGCTCCAATCGGTAGTATCGAGAATAAGCAAGTGAGCAACAGCAGTACGGGAAGCCACAGTAATCGTGAATGATGCTGAGAAGAGCCCGAGCCTGCGGAAGGTAGATGAGATCTCAGGAAAGGAACAGCGGCCCCGAGCTTGAGGGAGCAGCGAGAGCCCTGTCTGTCTGCCTGACTGATCGAAGACATTTTTGCCTGAAAGCGGTTTGAAGTGTTGTTGCGCAAAGGCACTCCCTGCTGGTGAGCAGAGGCAAATGCTCGATCTAAACAGCCGTGTTCTGACAGACACAGAAAGCTTTCAGGTTTGACAAAGGAAAAGTGCTCTCCTGTGCCTCAGCGCCAACATGTTAAGCCGCAGGCTGCCTGTAAAGTTAAGAGAATGGCCTAGAGCTACTTACTCCAAAAGCAAGTTTATTACTTCGAACCAGCAAACTTTGATCTGTTAATTGTACTATCGTCCTCCGCTCTACAAGCTGAGCGATCGAAAGGAAGCAGCTTCTGTCTCTCTCTTTGGTGATTGTTCACCGTACACCTTTTGACACTTCCGGACTCGTGGAATCGCGTGGGCATGACCGAGACTTACTCGGTAACTGCTCATTCTCCAGCGTTGTGGAAGTGTGAGTTACTGCATGCTTTTTGAAAACTGGGCCAATGGAGCAATGGATAACGTGTGGAGGTTCAATTCCCGTTTGATTCGAAAGTTTCTGTGAATTTTTTTTATTACAAAACATACATTACTGCATAAAATTTAAGAATACATAGAGTTAAAACTAAATTTCACAATTTCGAAGCAATACAGTACAATACAGACCGTATCTCACGGTATGAACCGTCCAGTTAAAGGGACCTCATACTGTGATCTCACGGTGTGAACCGTCGAGTTCAGGGGGCCTCATCCTGTGATCTCATGCTGTGAACCGTCCAGTTAAAGGGGCCTCACCTTGTGATCTCACGGTGTGATCCATCCAGTTAAAGGGGCCTCATCCTGTGATCTCACGGTGTGATCCATCCAGTTAAAGGGGCCTCACCTTGTGATATCACGGTGTGATCCATCCAGTTCAAGGGGCCTCAAAGATTATCTTTCGTTCCAGAGTCCGCTCCGTGGAGCAGGACGAGAAGTGCTCGCGCTTCTTCTTCCAGAAGCTGCTCAGGGAGACTTCTGTGATCAGCAGCCTGAAGGAGGAAGAGGGCTCGGTGACGTCTTCACAGGCCAACATACTGAGTCCACCCCACCTTGTAATTGGCTAATTTACCTCATGCTCATGCATTAATGTCGCATTTTTTTTTGATAAAGATTAGAAAGTTATTTGAAAAATGTGAGTAATGAAGGAGGAGAGACAGAAAGCGATATAGAATCAACAACAGAGCAATAAACAGGTGGAGGGAGAAACAAATATAGAGAGATAGTGAGATAAAGGTCGATAGATAGATAGATAGATAGCTATATCGATAGATAGATAGATAGATGGATAGATAGATAGATGGATAAGTAGATAGATGGATAGATAGGTGGATGGATAGATAGGTGGATGGAGAGATTTATAGATAGATAGATAGATAGTTAAACAGATGGATGGATAGATAGATTGATAGGAGATAGATAGATAGATAGATAGATAGATAGATAGATAGATAGATAGATAGATAGATGGATAGAGAGGTAGATGGATAGATAGATAGATGGATAGAGATATATATAGATAGAGAGATAGATGGATAGTGAGATAGAGCAATAGATAGATAGATAGATGGATAGAAAGATTGATAGATGGATGGATAGATAGATCGATGGAAAGAAAGATAGATAGATAGATAGATAGATAGATACATTTAAAGCAGTGGAGAGACAACGATACATACGAATCGGTCGAAGGAGATTTATATTGATTTTAATAAGGTGAAAAGAACAATGGATATAGTTGAAAGAGGTAAAGAAACATAAAATTAGTCGAAAGAGAGCATGATCGGCAGATTTATAATTAGAGACAGAGGTGGAGATTGGCAGAAGCAGCGATGGAGAAGTGGAGTAAGTTGGAACATTGGGTGGGGGATCGTCGGGGAGTGGGTGCAGGAATAGTCCGTCTTTTTTTGATAGTTTAATTGAAATATATTGATTCAATTGAAGATCAATTAGCAATGGGCACCTACAAATTGCGCGGTACAAACTCAAATACCCCTCGCCCCAATAAAGCTATGCTGGTAAAGAAACAACTCTATTTAAACCCAAACTGAACTGCAACAAATCAGCAAAGATTACTTGAAAGGCATCTGGTGATGAGCTTGAGACGAAATGTACTGGGGATGTTGTACTGAATTAGGCCGACCATGGAAGGCCCTGCGGTGATATTACGTACCACGTGTTTCTCTGTTCCAATGTTGAGAAAAGACTCGAAATTAATTGAATACAACTGCAGTTCCTGAACGGGACTTCCTCCTGCAGCTTAATATCCTCTTAACAGATTCGCCGCCTGTCAAGGTCAACCTGCTTGTCCTGTTCGGACTTTGACATTTCAGTTAATGATTAATTTTGAGGTACTGTATTCGTTTGAGGTGCTGGATTAGTTTGAGGAACACTATTAGTTTGAGGTGCTGTATTTGTTTGAGGAACACTATTAGTTTGAGGTGCTGTATTTGTTTGAGGAACATTATTAGTTTGAGTTGCTCTATTGTTTGAGGAACACTATTAGTTTTGAGGTGCTGTATTTGTTTGAGGAACACGATTAGTTTGAGGTGCTGTATTTGTTTGAGGTATTGTATTAATTCGAGATACTGTATTAGCTTGAGGTACTGTATTAGTTTGAGGTACTGTATTTGTTTGAGGTACTGTATTTGTTAGAGGCACTGAGTTAGTTTGAAGTGCTGTGTTAGTTTAAGATGCTGTACTAATTTGAGGTAATATATTAGTTTGGGGTACTGTATTAGCTTGAGGTGTTGTATTAGTTTGAGGTGTTCTATTAGTGTGAGGTGTTGTATTAGTGTGAGGTACTGTATTAGTGTGAGGTGCTGTATTAGTGTGAGGTGCTGTATTAGTGTGAGGTGCTGTATCAGTTTGAGGTGCTGTATCAGTTTGAGGTGTTCTATTAATGTGAGGTGTTGTATTAGTGTGAGGCGCTGTATTAGTGTGAGGTGTTGTATTAGTGTGAGGTGCTGTATTAGTGTGAGGTGCTGTATTAGTGTGAGGTGTTGTATTAGTGTGAGGTGTTGTATTAGTGTGAGGTGCTGTATTAGTGTGAGGTGTTGTATTAGTGTGAGGTGTTGTATTAGTGTGAGGTGCTGTATTAGTGTGAGGTGCTGTATTAGTGTGAGGTGTTGTATTAGTGTGAGGTGTTGTATTAGTGTGAGGTGCTGTATTAGTGTGAGGTGTTGTATTAGTGTGAGGTGCTGTATTAGTGTGAGGTGCTGTATTAGTGTGAGGTGTTGTATTAGTGTGAGGTGCTGTATCAGTTTGAGGTGTTCTATTAATGTGAGGTGTTGTATTAGTGTGAGGTGCTGTATTAGTGTGAGGTGCTGTATTAGTGTGAGGTGCTGTATTAGTGTGAGGTGTTGTATTAGTGTGAGGTGCTGTATCAGTTTGAGGTGCTGTATCAGTTTGAGGTGTTCTATTAATGTGAGGTGCTGTATTAGTGTGAGGTGCTGTATTAGTGTGAGGTGCTGTATCAGTTTGAGGTGCTGTATCAGTTTGAGGTGTTCTATTAATGTGAGGTGTTTTATTAGTGTGAGGTGCTGTATTAATTCGAGGTGTTGTTGTAGTTTGTGGTATTATATTATTTTCAGAATCTGTGTCAGTTTGAGGTGCTGTGTTAGATTAAGGTGTTGTATTCGTTTGAGGTACTGTATTAGTTTGAGATACTGTATTAGTTTGAGGCACTTTATTAGTTTGAGATACTGTATTAGATTGAGATGCTGTATTAGTTTGAGGTATTCTATTAGTTTCAGGTTCTGTATCGGTTTGAGGTACTGTATTAGTGTGAGGTATTTATTAGTTTGAGATGATGTATTAGTTTGAGGTATTATATTAGTTTCAGATTCTTTATCGTTTGAGGTACTTTATTAGTTTGAGCCACTGAATTAGATTAAGATGCTGTATTAGTTTGAGGTATTATATTAGTTTCAGGTTCTGTATCGGTTTGTATTACTTTAAGGTGTTGTATTTGTTTGAGGTACTGTATTAGTATGAGATGATGTATTAGCTTGAGATATTATATTAGTTTCAGAATCTCTATACGTTTGAGGTACTGTATTAGTTTGAGGTACTGTATTAGTTTGAGGTACTGTATTAGTTTGAGAAACTTGATCAATTTGAGGTGTTATATTAGTTTGGGGTATCTGTATTGTAAGGAAAGAGTTAATCTTTATATTGAAGTAATACAAACCTTTAGCTTTTGCCTCTTAAGTAAGGAAGTATAAATCTCTGTTGGGAGAATGAAACTACAATCATAAGACAGATTTGCATCATTTTATATGCATGCATATGTTTAATATAGAGACGAGTAGATTCTGAAGTCCAGAAACTCTTGGACTGCAGCTGATATCATAATACTCGTAAGTTTAATTATCCTTTTGATACAAACAATTCTCTGACAATCATAACAAGGCCTTTAAATTATTCAGAGCTGGTGTGTATGTGTTTCAGACAGCATTGTGTGCTATTCGTCTTAGCAGCTTCACAGGGAAGCAGGAGAGGTGTGACATCTGTACGATTGCTCCGTATAATTCCATACTGACGCAGCGGGAAAGGGCTGTACTGGTGAGAGATAAACCCCATTCTGCAGAACACGTGGCTGTGTGGAAGGAGCCTGTTTGCAACATAAGGCGACATATAGTGGAGGAGTGTAGTTAGGTGATGAGGGAAGTGATACTCTGATAACATAGAAAATGCTGGAAACCCTCAGCAGGTCAGGCAGAACCTGTGGAGAGAGAAACAGAGTTAATGTTTCAGCTCAATGACCTTTCATCAGAACCAAGTTGGGCAGTTGTGTTAGGTAATGGTATGAAACATAGGAATTGTTTCACTCATGTGAGGTGATTTGGGTACTTTTCTGTCTTTGGACGTTCAAGATTAAAAGTAAAATAAGGGCTCGTCCGGGATCTCTCACATATTTGGACAAACAACCCCGAAGCGAGAATCATAACCCTGGACCAACGTGCCCATTGGCAAAAGCCAATGCACTCAAAAGCCATCGTAAAACCCCTTTTGGTAGCTATCCTTGATAAGAAATTATGAGGACAGGTTGCATAGACTGGACTTGCATTCCCTTGAGTATAGAATATTAAGGGGTGATCTAATTGAGGTGTTTAAGATGATTAAAGGATTTGACAGGGCAGATAGAGACTATTTTCTCTGGTGGGGAAAGTCCAGAACAAGGGGGTGTAACCTTAAAATTAGAGCTCGGCTGTTCAGGAGTGATGTCAGGAAACATTTCTTCACACAAAGGGGAGTGGAAATCTGGAACACTCACCCCCAAAAAGCTGTTGAGGCCGGGGGTCAATAGAACATTGCAAAACTGAGATTGATTGATTTTGGGGCTAATTCGGGAGTTAAATGACTTTGACATTTTTCCCTGTGACTTGTATAGTTTCGATCGATGAAATATTCGTGAAAAGAGTCAGTGTAAAGAGACTCGGCAGTTCATGTTTCCCCGAGACACTTCCTTCAGACCTGAGACCGACAAGTTTGTCCTTTCCGTAGTGCAGCGGTTATCATGTTCACCAGTTACATGCAGAAAGTCCCCGATTTGACCTCGGAGGGAAGCATGTTGTAGGGACTTGCTCCCCATAAACCTCCAGGGTCGAGTTTGTTCATGCGTGAACGGGGCGACAAACCTTTTTAAATTTAACAGCGGCTGCACCGGATTCCTTGTATAATAAGCACTAAACATTTTTAAGCAGACTCCTAAAATACAGTATGTAAAATGGGAAGGGATAAAAGTTCATGACATGCAAAGCTCAAAGATTTATTGACGTTTTAATTGTCACTTGGCAAACAAGTTAGCATTTCCTTCAGTGTGCAACAGAACGTATTAATGGCGATTAAAAAAACATTAAATGTCTCACAGACTTGAATTATTTTTGTGCAATGAACTATTCCCAACCACAAGGGAACACTGCATCAAATGTTTATATATTTAAGGATATAATAAGTTTTTATACATATATAATCTATGCCATCAGTAGACACCGTGGAGAAACGGCAGCGCGTCTGACTCCAGATTCTGAAGACTGCGTATTTAAATCATGTCGAAATCACTATTTATCTTACCATTCATATCAGCCTGGATAATTTCGGAATCACTGCTTTTTAATAATAAACGGAACTTTGGTCACTCGTTCATTGTTCATTGCTCCCTGTCATTGATAATTGAAATGAAATGTTAATCTGGCAAAACCGGAGAACAAAATATTAAACAAGCGAAACAAATACTGAGCAAAATTATTTGCAATGTTTTGGGGAAGTGCAGCTGAAAAGCAGAAGATCTGAATGGAATTATCAATGATTGAGCGGAATACATTGCTCGATTTGTTACTCGATTGCCTTCGACACCACGGAATTCAGGAGAACCTGTTTCATGGTTTGCACTGAACCCTTGGAGCGGAGCCAACAGCCGGCTCGCTGCAACAACAGACAAGGAAGTAACAGTTTCCTCAGGCTTGGCTAGCTCAGTCGGGGGAGGCATTCCCCTCGGGATCGTGGGTGCGAGTTGCAACTTTTACGCTGCCCTCATGAGCGGACCCCAGCGCTCCATTTTCGCTGAAATGGAGAATTTCTCCGCCACCTTTTTCTTGATATCACAATTGCTGGCGGTGCGAGTGAAAACGGCCCTGCGCTTCACTGTGAGGGCAAGAGACAAGTCTGGAGGTGCCGCGTGGCGTCCAATGAATGTCAAAACTTTAAAAGAAGAGTTAGCGATTCAGCTACACCAACCTCGCTGGTGGACAAGAGATTTTTTTTTGTCAGAGGTTCCAGCCTTGCCTTCATCTCTTGCCTTTTGCGAGGCACTTGTTCCGGTTTAAATTTACAAACAGGATGAGTTGGTGATCGGGGGGACTGCAGGAGACTCAGCGGCCCCGGGTGAGACACAGAAAAATCCGCCCAAGCCCTGTCCCAATGTACGTATGTGGAAGTAAAGACGGGAGCGAACGGTGTGACGCTCCAGTCAAACCGCCTGTCGGGGAACGCCTTGATTTTAAAATTCTCATCCTTGCTTTCAAATCCCACCAGAACCTCGCTACCCCACCCTATCATGTGGCTACAAGAGCAGGTCAGAGGCTGGGTATTCTGCGGCGAGTGACTCACCTCCTGACTCCCCAAAGCCTTTCCACCATTTACAACGCACAAGTCAGGAGTGTGATGGAATACTCTCCACTTGCCTGGATGAGTGCAGCTCCAACAACACTCAAGAAGCTCGACACCATCCAAGATAAAGCAGCCCGCTTGATTGGCACCCCATCCACCACCCTAAACAGTCACTCCCTTCACCACTGGCACAATGTGGTTGCAGTGTGCACCATCCACAGGATGCACTGCAGCTGCAGCAACTCGCCAAGGCTTCTTCGACAGCACCTCCCAAATCCGCGACCTCTACCACCTAGAAGGACAAGGGCAGCAGGCACATGGGAACACCACCACCTGCACGTTCCCCTCCAAGTCACACACCATCCTGACTTGGAAATATATCGCCGTTCCTTCATCGTCGCTGGGTCAAAATCCTGGAACTCCCTTCCTAACGGAACTGTGGGAGAACCGTCACCACACGGACTGCAGCGTTTCAAGAAGGCGGCTCACCACCACCTTCTCAAGGGCAATTAGGGATGGGTAATAAATGCCGGCCTCGCCAGCGACGCCCACATCGCATGAACGAATAAAAAAAATCTCTGTGCTCCTCCAATTCTTGCCTCTTGCGCATCCCCGATTTTAAACGCTCCACCATTTGCGGCTGTGTCTTCAGCTGCCTAGGCCCTAAGCTCTGGAATTCCATCCTTAAACCTCTCCGCCTCTCTCTCCTTTAACACATACCTTAAAACCTAACTCTTCGACTAAGCTTTTGGTCACCTGTCCCAATATCTCCTTATGTGGCTTAGTGTCAAGTTTTGTTCAAAAACTCTTCCTGTGAAGCACTTTGTGAGGTTTTACTGCATTAAAGGTGCTATATAAATGCAGGTTGTGTCCTCTGGTTATCGACCCTCCTGCCAATGGAAATAGCTTCTCCCCATCCATTCTATCAAAATCCCCTCATAATTTTGAACACCTCTATTAAATCTCCCCTTAACCTTTTTTTTTGCTCGAAGGAGAACAATCCCAGCTTCTCCAGTCTCTCCACATAACCCATCCCTGGACACGATGGAAGGCGGAGGGCTGCAACCAGGTTTGCAAATTATTGCCAATCGGGAGCTGGACAAATCGAAAGGAACCGAAATGACAAAGAGCTTTGTGTATCTGTAGATACGCTTTGGGAAACGGAATTGGAGACGAATAAAGGACTGAGCAGACAGGCGGCCAAGACGCAGTTGAGTCGGCATGTCCCCCTGGAACAGTTACTCTGATGTTGTGGGTGAAATTAAGAGGTCGGAGCCATTTAAAGCGCTCCCAGTTACTGCAGATCAGGCATCAAAACCTGATAACAGCGTCAGGACGCTCAGAATACTTTTTCTTCATTCGTTCATGGGTTGTGGGCGTCACTGGCGAGGCCGGCATTTATTGCCCATCCCTGATTGCCCTTGAGAAGGTGGTGGTGAGCCGCCTTCTCGAATCGCTGGAGTCCGTGTGGTGAAGGTTCTCCCACAGTCCGACTCAATAACAGACAAAGCACCGGTGGGCGCGCCGGTTGCAGGAGAGCTGGTTGGCGGTGATATCGATGCTGTGAGCGAGACCAGACCGTTTCCATGTTTCCATAAACAATGTCCCATCCTTTATTTCTGGAAAAGTAAGACTGATAGTGGACAATTGCATTTCTGTGCCTGCAACATGTAACTTTGGCTCGGTGACACGCTACTTTAGTGTATCTTGCAAGAAAAAGCACCGGGCGGTTTCTGTGGCGCAATCGGTTAGCGCGTTCGGCTGTTAACCGAAAGGTTGGTGGTTCGAGCCCACCCAGGGACGAAAATTGCGCTTTTTTTCTTCCCACTTTCGGATTCATTGTCTCATTCTGATCGACCTGAAGCCGGTGCCAGGTTTTAATTCCTGATCTGCAGTAACTGGGAGCACTTTAAATGGCTCCGATCTCTTCATCTCATTTCACGTTTTCTAATGTGTGATTTGGCTGCAAGAAAACACTCTGTGAACAATGTCATCTGAGCTTGCCTGATTCGCCATAATTTACACTGCGGTCGGATATCAGGCACATGAAAAAAAACAGTGAAATGTTTGTGTGGGCGCGATGCTCTGGGATTCCCTGCCTGACCATCGCCACCGATCCTTCTCTGCAGCCTTCCGAAATACAGCGCAGGAAATGGATCCCTGTGAAATGAGCTCCTGGACAGTAATACGGGAAATTAGTTTGGCTGAGGGGTTATATCCCTAACACGGAGTTTGCAGTATCAGGTTTCCGTAGTGTAGTGGTTATCACGTTCGCCTTACACGCGAAAAGTCCCCGGTTCGAAACCAGGCGGAAACATTTTAAAACCTTGTCCCCATTAAAAATTAGTAAATATTTAACGATTCACATTGCTGAATAATATGAACAAAGTCCATATCTCCCATCCCTGTTAATGCAGTCCGCTGAGAGCAGGCGATGAAAGCCAGCGTGATCGTGGGGGTGAAGGCTGCTTCCAATACTGTCTCATTCCCGGTGGGATCTGGCGGAGATTTGATGAGCCCCATCGATTCAACCAAGGTGGGAGAAATGAAACGGTGTTTGAGAAACATTCATATAAATGATAACATCCAGGATCCTGTCTTCAGAGCGCGTGGTGCAAAGGTCTGACTCCAGATCAAAAGGCTGCGTGTTCACATCACATCGGGGTCAGTGTTTCTTTCACCGCTCACATGAGACTGGATAATTCCCGAATGAAGGTTTTAATTGCTTTTTCACAAAAAAACCCAGAAGTTTGGTCTAAACCCTGACTCAGTACCGACCCAATGGCAGGGAGGGGAGCGCCTGATACTCTCATTTATTTCATGCAACAAACTGACACGAACACTGGTATTGATTCAAAATTGACCTGCAGATGGACACACATATAAAAAAGACAGCCACAGAAACAGACAGCAACGACTTGCATATATTACATATATATATACATATTTATATATATGTATATAGCGCCTTTAACGTGGCCAGACGATTTAAGCTCGGTGAACTTGCTTCAGCTTTCTGAAATGTACTTGTACATCCTTCACAGGTCACGGGAAATATATTTTTTTCCCTTTCGAAAAAAGACGCGAAAAGCAGAGACATGTTTTGTTTTCAAAACGGCTGGAGAAATGGCGGACGATCATAAATTAGGAGTCGCCTTTGAAACATTTAAAGGCGACTACCTAAAAATCACTTAGTGCAAATTTCAAATCACGGTTACTATTTATTTAGGTCTGAAATAAATAACAATAAACATGTCAGTCAGCGCCCGCGGTGAGACGGTGATGAACTTGTTTGTTGTGAAGTTCACCGCTGGGCTAAAGTTGACGCCGTTTAAAGGACGTGAACCCACTCAATGTAAAGGATGAGCTCATAACCAACAGGTCCCGTCATCGTCAAACACCTCCTTTCTTGTTTAATAGAGGAAGCAGAGGCGTGTACATCATCAGACACCAGCAACTTTAAGAAATGGAACAGATAAAGGCACAGATGCAAGTTCCAAATCTTTTCAATGCAAAGTTAGTTCACTTTACTTAAAGTGCCGTGAGGCTGAAAACGGGTCCCAGATGATTTGCGTTCACTCGTGACTTGTTTTCCAGTGTTGGTCCGTCAGGTTTGCAATTCAATTTGTGTTGGATATTGAAGATATTTCAGGATGATTGCACAACATACCATGTGTAAAGAAACATCTTGATAACTTCAATCATCGCACACTCTACATTGACGCTGCAGAGGCCCCAGCACCCCTTTCAATATTGTTTTTTTTAACTCACAGTTTTCAAAAGGGAATTGGATAAACGCTTGAATGGAAACATTTTCAGGGCTATGGGGAAACAGCAGGTGACTGGGACTAACTGGACAGCTCTTTCAGAGAGCTGGCACAGGCACGATGGGACGAATGGCATTCGAATGGCGCTGTCCTATTCCATGATTCCATTAATAGATCAATTTCCGCCTTTCACTGAGCCTCCCTAAATGGTGCACAGTAATCGTGTCCCTGTGAAATGAATCTGAACAGTAATACGGAAATTAGCGTGGGTGAGCGGTTTGAAACTCTGGTTAGGCACCTAACAGGAAATTTCCCCTCTCAGTTTGATGAGATTATCAATTATCTCCCCCCCTTTCGATCTTAAATGTCTTTATATTTTTTTGATCTCTTCTTCCACTGTCATGCACTCAATGCTGGTCTCCCTGGTAAATACTGAAGAAAAGTGATTATTTAATATTTCTGCCATTTCGCTGTCATTGCCTGTGAGTTTGTCGTGTGTATCCCTTAGTGACCCTATTCCGATCCTAAACTTTCTTTGGCTGTTGATGTGTCCAGAATACTTTGCTTTTTTTGATATTCCTTTTTGCCTTTCTAATAGTTCTTTAGACTTCTTTCCCAGTCTTTTCACATTCCCCCTCTCCTTTATTGTCCAGTGTGGGCCTTTTTCTTTCGTTTCAATTTTGCCCTTATTTCTTTATTCATCCCTGGTGTGTCATTTCTGGCTAGTTTGTTCTTACTTTTTAGTGGGATATATTTCTCCTGGACTCTATTGATCACCGTTTTAAATGTTTTCCACTGCTGTTCTATTTCTTTTTCCAGGTCATTAATATGTCAACCATTTCACCGTTCGAAACTTCTCAAGTCACATATCCATGACAAAGCAAGTTGCTTTAGTGGGAGGAGCAAATCGACTTGGCAGTAAAATCAGCTGCAGCCCAATCCACAAATAAAATATTTCCATGTAACAGTAAAGATAACAAATGTCAGAAGTGGGATTCGAACCCACGCCTCCAGAAGAGACTGCGGCCTGAACGCAGCGCCTTAGACCGCTCGGCCATCCTGACGACCGATTTCATGTTTCATTCTGCATCATTTCTGCACTGTTGGCCAGTGAAAGCATCATAAAAGTTTAAAATGGCACTCACCTAACGTGGGGCTCGAACCCACGATAAAGAGCTTCGTGCTCTGTCCGACTGAGCTTGCCGGGCCTGAGTATTGTTCACCGCCTGATCTGTCATTGCAGCAAGCAGGAGAAAGACTCCATTTCGAATTATTGCAATCAATTCTGAGGCATCGGATGAACTGTCACTTCGAAAGTCACGGACTAATCAAGGACAGTCAACATGGATTTGTCAAGGGGAGGTCGTGTCTGACTAACCTGATTGAATTTTTCGAGGAGGTGACAAGGAGGATCAATGAGGGTAGCGCAATTGATGTAGTCTACGTGGATTTTAGCAAGCCTTTTGAAAAGTTCCCACATGGCAGATTGGTCAAAAAAGTAAAGGCCCATGGGATACAAGGGAATGCGGCTTGTTGGATCCAAAATTGGCTCAGTGGCAGGAAGTTAATGGCCGACGGGTGTTTTTGCGGCTGGAAGGCTGTTTCCAGTGGGGTGCCGCAGGGCTCGGTGCTTGGTCCTTTGATTTTTGTGGTATCCATGAACGATTTGGACTTAAACGTCGGAGGCATGATAAAGACATTTGCGGGTGACACAAAAATAGGCCGTGTGGTTGATAGCGAGGAGGAAAGCTGTAGACTGTGGGGGTTCAGGCATTTTTCTGATAACAAAGCACTCAATCTATCTCTGAACGAATCTTGAACGAATACGTGTGTTTGACCCGGCACAGGCACGATGGGCCGAATGATCTCCTCTTGTGGACTAACATAATACGATGATACCAAGTGTTATCAGATGGAAAAGCAACACATTCCAAATAAAAGCAGAGAGAGGAAACTAGACTAACAGCACAACAGCACGGTGAGATATTGTATTTGAGAAGGATGAGGAGGGATAGTTTATCATGGTGGTAGTCCCATAGGGTATCATTTGTGACTTTGGTAAGGACCATTTCATGCTGCGACAGTCTCTGGTACTGTGTGTGAGTGTGGGATTCATTCTGTATCTGTCTGTCTCTGGTACTGTGTGTGAGTGTGGGATTCATTCTGTATCTGTCAGTCTCTGGTACTGTGTGAGTGTGGGATTTATTCTGTATCTGTCAGTCTCTGGTACTGTGTGTGAGTGTGGGATTCATTCTGTATCTGTCAGTCTCTGGTACTGTGTGTGAGTGTGAGATTCATTCTGTATCTGTCAGTCTCTGGTACTGTGTGTGAGTGTGGGATTCATTCTGTATCTGTCAGTCTCTGGTACTGTGTGTGAGTGTGGGAGTCATTCTGTATCTGTCAGTCTCTGGTACTGTGTGTGAGTGTGGGATTCATTCTGTTTCTGTCAGTCTCTGGTACTGTGTGTGAGTGTGGGATTCATTCTGTATCTGTCAGTCTCTGGTACTGTGTGTGAGTGTGGGATTCATTCTGTATCTGTCTGTCTCTGGTACTGTGTGTGAGTGTGGGATTCATTCTGCATCTGTCAGTCTCTGGTACTGTGTGTGAGTGTGGGATTCATTCTGTATCTGTCAGTCTCTGGTACTGTGTGTGAGTGTGGGATTCATTCTGTATCTGTCAGTCTCTGGCACTGTGTGTGAGTGTGGGATTCATTCTGTATCTGTCAGTCTCTGGTACTGTGTGTGAGTGTGGGATTCATTCTGTATCTGTCAGTCTCTGGTACTGTGTGTGAGTGTGGGATTCATTCTGTATCTGTCAGTCTCTGGTACTGTGTGTGAGTGTGGGATTCATCTGTATCTGTCACTCTCTGATACTGTGTGTGAGTTTGGAATTGATTCTGTATCTTGTCAGCAGTGTGTGTGAGAGTTTGTGATTAATTCTTTATATAAAACTGTGTGTTAGTGTGGGAATCTTTCGATATCTGTCAGTCTCTGGTACTCCATGTGAGTGTGGGATTCATTCTGTATATACAGTCTCCAGTACTGTATGTGGGAGTTGAATTCATCCTATATATGCAGTTACTCATACTGCATGTGATTGTGGGATTCATTCTGTATATACAGTCTCCAGTACTGTATGTGGGAGTTGAATTCATCCTAAATATGCAGTTACTCATAATGCATGTTAGTGTGGGATTCATACTGTACCTGTCAGTCTCTGGCACTGTGTGTGAGTGTGGGATTAACTGTGTGTCTGTCAGTCTCTTGTACTGTATGTGAGTTTGGGATTCCTTCTGCATCTGTGAGAGTTGGAGTCATTCTGTGTCTCTGTGTCTCTGGTACTGTCTCTGAATGTGAGATTCATTCTGTATCTGTACGTAATTATTCTCTCAGATTACATTATGGCGTTCAATATTGTAGCTTTAATATCTCGATGTTTAAATAGTTTTACTCATTGTTTAATTGGTAAATATGGACATACTTTAGGATTTGATGCTGGAGGTTTTAATCCGATAATTTGTGTGCTTTTTGGAGTACTATTAAATCTGTATCTCTGTGAGTACTGTTGTGGATGATAATGTATCTTTCAAACTGATAAGGTGACATTTTAGAATTGGTATGTTATGTGTCGATCAGTCTGTAGAAATGGAATTGATACCGTATCTTTCAGTCTAATATTGTATGAGATTTTTGGACTGGTATGTAATGTGTATCTCAGTCTGCACTAATAGATTTGACACTCTATCTTTAAATCTCATTCTACGATTACATTCTGAACAGGTATCTAATTTGTTTCTCAGGTTTACTGTCTTTCAATATTTCTCAATCTGATACTCGACCTGAGTTTTGGACTTGTGTGCAATTTGTATCATATGATACACTTTTCGAATGGATATTGCATGTATTAAAGTCATGTGTGAGAGTTCTGGGCTGGTATTCAATTTGAATCTCGGGGTACATTATTGGGATTCATTCTGTACCTTTGAATCGGGTACCATGTGTGATTTCTATCTGGTATTTAATTCGTAGCTAATGTTGCTCCATTGTGAGATTGACACAGTGCCTTTCACTCTGAGTGTGTGATTTTGGACTGGGATTTTTGTATCTACCTGTCAGCGGGACTGAGTTCGGGGGGAATGGAACAGTGTCAGCCTCACCTACTCTGCTTGACTGTTGGGTTGAAAATGTGTCTCTGGAAATTGTGATCAGTGTGGGACTGACTACTTCTGCTGTCTGTGACTGTGGAACTGATGACCTGTCTGTGTCTCTGTGCTCTGTGAGTGATAATATACTTACTGTGTGTGAGAAGGAGCTGGCTGCACTGTTCCTTCTGCCTCGGGTGGAGGAAGCATCACATTTATTCTGGATCGTTCAAGGGTTTGCCTGGAGAAAGAAAATTATCTCTTGTTACTCAGGAACATGTGAGGTAGAAAATACAGAAGTGATCAGTTTAATATCTCTGTTAATGATCATTTTGAATATCCACAAATGAAATCCAGTGATACAAACAGTGTCAGTGTCTGACTCCACTGCAGTACTGCAGCACTCAGCTTCTGCATACCAGGTGTGTTGGGCTGTTTTACAACAACTTAATGACATCCAGACACGGCCCAACCCCTGCACTGATCCATGAATGGGACTACCCGATGGGGCAGGGAACTTTGTTCAGGTCAGGTTTCTAATCCCCTCTCCCATGGGACTAACCGTTCAACCGAAACCAAACAGCCGCTGTTTAAAATGTGTCCTTCACACTTCTCACCTGATGCCTGCAATAGATGCTCTTTGTATAACTCCCCACATCCTTACTGTCCGGCTCTGTTTCCACTCTTCACTGTCCAATAACAATAAACAGGGTGAGACTGGAACTAAACCAGGACCATTCACTACTGGTTTGGGGAGAGAAAGCAGCAATGATTTTAATAGCATGTTCTTCCCATTCTCTCTCCCTTCCCCTGAACACACCCTGTACACACACAGCCCGAGAATGACCTCTCCCTTCCCCCCTCTCACTCCATGTTCCGGGACCAGTTCCTGATCCACTCCGCCTCTTACAAACAGCCCCCGGACTCCGCCTGAACTTCCCTCGGACCCAATGCCAATCTCTGAGCCCATCTGCGGACACGGTCCCGAAGCGATGATCTGCTGTAACGAGGCTGCTCTTTGCTCCCTTCCCCCGGGGGGCCGTGATCTCTCCATTCCTGGCTGTTTTAAACTATCTTCTTCCGCTCACTGAGGGAATGGCGCCCACAATTCCCAATCCAAAAATCGATGGAAACTTTCCCCAATTCGATTTATTCTGAGTCTGAGCAAAGGAAGTGGGTCTGAGGGAAAGGTCAGAGGGAATGGGGTCCACAGGCAGTGCAGGAACAGGCACCAGAATGGGAAGCAGATGGGATTCCACCAGTGCCTAACGCTGGAATCCAGACTGACTTTACAATCTCCAACTATGAAACTAGATGTTTCCATCCCTGCTGTTTCTCTCGGGGTCTTTTGATGGTAAAGAGCCTTTCAGAGATAAAGTGAGCGGCTGTGAAATCAGCCAATGGATTCTCTTCATTAATGGCCCCTATAATGTGTGACTGAGAGAGGATTTCTCAAACCAATCCTGGAGAAACATGGGAGGAAAGTGGGAGTCGGTGTATTTGCTGGGACCGTGTAGGGTTAATATCAGGCAGCAACAGTCGCAGATTAATTTAACCGGAGTGAAACTGTAGGTCACTGAGAGTAATATCGAACAGCCCTGAGCTGTAAAATTGCAGATAGTACAACAGGCATTAGAGGGTTAAATGTGACCCATTGTTTCTGTCCCTCTCTGTACTGTCCCTGAGTGTGGGATTAATAGTGTTTCTGACCCTTGTACAATATCAGTGAGAGATGAGATTGCATCTTCTGTCTCTCCAACGCGATCTTTCTGGATAAAACGGCACTTTCCCGGTCATTCTGGAACTAATACTGTTAACGTCTGTCTGTCACTGTATCTCACCGCTCTCTCTGTCTATCTCACCGTGTCTGCCTCCCTCTCTCTCTCTGGTGCTGTATATGAAGGTGGATACTGTTATTGAGCGTGATCTGGACACAGATAGGAAGTTTAATACTGATACTGTCTCTCTCTCTCTCTCTCTATTGCTGGACATGAAAGTCGGATACTGTCTGATATAAAATAGAGAGAATGAGATGTCCGGGCCGGGCCTCATTGTAACTGGGGATGTGTTCGGCTCCAGTCCCAGTTCATGGTCATAATCTGTTCACAGATTCAGGGCGAGAGTCTCTGTGAGACGGTAACACTGGCGGAGAAACTCCGCGTCATAACTCAAACCCCAACATATGAGATTCTCCAAATAAGCTGGAATAAGGTGTTTGTAAAACGCTGAACCCGTCTGGGAGGGGATGTGTGGGGAGATAGAACAGGGAATCAGACTGAAATGGAGGAGCCGAGTTGACTTGTTGTTGAATGGACTGTATTTAGGCAGGAATATTAACGATTTCTCATTGTAACGGGGCTTATTTGAAAGCTTCGGGTTTTGGGAATCCTTGAATATGAAGCCCGGGTCTGTCAGGGTTTGTGCGGAGCGCTGAGGTTCGGTTCTATTATCGATAAACGGTTTGAAACTGTCGGATGGAGAGAACTGGAGGTGGAGCTGGAAGATCAGAGGCCGCTCTCCGCTCTGTCACTCTGACTGTCTCCTCCCCTCCCGATTTCTCTGTTTAATCCCCCATATGGAACCAAAGCGGGTCGGTGGACTCGAAACACGGTTTACTCGTTAACAGGACGAAAGGCGAGTAATGTTCCTGATCTCCTGGGCACCAGGCAATTCACTGTTATTTGTTTCTGTACAGAGTTACATCTCAGTGATTCCCCAGTGAGTTTGATGTGTTATGTAAATAATCCAACAAAATAGAACAGAAACGGAGCGAAGCGCTGAATTCCACAGATGTAGAAAGGTTAGTCGAGCAGTTCTGGTGATTCTTTATGAGCCCAGCATGGCAAGTAGTTTAAATAAATACAAGAAATCTGGTGATGTGTGGGCTGGGGTCCATAAGTCATCGTTTAAAGTACCGGACTGTTGTCACTGCCCAGACTCCAGTCCCATTAATACCTCATCTCGACAACAACGAGACAAAAGCAGCTCAAAGCCACACTGGTCGCATGATATCAGCGTCTCCCTTCAGACAGTAACCAGCCCTTTCACAGATACAGAGGGTGGCTCTGAAAAGAGCCTTTACATCGAGTTACATTGAAACTACAGCACAGAAACAGGCCATTCGGCCCAACTAGTCTATGCCGGCGTTTATGCTGCTCATGAGCTTCCTCCTTCCTTACTTCATCCAACCCTATCGGCATATCCTTCTATTCCTTTCTCCCTCATGTGCTGATCTATCTTCCCCTTAAATGCCCCTATGTTATTTGACTCAGCTACTCCTCGTAGTTGCAAGTTCCACATTCTAAACACTCTCTGGGTAAAGCAATTTCTCCTGAATTCCCTATTTGATTTATTAGCGACTATTTTATATTTATTACCTGAAGTTTTGGACTCCCCACAAGTGGAAACATTTTCTCTACATCTATCCTAACAAACCCTATCATTATCTTAAAAACCTCGATCAGATCAACCCTCAGCCTTCTCTTTTCTACTGAAAGGAGACCCAGTCTGTTCAGTCTTTCCTGATAAGAATATCCTCTCATTTCTGGTATCATCCTTGTGAATCTTGTTTGCACCTTCTCCAATGCCCCTATGTCCATAATATGGAGACGAGACCTGTTCGCAGTATTCCAAGTCTGGTCTAAACAAGGTTCGATACAAGTTCAATATAACTTCTTTGCTTTTCAACTCTATCCCTCTAGAAATGAATCCCAGTGTTTGATTTGTCTTTTTATGACCTGTTTAACCTGGGTCGCTACTTTTAGTATTTTGTGTATCTGTCCCACTAGATCCCTTTGCTCCTCTATCACGTTTCGACTCTTATTATCCAAGCAGTGTGTGACCTCCTGATTCTTCATTCTGCAAGTTTATTAATGTCCTCTTGCATTTTGATGCATTCTTCCTTTTTATTAACTAAATCCCCCAATCTGGTGCCGTCCACAAATTTTGGAATTGTACTTCCGATTCCCGAATCCAAATCGTTAATGTAAATTGTGAAGAACAGTGGTCCCAGCAACTGGAACTCCACTTCCCACCTTTTGCCAGTCTGAGCAGCGACCCTTAACCTCTATTCTCGGCTTTCAGTTTTGTAGCCAACTTGCTATCCATTCAGCCACCTGACTCTGACTCCACGTGCTCTGAACTTAGCCATGAGTCTACAATGTGGTACATTATAGAATGCCTTTGAAAAATCCAAATATATCACCTCTACTGCATTAAACTTATCTGCACTTTCTGTTCCTTCTTCAAAGATTTCAATCAGGTTGGTCCTGTCCTTTGGGTTATCAGATTAAGCCTTGGCCGGTTTACTTGCTCTTGGAGCTCACAATGCTGGTTTTCTTCTGCAGCAGCACGGCCTGGATATCAGACAACACCCTGAGCGATGGTCACCCGTCCCAGCAGCTTGTTGAGCTCCTCGTCGTTGCGGATGGCCAGCTGCAGGTGTCTGGGGATGATGCGGGTCTTCTTGTTTGTCCCGGGCCGCGTTGCCGGGCAGCTCGAGGATTTCAGCCGTCAGATACTCGATGCACAGCAGCCAGATAGACCGGGGTTCCGGCACCCACACGTTCAGCATAGTTCCCCTTTCGCAGGAGCCTCTGAACACGGGTAACAGGGAACTGCAGTCCGGCCCGGGATGTGCGAGACTTGGCCTTGGACCGAGCTTTACCGGCGGTTTTTCCTCTTCCAGACATTTCCACAATCTCACAAACACTTTCACAAAGAATGACGAAATCCTCCCGCACTCGCCCTTCTTATACCTTCTGGAGGAGTACAGCGCGGGCACTTGTGATGGGTCTCTCTCAGAGTGTTTACACTGCCCGCTCACCCTCAATGATATTCTATCTTTGAACTGCTGTAATATTGTCCGTTAGTAATATTGCTGCTCCTCCTCCTTTCCCTATTTCCCTGTCCTTTCTAAAGATCTTATAGACTTGAATATTAAGCTGCCATTCCTGCCCAGTTGGTAGTCAGGTCTCTGTCATGATTTAATGGAATTATTTAACTTTACTCAATGGCTGATGTGAGCTGTGGTAAAATGTATTTCCAGCTGGTCAAGTATTGCAGGTATCGACTGTCTCTTCAGTCCGATATCAGGTGAAGAATTACTGGCTGGTGTGGAATTTCCATTGATTGGGGGTTGGTGAAATCTACTGGGCGGAAACAGGAACTGCAACAGAGCGAGAAAGGATCCGTCAGAAACCAGTTCAAATGAAGAACAAAATCCAACAGCGTGCAGTGTCTGGTCAGGGTCTGATGTTTGGGAACTATTTTATTGTTGATAATTTTCAGCGATGGTGGTATAGTGGTGAGCATAGCTGCCTTCCAAGCAGTTGACCCGAGTTGGATTCCCGCTCATCGCAATTAAGTGTGTTTATTAGTTTATTTCAATCAGAAACTCTTAAGTTTATAATCGGGTTTGATGCAGCTCAGTTGGATATTGTTTCCAAAACATAATCGGGTGTAATTAAAGTAAAATGTTTTCAACCTTCATTTATTTTCCCTATAGAAGGAAAAGAGGAAAAACATGCTGGAAATACTGAGTTACCAAGGGTCTAATGAGAGTGAGGAAGGGAAATTGTCAGGGTGTTGGAATATAAGAGTAAGGAGGTCTTGCTGCAATTGTAGTATGAGGAAATATTGTGTAAAATTGGCCAATATTCGGTGGAGTTTCGAAGAATGATAGGTGATCGCATTGAAATGTATAAAATTCTTAGACTGCTTGACAGGGTAGATGCTGAGAGTTTGATTCCCCTGGCTGGAGAGTCAAGAACTGGAGCTCATAGTCTCAAGATAAGGGGTCGGCCATTTAGGACCGACATGAGGAAACATTTCTTCACTCAAAGGATTGTGAATCTTTGGAATTCTCTACAACCCAGAGGGCTGTGCATTCTCAGTCGTTGAGTTATATTCAAAGCTGAGATCGATAGATTTTTGGACTGCAGGGGAATCAAGGGATATGGGGATCGGGCGGGAATGTGGAGTTGAGATCGAAGATCAGCCATGAACTTATTGAATGGCCGAGCAGGCTCGATGGGCCATATGGCCTATTCTGCTGCTATTTCTTATGTTCTTATGTAAAGAGCTTTATTTCCAAATGTGCTGACGGCAATAATTTAGGTAGCACAGTAAACATTGTAAATGGGAGCAGAAATTTGCAAAGGGATATTGATAGGTTAAGTGAATGGGTGAAACTGTGGCAGATGGAGTTCAACGTGGGGAAGTATGAGGTCATCCCTTTGGACCATAAAACGATAGATCAGTGTATTTTCTAAATGGCAAGAAGCTAGGAACTGTGGGGGAGGAGAGAAATTTTGGGATCCAAGTACAGAAATCACTACAAGTGATTATTAAATCACAGAAAAAAATTTAAAATGGAGATTAAACTTTGATCTTTATCTCATGGGAATTCGAATAAAAAGCTGTGGAAGTTATGTCACCGTTATACAGAGCTCTGGTTAGGCATCATTTAGAGTTCAGTGCTCAGTTCTGGGCACTGCACTCTCTAGAATGGCTTGGAATGAGAATGGGTTTTTCCTTAAAGGAAGCTCACTGAACTGCAGGGTTTTTGAAGAGTTACGCTCAGAAATGGGAGCGGAGCTCATTTACTGCTTCACACTGTTACAACACATTGAGGAGAACAGCATCAATGAAGAAAAAGGGAATGAAATGAAATGTGTCACACAGTTACATCTCGCTGCTCTGTCTGACCATTTTAGTCGCTACTTCCCTGCAGAGGGATTTGAAAATTTGAAGGAAAAGTTTTGGTTGGAAGATCATTTTGTTTTCGAAAATCCTGAATCAATATTGAAGCTAAACTTAATGCTTGAGCAAGAACACGAGCCGGTGCAACTCACCAGTGATGGCACACTGAAAACACGCCACAAGTCATTCAGTTTGTCATCTTTTTGGATCAGTGCTTTCAAAGAATATCCTCTGTTATGATTACTGTTCTGTTGTTGCTGCCGTTCACAACAACCTACCTGTGCGAACTGGGATTTTCGACGTTGATAAGGTTAAAAACAAGAGAAAGAAACTCAACAGCGCACCTGAGATGCGTGAAGCACTTTCATCCTGTGATCCAGATTGGACCGAGATCATGACCAACTGACAGACCCACCCCTCACATTAAGGAAGTGAAACTCAACCCGATCTTCTTTTACTGTATTTATACTGTATTGAAAATGTTTTTCAAGCAACGTCGATGTCTAATTTTAGTTATGACTTGAAGTGAAGTGAAGAGCGAGCATGGACTGACCTTTATTGGGATTTGATGAAAACTCCAGTCTGAAGTTATTATTGTTTGGGGTCCCTGGGGGAAGTGTTTTTCTTCCACTGGGTCACGAGAAAAATAGTTTGATAAACTCTGTTCTACATTGTCCGGTCAGTGTATGTTCAGCAAACCCGCTCTGAATTCCTCAGTCTGTATTTCCAGAAACGGTTCTGTGGGCGACGCGCGCAACAGAACACTGACCCACAACCTACGACTAATGGCAGCCGGATGGCCCACAATCCCCCGCGACCCAGAAACCCCTCTATCTCTCCGAGGCGCTGATTTATCCGTTGTAAACAATTTTACAACACCAAGTTATAGTCCAGCAATTTTATTTTAAATTCACAAGCTTTCGGAGATTTTCTCCTTCCTCAGGTAAATGTTTCAAGATCTCAAATCTTGAAACATTTACCTGAGGAAGGAGAAAATCTCCGAAAGCTTGTGAATTTAAAATAAAATTGCTGGACTATAACTTGGTGTTGTAAAATTGTTTACAATTGTCAACCCCAGTCCATCACCGGCATCTCCACATCCTGATTTATCCGGCCAGCGGCCCTTGCCGCGCCTGCGCATTGCGCCCCTTCGAATGGAGATAGACCGTATTCTACCCCGCGCGGCATTCGGGGTAATCTCATCCGCCATTGTAATCCCCTCTTGCTGATAATTCTCTGATGGTGTTTAGAAGGGCGAGGTTTATCCAATCAAAAGCAAAATAATGCGGATGCTGGAAATGTGAAATATAAAGAGAAAATGCTGCAAAGCAAGTGAGGCAGCGTCTGTGGAGAAAGAAACAGAGTTAACGCTTCAGGTTAGAGTTAAGATTTCCTCAGAACTGGAAGAAGTTAAAGTTTTAACAGTTTTTCAGCAAGTGGAGAGCCAGGGAAAGGTAGGGGGAGGGAAAGAACAAAAGGGAAGGTCTGTGATAGAGTGGAGGGCAGGAGTGATAAAGCGACAATAGGGATGATGGTGCAGGGGAAGGAGGGTGGTGATGGGTCAAGTAAAGAAACAAAAGATGGGTCGAGAGGAGTTTTAAATCGTTCCAGTCAGTTAGATGTGTAAAAGAGACTGTGAGCCGAAAGAAGTGCATTTGAAGCGGTGAGAGAGAGGGACACGCTGTGTAACCGGGCGCAAACACTCACCCACAGCCCAAACAAAATTTGTTTCCCACTTGGCGCAAAACAGAAGCCGCTGGCCGGAGAAATCAGCGCCTCGGAGAGATAGAGGGGTTTCTGGGGCGCGGGGGATTGTGGGCCCTCCGGCTGCCATTAGTCGTAGGTTGTGGGTCAGTGTTGTGTTGCGCGCGTCGCCCACAGAACCATTTCTGATTATTTGATTTTAATTACTTTTGTTTCTAAATTGTATCATGTTTCTCCAATTGTATTTCCCAACTCAGGTTCAAGGCCTCCAAACCAACCCAAATGTTGGAGATGGTGTGATGGGTTTGGATTTCAGAAGAGGGAGAAGGGTGAGTGTGTGGGACGGGGATTTACAGTCTGGGGGAATCAGCAGGAAGAATGTTCCATAGAAATTAGATTTGCCTGTTCTGAATTTCTATCCTGTATCCACAATGAGGACTTTTGTTGTCTACTTTTACAGGGTATTACAAGGGGAGGATTTTCAGACAGGAAACTCAAACCAAACATGACATCAAGATCTGACAGTCACTCAATTCACCAGCACCTGAAGATCATCGGCCTTTGAACATAGAAGGAGAAATGTTCATCGGTTCTGTCCGTGGGAAAAGATTTCAAACATCAGTGTAACTGGAAAAGCACCGAGACACAAACCCGAGTGAGAGTGTTCCAGTGCGCTGACTGTGGAAAGAGCTTTAACCAGTTACACAGTATGAAAACACATCACACCATTCACAGCGGGGAGAAACCAGACACGTGTTCTCTGTGTGGACGAGGCTTCAACTGATCGTCCAACCTGGAGAGACACAAGGACACCCGCACCATGGAGAAACCGTGGAAATGTAGGGACTGTGGGAAGGGATTCAGTTACCCATCCCAGCTGGAAACTCGACGCAGTCACACTGGGGAGAGGCCGTTCACCTGCTCCGTGTGTGGGAAGGGATTCACTCAGTCATCCCAACTGCTGAGACACCAGCGAGTTCACACTGGGGAGACGCCGTTCACCTGCTCCGTGTGTGGGACGGGATTCACTCAGTCATCCCACCTGCTGAGACACCAGCGAGTTCACACTGGAGAGTTCACCTGCATTGAGTGTGGGAAGGGATTCACTCAGTCATGCCACCTGCTGTCACACCAACGTATTCAGACCGGGGTGAGGCCGTTCACCTGCTCCGTGTGTGGGAAGGGATTCATTCAGTCATCCAACCTGCTGACACACCAGCGAATTCACACTGGGGAGAGGCCGTTCACCTGCTCCGTGTGTGGGAAGGGATTCACTCAGTCATCTCACCTCATTGAAAATCAACTTGTTCACATTGATAAGAAACTTTTTTAATGTTCTGTCTGTGAGAAGAGCTTTAAAAGAAAAAGTGACCTGCTGACACACCAACGTACTCACACTGGGGAGAGGCCGTTCAACTGTTCCGTGTGTGGGAAGGGATTCACTCGGTCATCCAACCTGCTGACACACCAGCGAATTCACACTGGGGAGGGGCCGTTCACCTGCTCTGTGTGTGGGAGCGGGTTCACTCAGTCATCTCACCTCATTGAACATCAACTTGTTCACATTGATAAGAGACCCCTGAAATGTTCTAACTCTGAGAAGAGCTTTTAAAGAACATGGGACCTGCTGAGACATGAACATACTCACACTGGGGAGAGGCCATTCACCTGCTCCATGTGTGGGATTGGATTCACCCGATCATCCCACCTGCTGAGTCACCAGCGAGTTCGCATGTGACTGCAGGTGTTGGATTCTGCTGTTATTACTGCTGTTATTGCTGCATCCAGGACTGAACCATGTTCATTCTGACAGTTGGGGGTTTGTTTCTGATGTTAATGACCCCCTTCAACTGGGCTGGAGTTTCGTATTCTGCAGAAGTGTCAAATAAATCAGCTTTCTTTTAAACACAGTGTTTCTAGTCCTTGATATCTCGATGATAAGAGAAACAGTTTGAGGACTTATGATGAAGTGAGTGGAATCCATCTTAGAACTGAGTTCCTCCACCTTTTTAAAAGATGGATCTACAAGATGACCAAGTCTGACAGGACAGAAAATTCTATTATATCACAGGGCCCACTTTAATCAGCTTGAGCAGATTTCCACTACCCTTGTGTGAAAAGGAGCTTCCTGATTTCAATCCTAGACACCCTAGCTGTAAATTTAAGGTTGTGTCCTCTTGTTCTGGATTCCCCCACCAGAGAAAATGGTTTCTATTTCTACCATATCGAATCCCTTTATCATTTTAAATATCTGGATCAGATCATCCCTCAACCTTCTGAACTCAAGGGAATGCAAACCAAATTTATGCAACCGGTCCTCATAAATGAACCCTTCAAGCCCCAGTATCATTCTGGTGAATCTGCACTGTCCCCCCTCCAAGGCCAATATATCCTTGGTGAGGATCAGTACTCCAGATGGGCTCTGACCAAGGCTCTGTAGAACTGAAGCATCACTTCCTTCCCTTTGTATTCCAGCCCTGGAGATAAAGGTCATTAGTCTGTGATTGCTTTTTGTATCTGTGCACTAGCCTTTCGTGTTTTTTTTACATGGACACCCAAACCCCTTTGCTCCTCCACCATTCCCAGTCTCTCACTTTAAGAAAATACTCCAATGCTTCCTTTTTATATCCAAATTGAATTATCTCACACTTCGCCACACTGAACTCCACCTGCCACAGTTTGTCCATTCACTTAAACTGTCACTTTGGAACTTCCTGCTCCAATCTACACCACCGACTGTGTCATCTGGAAACTTGGACCTATAACTCTCTATTCCTTCATCCAAGTTATTGATAAACATGGTGAAAAGCTGAGGCCCCAGTACTAATCCCTGGTGACACCACTTGTCATATCCCCCCAATCAAAGAACATTCCCTTTATCCCTACTATTTTCTCCGGCCTCCCAACCATTTCTAACCCGAATCACAAGGTCCCTTTCTTTTTATTTATTCTATTAATCTCTTGTGCTGAAACTTATCAAATGCCTTCTGTAAGTCCATATGGACAACATCCATAGACACTCCCCTGTCCACCTTGTTAGTGACCTCATAAAATTTAAATAGATTGGTCAGACATGACCTGCCCTTCACAAATCCAAGTTGACTCTCTTTGACCAACTCATTTTTTCTCTCATGATAGATTTCAGTAAGTTCCCCACAATCGACGTTAAAATGACAGGTCTGTAATTTTCTGGTTTCTCCCTCCCTCCTTTCTGAAATAACGGAGTGACATTTTCAACATTCATATCCAAAGGCACAATTCCTGAGTCTAGAGAGCTTTGGGAAATTATGACCAATGCATCTGCAATTTCCCGAGCTGTTTCCTTAAATACTCTGGGTGGAAACGATCAGGTCATGGAGATTTCATTCTTTGTTTGCAGTTATTTATTTATCTGACTGTGTATAACAGGACTGAGTGTCCCAGCACTGACTGTGTGTATAACAGGACTGAGTGTCCCAGCACTGACAGTGTGTATAACAGGACTGAGTGTCCCAGCATTGACTGTGTGTATAACAGGACTGAGTGTCCCAGCATTGACTGTGTGTAAAATAGGACTGAGTGTCCCAGCATTGACTGCGCATATAACAGGACTGAGTGTCCCAGCACTGACTGTGTGTATAACAGGACTGAGTGTCCCAGCATTGACTGTGTGCATAACGGGACTGAATGTCCCAGCACTGACTGTGTGTATAACAGGACTGAGTGTCCCAGCATTGACTGTTTGCATAACGGGACTGAATGTCCCAGCACTGACTGTGTGTATAACAGGACTGAGTGTCCCAGCACTGACTGTGTGTATAACAGGACTGAGTGTCCCAGCATTGACTGTGTGCATAACGGGACTGAATGTCCCAGCACTGACTGTGTGTATAACAGGACTGAGTGTCCCAGCACTGACTGTGTATGTAACGGGACTGAATGTCCCAGCACTGACTGTGTGTATAACAGGACTGAGTATCCCAGCACTGACTGTGTATGTAACGGGACTGAATGTCCCAGCACTGACTCTGTATGTAACAGGACTGATTGTCCCAGCACTGACTGTGTGTATAACAGGACTGAGTGTCCCAGCATTGACTGTGTGTATAACAGGACTGAGTGTCCCAGCACTGACTGTGTGTTTTACAGGACTGAGTGTCCCAGCACTGACTGTGTGTTTTACAGGACTGAGTGTCCCAGCACTGACTGTGTGTTTTACAGGACTGAGTGTCCCAGCACTGACTGTGTGTTTTACAGGACTGAGTGTCCCAGCACTGACTGTGTGTTTTACAGGACTGTGTGTCCCAGCACTGACTGTGTGTTTTACAGGACTGAGTGTCCCAGCACTGACTGTGTGTTTTACAGGACTGTGTTTCCCAGCACTGACTGTGTGTTTTACAGGACTGAGTGTCCCAGCACTGACTGTGTGTTTTACAGGACTGAGTGTCCCAGCACTGACTGTGTGTTTTACAGGACTGAGTGTCCGAGCACTGAGCGTCGAGTGTACATTGGCTGCGGGAGGAAATATATGGGTGCGGTCGAATCCATGATTGGGTGGAGTGACATGGGGTTGTCGGTTGAGATTAAATCGGTTGGAGGAGGGTCGAGAGGCAGGGGTTGAGGGCCTTGGAGGCTTTAGAACACGAAGATGAGAATTTTAAAATCGAGGCATTGCCGTACCGGGAGCCAATGTTGTAACACACGAACAGAACAAGACACACACAGAGATCTCACAACAGAGCGTGGACGGTCTCAAAGACCACCTCCCTCCGAGGGTTGCGGTCCACCGTCCCGGGGTCGCGGCTCCTCCCTCTCGGGGTTGCGGAACCTCCATCGCGGGGTCTCGGTCCCACTGTCCCGGGAGTCGCGGTGCGACCGGCTCGGGGTGGAGGCCCCTCGCTCCTGGGGTCGCTCTCCCGCCGTCCCGGGGATCAAGGTCCCTCCATCCAGGGGTCACGGTCCCTCCATCCTGGGGGTCACGGTCCCTCCATCCCGGGGTCTCCGTCCCTCCATCCCGGGGTCTCGGGCCCTCCGTCCTGGGGGTCACGGTACCTCCATTCTGGGGTCTCGGTCCTTCCATCCCGGGGTCTCGGTCCCTCTGTCCTGGAGGTCACGGTCCCTCCATCCTGGGGGTCACGGTCCCTCCATCCCGGGGTCGCGGTCCCTCCATCCCGGGGGTCATGGTCCCACCATCGCGGGGTCTCAGTCCCTCCGTCCCAGGAGCCACGGCCCTTCTGTCTCGGGGGTCACGGTCCCTCTATCCCGGGGGGTCACTGTCCCTCCATCCGGGGGTCAAGGCCCCACCATCCTGGGGTGTCAGTCCCTCTGTACCGGCAGTCACGGTCCCTCCGTCCCGGGGTCTCAGTCCCTCCGTCCCGGGGGTCTCAGTCCCTCCGTCCCGGGGGTCTCAGTCCCTCCGTCCCGGGGGTCTCAGTCCCTCCGTCCCGGGGGTCTCAGTCCCTCTGTCCCGGGGGTCTCAGTCCCTCCGTCCCGGGGTCTCAGTCCCTCCGTCCCGGGGGTCTCAGTCCCTCCGTCCTGGGGGTCTCAGTCCCTCCGTCCCGGGGGTGTCAGTCCCTCCGTCCCGGGGGTCTCAGTCCCTCCGTCCCGGGGGTCTCAGTCCCTCCGTCCCGGGGGTCTCAGTCCCTCCGTCCCGGGGGTCTCAGTCCCTCCGTCCCGGGGTCTCAGTCCCTCCATCCGGGAGTACAAGTCCCACCGTCCCGGCGACTCAGTCCCTCCGTCCTGGGGGTCGCAGCCCCATTAACGCCGCTCAGCCTGGAGTCAGAGGAGCTGTAGCTCGGGCCGCCCTCACTGCGCCGTTCCCAGGCTCGGGGTCTAATCCACTCCAGGGTGCGGACCCTCCCTGTGTCGGCCTCGCCCCCGCCCACAGCAGCGGCCGCCCACCTGCCAACCCGAGCCCGCCATCATCATCCTCCCGGCGCCCGCCTGTTGCTGAGGGAATGTGGCACAGGGACCACGCGGCGCATGCGCGGCGTCCCTCGGGCCGGAGATGCACGTCCGCGTCGCGATGTCAGCGCGCAAATGTGAGAGATGGTGCCGCGTGTCACGTGATGGGAGGAGTCAGCCCAGGACGAAGGCGGGCGGAGGTGAGAGCTGTCAATCAAAGGGCCCGGAGTCAGCACTCACTGCGCACAGGGTTCGGAGAATTTGTTCAAAATATAAAAATAGAAATGTACAAAAAAATGAAAAAATTGCAAATGCAATAATCTGAATTAAAAACAGAAATGTCCAAACTCACATGAGGCTGATGGTCTGGGTCCTCCCGCCACTATTAGTCTTCTCCACCTGGGGCATAGGATGAGCAGAATGCTTGAATGCAACTTTCTTAATGCAGAGGGTGCTGCTGGCTGTATGGAATGGACCAGCGAGGGAGGCAGTGTGGACTGATTGTATCAGCAAATTCTAGAGAGTTGGCTAAGTACCTGATAGTGGTACCTTGGGATATGACAGCATCGAAATTGGGATCTTTCTTTCATTCTTTATACTTGTGCATTTAGTTTTATTGATTGCTGTACCTGGACACCCAAACCCCTTTGCTCCACTACAGTCCCTAGTTGCTCACCATTTAGAAAATACTCCCTGTTTCTCAACTGATGCCTGCAATAGATGCTATTGGTATAACATCCCAGATCTTTACGATCCGGCTCTGTTTCCACTCTTTGGTGTCCAATAAGAACAGACAAAGTGAGACTGGAACTTTTAAAAAATATTTCAAAATATACTTTATTTCGTAAGATTCATGGATACACACAGTTCAATGTAAACATTACGATTCAAAACAAATACATTACACATCATACGTTTCCATTATTACAATTCAAAACACAGTACATATCTTGTAATACATGCTGTACAATAAAGCCTTTGTGTAAGCCGCACCTCGCTTCAGTGTGCACCTCAGCATGTAATACTGGACCTTGGAATGTGCCAGTGGCCAACACTTAGCCACGGACCGTTCCCTCGGCTGGAAGACCAGCAGGTTTTGGGGGAACAAACGGCCTCCTTGACCGAGTTGATGGTCTTCTAGCAGCAGTTAATATCTGTCTCGGTGTGCATCTTGGACAACTGCCCATACAGCACAGCGTCCTGTGTTACCGAGCTGTTGGGGATGAACTCCTCTTCGACTCTACGGTATAGGGGTCGAGTCTCCGTGGAGAGGGATTATCACCTTTTACATGAATACAAGGATCCAATCTCCCACATTCATGTCAGTGTTTGGCAAACACAGTCTGAATGTCTTTCACACACCTGTCGAACCTTGGGGTCAGAGACGTGGGGGTAATTTCACCTTCACTGCTTGGACGGAGCAGAAATTAAAATCGGGCCGTTTCTATGAGAGGCGGGTGATCTGCTCTCCCAGATCAGCCCCAAGCAATGGTGAAAATTTCCGTCCACGTGTTGTGAACCGGTGGCGTTTGAGACAATGGACCAGCTTGTGGGCTTCGAAGATTGATACTAGAGCATAGGTCAGGAAAGGTGTGGCCGATTTTAAGTATCCCCGCCTGGCGGAAATGGGGTGGTAGAGGCTAGTAAATGGTGTCAGGTCACGTACAGTCCCTTTATTGGTGACGTTCCTGCCTCCATCATCGTGGGTAGGGTCCTGAGAGGAGCGGCCGGACCTGCGCCCTAGTATCAATCTTCGCAGCCCACAAGATGGTCCATTGATTCAAACTGCATCGGTTCAAAACATGTGGAGGGAAATATTCTGGTCAGGCCACGTGTAATATGTAAATCAGAGTATTATGACGTACGTGGGACACCATTTAATGTTGGGCACAAATGGGTGGAGGAGCCGCCCTTTCGATGGGCATTGAATGGTCCAGAACACAGATAAGTTTCTTTTTAACTTATAATTTGTTGAGCAAGGAGAAGCAGGAGAGCTTTCCCTTGGCCTGCTGCGGCCGTGCGAAATCTCCCGGCTCCTGATCGTCTCGGAAATGTATGAGGAGGTTTCCTTTAAAATCTGTGTAACCAGGTCCAGCCTCATGTCCCATTAATCTCGCTTCAGTTATTAAATATTGCTGTACAACAGCTCAGAGAGGAAACAATCTCCGGAACTCCCCACTGGAGTTTGAAAATACATTAATATTTTACCGGTTAGTAACGGTCCGGGTGTTGGTCCATTATTATTCTGTTCCGGTCAAAACAAATGTCCCAATGAACAGGACGCTGTCTGACCCTGACAACTCACCCTCAGTCCGTCCCACCGGGCAGTGAGTGTGATGGGAAATAATCATCAACGGAAAAGGAGGATTTGATTTTATTCATTTCAGGATTAAACATTTCATATTGAAATATTTAATATTAAAATTACATTATTTCCAGACTAAAAACAATTTCATGTTAGAATCACATCTTGTATCATTTCACAATACCGTAATTGTCGGGTAAAATATAATTCCTGTCTGGTATTTTCGAATCTAGTTAAAGCATTGGATTGATATCAGTTACTTTATTAAACTTTTCGTTGTGAATGAATCCTAAAATTAGGCGTTGTGAATAACGGGCTCCCGAACCGCTACCACCCGTCTCATGCGAACGCGAAATTTGAAAATCTACTCGAATTGACTTTTTATTTAATATCGGAGGAAAGTGTTCAGACATTTCTATGATTTAACGAATGTAACAATTAGATTCAGTGGGCATTTCACCCAGTTCTTCAGCTCCTCTCTGAATTTAGTCTGGGTCACAGCATAAATACACGTGTTGGTGCAGGAACTGAGAAGTTGAAGCATGAATGCGGCTGACTCAATGTCACTGGCCGTATAATATTGGGCGTTTGTTACACGCAGAGAAATAAAATTAAAAACGAATGTACTCCATAACAATAAAAAACTGCCTGATATACTGAAGAGTAAAATGATGGATTTCCTTCGGTTCTCCATCTCTGGATCCTTGTGATTCTCTCCATTGCTGCGGCCCCGGAGTCCCCGGCGGACTCTACTGGCCGCTAAAATGTGCCTGGCGGTGAGAACATTGAACAGTAAAATCAGAATGAATGGGAGACAAGGCATTAACACAAGACTAAACAAGTCAAACGCTGCCCATGCCGGTGAAGTGAAAAATGTCGGTTTCCAGACACAACCCCGGGGTACATTGTCCATTA
The DNA here is from genome assembly GCF_035084215.1 of Heptranchias perlo. Classification (NCBI taxonomy): domain Eukaryota; kingdom Metazoa; phylum Chordata; class Chondrichthyes; order Hexanchiformes; family Hexanchidae; genus Heptranchias; species Heptranchias perlo. The sequence goes on along the minus strand of NW_027139644.1, from coordinate 2,669,847 downwards.
TATATTCCGGGTGAAAGGCAAAGTACCAGGGAATGTTTAGTAAACAGCTCAGCGCACTCACCACCCCGATAACAGCAGCCGCAGTTTTCTCGGTGCAATAATTTGTTTTCAGTTTCTGACAACAAATGGCCACAAATCGATCAAAGGTGAAAACTACCGTGAACCAGACAGAGGCCGCTACGGCTGCAAAACTCAGGGTGAGAATGAGACGGCACACGGGGGTAATGGTCAAGAATGAAACTGGGAAATAAATCTCAATAATACGCATCAATATAACATCGTTAATAACGACCATGAGATCGGCCGCTGCCATTCCCACCAGGTAGCGAGTGACACATTTGGAGAGACCGCACTTTCCTCGGGACAGGATCACAATCGCCACCAAGTTAACTGTAAGAGAGAGAAACGGAAGCAGAGAAATTACTGATCAGACCTGTTGTCAAAGCAGCAGTTTGACAGGATTTGCGGTGAAATTTTCAGCTTTGTTTTTGCATCAAGCGGTGGAAACTGATTCACTGAGCTGGGCAGCACTTTCGGGCAGAGAAATGGTTTAAAACACAATGATCAATAATGAATTGGGAAATTGATGCATAAAGTAAATGAAGTGATCACCGGATCCACTGGAAGAGCCGAGTGAGGGCGCAGGTGCACGTGGGGAAGGGAGAAGGGGTTTTACCGAGCGGGAATCCAATGGGTTAATTCCAGATTTGGGCTCCAGGTGGAACGGAAAGTGAGCGAGGGCCGGTTCGGTGGCGGGGGTGGGGGAACAGTGGGAGGTGCTGCTGGTTTGTTGCTCTGGGTTGAGACAGCTGACAGGGGCTGGCTCAAAACCGGAAAGACCGCGATCAGCGGCGGTGAGTTTGAGGCTTCGAATCGGCATGGAAGAGGCAGCTGCAGGCGGAGTCGGTGAGTGAGTTTGTGAGGGAGCCAAAGAAAAATGATATGTAGGAGCTGGAGAGGAGTCAGGAGCAGATGGTTTGGGAAAACGAATGAAATGAAGCAACGGATGAGGAGACAGAGGATTCAATGCAGTGGGAGGAGAGGCTGGGATTCACAGGGAGAGACTGGAGCAGAGTGTTAGAGGAAATCTAATCTATAGGTCCCACTAACACAATCCAATCAATAAATTCAACCTTTAATATCTGTGGTGATTGGTGTCAGGGAACGTCTCCTTTTTCACATAACGTGGTCAATAAATTTACTTTGCATATTGAATTAAAATTAAATTTAAAAACACTAAGTAAATTGGCCATGTTCTTTATTGAATGAAGCCGTCACATAACTTTTAGCATACAATATCCTAATAATTCAATGCGGTCAAGAATCACTGATTTTAATCTTTAATTACATTTCAGTTATGTTTATTTATTCAGTCAGTAAACCAGTAATAGGAATATTCACATAAACAGACTGAGGACCTGATCGTGATAAACACACCCGGCGAGAGAACAATCAAACTCTCACAATCTGACAACATCCTAATAACACCTTCAAGTCACATTTGCTCTTCATAATTGAATTGGAAGTTTCAGCAGTTCATTCTGAAGAATTGTTCGCAACGCTGCCGCTCTCTCTGTCTCTCTCTGTCTCTCTCTCGTTGCTACTCCCCCTCCATCTCGTTTTCATTCTCTATCTCTCCTCTCTATCTCCCCGCACTCTCTCTACTCTCTTTCTCAAAGCGCATTTTCACATCCGAGTAAATCCTAACATTCTGCGCCTGCTTTCTCTTCACCAGCCCCGTGTTCCAACGGTCCTATTCTTAGTGTCAGTTTATTAAATTGTGAAGCCACTGTGAATAGTTTAACGTATCTACAGATCATTCAAGTCTCCACCTGTTCACCTACACTGTTCACTTCATCTACAATGCATGGAATAAACAGAATTGAATCCCTCTTCCAGACACACCGCATAATAATTGAAATTCCTTCTCCTGTAATTACAAAGTACAGCGTTAGATGGCGGCATTGTTCAATTAACAAAACACCAACATCACCGCTGCTACTTGCAATCGACAGATAAATCGAAGGGCTCGTGATTCCAACAGATAAAGTGCAAACTGATACAACATAACCTCAAAATATTGCATTTTACAGTGAATTCATCCACAGTTAATCAGAGAACGAGATGTGAAAGAATCAGCATCAAACTCAGTTCAGCAATCAGACATCTGAAGCGGCGTCAGATACACACACAATGAAATGATCTTTCATAACAGTGATAACCAATAAATACATTGAAAACCCTGTTAAACTGAACCATGTTATCTTGGAGAGAGGACACTGCACTGCCTCCTTGTAACACCGAGACCCTGAGCTGTCTCATGACCAATCACTGAAAACACTTTTATGAAAAAAATATTCCAGGAGAGGTTAGTTCCACAACATGAAACTGTTAACAGCTCCCGGTGGTCTGATACCAGCTCTTAGCCCAGACACCTGATTCCAAAACATTCAGTACAGAGAATATTTCAGTAAGAATGCCAAGGTTAGATATACAAGATCATAACGCATACAATGCAGCTGCTGCAAGACAAAAAGACAAGAGACTTAGGACAGTCGATCAACTGATAGAACAGAACAGTCCACTGCGTAATACACAATGGGAGAAAAATAGTGCCAAGTACAGCAGCAGAATTCATATCGATTTACACCATGAACAGCTGAGATAATGGCTTACCTGGAACCCCAACGGCTGCAAGAACTGGATAATAAATACATTCTATCTGATACATTACTGAATATCCCATTTCTGTGAGAAGCAATGACTTCTGTTGGCCTGGAAACCGCAGCTCCGGCAGGCAGTCTGTGTGGATTCATTACAGCGATCCCTGATTTATACAGGGGGTAAATCTCCACTGACACGGTTATACCCCTGATCATTGCTATTAGTTACACTCACCTGAACAAACACATTACATCAGCAGCTTTGCCTCCGATGTTAATGATGACGTGGATATATCACAAACATCTCAAAGTTCAGAACCTTGTCTTAATGAGACCTCTCTCAGGAATAAAGTGAAAAGCTGTGCTCAGAAAGGACTGGTCCAACAACAATCAGCGGCTTCATTTACAGTTTTCATATAATTGTATTGACCATGTTCACTCCTGCTGATTCATTTATACATTTTACAGATTTCTCCATATTATACATTGAATCCATGGACACAAGCAGACCCGTTTCACCTTATTCCTGCAGTTTCCCAGTTTAGATATGAATTTGGAGTCTCTGACACGAAGGCAGCCTCTAAAAGGGACCCATCCTTTCAGGAAATGCTCAACAACTCTCTGTGTGTGAAAACTATTCTCCTCACATCCCCTCTCGTTGCTTTGCAAATTATTTTAAACCTATGTCCTCTGGTTACCAATCCAGTTGCCAGAGTAAACAGTTTCCCATATTTGCTCCATAAAAATCCCTCATTATTTTGAACACCTCTATTCGGTCTCCCCTTATCCTTCTCTGATCGAAGGAGAACAATCCCAGCTTCTCCAATCCCTCCAGATAACTGAAGTCCTTCATCCCTGGGATCACTCTGGTAAATCTCCACTGAACCCTCTCCAAGGCCTTGACATCCTTCTTAAAGTGTGATGCCCAGTGTTGTACACAATAGTCCGGCTGAGGCCTAACCAGTCTTTTGTAAAGGTTTAACATGACTTCCCTATTTGTGTATTCAATGCCCCTATTTACAAACCCATTTCTCCCTTACACTTGCTTAACCGCCTTATCAACTTGTCCTGCCACCTTCAAAATGTTGTGAATATGCGCCCCCAGGTCCCTCTGCTCTTCCACCACCCTCAAAATAGTACATTGACTTACATCGAAACTCCAGCACGGAAACAGGCCATTCGGCCCAACTGGTTTATGCCAGCTTTCATACTCCACACGAGCCCCCTCCCTCCCCACTTCATCTAACCCTATCAGGATACCCTATTCCTTTCTCCATCTTGTGCTTATCTAGCTCCCCCTTCAATGCCTCTATGTTATTTGCCGCAACTACTGCTTGTGGTAGCGCGTTCCACATTCTTACCACTCTTTGGTAAAGAAGTTTCTCCTGAATTCCCCATTGGATTTATCAGTGACTATCTTATATTTATGTCCTCTAATTTTTGACTCCCTCACAAGTGGAAACATTTTCTCTACGTCTATCCTACCAAACCCCATCATTGTCTTAAAGGCCTATATCAGGTCAGCCCTCAGCTTTGTCTTTTCGACAAAAAAGAGATCCAGCCTGTTCAGCCTTTCCTGATAAGGATATTCTCTCAGTTCTAATATCATCCTTGTGAATCTTTTTTGCACTCTCTCCAATGCCATTATTTCTTTCTATAATATGGAGACCAGAACTGTGCGCAATGCTCCAAGTGTGGAAAACCAAGGCTCCACACAAGTTTAACATAACTGCTTTGCTTATCAATTCTATCCCTCTAGATTTGAACCCCAGTGCTTGATTTGCCTTTTTAACCTGTGTGGCTACTTTTAGTGATATGTGTATTTGTGCCCCAAGATTTTATTCTTCGAGTATATTCTGTGCAATACAAGCTGAAATGGCCTTACACTATGGCCTTTCCCTATAGACCCTTTCCATAGGTCGCACCTCGCTTCATTACGTCCCTCAGCACATACTCCTGGATATTGGAATGTGCCAGTTGTCAACACTCGGTCATGGACAGCTAAATTAGCTGGAAGACCAGCAGGTTTCGGGGGGACCAAAGGGCCTCCTTCACCGAGGTGATGGTCTTCCAGCAGCAGTTGATATCTGTCCCTGTGTGCGTCCTGGGGAGCTGCCCGTAGAGCACAGCATCCTGTGATACTGAGGTGTTGAGGATGAACAGGGACAGAAACAAACGCATCTGTCTCCATACATTCTGCGCCAAGTGGCAGCCCACCAGGAGGTGGACGACGATCTCCTCCCCGTCGCCGCCTCGAGGGAAGCTCACGGTGGTGCTCAGGGCAGTGAACCTACTGCTGATGGAACCAAACGTCGTCCATGTATTCGGAGGCCTTAACCTGAGAGCATCCGCTGCCTATGATAGTCACCCCCCTGATATCTGCATCCTACCTGATCAACGCAGCAAACTGCTCGATGCAACATACGATCAAGGCCGCGGAGAGAGGACAGACCGGCCTGACTCCAGATCTGATTGGAGGGCTCTCCGACTCCTGCCCGTTGGTTAGGACTGCGCTACGGATGTCTGTGTAGAGCAGTCAGATACAATCGCGGATTCCATCCCCAAAACACATTTTGGAGAGCACGTCCATCATTTACGTGTGGGATACTCTGTCAAAGGCCTCCTCCTGGTCCAGGCTGATCCCTGAGCAGCACAAGGCTATCAGAGATCTCCCTGCCGGGTACAGTACAGGTCTGATCCGGGTGGATCACCAGCTCCACAGCAGACTTGAGCCTATTGGCGATGACCATAGACAGAATCTTGTAGCCGACATTTAGCAAGGAAATAGGTGACCAATTTCTGATTTCTTCCCTCTCCCGCTTTCCCTTGTTGATAAACGTTTTGATGACTTTCCTCATGGACTCTGACATGCTGCCTGGCAGAAGCAAACCCCCGAACACTTCCAGCCGGTCTGGGCCTATCCAGTCCTTCAGAGCCGAGTACAACTCAACCAGTAAGCCATCGCTCCCGGGACTTCTACTCTTCTCGAAGGACCAGACGGCATTTGTCAGCTCGTCCATGGTCAGTGGCCGATCCATGCCCTGCAGCTTGCTGTCCTCTAAGACCTCCGTGATGGAGGACAGGAAGGACTGGGAGGCCGTGCTTCTGTGGGCCTTGAGTCGTACAGCCCGGCATAAAACGATTTGCTGATCCTCAGTATGTCGGCCTGTGAGCCGTCTTCCTCCTTCAGGCTGCTGATCTCAGAGGTCTCTCTGTGCAGCTTCTGGAAGAAGAAGCGCGAGCTCTTCTCGCCCTGCTCCACGGAGCGGACACTGGGCCGGAAGATGATCTTTGAGGCCTCGGAGGTGAAGAGCGAGGCTTGCTGGCCCTTCACCACTCTGAGATCCCTCCGACATCAACCACTATTTACTGCAGCTGGAGCAGATTCTACATACTTTTCTGGAATTGTGTCACTTCCCTCTGTCTCTCTCTCGCCTTCTGATCACCTTTCTGGATGAAGAACCTCTTGATATTGGCCTCATTCGCTTCCCACCAGTGCACCGTGGAGTCGAAGAGGGGTTTCACGGTCCTCCAACCTGTGTAATCCCTCTTTAGATCCTCGATTTTCTCCGGGGTCAACAGTTTCCATCTACCCCTGCCCGCCCTCTGGTCCTCCTGCGATTAGCAGTCAGTCAGTGGAGGCAGTGGTCAGAGAGGAATACCGGTTGGACGTCGGTGGATATGACCTTGAGCGATGGGGACACAAACAGGAAGTCCCGCTGGATCGTCCAGCGTCATCGATGATGCAGTTGAAGTCTCCGGCGAGAACGACCGACCAGTAGGTCGCCAGCGGCATCGGGAGATGCTGGAAGACCTCCAGCCGTTCGCTTCTGAGCTTCGGGTCGTACACATTACAATCACAGAAAGGTTACAGCATGGAAGGAGGCTATTCGGCCCATCGAGTCCACGCGCACTCTATGCAAGAGCAATCCAGCTAGTCCCATCCCCGCCCTATCCCCGTAGCCCTGAACATTCTTTCCTTTCAAGCACTTATCCAGTTCCCTTTTCAAGGCCATGATTGAATCTGCCTCCACACCACCTCGGGCAGAGCATTTCAGATCCTAACCACTGGCTGTGTAGAAAAGGTTTTCCTCATGTCACCTTTGGTTCTTTTGACAGTCACCTTAAATCTATGCCTTCTGGTTCTTGACTCTTCCGCCAATGGGAACAGTTTCTCTCTATCTACTCTGTCTTGACCCTTCATGATTTTGAATACCTCTATCAAATCTCCTCTCAACCTTCCCTGTTCCAAGGAGAACAACCCCAGCTTCTCCAGTCTATCCACGTAATTAAAGTCCCTCATACCTGGAATCATTCTAATAAATCTCTTCTGCACCCTCTCTAAGGCCTTCACATCTTTCCTAAAGTGTGGTGCACAGAACTGGACACAATACTCCAATTGTGCCCGAACTAGTGTTTTATAAAGTTTCAGCATGACTTCCTTGCTTTTGTACTCTATGCCTCTATTTATAAAGCACAGGATCTCGTATGATTTGTTAACCACTTTCACAACTTGCCCTGTCACCTTCAATGATTTGCGCACATATACCCTCAGATCTTTTTACCCTTTTAGAATCGTGCCCTCTAATTTAAATTACCTCTCCTCGTTCTTCCTACCGAAATGTATCACTTCGCATTTTACGGCGTTCACTTTCATCTCCTACGTGTCCGCCCATGCCACCAGCTTGTCTATGTCCTATTGAAGTCGATCATTATCCACCTCACTGTTCACTACACTTCTAAATTTCGTGGCATCTTTAAATTTTGAAATTATGCCCTCTGCACCCAAGTCTAAGTAATTATTATGTATCAAGAAAGGCAGTGGTCCCAGCACCGACCCCTGGGGAACACCACTGTACACCTCCCTCCAGTCCGAAAAACAACCGTTCACCACTACTCTCCGTTTTCTGTCACTTAGCCAATTTTCTATCCATTTTGCTACTGCCCCCTTTATGCCATGGGCCGCAATCTTGATGACAAGCCTACCATGCGCTACTTTATCAAACGCCTTTTGAAAGTCCATATACACCACACTGTTGGCCAGAGGCTGCAGAAACCTATTGAGGTTAATTCGAATTGCTAACAAAGACACTGACCTTTTGAACTGGGGTGACCTGGAGTTCAGTCACTGGTCTGAACTGGCCAGAACCGGTTTGAATTCGTTCCGCTTCTTACAGGGACAAAGGAAATGTGATGTGACACCAGTCCTTATTTAGAAAAGGAGTATGAGGTGATGCTACCTCGGCCCTTGGAACAGAACCAATCAGGGGATGACATCGATCACTCCAGCAACTTTGAGCCAACCAGAGAAGACAGCATCATTCGAAAAGACAGACTTGGGAATAAAACTGAAGAATTGCTGGCTTGGTGCCGGTGTGTTTTTGAGGGAGACTCCGGAGACTAACCCTCGTGGAAGTGGGAACCCTACGTCAGGGACGTAGAGACGACGTCGGGTGTGAGAAAGAGAATTGCCTGGCCAGCAGTATCTCTCTTTTCCGGGTAATATAATATCCTTTCTATTCTGTGACCACTCGGGGAGTGTTCGTCAGAAAAACCAAGTGGGTGTGCGTTTAAATCCTAATACTCAGGGGGTGTTAGTCAGCTGGTGGGTGTGCATTTAAATCCTAGTTTGAGTATAAAACTGTATAACCTGCTGTAAACTGCATGCCTATATCTAACTAGACGTATAAGCGGTATGTACATGATCTAATAACGTTAATAAAGCGAATTGAGAATTAAGAGAGAATTGACTCTTCCTCTGTGTACTAAGCCAAAACCGTTAACCGGTGACTTCCGGTTAACATCTTTGGCGTCCCTGGGTGGGCTCGAGGATAAATCTCTCCGTTGCGTCAGTGGGAGCCTCGAGGCGAACCGAATTTGGCAAAGTATACAGAGAACAGGAGTTTAGGTTAATTCATAGTTAATAACACAAGATGATGAATAAAGTGAAATCACCAAGCCCTGGGGACTTGGACTGTTTTGATTGGAAGGGACTCCTTCAAAAATACGTAATAGGGAAATGGCCGCAATACGGGGAGTATGCGGTTCACATTGGAGACAAGGGAACGCCTGTTGGGGAGGTCCTTTGGAAAATTGCGCAAACAAAGATGTCAGATAGGAAATTTTAAAAGATACAAAAGTCTGTAGCGATCGGATGTTTACTTGAGGAATGGATAGAATGCCGACAGCAGGCTAGGAGAGAGAAAGAAGAGACTCAGAAAATCCAAGACGAATTAGGGGAAGATAATAAAAAATTCCATGAGGAGATAGCTCGCCTTCGTGAGAAGGTAACTGATCTACAGGGACAGAGAAGTGCAGATTTGATGCACATGAACCAATATCAGTTACAGTGCGAAAAATTGACTAATGAATAGAATAAGAGAGACGGAGAAGCCCAAGCAGTTAAAGCTGAGGTGGAGAGATGGAAACAACAATGTAGTGATTTAAAAACTGCTATGAATGTGATTCACAGAGCAGCTCAGGAGAAGAGGAGTATTACTGGTGATCACACAACGTGTCAGAAAGTGATAGGGAGTGTTATCAGGAAAACCTAGTGGGTGTGCGTTTAAATCCTAGTTTGAGAATAAAACTGTATAACCTGCTGTGAACTACATGCCTGTATCTAACTAGACGTATAAGCGGTATGTACATGATCTAATAACGTTAATAAAGCGAATTGAGAATTAAGAGAGAATTGAATCTTCCTCTGTGTACGAAGCTGCAAGATCAGCTAGCCGCACAGAGGGGCATATTGTGTGCTTTTGCACCCGGGAGAGGTGAAGAAAGTGGTTTCGGGGATGTAGATTGGGATGATTTAGCAGACAAGGCGGATAGATACAGCAGCGGTGATAGGGAACCTCCACTAGGGGACCCACCGCCAGCATATGCTCCAGAGCAGAAAAAACCGTCTGCCCCAATGGCCCCCCTGGTAACGACTAGAGCACAGATGGGGGAAGATGGTCAGGATATGACATATTCCACCCCACTTGGGGTACAGGAACTGAGGGTTATTGCGAAAGATATTGGAACGTGTGCACCTGGGGATGATCCGAGGGAGTTGTTCCTAGCGGTCAGGCAACAGAGAGCGATACACGGCTTAGACGATGCGGAGGAAAGGAAATTAATCCTAATGTGCCTACACCCACATATACACTCCGCCCTACCGGAGGAACAAAAACTTGGTAGAGGCACGAATGAGGCCTTAAAGGACCAGGTATTATCTGTCATGGGCGATAACAGAGGGGATCCAGTGGAGGCGCTAATGAAATGCTATCAAAGGAAAGGTGAACACCCCACTGCATTTTCGGCCCGCATTTGGCCGGTGTTTCCAAGGGGTCTATGGTACAGACTGAGATAGGGATAATTTACAGCGGGAGGTTAGGAACCGATGGCTGAGAACACTAGTGTCACATGGCACTGAGAAGTCAAGGAAGGCACTAGATCAGTTTGACCCCGCTGATGACACACATACGGTACCCTGGATAATTAGGAAGATGGTTAGAGTATGGGAAAGGGAAATACCAAAACGATCCAAGGCATCCGGGGACAGAGCAATGCCTGTTAAAGATCAGATGATAATATGGAGAAATAAAGGGAGGGGACCTACTCAGGGGGAACCTCCTCCAGCTTATCAGACAGTGGGAAGAGGTAGAGGCAAAGGAAACTTCTCAGGAACGGGGAGAACTCAAGGCGAGGTGTCCAAATGCTATAACTGTGGCCAAGAGGCACACTTCGCAAGGGACTGCCCGAACCCAAGACGAGAGAATGCAGGTAGGGGAAGGAATCAGAGCCTACCCGTGGAAGGGCCGAATAGACCAATTCCTCAGTGTGATACGATAGAAATATCACCGAGTTCCGGGTTGTACCCCGAACTGCAATGACGGTCTCAGGCCTCTCCGTTATGGGTGTGTGACGCGCGGTTGGATGACACGGGGAGTCCCCTAGTGAATGGTAGGGTCGGAGGCCGCCCTCTTACATTTCTTTGGGACACAAGGGGATCTCGAACCACCGTTAACACCACTCATATCAATGACACAGATTGGAAAATTCAAAACAAAATTATTCTAAGTGGATTCACAGGGCATTCACAAGTGGGATATGTGAGTGTACCGTTGGAAGTCGGTGTGGGAGACATAGTGATAGAGCATTCAGTGATTCTTATTAAATTACCTGGAGAACATAAACATATATTAGGGAGTGACTATATGGCCAAAGCGGGATTCTGCTTCGACCCTGTTAATTGTATGATTTGGCAAATGCCTTTGGGCATGGGCAGTATAAATCACACACTCGTCCCGGTGGGGGAATATCATGATAGGGTATGCACGATCCGGGAAATGTGGATAGAACCAGGAGAAATGAGTAACGATCGTGAAGTACAACAGATTATTGTACAAAACTCAATAGTATTTGCCCGACATAAACATGATTGTGGGAAAATGACCGGGAGTGTGTGTTTTCAAGGTCCAGATCCCAAACCACAGAAGCAGTATGGTTTCCCAAAGCAAGTAGAAGAAGAGATAGAGAAGGTGATACAGAGTCTGCTGCACCAAGGGATATTAAGACCAATAGCTTCTACTAATAACGCACCTATTTGGCCAGTAAGGAAACCCGACGGTAGCTGGCGACTAACGATAGACTACAGAGAATTAAATAAAGTCACCCCGTTAACAGCGCCTACAGTAGCAACTAGCCCAGAGACAGTAGTTCGACAAAATGAGGATGCGCAGTGGTTTACGGTTTTGGACATAAGTAACGGTGTTTGATCTATTCCGCTGGAGAAAGAATGTCAATATAAATTTGCATTTACTTTCCAAGGACAGCAATATACATGGACCGCCCTGCCGCAGGGGTTTCATAATTCCCCGTCCATATTTCACCAACGACTGAGGGAACGGTTAAAAGGATTCTCAAGGCCTGAATGTCCAGTGCAGTATGTAGACGACTTACTCCTACAAACTGAAACCAAGAAGGAACATTATCAACTGCTAAGTGAATTACTGCAGTTGTTACATGACTTGGGATTAAAGATTAACCCTAAAAAAGCGCAGATCATGAAACAAAAAGTTACTTTCTTGGGAATGATTCTGACGCCGGGACTAAGGGACATTGACAAGCGAAGGGCAGAGACAGTTGGCAGACTCCCTGTTCCGCGGGATGTAAAAGGTTTAAGGTCCTTCTTAGGGTTGGTGGGATATTGCAGGGACCATATTGATGGGTTCGCCACAAAGGCGGCCCCGCTGATGGAATTATTAAAAAAGAATGTGGCCTGGGAGTGGAAAACAGAACACAGCCAGGCCATGACTGATTTAAAGCAAGCACTAGCTGCCGCGCCTGCTTTAAAAACCCCAAATCCAACTGAGCCGTTTGCATTGGAGGTGGCTACCACAGACACCACCCTCTCGGCAGTTCTATTACAGGAGACACATGGGAAATTACGACCAGTAGCGTACGCCTCACGTATGCTCTCATCAGTAGAGCAGGGGTATACGGTATGCGAAAGACACTTGCTAACTGTCTTTTGGGCAGTGCAGCATTTTACTTATATAGTGGGACTAAACCCACTTACAATATTAACAGAACACACCCCAGTACAGTTACTGTTAGATGGAAGGATTAAGGATGGTTCAGTTAGCCAAAATAGAATCGCTAGATGGACATTGTTGCTGCAAGGGAGAAATATAACCGGAAAGGGGGTAAAAAACACTGCTATGTTAGCAGACAACTTAGTTTATCAGGGAGAAAAACATGAGTGTCAATTGATGATAGCAAATGACCCCAAGGGCCCATTTGTATCAAAACAAAAAGGAGGGGATAAGACGGGGCCCGAAAGTAGAAAGACAAAGGAAACAGGAAAGGCAGAACCCTCTTTTAAAATTTTTGTGGATGGCTCTTCATCAGTACAGGATGGGGAAAGGAGAACTGGATGTGGGATATACATGGAGGATGACCACGGACAGGAAAGATTTAGTGTGGCTCTGAAATTACCAAACACTATGAGTGCGCAGGCAGCAGAACTAGCAGCCGTCGCATATGTGGTTGGTCACCCGGAATATGTTCCGCCCAGATCAGTCATATATTCTGATAGCATGTATGTTTGTAATAGTCTCACTGAACATTTGTCCCTATGGGAAGCGAGAGGTTTTGTCTCAGCGAATGGAAGACCCCTACGTCAGCCCCTCTATTACGGTACATCTTTGAAGAAGCACAGAGGACAGGATATGGGGTCCCAAAAGTGAAAGCTCATTCAAAACTATCTCCCGAAGGGAACAGGAAAGCTGATGAGCTAGCTAAATGAGGTGCTGTAAGTGGACAGGAATGGCAGCCACCGATTGGGGAAATCGGCGGCCAGAGAGAGAAGCAGGTCAAAGTGATGGATTTAACGGAGGAGCAAAAGAAAGGCGGAGAATTAAAAAAAAATAATAGAAGGCGCAGAGTCAGACACATACAAAAGGCACAAGGGGGTCTATATACAAGACGGAGTGGTTTTGTGTGAAGGAAAATTTGTGGTGCCAGAGGGGGGACGAAACCAAGTAATCCACTGGTACCATGACTTATGGGGACATAAAGGGACGGAGAGCACCCTAGATAGGATAAAGGAGGTGTGTTGGTGGCCCGGAATGACAGGTGATGTGGAACACTATGTCAAGAATTGTTTGATCTGTGCACAACACAACCCCGATAGAAATGTTAAGAAAGGGGCCCTCCGACGTACGAGACCAGTGGAAGGGCCTTGGACTAATTTACAGATAGACTATATAGGACCGCTTCCTCCCACTCCAGGAGGATACAAGTACATTCTAGTAATAGTGGATACCTTCACTAAATGGGTGGAAGCTTTTCCGACCAGAACAAACACAGCCAAAGTTACTGCGAAAATTCTATTGGAAAAGGTGTTTACCCGTTGGGGTTTACCCCGAAGCATAGAATCAGATCAGGGAACACATTTTACAGCCCAAGTAATGCAAAATGTTATGACCCTTTTTGGGGTCAGACAGAGATTTCACATACCCTATAGACCACAGTCTAGTGGGATTGTGGAAAGAATGAATCGGACATTAAAAAACATGATAGCTAAAATGGTGCAGCAGCGCAAGACAACCTGGCAGGTCGTTCTGCCCTTTGTGCTGATGATAGTCAGGAATACCGTGGATTCATCAACAGGCTACACTCCTTATAAACTCATGAAGGGAAGGGACATGAGGGGAATGGAGGGGTTGGTAGGTTTGGATTTATCTGAACCCGAGGTAGACCATATTATACCAGAAAAATGGGTACAACAGCTAGTAGAAACAGTAAAAGAAGCAAATTATGTAGCCGCTCACCGACAGGGAAAGAAGAAACAGCATAGCAAGGCTTATTTCGATGCAAAAGCCAACCCGATAGAGTTGAGCACCGGACAGAGAGTAATGATTAGAATACACCAGCCCACCTCATTCTTGAGTCCAAAGTTTGCCGGTCCCTATGAGATAGTAGACAAAGCTAGCCCATCTGTATACAGGGTATTAATGGCACCAGATAAGAGTGGCTGGTACCACATTAACCAGCTAAAGTTGGTAGGAGAAAAACAAGATAATCATCATTGGCATGTGCTGCTCGATGCTAACGATGTTCTGAATTCTGAAGGTCAGGGAGATCAAGAACAGGACCAGCTACAGGTCCAAGAGGAGGTGATCGAAATCAAATTTGATACTGTCCGTTCGCATGCAGAGGCGAATCCAGGAAAAAAAACGAAAGAAAAATAAAACAAAAAAGGGGAATAAGTGGGTTAGAAGAAACGGACGGTTAGAATCTGAAACAAATTGGGAACAGGATTTGGACGGTCAGGCTCAGTATATGGAGAGACTGGACTTATGATAGTACCTGAAAGAAACTGTACATAAGAGCAGAAATTACACTTGTTTATAACAGGTCCAGCCTAGAATGAAGGGGATAATGCATTTTGTTGCTATCGGATTGATCATCATCAGAACTGCGGTTGAACCTGCCTCGGAGTTGTCACGACGAATGAACGTGCCTGAAGCAGTGCCGGCGGCGGAGGGATATCCCGAGACCCGGGACAACTTTGCTCTGCAGAATAAGACAGTCCGAACCAACAAAGGGAAAAGAGAGGATTTAAATTTGTATTATACGGGAGTGGAGGGGTTAGCGTGCGCGGGAAGGAGGTGATATTGTCGGTAATCCCAGAGGGAAAAATTATTGATCAATTTGTGGGTCCATTTATGGAGCGACCATCGGGGAGCGACGGTCGAGGTAAAATATGATCCACTGGGACCACACCTATGTAAAAATTGATTGGGGAAGTGACTCATACCAGAAATATTACGTTGGGGCGGTGTTTCATATTCCCCGGCACAGAGGCAATTTGACCTACCCGTTAAAAAGAGTTCATAACGTGGGCAAGTATCATGAGGGTACTTGGATATCTTTGAGCAATCCACCATCGCATGCTATTGTAATGGACGGTGCTGAGAAAGGGGTAGATTTGTCAAAGTGTCACCAAGGAGGGAATCACTGGGCCTGTCCAGAAGCGATAACGAGACAGAAACTTACTAATTGTGGGTTCAGTACTTATGAAAATTGTTCATTGTCCATTTTGCCGGTTAACAACCAGTCCTTTTTACAATACGCCCTTGTGGGACAAACGTATTACATCGCCACCGTGGCTATGAACTATAACAAAGGATGGAAACAGTGCCCTCTGGAAGGACACAATGTGGCCATTAACAACGTGAACTCAGACCTGGTTGTTGGTGGACAAGTTCTGCCTAAGCCAATAATGAGGATGGTGATAAACGAAAACCTCACAGTCCAACGTACCGATATAGACCAAGATCTGTGGAAATATGTTCCAACAGAACTGCCACCCATTCCGCACCTGACTGCAGATTGGACGAAAATAGCGGAGGAAGCCAATGAGATAATTCATCAATGGACTAATCACAATAAAATAATTAAAACTCATGCTGATAAAGCAGATGAACTGCTATGGGATCCCGGGTTCTGGAATAAGTTTTGGAATTGGGGATCTAATGATCAAATACATCCATGGGTCAGGATTTTATCGCATGCTGCTGTTGTTTTGATTTTACGTGCATTAATACTTGTCATATTCAATGTATATCAGCTTAGAATGTGGAAAAATGAAATTTTGCAACAATTGAGTGTTAGTGCTCTAATGTACCAGTAGAAGCGATTACAATATAAGGACTATGTGTGAAGTGTATTTTATACGCTTCTTTTTTGTATTCTTTCTATAATCATATGATATCGCGGATGTAACATGCCCATTGGGGGACAATGACAGCCTCAGGAGTGGTACACAGAAAGGGAGAATAATGATAGGCATCATTGGATCAAAAGGGGGGAGATGTTGGCCAGAGGCTGCAGAAACCTATTGAGGTTAATTCGAAGTGCTAACAAAGACACTGACATTTGAACTGAGGTGACCTGGAGTTCAGTCACTGGTCTGAACTGGCCAGAACCGGTTTGAATACGTTCCGCTTCTCAGAGGGACAAAGGAGCTTTGATGAGACACCAGGCCATATTTAGAAAAGGAGTATTGAGGTGATGCGACCCAACCCTTTGGAACAGAGCCAATCAGGGGATGACATTGACCACTCCAGCAACTTTGAGCCAATCGGAAAAGACAGCATCATTCGAAAAGACAGACTTGGAAACAAAACTGAAGCATTGCAGGCTTGGTGCGGGAGAGTTTGTTTGTGAGGGAGACTCCGGAGACTGACCATCGTGGAAGGAGGGACCCTACGTCAGGGATGGAGAGACTACGTCAGGGACGTAGAGACGACGTCGAGAGTGAGAGAGCGAATTGCCTGGCAAGCATTAACTCTCCTTTCCGGGTAATATAATATCCTTTCTATTCTGTGACCACTCAGGGAGTGTTAGTCAGAGAAACCTGGTGGGTGTGCGTTTAAATCCTAATGCTCAGGGAGTGTTAGTCAGGGAAACCTAGTGGGTGTGTGTTGAAATCCTAGTTTGAGTATAAAACTGAATAACCTGCTGTAAACTGCATGCCTTTATCTAACTAGACGTATAAGCGGTACGTATATGATCTGAAAACGTTAATAAAGTGAATTGAGAATGAAGAGAGAATTGAATCTTCCTCTGTGTACGAAGCCAAAAACGTTAACCGGTGACTTCCGGTCAATAGTTATCATGGCTATATCAACAAACATCTGTCAATTCGTTCCCCCAGTGTATTGGTTATCATGACTAGGTGAACAAATAATTGTAAATTCATTCCCCAGTGAATTGGTTGTCATGACTATATTTACAAACAACTGTAAATTCATTCCACCATTGTATTGGTTGTCATGACTATATTTACAAACAACTCAAAATTCATTCTCCAGTGTATTAGTTATCATGACTATATTAACAAACCACTGTAACTTCATTCCCTCAGTCTACTGGTTATCATGACGATATGAACAAACAACTGTAAATTCATTCCTCAGTGTACTGGTTATCATGACGATATGAACAAACAACTGTAAATTCATTTCCCCAGTGTATTGGTTAACATGACGTTATTAACATACAACTATAAATTAATTCCCCAGTGTGTTGGTTATGATGACTATATTAACAAACAACTGTAAATACATTCCCCAGTGTCTTGGTTATCATGACTATTCTCATAAACATCTGTTAATTCATTCACCAGTGTATTGGTTATCATGACGTCATTAACAAACAACTGTAAATTATTTCCCCAGTTTGTTGGTAATCATGACTATATTAACAAACAACTGGAAATACATTCCCCAGTGTCTTGGTGATCATGACGATATTAACGAACAACTCTAAATTCAATCCCCAATGTGTTGGTTATCATGACTATATTTTTGAAAAACTGTAAATTAATTCCCCGGTGTATTGGTCATCACGACTATATGAACAAACAACTGTACATTCATTCCACAGTGTATTGGTTGTCATGACTAGATTTACAAACGACTGGAAAATTCATTCCCCCATTGTATTTCTTGTCATGACAAAAGATACAAACAACTGTGAATTCATTCCCCAGTTTATTGGTTGTCATGACTATATTTACAAACAAGTGTGAATTCATTCCCCGTTGCATTGGTTATCAAGACGATATTAACAAACAACGATAAATTCATTCCCCAGTGTATTGGTTATCGTGACTTTCTTCACAAACGACTTTAAATTCATTCGCCAGTGTATTTGTTATAATGACTTCATCAACAAGCAGCTGTAAATTCGTTCCCCCAGTGTATCAGTTATCATGACTATATTATCAAACAACTCTAAATTCATTCCGCGATGTATTAGTTATCTTGACTCTATCAACAAACAACTGAACATCCATTCCCCAATGTATTGGTTGTCATGACTATATTAACAAACAACTGTAAATTCATTCCCAAGTGTATTAGTTATCATGACTGTATCAACAAATAACTGTACATTCATTCCCCGATGTATTAGTTTTTCTGACTATATCAACAAAAAACTGTAAATTCTCTCCCCGATATATTGGTTATCATTACTAGATTAACATACAACTGTAAATTCATTCCCCGATGTATTAGTTATCTTGACTATATTAACAAACAATTGTAAATTCATTCCCCAGTGTATTGTTTATCATGACGATATGAACAAACAACTGTAAATTCATTCCCAGGTGTATTGGTTATAATGACTTTGTTAACAAACAACTGTAAATTCATTCCCCAGTGTATTGATTATCATGTCTATGTCAACAGTCAACTTTAAATTCATTCCACGATGTATTAGTTATCTTGACTATATTGACAAACAACTGAACATCCATTCCCCAGTGTATTGGTTGTCATGACTATATGAACAAACAACTGTAAATTCATTCCCCAGTGTATTAGTTATCATGAATATATCAACAAATAACTGTAAATTAATTCCCCAATGTATTCGTTTTTCTGACTATGTCAACAAAAAACGGTAAATTCTTTCCCGATGTATTGGTTATCATTACTAGATTAACATACAACTGTAAATTCATTCTCCGATGTGTTGGTTATCATGACTATATTTACAAACAACTGTAAATTCATTCCTCGATGTATTAGTTATCTTGACTATATGAACAAACAATTGTAAATTCATTCCCCAGTGTATTGTTTATCATGACGATATGAACAAAGAATTGTAAATTCATTCCCCAGTATAATGGTTATCATGACTATTGTCATAAACAACTGTTTATTCATTCCCTAGTGTATTGGTTCTCATGACGTTATCAACAAACAAGTATAAATGAATTCCCCAGTGTGTTGGTTATCATGACTATATTAACAAACAGCTGTAAATACATTCCCCCAGTGTCTTGGTAATCCTGACGATATTATCAATCAACTATAAATTCAATCACCAATGTGTTGGTTATCATGACGATATTTACAAAAAACTGTAAATTCATTCCCCCAATGTATTGCTTGTCATGACTATGTTAACAAACAACTGTAAATTCATTCTCCCAGTGTATTGATTATCTCGAGTATGTTAACAAACAACTTTAAATTCATTCCCCAGTGTACTGGTTGTCATGACGAAATATACAAACAACTGTAAATTCATTCCCCAGTATATTGGTTGTCATGACTATATTTACAATCAAGTGTCAATTCATTCCCCAGTGTAATGTTTGGCAGAACTATATTTACAAACAACTGTAAATTCATTCCCCGTTGCATTGGTTATCATGACGATATTAACAAACAACGATAAATTCATTTCCCAGTGCATTGGTTATCATGACGATATTAACAAACAACTGCAAATTCATTCCGCGATGTATTAGTTATCTTGACTACATTAACAAACAACTGAACATCCATTCCCCACTGTGTTGGTTGTCATGACTACATCAACAAATAACTTTAAATTCATTTCCCGATGCATTATTTTTTCTGAATATATCAACAACAAATTGTAAATTCTTTCCCCGATATATTGGTTATCATTACTAGATTAACATACAACTGTACATTAATTCCCCGATGTATTAGTTATCTTGACTATATTAACAAACAACTGTAAATGTATTCCTGAATGTGTTGGTTTTCATGTATATATAAACATTCAACAGTGAATTAATTACCCAGTGTGTTGCTTATCATGACTATATTACCAAACATCTTAAAATTCATTCCCCAGTGTATTAGTTATCATGAGGATGTTAACAAACAACTGTAAATTCATTCCACAAGTGTATTGGTTGTCATGACGATGCTAACAAACAACTGTAAATTCATTTCCCCAGTGTATTGGTTATCATGACGTTCTTAACAAACAACTATAAATTAATTAACCAGTGTGTTGGTTATCATGACTATATTAACAAACAAGTAAATACATTACCCCAGTGTCTTGGTGATCATGACGATATTAACAAACAACTCTAAATTCATTCTCCAGCGTATTGGTTATCATGAGTCTAAAGGCAATCAACTGTAAATTCATTCCCCAGCGTTTTTATTGTCATGACTATGTTAACAAACAAAAGGAAATTCATTCCCCAGTGTATTAGTTACCTTCACTCTATTAACAAACAACTGGACATCCATTCCCCTGTGTACTGGTTGTCATGACTATATTAACAAACAACTGAAAATTCATTACCCAGTGTATGAGTTATCATGACTATATCAACAAATAACTAGAAATTCATTCCCCGATGTATTAGTTTTTATGACTTGATGATCAAAAATCTGTAAATTCTTTCCCCATGTATTGGTTATCATTACTAGATTAAAATTCAACTGTAAATTCATTCCCCAATGTATTGGTTATCATGACTACGTTAACAAACAAATGTAAATTCATTCCCCCAGTTTATTGGTTATCATGACGTTATTAACAAACAACTATAAATTAATTCCCCAGTATGTTGATTATCATGACGATATTAACATTAAACTGTAAATACATTCCAACAGCGTCTTGTTTATCATGACTAATGTCATAAACAATTGTTTATTCATTCCCCAATGTATTGGTTATCATGACTTTATAGAATCATAGAAGTTACAACATGGAAACAGGCCCTTCGGCCCAACATGTCCATGTCGCCCAGTTTATACCACTAAGCTAGTCCCAATTGCCTGCACTTGGCCCATATCCCTCGATACCCATCTTCCCCATGTAACTGTCCAAATGCTTTTTAAAAGACAAAATTGTACCCGCCTCTACTACTGCCTCTGGCAGCTCGTTCCAGACACTCACCACCCTTTGAGTGAAAAAATTGCCCCTCTGGATCCTTTTGTATCTCTCCCCTCTCACCTTAAATCTGTGCCCCCTCGTTATAGACTCCCCTACCTTTGGGAAAAGATTTTGACTATCGACCTTATCTATGCCCCTCATTATTTTATAGACTTCTATAAGATCACCCCTTAACCTCCTACTCTCCAGGGAATAAAGTCCCAGTCTGTCTAACCTCTCCCTGTAAGTCAAACCATCAAGTCCCGGTAGCATCCTAGTAAATCTTTTCTGCACTCTTTCTAGTTTAATAATATCCTTTCTATAGTAGGGTGACCAGAACTGTACACAGTACTCCAAGTGTGGCCTCACCAATGCCCTGTACAACTTCAACAAGACATCCCAACTCCTGCATTCAATGTTCTGACCAATGAAACCAAGCATGCTGAATGCCTTCTTCACCACCCTATCCACCTGTGACTCCACTTTCAAGGAGCTATGAATCTGTACTCCTAGATCTCTTTGTTCTATAACTCTCCCCAACGCCCTACCATTAACGGAGTAGGTCCTGGCCCGATTCGATCTACCAAAATGCATCACCTCACATTTATCTAAATTAAACTCCATCTGCCATTCATCGGCCCACTGGCCCAATTTATCAAGATCCCGTTGCAATCCTAGATAACCTTCTTCACTGTCCACAATGCCACCAATCTTGGTGTCATCTGCAAACTTACTAACCATGCCTCCTAAATTCTCATCCAAATCATTAATATAAATAACAAATAACAGCGGACCCAGCACCGATCCCTGAGGCACACCGCTGGACACAGGCATCCAGTTTGAAAAACAACCCTCGACAACCACCCTCTGTCTTCTGTCGTCAAGCCAATTTTGTATCCAATTGGCTACCTCACCTTGGATCCCATGAGATTTAACCTTATGTAACAACCTACCATGCGGTACCTTGTCAAATGCTTTGCTGAAGTCCATGTAGACCACGTCTACTGCACAGCCCTCATCTATCTTCTTGGTTACCCCTTCAAAAAACTCAATCAAATTCGTGAGACATGATTTTCCTCTCACAAAACCATGCTGACTGTTCCTAATTAGTCCCTGCCTCTCCAAATGCCTGTAGATTCTGTCCCTCAGAATACCCTCTAACAACTTACCCACTACAGATGTCAGGCTCACTGGTCTGTAGTTCCCAGGCTTTTCCCTGCCGCCCTTCTTAAACAAAGGCACAACATTTGCTACCCTCCAATCTTCAGGCACCTCACCTGTAGCGGTGGATGATTCAAATATCTCTGCTAGGGGACCCGCAATTTCCTCCCTCACCTCCCATAACGTCCTGGGATACATTTCATCAGGTCCCGGAGATTTATCTACCTTGATGCGCGTTAAGACTTCCAGCACCTTTATGAACAAACAACTATAAATTCAATCCCCAATGTATTGGTTATCATGATTATACTCAAAAACAACTGTAAATTCATTCCCTCAGTGTATTGTTTGTCATGACTATGTTAACAAACAACTGTAAATTCATTCCCCCAGTGTATTGGTTATCATGACTATGTTAACAAACAACTCTAAATTCATTCCCCATTGTATTGGTTGTCATGACTATATTTACAAACAACTGAAAATTCATTCGGCAATTGTGTTGGTTGTCATGCCTATATTTACAAACATCACTAAATTCATTCCCCAGTGTATTGGTTATCATGACGTTATTAACATACAATTATAAATTAATTCCCTAGTTTGTTGGTTCTCATGACTATATTAACAAACACCTGTAAATGCATTCCCCAGTGTCTTGGTGATCATGACGATATTAAGATAGAACTATAAATTCAATCCCCAATGTGTTGGTTAAATGACTATATTTACAAAAAACGGTAAATTCATTCCCCCAGTGTATTGGTTGTCATGACTATGTTCATAAACAAATGTTTATTCATTCCCCAGTGTATTGGTTATCATGACTACGTTAACAAACAACTGTAAATTCATTCCCCCGGTGTATTGGTTATCCTGACGTTGTTAACAAACAACTATAAATTAGTTCCACAGTATGTTGATTACCATGCCTATATTAACATACAACTGTAAATACATTTCCCCAGTGTCTTGGTTATCATGACTATATTAACAAGCAACTATAAATTCAATCCCCAATGTCTTGGTTATCATGACTATATTTACAAACAACTCTATATTCATTCTCAAGTGCATTAGTTATCATAGCGATATTAACAAAACACTGTTACTTCATTCCCCCAGTGTATTGGTTATCATGTCTATATTAACAAACAACTGTAAATTCTTTTCCCAGTGTATAAGTTAAAATGACTATATTAACAAACAACTGTTTATTCATTCACCAGTGTATTGGTTATCATGACGTTATTAACAGGTAACGATACATTAATTCTCCTGTGTGTTGGTAATCATGACTATATTAAGAAACAACTGTAAATACATTCACCCATTGTACTGGTTATCATGACGATATGAACAAACAACTAGAAATACATTTCCAAATGTATTGGTTGTCATGACTATATTTACAAACAACTGTCAATTCATTCCCCATTGGATTCGTTATCGTGACGACATTAAGGAACAACTGTAAATTCATTCCCCAGTGTGTTAGTTATCATGACTATATCAACAAATAACTGTAAATTCATTACCCGATGCATTAGTTTTTCTGACTATATCAACAAAAAACTGTGAATTCTTTCCCGATGTATTGGTTATCATTACTAGATTAACATACAACTGTAAATTCATTCCCTGATGTGTTGGTTATCATGACTATATTTAGAAACAACTGTAAATTCATTCCCCAATGTGTTGGTTATCATGACTATATTTACAAACAACTGTAAATTCATTCCTCAGTGTATTAGTTATCATGACTACATTAATAAACAAATGTAAATTCATTCTCCCAGAGTATTGGTTATCATAACGTTATTAACAAACAACTATAAATTAATTCCCCAGTATGTTGTTTATCATGAATACATTAACATACAACTGTAAATACATTCCCCCAATGTATTGGTTATCATGACTTTATTAACAAACAACTATAAATTCAATCCCCAATGTGTTGGTTATTATGACAATGTTCACGAGCAATTGTAAATTATTTCCCCAGTGTAATGGTTATCATGACTATATTAACAAACAACTGTAAATTATTTCCCCAGTGTATTGGTTATCATGACTATATTAACAAACATCTGTAAATTCATTCCCCAGTGTATTAGTTATCTTGACTATATTAAAAAAGAACTGTAAATTCATTCCCCCGGTGTATTAGTTGTCATGACTATGTTAACAAACAACTGTAAATTCATTCCCCAGTATATTGGTCATCATGACTTTATTAACAAACAATTATAAATTAATTACCCAGTGCGTTGGTTATCATGAC
The DNA here is from genome assembly GCF_035084215.1 of Heptranchias perlo. Classification (NCBI taxonomy): domain Eukaryota; kingdom Metazoa; phylum Chordata; class Chondrichthyes; order Hexanchiformes; family Hexanchidae; genus Heptranchias; species Heptranchias perlo. The sequence continues at coordinate 2,645,502 of NW_027139644.1, read as the reverse complement.
AATGTTAACAAACAACAGTAAATACATTCCTCCAGGGTCTTGGTGATCATGACGTTATTAACAAACAACTTTAAATTCATTCTCCAGTGTATTGGTTATCATGACTCAAGAGACAATCAACTGTAAATTCATGCCCCAACGTTTTTATTGGCATGAATATGTTTACAAACAACTGGAAATTCCTTCCCCAGTGTATAAGTTTTCATGACTTTATGAACAAACAACTGTAAATTCATTCCCAGGTGCATTGGTTATCATGACTATGTTAACAATCAACTGTAAATTCATTACGCGATGTATTAGTTATCTTGACGACATTGATAAACAACTGAACATCCATTCCCCAGTGTATTGGTTGTCATGACTATGTTAACAAACAACTGTAAATTAATTCCCCAGTGTATTAGTTATCATGAATATATCAACAGTAACTGTAAATTAATTCCCCAATGTATTTGTTTTTCTGACGATGTCAACAAAAAACTGTAAATTCTTTCCCGATGTATTGGTTATCATTGCTAGATTAACACACAACTGTAAATTCATTCCCCAATGTGATGGTTATCATGACTATATTTACAAATAAATGTAAATTAATTCCCCAATCTATTGGTTATCATGACTCCGTTAACAAACAAATGTAAATTCATTCCCCCAGTGTATTGGTTGTCATGACGTTATTAACAAACAAATATAGATTAATTCCCCAATATGTTGATTATCATGACCATATTAACATACAACTGTAAATACATTCCCCCAGTGTCTTGGTAATCATGACTATTGTCATAAACAATTGTTTATTCAGTCCCCAGTGTATTGGTTATCATGACTTTATCAACAAACAACGATAAGTTCAATCGCCAATATGTTGGTTATCATGACTATATTTTAAAACAACTGTAAATTCATTCCCTCAGTGTATTGGTTGTCATGCCTATATTAACAAACAACTGTAAATTCATTCCCCAGCGTTTTTATTGTCATGACTATGTTAACAAACAAGTGTAAATTTTATCCCCAGTGTATTGGTTATCATGACTATATTAACAAACATCTGTAAATTCATTCCCCAGTGTATTGGTTGTCATGACGATATTAACAAACAACTGCAAATTAATTCCCCCAGTGTATTGGTTGTCATGACTATGTTAACAAACAACTTTAAATTCATTCCCCAGTGTATTGATTATCATGACGTCATTAACAAACAACTATAAATTAATTCCCCAGTCTATTGATTATCATGACTTTATTAACAAACACCTGTAAATTCATTCCCTCGGAGTCTTGGAGTTCATGACGATATTCACAAACAACTATAAATTCAATCCCCAATGTGTTGGTTATAATGACTATCTTTTCAAAAAAGGTGAATTCATTCCCCCAGTGTATTGGTTGTCATGACTACGTTAACAAACAACTGTAAATTCATTCCCCCAGTTGATTGGTTATCCTGACGTTATCAAAAAACAACTATAAATTAATTTCCCAGTGTGTTGATTATCATGCCGATATTAACATACAAATGTAAATACATTCCCCCAGTGTATTGGTCATCATGACTATATTAACAAACAACTGTAAATGAATTCCCCCAGTGTCTTGGTAATCATAATGATATTAACAAAAAATTGTAACTTATTTTCCCAGTGTATTGGTTGTCATGACTATATTAACAGACAACTGTTTATTAATTTCCCAGTGTATTGGTTATCATGACGTTATGAACAGACAACGATAAATTGATTCTGCTGTGTGTTGGTAATCATGACTATATTAACAAACAACTATAAATTAATTTCCCAGTGTATTGGTTGTCATGACTATATTTACAAACAACGGTAAATTCATTCCTCAGTGTATTGGTTATCATGACTATGTAAAAAAACAACTATAAATTCATTTCCCAATGTATTGGTTGTCATGACTCTCTTGACAAACAAATGTAAATTCATTCCCCATTGCATTCGTTATCGTGACAAAATTAAGGAACAACTGTAAATATATTCACCCAGTGTCTTGATTATCATGACGATATTAACAAACAACTGTAAATTCAATTCCCAATGTGTTGGTTATCATGACTATATTTACAAACAACTGGATATTCATTCCCCGATGTGTTGGTAATCATGACTATATTTACAAACAACTGTAAATTGATTCCCCGGTGTATTGTTTATCATGGCTATGTTAACAAACAACTGTTAATTCATTTCCCTAGTGTATTGGTTGTCATGACGTTATTAACAAGCAACTCTAAATTAATTCCCCAGTATGTTGATTATCATGACTATATTAACATACAACTGTAAATTCATTCCCCCAGTGTATTGGTTATCATGACTATATTAACAAACAACTGTAAATGCATTCCCCCAGTGTCTTGGCAATCATGACGATATTAACAAACAACTATAAATTCAATCCCCTATGTGTTGGTGGTCATGACTATATTCACAAACAACTCTAAATTCATTCTGCAGTGTATTAGTTATCATGGCGATATTAACAAACCACTGTAACTTCATTCCCCCAGTGTATTGGTTATCATGTCTAAATTAACAAAAACTTGTTCCTTATTTTCCCAGTGTGTTGGTTGTCATGACTGTATTAACAAACAACTGTTTATTCATTCCCCAGTGTATTGGTTATCATGACGTTATAAACAGACAACGATGAATTAATTCTCCTGTGTGTTGGTAATCATGACTATATTAACAAACAACTATAAATTCATTTCCCAGTGTATTGGTTGTCATGACTATGTTTACAAACAACTGTAAATTCATTCATCAATGTATTGGTTATCATGACTATGTCAACAAACAACTATAAATTCATTTCCCAATGTATTGGTATTCATGACTATATTTACAAACAACTGTAAATTCATTCCCCATTGCATTCGTTATCGTGACTATATTAAGCAACAACTGTGAATATATTCACCCAGTGTCTTGTTTATCATGAAGATATTAACAAACAACTGTAAATTCAATCCCCAATGTGTTGGTGGTCATGACTATATTTACAACCAACTCTAAATTCACTCTGCAGTGTATTAGTTATCATGGCGATATTAACAAACGACTGTAACTTCATTCCCCCAGTGTATTGGTTATCATGTCTACATTAACAAAAAATTGTAAATTCTTTTCCCAGTGTATTGGTTGTCATGACGTTATTAACAAACAACTGTAAATTAATTCCCCAGTGTGTTGGTAATCATGACTATATCAACATACAACTGTAAATACATTCCCGCGGTGTCTTGGTTATCATGACTATTGTCATAAACAACTGTTTATTCATTCCCCAGTGTATTGGTTATCATGACATTATTAACAAACCACTATAAATTAATTCCCCAGTGTGTTGGTTATCATGACTGTATTAACAAACAACTGTAAATACATTCCCCCAGTGTGTTGGTGATCATGACGATATTAAAAAGCAACCATAAATTCAAACCCCAATGTGTTGCTTGTCATGACTATATTTACATAAAACTGCAAATTCATTCCCCCAGTGTATTGGTTGTCATGACTATATTTACAAACGACTCTGAATTCATTCCCCGTTGCATTGGTTATCATGACGATATTGACAAACAACGAGAAATTCATTCCCCAGTGTATTGGTTAGATGACGTTCTTCACAAGCGACTGTAAATTCTTTCGCCAGTGTATTCGTTATAATGACTTTTTCAATAAACTATTGTAAATTCATTCCCCCAGTGTATCAGTTATCATGACGATATTAATAAACAAATGTAAATTCATTCCGCGATGTGTTACTTATCTTGAATCTGTTGACAAACAACTGATCATCCATTCCCCAATGTATTAGTTATCATGACTATATCAACAAATAACTGTACATTCATTCCCCGATGTATTAGTTTTTCTGACTATATCAACAAAAAACTGTAAATTCATTCCCCGATGTATTGGTTATCATTACTAGATTAACATACAACTGTAAATTCATTCCCCGATGCATTAGTTATCTTGACTATATTAACAAACAACTGTAAATTCATTCCCCAGTATATTGGTTATCATGACTACTGTCATAAACAAATGTTTATTCATTCCCCAGTGTGTTGGTTGTCATGACGTTATTCACAAACAACGATAAATGAATTCCCCAGTGTGTTGGTTATTATGACTATATTAACAAACAACTTTAAATGCATTCCCCCAGTGTCTTGGTGATCCTGACGATATTAACAAACAACTATAAATTCAATCCCCAATGTGTTGGTTATCATGACGATATTTAGAAAAAACTGTAAATTCATTCCCCAGTGTATTGGTTGTCATGACTATGTTAACAAACAACTGTAAATTCATTCCCCCAGTGTATTGGTTATCCCGATTACGTTAACAAACAACTGTAAATTCATTCCCCAGTGTATTGGTTGTCATGACTATATTTACAAACGACTGTTAATTCATTCTCCCGTTGCATTGGTTATCATGACGATATTAACAAACAACGATAAATATATTTCCCAGTGTATTGGTTATCATGATGATATTAACAATCAACTGTCAATACATTCCGCGACGTATTAGTTATCTTGAATACATTAATAAACAACTGAACATCCATTCCCCAGTGTATTGGTTGTCATGACTATGTTAACAAACAACTGGAAGTTCATTCCCCAGTGTATTAGTTATCATGACTGCATCAACAAATAACTTTTAATTCATTCCCCGATGTATTAGTTTTTCTGACTATATCATCAAAAAACAGTAAATTCTTTCCCCGATGTATTGGTTATCATTACCAGATTAACATACAACTGTAAATTCATTCCCCGATGTATCAGTTATCTTGAATATATTAACAAACTACTGTAAATGTATCCTCAATGTGTTGGTTGTCATGACTACATTAACAAACAACTGTAAATGTATTCCTCAATGTGTTGGTTTTCATGATTATATTAACAAATAACAGTGAATTAATTAACCAGTTTGTTGGTCATCATGACGATATTAACAAACATCTGTAAATTCATTTCCCAGTGTATTGGTTATCATGACTATATTAACAAACATCTGTAAATTCATTCCCCAGTGTATTGGTTGTCATGACTTTATCAACAAACATCTGTAAATTCTTTCCCCAGTGTATTGGTTATCATGACTCTCTTGACAAACAACGGAAAATTCCTTCCCCAGCTGAATGGTTATCATGACTATGCTAACAAACAACTGTAAATACATTCCCCCAGTGTCGTGGTGATCATGACGATATTAACAAACAACTCTAAATTCATTCTCCAGTGTATTGGTTATCATGAGTCTTTCGACAATCAACTGTAAATTAATTCCCCAGCGTTTTTATTGTCATGACTATGTTAACAAACAACTGGAAATTCATTTCCCAGTGTATTAGTTATCTTGACTATATTAACAAACAACTGAACATCCATTCCCCAGTGCATTGGTTGTCATGACTATGCTAACAAACAAGTGTAAATTCATTCCCCAGTGTATTAGTTATCATGAGTATTTCAACAAATAACTGTAAATTCATTCCCCGATGTATTAGTTTTTCTGACCAGATCAACAAAAATCTTTAAATTCTTTCCCCATGAATTGGTTATCATTTCTAGATGAACATACAACTGTAAATGCAATCCCCAGTGTATTGGTTATCATGACTCCGTTAACAAACAAATGTAACTTCATTCCCCCAGTGCATTGGTTATCATGACGTTATCAACAAACATCTTAATATTCATTCATTCTTTTATTGGTTATCATGACTACATTAACAAACATCTGTAAATTAATTCCCCAGTGTATTGGTTATCGTGAATCTGTTGACAAACAACGGAAAATTCATTCCCCAGCGTAATGGTTATTATGACTATGTTAACAAACATCTGCAAATTCATTCCCCAGTGTATTAGTTATCATGACTGTATTTACAAACAACTGTAAATTCATTCCCCAGTGTATTGGTTATCATGACGTTATTAACAAAAAACTATAAATTAATTACCCAGTGTAATGGTTATCATGACCATATTAACAAACATCTGCAAATTCATTCCCCAGTGTATTAGTTATCATGACTGTATTTACAAACAACTGTAAATTCATTCCCCAGTGTATTGGTTATCATGACGTTATTAACAAACAACTCTAAATTCATTCTTCAGTGTATTGGTTATCATGACTCGATAGACAATCAACTGTAAATTCAATCCCCAGCGTTTTTATTGTCATTACTATGTCAACAAACAACTGGAAATTCATTCCCCAGTGTATGGGTTATCATGTCTATATTAACAATCAACTGTAGATTCTTTCCCGATGTATTGGTTATCATTACTAGATTAACATACAACTATAAATTCATTCCCCAATGTGTAGGTTATCATGACTATATTTACGAACAACTGAAAATTCATTCCCCAATGTGTTGGTTATCATGAGTATTGACATAAACAATTGTTTATTCATTCCCCAGTGTAATGGTGATCATGACGATATTAACAAACAACTCTAAATTCATTCTCCAGTGCATTGGTTGTCATGAGTCTGTAGAAAATCAACTGTAAATTCATTTCCCAGCGTTTTTATTGTTATGACTATTTTAACAAACAACTAGAAATTCATTCTCCAGTGTATTACTTATCTTGACTATATTAACAAACAACTGTTTATTCATTCCTCAGTGTATTGGTTATCATGACGTTATTAACAAACCAATATAAATTAATTCCCCAGTGTGTTGGTTGTCATGACTATATTGACAAACAACTGTGAATACATTCCACCAGTGTCTTGGTGATCATGACGGTATTAACAAGCAACTTTCAATTCAATCCCCAATGTGTTGGTTATCATGACCATATTGACAAAAAACTGCAAATTCATTCCCCAGTGGATTGGTTATCACGACTATCTGAACAAACAACTGTAAATTCATTCCCCACTGTATTGGTTGTCATGACTGTATTTACAAACAAGTGTCAATTCATTCACCTGTGTATTGGTTATCATGACTTGATTTACAAACAACTGTGAATTCATTCCCCGTTTCATTGGTTATCATGACGATATTAACAAACAACGAGAAATTCATTCCCCAGTGTATTGGTTATCGTGACTTTCTTCACAAACAGCTGTAAATTCATTCCCCCAGTGTATCAGTTATCATGACTATATTAACAAACAACTGTAAAATTCATTCCACGATGTATTAGTTATCTTGACTACATGAACAAGCAATTGAAAATCCATTCCCCAATGTATTGGTTGTTATGACAATATGAACAAACCACTGTAAATTCATTACCCGATGTATTAGTTTTCTGACTATATCAACAAAAAACTGTAAGTTCTTTTTCCGATGTATTGGTTACCATTACTAGAATAACATACAACTGTAAAATCATTCGCCGATGTCTTAGTTATCTTGATTAGATTAACAACCAACTGTTAATTCATTTTCCAGTGCATAGTTTATCATGACGATATGAACAAACAACTGTAAATTCATTCCCCAGTGTATTGGTTATCATGACGTTATTAACAAACAACTATGAATTAATTCCCCAGTATTTTGGTTATCATGAGTATATTCACAAACAACGGAAAATATATTCCCCTGGTGTCTTGGTTATAATGACTATTGTAATGAACAACTGTTCATTAATTCCCCAGTGTATTGGTTCTCATGATGTTATTAACAAACAACCAGAAATGAATTCCCCAGTGTGTTGGTTATCATGACTATGTTAACAAACAACTGTAAATTCATTGCCCAGTGTATTGGCTGTCATGACTATATTTACAATCGACTGTAAATTCATTCCCCCATTGTATTGTTTGGCATGACTATATTTACAAACAAGTGTAAATGCATTCCTCAGTGTGTTGGTTATTCTGACTACGTTAACAAACAAATGTAAATTCATTCCCCCAGTGTATTGGTTATCATGACTTTATCAACAAACAACTATAAAGTAATTCCCCAGTATGTTGATTATCATGACTATATTAACATACAACTGTAAATACATTCTCCCAGTGTCTTGGTTATCATGGCTATTGTCATAAACAATTGTTTATTCATTCCCCAGTGCATTGATTATCATGACTTAATTATGAAACAACTATAAATTCAATACCCAATATGTTGGTTATCATGACTATATTTACAAAAAACTGTAAATTCATTCCCCAGTGTATTGGTTATCATGACGTTATTAATTGACAACTGTAAATTAATTCTCCTGTGTGTTGGTAATCATGACTATATTAACAAACAACTGTGAATACATTCAACCAGTGTACTGGTTGTCATGACGATATCAACAAAAAACTATAAATTCATTCCTCAGTGTATTGGTTATCATGACTATGTCAACAAACAACTATAAATTGATTTCCAAATGTATTGGTTGTCATGACTATGTTTACAAACAACTGTAAATTAATTCCCCATTGCATTCGTTATCGTGACTATGTCAAGGAACAACTGTAAATATATTCACCCAGTGTCTTGTTTATCATGACGATGTTAACAAACAACTGTAAATTCAATCCCCAATGTGTTGGTTATCACGACTATATTTACAAACAACTGTAAATTGATTCCCCGGTGTATTGTTAATCATGGCTATGTTAACAGACAACTGTAAATTCATTTCCCCAGTGTATTGGTTATCATGACGTTATTAACAAACCACTATATATTAATTCCCCAGTGTTTTGGTTATCATGACTGTATTAACAAACAACTGTAAATACATTCCCCCAGTGTCTTGGTGATCATGACGGTATTAACAAGCAAATATAAATTCAATCCCCAATGTGTTGGTTATCATGACTATATTTACATAAAACTGCAAATTCATTCCCCCAGTGTATTGGTTGTCATGACTATGTTAACAAACAACTGTAAATTCATTCCCCAGTGGATTGGTTATCACGACTTTCTGAACAAAGAACTGTAAATTCATTCCCCACTGTATTGGATGTCATAAATATATTTACAAACAAGTGTCAATTCATTCACCAGTGTATTGGTTGTCATGACTATATTTACAAGCAACTGTGAATTAATTCCCCGATATTAACAAACGACGAGAAATTCATTCCCCAGTGTATTGGTTATCATGACTTTCTTCACAAACGACTGTAAATTCATTCGCCAGTGTATTCGTTATAATGACTTTAACAACAAACAGCTGTAAATTAATTCCCCCAGTGTATCAGTTATCATGTCTATATTAACAAACAACTGTAAATTCATTCCACGATGTATTAGTTATCTTGACTATATGAACAAACAGCTGACCATCCATTCCCCAATGTATTGGTTGTTATGACTATATGAACAAACCACTGTAAATTCATTCCCCGATGTATTAGTTTTCTGAATATATCAACAAAAAACTGTGAATTCTTTCCCCGATGTATTGGTTCCCATTACTAGAATAACACACAACTGTAAAATAATTCGCCGATGTCTTAGTTATCTTGACTATATTAACAAACAATTGTAAATTCATTCCCCAGTGTATAGTTTATTATGATGATATGAACAAACAACTGTAAATTCATTCCCCAGTGTATTGGTTATCATGACTATGTTAACAAACAACTGTAAATTCTTTCCCCAGTGTATTGGTTATCATGACGTTATTAACAAACAACTATAAATTAAATCGCCAGTGTGTTGGTTGTCATGAATATATTCACAATCAACTGTAAATACATTCTCCCGGTGTCTTGGTTATCATGACTATTGTAATGAACAACTGTTTATTAATTCTCTAGTGTATTGGTTCTCATGACGTTATCAACAAACAACGAGAAATGAATTCCCCAGTGACTATATCAACAAACAACTGTAAATATATTCCCCAATATTTTGGTGATCCTGACGCTATTAACAAACAACTATAAATTCAATCCCCAATGTGTTGGTTGTCATGACTATCTTAACAAACAACTGTAAATTCATTCTCCAAGTGTATTGGTTATCACGACTATGTTAACAAACAACTAAAAATTCATTCCCCAGTGTGTTGGCTGTCATGACTATATTTACAAAGGACTGTAAATTCATTCCCCGTTGCATTCGTTATGACGATATTAACAAACAACGATAAATTCATTCCCCAGTGTATTGGTTATCATGACTATATTTACAAACAACTGTAAATTCATTCCACGATGTATTAGTTATCTTGACTTCATTAACAAACAACTGAACATCGATTCACCAGTGTATTGGTTGTCATGACTACATTAACAACCAACTGTAAATTCATTCCCCTGTGTATTGGTTATCATGACTACATGAACAGACAACTTAAAATTCAATCATCGGTGTATTGGTTATCATGACAATATTAACAGACATCTGTAAATTCATTCCCCAGTGCTTTGGTTGTCATTACTATATTCACAAACAACTGTAAATTCATTCCACAGTGTATTGGTTGTCATGACTATATTTACAAACAACTGTAAATTCATTCCCCGATGCATTAGTTATCTTGACAGTATTAACAAACAACTGCAAATTAAGTCCCCAGTGTATTGGTTGTCATGACTATGTTAACAAACAAATGTAAATGTATTCCTCAATGTGTTGGTTTTCATGACTATATTAACAATCAACTGAAAATTCATTCCCCAGTGTATTGGTTATCATGACTCTGTTAACAAACATCTGAAAATTCATTCCCCAGTGTATTGGTTATCATGAGTATATTAACAAACAACTGTAAATTCATTCCCCAGTGTATTGGTTATCATGACATTGTTAACAAACAACTATAAATTAATTACCCAGTGTGTTGGTTATCATGACTATATTAACAAAGAACAGTAAATACCTTCCGCCAGTGTCTTGGCGATCATGACGATATTAACAAACAACTCTAAATTCATTCTCCAGTGTATTGGTTATCATGACTCTATAGACAATCAAATGTATATTCATTCCCCAGCGTCTTCATTGTCATGACTATGTTAACAAACAACTGGAAATTCATTCCCCAGTGTTTTGGTTATCATGCCTATATTAACAATCAACTGTAAATTCTTTCTGCGATGTCTTAGTTATCTTGACTATATTGGCAAACAACTGAACATCTATTCCCTAGTGTATTGGTTGTCATGACTACATTAACAAACAACTGTAAATTCTTTCCCCAGTGTCATGGTTGTCATGACAATATTAACAAACAACTGTAAATTCTTTCCCCAGTGTATTAGTTATCATGACTATATTAACAAACATCTGTAATTTCATACCCCAGTGTTTTAGTTATCATGACTATATTAACAAACAACTGTAAATTCACTCCCCCAGTTTATTGGTTGTCATGACTATGTTAACAAACAACTGTAAATTCATTCCCCAGTGTATTGGTTAACATGACGTTATTAACAAACAACTATAAATTAATTACCCAGTGTGTTGGTTATCATGACTATCTTAACAAACAACAGTAATTACAATCCTCCAATGTCTTGGTGATCATGACGATATTCACAAACAACTCTAAATTCATTCTCCGGTGAATTGGTTGTCATAACTCGATAGACAATCAACTGTAAATTCATTCCCCAGCGTCTCTATTGTCATGACTATGTGAACAAACAACTGGAAATTCATTCCCCAGTGTATTAGTTATCATGTCTATATTAACAATCAACTGTAAATTCATTCCGCGATGTCTTAGTTATCTTGACTATATTGACAAATAACTGAACATCCATTCCCTCGTGTATTGTTTATCATGACGATATTAACAAACAACGAGAAATTCATTCCCCAGTGTATTGGTTATCGTGACTTTCTTCACAAACGACTGCAAATTCATTCGCCAGTGTATCAGTTATCATGACTATATTAACAAACAACTGTAAATTCATTCAAAGATGTATTAGTTATCTTGACTATCTGAACAAACAACTGAACATCCATTCCCCAATGTATTGGTTGTTATGACTATATTAACAAACAACTGTAAATTCATTCCACAGTGAATGAGTTATCACGACTATATCAACAAATAACTGTAAATTCATTCCCCGATGTATTAGTTTTTCTGACTAAATCAACCAAAAACTGTAAATTCTTTCCCCGATGTATTGGTTACCATTACTAGATTAACATACAACTGTAAATCATTCGCCGATGTGTTAGTTATCTTGACTATATGAACAAACAACTGTAAATTCATTCTCCAGTGTGTAGTTTATCATGACGACATGAACAAACAACTGTAAATTCATTCCCGAGTGTGTTGATTATCATGACGGTATTAACAAGCAATTATGAATTTAATCCCCAATGTGTTGGTTATCATGACTACATTTACAAAAAAATGCAAATTCATTCCACCAGTGTATTGGTTGTCATGACTGTGTTAACAAACAACTGTAAATTCAATCCCCAGTGGATTGGTTATCACGACTATCTGAACAAACAACTGTAAATTCTTTCCCCAGTGTATTGGTTGTCATGACTATATTTACAAACAGCTGTAAATTCATTCCCCACATGTATCAGTTATCATGACTATATTAACAAACAACTGTAAATTCATTCCACGATGTATTAGTTATCTTGACTATATGAACAAACAACTGAACATCCATTCCCCAATGTATTGGTTTTTATGACTATATTAACAAACCACTGTAAATTCATTCCCCGATGTATTAGTTTTCCGACTATATCAACAAAAAACTGTAAATTCTTTCCCCGATGTATTGGTTACCATTACTAGAATAACATACAACTGTAAATTCTTTCCCCAGTGTATAGTTTATCATGACGATATGAACAAACAACTGTAAATTCTTTTCCCAGTGTATTGGTTATCATGACGTTATTAACAAGCAACTATAAATTAATTCCCCAGTGTGTTGGTTGTCATGAGTATATTCACAAACAACTGTAAATACATTCCCCCTGTGTCTTGGTTATCATGACTATTGTAATGAACAACTGTTTATTAATTCCCCAGTGTATTGGTTCTCATGACGTAATTAACAAACAACGAGAAATGAATTCCCCAGTGTGTTGGTTATCATGACTATATCAACAAACAACTGAAAATATATTCCCCAATGTCTTGGTGATCCTGACGATATTAACAAACAACGATTAATTCAATCCCCAATGTGTTGGTTGTCATGACTATGTTAACAAAAAACTATAAATTCATTCCCCAGTGTATTGGCTGTCATGACTATATTTACAAACGACTGTAAATTCATTACCCCATTGTATTGCTTGTCATGACAATATTTACAAACAACTGTAAATTCATTCCACGATTTATTAGTTATCTTGACTTCATTAACAAACAACTGAACATCCATTCCCCACTGTATTGGTTGTCATGACGATAATAAAAAATAACTGCAAATTCATTCCCCAATGTATTAGTTTTCTGACTGTATCAAAAAAACCTGTAAATTCATTCCCCGATGTATTAGTTCTCTTGACTTTTATGACAAACAACTGTAAATTCATTCCCCAGTGTTTCAGTTATCATGACTATATTAACAAACAAGTGTAAATTCATTGCCCCAGTGCAATGGTTTTCATGACGTTATTAACAAACAACTATGAATTAATTACCCAGTGTATTGGTTGTCATGACTATGTTAACAAACAACTGAAAATGCATTCCCCAGTGTAATGGTTTTCATGACGTTATTAACAAACAACTATGAATTAATTACCCAGTGTATTGGTTATCATGACTATGTGAACAAACAACTGTAAATTATTTCCCCAGTGCATTGATTATCATGACTATATTAACAACAACTGTAAATTATTTCCCCAGTGTCTTGATGATCATGACGATATTAACAAACAAGGATGAATTCAATCCCCAGTGTATTGGTTGTCATGACTATATTTGCAAACGACTGTAAATTCATTCGCCCATTTTATTGGTTGTCATGAATATATATACAAACAACTGTAAATTCATTCCCCAGTGTATTGGTTGTCATGACTATATTTACAAACAACTGTAAATTCATTGCGCTATGTCTTAGTTTTTCTGACTATATCAACAAAAAACAGTAAATTCTTTCTCCGATGTATTGGTTACCATTTCTAGATTAACATAAAACTGTAAATGTATTCCCCGATGTATTAGTTATCTTGACTATATGAACAAACAACTGTAAATTCATTCCCAAGTGTATTGGTTATCATGACTATGTTAACAAACAACTGTAAATTATTTCCCCAGTGTGTTGGTTATCATGACTATATTAACTAACAACTGTAAACACATTCTCCCAGTGTCTTGGTGATCATGACGGTATTAACAAGCAACTATAAATTCAATCCCCAATGTGTTGGTTATCATGACTACATTTACAAAAAATTGCAAATTCATTCCCCCAGTGTATTGGTTGTCATGACTGTGTTAACAAACAACTGTAAATTCATTGCCCAGTGTATTGGTTGTCATGACTTTATTTACAAACAACTTTAAATTCATTCCCCAGTGTATTGGTTGTCATGACTATATTTACAAACAAGTGTCAATTCATTCCCCGTTGCATTGGTCATCATGACGATATTAACAAACAACGAGAAATTCATTCCCCAGTGTATTGGTTATCATGACTTTCTTCACAAACGACTGTAAATTCATTCGCCAGTGTATTCTTTATAATGACTTTATCAACAAACAGCTGTCAATTCATTCCCGCAGTGTATCATTTATCATGACGATATTAACAAACAATTGTAAATTCATTCCACGATGTATTAGTTATCTTGACTATATGAACAAACAACTGAACATCCATTCCCCAATGTATTGGTTGTTATTGAGAATCCCTACGTGGTCAGTTTTCGGTAAAATATTAAAATGCCTATGTGGCAAAGAAGCAGAATGCAAAATGGTTAGAAAGGGTTAATTAGTTAGTCACTGAGATTGATACAAGTGGCCTGGCCCTCCTGCTGGGCCATATGTTTGCTTAGTCAGCAGGCCTGCATTGTCTTATCAATGATAGGTCTTTGATGTGAGTCAAGGACTGGTCTGAATGTCTCCATGTTTATGGCAGATCAATATAGGGAACGAGCTTAGCCAAAGTTGAAAGACATTCCAGGTTGGGAGATAAGGAACAGAAGGAACAGGGAAGAACATTCCAAGTTGGAAGATGAGGAAGTTATCCCCTTTGATGTCTAACAGCAGCATGATCAGCACATGGACGATTTATGATTGGCCGGAAATAATGTAACCTCGCATGGCAACCTGTGCCCGGCTTATGATTGGTGTTGACCCTCGTTAAGTATGTTCCAACCCTATTGATTAGTATAAAAACGTGTGGATTTCTGTATGTTGTTGTTCTTGCTCTGCCAGCATAGAGGGACTCTATCAGGAGTCCAAGTCAATGCTGCAGACTAAGAACCCTGCTATTAAAGATGTGTTGGACTTTAAAATGTATTCGACTTCAGTTATTACTGAACCAGACTGAGGGGAAAGAATCCGGATCATCATTTGGTGGCAGCGGTGGGATCTTAACGGTTGTTCACCGAGAGTTCGCGGAGTAAGAGGCGGATTATCTCAGACACGGAGGAAGGAAATGGCGCCCCGATGTAAGTAGTCTTAATTTACTATGTCGGTTTTCCTCCAATCCGTCAGTCTGACGACGAATCGTCCGATCGCTAACACTCGTGTGGCATCCTTACAAGATTCAGGTCAGTCTGGCGAATACACAGAATAGCAGGAAGAGGTCAGTGGTCGAATATCACTGAGGGAATAACTTGTAAGCGGTAGGTCAGTGGTTAATATCACTGAGGGTAGTCAGGGTTTAAGTTCCTGATGATTGGATATAAACAGGAACTATTGATAAAGACTTAGATGCCGCCAAAAAAGGCTCAGGAATTAATTTGGAAAAATAACAGAGGTACCTCAGCCAAAGAACTAATTGCTTTATGGAGACAGTACTGTAAAAAAAATGGATAGAATTAAGTGACTAGACAAATGTTTAAAAGACAGAGACCCGAAAAAGAAAGGTTTTGTTGTTTAAGTGTACTGTCCCTTTAAAAAGCCTGTCTTTGATCAGTGTTTTTTTTGTCGGTGTTGTGGGCCACGCCCCCTTCTTACTGTGTCTTGTGTGTTTTCTTCCTTTGTGTAATGTATCTGTCTTGTCGTGTGTTTAATTCTGATACTGCCGAATTAAAATTGGAGTTATTGAGGTTAAGTGACCTATTAAATTCTGGTTCTTATAAAGTGTGGGCATGTTAAATTCCAGACATGGGATCTTCAAAAAATTGGCATTTTGATTGTTTATTTTGTGATTGGCTGTGGTTTAAAAAGAGGTTACAAATTAACGGGATACATTAAAAAACTATCTGGTATCATTGTGATAGGAAAAGTCGGAAAGCTGGAACAGCTCGGAGCGTTGATTATAATCAGATCCACTAAAAGTATGTGAAAAAATAGTGTGCAAAAATATAGTATAAAGCAATCCACAAATGTGAGAAGTAAACAAATCAGTCAAACCTGTGTGAAGTGAAATTTTGAAGGTGGGAACTTAATCTCAAAAGGGAGAAGGATCAAGTAACTCCTACCACAAGAGCAAGTTAATATTAACCCCTTCCATCCCAAGAAGCCAGACTGTCATGCCAAGAGCAGTTCAAACAGATAGAAATGACCCAGTCGGTTGAGAACTGTCTGAGGCTTGCCCAGAACACAGGTGAACATGAGGTAATAATTGGTATAGGTTATATTAGTAAAATTGTCCCAATCACTCGGAAATGCCAAAGGCTACAATTGACTGAGATATAAGTTTTCACGCTACAGTGAAAAATTGATTAGAAAGGAATGTAAAACAAATCATATGAAAAGGAAGCATAGGTTAGACAATTGGAAGTCCATTACTTGAGCTATGTACTGACACAGGGTACTAAACGCCTATCAGTTTTACCCTGCCACAGTATGATAAGGAAGTTTTGACAAGTTCTGGGGCTATTCAATTTTATTTGAAATTAATAGTAGAATACAAGATCTGACCAAAGAGGGGAGACCTTCCCTGACAAATTATATAACTCGCATTGAGAATGCTAAGAAAACTCAACAATTAGATCAACACCTCCTAACTCAAGTGTTAAAACAAAGAGCGACATGGAATGGAGGTGGACATCGTAAAAAGAGATAGGCAAATATGGAGACGTAAAGATCTGTGATAAGTGATATAGCAACTGCCTTTGCCTCAGTTGTTAACACCATTGATTTGACAACATTAGATCAAAAGGTCAGAGATTTAGGGTCTCGCATTAAAGATATATTAAAAGATAAATGAAAATACAGATAAGGAATTGTCTGAGGATCAAATGCTGACCATATATTTGCAAAGGATAGCTACAGTGCTAGAAACACATGCCCAAACCATTAATAAATTAATAAAAGAGGAAAATAACGTATCTTAGCAGACGGCTACTAATGATATCTGCTTAATGTGGTTACATCTGGAAAACACAGAGATTAGGACTTGGAGTTAGAAATTCCAGTCTGCAGCCCTGCGTACATCTGTATGTGGGAGAGACAGTGTTTATTTCAGAAAGGCTGCGGGCTTCAGAGAAAGAGCAAGAGTGGAACTAGGCAATTTCTCTCTCCTGTTTTGTTTTCTGAATTTGTTTTGGGTATAGGGATTATTCCTTTGGATAAATAAATAATAAATGAAGATTTGACAAATTAATCACTTGGGCTCTCAAGAAGAGCCGCAATGGATTTTCTGTGTTTCTTTTAAAACAGGTGACCCTGGTTTTTTTTTGGGACCACGTGAGTGTTGATGGTGCAGGATTACCAAGAGTAGTTACAAAGTTACGGTGCAACCTTTGCTGGAGAAATTTGGTGCAGGAAACGATCCAGTGGTGTTAAAGATTTAAGACTTTAGCTGCAGACATCAGCGGATACCAAATGTCACAGCGTGGTGATATCAACCTGATTCTCTTCTTTTGAAAACATTTTGATTTGTTTTGTTTTAACCTATTTGTTGTCTTCCGAGACAGAATGCTCGAGGTGGGGAGATATGGGAATTTCTCTAAAGTCATTGAATTGGGCATGATAAAAAATCAATCTGGCATAAATATACAATCTAGTGGAAGTCAGGAAAGTGTAGTTGAGAATAGTAAATTGATAGCTTTCTCGTGGAGATATTTGTGTCCTTGCCTATAATGAATAATGAGAAAACTACACTCGAAAGCCTGGCCACTACCCTGACATCGGGACCATGCAGGGGGAGATAAGCACTCTAGACACCCCTGATCTTTTTGATAAGATAACCTGAAAACCTAAGAGTGGCTACAGTGGACATAAAAGATACAAATGTATGTTGCCATCATCTGAAACGGAGACCAGGATGAAGAACATGATTACAAAGGCCTGTGGCCTGGTGAGCTATTGCAACCACTCTTTAAACAAACCAGTTGCTTTTACAGGACTGAATCCTACAGGACATATGATGTGTGCTATGGAAAATGTTCGGAAATACCATGAGGAAGAAGAGACTGGCCAGCAGAAAGTTAATATCCAAGAACACTAAGCTCATTCCTATGAGATGCTGCTAGTATGCGGAGATACATGAGGAAGATACATTGAAGAATGAGTCTCAGACAGGCTCAGTTACTTGACAACAGCACAACAGGAAAATGGTTAATGTGGTCCAGGCGAGTGAGAAATCCTTTTTAACAAGGCACTGACACATGGTCCATAGAGAAACCAACTAATTAATGAAACAGTCAGGAAACACTGGTATCAATCAAAAGGACTGAAATTAAATTAAAAAGGGACACAGTAATTTGGATTTCCAAAATTCCGGGTTAGGTTCCCATCAGTTAACAATAAAATTGGGAGAAACAATATTTAGAAGATATCCGCACGATGGATACAAAATTACAAAATTATGAGGGGCCCAGATAAAGTAGACAGGAAGTACCTGTTTCCCCTAGCAGAGGGTTCAAGAACTAGAGGACGTAGATTTAAGCTGATTGGCTAGAACAAAATTAAAGGGATGTGTTACTAGACATGCTGTCACTGTGTGTCCACATAGTGTTGGACACAGCCTAGAAGCACAGTGTGGGTTTAATAATACCGGTACCATTCAGGATATTAACTGTACCATGGAGGGCCGAGAGGCGGATCTAAAACCCACTTAAGTGGCATATGCCGGAGAGGGCGAATACTGTGTTACAACTAATTTGAAAACGTTTAAATATGCCAATCTAACTTGTGATATTTTAAGTCCAGAATTCTGCTCCATTTCTGAAGTCCTGGTTTGGATTGGACCCGAGGAACTGGTAGAGATACATCGGCATAACCTCAACACCTTACAAGTTTCTGAGAATGTCAGAAAGGACTTAAAAGAATATCAGGACACATTTGGGTATCTGACACCCCTGTTGCCTAAATACTTGGAAGCATTGCGAATGGAGATACGCCTCTCCCAGAAGGTTTATTATAACCTACAACAGGACAATAACAACATTAAGCATGACATTGACCAAATTAAAGTCACCACCTGGTGAAATGACCTCTGGAATTTGGGACTGAATATACAGATCCATCTTTGGATTAGATTAATTTCATATGTATCAGTCGTAGTGCAGTTTGTTGTAATGTGCTTCTTGATTTTCATTGCATGTAATAAATGTAAGTAGAGGATGAAGGGTTTGGCAAAGATAGTAAAACAGAGCCTGGGTGAGAATGTCCCCATTGTCTCTGTGGTTTCAACTAAGAACACATCTTAATGGTACTGGGAGTAGCACCCGCTGGGGTAAGGTGCATGTAAAAGGGAAGACAATTATAGTTTGATAGGATTATCAGATGCTCTGCCTCTCTTCCACCCGGACTGGTGGCCAACACGAAGGGAACCTGGTTAAGATGAGGTACAGCATCTAACGGGATATTGTAGGGAGAATTTGGATTAAGGGATATAATGGGGAGGGCACCAATTCACAGGTGTAAAATGGTCTGAAAGGTACCATTCAGTCTAGTTAGGCTGGAAACAGAATATAAAGCACCATAGGATATTTGACTATGTTAGCCTTTTCAAACTAACATGAATAGGTTTAGCTGACCAAGGACATTCGCAGCTTACTTGAGAGATGTTTAGAAGGAGTCTGTTCCTGAGAACAGATAAGATACAAAGGCGTATTGATGAAACATGTCTGTGTTCGATTGGGACTTCTCTAGTTCAAGGGCTAGTCATATTCATTGTTATAATTCTTATAGTTTATTGCTTACTTAAATGTTGCTGCGCTGCAGAACCTGCAGAACCAGTGAGCACCGTAATAATTGGTTATCATGAAATGATAAAAGGGGGGAATGAGAATCCCTACGTGGTCAGTTTTTAGTAAAATATTAAAATGCCTACGTGGCAAAGAAGCAGAATGCAAAATGGTTAGAAAGGGTTAATTAGTTAGTAACTGAGATTGATACAAGTGGCCTGGCCCTCCTGCTGGGCCATATGTTTGCTTAGTCAGCAGGCCTGCATTGTCTTATCAATGATAGGTCTTTGATGTGAGTCAAGGACTGGTCTGAATGTCTCCATGTTTATGGCAGATCAATATAGGGAACGAGCTTAGCCAAAGTTGAAAGACATTCCAGGTTGGGAGATAAGGAACAGAAGGAACAGGGAAGAACATTCTAAGTTGGAAAGTGAGGAAGTTATCCCCTTTGATGTCTAACAGCAGCATGATCAGCACATGGACGATTTATGATTGGTCGGAAATAATGTAACCTCGCATGGCAACCTGTGCCCGGCTTATGATTGGTGTTGACCCTCGTTAAGTATGTTCCAACCCTATTGATTTGTATAAAAACGTGTGGATTTCTGTATGTTTCTTGTTCTTGCTCTGCCAGCATAGAGGGACTCTATCAGGAGTCCAAATCAATGCTGCAGACTAAGAACCCTGCTATTAAAGATGTGTTGAACTTTAAAATGTATTCGACTTCAGTTATTACTGAACCAGACTGAGGGGAAAGAATCCGGATCGTCAAGATGAAGGAACAGAGAGTCGTATATCCAAGTGTGCTGATGACACGAAGTTAGGTGGTACAGTAAGTAGTGTGGATGCGAGTGGAAAGTTGCAAAGGGACATTGATAGATTAAGTGAGTGGGCAAAACTATGGCAGATGGAGTTCAATGTGGGGTAATCCACTTTGGACCAATGGTCAGGGTATTTTCCAAATGGTAAGAAGCTCGGAACTGTGGAGATGCAGAGAGAATTAACGGTTCATTTACAAAAATTAGTAAAAGCTAACGGACGGGTCCAAAAATAATTAAAAAGGCTAACGGAATGTTAGCCTTTATCTCAGGGGGCTGGAATATAAAGAAGTGGAAGTTATGTTCCAGTTATATAAAGCTCTGGTTAGACTGCGTCTGGAGTAACTGCGTTCAATTTTGGGCACTGAACCTCAGGAAGTATACATTGGCCTTGGAGGGGGTGCAGAGCAGATTCACCAGAATGTTACCAGGGCTAAAAAGGTTAAATTATGAGGACAGGCTGCATAGACTGCGCTCGTATTCCCTCGAGTATAGAAGATTGAGGGGGGGTCTGAGCGAGGTGTTTAAATAATTCGATAGAATAGAGAGAGAGAATCAATTTCCTCTGTGGAATCAAGAACGAGGGGGACATAACCTTAAAATTAGAACCATGCCATTCAGGTTCGAAATCAGGAAGCACTTTTTTACACAAAGGGCAGTAGAAGTCTGAAACTCTGTCCCCCAAAAGGCTGTGAATGCTGGGGGTCAATTGAAGCTTTCAAGACTGAGCTCGATCGATTTTTGTTGGGTAAGGGTATCGAGGGATAGGGAGCAAAGGCGGGTAAATGGATTTCAGTTACAGATCACCTGTGATGGAATTGAAGGGCAGAACAGGTTCAAGGGGCGAAATGGCCTCCTCCTGTTCCCTGTGGAAATGTTGAGAAAATGCTTTGTTGAGGCTGTGACGTCAGGGTCAACCCCTGTCCAAACAAGGCAGGCCACATTTGGGAGTTTAATAACTTTGAAATGAACATTTTTCTTTTGTGACTTGTGCAACTTCGATCAATTGAATAGTTATGAAAGAGAGTCAATGCAGTCATTCGAACTTCTGGCTAATGACTGAAGCCGAAGTTTCTGTAGTGTAGTGGTTATCACGTTCGCTTTACACGCGAAAAGTCCCCGGTTCAATCCCGGGCAGAAACATTATGTTGGAGCAAATTTATGTTATCTCTGTGAAACAGCCGGTCCTGTTAAATTTAACACAAATTCGTGGTCTCACGAGCATTGAACATTTTAAACCAACCCCTTAAAAATCCACTGTGTCAAATGAGAAGGGATAAAAAGTTCATCGCACAAAATAAATTATTAAACTTTTCCAACTTCCTTCAGTCGCCTTTCATTCTGCTAAATAACGTTATCGGTTAATTAATGGTGATGAAAACAATGATTGTTTTTTTTTCTTCTCACAGACTTTGAGTCAGTTCATGCGATTTACTTAACAAGTGTTCAAAATTTACTTCCCTGATCGGGAATCGAACCCGGGCCGCGGCGGTGAGAGCGCCGAATCCTAACCACCAGACCACCAGACAACTCTGTTAACACCCTTATCAGATGTAGCATGGATTTCCCTTTCTCTGTGATTCAGCTTTTAATTTGTTTTCGCTCTTGATTGCGGATATTCCCGTGATTAAATAGGAGTAAAGTACAATAGGCTCAGGAAACGGCAACGCATCTAACTCGAAATCAGAAGGCTGCGTGTTCAAATCACGTCGGGGTCACACTTGTTCTTCGCGCTGGTTGGAGTCTGAATAATTAGGCAATTCATATTGCATTGCCTTTTTCGCTTTTTACAGAACCCTGCTCTGAATTCTGCCTCACCAGTTCCCCAGTGTCAGGGAGAGAAGCGTCTGATTCCCTCATTTATTTTTTGCAAGAAACATGCGCAAACATGCTTATTAATTCATAATCAGCCTGCAGCTCCACACGCAGAGAGATAAACACAGCCAGAGAGACAGGCAAACACCGGGAAATAGACAAACCGGTTTCTCAGAGAATTGCCCGTACCTCCACGGTCGAATGTCAGGGCTTTTGTTGTTCACTTTCGTTCCACACCTTGGAATTCAGGAGAATCTGGTACATGGTTTGTCGGACAAGGCACGGGCGCGATGGCCCGAATGGCCTGCTTCTGAGCTGTATCCTTCCACGATTCGAAACTCAGCGCCTGGGGCGAAGCCAGCAGCTGCCTCGCTGCAATAATGGACCAAATGGAAACATTTTTGCAGGCCCGGCGAATTCAGTCGGTAACACATGGTTGTGGGTTCGAATCCCACGTTGGGCGAATTCTGTTTTTAGCTTTTCCGCTGCTTTCGCGAGTGAACCCTCCGCTTGCTTGACTGTCAGTGCAAGAGACGAGTCTGTCAGTGCCGCGCAGTGTGCAATGGTCAAAACTTTAAAAGGAGCAGAAGGTTATTCGGGGTTCAGATACACAAACCTCTCTGATGAGCCTGAGATTTTGTCAGAGGTTGCTGCCTCCCCTACATCTCTTGCTCTCTTACGAGGCACTTGCTCCGGTTTCAATTTACAAACTGGGTGAGTTGGTGATCGGGTGTAGGAGAGCTGGTTTGTGATCTGAGCAGGAGACTCAACGGCCCCGGGTGAGACAGAGAAAAAAATCAGTCCAGTCCCGGCCCCAATCTGCGGATGTGGAAGCAAACACGGGAGGAGGGTGCGGTGTGAGGTCCCTGTCAAACCAACTGCCCGAACAAAGCTGGCCACAGTCACAGAATCAGAATGGCTACTCCCTGAGGGTGGGGGAGAGCCGATTCACGTGGAAAAGGATCCGGTCAAGAATGATCTGATTCATCAGGTTAGGGGAGGGAAATTAGGGAGCTCCTTCGGAACGTTAATTATTTGAAAATGAAGACGTTTTCCTGTGTAACTTGTGTTGTTTTGATGAATGACATTTTTGTATAAAGGCATCCGTAGAGAAGGATTGAGAGGTTTTAGGACTAGAGGGGAAACAGAGGAGATTTTTTTTTTCACACCGAGGGTTGTTCCGATCTGGTAGCCACTCCCTGAAAGGGTGGTGGAAGCAGCTTTCATAGGAACTTTCAAAAGGCAATTGGACAGGTACTTGAAGAGGACTGATTTGCAAGGTTACGGGGAAAAGGCTGGGTTTTTTGGATTAAATTGGACAGCTCTTTCAAAGATGAGGCAGGGCAACACGGCCGAATGGCCTCCTTCTGTGCTGTAACATTCTACGATTCCATTCCATGATTTTAGTGTGGGACAGGACAGGTGTTGTTTAAAGAGAAGTAAATCTGTCCGAATCAGAGCAGAGAGAGATGACTGGTCGGTTCCCCTCTGTCCAGTATAAGTCACCAGCGGTTTTTTGTGGTGTAGTGGTTACCAGTTCGCGTTACACGTGAACGGCCCTTGCAATTTATGTTGCAATTGCTGTTTACATTCTATATTAATGACTGAGATGAGGGGACCGAGTGTAATGTATCCAAGTTTGCTGATGATACAAAGGTAGGTGGGAAAGTAAGCCGTGAGGAGGACGCAAAGGGAGGTGGACAGGTTAAGTGATTGGGTAAGAAGGTGGCAGTTGTGGTATAAGGTGGGAAAATGTGAAATTGTCCACTTTGGTAGGAAGAATCGAAAGCAGAATACTTTTTAAAAGGTGAGAGTCCAATATATGTTGGTATTCAGAGGGAGTTGTGTGATTTAATTGAGGTGTACAAAATTATGAAGGGCCGAGATAGAGTGGATGGGATGGACCTATTTACCTTAGCAGGGAGGTCAATAACCAGGGGGCATAGATTTAAAGTGATTGGTGGAAGGATTAGAGGGGAGCTGAGGAGAATTATTTTTACCCAGAGGGTGGCAGGAGTCTGGAACTGACTGCCTGAAAGGATGGTAGAGGCAGAATCCCTCGTTACATTTAAATAATACTTGGATATGCACCTGAATTGGCGTAACCAAAAAGGCTCCGGACCGAGCGCTGGAAAGTAGGATTCGGCTGAGTGGCGCATTTTCGGCCGGCGCGGACATGATGGGCCGAATGGCCTCCTTCTGTGTTGAACATTTGCTGTGATTCTCCAAAATTTGCATTTGTTTTTTGTAACAGCAAGTCCTCTGATCAGGAATCGAACCAAGGCTGTGGCAGTGAGAATGCCGAATCCTAACCACGACACCACCAGAAAACACATGTCAGGTTTTTAAATATATCTGGGAGTGTTTGTATCAGGTTCAAATAATATTTCTGGTTTTGTGACTCTGTTCGTTGCAAATGTATTTACATATACCTGTATTATTTATTTATTTATTGGGGTGCATATATACTAAAGCTACTTTTGGCGCTGATAAGAGTCTGTATAATTCCGCAATTCATGCATTAGTTGCGTTTTCACTGGTTCCCCAGTGTCAGGGAGGAAAGTGTCTGATGCGCTCTTTTATTTAATGTTACTAACAGAAGACAAACACTCGTATTCGTTCAAAATCAACCTGCAGGTGGACACACACACATAGATAAACACAGACAATGATATGGACGTTATCTTGGGATTGCTGCACATGGACACCCAGGGGCGAGTTTACTGCAATGACAGACAAGAGTGGTTGGGTTTCTCAGGCCCGGCTCGCTCAGTCGGTAGAGCATAACACTCTTAATCTCAGAATCGTGGATTCGAGCTCCCCGTTGGGCGAATTCGCTTTTAAACTTTTAATGTTGCTTTCAGGGGTGAACCCAAGCTCTGACTCCACCCCCGACCTCCCGTGCAGTGTCACCGCGCACATTGTGGCCGCGCCCGGGCTGATTTCTCTCTCTCTCACCCGGGACCGCTGAGTCTGCTGTACCGTGATCACCAACTCACCCAGTTTGTGAATTTAAACGGGAACAGGTGTCTCGCAAAGGGCAAGAGAAGTCGGGAAGGCTGCAACCTCTGACAAAATCTCATTCCCATTAGAGGTTTGTGAAACTGAATCCCCAACACTTTCTGCACCTTTTAAAAGTTTTGACGTTCACTGCACAGGACGCAGCACCAAGAGGCTCGTCTCTTACACTCACAGTGATGCGTAGGGCCGTTTTCACTCGTAAAACAGCTATTGTCATATTGTGATATTGTCTTAAACTCCCTCACCAGCGAAAAGGGTTTGTCTATCTACCTTTCAAAATCATAAAAAGCCTTCTATATTCCAGGGGATACAAGTATGTAACCGCTCCTCATAATTTAACCCATCGAGCCCTGCTAATATTCTGGTAAATCTGAGCTGCGCTCCTTCCAAGGCCAATATACCCTTTTAGCGTAAAAGGGAATAAAACTTGAAATGAGTGTCACTGAGGATCAGTTTTCTCTCACTCAAAGTTATCTGTTTAGTGAAGTAAAAGATGCAGCTTGTCAAGAATAAGGGAGCAGCCACTGTCGCCCTTTTGGCACGAGAAAAAATCTCCTCCGTGGATGTGTATGGAGAGCAAGTTTCAACACAATGTTTACACGCGGGAACTTTTCGCATGTGAAGCAAACGCGATAACCGCGACACTACGGAAACCGCTACTATCTCATTAAAAACAATGGGGAACTGACTTAGTCTCCTGTCTCTGTTCTGACTTGGAATGTGTTGCTTCTCCGTCCAGCAAAACTTAATATGTTACAACACAGAAGGAGATCATTCGGCCCATCGTGCTTGTGCTAGTTCTTTGAACGAGCTATCCAAGTCGTCTCACCACCATAAGCTTTTTCCTCATAAGCCCTGCAAATTGTTTTCCTTTTCAAGTATTTATCCAATCCCCTTTTGAAAGTTACTATTGAATCTGCTTCCACCGGCCTTTCAGGCAGCGCATTCCAGATCATAACAACTCGCTGCGTAAATTATGTTCCCTCATGTCGCCTCTGGCTCTTTTGCCAATTACCTTAAATCTGTGTCCTCTGGTTACCGACCCTTCTGCCACTGAAAACAGTTTCTCCTTATTTGCTCTGTCAAAACCTTTCATTATTTTGAACACCTCGTTCAAATCTCCCCTTAACCTTCTCCGCTCTCAGGGGATAATCCCAGATTCTCCAGTCTCACCACATAACTGAAGTCCCTCATCCCTGTTACCATTCTAGTAAATCTCCTCTGCACCCTCGACAAGGCCTTGACATCTTTCCTAAAGTGCGGTGCTCAGAATTGAATACAATGCTCCAGCTGCAGTCTAACCAGTGTTTTATAAACGTTTAGCATAACTTTGTAGCTTTTGTACTCTATGCCTCTATTATTAAAGTCCATTTCACCAAGCTCTCTATGTCCTCCTGAAGTCTGATACGATCCACCACATTGTTTACGACATTCCCGAGATTCGTGTCATCTGCAATCTTTCAAATTATACCCTGTATACCCAAGTCCAGGTCATTAATGTATGTATCAGAAATGAAAACTTTTTGCAGTGTGACTTGTGTGATTTTAAACCTAATTTATATAACATCTTATCATAATTTAACTCCTTAACCCTGGTAACAATCTGGTGAATCTGTGCTGCACTCCTTCCAAGGACAATATATCCTTTCAGATTAAAAGGTTATAAACTTGAAATAAGCGTCACTGTGGATCAGTTTTCGCTCACTCAAAGTTATCTGTTGAGTGAAATAAAAGAAAGCGCTTTTAAAGAATAAGGAAGCATCCACTATCGCCCCTTTTGACAAGTCTATTTTGTGGAACTTTATCAACCGCCTTTTGAAAGGCCATTTACGCAACATAAACCACATTGCCCTCATCAGCCCTCTCTGTCAATTCATCACGAAACTCAATTACGATTTGCCTTTAACAAACCCAAAGTGGCTTTCCTGTCCAAATGACTATTAATTTTGTCCCAGATTATCATTTCTAAAAGCTTCCCACCACCGTGGTTAAACTGACTGGCCTGTGTTTGCTGGGTTTATCCTCACACCCTTTTTTAAACAAGGGTGTAACATCTGCAATTCTCCAGTTCTCTGGCACCAAACCTTGTATCTAAGGAGGATTGAAAGATTATGGCCAGGACCTCGGCAATTTACACACTTACTTCCCTCAGCAACCTCGCATGCATCCCATTCGGACCAGATGACTTATCTACTTTAAGTACAGCCAGACTTTCTACTATCTCCTCTTTATCAATTTTCACCCCATCCAGTATCTTAACTACCTCCCCATTTACTGTGATTTACTGTGATTAGGCAGCATTTTCTACCTCGTTAAAGACAGATGCAAAATACTCATTTAGAACCTCAGCCATGCCCTATGCCTTCATGTGTAGATCTCATTTTTGGTCCCTAATCGTTATTACCCCTCCTCTCACTACCAGTTTACTATTTATATGCCCATAGAAGTCTTTTAATGACTTGATGAAGGTTTCGAGTGTAATGTATCCAAGTTTGTTGAAGATACAAATCTAGGTGCGAAAGTAAGCTGTGAAGAGGACACAAAGAGTCTACAAAGGGATACAGACAGGTTAAGTGTGTGGGCAAGAATGTGGCAGATGGAGTATAATGTGGGGAAACGTAAGGTTATTCACTTTGGTAGGAAGAACAGAGAACTGAATATTTTTGAAATGGTGAGTAACTATGAAATGTTGATGTCCAGAGAAACTTGGGTGTCCTGGACACCTGAACTCCAGGTTGTGATAACATAGTATATGCATCCAAAGCCTGATGACGGAGAAAGTCTAAAAAAAACTAAGACAATAAACAACCCTTGGTGGTTTCTGAGAGTCAGCAAAGTGGGATGGTTTACGACCATCAGTTAAGATCAGTGGTGCTTACGTACAGAACAATGCAGCCGAATCGTATAAAGATCGGGCATGCTCCCTTCTCAAATGTTAGAGCTCTCAATCGAGTACAGTCAGAAGTCCATTTCCACAGGCAGTCCGCAAAGGTCAGGTCTGATATACCTGGATTCGCAGACAGGTCAGGTTGTGTTGATTGCTTGTCATTAATGTAATCTGTAGACAGTTGTATTATTATAATAATACTGTTGAATGTAATGTTGAAGACACCTGTAGTGCAACTCTGTTGTAATCAGTCTATTAAAATTGCTATTTTGTAACCACTCGGGCTAAAATCAAGCGGAAGTTATTGTTGATGGATTAACAACCCATAGTTGCGACAGTAACGGGAGAAATCTGCAAACAAACATTCAGTTTATGTATAAGCATCACACCCATAATTTATATTTTCACACGTTCTTTTTTGCAGTTCTCACCAAAGTCCAAACATCGAAAGTCCACGTGTTTTTCAGAAGTTTCCCGTCCTGTTATGTATTTTGAGCAGTTTCCTACATGTATAAAGATCACACCCATAGTTTATATTTTCACACGTTATTTTTTGGAGTTCTAATCGAAGTCTAAACACCGAAAGTCGAAGTGTTTTTCAGAAGATCCCCTCCTGTATGTATCTTGAGCAGTTTCCCTCATCCATTTCCTGTGATGTGATAATTCTGGGTGCAGGATGAATGTAATTGGATTTGCTGCAGTCCGCTGACAGCAGGCGATGGAAGCGAGCGCCATGCTGCCGCTGACAGGTGAAGGACACTTCTGATGCTGCCTGACATCTGGTGGGAGTGGGCGGGGATTTGAAAGCCAACCCATTCCACCAATCTCGGAGCTCAAAAGCGGTGCTTGACAAACATTGATAGAAACAAACACGCATTGTAGCACCCAGGCATCGTCGCGCAACGGTAGCGCGTCTGACTCCAGATCAGAAGGTTGCGTGTTCAAATCACGTCGGGGTCATAGTTTTTTCCCTGAGAGCCGGTTTGAACAATTCTGCAATTTCAGTTTTCTTTGCGTCTTCACAATTAACAGAACCCTGCTCGAAAGTCTGCCTCTGGTAGGGAGGGAAGCACCTGATGACCTCATTCATTTAATGTCAAGAACAGAAGACAAACACACATCTTCGTTCAAAAACCACCCTGCAGGTGGACACATCGTGAGATAAACAAAGGGCAGAGATGCAGACAGCATCCGGAAACATAGGGAAATAGACAAGAGACATAGATTGAGCGCTTTGTTATCAGAAAATTGACTGAACTTCCACGGTCAATGAAAGGGCTTTTGTTGGCCGGTTTCTCATTGCACCGGAGAATTCGGGAGAACTTGGGAGATGGTTGGTTCGTATTCCCTTGTCCCCCACCAGCGGAAAAGGTTTGTCGATCCCACCCGACTAACTCCTTTCAAAAGCCAATCTGTCCAAAGCCAATATATCCTTCCGGATTAAAAGGGAATAAAACTTGAAATGAGCGTCACTGTGGATCAGTTTTCTCTCACTCAAAATTATCTGTTCAATGAAGTAAAAGATGCAGCTTGCAAAGAATAAGGGAGCAGCCACTGTCTCCCTTTGAGGCAGGAGAAGAAAATCGATCTGGATGCTTGAGGAGACCGAGTTCCAACATAATGTTTCCGCCCAGGATCCTTTCGCGTGTCAAGCGAACGTGATAACCACTACACTACGGAAACAGATGGCATGGTATGTAACACAATGGGTAGCTGAATGGTGTGCTCTCTCTGCTCGTACTTGGAATGTGTTGTTTCCATTGCAGCAAGAGACACAGACAGTGGCTGCTCCCCCTTATCTTTAAAAACTCTCAGGGTACTGGGTTTGAGCCCCACGTTGGGCGAGTACCGTTTTAAACTTTTATGCTGCTTTCACTGGCCAACAGTGCAGAAATAATGCAGAATAAAGCCTGGTACCGGTAGTCAGGACGGCCGAGCGGTCTAAGGCGCTGCGTTCAGGTCACAGGTTGTTTTGGAGGCGTGGGTCCGAATCCCACTTCTGACAGTGCTTATTTTTACAAAGACGTGGAAATATTTTATTTGTGGATTGGGCTGCAGCTGATTTTTCTGCCAAGTTGATTTGCTCCTCCCACAAAAGCAACTGGCTTTGTCATGCAGATGTGACTTAAGAAGTTTTGAATGGTGAAATGTTTGATATATTAATGACCTGGAGAAAGAAATAGAACAGCAGTGGGAAGCAACAAAAACGCTGATCAATAGAGTCCAGGAGAAATAAATCCCACGACAAAGCAAGAAAAAACTAGCCAGAAATGACGCACCAGGGTTGAATCAAGAAATAAGGACAAAATTGAAACTGAAGAAAAAGGCACACACGAGACAATAAAGGAGAGAGGGGAATGTGAAAAGAATGGGAAAGAAGTCAAACGAACTATTAGAAAGGCAAAAAGGAATATCAAAAATCAAAGTATTCCAGACACGTCAACAGCCAAAGAAAATTTAGGATAGGAATAGGGCCACTAAGGGATACACACGACAAACTCACAGGCAATGACAGCGAAATGGCAGAAATATGAAATAGTCACTTTTCTTCAGTATTTACCAGGGAGTCTAAAATTGAGGGCATGACAGGAGAAGAAGAGATCAAAAAAAGTATAAAGACATTTAAGATCGAAAGGGGGGAGATAATTGATAAACTAATCAAACCTAGAGAGGAAATTTCCTGTTCGGAGCCGAACCAGAGTTTCAAACCGCTCAGCCACGCTAATTTCCGTATTACTGTTCAGGAGCTCGTTTCACAGGGACACGATTACTGCGCTCCATTTCGGGAGGCTCAGTGACAGGTGGAAATTGCTCTATTAATAGAATCATAGAATAGGACAGCGCCATTCGAATGACATTCGGCCCATCGTGCCTGCGCCAGCTCTCTGAAAGAGTTGTCCAGTTAGTCCCACTCGCCTGCTGTTTCCCCATAGACCTGAAAAAGTTTCCATCCAAGCGTTTATCCAATTCCCTTTGGAAAACTGTGAGTTAAGAAAAACAATATTGAAAGGGGTGCTGGGGTCTCTGCAGCGTCGATGTCGAGTGTGTGATGATTGAAGTTATCAAGATGGTTGCTTTACACATGGTATGTTGTGCAATCATCCTGAAATATCTTCAATATCCAATACAAATTGAATTGCAAACCTGACGGACAAACAAATCACGAGTGAACGCAAATCATCTGGGACCCGTTTTCAGCCTCACGGCACTTTAAATAAAGTGAAATAACTTTGCATTGAAAAGATTTGGAACTTGCATCTATGCCTTTATCTGTTCCATTTCTTAAAGTTGCTGGCGTCTGATGATGTACACGCCTCTGCTCCCTCGATTGAACAAGAAAGGAGGTGTTTGACGTTGACGGGACCTGTTGGTTATGAGCTCATCCTTTGCATTGAGTGGGTTCGCGTCCTTTAAACGGCGTCAGCTTTAACCCAGCGGTGAACTTCGCAGCAAACAGGTTCATCACCGTTGATTGTTATTTCTTTCAGACCTAAATAGGTAGTAACCGTGATTTTAAACTTGCACTAAGTGATTTTTCGCCTGAAATGTTTCAAAGGCGACTCCTAACTTATGATCGTCCGGCCATTTCACCAGCCGTGCTGAAAACAAAACATGTCTCTGTTTTTCGCGTCTTTTTTCGAAATGCAAAAATATATTTCCCATGACCTCTGAAGGAAGGACAAGTATATTTCAGAAAGCAGAAGCAAGTTCACCGAACTTAAATCGTCTGACCACGTTAAAGGCGCCGTCTACATATATATCTATATATCTATATGTATATATGTATATATATATATAGATAGATATATATGTGCAACTAGTTGCTGTCTGTTTCTGTGGTTGTCTTTTTTCTGTGTGTGTCCATCTGCAGGTCGATTTTAAATCAATACCAATGTTCGTGTCTGTTTGTTGCAGAAAATAAATGAGGGTATCAGGCGCTCCCCTCCCTGCCACTGGGTCGGTACTGAGTCAGGGTTTAGAGCTAACTTCTGTTTTTTTTTAATGAAAAAGCAATTAAATACTCCATTCAGAAATGATCAAGTCTCATGTGAGCGGTGAAAGAAACTGACCCCGATGTGATGCGAATACGCAGCCTTTTGATCTGGAGTCAAACCTTTGCGCCATGCACTCTGAAGACAGGATCCTGGATGCTATTATATTTTTCTGCATGCTTCTCAAACACCGTTTCATTTATCCCACCTTGGTTGAATGGATCGGGCTTATCAAATCTGCGCCAGGTCCCACCGGGTGTGAGACAGTATTGGAAGCACCCTCCCACCCCAATATCACGCTGGGTTTCATCGCCTGCTCCCAGCGGACTGCAATAACAGGGCTGGGAGATATGGACTTTGTTCACATTTAATCAACAGTGTGAATCGTTAAATAATTACTCAATTTTGATGGGAACAATGTTTCCGTCTCGTTTCGATCCAGGGACTTTTTGCGTGTTCGGCGAATTTGATAACCACAACACTACGGAAACCTGATGCCCTAACCTCCGTGTTCGGGAGAGAACCCCTCAGCCAAACTAATTTCCGTATTACTGTCCAGGAGTTCATTTCACAGGGATACATTTCCTGCGCTGTATTTCGGAAGGCTGCAGAGAAGGATCGGTGGCGATGGTCAGGCAGGGAATCCCAGAGCATCGCGCCGACACAAACATTTCACTGTTTTTTTTTCATGTGCCTGATATCCGACCTCAGTGTAAATTATGGCGAATCAGGCATGCTCAGATGACATTGTTCACAGAGTGTTTCCTTGCATCCAAATCACACATTAGAAAACTTGAAATGAGATTAAGAGATCGGAGCCATTTAAAGTGCTCCCATTTACTGAAGATCAGGAATTAAAACCTGTCACCGGCTTCAGAATGAGGCAATGAATCCGAAAGTGGGAAAAGAAAGGTGCAATTTTCGTCTCTGGGTGGGTTCGAACCACCAACCTTTCAGTTAACAGCCGAACGCACTAACTGATTGCGCCACAGTGACCGGCTGGTGCGTTTTCTTGCAAGATACACTAAAGCAGCGTGTCACCTAGCAAAAGTTACATGTTGCAGCCACAGAAATGCAATTGACAACTTTCAGTGTTACTTTTCCAGAAATAAAGGATGGGACATTGTTTGTGGAAACATGGAAACGGTCTGGTCTCACTCACAGCATCGATATCACCGCCAACCAGCTCTCCTGCAACCGGCGCGCCCACCGGTGCTTTGTCTGTCACTCAGCAGCACTGTGGGAGAACCTTCACCACACTGACTGCAGCGGTTCAAGAAGGCGGCTCACCACGACTTTCTCAAGGGCAATTTGGGATGGGCAATAAATGCCGGCCTCGCCAGCGACGCGCACATCCCATGAACGAATAAAAAAATATTAATTTCAGATTCTGCTTCAGTTTGAGGTGTTGTATTAGATTAAGCTGTTGTATTCGTTTGAGTTACTTTATTAGTTTGAGATACTGTATGAGATTGAGATGCTGTATTAGTTTGAGGTACTGATTACAGCCCTGATTGACCGGTTATTTTAGCAGGGATGGGATTTTGCAATTGACTGAGACTTTTTCCCGTACTGGGGGAAACACTCCAAGTTGAAATGCAGGAGTTGCAGCCACCAGCCTATGGCAGCTGCAAAGGTCCATTTGACAGGTTGCGGGGGGCGGGGAGACCCTCACTCATTGCAGTAAGCCACTCTGTTACTTTGGACAAAGTTTGGCCTCCACCACCCTTCTCCTAACAAGAAAATTCACAAACTTGCACACTTACCCCGGTGTCCAGACACAATTACCCACCTTGCGGACCCCGTCAGATGTACATCTTCCCGACGGGGGCCGCCGTAGCTGCAGTCATGACCTCCTCGGAGGGCGAACAGCATCACCAGCCTCCCCGGCCACGCCGTCCACCTCTGACACGTGGAACTCCACAACACAGTGCTGTGACACATCCACCTGCACAGCAGGAGGGAGGGCAACCGCAGAAATAGATGCATCGCAGAGGGCACTACCCTCGCCACAGGGTCTACAGACCGAGGCTAAGCTTCCTGGACCTCTCTGAGCAGCAGTGCACACGGAGGCTCAGAGTCACTCGACATGTAGTCGTGGACATCTGAAGCCTCCTTCATGCCGAGCTGCTCCCGGCTGGCCCGAGCACGATATTCTTACCTGTCACTGTCAAAGTCACCACTGCCCTCAGCAACTTCTCCTCCGCATCCTTCCAGGGTGCTACCGGGGACATCGCCGACGTCTCTCAGCCGTCTGCACAAAACAGCCCTGCAAATACACCTACACCCACTCTGCAGTGACACAATGGGTGGCATCAGTTGTGGGTCTTGATTGTGATCCTCAGGAAAGGGCATTATTGCACAAACCAGACAAGATTCGCAAAGACGTGGCAGTAGTGGTGACAATATAATATGTTATGTGAGTTGATCAGAAATTAAATATAAGTAAAAACCATGAAAACCCTCAAACACCCTTGTGCATCCCCTTCATGCTCACGACACGTTTGCCTTACGCTTCCTACTGCACATATTTGATGCATGCCCTGTGGCTGCAGCACAGGTCGTGGCAGGTTGAGTGAGGCTGACCGTGAAAGAGATGCATGAGAGGGTGAGTATTAGATAGAACCATGAGATTGTAAGAGGATTGGGTTGAGTGGTAGTGGAGGTATGAGTACTGGCGAGGTGAGTAAGTGCAGGTAAGATAAGGATGAGGTTTGAGTGCGTATGAGGGGTGATGTGTCAGAGTAGCGTTGGCAGTGCAGAAGGAGATGTGGGGTGGGGCGGTGATATGGCAGACGGAGTGTAGGGGAATGAGTAAGTGTACTCACTTCGGCTGACCAACTTAGATCATTGAAGCGCCTCCTGTACTGTATGCAGGTGCGCGATATGTTGGTGGTGCTGGTGACCTCCTCTGCCACCTCGAGCCAGGCCTTCTTGGTGGCAGAGGCAGGCCGCCTCCTCCCGCCCGCCGTGGGGGGGGGTAAGAACTCTGTCCTCCCGCTCCTCCTCACCCCATCCAATAATACCTGGAGTGAGGCATCATTAAACCTGGGAGCAGCCTTCCCCCTGGGCTGCTCCATGCTGTATTTTTTCCTATTTCCTGCAGCATCAGTCAGTGGAGGACTGCCCCTTTAAATAGGTAAGGAATCTTACAACACCAGGTTATAGTCCAACAGTTTTATTTGAAAATCACAAGCTTTCGGAAGCTTTCTCCTTCCACACGTGACGAAGGAGAAAGCCTCCGAAAGCTTGCGATTTTCAAATAAAACTGTTGGACTATAACCTGGTGTTGCAAGATTCCTTACATTTGTACACCCCAGTCCATCACCGGCATCCACACATCAGGGCCTTGAAATTGGGCTCCTCCTGCTGATAGACGGTAATGCGCATGCGCAGTCCGCCCGACGCGCAGCTCAGCAGCGGGAAACCCGGAAGACCAGGTAAGTGGCTCCAATTTGGCTGCGATTGCGTGCGGAGCGGACTGATTTCACCGGGGGCCTCACACACGCGCCCAGTCGACCCCCCGCCGCGAACCCGCCACCATGCTCATATCGGGCCCATGAAGTTCTGACGGGGCTTGAGAGGGGAGATGCTGAGAGGTTGTTTCCCCTGGCTGGAGAGTCTGGAACAAGGGGGCATAGTCTCAGGATAAGGGGCTGGCCATTTAATACTGAGATGAGGAGGAATTTCTTCACTCAGAGGGTAGTGAATATTTGGAATCCTTTACCCCAGAGGGCTGTGAATGTTGAGCCGTTGAGTATATTCAAGGCTGAGCTCGATAGATTTTTGGACTCCAGGGGAATCAAGGGATATGGGGATCGGGCGCGAAATGGAGTTGAGGTCGAAGATCGGTCATGATCTTATTGAATGACGGAGCAGGCTCGAGGGACGCATTCTACCCCTGCTCCCTATTTCTTATGTTCTTATGTATCAGTTACCATGTCCAGTTTAACAATTAACAGCAATTTTTTCCACCGTGTATTGGTTCTCATGACTATATGCACAAACAACTATAAATTTATTCCCCAGTGTATTGGTTATAATGACTATATCAACAAACAACTGTAATTTTATTCCTTTGTGTATTAGTTATTATGTCCAATTTAGCTACTAACTGTAACTTTATTCCACTCTATCAGTTATCATTTTCATTGTCACAATTAACTCTAATGTTATTACTTCTATGATTCTATGGAGATCAGAGAAAGAAAAATAACAAATAAAATCAGAGAATTAGGGAGAAACAGACAGAGGGAGAGAGGAGAGAGGTAAACCGATAGAGGGAGGGAGAGAGAAACAGACAGCTTTTGCCCTCTCTCTCCGCATGGCTTTCCAGAAAGTGCAGACTGTTTCGATCGCAGGATAACTTCGGCTAAAGCAGGCAGTGACTCTTTCGATAATCGGGGTGGGGGGGGGGGGGCGTGGGGTGGGGTGGACTGCATCTTATTTCACCTTAGTGTCAGACACACACTATTTGTTAAACAGGTATGACATTTGCTCTCCGTTTTCATCAGATAACCAACAAGGAATCATTTTTTGAATTTGATCCAGAAATATTGAAGTTGATTTAATGATGCCAATGGAGGATTGGATAACTTGAGGAGATGTGGAGCTGTGTCCTCTCCTCACTGGGCAGACTGATCCTGGGTTTGTACCTCGACAGATTCGGCTTTTTCGATCCTGTCCCTTAATGTCACGATGCACAGGTTTAGTTCTCAGTCCTGAAACTGGGGACTTCCCAGGAGACCAGATGCTATCACTCTGAGATCTTCACGTACATTGTACCTTCAATCCTATTCATATCTTGACATCTGTAGCGTGGCTCATTCATACAGGTGGATTTAGATTTCATTCCATACTAGTGTTCGCTGTGGTTCAGTGGGAGCACATTCGATTCTGAACCAGAGGGTTGTGTGTTATAAGCCCGTTAGAGCGCTGGTATTCAGTGTCCCAACAAATACATGGCAAGGGATCAGATGAACCTTTGACCCTTCATCTTACCTCCTCAATAAGGAACCGTCTGGGTTTAACCTCCCAGCCCATGTCCAGAAGTGAATGATGCCTAATATTTCTCGCTGAACTGTCTTACATCTCCCAGTTCAGATTGAATGAGTTCACCTCACCGACCATTAATTAGGATCCACACAAGCTACTGAGCGAATGGATTAACACTTTCTTACCAAATCTTCAAAGAAGTCAGAGAGTAAACCATGAACAAAAATGGTTTATTGGCTTGGACATCATAATTACCGTTGTTTCAACATTGAGTATACCAATAATAAGTACATATAAACAGTTGTATACAGGGTCATGTATCAATCCTAATAACAATGAATAGGCTGATGCTTAACACAATGAATAACCGATTGTAAAAGCAGCTGAGAGTATCACCGTAATTCAGCATTAGCTGGATCACTGATTATCACATTATAATTTAGATTAGTGTCTGACACGACTGCCGATTGGTGAGATTAATTTAGGATTCATTATTTAGATATCTGACAATTTAACCCCATTAGATCGCCAGTCCAGGGAACAGCTTAGAGAATAAATTCACGTCGGGCGTTAGAGCAAAACGGGGACAGCGAATTGGCAGCTCGTTTTTCACTCCGCCTGATTTTACATTCCCGAGATGAGATGATAAACCAGGGCCCCCTTCATTTCAGTGGATGCAACTGTGGAGCCCCACCCTGGGCCCTTCCTGTCTGTACATTGACCCAGTGTCCCACTGCAGCCCAGACTGAGCCCCACCCTGGGCCCTACATGTCTGTACATTGACGCAATGTCCCACTGCAGCCCAGACTGAGCCCACCCTGGGCCCTTCCTGTCTGTACATTGACCCAGTGACCCAGTGCAGCCCAGACTGAGCCCCACCCTGGGCCCTTCCTGTCTGGACATTGACCCAGTGTCCCACTGCAGCCCAGACTGAGCCCCACCCTGTGCCCTTCCTGTCTGGACATTGACCCAGTGTCCCACTGCAGCCCAGACTGAGCCCCACCCTGGGCCCTTCCTGTCTGTACATTGACCCAGTGCCCCATTGGGACCATCCAGCCCCGGATATCCTGCAGAATCATCACTGTGGGACCGGGTGACTGAGTCTCGTGACCCTGCAGCTGGGCCTCTGACGTCACAATGGGAGACGACGCTCGCTCAGCTCGAGCTGGAAACCGTTAAAGGGCCGTTAGGATTTCAACCTGGAGCGCGGCCGGTTAAAGGGGAGGGACAGAGAATCGGCCAAAAAATTTCATATCATGAGACCAGGAATGGTTATAAATTGAAATGTTCACAAAATGAGACCGGGAATGGTTAAAAATTGAAATGTTCATATAATGAGACCAGGAATGGTTATGAATTGAAATGTTCATATAATGAGACCAGGAATGGTTATAAATTGAAAAGTTCATATAATGAGACCAGGAATGGTTATAAATTGAAATGTTCATATAATGAGACCAGGAATGGTTATAAATTGAAAAGTTCATATAATGAGACCAGGAATGGTTATAAATTGAAAAGTTCACACTTCCATACTCAGTCCGGGTCTGGTTCCCCGCAGTGACTCCAGTTGTTTCTCTCCCTTTGAACTGAACTGATTGTAAAACAGCCTGAAACAGATTAAAGATTAAACATGAAATAAACAGATTGAACAACAGTGTAAATAACAGGGAGACTGGGGATAATATTTCAATAATAATTACAGACAAATATTACCCATAAAAGGGACTGAATCCCATTGATATTTTATTTATTTTATGAATCTTGAACACAAACACTCACACGATCCGCTCCAGACTCCTGCAGGTCAGTATGAGGGAGCGGAGAGCGGGGACAGATCGGTCTGTGAAGGAGTTTGATCCCAGGTTCAGCTCCGTCAGTGACCGGTTTGTACTGAGAGCAGAGACGAAATCCTCGGTACAAGAATCTGTGAGACCGACACCATCCAGCCTGCGAGAGAAATGACAGGAATCAGGGTAAATCCCCATTATTTATTTGTATTACTAATTTTGCTGACATTAATGTACCCTGTTCAGCATCCAGTTATTATGAACATAATCTCACACAGTCTGATACTCACTCAAGTTTCTGTATTTTACAGTCCGGGTTCCTCAGAGCCGCAGACAGTAGTTTCACTCCTGAATCTCCCAGTTTATTATCACTCAGGTCAAGAACCGTCAGTGACCGGTTTGTACTGAGAGCGGAGGAGAGATCCTTGGTACAAGAATCTGTGAGATCGTTATGCCATAACCTGGAGATCAGAAAGAGAGAGAGAGAGAGAAATAGATTACAGCAATCAAAGAAAATTCCCAGTGTTTATTTGCAGTATTATTACTTATACTGACATTAATATACAGTGTTCAGCATTCAGTTATTATCAACATAATCTCACACAGTCTGATACTTACCACAGTTCCTGTAATTTACAGTCCGGGTTCCTCAGAGCCACAGACAGTAGTTTAACTCCTGAATCTCCCAGTTTATTCTTGCTCAGGTCCAGAGCCGTCAGTGACCGGTTTGTACTGAGAGCGGAGACCAGATACTCGGTGCAAGAATCTGTGAGATCGTTACCCCATAACCTGGAGATCAGAGAGAGAGGAGAGAGACAAGCAGAGATAACAGGAATCAGATTATACTCCCAGTATTTATTTGTATTATTATTACTTATACTGACATTAATGTACAGTGTCAGACATCCAGTTATTACAAACACAATCTCACACAGTCTGATACTTACTCCAGTTTCTGTATTTTACAGTCCTGGTTCCTCAGAGCCGCAGACAGTAGTTTCACTCCTGAATCTCCCATTTTATTGCTCCCCAGTCTAAACCCAAACAGACAGAGAGTGAAAAACAAACTGAATCCAATCCCCGATCTGACACAAATTTCTCTGATATGACAGGAAGCACTGAAAAATCTTCAGGAAATTAATAACCAGATTTCCCTGTCATTGACAATGAATCACACTCTGTCCAACGCCCCATATATTCAGAGACTGTCAGTAAATGTATTTATGAAATAAAGTGCTGTCTGTGGGAAGCCTTTAAATGTCCCTCAGTCCGGTCTCATTCCCTGATGATCAGAATTACCCTCCTGGAGGTCAGTGACCGGTCCCGTCATGTTTGGGGAAACTTGTCTCATTTCTGTTGCTTCTCAAATCCCAGATGTTATGGAAATGGGGCGATTTCCCCCGAATTAAATGATAAAGCAGTGATTACGTACATTTTATGCAGTATTTCATTAATCTGTATAATATCTCAGGGTGAGTTATATTGTGAAACGGCGCTAACGGCTGCTGTGAAATCCGTCCCACAGGATTTTATTTAACAAGAGGAGTTTATTCTCTCCTGTTTACAAGTTATAAATGTTCCTTTACGCCTCGTTTAAAGGGAGGGGAATCTCTCACTTTATTCCCATTAAACTGGCTCTACATTTATTCCAGGTGTAACGGGCCTGACAGTTTTTAGGGGAATTTTCTGAAGTTCCCTCCCCGAGCGGGGCCTCACACACTGGGGGCAGATTATGGGAAATTCCCGGGTTCACTGCCCCTGGTTCACCCAGGAACTTCAAGGTGTGTGAGGCCCCTCGCTGGCCGGTGTGTGTCTGTACTTCCTGGACTAATACCCAACAACCCGTGAGATTTTAACCTTTTTAAAGTCAGATTTTAGTTCCCAAATCCACTGAAGTGTCGGCCTGGATTAATGAGCGAGGGGCCTGAATCCACGACCTTCTGACTCAGAGGCACGAGTGCTGCCAGCTGGGTGAAGAGATGGTGGATGTGTTGGAGAGTGTGAAGGGCTGTGTCATTGATGAGTTAAGATAACGGACCGACGTCCTGCGGGGAAAGCTCAGCTCGCCCACTGACGGTTGACTGCCCGAAAGCTGTGTTTTGCTCTTTGTTACTGAATGTTTGGTGTTTCTGCTTCCCTCTCCGACACACGTTGACAGTCTGGTAAGAGTGTGGGATGCTCCGACACACAGACTGCTGCAGTTAATATAATTTATTGCAAATAAATTATCAGACTTTTTCAGTGACCTGTATTTACTGATCCGAAAAAGACTTAAAATCCCGACTTGTTCACAAGGACCCATATTAGATTTTCCAGTTCTTACGGAATTACTAACAGATCCTCTTATCATTTGTCATATTTGTGTTGAATCTGCTTCTCTCTGGTTTAACTGAACTGTTTGTTTCCCTTCATTACGGAGCAATAATTCAATCCGTGACTGTTCTACAATTGGCCTAACAGTTAGAGACAAATAAACAGTGACCTCAACTCCTTGCATTTGTGCAGTACGGGTTCCAGCCGCTGGAGTCCTTCACACTGAATGGAGCAGTTCCCCAGATCGAGGTGTTTTATTGTGTCACACATTCCAATGACATGAGAGAGCACCGCACAGTCAATAGGGGTCAGTCCCAATCCACTAAATGTAAGTGTTTCCACAGATCCCACTGTGACCCGAGCCAGTGTTTGATTCTGAGACTCAAACAGGTAATGGAGTGCGTTCAGGAGGTTCCTTTTACCAGTTTCGCTCTCTGTCTTTCCAGTCTCTCCTTCAACCTTCTCCTTCACCCAGTCAATCACTCCGCAGATTGATTGATGAAGAAATGGACCCAGAAACTCCTCCAGGGGCCGAGCTGACTGTGCGGAGGAGAGACCAACAACAAAACGGAGAAATATCTCAAATCGCCCATCTTCCTTGCTGTGGGCTTCACTGAGGCGTTTCCGGATGTCACCTGGATCTGCAGTCAGGAATTGTGCGAGTGCGGCTACAAACTCTTGGATGGTGAGGTGCGGGAATGTGTAAACCACACTCTGGGCAGAATCATCTCTCTCCAAAAGTTCCATCATGAACCCAGACAGGAACTGGGAAGGTTGCAGATTGTACTTGATCAAATCTCCATTTCCAAACACAATCTTCTTCTCGGAGACTCCAGTGAAGGCCATCTCACCGATCTTCAGTAACACATCACGGGGGGATTCCATCTCTCGGCCATGGTTTTTCAGAATGTTGTAAATATAGTAGGAATACAGTTGGGTGATGGTCTTGGGAAATCGCTGCTGTTTCCTGTCTCTTTGTGTGAAGAAGGGACCCAGTGACAGACCGAGGATCCAGCAGTAGGAAGGGTTGTAACACATGGTGTACAGGATCTCGTTCTCCTCCACATGTTTGAAAACAGCTGCTGCCACCGCCTGATCTTCAAAAAACTTGTTGAAGTATTCTTTCCGTTCCTGACCAACAAATCCCAGGATTTCAGCCCAGACACTGATCTCAGCCTTTTCCAATAAATGTAACGCAGTGGGGCGGCTGGTCACTAGCACTGAACATCCTGGGAGCAGCTTGTGCTGTATTAAACTGTACACAATGTCAGACACTTTAAAACGGCATTCGGGATCTGTGCACATGTACTGAGGTTCTGTATTTCTCCGATTGTCGGCAAAATCGATACTGTCCTTGAATTCATCTAAACCATCGAATATAAACAGTAATCCCTCTGGGTTCTTCCAGAGCTCTCCCAGAATATTCCTCAAGTAAGGATAGAAAATTAGAATCAAGTTCCACAAGTTTATGCGACAGTTAAGAGCGTTTAACTCACGGAATTTAAAACTGAAAACAAATTGAAAGTGTGGGTATATTTTCCCAGTGGCCCAGTCATAAACAATCTTTTGTACCATTGTTGTTTTTCCAATCCCCGCGACTCCGCTCACTGCTGCTGAATTCCCAGATTTGGATTTTCTCCGGGAAAAACTGCTCTGGAACAATTGAT
This sequence comes from Heptranchias perlo, assembly GCF_035084215.1. Lineage (NCBI taxonomy): Eukaryota > Metazoa > Chordata > Chondrichthyes > Hexanchiformes > Hexanchidae > Heptranchias > Heptranchias perlo. The sequence continues at coordinate 2,601,927 of NW_027139644.1, read as the reverse complement.
CAGTTCGGATCTTTTCCAGTTCTCTCCGGAGATGTTTCTTTCTCCACTCTTCATGGTCTCGGCCTCTTGCCAGCAGTTCATGTTCTACAAGTGTCCGATCTCGAACAGTAGAAATTACCGTTAGCTCAGTGTATGGAGTGACCAGCTGGAAAATCTTAACCTTCTCCTTTATTAGGATCGTGTTCACTCTCAGTGTTTCAGTTTGGACCCGGAGTGTTTCCTTGTGTTTCTGTTGAACATCTTCAATTAGAACAGACAGAAAGTGGTTCTCAATGTTAGTTGTATTGACATAAAAACAAATTCTCATTTTCACTTTACCATTCAGTAAAATGTTGCGAGATTGAATTCACTGCTTCAATAGAGCTGCGAGCAGGAAATTAAACTCAGTTACTGAAAACCTCGCTTGAAAATGAATAATGGCTGAGAAAAGTTTGAAATCCACACTTGATTCTAATGTTCACTGAACATGAAGATTTCTATGAAGGTGATATTTTCCCTCTGATGATTAATACTATCAGCCCTGCCCTGTACTATGGACATCACAATACAAATCCAAAGGTGATTCTGGTTATAAGAAACTGGAGGTTCAAGTGGAATAATTTATGAAACCGTCAGTGGTGCTAATCCTTTGCGGAAATGGGAAATAGGGTGTTGTGAGCACTGGGAGAGGGACAGGCTGTTAATGGGCAGAAGTCCCACTGTTATTGTATCAGACCTCGGGCAGGTTTTCTGTGATATTGTGGGCACTGGGAGAGGGACAGACTGTGAATGGACAGAAGTTCCACTGTTATTGTATCAGACCTCGGGCAGGTTATGTGGGATATTGTGGACATTGGGAGAGGAACAGGCTGTGAATGGACAGAAGTTCCACTGTTATTGTATCAGACCTCGGGCAGGTTATGTGGGATATTGTGGACACTGGGAGAGGGACAGACTGTGAATGGACAGATGTTCCACTGTTATTGTATCAGACCTCGGGCAGGTTATCTGGGTTATTGTGGACACTGGGAGAGGGACAGACTGTGAATGGACAGAAGTTCCACTGTTATTGTATCAGACCTCGGGCAGGTTATCTGGGATATTGTGAGCACTGGGAGAGGGACAGACTGTGAATGGACAGAAGTTCCACTGTTATTGCATCAGACCTCGGGCAGGTTATCTGGGATATTGTGAGCACTGTGAGAGGGGCAGATTGAATAGACAGGAGTTAAGTTACTGTTGTGTCAGGACTCGGGCAGGTTAACTGGGGCATTACGTACATTTCTATATTCACCTGTTCACAGGTAAAGATTACTGCCACTTTGAAGGTACAGAGGGGAATCAGAATGATGATGTAAATTACTCGGACTTTAGGTTGAGGGAGTGGAGAGAGGGTTTGGTGTATTTTGTTTGTGCAAGCGAATTCGGGATTGAAATGTTTCAATGGAATTCACAACATTATTAAGAACATAAGAAATAGAAGAAAGAGTCGGCCATCCGGCCTCTCGAACCTGTGCCACCATTCATTAAGGTCATGGCAGATATATCTCAAATCCACTTGCCCACCCTGTCCACATATACATTGATTCCCTTCGTGTCCAAAAATCTATCGATCTGATTCTTGAATACACTCAACGGAAACAGGAAACAGGCTCAGAATCAACGAAATAATTAATAATGGAGAAGGGAAGTCAGGGTAATTTTCTCACCCAAAGGGCCCGAGAGCCTGGGAAGGACACTAATGGGGCAGTGCAAGTGGGGTCAAGATATAATTGAACGTGTTTCTGTGGATGCACTGAGAGGAGGGGTCGGTGGGGTCATCTCTCTAACAGGGATAGGCTTATTTAGAGACAGGAAAAGGTCATTTGGTCCAATCATTCTTCTGTTATATTGTGTTTCAGAATTTGCGAACAATTTTTCAGTCATTTTACACCTACATCGAATGTACTTTGAGAACAGTCTTGTCATATCACCGATTAGAATTAATAATACCACTACTGCCCAAATCACTCAGTGTAATGTTAGAGCAGAAAACAGTCACAGTTCATTTCAACTGTTCTCCCAATAATTATACTCCGTTGTTTTATATTGGTCTGAATTTCCGATAATGCAGGTTTGAGAAATTTCATTGGGTCCAAAAAGGCCCGTGAGTTAAAGGACTATTATTTGAGTAGAATAAGATTCTCTTTCACTGCCGTCATTCATTCCATTGGGTCTAAAAAGACCCTGAGATAAAGGACTATTCTTTGAGTAGAATAAGTTCTCTCTTTCACTGCCATTAGGAAGCCAGCCCACAACTTTCGAATTACCCTGAACATTGTCTTTCCCTCACATTTCTGCATGGATTCATGATGTGTGAACATCTGTACATCTTCTCAGATCAGATCGAACACGTTGACATCTCGTTCTGTACTGTGAAATGAAACATTTTTAATATTTCGGATTTCACCAACTCGTTCCCGACAGGGGATTGTGAGCAGCTTTCTGGGGGCGCAGGGAAATCGTGAGGTCTGGCAGAAAGCACTGTTCATTAATTGTGAGCCCAGAGCATCGATGGGGCAGATTGGAGTTGTGTCGAGGATTCTCAAAAAATCAGGATACGGTAGCATAGTGGTTATGTGACTGGGCTAGTAATCCAGAGGCCTGGACTAAAATCCAGAATCATGAGTTCAAATCCCGCCACGGCAGCTGGCGAATTTAAATTCAATTAATTAAATTCAATTAATTAAAATAAAATCTGGAATTAAAATACTAGTATCAGTAATGATGGCCATGAAACTACCGGATTGTCGTAAAAACCCATCGCGTTCACGAATGTCCTCTGAAATGACCAAGCAAACCACTCAGTTGTAAAATCTCGCTACGAAAAGTCATAATAAGAATAAAACCGGACGGACCACCCGGCATCGGACCACGAGGCACCGGACACGACAACGGCAAAACACCAAGCCCAGTCGACCCGACAAGGTCCTCCTTACGAACATCTGGGGACTTGTGCCAAAATTGGGAGAGCTGTCCCACAGACCAGTCAAGCAACAGCCTGACATAGCCATACTCACAGAATCATATCTTTCAGCCAACGTCCCAGACTCTTCCATCACCATCCCTGGGTATGTATTGTCCCACCGGCAGGACAGACGCACCAGAGGTGGCGGTACAGTGATATACAGTCAGGAGGGAGTGGCCCTGGGAGTCCTCAACATTGACTCTGGACCCCATGAAATCTCATGGCATCAGGTCAAACATGGGCAAGGAAACCTCCTGCTGATCACCACCTACCGTCCTCCCTCAGCTGATGAATCAGTCCTCCTCCATGTTGAACACCACTTGGAGGAAGCACTGAGGGTAGCAAGGGCACAAAATGTACTCTGGGTGGGGGACTTCAACGTCCATCACCAAGAGTGGCTCGGGAGCACCACCACTGACCGAGCTGGCCGAGTCCTGAAGGACACAGCTGCGAGACTGGGCCTGCGGCAGGTGGTGAGCGAACCAACACGAGGGATAAACTTACTTGACCTCGTGCTCACCAATCGACCTGTCGCAAATGCATCTGTCCATGACAGTATTGGCAGGAGTGACCACCGCACAGTCCTCGTGGAGATGAAATCCCGTCTTCGCACTGAGGACACCATCCAACGTGTTGTGTGGCACTACCACCGTGCTAAATGGGATAGATTCAGAACAGATCTAGCAGCTCAAAACTGGGCATCCATGAGGCGCTGTGGGCCATCAGCAGCAGCAGAATTGTATTCCAGCACAATCTGTAACCTCATGCACCCGGCATATTCCTCACTCTACCATTACCAACAAGCCAGGGGATCAACCCTGGTTCAATGAGGAGTGTGGAAGAGCATGCCAGGAGCAGCACCAGGCGTACCGAAAAATGAGGTGCCAACTTGGTGAAGCTACAACTCAGGACTACATGCATGCTAAACAGCGGAAGCAACATGCTACAGAGCGAAGCGATTCCACAACCAACGGATCAGATCAAAGCTCTGCAGTCCTGCCACATCCAGTCGTGAATGGTGGTGGACAATTAAACAACTAACGGGAGGAGGAGGCTCTGCAAACATCCCCATCCTCAATGATGGCGGAGTCCAGCACGTGAGTGCAAAAGACAAGGCTGAAGCGTTTGCAACCATCTTCAGCCAGAAGTGCCGAGTGGATAATCCATCTCAGCCTCCTCCCGATATCCCCACCATCACGGAAGCCAGTCTTCGGCCAATTCGATTCACTCCACGTGATATCAAGAAACGGCTGAGTGCACTGGATACAGCAAAGGCTATGGGCCCCGACAACATCCCAGCTGTAGTGCTGAAGACTTGTGCTCCAGAACTAGCTGCGCCTCCAGCCAAGCTGTTCCAGTACAGCTACAACACTGGCATCCACCCGACAATGTGGAAAATTGCCCAGGTATGTCCTGTCCACAAAAAGCAGGACAAATCCAATCCGGCCAATTACCGCCCCATCAGTCTACTCTCAATCATCAGCAAAGTGATGGAAGGTGTCGTCGACAGTGCTATCAAGCGGCACTTACTCACCAATAACCTGCTCACCGATGCTCAGTTTGGGTTCCGCCAGGACCACTCGGCTCCAGACCTCATTACAGCCTTGGTCCAAACATGGACAAAAGAGCTGAATTCCAGAGGTGAGGTGAGAGTGACTGCCCTTGACATCAACGCAGCATTTGACCGAGTGTGGCACCAAGGAGCCCTAGTAAAATTGAAGTCAATGGGAATCAGGGGGAAAACTCTCCAGTGGCTGGAGTCATACCTAGCACAAAGGAAGATGATAGTGGTTGTTGGAGGCCAATCATCTCAGCCCCAGGGCATTGCTGCAGGAGTTCCTCAGGGCAGTGTCCTAGGCCCAACCATCTTCAGCTGCTTCATCAATGACCTTCCCTCCATCATAAGGTCAGAAATGGGGATGTTCGCTGATGACTGCACAGTGTTCAGTTCCATTCGCAACCCCTCTGATAATGAAGCAGTCCGAGCCTGCATGCAGCAAGACCTGGACAACATCCAGGCTTGGGCTGATAAGTGGCAAGTAACATTCGCGCCAGATAAGTGCCAGGCAATGACCATCTCCAACAAGAGAGAGTCTAACCACCTCCCCTTGACATTCAACGGCATTACCATCGCCGAATCCCCTACCATCAACATCCTGGGGGTCACCATTGACCAGAAACTTAACTGGACCAGCCACATAAATACAGTGGCTACAAGAGGAGGTCAGAGGCTGGGTATTCTGCGGCGAGTGACTCACCTCCTGACTCCCCAAAGCCTTTCCACCATCTGCAAGGCACAAGTCAGGAGTGTGATGGAATACTCTCCACTTGCCTGGATGAGTGCAGCTCCAACAACACTCAAGAAGCTCGACAACATCCAAGATAAAGCAGCCCGCTTGATTGGCACCCCATCCACCACCCTAAACATTCACTCCATTCACCACCGGCGCACTGTGGCTGCAGTGTGCACCATCCACAGGATGCACTGCAGCAACTCGCCAAGGCTTCTTCGACAGCACCTCCCAAACCCGCGACCTCTACCACCTAGAAGGACAAGGGCAGCAGGCGCATGGGAACAACACCACCTGCACGTTCCTCTCCAAGTCACACACCATCCCGACTTGGAAATATATCGCCGTTCCTTCATTGTCGCTGGGTCAAAATCCTGGAACTCCCTTCCTAACAGCACTGTGGGAGAACCGTCACCACACGGACTGCAGCGGTTTAAGAAGGCGGCTCACCACCACCTTCTCGAGGGCAATTAGGGATGGGCAATAAATGCCGGCCTCGCCAGCGACGCCCACATCCCGTGAACGAATAAAAAAAAAAGATCCTGCCAGGTGTGTATGGGCATTCACAGTGCATCAGGATCCTGCCAGGTGTGTATGGGGATTCAGAGTGTATCAGGATCCCGCTGGATGTGTATGGGGATTCACAGCGTATCAGGAACCTGCCAGGTGTATATCGGGATTCACAGTGAAAAGCATCCTCCCAGGTGTGTATTGTGATTCCCAGTGTATCAGGATTCTGCCAAGTGTGTATGGTGATTGCCAATGTATCAGGATCATGCCAGGTGTGTATGAGGATTCACAGTGTATCAGGATCCTGCCAGGTGTGTCTCGGGAGTCACAGTGTATGAGGACCCTGCGAGATGTGTATGGGGATTCACAGTGTATCAGGATCCTGCCAGGTGTGTATGGGGATTCACAGCGTATCAGGATCCTGCCATGTGTGTATGGGGATTCACAGCGTATCAGGATCCTGCCATGTGTGTATGGGGATTCACAGTGTATCAGGATCGTGCCAGGTGTGTATGGGGATTCACAGCGTATCAGGATCCTGCCATGTGTGTATGGGGATTCACAGTGTATCAGGATCGTGCCAGGTGTGTATGGGGATTATCATTGTATCGGGATCCTGCCATGTGTGTATGGGGATTCACAGTGTATCAGGATCGTGCCACATGTGTATGGTGATTGCCAGTGTATCAGGATCCTGCCAGGTGTGTCTCGCGAGTCACAGTGTATCAGGACCCTGCCAGGTGTGTATAGGGATTCACAGTGTATCGGGATCCTGCCAGGTGTGCATGGGGATTCACAGTTTATCAGGATCCCGCCAGGTGTGCATGGGGATTCACAGTGTATCAGGACCCTGCCAGGTGTGTATGGGGATTCACAATATATCAGGATCCTGCCAGTTGTGTATGGGGATTCACAGTGTATCAGGATCCTGCCAGGTGTGTATGGGGATTCACAGTTTGTCAGGATCCTGCCAGGTGTGTATGGGGATTGACAGTATATCAGGATCCTGCCAGGTGTATATGGGAATTCAGAGTGTATCAGGATCGTGCCAGGTGTGTATGGGGATTATCATTGTATCGGGATCCTGCCATGTGTGTATGAGGATTCACAGTGTGTCAGGATCCTGCCAGGTGTGTATGGGGATTCACAGTATATTGGGATCCTGCCAGGTGTATATGGGGATTCACAGTGTTTCAGGATCCTTCCAGTTGTGTATGCAGTTGGATTAATTGGAGTAAATGTACGAAGAAATCAAAATTCGGAGTGACTGTTAACTTCAAGCTACGCAAAATATTCTTTGCCTGTGAAGCCATGGCAACTCACAGATGTGTATGAAGTGCTTCAGTGTATCAGGATCCTACCAGATGAGTGTGTTTTCACAGGATTAATGACAAATCAAATGAATATCTATCCTCTTTCATTCGCCCTCTGAATTTCTGATTCCCAGATGCTGACAATCTCTGAACAAAAGTCTACAGTCAAACATTCTGATTCTCAGAAGTGAAATAAACGGTTTGAAATCTCCATTTCATCACTTACCTTTCAGGTGACTGGGTATTTCAGGTAAACCTCGTCCGATGTTCATATAATCAAATGGATCAGGACCTGTTTAAATCAATTAAATTTCATGAAATCAGATCTGTGTAATATTATAGTAAATTCTGCAATGTTTCAATCTGAAATTGAACTCAGCGTGTGATTTTACCGTACCAAGTTCCTGCATCTCTTTCAGTATTTTGTCCAACTTTGGTACCGTATGGTGCATTTTCACAAAGGATTCCCACATCACCCTTCGGGCCCGAGAGCCTTTCTCCATCACCAGATTTAGGAGAAGTTTTGAACTGTCCGTCCTTTTTCCCTTCTCCACGAGATCAATGACTTTCTGCAAAGAATAATAATGAATATATTGAGGAGTGGAGTGAAAGACAAAGACTGAGAATGAGAAGGAAAGGAGCTTCTCCGTGATGGGATCTCCCAGTTTATATTTGTCCCTCCTTTTCCCAGTCCCACTAAAACTGTTTCTCTTTTTTTTTTCAAGTCCCGCGCAAGAGTTATACCTGAACCGTTCCCTGTCCTTTGTACAGACACTGAACGATCCACTGGGTAGTTTCACCTCTTCGTATCATTGTTTCAGATTCACTGTATTTTCAGTTTGATCCATTTCTTTCCTATTTGACCTGTTTCTCTTCTGTCACATTCTATGTTTCCAAGATCTGATATCCTGTTAGTTCTGTGTTGTTTAAATAATCCAAACTCATTCCATGTCGCTCCCACTTACCCGATGTTCCTGTCCACTGAAATGCCTATCGTATGTTAATAACGAGCTGACTCCGTCCACCCCTCCTTCAATCGCCTGTTCTAGTCTGTCCCGGTAGAATTTCGTCAACTGGAACAGTTGGTAATCGTCGCACTTTGTCAGGAACTCAGTGATTGCAGTGTTCGGATCTGTGAACAAAAATGGAGAAAAATAAATATATTATCGACTTTCTATCCGGGCGGCTACATTTCCTCTTGTACCAAACGGCTGAAGCCTCCCGTGAGGCACATTGTCAAACACCTTCTGAAAACCCATGTACACCGCATGTGCTATATTCCATCGATCTGTATCGTCACCTCGCAACAAAGCTGTGTCAGTTTTGTCGAATACAATTTTCTGCAGCGAATCAGTTCCAGCCTCCCCTCATTATCCCCTGTATCTCTAAATGTTCACTTATTCGACCTGGAATTATAGATTCGAGGAGTTTGCCCACTAATGAGGGAGATTAATTTGTCTCCAGTTACCCCTTGACCATCTCTCCCTATTTTAACAGGGACATTACTTGGTCTCCTTCAGTCCACCTGGATATTTTTGATAACAAATGAGGATTGAGAAATTGTGATCAGAGTCCCTCCTATCACCTCTCTGACTTCTATTAACAGCCTCGGGTGCCTTATCTCTGTGCCCAGTGAATTATCCACCTCGGCGATGTTTCTCAGATCCAAATCCTTCTCTACAGTTATCTCTAACTCTGGGCCCAGTTCCTCCTCTCGTACACCAACATTTTCACTTCGACCATCATTGTTAGAAACTAAAGGAAATATTCTGTATCTCCCCAAAACTTCATCTCCAACTAGTTTCCCCTCGTTCCCCCTCTATCTCACCTCCACTGCTGGCGGGTCTGAAAAACCTACCGAGAATTGTGCTATTTCCCTTCCTACTTATGGATTCTATCTGAACACAGCTCCCTGCACCATCCTTATGTTCAAAACCTCTCCTTCTCTCTGTTCTACTTTAAGATTCTCCTTAAAACCTATCTCTTTGTCCAAGCTTTTGGGTCACCCGTCCTAATATCTCCTTATTTGACTCGGTTTCAAATTTTGCTTGATAATCGCTCGGGTGAAGCGCCCTGGGTCGTTTTACTACATTAAAGGTGCTTTATAAATGCAAGTTGTTGTTGTTATAGCTCTGTAATTGAACCTTTTATTAATATTGGCGTCCAGAGCCAATTTTCTCTCCCCTCAAAATGTTATAACCGGGAACATTTCGCTCTGTATCCTGTGAAATCTCAGATTCTGTCTTATAAATACCAGATCATATCTCTTATGCTTCTGACTTTCCAAATGTGTTTGGAATGGTATGTATATTCACAGACATAAAACACAACCATAACTCCGATTTTTTGGAATGTTCATCCGTTTTCGTTTATTTGCTTTTTTTCAAATATCAAGTGACGTTATCTCTTTGTACTTCAAAACCACTTTCATTTTTACCTGCTAAGAACTTTTCACTATTTCTGAAATCTTCTGTTCCCGCTCCAACAGTTGCATTAATTCCACTTTCCAGTCTCAGACCCGGATATTTCACATTCTTCACCCCTGCTCCATTCACCCAGTCTATAAAACCATTGTTGGTCAGTTCAGACCGTGACCGTCCCTTCCCTTCTCCCTGAACTCACTCTCATCCCCAAGACCGTGAATCCTTCCCTCCTGCTCCATTCACCCAGTCTGTAAAACCATTGTTGGTCGGTTCAGACCGTGACCGTAACTTCCCTTCTCCCTGAACTCACTCTAGTCCCCAAGACCGTGAAACCTTCCCTCCTGGTCCATTCACCCAGCATGTAAAACCATTGTTGGACGGTTCAGACAGTGACCGTCCCTTCTCTTCTCCCTGAACTCACTCTAGTCCCCAAGACCGTGAGCCCTTCCCTCCTGCTCCATTCACCCAGTCTGTAAAACCATTGTTGGTCGGTTCAGACCGTGACCGTCCCTTCCCTTCTCCCTGAATTTACTCTAGTCCCCAAGACCGTGAACCCTTCCCTCCTGCTCTCGTCCTGCAGCCACACATTGACCTGCTTCATATTTCGCCCCTTAAGCGGCCCAGTGGAAAACCATCCGCAGATCACCACCTGACGGCCTTTTTTATGTCCAGTGCATGAGTCTTAATATTCCCTCGATAAACGTATTTCTATCCGTGTTATTGTTTCCGACCATGGCGATTCACTACTTTCCTTTCCTTCCCTGAGGTGGTCCCATCTGTTCCATGATGTTCTTCCCTCTGACACCAGGTTGGCAACTTATCATTGGGGACCTGCTCAGGGTTGCAGAAGAGACTGTCTCTTCCTATGACTACAGAACGTCCCACCACTATCACTCTCCGATTCCTGTGTCCCACCTGCCTCTCACCCCTGCTCCACTCGGGGTGTCCTCCTGCTCCCCGGTCTCACACTGTTACTCAGGAAGACCATCCTCTGAGTCATTGCCTCTATCCACCTTACAGTCCCCAACACCATGTATCTATTGGACAGTTCCAGTACTCAGGAGATCCTTCCACATGTGACTGCACTTTCCCTCTAAATGGTCACTCACTTCCCACGATCGACACAGTATCTGAGCTGTTACCTCTTCCTGCGTGAGCTGCAGGTTGATGCTTGTGATCCGGGACATTTGTCAGGACACAATTGATACTTTAAAGAATTTTCTGAACCTACCTGAGCCCATTCTCATTCTTGGTGAAGATGTTGCATCTCCTCCCTTGCTTGAACCTTCAGCCATGGCGGTGACAGACCATCCCAGATTCTGATGCTCTGTGATAAATATATTAATTGGAGAGTTAGACAGAAATATCAAAATGTACAGGAGAACATTTCTTTGTTAAACATGACACCAATTCCCTCCCCGCCCCCGCCCACCACCCCCGCGCCCCTCCCCCCCCCCCCCCCCATCAGTACAACAGTTGTTTGCTCTGGGATCGAGCATTCCCCGAGTGTTGTGATCAACACTCCACATCACATATGACACAGACAGCTGCCCAGTGAAATCCAGTGGGCCCCGCTGATCTCCACAATTGAGTTCCAGATGGGATCCCGTCGGCCGTGACTCTGCACTGGGAGCGCCCAATATTTAAGATTTACTGACAGTGCAGGCCAGAACAAGCCTTATTCCTGAGGTAGTGAATAATTCTGCAGGGAAATATGGAGCGGGGTGATCATTGAAGAATTAAATGATCCATCACTCGGTTTTACACAATCTGGGGCAATTGGATTATCTTTATTCACAGGTTTGTGTTGAATATTTTCGATTGTTGAGTTTCGTTATTAAATTCGGATAGTTAATGAATATGATATCTATCGACATACACAACATATAGCTGGGTGTGATTCCTCTGTTTTTTATGGGCACTGACAGTGTCCGTGTGTTCATGGAGATGTGTCCTCTTGGTGCTTCTTTTGGAATATATTTACCACATCACTCATGGTGTCAGCACCTGTAAAAAGTGCACTGTCGAAGGTGAGGAGATTTACCACTGTTCTAATATTAACACTGATGAACACTGTAGGCGATGAGGACATTTACCACTGTTCTAATATTAACACTAATGAGCACTGCAGGAGGTGAGGAGATTTACCACTGTTTTGATATTATCACTAATGAGCACTGTAGGAGGTGAGGAGATTTACCACTGTTCTAATCTTAACATTAATGAGCACTGTAGGAGGTGGGGAGATTTACGACTGTTCTAATATTAACATTAATGAGCACTGTAGGAGATGATGAGATTTACCGCTGTTCTAATATTAACACTAATGAGCACTGTAGGAGATGAGGACATTTACCACTGTTCTAATATTAACACTAATGAGCACTGTAGATGGTGAGGAGATTTACCACTGTTCTAATATTTACATGATGTGGAGATGCCGGTGATGGACTGGGGTGGACAAATGTAAGGAATCTTACAACACCAGGTTATAGTCCAACAAATTTATTTTAAAATCACAAGCTTTCGGAGATTATCTCGTTCGTCAGATGAATGAATTTGTGTCCTCTTGGTGCTTCTTTTGGAATATATTTACCACATCACTCATGGTGTCAGCACCTGTAAAAAGTGCACTGTCGGAGGTGAGGAGATTTACCACTGTTCCAATATTAACACTAATGAACACTGTAGGCGATGAGGACATTTACCACTTTCCTGACACAGATGTTCTTTCCTCCCGGGCTTACCGCTATCACACGTGCCTGTCTGCAGCCAATTCGGTTCACACCACGTGTGAATGAACATGAGACAGTGGATACTATTGGCCCTGACTGCATCCCACCATCGTGCCGAAGAACGAGTTGACGCTCAGCCAAACTCTGGCGGTGCACTAATTATACTGGCTTCACCCGCCAATGTACAAGGTGGATCTGCTGTGTCAAGTGCACAGAATCAAGGACTATTTGGACCCGGAAATCAGCACCCTATTAGTCACCTCTCAATCATCAGCAAAGTTGTGGAGGGAGTTGGTCCATCAAGTAACACTCGCTCGTCAATAATCTGCTCACCAGTGCTCAGAACCGATTCCACCAGAACCACTCGGTTTCAGACTTCTTTATAGTGTCAATCCATAAATGGATGCGAGAGTGGAGAACCAGAGGAGAAGTGAGAGGAACTCATCCCGTCAACAAGCGGCGTTTGACAGGGTGCGGCACCAAAGAGCTCCAGCAAACTGAGGTCAACGGGAGTCAAAGGGAAAACCTCCAGTGGCTGGAATCATCCGGGCCACCACATTAGGTTATGTTGGTGGTTGGGGGCTGTGTTGTATGTTGCAAAGTGTCAACCTCCAACTGTTTGTTCATAAGCGATGTAATAATTCAGAAATATATTCCAATAATATTTTAAACAATAGGATTTTAGCCGGAGAGAATAGATTTGGCGGTTTTAGTCTCTTAAATGACGCTCCAACGGATGTTAATTTCAGGAAATAAACAACCTTTACACTCTGATCCGTGAGTAACTCCCCGACTTTCAATATAATTCAATTACTTCACAAGTAAACGGTGAAAGCCCCATTGGTCTACTTTAAAACGCTTTAATTGTGCTCAGTATATTCGGGGTCCTTACCTTGTGCTGCGGCTCCTGATTCTGGTTCCACAGTGTCCGGGTAAGTTCGGGATGTGGGGTCTGCAGGTTAATGAACACACCCTGGTTAAAGATCAATTACACATCACAGTCATAAACACGACCTTCAGCCTGATCAGTACAATCCCTCCCCGCCTTGTTCTCTGGTGTGGGGTTCGTTCTGAATCACACACCTTCTCATTCAAATTGAAATGGTCTGATAAATTACTGATATTTTAACTAAAGTCATTCATTCTTTGTGTGGAAAAAAATACCAAGTCCCCCCAGCTCTTCCATCTGTGGTTCAGATGACCCCGCAGTGAAACTTTATTCTGTAGCCGAATTCAGTTCCGTGTCGTCAATTCGATTTTAATACTCACCATAAAACCTGTTTATTATCGAACCATAAAGGGGCACAGATGGCAAGGGGCAAAGATCGCTGTTCGTTTATTGGGGTCAAACACCAGAGGGAAGGATACAGTGAACTCTCTGAGTTGAAAAGTTAAGTGTTTGGAATTATATTCCCTTTCGATAATTGACTGTTTTTGGCCCGATTCTAACTCTATCAATGTAACACATTCCGATCCCGTCTCTACTAATCTCAGTATTGGGTCTATTACAATGTTAATCTGATCCTTATTGCCCTGAATTTGTACAATTCCTATCACATGACTGGTTACAGTTGATTTTCCAATGATGACCATTTATTACCAAGAGAGCAATGATTATAATCTCCTGCAGAAAGTCTCCAGTTAATGAGTAACAGTCTCGGCCTTGATCAGGATATTCACACCCTTCAGTATCAGGATCCAGGTTTCACTTACTGGAACTGAATCAGCAAATGTGTGCGGTAAACAACCGACTTTTCAGTTCATTGGCCTGTTCATCTTTATTGGGGGTGATGGAATTTCACCTTTTCATTTAATCGTTGTTATAAAAGTTTAGGAGCGAGTTCGATTTATTGTGAGGCTGAGAAACTCTGAACATGAAATTCATTTCCAAATTCGTATTTGTATTTAATATAAATATTAAAAGTTCATACTACCCATTGCGACTCCTGCACGTCTGATTCCCCTTCCTGCTTCTCTGTCCTCCCACTCCGTTTACGGCTCCTCCTTCTTCGTGTCTGAAATCCCTGCCTTTTACCTGTCTACTCCCCCCACCGATTCTGTACCGGAACTTTAACATTTGCTACACCCCCTCCACCGGTTCCATATCTGTTTCTCCCCTTGTTTCCATTCCCTCAGCTATATGTCTGATTCAGTTCTAACTTGCCTTCCCCAGATGCACTTTCCATCCCACCTGCTCCGTGACTGAATGTCCCCCTGCACCTGTAACCGCCTCCAGTTCGACGGCCTTCCCCCACTCCTATCTCTCCCCTAACCCTATATTCCATCCCCACCTGCTGCAATCCTAATTCTCCCCTTGCCCTTCCTTTACTCCTGTTCGGTGCCTGATCTTCCTCACATCCTTTCGCCCTCCTGCTCTATAACTGATTCTCCCCCTCCTTTCCATTCCACCTTCCCCATGCCTGATTACCTTTCCTGCTTCCTTCCCCATCCTGCTGCATGTCTGATTCCCCACCCACCACAAAGGATGCAACAAAGCTATTCTAAGTACTCCAGCGTCACACGAAGTGCGAGGAGAATCTAACATCTACTGCACAGCCCATCCCATTTCATTTTCACCGATTAGTTACAGACTCGAGAAATAATCCCCACAATAATCCACCAGCATCAGGCTAATGTTTCTCTTCACTATTCTTATCTGTTTGGTCACACATCTCCATGTTAAAGATTCCACTTGTGGTATTTTGCCGATTTTTAATCTCACTCGGTTAAGGCCTCATTCTAAATTCCAATTATGCTGTGTTTGTCTTTCACTTCTATTTCCCCATTGAATGAATAGTTCACATCTGGAAGTTTTGGTGATGTGGCAGCAAGTCATAGATTGTCATGAAACATAGGAACAGGAGTAGACCATTCCGACCCTGGAGCCGGCTCCACTATTTTTGACACCTTTATTTATCACAAAATGAAACGAATCTAGAATCAAATCCGAACTATATTCTCAGTGTCGATGATGCACTCCAGCCCCCGCGGCGCCCACCGGTGGCGAAAAGCCTCAAGCGCATACCTGCTCGAATGTTGAGTGAGATCATGGCTCGTCTCCAGCTGAATGAACAAACCCTGGGTAAACATCAGTTACACATCACCGTCATAAACACGACCTTCAGCCTGATCAGTACAATCCCTCCCCGCCCTGTTCTCTGGTGTGGGGCTCGGTCTGAATCACACACCGTCTCAATCGGATTGAATTGTTCTGATAAATTACTGATCTTTTAACCAAAGTCATTAATTCTTTGTGTGGTAACAATGATTAAATTGTCCCCCAGCTCTTCCATCTGTGGTTCAGGAGACCCCATAGAGCAACTGTGCTCTGTAGCCCGATTCAGTTCTGTGTCCTCAATTCGATTTGATTGCTCATCATAAAACTTATTTATTATCGGAAAATAAAAGGGCAGAGACAGCAAGGGGCAAAGCTCGCTGTTAGTTTATTGGGGTCAAACACCAGAGAGAAGGACACAGTGAACTCTCTGTGTTGAAATGTTAAGTGTTTCGAATTATCTTGCCTTTCGATCAGTAGCTGTTTCTTTATCCCTATTTTAACTCTGTGTAACTGAATTGCATTCGGATCCCGGCTGTATTAATCTCAGTATCAGGCCCTTTATAATGCCAATCTGATCCTTATTGCCCTGAATTTGTACAATTGCCCTCACGGGTTATTTTCCTATTAACAACAGAGCAATGATTACGCAGGCAGAAAGGAAATGGGTGACCGCCAGGCAGAGTAAAAGGACTAGGCAGGTAGAGCAGGAGTCCCGTTGGGCCATCTCCCTCTCGAACAGATATAACGCTTTGGATACTTTTGGGGGAGATGGCTTAACAGGGGAATGCAGCAAGAGCCAAGTTCGTGGCACCACGGGTGTCTCTGCTGCACAGGAGGGGAGGAATGAAGTGGCAGGGCGATATTGATGGAGCATTCAGTTGTAAGGGGAACAGATAAGCGTGTCTGTGGCGGCAAACGCGACGCCAGGATGGTATGTTGCCTCCCTGGTGCTCGGGTCAAGGATGTCACGAAGCGGGGCTGCAGGTCATTCTGGAGGGGGAGGGTGAACAGCCAGTAGTCGTGGTCCATATCGGTACCAACGACATAGGTAAAAAGGGATGAGGTCCTACAAGGTGAATTTAAGGAGTTAGGAGATAAATTAAAAAGCAGGACCTCAAAGGTAATGATCTCAGGATTACTATCAGTGCCACGTGCTAGTGAGTATATCAACAGGAAAATAGACCGGATGAATGCGGGATGGTGTAGGAGGGAGGGATTTAGATTCCTGGGACATTGGGACCGGTTCTGGGGGAGGTGGGCCTTGTACAAGCGGGAAAGATTACAGCCGAGCAGGACCGGGACCAATGTCCTCGCGGGGGGTTTTGCTAGTGCTATTGGAGAAGGTTTAAACTGGAGAGGCAGGGGGATGGGAACCTGAGCGGGAAGTCAGAAAGGAGTAAAGTTGAGAACAGCAAGAGAGGGGAAGACCAAGGGGAAATTTTCAATACAAATAGTACAAACAGTTGTTCAAGAACAAGTGAAAGGGAAAAGCATAGAGGAGCAGAAAGAAAGCACTACAGATAAAGTGAAAACTCGAAGGTGTAAAACGATTAACCTAGCATCAAAGCTGAAGGTCAGGCTAGGGCGTATGCCCCAACTAAGAGTTCTAAATACAAATGCACGGAGTATAAAGAATAAATTAAATGAACTACAGATTCAGATTCAAATTGGAGGGGATGTCATGATAGCTATTACTGAGACATGGCTGCAGGATGGTCAGGATTGGGCACTAAATATAACAGTTTATAAGGTCTACAGGAGAGATGGGGAAAATGGAAGAGGGGGAGGAGTAGCCTCAGTGATAAGAGATTAAATCACTTTATTGATAAAGGAGGATATAACGAGAGGTAAGCAGCCAACAGAGGCCTTATGGGTTGAATTGAGAAATAGGAAAGGATCTATGACTCTATGACTCTAAGACTATAGTGGGAGTTGTGTATAGGACCCCTGGCAGCAGCTCTGAAGTGCTCGATTGTGTAAATGCAGAGATTAGACAAGCGTGTAACAAAGGCATAGCGATCTTAATGGGGGACTTTAACCTTCACATAGATTGGGAAAAGCAGACTAGCAACTGTCAGAAAGGCAGTGAATTGATTGAGTGTGTCCGGGATAGTTTTCTACAGCCGTATGTCCTGGAGGCAACAAAGAGGCAAGCCATACTAGATTTAGTAATGAGTAATGAACCTGATTTAGTTAACAGCTTAAATGCGTGAACATCTATCCAATAGCGTTCGGAATATGATCGATTTCAAGGTAGTGTTTGAAAGGTTAAAAAAGTGAATCAGCTGCTAAGATTCTAGACTTGGGTAAGGCCGACTTCAATGGGATGAGACAGAGACTGTCCACAGTAAACTGGGCAAATCTGTTAATGGGTAAAACGTCTGATGATCAGTGGGAAATGTTTAAAGAATCGGTTTGTATCCCTGAGGGGCAGGAACTCTACTTACCAAAAAAAAACAGCCATGGACCACTAAAGAGGTCAGGGACAGTGTAAGACATAAGGAAAGGGCATACAAAAAGGGAAAAAATTGCAAATGGGAAAGATACAAAGATCAATAAAGGGTCACAAAACAGATAGTAAGAGCGACAAAAAGAGAGTATGAAAAGAAACTTGCAAGGGATATCAAAACCAATACAAAGAACTTTTATAGTTATATTAGGAAAAAGAGGTTCGTCAGGAGCAGTGTTGGCCGTTTAAAAACTGAAGGTGGGGATATTGTCATTGACAATGGGGAAACGGCGGACATGTTGAATAATTACTTTGCGTCAGTATTGACAGTCGAAAAAGAGGATAGCATGCCGGAAATCCCAAGAAAACTAATATTGAATCGGGGACAGGGACTCAATAAAATTAATAAATTCCCACGTATGAGACTGTTAGCTAAGATAGAAGCCCATCGAATCGAGGTAAAAGTACGGACTTGCAGGCGTCAGAGAGTCGGGATAAATTGTGGGTACTCACATTGGCAGGATGTGACTAGTGGAGTCCCGCAGGGATCTGTCTTGGGGCCTTCGTTATTCACAATATTTATTAACGACGTAGATGAAGGCATAGAAAGTCGCATATCTAAGTTTGCAGATGACACAAAGATTGGTGGCATTGTAAGCAGTGTAGATGATAATATAAAATTACAAAGCGATATTGATAGATTTGGTGAATGGTCAAAACTGTGGCAAATGGAAATCAATGTAGACAAATGTGAGGTCATCCACTTTGGATCAAAAAGGGATAGAACTGTGTACTTTCTAAATGGTAAAAAGTTAAGAACAGTAGATGTCCAAAGGGACTTAAAGATTCAGGTACATAGTTCATTGAAGTGTCATGAACAGGTGCTGAAAATAATCAAGAAGGCGAATGGAATGCTGGCCTTTTATCCAGAGGACTAGAGTACAAGGGGGCAGAAGTTATGCTGCAGCTATACAAAACCTTGGTTCGGCCGGAAATCCCAAGAAAACTAATATTGAATCGGGGACAGGGACTCAATAAAATTAACATAAGTAAAACAACAGTAATGAAGAAAATAATAGCACTAAAGAGTGACAAATCCCAGGACCAGATAGTTATCATCCCAGAGTCCGCCGTTTCCCCATTGTCAATGACAATATCCCCACTTTCAGTCTTCAAAGGGCCAACACTGCTCCTGACTACCCTCTTTTTCCTAATATAATTATAAAAGTTCCTTGTATTGGTTTTGATATCCCTTGCAAGTTTATTTTCATACTCTCTTTTTGTCGCTCTTACTATCTGTTTGGTTAGACCGCACATTGAGTACTGTGAGCAGTTCTGGGCACCGTACCTTCGGAAGGGCATATTGGCCTTGGAGGGAGTGCAGCGTAGGTTTCCTAGAATGATACCCGGACTTCAAGGGATAAGTTACGAGGAGAGATCACATAAATTCGGGTTGTATTCTCTAGAGTTTAGAAGGTTAAAGAATGATCTGATCGAAGTTTATAAGATATTAAGGGGAACAGATAAGGTGGATAGAGAGAAACTATTTCCGCTGGTTTGGGATTTTAGGAGTAGGCGGCACACTCCAAAAATTAGAGCCAGATCTTTCAGGAGTGAGAGTAGAAAACATTTCTACACACAAAGGGTGGTAGAAGTTTGGAACGGCAATTGATACTCGCTCAATTGCTAAATTTAAATCTGAGATAGATAGCTTTTTGTCAACCAAAGGTATTAAGGGATATGAGCCAAAGGCAGGTATCTGGAGTTAGATCACAGATCAGCCATGATCTTATCAAATGGCGGAGCAGGCATGAGGGGCTGAATGACCGACTCCTGTTGCTATATTCCTATGTTCCAAAACTCCAGCTGGTGCCAGTTTGACTCCGTTTGTATCTTTAACTGTGGTGTATCGGTGATTTAATAGGAACAACAAATGAACCCTCTCCGTGCCTCTCACCGTAACAAGCTTGCCCCTCAGTAAGATCGCTGCCTGATTGGCAGCCGTTATGCTTCAGGATCAGGGTGGCCATTTTGTCTTAGCTTCATGGCGGCCAATTTGTTCAATATGACCATCTTGCCCCCAAGTAAGTTGGCCGCCTTGCCCCTCAGTTAAATTGCAGCGTTGTCCCTCAGTAAGATGTCCAGCTTGCCCCTCAGTAAGATGACTGCCTTACTGGTGTCCATTTTGTTTCTGGTTCATGGCGTTGAAGTTGTTGTTCAGAGATTCTTGGTTTCATGGTAACTACGGCACAAGAGGAGACCATTCGGCCCACTGTACCACTGCCGGCTCTTTGAAAGGTTTGTCGAATTAGTCCCATTTCCCCCTCCGCTCTTTCCCTACACGCTTTATGGAGGCTTTATAATCGTAGTTGTATTATGGAAATACATATTTATCTTTATATGCAAATTGATGCTGTAGTAGTTGCTGTAATATATAAATACAAGTTGTTGTTGTCGATCAAGATTGTCTCTCAATCTTTTACTCTTTGGATTCTTCTCCTTTATAAACTGGGCTTTGTTTCTGTGTAAATGAATGTTACTGAGAGATTGTCCCTGTAACTGAGTGAGGGATCATGCTGTGTATTAGGTTTAAAAAAAAAACGTTTTTGCTTTGTCTGTTTTAAAAGTCATGAATTAGTTTCAACTCTTTGGCTAATTGGAAAAAGCCACAAACTGTAAGTTGACCACAAAGCCCGTGCATTTTTTGCTACTTTACCCCTATATGTTGCAGGCTTTTTATCCACTGCTAATTAAAACAAGAGAAAAGAGCAAAGGTAAAGTTCGTTCGCCTTTGCAAACTGCAACATATATGGGTAAAGTAGCAAAAAATGCCCAGGCTTTTTGCCCACGGCTCCAGGAACAGAACAGAAAATGAGCACAGGGGCCATTTGGAACCTGCATCAAACACTAACCAGGACAGACAGACAGACCAGCACCTTTTAGGGGAGGGGTGTGAGGCAGTGGTGAGTGAGGGAGTGAATGGCAAAGCAGGAGGGAAACCCTGCAAACTTGTATTGGAGAGAGAGAGAAGCAACATTTGCTCTTCAGTCTGCCCTGAGTGTCTTTCTGTCTCTCTCTCTCCCAACTTTTCTCTCTTTTCTTTCGATTCTCTGCCTTGTAACTGGGGATTTCGTTTGTCAGTGGTGTTTGCTGAGAGATTTCCTGCCTGTGTAATGGAATGAGTGAGTGAGTGAGTGTGAGGGAGCCCTGGGCTCCTGCTGTGCCTTTGTAATCGCTTGCTTTGTTTTAATCTATTCCATTTCACTAGCTTTCTCTTCCTGCAGAGGAATATTTTTGTGGAAATGCTGTAACATGAAGATGTGCAAATAGAATTTTTGGTAGGACGATGATTCCTTGGACAGGAAACTTTCTCTCCACAGGGGACTGACCGAGGCCTTCACCACAGGCTGCACGCAATTAACCTCACGTGAGTTGTGTCCGGGTCACCGTGAGATCAATGGGACCACTGTGGGATCACGGGTTGCTGAGGGATCTCTGAGACACGGCAAGTTCACTGGGATACTATGGGATCACTGGGACACTGTGGGATCGGGACAATATGGGATCATTGGGTTGCTGTGAGATCACTGGGACACTGTGCGATCACTGGGACACTGGGATCATGGGTTACTGTGTGATCACTGGGACACTGCAGGTTCACTGAGATATTGTGGGATCACTGAACACTGTGGGATCAGAGGGACACTGCTGGTTCACTGGGATATTGTGGTATCACTGGGACACTGTGGATCAGATTAAAAAGGCTAATGGAATGTTGGCCTTTATTCAAGAGGGCTGGAATATAAAGGGATGGAAATTAAGTTACAGCTGTACAGAACTCTGGTTAGACAACATCTGGAGGACTTCATTGAGTTTTGGGCACTGCGCCTCAGGAAGGATATTGGAGGGGGTGCGGCGCAGATTCACCAGAATGATATCAGGGCGAAAAGGGTTAAATTATGAGGCCAGGTTGCATGGACAAGGCTTGTATTCTTCTTAATATAGAAGATTAAGGGGTGATCTAATTGAGGTGTTTAAGGTGATTAAAGGAGTTGATAGGGTAGATGGAGAGAAACTACTTCCTCTGGTAGGAAATCCAGAACAAGGGGGCATAACCTTAAAATTAGAGCTTGGCCGTTCAGGGGTGATTTCAGGAAGCACTTCTTGACACAAAGGGGAGGAGAAATCTGGAACTCTCTCCCACAAAAGTCTGTTGAGGCGGGGGGTCAATCCGAAACTTTAAAACGGAGATTGATAGATTTTTATTAAGCAAGGGTATTAAGGATTCTGGAACCAAGGCGGGTTGATGGAGTTCAGATGCAGATCAGCCATGATCTAATTGAATAGCGGAACAGGTTCAACGAACTGAATTGTCTACTCCTGTTCCTATGCAACAGACTCGTGGGGCTGAATGACCTCGTTTGTTCCTATGTAACATGCTCGAGGAGCTGAATGACCTCCACCTGTTGCTATGTAACAGGCTCCACTGGCTGAATGGCCTCCTCCAGTTCCTGTACAACAGTTTTGAGGGGCTGAATAGCCTCCTCCTGTTCCTATTTAACAGGCTCGATGGACGGAATGTCCTCCTGTTCCTGTGTAACAGGCTCGAAGGGCTGAATGGCCTCCTCCTGTTCCTGTGTAGCAGCCTTGAAGGGCTGAATGGCCGCCGCCTATTCCGACCGAACAGGCTTGAGGGGCTGAATGGCCTCATCCTTTTCCAGTGTAATAGGCTTAAGGGGCTGAATGGCTTTCAGTTGCAGTATAACAGGCTTGAGGGGCTGAATGGCCTCCTCCTGATACTATCTAACAGGCTTCGGAAGCTGGTAAGCCTCCTGTTCGTGTCGAACAGTCTCGAGTGGCTAAATGGCCTCGTCCTGTACCAGTGTCACAGGCTTGAGGGACTGCATGACCTCCAGTTCCTGTATAACAGGCTCCAAGGGCTGAAAAGCCTCAACCTGTTCCTATCTAACAGGCTTGAGGGACTGATTGGCCTCCTGTTACTGTGTGATAGGCCCGAAGGTCCCAATGGCCTGTTGCTGTTCCTGTTTAACAGCCTTGAGGTGCTTGCCGCCAATTCATCCAAGATGGCTGCCGTACTTGCCGTCATGCGGGCAGTGTGTAAATACACACATATATATGTTATAAATACAGATTGTTGTTGGTGTAATCGTAGTTGTTGTGGTGGTGGTCTGAATATAAAGGTTGCCACTTTGGGTTCACTCCGGTATGACTGGTTGCACTGTGGGATCAATGGGTACAATCTTCATTCACTGTAGGGTCGCTGTGGGATCGCTGGGGAGGCTCTGCGCGGTACTTGCCGCCATTTTGTCCAAGATGGCCGCACTACTAGCCGCCATTTTGTCCAAGATGGCCCAAGTACTTGCTGCCATTTTGCCAAAGGTGGCTGCGGTACGTGCTACCATTCTGGCCGTGTGTAAATATGCACGCATATATATCATATAAATATAAATATGATACATTTCTAAAAAGACAAGTTATTGTTGTGGTCCTGTTCTAAATATAAAGACTGCCAGGTTGGGAATCACCCTGGGGTGACTGAGTGCACTCTGGGAGCACTCTGAAGTGACTGGATGCAAACTGGGAATCCTGGGTGCAAACTGGGACCACTCTGAGCTGACTGGATTCACTCTGGGATACTGCGTGTAATCCGGGATCACTCTGGGGTGACTGGGTGCATGCTGGGATCCCTCGGTGCACTCTGGAATCACTCTGTGGTGACGAGGTGCACTCTGGGGTCACTGAGGGATCACTGTCGACACTTTGCATGGTAATTTCCGCCGTTTTGTCCAAGATGGCAGCGTAGTTGTCGCCATTTTATCCAAGATGGGTGCAGCACTGGCCGCCATTTTGTCCAAGATGGACACCGGACTTGTGCTCATTTTGTCGAACATGGCCGCAATAGTTATCGCCATTATGTTCAAGATGACCGCCGTACTTGCAGCTTTTTTTCCAAGATGGCCGCCGTTATTACCGCCAATTTGATCAGGAAGGCCGCTGGACAAACCCGCGTTTTGTCCAAGATGGCTGCCGTACTTGCAGTCATGCGGGCCGTGTGCAAATACACATCTATATGTTATCAATACAAATTGTTGTTGTTGTAGTTGTTGCGGTGGTGGTCTAAATATAAAGACTGCCACTCTGGGATCCCTCTCGGGTGCCCATTGCCTCCCCGAGAGGGGACCGCCCGAGGAATCCTCCAGAGGGGGCCGACGGAGGCCTCCCCCAGAGGGGACCGACCATGGCCTCCTCCAGAGGCTGCGCCCAAACAGGGTCCACGTGAGTTTGGTCTGTTTATTGCCTTGGGTTTAATTTCCTCTCTGGGCCCTGGTTTTGGGGCCTCGGTTTAACATGTTCCTGTTCGATTGTGACCGATGTCTAGAAGTGAATAATGCCAAATATTGCTCCCTGAACTGGCTGACATGACCGAGTTCAGATTGAATGAGTTCACCTCATCGACCATTAATTCGGATCCCCACAAGCTACTGAGTGACTGTATCAAAAGTTTCTTGCCAAATCTTCAAAGAAGAAGAAGTCAGACAGCAAATCATGCACAAGAATGGTTTATTGAATTGGAATTCATAATTATCTTTATTTAAACATTGAATATAACAATAATAATTACATATAAACAGTTGTATACAGGGTCACCAAGCAATTTAAACACATAATTAATATGCAGATACTGAAAACAACGAATAACCGATTGTAAAAGCAGCTGAGAGTATCACCGTCATTCAGCATTAGCTGGAACACTGATTATCACATTATAGTTTAGATCAGTGTCTGACACGACTGCAGATTGGTAAGATTAATTTCGGATTAACCATTCAGATATCTGACAACGCAATCCCATGAGATCGCCAGTCCACGGAGTAAATTAGAGAATAAATTCATCTTGGGCGTTAGAGCAAAACAGGCGAAAGCGAATAAGCAGCTCGTTTTCCACTCTGACTGATTTTATTTTCGATTGAATGTTGCTTTCACCGAAGAGATGTTAAACCAGGGCCTACTCTGTCTGTTTCAGAGGACGGAACAGATCCAGCAGCAATAACACAAGAAAAGATAGGGAGTCCCTGGTGTTCCGATGAACATTGATCCAACAGTGACCCAGTGTCCAACTGCAGCCCAGACTGAGCCCCACCCTGGGCCCTTCCTGTCTGTACATTGACCCAGTGTCCCACTGCAGCCCAGACTGAGCCCCACCCTGGGCCCTTCCTGTCTGTACATTGACCCAGTGTCCCACTGCAGCCCAGACTGAGCCCCACCCTGGGCCCTTCCTGTCTGTACATTGACTCAGTTTCCCACTGCAGCCCAGACTGAGCCCCACCCTGGGCCCTTCCTCTCTGCACATTGACCCAGTGCCCCATTGGGGACCATCCAGCCCCGGATATCCTGCAGAATCATCACTGGGGGACCGGGTGACTGAGTCTCGTGACCCTGTCGCTGGGCCTCTGACGTCACAATGGGAGATGACGCTCGCTCAGCTCGAGCTGGAAACCGTTAAAGGGCCGTTAGGATTGAAACCTGGAGCGCGGCCGGTTAAAGGGGAGGGACAGAGAATCGGCCAAAAATGTTCATATCATGAGACCAGGAATGGTTATCAATTGAAATGTTCATATAATGAGACCAGGAATGGTAATAAATTGAAATGTTCATATAATGAGAACAGGAATTGTTATAAATTGAAATGTTCACACTCCCACGATCAGTCTTTGTCTTGTGCCCTGCAGTGACTTCATTTGATTCTTTCCATTCTGACTGAACCGATTCCTCCAAAGCCTGAAATGGATTAAAGATTAAACAGAAAGTAAAATATTTAACAACAGTGTAAATAACAGGGAGACTGTGGTTAATATTTCAATAATAATTACAAACAAATATTACCCATAAAACGGACTGAATCCCATTGATATTTTATTTATTACATTAAACATTAACACAAACACTCACCCGATCCACTCCAGACTCCTGCAGGTCTGTATGAGGGAGCGGAGAGCGGGCGCAGATCGGTCTGTGAAGGAGTTTGATCCCAGGTTCAGATCCGTCAGTGACCGATTTGCACTGAGAGCGGACACTAGATCATCGGTGCAAGAATCTGTGAGACCGACATTATACAGACTGGGGATCGGAGGGAGAGAAATAACAAGAATCAGAGTAAATTCCCAGTGTTTATTAATAACACGATTACTGATACTAATAATAATGTACAGTATTTATTAATAACGCTATTACTGATACTGATAATAATGTACTTTATTAGTAACACTATTGCTGATACTAATAATAATCTACTGTGTTAGACATCCAGTTATTATATACACAAACTCACACAGTCTGGTACTTACCGCAGTTCCTGTATTTTACAGTCCGGGTTCCTCAGAGCCGCAGACAGTAGTTTCACTCCTGAATCTCCCAGTTTATTATTACCCAGGTGCAGAACCGTCAGTGACAGGTTTGTACTCAGAGCGGAGACGAGATCCTCCGTACAAGAAGCTGTGAGATCGTTATCCCACAACCTGGAGATCAGAGAGAGAGGAGAGAGACAGAGACGAGCAGGGATAACAGGAATCAGAGAACATTCCCAGTATTTATTTGTATTATTATTACTTATACTGACATTAATGCACCGTTTTCAGCATCCAGTTATTATAAACACAATCTCGCACAGTTTTATACTCACTCCAGTTCCTGTATTTTACAGTTCGGATTCCTCAGAGCCGGTGACAGCAGTTTCACTCCTGAATCTCCCAGTTTATTATTACCCAGGTTCAGACCCGTCAGTGACCGGTTTGCACTGAGAGCGGAGGAGAGATCCTTGGTACATGAATTTGTGAGATCGTTATCCCATAACCTGGAGATCAGAGTGAATTCCCAGTATTTATTTGTATTATTATTATTTATGCTGACACTAATGTACAGTGTTCGACATCCAGTTATTATAAATACAATCTGACACAGTTTGGTACTTACCGCAGTTCCTGTATTTTACAGTCCGGGTTCCTCAGAGCCGCAGACAACGGTTTCACTCCTGAATCTCCCAGTTTATTTCTCCCCAGTCTGAACACAAACAGACAAAGAGTGAGTAACAAACTGAACCACATTCCCGATCTGGCAATATGTCTCTGATATTACAGGAAACACTGAAAAATCTTCAGGAAATTAATTCCCAGATTTCCCTGTCTCTGTAATGAATCTCACTCCAGCCAGGGAATGGATAGAGTGAGATTCAAGGACTGAATCAGGGACTGTCAGTAAATGTTTTTTTCAAATAAACTGCTGTTTGTGTGAATCCTTTTAATGTACTTCAGTCCGGTCTCATTCCCTGCTGATCAGAATTACCCTCCTGGAGGTCAATGACTGGTCCCGTCATGTTTGGGGAAAATTGTCTGCTTTTCTCTGTTTTATCTGAACTGTTTGCTTCCCTTCATTAGGGAGCAAGAACAAAATCTGTAAATGTTCTAAAATTGGGCTAACAGTTAGAGACAAATAAACAGTTACCTCAACACCTGGCATTTGTACAGTGCGGGTCCCAGCCGCTGGAGTCCTTCACAATGAATGGAGCAGTCCTCCAGATTGAGTTCTTTTATTGTATCACAGAGTCCAATGACATGAGACAGCACTGCACAGTCAATCGGGGTCAGTCGCAATCCACTAAATGTAAGTCTTTCCACAGATCCCACTGAGACCAGAGCCAGTGTTTCATCCTGAGACTCAAACAGGTAGTGGAATGTGTTCAGGAGGTCCCGTTTCGCAGTTTTACTATATGTCTTTCCAATCTGTCCTTCAACCTCCTTCTTCACCCATTCAATCACTCGGCAGATTGTTTGATGAAGAAATGGACCCAGAAACTCCACCAGGGGCTGAGCTGACTGTGAGGAGGAGAGACCAACAACAAAACGGAGAAATATCTCAAATCGCCCATCTTCCTTGCTGTGGGCTTCACGGAGGAGTTTCCGGATGTCCCCTGGATCTGGAGTCAGGAATTGTGCGAGTGCGGCTACAAACTCTTGGATGGTGAGGTGCGGGAATGTGTAAACCACACTCTGGGCAGAATCATCTCTCTCCAAAAGTTCCATCATGAACCCAGACAGGAACTGGGAAGGTTGCAGATTGTACTTGATCAAATCTCCATTTCTAAACACAATCTTCTTCTCGGAGACTCCAGTGAAGGCCATCTCACCGATCTTCAGTAACACATCACGGGGGGATTTAATCTCTCGGCCATCGTTTTTCAGAATGTTGTAAATATAGCAGGAATATAGTTGGGTGATGGTCTTGGGAACTCGCTGCTGTTTCCTGTCTCTTTGTGTGAAGAAGGGACCCAGTAACAGACCGAGGATACAGCAGTGGAAAGGGTTGAAACACATGGTGTACAGGATCTCGTTCTCCTCCACATGTTTGAAAACAGCTGCTGCCACCGCCTGATCTTCAAAAAATTTGTTGAAATATTCCTTCCGTTCCTCACCAACAAATCCCATGATTTCAGCCCAGATATTGATCTCAGCCTTTTCCAATAAATGTAATGCAGTGGGGCGGCTGGTCACTAGCACTGAACATCCTGGGAGCAGCTTGTGCTGTATTAAACTGTACACAATGTCAGACACTTCACACCAGTCTTCAGGATCTGTGCACATGTACTGAGGTTCTGTATTTCTCCGATTGTCAGCAAAATCGATACTGTCCTTGAATTCATCTAAACCATCAAATATAAACAGTAATCCCTCTGGGTGCTTCCAGAGATCTCTCAGAATATCCCCAAAGTAAGGATACAGATCCAATATCAGATTCCTCAGGTTTATTTTACAGTTAATTGCGTTCAAATCGCGGAATTTAAAACTGAAAACAAATTGAAAGTGTGGGTATATTTTCCCAGTGGCCCAGTCATAAACAATCTTTTGAACCATTGTTGTTTTTCCAATCCCCGCGACTCCGCTCACTGCTGCTGAACTCCCAGATTTGGATTTTCTCTGGGAAAAACTGCTCTGGAACAATTGGTCAGTTCGGATTTTTTCCAATTCTCTCCGGCGATGTTTCTCTCTCCACTCTTCATGGTCTCGGCCTTTTGCCAGCAGTTCATGTTCTGCAAGTGTCCGATCTCGAACAGTTGAAATGACTGTTAGCTCAGTGTATAAATTGACCAACTGGAAAATCTTAACCTTCTCGTTTATTATGATCGTGTTCACTCTCAATGTTTCAGTTTGGACCCGGAGTGTTTCCTTGTGTTTCTGTTGAACATCTTCAATGAGAACAGACAGAAAGTGGTTCTCAATGTTAGTTATATTAATATGAAAACAAATTCTCAATATCTCTTTAATATTCAGTTTCACAGCTTCAATCGAGGTGCGAGCAGGAAATTTAACTCAGTTACTGAAAACCTCGTTTGAAAGTGAACAAGGGCTGAGAGAAGTTTCAAATCGTCACTTGATTGTAATATTTAGTGAACATGGAGATTTCTTTGAAGGTGTTATTTCCCTCTGATGGTTCATACCATCAGCCCTGACATGCACTATAGACGTCTCGTTTCAAATCCACGCATTATCCTCGTTATGTGACAGTAGAAGTTCTCGTGAATCAATCTATGAAATTGTCAGTGGTGCTGACCTTCTGCGGAAATGGGAAATAGGGTATTGGGTATCAATGGGAGAGGGACAGACGTGAATGGACAGACTCCCACTGTTATTGTATCTGACCTCTGGCAAGTTATCTGGGATATTGTGGGCATTGGGAGAGGGACAGTCTGTGAATGGACAGAAGTTCCACTGTTTAACCTATGTGTTAGGGCAGCTTTTAGAAACTGGACTCGGGTTGGCCATCTGGAATATTTTCTGAACTTCTATCGTCACCTGAGCACAAGTAATGATTACAGCAATTCTGAAGGTACAGAGGGGAATCAGAAAGATGATTTCAGGTATTCGAGTTTGGGTTGAGGTTAGGGTGAGGAGGTTTGATGTATTTCGTTTGGACAAGGGACTTCGGTATTGGAAAGTTTCAATCGAATTCCCAACATTAGTGCAGGAAACAGGCTCACAATCACCAAAATAATTAATAACGGAGAAAATTGAAAGTCAGAAATAAGAATGGAAATTAGAGTAATTTTCTCACCCAATGTGGTGGGGTTCGGGGGACCCAGGAACCAAGGAAAGACACTAAAAGGGCAGTGTAAGTGGGGTCAAGACATAATTGAACGTGTTTCTGTGGATACACTGAGAGGAGTGGTAGGTGGGGTCATCTCTCGAACAGGGACAGGCTTATTTGCGCAAAATGGCCTTTTCCTGTCCCTCATCATTCTCCTGTTATATTGTGTTTCAGAAATTGTCAACAATTTTTCACCATTTTACATCTAGATTGAATGTGTTCTTAAAACAGTCCTGTCATATCACCGATTAGAATTAGGATTAGAACTGCTGCCCACATCACTCAGAGTAATGTTAGAGCAGAAAACACTCACAGTTCATATCAACTGTTCTCCCAATAATGATACGCCGTTGTTTCATTTTGGTCTGAATTTCCTCTAATGCAGGTTTGGGAAATTAAAATATATTTCCATCAGTCATTCCATTGGCTCCACAGAGACCCTGAGTTAAAGGACTATTCTCTGAGTAGAATAAGTTCTCTCTTCCACTGCCACCAGTCATTCCCTTGGGTCTAAAATGACCCTGATTTAAAGGACTGTTCTTTTCGTGGAATAAGTTCTCTCTTTCACTGCCATCAGTCATTATATTGGGTCTAAAAAGACCCTGAGTTAAAGGGCTATTCTTGAATTGAATAAGTTCTCTCTTTCACTGCCATCAGTCATTATATTGGATCTAAAAAGACCCTGAGTTAAAGGGCTATTCTTGAATTGAATAAATTCTCTCTTTCACTGCCATCAGTCATTCCATTGGGTCTAAAAAGGACTGTTCTTTGAGTGGAATAAGTTCTCTCTTCCACTGCCATTAGGAAGCCAGTCCGTAACTCCAAATTACACTGAACATTGTCTTTCCCTCACATTAATCAACGGCACTGCTTTTTACTTGTGAGCACAGAACATCTGGGCAGCACTTAGCAGGTGTGTTTGGAGGCAGGAAGTGTCGGGATCCTACCAGTTGTGTATGGGAATTCACAGTGTATCAGCATCCTGCCAGTTGTGTATGGGGGTTCACAGCGTATCGGGATCCTGCCAGGTGTGTATGGGGGCTCACAGTGTATCAGGTTTCTGTCAGGTGCATATGGGGATTCAGAATACATCAAGAACCGGCCAGATCTGTACGGGGATTCACAATCTATCAGGTTCCTGCCAAGTGTGCATGGGAATTCACAGTTTATCAGGATCCTTCCACGTGTATATGGGAATTCACAGTGCATCAGGATCCTGCCAGGTGTTTAAGGGGATTCACAGCTAATCAGGAGCCTGCCAGGTGTGTATTAGGATTCAGAGTGAATCAGGATCCTGCCAGGTGTGTATTGGGATTCACAGTGTATCAGGATCCTGCCAGATGTGTAGGAGTATTCACAGTGTACGAGCATCCTGCCAGATGTGTATGTGGATTCACAGTGTATCAGGATCCTGCCAGTTGTGTATGAGGATTCACAGTGTATCAGGATCCTGCCATATGTCTATGGGGATTGACAGTGCATCAGGATTCTCCAATTTGTGTTTGGGGATTCACAATGTACCAGGCTCCTGCCAGGTGTTTATGGGGATTCACAGTGTATCGGGATCCTGCCAGGTATGCATATGGATTCACAGTGTATCGGAATCCTTCCAGGTGTGTATGCGGATTCACAATGTATCAGGATCCTGCCATGTGTGCATGGGAATTCACAGTGATCGGTGAGCAGTGTTTTGGATTCACTTAAGTTTACGGAGGATGAAAGGAGCAAAGCCGGCTCGGAGAGTATTGGAAAAATCGAGTCTGCAGGTGATCAAAGCACGGAGGAGGGTTTCAGCAGCAGATGAGCTCAAGAAGGGATGGAGATGGACGATGTTACTGAGTCCACATGATGCACTGCAGCAACTCGAAACGGCTTCTTCGACAGCTTCTTCCAATCCTGGAACCTTCACCACCAAGAAGGACAAGAGCAGCAGGCACATGGGAACAACACCACCTGGACGTTCCCATCCAAGTCACACACCATCCCGAATTGGAAATATATCGAGGTTCCTTCATCGTCGCTGGGTCAAAATCCTGGAACTCCCTTACAGCACTGTGGGTGAACCTTCACCACACGGACTGCAGCGGTTTAAGAAGGCAGCTCACCACCACCTTCTCAAGGGCAATTAGGAATGGGCAATAAATGCCGGACTCGCCAGCGACGCCCACATCCCATGAACGAATAAAAAAAAATGTGGAAGTAGGCGGTCCTTGCGGTGGAGAGAATATCAGATCGGAAGCTCAGCTTGATGACACAGCCCGACTCCGCCGTACGGACCGACACCGCTGCACGCCCCGACAGATCGACATACCGCCCCCGACCGACCGACACCGCCCCACGCCCCGACCGACTGAAACACCACCCCCACCGACCGACAGCGCCCCACACCGGTAATACAACCTTTAGCTGATATGGAGAAGAACGGACAGTATTAATACACTACCTCACACAGATACGGTGTG
This sequence comes from Heptranchias perlo, assembly GCF_035084215.1. Taxonomy (NCBI): domain Eukaryota; kingdom Metazoa; phylum Chordata; class Chondrichthyes; order Hexanchiformes; family Hexanchidae; genus Heptranchias; species Heptranchias perlo. The sequence continues at coordinate 2,569,544 of NW_027139644.1, read as the reverse complement.
ATATTGACAATAATCATCCGCAGTTCCGGCCACGATGGTATGAATCCTCCCAAACACTCCCCCGCTCCATTACCCTCACTCTCGGTACTGCCCACTCCCTGCTCTGCAGCACCCACCTGCCACTTTCTCCGCCACCCTGGACTGCAGCCTCCGCTTCATCAAAGGGGAAATCGGCATTGCAGCCTGTAGTCGCCGGTCAGCGGCCTGGGCACGCTCTTCCGCAACCTGGAGTCGGCGCACCGCGGCCTGGGACCGCTCTTTCGCGGCCTCTGCTCGCTTTTCCGCGGCCTGGAGTCGCCGATCCGCCGCGGCATGGGTTCTCTCTTCCGCGGCCTGGGGTCGGCGCTCCGCTGCCTGGGCCCGCTCTTCCGCGGCCTGGGCCCGCTCCGCCACGGCCTGCAGTCGCCGCTCCGCGGCCTGGGCCCGCTCTTCCGCGGCCTCTGCTCGCTCTTCTGCGGCCTCTGCTCGCTCTTCCGCGGCATGGGCCGGCTGTTCCGCGGCCTGGAGTCGATGCTCCGCGGCCTGGGCCCGCTCTTCCGAGGCCTGGGCTCGCTCTTCCGCTGCCTGGGCCCGCTCTTCCGCCGCCTGGGCCCGCTCTTCCTCGGCCTGGGCCCGTTCTTCCGCGGCCTGGGCCCGCTCTTCCACCGCCATCACAACTCCCCGACCACTTGCCTCTCCGCCTCCCACTCCCTGAACAGGGGTTTAAATAACAGGAGCCACGTGACCCCCTCCGTGCAGGCAGTGAATCAGTGGGGCGGGACCGGGCTCCTGATTGTTGGACAGAGATGTCAATCAGATTGAACCTAATAGCTGGGACCGAAACTGAAACCTCCTGCAGCCTGACGAAAAAGCATCCCAGCTTTCGTACTGAAGACTTGTGCTCCAGAATTGGCTGCGTCTCTAGCCAAGCTGTTTCAGTACAGCTACAACACTGGCATCTACCCAACAATGTGGAAAATTGCCCAGTTATGTCCTGTCCACAAATAGCAGGACAAATCCAATCTGGCCAATTATCGCCCCATCAGTCCACTCTCAATCATCAGCAAAGTGATGGAAGGTATCGTCGACAGTCCCATCAAGCGGCAGTTACTCACCAATAAACTGCTCACCGATGCTCAGTTTGGGTTCCGCCAGAACCACTCGGCTCCAGACCTCATTACAGCCTTGGTCCAAAAATGGACAAAAGAGCTGAATTCCAGAGGTGAGGTGAGAGTGACTGCCCATGATATCAAGGCAGCATTTGACCAAGTGTGGCACCATGGAGCCCTCGTAAAATTGAAGTCAATGGGAATTAGGGGGAAAACTCTCCAGTGGCTGGAGTCATACCTAGCACAAAGGAAAATGGTATTGGTTGTTGGAGGCCAATCATCTCAGCCCCAGGGCATTGCTGCAGGAGTTCCTCAGGGCAGTGTCCTAGGCCCAACCATCTTCAGCTGCTTCATCAATGACCTTCCCTCCATCGTCAGGTCAGAAATGGGGATATTCGCTGATGATTGCAGAATCTTCAGTTCCATTCGCAACCCCTCAAATGATGAAGCAGTCCAAGCCCGCATGCAGCAAGACATGGACAACATCCAGACTTGGGCTGATAAATGGCAAGTAACATTCGCGCTGGACAAGTGCCAGGCCATGACCATCTCGAACAAGAGACAGTCTGACCACCTCCACTTGACATTCAATGGCATTACCATCACCGAATCCCCCACCATCAACATCCTGGGGGTCACCATTGACCAGAAAGTTAGCTGGACCAGCCATATAAATACTGTGGCTACAAGAGCAGGTCAGAGGCTGGGTATTCTGCGGCGAGTGACTCACCTCCTCACTCCACAAAGCCTTCACAAAGAGGTTGATCCTCTCCAGGGGAGGATGGCAGTGGATTGAGAGGATGGCGGTGGATGTGGACCAGTTGATCTTCTCCAGGGGGAGGAAGGCGATGGATTGAGATGATGGCGGTGGATGCGGACCAGTTGATCTTCTCCAAGGGTGATGGATTGAGATGATGGCGGTGGATTGGGACCGGTTGATCTTCTCCTGGACTCTCCCATCAGTCAGCTCGCGGCCCCGCCGCTCGACACACGTCACACGCACGCTGTGTCGGTTTAACTGCCGCGCAACTTTAAAATTAGCAGCCACATGACCCGAGCCGACGTCCCCAACTCGAGGTCAATCAATCAAACGCGGGGCGGGTGCTGAGCCCCGATTGGTGAGCAGGGATGTCAATCAGCTACTTCTGATTGTATTTCCGGTCATTCACTTCTTTCTGGGCAAAAACACCAAAGGAAAAGCGGCCCCACCGTGACGAATAAAAGAATTGAAGGATAGGATTAGATCGAAAGAGGAGTGAGATAAAGTGAGCAGAAAAAGCAGGAAGCCTGAGGATTGGGAGCAGTTTAGAATTCAGCAAAAAGGAGGAAGAGATTGATTGAGAGGAAAACCAGAGTATGAGAGTAAAGGTGGAAGGAAGATAAAAGCGGACTGGAAAAGATTCTACAAGTATGTAAAAAGAAAAAGATTAGGAAGACAAGTGTGGGTCCCTGACGTTCAGAAAGGGGAGAATTTATTGTGGGGAACGAGGACTGACTGGGTTCAAGGGCAGCTGTCTGTGTCCCACCTGACGTGGAGCGTTAAATCAGGACACTCGAGAAATGCTCGATCCCAGAGCAAACCGATGGTGTATTGATGTAAAGGGGCATCCTCGCTCACACTCACTGATATACAGGGGCATCCTCGCTCACACTCACCGATATACAGGGGCATCCTCGCTCACACTCACCGATATACAGGGGCATCCTCGCTCACACTCACCGATACACAGGGGCATCCTCGTCACACTCACTGATATGAACGGTCATCCTCGCTCACACTGACTGATATAAAGGGGCATCCTCGCTCACATTCACTGATATAGAGGGGCATCCGCGCTCACACTCACTGATATAAAGGGGCATCCTCGCTCACACTCAATGATATACAGGGGCTTTCTCTCTCACACTCACTGATACACAGGGGCATCCTCGCTCACACTCACTGATATACAGGGGCATCCTCGCTCCCACTCAATGATATACAGGGGCTTTCTCTCTCACACTCACTGATATACAGGGGCATCCTCGCTCCCACTCACTGATATAAAGGGGCATCCTCGCTCACACTCACTGATAGACAGGGGCATCCTCGCTAACACTCACTGATAGACAGGGGCATCCTCGCTCACACTCAGTGATATACAGGGGCATCCTCGCTCAATCTCACTCTCACTCACTCATATATAGGGGCATTCTCGCTCACACTCACTGATTTCAAGGGGCAATCTCGCTCACACTCTGATATAAAGGGGCATCCTCGCTCACACTCACTGATAGACAGGGGCATCCTCGCTCAATCTCACTCTCACTCACTCATATACAGGGGCATCCTCGCTCCCACTCATTGATATACAGGGGCATCCTCACTCACACTCACTGATATACAGGGGCATCCTCGCTCCAACTCAATGATATACAGGGGCTTTCTTCTCACACTCACTGATATACAGGGGCATCCTCGCTCACACTCACTGATATACAGGGGCATCCTCGCTCACACTCACTGATATACAGGGGCATCCGCGCTCACACTCACTGATATACAGGGGCATCCTCGCTCCCACTCACTGATATAAAGGGGCATCCTCGCTCACACTCACTGATAGACAGGGGCATCCTCGCTCACACTCACTGATATACAGGGGCATCCTCGCTCAATCTCACTCTCACTCACTCATATACAGGGGCATTCTCGCTCACACTCACTGATTTCAAGGGGCAATCTCGCTCACACTCTGATATAAAGGGGCATCCTCGCTCAAACTCACTGATATAAAGGTACATCCTCACTCGCACTGGCGGGTGGGGGGGTGGAGCGGGTTGTGGGTTGGTGGGGGGTGTGGTGGGGGGGGAGGTGGGGGGAGGTGGGAGGGTGGTGGTGGTAGATTGGGGGGAATATTGTGTGAGTGGTTAGAACCTCTTAAAGGCAGACTGCACTTCTTAAAGGCAGGCTGCACCTCACAAAGTCAAGCATTTGATTCAGATACAAATCTCCGGGGTCATGTCTTCTCTTAATTAAAAAGGCTAATAGAATGTCGGCCTTTATTTCAAGAGGGTTGGAATCTTAAGGGGTGGAAGTTATGTTCCAGCTGTACAGAGCTCTGGTTGGACCCCATCTGGAGGACTGCATTCAGTTCTGGGCACTGCACCTCAGGAAGGATATATTGCCCTTGGAAGGGGTACAGCGCAGATTTACCAGTATTATATCGGGGCTTAAAGGGTTAAATTATGAGGACAGGTTGATTAGACGAGACTTGTATTTCCCTGAATATAGAAGATTAAGGGGCGATCTAATTGAGGTGTTTTAAGATGATTAAAGGAGTTGATAGGGTAGATAGAGAGAAACTCCTTCCTCTGGTGGGGGAGTCCAGCACAAGGGGGACATAACCTTAAAATTGGAGCTCGGCCGTTCAGGGTTCATGTCTGGAAGCACTTCTTCACACATAGGGTAGTGGAAACCTGGAACTCTCTCCCACAAAAGTAAATTGAGGCTCGGTGTCAATACGAAATTTCAAAATTGAGATTGATAAATTTTTGTTAGGTTATCGTATTCAGGATTCTGGAACCAAGGCGGCAGATGGAGTTAAGATACAGATCAGCCATGATCTGAATGAGTGGTGGAACAGGCTCAAGGAGCTTATTGACCTCCTATTGCTCCAATGCAATAGGCTCGAGGGTCTGAATGGCCTCCACCTGTTGCTATGTAACAGGATCGTGTGGCTGAATAGCCTCCTCCAGCTCATGTACAACAGTTATGAGGGGCTGAATAGCCTCCTCCTGTTCCTACTTAACAGGCTTCAGAGGCGAAATCTCCTCCAGTTCCTGTGTGACAGGCTGGAGAGCCTGAGTGGCTTCGTTCTGTTCCTGTGTAATGGGGTCGAGGAGCTGAATGGACTTCAGTTCCCATGTAAAAAGCTCGAGGGGCTGAATGGCCTCCTCCTTTTGCTATCTGAAAAGCTTGAAGCGTTGAGTGGCCTCAAGTTCCTGTATAACAGGCTCGAGGAGCTGAATGGCTTTCAGTTCCTGTATAACAGACTTATGGGGCTGAATGGCCTCCCTCTGATACAATCTAACAAGCTTGTGGGGCTGATTGGCCTCCTCTTCCTGAGTAACAGGCTCGAGGGTTAGAATGGCCTCCTCTTGTTGCTATCTGACAATCTTGAGGTGCAGGTTCGCCTCCTGTTCGTGTGTAACAGGCTCGAAGGGCTAAATGGCCTTGTCCTATTTCAGTGTCATAGGCTTGAGAGGCTGCATGACCTCCAGTTCCTGTATAACAGGCTCCAAGGGCTGAAAAGATTCATCCTGTTCCTATCTAACAGGCTTGATGGGCTGATTGGCCTCCTGTTACAGTGTAACAGCATCAAGGGGTTGAATGACCTCCTCCTGTTACTGTGTAACAGGCTCGAAGGGCTCAATGGCCTCCTGCTGTTCCTGTCTAACAGCCTTGACGTCTTGCCGCCATTTTATCCAAGATGATCACCTTACTTGCCGCCATTTTGTCCAATATGACCGCCGTACTTGCGGCCATTTTATCCAAGGTGGACGCCGTACATGCCGTCATTTTTCCATAGATGGCTGCCGTACTTGCCGCCATTTTGTTTAAGGTGGCCGCCTTACTTGCTGCCATTTTGTCCAGATGGCCTCCATGCTGGCCGCCGTTTTTTTCATGATGGCTGCCGTACTTGCCATCATGTTGGCCGTGTGTTAACATACATATCAAAAATATATTATACACATCTTATAAATACAAGTGGTTTTAGTTGTAGTTGTTGTGGTGGTGCTCTAAATATAAAGACTGCCACTCTGGGATCACTCTGGTGGAACTGGTTGCACTCTGGGATAACTGGGAGCATTCTGGGATCCCTGGTGCACTCTGGGATCAATCTGAGGTGACTGGGTGCAGTCTGGGATCACTCTGTGGTGACTAGGTGAACTCTTGGATCACTGTCTGTTCACTGGAACATTCTGGGATCACTGTCGTATCACTGTCGACACTCTGCATTGTAATTTCCCCCATTTTGTCCAAGATTGCTGCGTACCTGCCGCCATTTTGTCCAAGATGTCTGCCGCACTTGCCGCCATTTTGGCCAAGATGGCGGTCGTACTTGCCGCCATTTTGTTAAAGATGGACGACATATTTGCCTCCAGTTTTTCCACGATGACTGCCATACTTGCAGTGATTATTTCCAAAATGGACGTCGTTCAATCCGCCATTTTGTCCAAGATGGCTGTCATACGTGCAGCAATTTTTACCAAGATGGCCGCCGAACATGCTGCCGTTTTGTCCAAGATGGCTGCTGTACTTGACGCCATTTTATCCCAGAGGTCCGCCGTACTTGGTGCCACTCTGGTGTCACTGTGGGGTGACTGGGTGCATTCTGGGATCACTGGGTGTATCTGGGATCACTCTCGAGTGAATGGATGAATTTTGGGATCAATCTGATGTGCCAGGGTTCACTCTGGGATACTACGAGTACTCTGGGATCACTTTTGGATGACCTGCTGCGCTCTTGGATACCTGGGTGAACTCTGGGATGAGCCTCTGGTGACTAGGTGTAATCTGGGGTCACTGTGGGTTCACTGAGACGTTCTGAGGTGACTGTCATATCACTGTCGACACACTACGTGGTAATTGCCGCCATTTTGTCCAAGATGGCTGTGTACTTGCCGTTATTTTGTTCAAGATGACCGCTGTACTTGGCGCCATTTTGTCCAAAATGGTTGCCATATTTATGGCCATTTTGTCCAAAATGGCTGCCATATTTGTGGCGATTTTTCTAAGATGGCCACTGAACTTGCGGTTATTTTGTCCCTGATTTCTGCGTACTTGCCGCCATTTTGTCCAAGATGTCTGCCGTACTTGCCGACATTTTGGCCAAGCTGGCGGTCGTACTTGCCGCCATTTTGTCAAACATAGCCGACATATTTGCCTTCAGTTTTTCCACGATGGCTGCCATACTTGCGGTGATTATTTCCAAAATGGCCGTCGTTCCTGCCGCCATTTTGATCAAGATGGCCGCCGTCTTTGCGGCCATTTTGTCCAAGATGGCTGCCATAACTGCAGCAATTTTTCCAAGAAGGCCGTTACCAAGATGGCCGCCGAACATGCGGCCGTTTTGTCCAAGATGGCTGCTGTACTTGACGCTATTTTATCCCAGAGGTCCGCCGTACTTGGTGCCACTCTGTTATCACTGTGGAGTGACTGGGTGCATTCTGGGATCCGTGGGTGTACTCTGGGATCACTCTGGAGTAACTGGTGATTTTGGGATCAATCTGATGTGACAGCGTTCATTCTGGGATACCACGATTATTCTGGGATCAGTTTTGGATGACTGAGTGCGCTCTTGGATCCCTGGGTGAACTCGGGGATCAGTCTGTGGTGACTCGGTGTAATCTAGGGTCATTGTGCGTTCACTGAGACGTTCTGGGGTGACTGTCATATCACTGTCGACACGCTGCGTGGTAATTTGTGCCATTTTGTCCAAGATGGCTGTGTACTTGCCGCTATTTTGTTCAAGATGACCGCTGTATTTGGCGCCATTTTCTCCAAGCTGGTTGCCATACTTTCGGCCATTTTGTCCAAGATGGATACAATACTTGTCGCCATTTTGTCCTAAATGACTGCCATACTTGTGGCGATTTTTTCTAAGATGGCCACTGAACTTTCGGTCATTTTGTCCCAGAGAGCCAGCGTACTTGCAGCCACTCTTGGATCACTACTGCACAGTGGGATCACTCTGGGGTGACTGGGTGCATTCTGATATCCCTGAATGCACTCTGGAATCATTCTGGGTTGACTGAGTGCCTTCTGTGATCACTGGGTGCGACTTTTGTTTAACTCTGGGCTCACTGGGACATTCTGGGGTTAGTGTGAGATCACTGGGCACCCTCTGGGCGGTACTTGCCATCATTTCGTCCAAGTTAGCTGCCGTACACGCCGCCATTTTTTCCATGATTTCTGCCGTACCTGCGGCTATTTTGTCCAAGCAGGCGGCTGCACTTGCCACCATCTTTTCAAGATGGCCGCCGTACATGTGGCCATTTTGGCCAAGATGGCAGTGCTATTTGCCGACATTTTGTACAACATGGCTGCCATACTTACGGCCATTTTATCCAAGAATGACGTTGTACTTGCCGCTATTTTTGTCCAGTGTTGCAGCATTACATTCCGCCATTTTGTCCATGATTGCCGCCATATATGCCACCATTTTGTCCATGATCGTCGCTGTACTTGACGCCATCTTGTCTAAGATGGCTACTGTACATGCCTCCATGCTGGCCGTGTGTATACTCTGCGATCACTCTGGGGTGACTGGGTTCACTCTGTGATCCCTGAGTGCACTCTGGGATCACTCTGGGTTGACTGTGTGTACTCTGGCATCCCTGGGTATCCCCTGGAATCACTTGGTGCGACTCTGCGCTAACTCCTGGGTCACTTGGACATTGTGGGATCACTGTGGGATCACTGGGGCAGTCTGTGCGATACTTTCCGCCATTTTGTTGGAGGTGGCTTCGTATTTGCCTCCATTTTGTCCAGGATGGCTGCTGTACTTGCCGCCATTTTGTCCAAGATGGCCGTCGTATTACCGCCATTTTGTCCAAAATGGCCGTCATATTTGTGGCAACTTTTTCTACGATGGCCGTCGTACTTGCCGCCATATTGTCCCAGAGAGCCGGCGTACTTGCCGCCATTCTGTGTTCAATCTGGGATCACTCGAGGGTGACTGGGCTCTCTCTGGGATCAATCTGGGGTGACTGGGTGCTCTCTGGGATCACTCTGTTGTGACTGGGTGCTCTCTGGGTTCCCTGGATGCAATCTGGGATCACTGAGCAGTGACTGGTTGCATTCTGTAATCCCTGAGTGCTCTCTCTGATCACTCTGGGGTCCCTGGGACATTCTGCTATCAGTCTGGAATCACTGGGTGGGACTCTAGTTTAACTCGGGGGTTACTGGGACATTCTGTGGTCACTGTGGTATCACTGTGGGCACTCTGCGGGGTATTTGTCGCCATTTCGACCAAGATGGCTGCCGTACTCGCCGCCATTTTTCGAAGATTTCTGCCGTATTTGGGCCATTTTGTCCAAGAAGGCCGCTGCACTTGCCGCCATTTTGTCCCAGATGGCTGCCGTGCTTGCCGCCATTTTTTCCACGATGGCAGCATTACCTCCCACCATTTTTACCAAGATAACCGCTATACTTACGGCCATTTTATCCAACAAGGACGCCGGACTTGTTGCCATTTTGTCCAAGCTGGCTTCCATACATATCACCATTTTGCCAAGATGTTCGCCGTAGTTGCGGTCATTTTGTCCATGATGGCCGTCGTAGTTTCCGCTATTTTGTCCAAGGCGGTAGATGTACTTGATGCCATCTTGTCTAAGATGGCTGCCGTACTTGCCGCCATGCTGGCCGTGTGTAATTCTCTGGGATCACTCGGGGTGAGTGGGTGCACTCTGTGATCCCTGGGTGCACTCTGGGATCTTTCAGGGTTGACTGCTTTCACTCTGGGATCCCAGGACACACTCTGCTATCAATTCTGGTTGACTGGGTGCATTCTGGGATCACTGGGTGCACTCTGTAATCATGCTGGTAAGGCTGGGTGCACTCTAAGATCCCTGAGTGCACAATGGGATTACTATGGACTGACTGGGTGTACTCTGAGATCCCTGGGTGCACACTGGGATTACTCTGAAGTGAATGAGTGTACTCTGGGATCCCAGGGTGCGCTCTGGGATCACTGGGTGTGACTCTGGGTTAACTCTAGGGTCACTGGGGACACTCTGTGCCAAACTTGCCTCCATTTCGACCAAGATGGCTGCTGTACTCGCCTCCATTTTGTCCAAATTGGCGGCCGTCTTTGCAGCATTTTTGTCCAAGATGGCCGCCGCACTTGCCGCCATTTTGTCCAAGGTGACCGCCGTACTTGCTGCCATTTTGTCGAAGATGCCGCCGTGCTTGCCGCCTTTTTGTCCAAGACGGCCGCCGCACATGCTGCCATTTTGTCCAAGACGGTCGCTGTATTTGACGCCTTCTTGTCCAAGATGGCTGCCGTACTTGCCGCCATGCTGGCCGTGTGTAAATACTCTGAAATCTCTCTGGGGTGACTGGTTGCACTTCGGGGTCATTGCACTGTCACTCGGACATTCTGGGGTCACTGTAGCATCACTGGGGACACTCTGCGCGGTACTTGCCGATATTTCGTCCATGATGGCTGCCGTATTTGCCTCCATTTTGTCCAAGATGGCCGCCGTACTTGCGGCTATGCTGACCAAGATGGCCGCCGTACTTGCGGTCACTTAGTCCAAGATGGACGCCGTATTTGCTGCCATTTTGTCCAAGTTGGCCGCCGTACTTGCCGCCATTTTGTCCAAGATGCCGTCATGCTGGCCGTGTGTGAATACATATATATAGCATATATTTTTATGAATACGAGTTGTTGTTTTTGTTGTTGAAGTTGTGCTGTTGGTCTAAATATAAAGACGGCCAGTCTGGGATTCCTCGTTTCACTCTGGGATCACTCTGGGGTGATGAGTGCACTCTGGGTTCCCTGGGTGCAGGCTGGTTTCACTCTGGATGACTGGCTGTACTCTGGAGTGACTGGGTGCACGCTGTCATCCCGGTTGCACTCTGGGATCACTTTGGGTTGACTGGGTGCACTCTTGGATCACTGGATGCACTCTGGAATCACTCTGGTGTGATTGGGTGCACTCTGGGGTCACTGTTGGGTAACTGGGGCATTCTGGGGTCACTGTGCGATCACTGCGCACTCTGTGCGCAATATTTGCCTCCGTTTTGTACAAGATGGCCGCCGTACTTGCCGCATTTTTCCAAGATGTCCTGCGTACTTAGAGCCATTGAGTCCAAAATGCCGTCATTTTGGCCGAGTGCAAATAGATTTATGCAGTATATCTATATTATATATCATAAATGCAAGTTGTTGTTGTAGTAGTTTTTGTGGTGGTGGTCCAAATATAAAGACTGCAACTCTGCGATCCCTCTGGGGTAATTGGGTGCACTGTGGGATCCATCTGGGCTGATTGAGTGCACTGTGGGATCCCTGGGAGCAGTCTGGGATCACACTGGGGTGACTGGGTGCACTTTTCTGTCACTGTGATATCACTGGGGACAGTCTGTGCGATACTTGCCGCCATTTTGTCTAAGTTGGCCGCCGTACGTTCCGCAATTTTGTGCAAGATGGCCGCTGTACTTGCCGCCAATTTGTCCAAGATGGCCACTGTGCTTTCCGTCAATTTGTCCAAGATACTGCTGTGCTGGCCGTATGTAAATAGACATAGATATACATTATAAATAGAAGTTAGTGTTGTGGTGGTAGTCTAAATATTAAGACTGCCACTCTGGGATCCCTCTGGGGTGCCCATTGCCTCCCCGAGAGGAGACCGGCCAAGGACTCCACTCCCAAATGGGAGCGACCAAGGCCTCCCACAAAGGGAAGCGTCTGAGGCTCCCCCAGAGGGGACCGACCGAGGCCTCCTCCACAGGCTGCACCCAAACAGGGCCCACGTGAGTTTGGTCTTTTTATTGCCCTGGGGTGTAATTTCCTCTCTGGGCCATGGTTTTGGGGCCTCGGTGTAACATGTTCCTGTTCGATTGTAACCGATTGTGATTTAACCAGGTTAAAGCCTGGGGTTAAAGTAGCCCGGCCTGCAATGTTATACAAACACGTTAACCCACTGTGAGACAAACAGGGGCTGAGAGGAGATTAACGTCGGAAACGTGAACCCCTCTCGGGGCTTCGAGGGTTTGTTATAATTTCAAAATGATGCTTGTGTTTCGGGGAGAAGCGACAACTTTGAGGGGACAAAGCGGCCATTTGAGGGGTTTTGATGGAGTAAATGAGGAGAAACTGTTTCCAGTGGCAGGGGGTCGGTAACCAAAGGACACAGATTCAAAATAATTGTCAAAAGAGACAGAGGTGACAAGAGGATTATTTTTATGCAGCAAGTTGTTATGATCTGGAATTTACTGCCTGAAAGGGAGGTGGAAGCCGATTCAACAGTAAATTTCAAACGAGAATTGGATAAATACTGTAACGTATCATTCTGTGATATTGCGGCAGGTGCATGGCGGACATTTTGCCTTGCATGTCGGGAGGACATTTTGTGGAGTCCCAGCTGAGCCTTTTGCTCACAGTCCGTCTCACTAATTTGTGAAAATGCATATCCCCGTGTAAGACCAACCCGGTTCAATGGACCGACCGGTCACATCTATGATGCCAGTTGGAGGAGGTGTGACGTCTTTTCCAGGAACATTTATTCAATATTTTAAAATACGAACACCAATATTTTTATTTTAAATAATGAGGAGTCCAGGCCTGAGCTGAAATAAATGGTGGAGTTTTAATAACACAGCACATGGACAACAAATTACATTTATATAGCGCCTTTATAGCAGTAAAACGTCCGAAGGTACTTTGCAGGAGTATTAAGGCAAAATTTGACACTGAGCAGCATAAGGAAATATTAGGACAGGTGACCAAAAATCTTGGTCAAAGAGGTAGGTTTTAAGGAGCATCTTAAAGGAGGGGAGAGATGGAGAGAGGTGGAAAGGTTTAGGGAGTGAATTCCAGAGCTTCGGGCCTCGGCAGCTGAAGGCACGGTACACAGGGACACGGTCCAGATTCTGACTCCTCACTGGGAGAGGAGCCCAATTATCACTGTCCTACTGCAGTCCAGACTGAGCCAACTCTAAGCCCTTCCTATCTGTACTTTGACTCAGTGTCCCACTGCAGCCCAGACTGAGCCCCACACTGGGCCCTTCCTGTCTGTACATTGACCCAGTGTCCCCCGACAGCCCAGACTGAGCCCCACCCTGGGCCCTTCCTGTCTGTACATTGACCCAGTGCCCCACTGCAGCCCAGACTGAGCCCCACCCTGGGCCCTTCCTGTCTGTACATTGACCCAGTGTCCCACTGCAGCCCAGACTGCGCCCCACCCTGGGACTTCCTGTCTCTGCATTGACCCAGTGTCCCCCTACAGCCCAGACTGAGCCCCATCCTGGGCCCTTCCTCTCTGTACATTGACCCAGTGTCCCACTGCAGCCCAGACTGAGCCCCACACTGGGCCCTTCCTGTCTGTACATTGACCCAGTGTCCCACTGCAGCCCAGATTGAGCCCCACCCTGGGCCCTTCCTGTCTGTACATTGACCCAGTGTCCCACTGCAGCCCAGACTGCGCCCCACCCTGGGACTTCCTGTCTCTGCATTGACCCAGTGTCCCCCTACAGCCCAGACTGAGCCCCACCCTGGGCCCTTCCTCTCTGTACATTGACCCAGTGTCCCACTGCAGCCCAGACTGAGCCCCACCCTGGGCCCTTCCTGTCTGTACATTGACCCAGTGTCCCACTGCAGCCCAGACTGAGCCCCACCCTGGGCCCTTCCTGTCTGTACATTGACCCAGTGCCCCACTGCAGCCCAGACTGAGCCCCACCCTGGGCCCTTCCTCTCTGTACATTGACCCAGTGTCCCATTGGGGACCATCCAGCCCCGGATATCCTGCAGAATCAGCGCTGTGGGACCGGGTGACTGAGTCTCGTGACCCTGTCGCTGGGCCTCTGACGTCACAATGGGAGACGACGCTCGCTCAGCTCGAGCCGGAAACCGTTCAAGGGCCGTTCGGATTTGAACCTGGAGCGCGGCCGGTTAAAGGGGAGGGACAGAGAATCGGCCAAAAATGTTCAATGAATGAGACCAGTTATGGTGATAAATTGAAATGATCACACTCCCACACTCAGTCCGGGTCTGGATTCCTGCAGTGACTCCAGGTGTCTCTTTCCGTTTGAACTGAATTGATTCCTCCAAAGCCTGAAACAGATTAAAGATTAAACAGGAAATAAACAGATTGAACAACAGTGTAAATAACAGGGAGACTGGGGTTAATATTTCAATAATAATTACAGACAAATATTACCCATAAAAGGGACTGAATCCCATTGATATTTTATTGATTACATTAAACATTAACACAAACACTCACCAGATCCACTCCAGACTCCTACGGGTGAGTATGAGGGAGCGGTGAGCGGGGACAGATCGGTCTGCGAAGTAGTTTGATCCAAGGTTCAGACCCGTCAGTTTACGGTTTGTACTGAGAGCGGAGACGAGATCCTCGGTACAAGATTCTGTGAGACCGACATCATCCAAACTGGGGATCAGAGAGAGAGAAATAACAGGAATCAGAGTAAATCCCCAGTGTTTATTAATAGCGCAATTGCTGACACTAATAATAATGTACAGTGTTTATTAATAACACTATTACTGGTACTAATAATAATGTACAGTATATTATTGATAGCACTATTACTGATAGTAATAATAATGTAATGTTTATTAATAACACTATTACTGATACTAATAATAATGTACAGTATTCATTAATAGCACAATTACTGATACTAATAATAATGTACAGTGTTTATTAATAACACTTACTGACACTAATAATAATGTACAGTGTTTATTAATAACACTATTATCGATACTAATAATAATGTACAGTGTTTATTAACAACACTATTACTGATACTAAAAATAATGTACAGTATTTATTAATAACACTATTACTGATACGAATAATAATGTACAGTGTTTATTAATAACACTATTACCGATACTAATAATAATGTACAGTGTTTATTAATAACACTATTACTGATAGTAATAATAATGTAGTGTTTCTTAATAACACTATTACCGATTCTAATAATAATGTACAGTGTTTATTAATAACACTATTACCAATACTAATAATAATGTACAGTGTTTATTAATAACACTATAACTGATAGTAATAATAATGTAGTGTTTATTAATAACACTATTACTGATACTAATAATGATGTACAGTGTTTATTAATAGCACTATTACTGATACTAATAATGATGTACAGTGTTTATTAATAACACTATTACTGATACTAATAATGGACAGTTTTTATGAATAACACTATTACCGATACTAATAATAATGTACATTGTTTATTAATAACACTATTACTGATACTAATAACAATGTAGAGTGTTTATTAATAACACTATTACTGATACCAATAGCAATGTACAGTGTTTATTAACACTATCACTGATACTAATAACAATGCACAGTGTTTATTAATAACACTATCACTGATACTGATGATAATGTATAGTGTTTATTAATAACACTATTTTGATACTAATAATAATGTACAGTGTTTATTAATAACACTATTACTGATGCTAATAATAATGTACAGTGTTTATTAACAACACCATCACTGATATTAATAATAATGTGCGGTGTTCGACATCCAATTATGATAAACACAATCTCACACAGTCTGATACTTACCCCAGTTCCTGTATTTTACAGTCCGGGTTCCTCAGAGTCGCAGACAGTAGTTTCACTCCTGAATCTCCCAGTTTATTATTACCCAGTCTAAACACAAACAGACAGAGAGTGAGAAACATACTGAATCCAATCCCCGATTTGACACAATTTCTCTCTGATATTACAGGAAACACTGAAAACTATTCAGGAAATTAATAACCAGATTTCCGTGTCGCTGACAATGAATCTCTCTCTGTCCAACGCCCCATAGATTCAGGAACTGTCAGTAAATGTATTTATCAAATAAAGCGCTGTCTGTGTGAAGCCATTAAGTGTCCCTTAGTCCGGCCTCATTCCCTGATGATCAGAATTACCCTCCTGGAGTTCAATGACCGCTCCCTTCATGTTCGGGGAAACTTGTCTCATTTCTGATGCTTGTTAATTCCCAGATTTTATGGGAATGCGGCGATTTTCCCCGAAATAAATGATAAAGCGGTGATTACCTGTACTTCATGCAGTATTGTATGAAACTGTACAATATCTCGGGGTGAATTATATTGTGAAACGGCGCTAACTGCTGTTGCAAAATCCGTCCCCCAGGATTTCATGTGATAAGGAGAGTTTATTTTGGCTTGTTACAAGTTTTAAATGTCTCTGCACTCCTAGTTTATAGGGGCGGGGGAGGGGAGTCTCTCTCTTTATTCCCATTGAACTGGCTCTTTACTTATTTCAGGATAACGGGCCCGACAGTTTATGGGGAATTTTCTGTGGTTACCTCCCCGAGCGGGACCTCACACACGGGGGGCAGACTGTGGGAAATTCACGGGTTGACTGCACCTGGTTTACCCAGGAGCCTCCTGCTGAGTGGGAGGCCCCACCGCTGACCAGTGTGTATCTGTATTCCTGGGCTAATACCCCACAACCCGTTAGATTGGAACCATTTTACTGGCAGATTTTAGTTCCCCAATCCCACTGAAGTGTCGGCCTGGATTAATCAGCGAGGGGCCTGAATCCACGACCTTCTGATTCAGAGGCACGAGTGCTGCCAGCTGGGTGAAGAGATGGTGGATGTATTGGAGAGTCTGAAGGGCTGTGTCATTGATGAGTTAAGATAACGGACCGACGTCCTGCGGGGAAAGCTCAGCCCGCCCACTGGCGGTTGTCTGCCCGAAAGCTGTGTTTTGCTCTTTGTTATTGAATGTTTGGTGTTTCTGCTTCCCTCTCCTACACACGATCACAGTCCGGTGACTGTCACTTGCCCCCAAACCTCGGTAAGAGGGTGGGATGCTCAGACACAAAGACTGCTGCAGTTAGTATCGGTCCACGTGTGAGTAACAGTGAGAATTAGCCTCTTCAATGGATGTATCTCAGGTAGTGATAAAAACAGCAATAAATATCATTTATTGTAATTAAATTATCAGACTCTTTCAGTGACATGTATTTACTGATCCGATAAAGACTGTAAAATCCCGAATTTTCACAACGATCCATTTTAGATTCTCCAGTCGTTAGGGAATTACTAACCGATCCTCTTATCATTTGTCGTATTTGTGTTGCATCTGCTTCTCTCTGGTTTATCGGAACTGTTTGTTTCCCTTCATTACGGAGCAACAATACAATCTGTGACTGTTGGACAATTGGCCCAACAGTTTGAGACAAATAATCAGTTACCTCAACACCTGGCATTTGTGCAGTGCGGGTCCCAGCCGCTGGAGTCCTTCACACCGAATGGAGCAGTTCTCCAGATCGAGGTGTTTTGTTATACCACAGAGTCCAATGCCATGAGACAGCAGCGCACAGTAAATAGGGGTCAGTCGCAATCCATTAAATGTAATTGTTTCCACAGATCCCACTGTGACCCGAGACAGTGTTTTATTCTGAAACTCAAACAGGTAGTGGAATGTGTTCAGGAGGTCCCTTTCATCAGATTCACAAGCTGTATTTCCAATCTCTCCTTCAACTTTCTCCTTCAGCCAATCAATCATTCCGCAGATTGTTTGATGAAGAAATGGACCCAGAAACTCCTCCAGAGGCCGAGCTGACTGTGAGGATGAGAGACCAGCAACAAAACGGAGAAATATCTCCAATCGCCCATCTTCCTTGCTGTGGGCTTCACGGAGGAGTTTCCGGATGTCCCCAGGATCTGGAGTCAGGAATTGTGCGAGAGCGGCTACAAACTCTTGGATGGTGAGGTGCGGGAATGTGTAAACCACACTCTGGGCAGAATCATCTCTCTCCAAAAGTTACATCATGAACCCAGACAGGAACTGGGAAGGTTGCAGATTGTACTGGATCAAATCTCCATTTCGAAACACCAATCTTCTTCTCGGAGACTCCAGTGAAGTCCATCTCACCGATCTTCAGTAACACATCACGGGGGGATTCAATCTCTCGGCCATGGTTTTTCAGAATGTTGTAAATATAGTAGGAATATAGTTGGGTGATGGTCTTGGGAACTCGCTGCTGTTTCCTGTCTCTTTGTGTGAAGAAGGGACCCAGTGACAGACCGAGGATCCAGCAGTAGGAAGGGTTGTAACACATGGTGTACAGGATCTCGTTCTCCTCCAGTGTTTGAAAACAGCTGCTGCCACCACCTGATCTTCAAAAAACTTGTTGAAATATTCCTTCCGTTCTTCACCAAACAAATCCCAGGATTTCAGCCCAGACACTGATCTCAGCGTTTTCCAATAAATGTAATGCAGTGGGGCGGCTGGTCACTAGCACTGAACATCCTGGGAGCAGCTTGTGCTGTATTAAACTGTACACAATGTCAGACACTTCACACCAGTCTTCAGGATCTGTGCACATGTATTGAGGTTCTGTATTTCTCCGATTATTTGCAAAATCGATGCTGTCCTTGAATTCATCTAAACCATCGAATATAAACAGTAATCCCTCTGGGTTCTTCCAGAGATCTCCCAACATATTCCCAAAGTAAGAATACAGATTCAGTATCAGATTCCTCAGGTTTATTCTACAGTTAATAGCGTTCAAAGCCCGGAATTTAAAACTGAAAACAAATTGAAAGTGTGGGTATATTTTCCCAGTGGCCTCAGTCATAAACAATCTTTTGTACCATTGTTGTTTTTCCAATCCCCGCGACTCCGCTCACCGCTGCTGAACTCCCAGATTTGCATTTTCTCCGGGAAAAAACTGCTCTGGAACAATTGATCAGTTTGGATTTTTTCAGTTCTCTCCGGAGATGTTTCTCTCTCCACTCTTCATGCTCTCGGCCTCTTGCCAGCAGTTCATGTTCTGCAAGTGTCCGATCTCGAACAGTAGAAATGACCGTTAGCTCAGTGTATGGATTGACCAGCTGGAAAATCTTAACCTTCTCCTTTATTAGGATTGTGTTCACTCTCAGTGTTTCAGTTTGGACCCGGAGTGTTTCCTTGTGTTTCTCTTGAACATCTTCAATAAGATCAGGCAGAAAGTGGTTCTCAATATTCGTTGTATTGATATAAAAACAAATTCTCAATATCACTTTCCTCGTCAGTAAAATGTTCCGAGGTTGAATTCACATCTTCAATAGAGGTGCGAGCAGGAAATTAAACTCAGTTACTGGAAACCTCGCTTGAAAGTGAACAAGGGCTGAGAAAAGTTTCAAATTCTCACTTGATTCTAATATTTACTGAACATGGAGATTTCTATGAAGGTGATATTTTCCCTCGGCTGATTAATTTTATCAGCCCCGCCCTGTACCATGGACATCTCATTTCAAATCCACACATGGTTCTGGTGATACGAAACTAGAGGTTCTGGAGGATTAACCTATGAAACCGTCAGTGGTGCTCACCTTTTGCGGAAATTGGAAATAGGTTATTGTTTGCATTGGGAGAGGGACAGACTCTGAATGGAGAGAAATTCCACTGTTATTGTATCAGACCTCGGGCAGGTTATCTGGGATATTGTGGGCACTGGGAGAGGGACAGACTGTGAACGAACAGAAGTTCCACTCCTATTGTATCAGGTCTTGGGCAGGTTATCTCGGGTGTTGTGCGCAATGGGAGAGGGGCGGACTGAATAGACAGGAGTTAAATTATTATTGTTTTAGGACTCGGGCAGGTTGTCTGGGGTATTACCTGCATTTCTATAGTCACCTGATCACAGGTAAAGATTACTGCCATTATGTATGTACAGAGGGGAGTCAGAAAGATGATTTAATTTATTACGAGTTTAGGCTGAGGCGATGGTGCGAGGGTTTGATGTATTTTGTTTGGTTAAGAGATTTCAGTATTGAAATGTTTTAATGGAATTCCCAACATTAGTAAGGACATAAGAACATATGAAGTAGGAGCAGGGGTGGGCCATACGGCCCTTCGAGCCTGCACCGCCAGTCAATGAGATCATGGCTGATCCACCTCAAATCCACTTGCCCGCCCGATCCTATTCTCCATTGATTTCCTTCGTGTCCAAAAATCTATCGATCACAGTCTTGAATATACTCATCCGAAACAGGAAACAGGCTCAAAATCAACAAAATAATTAATAACGGAGAAGGGAATTCAGGGTAATTTTCTCACACAAAGTGCCAGAGAAACTTGGGAAGACAATAAAGTGGCAGTGTAAGTGGGTCAAGAGACAATCAGACGTGTTTCTTTGGATACATTGAGACGACGGGTAGGTGGGGTCATCTATCTAACAGGGACAGGCTTATTTGGGCGAAATTGCTTTTTCCTGTCATAACACCGATTAGAATTAAAAAATACAACTACTGCACACATCATTCTGTGTAATGTTCGAGCAGAAAACATTCACAGTTCATTTCAACTGTTCTCCCAATAATTACACTCAGTTGTTTCATTTCGGTCAGAATTCCCCACATTGTAGGTTTGGGAAATTACAAATCTGTTCCCATCAGTCATTCCATTGGGTCTAAAAAGACCGTGAGTTAAAGGACTATTCTTTGAGCAGAATAAGTTCTCTCTTTCACTGCCATTATTCATTCCATTGGGTCTAAAAAGGCCCTGAGTTAAATACTATTATT
Source organism: Heptranchias perlo (assembly GCF_035084215.1). Classification (NCBI taxonomy): domain Eukaryota; kingdom Metazoa; phylum Chordata; class Chondrichthyes; order Hexanchiformes; family Hexanchidae; genus Heptranchias; species Heptranchias perlo. The sequence goes on along the minus strand of NW_027139644.1, from coordinate 2,549,144 downwards.
TGAGCAGAATAGGTCCTCTCTTTCACTGCCATCATTCATTACATTGGGTTCAGAAAGACCCTGAGTTAAAGGACTATTCTTTGAATAGAATAAGTTTTCCCTTTCACTGCCATTAGTCATTCCATTGGGTCCAAAAAGACCCTGAGTTAAAGGACTATTCTTTGAGTAGAATAAGTTCTCTCTTTCACTGCCATTAGGAAGCTAGCCCATAACTTCCGAATTACCCTGAACATTGTCTTTCCCTCACATTTCTCCACGGATTAATGATCTATTGTGTGAAAATCCGCAAATCTTCTCAGATCAGATCGAATACTTTGACGTCTGTGAAAAGATAACATTTTCAATATTTCGCATTTCTCCACCTCGTTCCCTACAGGTGATTGGGAGCAGATTTCTAGGGGCGCAGGTAAACCGTGACGTCTGGCACAAAGCACTGCTCATTAATTGTGAGCCGAAAGGATCTGTGAGGCACACTGGAGTTGTGTGTAGGATTCACAATATATCAGGATCCTGACAGGTGTGTATGGGGATTCACAGTGTATCAGGATCCTGCCAGTTGTGCATGGGGATTTACAGTGGATCAGGATCCTGCCAGGTGTGCATGGGGATTCACACTGTATCTGGATCCTGCCAGGTGTGCATGTGGATTCACACTGTATCTGGGTCCTGCCAGGTGTGCATGGAGATTCACAGTGTATCAGGATCCTGCCAGATGTGTATGGGGGTTCACAGTGTAACAGGGTCTGCCCGGTGTGTATGGGGATTCACAGTGTATCAGGATCCTGCCAGGTGTGTATGGGGAGTCACAGTATATCAGGATCCTGCCAGATGTGTATGGGGAGTCACAGTGTATCAGGATCCTGCCAGGTGTGTATGGGGATTAAAGCTGTATCACGATCCTCCCAGGTGTGTATGGGGATTCACGGTGTATCGGGATCCTCCCAGGTATGAACGGTTTTTCACAGCTGTTAGCAATCAGCACCTGGATTAGTTGGAGTAATAAAACATCTACAAATTTACAAATAATTGGGAAACGTGAATAGTAAAAGATCGTGCAGACGATCTGAAGATTATTAACAAATCAAAATCAAACTTTATTCTGTTCCCTCCAACCTTTCAACTTCTGATTCACAGATTCTGACAATCTCTAAACAAAAGGCTACAGTCAAACATTCTGATTCTCAGAAGTGAAATAAACAGTTTGAAATCTCCATGTCGTCACTTACCTTTCAGATGACTGGGTATTTCAGTTAAACTTCGTCCGATGTTCATATAATCAAATGGATCAGGACCTGTTTAAATCAATGAGCTTTCATGAGATAAGATCTGTGTAATATGTTGGTAAATTCTGCAGTGTTTCAATCTGAAATTGAATTCAGTGTGTGATTTTACCGTACCAAGTTCCTGCATCTCGTTCAGTATTTTGTCCAACTTTGGTACCGCATGGTGCATTTTCACAAAGGATTCCCACATCACCCTTCGGGCCCGAGAGCCGTTCTCCATCACCAGATTTAGGAGAAGGTTGGAACTGTCCGCCCTGTTTCCCTTCTCCACGAAACCAGTGACTTTCTGTAAATAATTATAATGAATATATTGGTACCTCCTTTTCCCATTCCCACTTAAACTGATTCCCTTTTGTTTTCAGTCCACACAAGAGTTATACCCGAACCGTTCCCCTGTCCTTTGTACAGAGACTGAACGATCCACTGGGTATGTTCACCATTTCGTATCATTGTTTCAGATTCACTGTATTTTCAGTTTGATCCATTTCTTTCCTATTTGACCAGTTTCTCTTCTGTAACATTCTCTGATTCTAAGATCTGATATCCTGTTAGTTATGTGATGTTTAAATGACCAAATTCATTCTGTATCCTTCCCACTTACCCGATGTTCCTGTCCACTGAAATGTCTCTCCTATGTTAACAACGAGCTGACGCCCTCCACCCCCTCTTCAATCGCCTGTTCCAATCTGTCCCGGTAGAATTTCGTCAACTGGAACAGTTGGTAATCGTCGCACTTTGTCAGCAACTCAGTGATTGCAGTGTTCGGATCTGTGAACAAAAATGGAGAAAACTAAACACATTATCGACTTTCTATCCGGGCGGCTACATTTCCTCTGAAACCAAACGGCTGAAGCCTCCTGTGAGCCACATTATCAAACACCTTCTGAAAACCCATATATACCCCATGTGCTACATCCCATCGATCGATATAGTCATCTCTCAACAAAGCTGTATCAGATTTGTCAAATACGACTGACTGCAGCGAATCAGTTCCAGCCTCCGCTCATCATCCCCTGTATCTCTAAATGTTCGCTAATTCGACCTGGAATTACAGACCACGACTGACGGAGATTAATTGGTCTCCAGTTACCCGTTGACTCTCTCTCCCTATTTTAACAGAGACATTACTTGTTCTGCTTCGGTCCACCTGGATATTTTTGATAACAATCGAGGATTGAGAAATTGTGATCAGAGTCCCTCTTATCTCCTCTCTGACTCAATTTAACAGCCTCGGGTGTGTTATCTCTGGGCCCAGTGATTTATCCACCTCGGCGATCCAAATCCTTCTCTACAGTTATCACTAACTATGTGTCCACATCCTCCTCTCGTACACCAACATTTTCACTTCCACCATCATTTTTAGAAACGAAATGAAATATTTTTTATCTCCCCAAACCTTCATCCACAACTCGTTTCCCCCAGTTCCTCCTCCATCTCACCTTCACTGATTGCTGTCCTGCAAAACACACCGAGAATTGTGCTATTTCCCTTCCTATTGCTTAACTGCGTTCATAAGGAATCGACCTTAACATAGCACCCTGGAACATTCTGATGTTCGAAACCTCTCCTTTTCTCTCTTCTCCTTTAAGGCGCTCCTTAAAACCTACCTATTTGACCAAGCTTTTGGTCACCCGTCCTAATATCTCCTTATTTGACTCGGTGTCAATTTTTGTATGATAATCGCTCCTGTCACGCACCCTGGGTCGTTTTACATTAAAGGCAGTATATAAATGCAAGCTGTTATTGTTCTAGCTCTGTCATAGAACCTTTATTAATACTGGCGTCCAGAACTATTTTTCTCTCCCCTCAAAATGTTTTAATGAGAAACATTTCGCTCTGAGCCCTGTGAAAGCTCAGGCCTTGTCTTCCTGATACTAGATCACATCTCTTATACTTCTGATTTTCCGAATATGTTTGGAATTATTTGTATATTCACAGACATAACACACAATCCGAACTCCGATTTTTTGGAATGTTGACCCGTTTCCGTTTCTTTGCTTTTTTAAATACCAAATGAATTGATCTCTCAATATTTCAAAACGACCTTCTTTTTTTCCTGCTAATAACTTTTCACAATTTCATAAATCTTCTGTTCTGCTCCAACAGTTTTATTAATTTCACTCTCTAGTCTCAGAACCTGTGATTTCCCACCATGCAGTCTTATGAGTTGAAACCCTCCCATTGCTCCATTCACCCAGTCTGTAAAACCATTGTTGGTCGGTTCAGACCGTGACCATCCCTTCCCTTCTCCCTGAACTCACTCCAGTCCCCAAGACCGTGAACACTTCCCTCCTGCTCCAGCACTGCAGCCACAGATTGACCTGACTGATATTTCCCCCCTTAAACAGCCCAGCGTAAAGCAATCCGGAGATGGCCGACTCTAAACCTTGTTTTTTAGTCCAGTGCTAAGTCTCAGTGTTCCCTCGATACACGTATTTCTATCCTTGTTATTTGTTCCGACCATGGCTATTCTCTGTTCTCCTTTCCTTCCAAAAGATGGTCCCACACGTTCCAGGATGTTCTTCCCTTTGACACCAGGGCTGCAGAAGAGTCAGTCCATTCCCCTGACTATAGAATCTCCCACCACTATCGCTCTCCTATTCCTGTGTCCCACCTGTCTCTCACCCCCGCCCCACTCGGGGTGTCCCCCTGCTCCCTGGTCTCACACTGTTACTCAGGAAGACCATCCTCTGAGTCACTGTCTCTGTCCACCTTACAGCCCCCAACACCAGGTATCCATTAGCCAGTTCCAGTACTCAGGAGATCCCTCTACCTGTGACTGCACCGTCCCTCTAGATGGCCACTCACTTCTCTCTATCTACACAGTATCTGTGCTGTTACCTCTTCCTGTGTGAGCTGAGGTTCCTGCTCGTGATCTGGACCCTTTGTCAGGACAGAAATTATATTTTGATGAATTTTCTGAACCTACCTGTGTCCATTCTCATTCTTTTTGAAGATGTTGGATCTTCTCCCCTGTTTCAACCTTCAGCCATGGTGGTGACAGACGTTCCTGGATTATAATGCTCTGTAATCAATATGATATTAATAGGAGGTTAGGCAGCAATATTACAATGAGCAGGAGAGCTTTGCATTGTTAAACATGATACCAAATCCCTCCTCTCCCATCAGTACAACAGTTGTTTGCTCTGGGATGGAGCATTTCCCGAGTGTGATGATCAATACTCCACATCAGGTGTGACACAGTCAGCTGCCCAGTGAAATCCAGTGAGTCCCGCTGATCTCAACAACCCAGTTCCAGACGGGCTCCCGTCGGCAGAGACTCTGCACTGGGAGCGCCCATTAGTAAGATTTACTCACAGTGCAGGCCAGCATCAGCCTTATTCCTGAGTTAGTGAATATTCTGGAGGGAAATATGGAGCTGGGTGATCATTGATGTATTAAATGACCCCTCACTCGGTTTTACATTCTGGCGCTATTGTATTATTTTATTCACAGAAGTGTTTCATATTTTTGATCAGTTGTGTTTTGATATTAAATCCTGGTACTTTATGAATATGATATCTATCGACATGCACAATATCCAGCTGGGTGTGATTCCTCTGGTGTTTATAGGCAGTGACAGCCTCCCTGAGTTCAAGGAGATGTGTCCTGGTTGGTGCTTCTATTGGATATATATATATTTACCATATTTCTCATGGTGTCAGCACCTAATGAGAACCGTAGGAGGTGAGGAGATTTACCAATGATCTAATATCAACACTAAAGAGCATTGTAGGAAGTGAGGAGATTTACCACTGTTCTAATATTAACACTAATGAGCATTGTAGGAGGTGAGGAGATTTACCACTGTTCTAATATTAACATTAATGAGCACTGTAGGAGGTGAGGAGATTTACCACTGTTCTAATATTAACACTAATGAGCATTGTAGGAGGTGAGGAGATTTACCACTGTTCTAATATTAACATTAATGAGCACTGTAAGAGGTGAGGAGATTCACCACTATTCTAACATTAACACTAATAAGCACTGTTCGGAGATGAAGAGAATTACCAATGTTTTAATATTAACACTAATTGAAATGTTATCAATCGTGTAACGTTAAACCATTAGGTGATGTACGGAATTTATTTGTTGTATATCTTTCGGGGTCTTACAATCTCAGAAAACACCATCAATATATAAGTGGTCGATTTTACTGCTACTTTACAATGAAGATTCTCCACGTGTGTGTGTCTCGCGGTGTGTATGCCCACGAACGGACGTCCTACCAAACTAGAGTTGAAGTTATTCTCCGGCATTAATTTGTAACTAAATTTGAGACATTGTAAAATTGAGTTACTCTTGTTTCACTCACACTGACATTAGTATAATAAACACAAAACAGCAACAACTTGCATTACCACAGACCCTTTAACATCGAAAAACATCCCAAAGCCTTTCACAGACCCCGAATCAGACAAAAGATGGGCGCTGAATAAAGGAGGTAGAGGGAGGGGTGGCAAAAGTTTGGTCAAAGAAGTGGGTTTAGAAGGATCGTAAAGGATGAGAGGGAGGTGGAGAGGTTTCGCGTGAGAATTGCAGAACATAGAGCCGGGACAGCTGAAGGCCCGGCAGCCATAGATCGGGTGAGGAATGGGTGAAATGTGAAAGAGGCCAGAGTCGGAGGCTCATAGAGATCCTGGTGGTGGGGCTTGTACGGCTGGAATTGTGTTTGACTAATTTATTAGAGTTCTTTGTGGAAGCAACAAGCAACATGGATAAAGAGGATCCTGTGGATGTTGTGCACTTGGATTTCCAAAAGGCTTTTGGCAAGGTGCCACATCAAAGGCTACTACACAAAATAAGAGCTCATGGTGGAGGGGGTAAAATATTAGCATGGATAAAGAATTGGTTAGCTAACAGGAAACAGAGAATAGGCACAAATGGTTCAATTTCAGGTTGGAAAGATGTAACGAGTGGAGTGCCACAGGGATCAGTGCTTGGGCCTCAACTATTCACAATCTTTATCAATGACGTAGGAACATAGGAACAGGAGTAGGCCATTCAACCCCTCGTGCCTGCTCCGCCATTTGATAAGATCATGGCTGAGCTGTGATCGACCTCCATATACCTGCCTTTGGCCCACATCCCTGAATACCTTTGGTTGCCAAAAAGCTATCGATCTCAGGTTTAAATTTAGCAATTGAGCTAGTATCAATTGCCGTTTGTGGAAGAGTTCCAAACTTCTACAACACTTTGTGTGTAGAAATTTTTTCTAATCTCGCTCCTGAAAGGTCTGGCTCTAATTATTTGACTGTGCCCCGACTCCTAAAATCCCCAACCAGCGGAAATAGTTTCTCTCTATCCACCCTATCCGTTTCCCTTAATATCTTATAAACCTCGATTAGATCACCCCTTAACCTTCGAAACTTCAGAGAATACAACCCCACATTATGTAATCTCTCCTCGTAACTTAACCCTTGAAGTCCGGGTATCATTCAAGTAAACCTGTGCTGCACTCCCACCAAGGCCAATATGTCCTTCCGAAGGTGCGGTGCCCAGAACTGCTCACAGTACTCCAGGTGCGGTCTAACCAGGGTTTTGGATAGCTGCAGCATAACTTCTGCCCCCTTGTACTCTGGTCCTCTAGATATAAAGGCCAGCATTCCATTTGCTCTCTTGATTATTTTCTTCACCTGTTTATGATACTTCAATGAACTATGTACCTGAACCCCGAGGTCCCTTTGGACATCCACTGTTTTTAACTTTTTACCATTTAGAAAGTACCCTGTACTATCCTTTTTTGATCCAAAGTGGATGACCTCACATTTGTCTACATTGAATTCCATTTGCCACAGTTTTGCCCATTCACCTAATCTATTAATATCCCTATGCAATTTTATGTTTTCATCTACACTGCTTACAATGCCACCAATCTTTGTGTCATCGGCAAACTTAGATATGAGACTTTCTATGCCTTCATCTAAGTCGTTAATAAATATTGTGAATAATTGAGGTCCCAAGACAGATCCCTGCGGGACTCGACTCGTCACATCCTGCCAATGTGAGTACCGACCCATTCTCCTTACTCACTATCGCCCTTCGCTCAGCCAACTTCCTAACCAAGTCCGTACTTTTCCCCCGATTCCATGAGCTTCTATCTAAGCTAACATTCTCTTATGTGGGACCTTAACACATGCCTTCTGGAAGTCCAAATAAATAACACCCATTGACCTTCCCCTGTCCACTACTTTAGTCACCTCTTCAAAAAATTCAATCAGGTTTGTCAGGCACGACCGACATTTCACACATCCATGCTGGCTCTCACTGATTAACTGAAAGTTCTCGATGTGTTCAGTCATCCTATCCTTAATTATAGACTCCAGCATTTTCCCCACAACAGATGTGAGGCTAACTGGTCTATATTTCTCCGGTTTCCCTCTCTCTCCTTTCTTAAAAAGCGGAGTGACATGTGCAATTTTCCAACCTGGAGGGACAGTTCCTGAATCTAGAGAACTTTGAAAGATTATAATTAGGGCATCCACAATGTGCTCACCTCCTTCCTTTAAAACCCTGGGATGGAAACCATCTGGTCCTGGGGATTTGTCGCTCTTTAGTGCTATTATTTTCTTCATTACTGTTGCTTTACTTATGTTAATTTTATCGAGTCCCTGTCCCCGATTCAATATACGTTTTCTTGGGATTTCCAGCATGCTATCCTCTTTTTCGACTGTAAATACTGACGCAAAGTAATTGTTTAACATGTCCGCCATTTCCCCATTGTCAATGGCAATATCCTGACTTTCAGTTTTTAAGGGGCCAACACTGCTCCTGACCACCCTCTTTTTCCTAATATAACTATCAATGTTCTTCGTATTGGTTTTGATATCCCTTGTGAGTTTCTTTTCATACTCTCTTTTTGTAGCTCTTACTATCTGTTTTGTGACACTTTGTTGATCTTTGTATCTTTCCCATTCGCCAGGATCTGTGCCATTTTTTGCCTTTTTGTATGCCCTTTCCTTATGTCTTATACTATCCCTTACCTCTTTAGTTGTCCATGGCTTTTTTTTTGTCAAGTAGAGTTCTTGCCCCTCATGGGTATAAACCGATTCTCTATCACGTTCAATGTTTCTTTAAACATTTCCCACTGATCATCAGTCGTTTTACCTATTAACAGATTTGCCCAGTTTACTGTGGACAGTCTCTGTCTCATCCCATTGAAATCGGCCTTGCCCAAGTCTGGAATCTTAGCAGCTGATTCACTTTTTTTCCTTTCAAACACTACATTGAATTTGTTCATGTTATGATCACTATTGGATAGATGTTCACACACAGTTAAGCCGTTAACTAAATCTAGTTAATTACTCATTACTAAATCCAGTATGGTTTGCCCCTTGTTGCCTCTTGGACATACTGCAGTAGAAAACTATCCCGGACACACGCAAGAAATTCACTACCTTTCTGACAGTTGCTAGTCTGCTTTTCCCAATCTATGTGAAGGTTAAAGTCCCCCATGAAGACCACTATGCCTTTCTTACACGCTTGTCTAATCTCTGCATTTATACAATTATACTTGGATGAAGGGACCTAATGTATGGTTGTTAAATTTGCTGATGACACAAAGGGAGGTAGGAAAGTAATTTGTGAAGACGACATAAGGAGTCTGCAAAGCGATAGGGATAGGTTAAGTGAGTAGGGAAAAATTAGGGAGATGGAGTATATTGTTGGATAATATGAACTTGTCCACAAGGATTAGAAAAGCAGTATATTATTTAAATGGAGAGAGATTGCAGAACTCTGAGGTCCAGAGGGATCTGGGTGTCCTAGTACATGAATCACAAAAAAATAGTATGCAGGTACAGCAAGTGATTCGGAAGGCACATGGAATGTTGCCATTTATTGCAAGGGGAATGGAATGTAAAAGTTGAGATGTTTTGCTATAGTTGTTCAGGGCATTGGCGAGACCACATCTCGAATACTGTGTGCAGTTTTGGTCTCCTTATTTGGGAAAGGACATAACTGCTTTGTAGGCGGTTCAGAGAAGGTTCACTCGACTGATTCCTGGGATGAGGGGGTTATCTTATGAGGAAAGTTGGACAAGTTGGGCCTGTATACATTGGAGTTTAGAAGAATGAGAGGTGATCTTATTTAAACATATAAGATCCTGAGGAGACTAGAAGGGGTAGATGCTGAGAGGATGTTTCCCCTTGTGGGAGAGACTAGAACTAGGGGGCCACAGTTTAAAAATAAGGGGTCTCCCATTTAAGTCGGAGATGAGGAGAAATGTTTTCTCTCAGAGGGTTGTGAGTCTGTGGAATCCCTTCCCCAGTGAGTGGTGGAGGCAGGGTCATTGAATATTTTTAATATCTCTCTCCATTTAAATATTTTGAGTTGAATAGATTCCTGATTAACAAGGGAGTCAAAGGTTATAGTTGGAACCAAGCGAGGGGAGCCCCACTGAGCTGGACAATGGAGGAGAGGCGTTGGAGGAAGAGATCGAGATGCACGAGTCCACCTATTCACCCACGTGTCAAACTGGGCGTGTCTCTTTGATCAAACCCTCTCGTCTGTAATACAAAAGTCTCATTGGTGGTTTAATGTTATAGAACAAGTTAAACTCATTTCACTTGTGCATCACATAACTCTCTGACTGGGCGACTAGAATCTCTCCGTTCCACTCGAAGAGTTCACGTGTTCCAGACTACAGAATGAGAGAAAAGATTCCGATATTCGCATTCTACAAAACTGCTGCAGAAAACGCAGCCTCGTCAATTCCCTTTATTTTACGTAGAATTATGCAGGATGTACAGCACAGAAATAGGCCATTCGGCCCAACTGAACCATGCCGGTGTTTCTGCACCTCGTCAGCCTCCAACCTCCCTCTTGCATCTCACTCTATCAGTATATCCTTCTATCTTTCTCCCTCATGTGTTTATCGGGCTTCTCCTTAAAAACATATTTTCTTTGCAGTGAGGCTCTGTTACCTGGAGATTGCCTTCTCATCGACCCTGTACAGTTCATACGCTGCTGTTCCACCGTCCCACAAATATAATTCCGCGCCCACACCCCACCGACACGACCCCGCGCCCACAACCCACCAACACGGCCCCGCGCCCATACCCCACCCACACGGCCCCAAACGAACACCCCACCTACACGGCCCCGTGCCCACGCCCCACTGATTTGGCCCCACATCCGTACCCCACTGACACGGCCCCAAACCCGCACCCCACCGATCAGGCCCCAATCCTACACCCCACTGACCCGGCCCAGCGCCCACACCCCACGATCCGGCCCAAAATTCACACCCCACCGACACGGCCCCGCGCTCACACTCCATTGACTCGGCCCCAAACCCATACCCGACTGAACTAGCCTCACACCCATTCCCAACCGACCCGGCACCGTGCCCATATCCCACTGATCCGGCCTCGCACACCCACACCCCATTGACCTGGCCCCACACCAATACCCCTCTGATCCGGACCCACACCCACACCCCATTGACCTGGCCCCACACACATACCCCTCTGATCCGGACCCACACCCATACCTCACTGACCTGGCCCCACACCCATACCCCTCTGATCCGGACCCACACCCAAACCTCACTGACCTGGCCCCACACCATTACCCATTTGACCCGGACCCACACCCATACCCCCTGACACGGCCCCACACCCATACCCATCTGACCCGGCCCCACACCCATACGCATTTGACCCGGCCCCACACCCATACCTCACTGACACGGCCCCACACCCATACCCACCTGTCCCGGCCCCATACCCACCCCTCACTGACACGGCCCCACACCCATACCCACCTGAGCCGGACCCACACCCATACCTCACTGACACGGCCCCACACCCATACCCATTTGACCCGGCCCCACACCCATACCTCACTGACACGGCCCCACACCCATACCCACCTGACCCGGCCCCATACTCATCCCTCACTGACACGACCCCACACCCATACCCATTTGACCCGGCCCCACACCCATACCTCACTGACACGGCCCCACACCCATACCCACCTGACCCGGCCCCACACCCATAACTCACTGAAACGGCCCCACACCCATACCCACCTGACCCGGCCCCATACTCATCCCTCACTGACACGACCCCACACCCATACCCATTTGACCCGGCCCCACACCCATACCTCACTGACACGGCCCCACACCCATACCAACCTGACCCGGCCCCATACCCATCCCTCACTGACACGGCCCCACACCCATACCCACCTGACCCGGCCCCACACCCATACCTCACTGACCAGGTACCACAACCATACATCTATGACCCGGCCCCACACCCACGACCCACTGACCCGGCCCCACACCCACACCCCACTGATCCGGCCCCAAACCCAAACCCCATTGACCCAGTCCCACACCCATACATCTCTGACCCAGCCCCACAACCATACACCACTGACCCGGCCCCACAACCAAACGCCACTGACACAGCCCAACATCCACACCCTACTGACCCGGCCCCACACACACACACAACTGACCCGGCCCCACACCCATACGCCACTGACAGGGAGCGAGAGGTTATACTCCAAGTTTAATTTCTGAATTATGAAGTTTGATGTGTAACAGCGAGTGAATGTGACAGGAGACGAGTGCAGCATTAAGTGTGACACTTACAGGAAGTGTGCGTTGGAAATAAAACTTTTAATTCATTACTAGTGCATCTCGATGGCCTTGCTCACACTGGCATAGATGAACTGGAATGTGTTCTCACTGTTTGTTGAAACAGGCCAGAATGGGAGGAGGACATGTGTGAATGTTCACTACAGTGCCAGCAGTGCTGGGAGGACTGAATAACTGGTGGAATAATAATCTCCATTAAAAAAGTATTCACGCAGGAGTTATCGATTTCAGAAAATGATCATTAAACCATGGCAACAGGAAGTCTTATGAATTATATATATCTACACAACCTACTGCTGTATTATAATATTATTCTTCTGGAGTAAAAGCAACTCTTAAAATGTTTTCATCGTATCCAGACGATGTCCCTACTCCTGGTATGCCGAATACATAGATAGGAGTTTATATTGAATGTTTCATGGTCTGAATATATAGATAGGAGTTTACACTGAATGTTTCATGGTCTGAATATATAGATAGGAGTTTACACTGAATGTTTCATGGTCTGAATACATAGATAGGAGTTTACACTGATTGTTTCATGGTCTGAATATGTAGATAGGAGTTTACACTGACTGTTTCATAGTCTGAATAGACAGATAGGCGTTTACACTGAACGTGTCAGGTTCTGAATATATAGATAGGAGTTTACACTGAACGTTTCATGGTCTTTCGGATATAATTTGGAAACAACGCCTCTTGTACTGAGATCTGACAGATTGTTAACCTGGCATAGAGGAACTCACTCAACGATAGTTGCTGAAAAGGACATAACGAAAACCACCATCACGTGTTTGGAGTTTAGTTAAGATGAAGATTAACCCTGAACATTCAGACACTTTTTCTAACCATGAAGCTGCGATTCCAATAACGGATTTTTTACATCACAAGGCCTGATAATGGGGATTTAGTGAATTCACCAGCAGTTTGAGCTCGACAGAACATTAAGCAGCATCGCATCTACAGAAGGACATCGATAAAATAGTCACATTGTTAAAAACAGACCACGTCTGCTCTGAAAATCTGATTGTCTTATACCATCTAAACCTGTAACTGTTAACAGTGACCATTTAAATTACTGCCACAATACTGAATTCGATGGCGAAACATCTGATCGTCACATTCTTTGTACATGTTACAACATTTGGATGAACAATATTTCCGCAAACTCCAGTTAGTGTTTAAAGGGCTGAAAGACCTGTTTATATTTTCTGCCAAAAGCAGGTCCCCATAATAATCAGGTGATTGTGTTGAAAGAGCACGGAAATGAATCTGGATTGTATCGGGACAAACTTCACTCTCAGTTTAATAAAAAGAACCCTCGGCCGAGGCCGGGAGATGGATAAGTGATCACCCAGAACATTTATTCTGACAACAGACAAAATAATCAATTGGAAGAAATTTTAAAAATTATTATAAGAATCCGATTTACGTATCAGTTTCTCACAAGTTTGTATTTAAATTATCATTTAATTCAACAGTAATTGTGAAATCCAGAAATAGATTTACTGATAGGAAATAACATTAAGTATCCAGTTCAGAATTGTCAGATGATTTATTTTGAGAGTTGGATCTGAAATATACTTGAATTCATTAACGCTGTCTGGTACTACATTAACACACAGTGTAATATTCACATCATGGGAGACAGAAAGGTGGGTTCCTTCCGAGTTGGTGCTGGGGACGGGGAGACACTGGAGATCTGCTGGGCTCTGCCTCAGAATGGAGTTACCTCTTAGATCAAACCCCTTCACTCTAAAATACAAACAAGATTAATTTGTGACTGTGTGTTTTGAGACAGAAACTGATCTCACTTCACGTTTCATTACACGGCCTCATGCTGGATAATTGTACTTGGTGATCAGACTCTCCCAGTCTCATTCTCACCATTTCCCCCCTTACCTTGTAACCTTTGTGGACTGTCAACAAGACCAGTGTTTATCTGAGGAAATGGGACTTTCTCTTACCTTTCTCCCCAGTCGATCTCTGGAAGCTCTTTGAATCGGAAGGGTTCTCTCTGGTTGCTGCTCTCACAATCCTGTGCTGATTCCCCTGCTGTTGTTCCTCAGTCTACAATCCCTGTTTACTTCCAGCTGTGGACTTTTCTCAATCACTCCATCATTCACCGGAGATCTAATTATGGCAGGGCAGAAAATGAGACCAATATTGACGGTGTGAAGGAGAATCTAATCTGCACTCTCCCTCGCTGCAGAAATTAATGTCCCTCACGGAGTCCGCCCCTTCTATTGGTTCAAAACAAGTGATTGATACCCCCACCCGCCAATCAGAGCCTGGTCCCTTTCACAGCACCACCCCCGCTAGTTTTGAAGCAACAGAAAGGGCGGAATTCACTCGTTGATGACAATCTGTATTGGAGTTGTTTGAGGATGTAACTGGCAGTCCAGATAAAGGGGAACCAGTGGATGTTGTGTGTTTGGATTTTCAAAGGCATTCGATAAGTTACCACATTAGAGTTTGTTACACAAGATAAGGGCTCATTGGGTTGGAGGTAATATTGAGGATTGAGAATTGGTTCACGGACAGAAAACAGAAAGTAGGGATAAACGGGTCATTTTCAGGTTGGCAGGCTGTAACTGGTGGAGTGCCACAAGGATCAATCCTTGGGCCTCAGCTATTTACAATATATATTGATAACTTAGATGAAGGTACCGAGTGCAATGTATCCAAGTTTGCTGACAATACAAAGCTAGTTGGGAAAGTTAGCTATGAGGAGGACATAAAGAGTCTGCAAAGGGGTATGGACAGGTTCAGTGAGTGGGCAAGAAAGTGGCAGATGGAATATAATGTGGGGAAATGTGAGGTTATTCACTTTTGTAAGAAGAAAAGAAAAACTGAATAAGTTTTAAATGGTGAGAAACTATTAAATGTTAGTGTTCAGAGACATCTGGGTGTCCTCGTACAAGAAACACAAAAAGTTAACATACAGGTGCAGCAAACAATTATGAAGGCAAATGGCATGTTGGCCTTTATTGTAAGGAAGTCTTCCTACAATTGTACAGGGGTTTGGTGAGACCTCACCTGGAGTACTGTGTACAGTTTTGGTCTCCTTATCTAAGGAAGGGTGTATTGTCTTACAGGCACAGCAACAAAGGTTCACTGGAATGATTCCTGGGATGAGAGGGTTCTCCTATGAGGAGAGATTGAGTAGAATGGGCTTATACTCTCTGGAGTTTAGAATAGTGAGAGGTGATCTCATTGAATCATATAAGATTCTGAGGGTTTTTGACAGGGTAGATGCTGAGAGGTTGTTTCCCCTGGATGGATAGTCCAGAACAAGGGGCATATTCTCAGGATACGGGGTCAGACATTTAGGACTGAGAGGAGGGGAAATATCTTCATTCAGAGGGTTGTGAACCTATGGATTTTCTTTTCCCCAGGGAGTTGTGGATGGTCAGTCGTTGACTATATTCAAGGCTTAGATGGATAAATTTTTGGACTCTAAGGGAATCAAGGGCTATGGGGATCAGACGGGAAAGTGGAGTTGAATGGCGGAGCAGGATCGAGGAGCCTTGTGGCCCACCCCTGCTCCTATTTCTTACGTTCTTATGAGGTAACCCAGGGCATGGACTGGGCTGTAAGACCAGGCAGTGAGACCAGGCGGGGTGAGCGGGAGTGCAGCTCCAAACTGACTGAGGCCCAGGGTTCAGGGAGGGGGAGATTTCTCTGAGCCACAACCACAATTCCCGGAGCTACCAAACTTTCCCGGGCCCAGAGAGAGGGACAACGCAGTCACTCTCATGCCCCTCCCTCCACATTCACCCACATCCCCATCTCTCCATCCTCTTTCACATCCCTCTCCCTGCACTCTCACCCACATTTAGCCTCTTTCCACTCTCACTTAATACCCCACCCTCTACCCTCACACATCCCCCTCCCTCCACCCTCACACAAATACCCCTCCCTGCACCCTCAATCACATCCCCCTTCCTCCACATTCACTCACATACCCCTCACTCCACTCTCACTCACATCACACTCCCTCAACACTCACTTATATCCCTATCTCTCCACCTTATTTCACATCGCCTTCCCTCCACTCTCACTCACATACCCCTCACTCCACTCTCACTCACATTCACTTCTGTCCAGCCACACACACATACCCCTCCCTCCACCCTTGCTCACACCCACTTTCGCTCCACCCACACTCAAATCACTCTCCCTCCACCCTCACTCACAACCCCTTCCCTCCACCCTCACTCACAAACCCTTCCCTCCACCCTTACTGAATATCAGCTCCCTCTGCACTTACTCTCATCCCCCTCCCGCCATCCTCACTCACAACACCCTCCCTCCAACCTCACTGACATCCCTTCCCTAGACCCTCACTCGACTTCCACTCCCTCCACCCTCATTCACATCCCCTTCACTCCACCCTCATTCAACCTTCACCGACACTCACACATCTCCCTCCCTAACCCCCCACCCCACCCACAACCCCTTCCACAACACTCACTCCACCTCCACCAACACATCCACCTCCCTCCACCCTCACTGACACATGCCCCTCCCTCCACACTGATTCACATCCCCCACCCTCACTCACATATTCACCTCGTTCCACCGTCACTCACACATCCCACCCCTCCACCCTCACTCACATCCCCCTCCCGCTACCCTCTCTCACATTGCCCTACGTCCAAAATCACTCACATTCCCCTCGCTCGACCCTCAATCACACAGTCACTCACACATTTATCTCCCTCCACCCTCACTCACATTCCTCTCCCTCCAGCCTCACTCAATATCCCCCTCCTCCATCACTCATACAGCCTCCTCCGTCCACCCTCACTCACGTCACCCACTCTCTACCCTCAATCACACGCCCCCCACCCTCAAACGTCACTCACACAATCCCCTCCCAAAAACCAAACTCAGACATCCCACTCCCGCCCCCTAATACACATCTCCCTCCCTCCACCCTCACTCACATCCCTTCCCCACCATGCTCACTCACATCGCCCCACATCCAACATCACTCACATCTGCCTCCCTACACACTTAATCAAACATCCCCCTCACTCCACATTCACTCACACAATCACCTCCCTCCATCCTCACTCACATCCCTCTCCCTCCAGCCTCACTCACACATCCCCCTCCCTCCATCCTAATTCAGATCTCTCTCTCTCCAGCTTCTCTCCCACACCATCCCACCAACCTCACTCACACATCCCACTCCCACAACCATCATTCACATTAACATCTCATTATCGTCACTCACCTCCCCGTCCCTCCAACATCACTCACATCCCCCTCCCTCCACCCTCACTCACAACCCCTCCCTACACACTCAATCGACATCCACTCCCTCCACCCTCAATAACAAACTCCTCCCTCCACACACACATATTCCCCTCCCTCCATCCTCACTCAAAACCCCTTCTTCCACCCTCACTCTCTTCACACTCCCTCCACCCTCACTCACATCCCGTTCCTCCA
The DNA here is from genome assembly GCF_035084215.1 of Heptranchias perlo. Classification (NCBI taxonomy): domain Eukaryota; kingdom Metazoa; phylum Chordata; class Chondrichthyes; order Hexanchiformes; family Hexanchidae; genus Heptranchias; species Heptranchias perlo. The sequence goes on along the minus strand of NW_027139644.1, from coordinate 2,531,780 downwards.
CACTCACTCTCAAACAAATCACCTTCACCCGCACTCATATACCCTTCATTCCACCCTCATTCATACATCACTCTCCCTCCACTCTCACTCACACGTCCCATCCCTCCACTATCACTCACATCCCTTTCCCTCCACCCTCACTCAAATCCTACTCCCACCACACTCACTCATATATCCGTCCCTCCACCCTCACTCACATCCCCTAACTCCACCTTCACTCACGTCCCCCTCCCTCCACACTCACACATACTTCCCTCTCCCACCCCATTACTCACACATCCAACTCCCTGCACCCTCACCAACGTCACCCTTCCTCTACCCTCATTCACGTCACCCTCCCTCCGACCTCACTCACACATTCCCAGACTCCACACTCATGAACATCCCCTCACTACATGCTCACTCACATTCCACTCCCTCCACACTCACTCACATACTCCTCCTTCTTCCCGAACTAACTAAACCAACACTCAGTCATGTTGTTCACCATCCACCATCACTCATATACCCCGCCCTCCAACCTCAGTCACTTAGCCCTTCCACCAACCCCACTTACATCCTCCTCCATCCACCCTCACTCACAAATCAACTCTCTCCACCCTCAATCACATCCCCCTCCCTCCACCCTCACTCACAAATCATCCCCGACCCTCACACATATCACTCTCCCTCCACCCTCACAAGCATCCCCCTCAAACCATCCTCACTCACATCCCCCTCCCTCCCTTCTCACTCACATCACCGTCCCTCCACCCTGACACACATCACCCTTCTCGAATTCTTACACACAGCCCCTTCCCTACACCTTCACTCACGTCCCCCTCCCACCACACTTACACACATACCCCTCACTCCACGCTCACTAACATACCCACCCTCCTTTCTAACTCACATCCCCCACCCACCACCCACACTCACATCCCCTCCCTCCCTTCTCACTCACATCACCGTCTCTCCACCCTGACACACATCACCCATCTCGAATTCTTACTCACAGCCCCTTCCCTACACCTTCACTCACGTCCCCCTCCCACCACACTTACACACATACCCCTCACTCCACGCTCACTAACATGCCCTCCCTCCTTTCTAACTCACATCCTCCACCCACCACCCACACTCACATCCCCTCCCTCCCTTCTCACCCACAAACACCTCACTCCACTCTTAATCACACATCACCCTCCCTCCATCCACACTCACATCACCCTCCCCCCACCATCACAAACAAACCCCTCACTTCCCTTCACTCACGTCACCCCCATCAACCTCACTCACATCCCCATCCCTCCACCCTCACTCACATTTCCCTCCCTCCACTCTCACTCACATCACTTTCACTGCACCCTCAATTACATTTCCCTCCCTCCACCCTGACTCACACATCTCCCTACTTATCCTACACCCACACACACACTCCTTCCGCAACACTCACTCACACATTCACCTCCCTCCACCCTCACTGTCACATCCCCCTCCCTCCACCCTCACTGTCACATCCCCCTCCCTCCACACTCACATCCCACAACCTCCACCCTCACTCACATATCCCCCTGTCTGCACCCTCACTCACATCCACCTCCCTCCACCATCACGCAAATCCCCCTCCCTGCACCCTCAACCACACATCCCGCTCAGTCCACCGATACTCACACATCACCTTTCCTCCACTCTCACTCACACATCGCCCTCCGTCCATCCTCACTCACATATCACCCTCCTTCCACCCTAACTTGCACATCCCAAACACACAACCCTCATTCACATGCATCTCCCTCCACCTTATCTCACACTCCCTACCCTCAGTGACATCCCACACCCTCTAACATCACTCACACATCCAACTCGTTCCACCGTCACTCATACATCCCACTCCATCCACCCTCACTCACAACTCCCTCCCTCCCCCTCACATCGCTCTACATCCAACATCACTCACACCCCCCTCTCTCAACCCTCAATCACACATCCTCCTCAATCCACAGTTAATCACACATTCACCTCCCTCCACCCTCACTCACATCCATCTCCCTCCAGCCTCACTCACATATCACCACCTCCATCACTCACACAGCCTCCTCGCTCCACCCTCACTCACGTCACCCACCCTCCACCCTCAATCACATGTCCCCCACCCTCAAACGTCACTCACACATACCCCTCCCAAAAACCACACTCCCTCCCCCAGTCCCAGTCACTCCCCGCACGGTCTGAACCTGATCCCGCTCCCTCCCTCCCCCAGTCCCAGACACTCCCTGCACAGTCTGATCCTGATCCACCTCCCTCCCTCCCACAGTCCCAGACACTCCCGGCACTGTCTGATACTGATCCCCCTCCCTGCCTCCCCCAGTCCCACACACTCCCCGCACGGTCTGATCCTGATCCCCCTCCATCCCTCCCCCAGTCCCAGACACTCCCTGCACAGTCTGATCCTGATCCCCCTGCCTCCCCAGTCTCAGACACTCTCCGCACAGTCTGATCCTGATCCCCCTCCCTCCCCAGTCCCAGACACTCCCCGCATGGTCTGATCCTGATCCCCCTCCCTCCCTCCCCCAGTCCCTGACACTCCCCGCACAGTCTGATCCTGATCCCCCTCCCTCCCTCCCACAGTCCCAGACACTCCCCACACGGTCTGACCCTGATCCCCCTCCCTCCCCAGTCCCAGACACTCCCCGCATGGTCTGATCCTGATCCCCCTCCCTCCCTCCCCCAGTCCCACACACTCCCCGCACGGTCTGATCCTGATCCCCCTCCCTCCCTCCCCCAGTCCCAGACACTCCCCGCACGGTCTGATCCTGATCCCCCTCCCTCCCCAGTCCCAGACACTCCCCACACAGTCTGATCCTGATCCCCTTCCCTCCCTTTCGGATATAAATTTGAACCAACGCCTCTTGTACTGAGATCTGACAGATTGTTACCCTGGCAACAGAGGAAATCATTCAACGAAAATAACGAAACGGAAATAACAAAAACCACCATCGTATTGGGAGTTTAGTTCAGATGAAGATTAACCCTGAACATTCAGACACTTCTTCGAACCATGAAGCTGCGATTCCAATAACGGATTTTTTTACACCACAAGACCGGATACTGGGGATTTAGTGAATTCACTATCAGTGCCAGCCCTACAGAACATTAAGCAGCACCGCATCTACAGAAGGACATGGATAAAACAGTCACATTATTAAAAAAAAACCCTGTCTGCTCTGAAAATCTGATTGTCTTGAACCATCTAAACCTGTAACTGTTTACAGTGACCGTTTAAATTACTGCCACAATATTGGATTCGAGAGCGAAACATCTGATCGTCACATTCTTTATACATCTGGAATGTTACAAAATTTGGATAAGCGTCATTTCGGCAAACTCCAGTTAGTGTTTAAAGGGCTGAAAGACAGTGTTTATATTTTCTGCTAAAAGCAGGTCCCCATAATAATTGTGTTGAAAGAGCACGGAAATGAATCCAGATTGTATGTGGAAAAAAATCACTCTCAGTTTAATAGAAAGAACCCTAGGCCGAGGCCGGGAGCTGGATCAGGTGATCACCCAGAACATTTATTCTGACAACACACAAAATAATCAATTGGAAGAAATTTGACAAATCATTATCAGAATACGATTTACGTATCATTTTATCACCAGTTTATATTTAAATTATCATTTAATTCAACCGTAATTGTGAAATGCAGAAATAGATTTACGAATACGAAATAACATTAAGTAAAACTCAGTTTCCAGTGCAGAATTGTAAGATGATTGATTTTGATAGTTGGATATGAAATATATTTGAATTCAATAACACTGTCTGGTACTACCTGAACACACAGCCTAATATCGATATTATCGGGGCCATGAAGGTGGTGTCTTTCCGAGTTGGTGCAGGGTCGGGGTGGGGGTGGAGGGTGGCGGGGAGGGGGTGGAGGCACTGTATATCTGCTGGGCTCTGCCTCAGAATGGAGTCACCTCTTAGATCAAACCCCTTCACTCTAAAACACACACAAGATTCATTTGTAACTGTGTGTTTTGAGACAGAAACATCTCATTTCACGTTTCTTTACACGGCCTCATGCTGGATAATTGTACTCGGTGATCAGACTCTCCCAGTCTCATTCTCACCATTTCACCCTTACCTTGTAACCTTTGTGGGCTGTCTCCAGGACCAGTGTTTATCTGAGGAAATGGGACTTTCTCTTACCTTTCTCCCCATTCGATCGATGGAAGCTCTTTGAATCGGAAGGGTTGTCTCTGGTTGCTGCTCTCACAATCATGTGCTGGTTCACCTGCTGTTGCTCCTCAGTCGACAATCCCTGTATACTTCCAGCTGTGGACTTTTCTCAATCACTCGGCCATTCACCGGGTGCTCTAATTATGACAGGGCAGAAAATGAGACCAATATTGATGGTGTGAAGGAGAATGTAATATACAGTTGCCCTCTAATGTTGAATTAAAATAAAAGTAATTGAAACTTAAACATTTGAAAAACTATAAATATTTGATTGAATAAACACTGTTTGATGAACTCTGTTCCAACATTCCATGTCTCTTTACCACTCCGACCACAATATGTGATCGTTTCATTCTCCAGCCCCAGTTCGAGACAATTCCTTCTCCATGTCCCACCCTTGTTTTTAGGATCACATTTGCTATTTGTGAATCAGTGAACATTCCTTTATATTTTCTGGCTGAACTCCATCCAGGGGCCAGACTCCTATTTTCCAAGTGCATTTGAATGGCATCATCGACAAACAGGGAGAGTTGATAGGACAATATCCTCAGTGACATGGTTCTACCCTCAGAAGGCAGCTGTACTGCCCCAACATCGTGACTGGGAAGTGGGACTATTGTAGTGAGTTCACTTCACTGAATATTTACACAAAATAACATAACATGGGACTGATTTATCACAGAAAGAAGAGCTGTCCCCTGCTGTGAGTGTTACTGTTTAGTGTGGACACTCCGATGAGTAAAAGTCCTGTTGACAGCTGTGGACTGGGTTTCCAACCGTCTTGAATTGACAGTTCCTGACTCAGAGGCTGGGTGTGTCTCCAGTTAGCTGCAAATTCCAAAGTTTTGGCATGTGGGTGTGGGAACGTTTGTAACTACAAGTGAGACATTATAATAAGAATATTTAACTGTCAAATAGGTATTAACTGTAATAACAACACCTCAGAGTGGGAATGTGGAGGGAACGTTGACCATATTTAAGAGAACAAGAGAAAATAAAAGCTCTCAGCAATTAATTTTTTTCTATTTTGCTAAAAATGGTCATTCATGTAGACAACTGTACAACAGGTTACATCTCATTCTCATGGCTGTAATAAAATATCTCTGTTTAGAGAAAATCAGGATTAGTAATCAAATGATTTAAAGTAGAATGTTTAATGAAATATGGCCCACTCTTAGTTTTAGGATAAATCAAATCACTAAAAATATCAGTAGTTGCTGGCGAATTGGAGTTGAAAGATTTACCAGGGCCACACTCCAGACACAATGGATGTGACCGAGGGACACACACTTCAGCTGGAAAAGAAAATCCCACTGAAAGGCCACAGCTTTTTATCCCAATAAACTGCACGTTTTACAAACTCTATATTTCAGGCTTCAGATCTATATCGTTTGGACAAGATGTAAGCAACTTTTCACGGAAAAATGTAACGGTTTTAAAACCACCCCATTAAAGGACACGATCCCTTCCCTCTCTGCGTGTTGCCAGAAGATATGTTCTATAAATGAGGAAGTTTAGTTCAATAAGTTACTCAGAGTTCAACTACAGAAACCTTCTTTACTGATCAGTGCAAAACTGTTTTGCAGTTTTCCAAACTTTCCTTTAAGATCATAAACAGAAAAAAACAGATGACTAGTTTTGAGAATTGTTCAGCTTAAACTGGAAGTTTAGAAATGTAATATCTAGAGAACAGTAACAAATCAGGCCATACATTTCAGTTTGAAATATTTGGTGAAATGTCAAAGTGTTAATAAAAAATCCTTACTGCGTAACATTTGCCTAAATTAAAGTAATGAGGAATTATGAATTTAAATTTACTGATATAAGATTTCTGAAATATATAACAGAACACTTAAAAGGTTATTGAATATTATAATCAGCAAAGGCAACAGTGCTCAATGTTACACTAAAAATATATAGATAGGAGTTTACACTGAATGTTTCATGGTCTGAATATGTAGATAGTAGTTTACACTGAATGTATCATGGTCTGAATATATCGATAGGAGTTTACATTGAATGTTTTATGGTCTGAATATATCGATAGGAGTTTACACTGAACGTGTCATGGCCTGAATATATCGATAGGAGTTTACACTGAATGTTTCATGGTCTAAATATATAGATAGGCGTTTACACTGAATGTTTCATGGTCAGAATATATCGATAGGAGTTTACACTGAATGTTTCATGGTCAGAATATATCGATAGGAGTTTACACAGAATGTGTCATGGTCTGAATATATCGATAGGAGTTCAAAATGAATGTTTCATGGTCTTTCGGATATAATTTGGAACCAACGCCTCTTGTACTGAGATCTGACAGATTGTTTCCCTGGCAATACAGGAAATCACTCAACGAAAATAACTCAACCGGAAATAACAAAAACCACCATCACGTACTTGGAGTTCAGTTAAGATGAAGATTAACCCTAAACTTTCAGACACTTTTTCTACCCATGAAGCTGCGATTCCAGTAACGGATTTTTTACACCACAAGACCGGATACTGGGGATTTACTGAATTCACTATCAGTTCGAGCTTCTCAGAATATTAAGCAGCACCGCATCTACAGAAGGACATCGATAAAATAGTCACATTGTTAAAAACAGACCCCGTCTGCTCTGTAAATCTGATTGTCTTAAGCCATCTAAACCTGTAACAGTTAACAGGGACCATTTAAATTACTGCCACAATACTGAATTCGATGGCAAAACATCTGATCGTCACATTCTTTGTACATCTGGAATGTTACAAAATTTGGACCAACCACATTTCTGGAACCTCCAGTTAGTGTTAAAAGGGATGAAAGTCGGTGTTTATATTTTCTGCCAGAAGCAGGTCCCCATAATAATCAGGTAATTGTATTGAAAGTGCACGGAAATGAATCTAGATTGTATCTGGAGAAACATCGCTTTCAGTTGAATAAAAAGAACCCTCGGCCGAGGCCGGGAGCTGGATCAGGTGATCACCCGGAACATTTATTCTGACAACACACAAAATAATCAAATGGAAAAATTTTACAAATCAATATTAGAATACAATTTACGTATTATTTTATCACCAATTTATATTTAAATTATCATTTATTTCAACTCCAATTGTGATATCCAGAAATAGATTTACTGATGGGAAATAACATTAAGTAAAACCCACCAACCAGTTCAGAATTGTAAGAGGACTGATTGTGATATTTGGATATGAAATATATTTGAATTCGGTAACAGTGTTTGCTACTGCATTAACATACAGTGTAATATCGATATTATCGGGGCGATAATGGTGGGTTATTTCCGAGTTGGTGCTGGGGGCGGGGAGACACAGTTTATCTGCTGGGCTCTGCCTCAGAATGGAGTCACCTCTTAGATCAAACCCCTTCACTCTAAAATACAAACAAGATTAATTTGTGACTGTGTGTTTTGAGACAGAAACTGATCTCACTTCACATTTCATTGCACGGCCTCATGCTGGATAATTGTACTCGGTGATCAGACTCTCCCAGTCTCATTCTCAACATTTCCCCCCTTACCTTGTAACCTTTGTGGACTGTCTCCAGGACCAGTGTTTATCTGAGGAAATGGGACTTTCTCTTACCTTTCTCCCCAGTCGAACTTTGGAAGCTCTTTGAATCGGAAGGGTTCTCTCTGGTTGTTGCTCTCACAATCCTGTGCTGTTTAACATGCTGTTGTTCATCAGTCTACAATCCCTGTTTACTTCCAGCTGTGGACGTTTCTCAATCACTCTGTCATTCACCTGGAGATCTAATTATGGCAGGGGAGAAAATGAGACCAATATTGACGATGTGAAGTCGAATGCAAAATACACTTTTCCTTTAATATTGAATTAAAATAAAAGGAATTGAATCTGAAACGATTGAATATCAAATATTTGATTGAATAAACACACTGTTTGATGAACTCTGTTCCCACATTCCATGTCTCTTTACCACCCCGACCACAATATTTGATCGTTTCATTGTCCAGCCACAATTAGAGGCAATTCCTTCTACATGTGCTGCCCCTGTTTTTAGGATCACATTTGCTATTTGTGAATCAGTGGCCATTCCTTTATATTTTCTGGCTGAACTTCATCGAGGGGCCAGACTCCTAGTTTCCAAGTGTATTTTAGTGGCATCATCGACAAACAGGGAGAGTTGATGGGACAATATCCTCAGCGACATGGTTCTACCCACAGAAGGCAGCTGTACTGCCCCAACACCGTGACTGGGAAGTGTCACTATTGTAGAGAGTTCACTTCACTGAATAATTATATAACATAACATGGGACTGATTTATCATAGAAAGAAGGGGTTTCCCTTGCTGTGAGTGTTACTGTTTAGTGTGGACACTCCGATGAGTAAAAGTCCTGTTCACAGCTGTGGAGTGGGTTTCTAACCGTCTTGAATTGACATTTCCTGACTCAGAGACTGGATGTGTCTCCAGTTAGCTGCAAATTCCAAAGTGCTGGTATGTGGGGGTGGGGACGGAACGTTTGTAACGACAAGTGAGACATTTTAATCAGAATACTTTACCCTCAAATAGATATTAACTATAATAACAACACCTCAGTGTGGGAATGTGGAGGGAACTTTGACCATATTTAAGAGAACAAAAGAAAATAGAAGCTCTCAGCAATTAACTTGTTTCTATTTTGCTATAAATGGTCATTGATGTACACAACTGGACGATAGATTACAACTCATTCACATGCCTGTAATAAAATATCTCTGATCAGAGAAAATCAGGATCAGTAAGTGAATGATTTGAAGTAGAATGTGTAAACAAATATGGCCTACTCTTAGTTTTAGGATAAATAAAATCACTATCTCCAAAAATATCAGTAGTTGATGGGGAATTGGAGTTGAAAGATTTCTCGGGGCCACTCTCCAAACACAATGGATATGATCGAAGGACTCACACTTTAGCGAGGGCACGGTGTCACCAAAGGATGACGTTGTACCGTGCCTGACACAACGGGGCGGGGAGGGCACTGTGTTACCACAGGATGACAGTTTACTGTTCCTTACACAAGAGGCGGGGCAGGCACTCGAGGGCACCGACCCCAAACGATGGCAGTGCACCATATGAGAGAGAGAGGAGGCGTGTGTACATCAGTCAGTGACTCTGTGTGTGTTTCATAGAGAGAGATAGGGGAAGTGCTTACTTATCTATATCAATGAATGAATCTGAATGTGTATGTGTGTATATGAGAGAGAGGGAGAGCGAAACAGATTTTATCAGTGGGCAACTGAGGATTGTGTGAGTATGAGAGAGAGAATGGATGCCTCTGTATAACTGTGAGACTCTTAATGTGTGTTTATGTGAGGGAGCCAGTTACATAGGGTATCAGTGAACAACTGAGTGAGTGCGTGTGTATGAGAGAGACAAAGAGAGAGAGGGAGGATGCATCTGTATATTTGAGTGACTCTGAGCAGGTGTGTGTATATGTGATGGAGGGAGACACAAAGTGTATCAGTGAGGGACTGACTGAGTGTGTGCGTATGTGAGAGGCAGAGAGAGGAGAGAGAAAGAGAAAATGGCTCTGTTTTTCTGAGTGACTCTGAGCAGGTGCGTGCATATGTGATGGAGGGAGACACACAGTGTATCAGTGAGGGACTGACTGAATGTGTGCGTATGTGAGAGGAAGAGAGAGAGAGAGAGAGAAAATGGCTCTCCATATCTGAGTGAGTATGCGCATCAGAGAGGGAGACAGAGGATGCCTCTGTATATAAGTGAGTGACTGAGTACCTGTGTGTATTTTCTGTTGGGGAGAAGTAGCAGGATGATGAAATCTAACCTTTAACCATCAACCAAATCTAAAATCCTACACAGACAGGCATTTAACAAGTTAAATTGCCAGAAGACACGTGCCCATATCAAACGTTGAATCAGACATAGCAAGGGCAGACAACGTGAAAAGTGCAAAAACCTCTTTCTCTTATCGATAAAAAGTTGGAGGATGTGAGTTCCCACAAATGGAAACCGTTCGCCTCTGTCTCTGCAAGATTCAGCATGTTGCTTTTAATTTGTGTCACTCAGGGGCAGACATTTTGAGACGCACTCAGTTCCCCCTTCAATTTGTTTTTTTTTTACCAGAAGGTTTATTCAATCCCACTGTGTTCTGATTAAAGTAGCTCTGGGTTTCAATTCGACCCTAACATTCACCTGAGAATAATGGGATCACCCGCATTTGGTGTTGATTCATTCTCTGCATAAGGTTTTATCTTTAATTCTGATCACCATCTGGTTTCTACCCAGAACCGTGTGTGCGACGAGCTGTGCACTTAATGTAGAAATGTGTTTCCTTCGAAATAATCCCCCACTCTGAGACATTCTCAGTCACTCACCCAATTCATCCATTGAAAAGACTGAAGCGACATGAGATCCGGTCCGCACGGCTCCTGTCCCCAGTCAGGACTCTGATACTCGGGGATTCGGCTGAGCTCCCCGCCTTGCTCTCCCTGTCCCCAGTCAGGACTCTGATACTCGGAGATTCGGCTGATCTCCCCGCCTTGCTCTCCCTGTCTCCAGTTAAGACTCTGATACTCGGGGATTCGGCTGATCTCCCCGCCTTGCTCTCCCTGTCCCCACTGAAGGCTCTGATACTCGGGGATTCGGCTGATCTCCGCGCCTTGCTCTCCCGGTCACCAGTGAAGACGCTGATACTCGGTGATTCGGCTGATCTCACCGCCTTGCTCTCCCTGTCCCCAGTCAGGACTCTGATACTCGGGGATTCGGCTGATCTCCCCGCCTTGCTCTCCCGGTCACCAGTGAAGACGCTGATACTCGGTGATTCGGCTGATCTTCCCGCCTTGCTCTCCCTGTCCCCAGTCAGGACTCTGATACTCGGGGATTCGGCTGATCTCCGCGCCTTGCTCTCCCGGTCACCAGTGAAGACGCTGATACTCGGTGATTCGGCTGATCTCCCCGCCTTGCTCTCCCTGTCCCCAGTCAGGACTCTGGTACTCGGGGATTTGGCTGATCTCCCCTCTTTGCTGTCCGCTCGACACAATCTGAGTGGAGCCTCCAGGAAGTGTCAGCGCACATCAACCTCGCTGTCACCTCTTCCGCTAAATGTTACTGACATACAAAGTTCGTGTGGGGCAAAACCCGAAACCTCGGGTTCCCTTTACTCTTCCTACCAGCTGATTCACGTGGGTTTGATGCGGGTTAAATTTTCTATTAAATGCTCAAATGATGTAAATGCTTCGATTTACAATCACCCCATTGATTTGAATCAAACTGCACAGAAGGAGGCCATTCGGCCCCTGGTGTCTGTGCTGGCTCTTTGAAAGAGCGATCCATTTAGTCCCACTCCCCTGCACTTTCCCCATGGCCCTGCAAACTTTCTCCTTTACAATTATTGATCCGATTCTATTTTGAACATCACTAAACTGCTTTATTTCACTGGGACCGACTGGACAGAGAGAGCATCAGTTATACACTGAGTCATTGGGGTAGATTTTAAACACGAATCTGCTTCCACCGCCCTTTCAGGTATTCGGTTCCAGATCAGAACAACTCGCTGCGTAAAGAAAATTCCACTCATCTCCCCCTGGCTTCTTTGCCAATTATCATCACTCTGCGCCCTCTGGTTACCGACCCTCCTGCCAGTGGAAACAGTTTCTCCCTATCTACCCTATCAAAACTCCTCGATTAAATCTCCCCTTATCCTGCTCCAAGGAGAACAACCCCAGCTTCTCCAGTTTCGCTACATAACTGAAGTCCCTCATCCCTGGTACGGTTCTGGGAAATCCTTTCTGCATCCTCTCCAAGTTATGGACAACCACCTCCCCTCTAATTTGTAGGGAAGTCTATGGTCTTGGACGCTCTTACACGCTGAATGGGGTGAAATTGAACATGGGCGTGGACGAAAAAGAGGCGGTTTCTCATGGCTGACCCGTTATACAGTCCCATTGAATTCAATACAGCTCAATATCAGGTGTATGGTGTAAGTGGCGGGAAAAGCGATTCCGAATATTTTACGCCCGCTGCCAGTGTCCAATTTTACCCCCAATGATTTAGACCCTCCCGTGTTGTGAAAACAGTAGTATAAAAAACAAACAACAACAGTGAGGGCCAGACTCAGAAAATTAGGTTGCAGGATAGTTGCTGGAAATTAATGTTATTGAAGTCTCTGTCGTTCTCCCTCTTCCCCCCATCCCACCCATCACTGATAAATGTAAGGGGCTCCCTCTCATTCTCCCTTTCCCCCACCCCACGCCCTTCACTGATTAAAGTAACGGGCTCTCTGTCATTTTCCCTCTTCCCACTCCCCCTTGGGACCATCCGATGATCGGGGGCGGCGCGGCTGGTCATGCGCGCTGCGGACTCGGCAGCAATAAACGCCCTCTCCCCCCGCCACCATAGAGTCGGTCCATGCCATTGGGTCAAACCTGATTGACATCTCTGTCCAATAATCAGGTGCCCGGCCCAGCCCACGAACACCGCCCCACATCCGCACAGGGTTCACGTGGCTCCTGATTTTTAAAAGCGTGCGGCGGTTTAAGCTGTCATGTGTGACTTTAGTAAACCGGCAACAGCGCGCGTGTGACGTGTGTCGAGGGGCGTGGTCGCGAGGTGACTGATGGGAGCGTTCAGGGGTCTGGAGAAGATCAACCGGTCCCCATCCACCGCCATCATCTCAATCCACCGCCATCCTCCCCCTGGAGAAGATCAACCGGTCCCCATCCACCGCCATCATCTCAATCCAACGCCATGCTCCCCCTGGAGAGGATCAACCGGTCCCCATCCACCGCCATCATCTCAATCCACCGCCATATTCCCCCGGAGAGGATCAAACGGTCCCCATCCACCGCCATTATCTCAATCCACCGCCATCCTCCCCCTGGAGAGGATCAAACGGTCCCCATCCACCTCCATCATTTCAATCTACCGCCATATTCCCCCGGAGAGGATCAACCGGTCCCCATCCACCGCCATCATCTCAATCCACCGCCTTCCTCCCCCTGGAGAGAATCAACCGGTCCCCATCCACCGCCATCATTTCAATACACCGCCATCTTCCCCCTGGAGAGGATCAGCCGGTCCCCATCCACCGCCATCATCTCACTTCCCTACTGTCTTGCTCCTAATCGTGGACAAACGGTGAATTCCACTGGGGTTTCATTTTGCAGGTTCGAACCCTGCCAGTTACGGTCCTAATGCATCATTTAAATAAGAAATCAATGGGGAAGGATTTTTTTTAACTTAACCATAAACGTCAACACAGGTGCACAGATCTGAGCAGGGCACCACCAGCAAACAGGCTCCAGGCACTGAATGACCTTCACCTTTTCCTATGTAACAGGCTCGAGGGGCTGAATGACCTCCTTCTGTTCCGAAAAAACAGGCTTGAGCGATTGAATGGCCGCCGCCTGTTGTTATGTTACAGGCTCAAGGGACGAAATGGCCTCCTTCCGTTCCAACGTAACAGGTTCGACGGCCGGAATGGTCCCTTTCTCGTGCTATTTAACAGGCTCCAGTTGCTAAATGGCCGCCTCCTGTTCCGATGTGACAGGCTCGAGGGGCTAAATGGCCTCCTGTTCCTGTGTAAAAGGCTCGAGGGGCTGAATGGCCTCCTCCAGTTCCAATCTAAAAGGACAATTTCCTGAATCAAGAGAGCTTTGGAAGATTATGGCTAAATCAAAGAACCATAGAATCTTACAGCACAGAAGGAGGCCATTCAGTCTATCTTGCCTTTGCTAGCTGTTTGGAAGAGCAGTGCAATTTAGTCCCACATCCCAACTTTTATCCCCATCACCCTGCAAATTAATCCTCTTCAATTACTTGTCCCATTACCTTTTGAAAGCTCCTTTCAGGAAGTGCGTTCCAGATCTTCACAAACATCTGTGTGAAAAGATTTCTCCTCAATTTCCCTCTAGTTCGTTTGATTTTATTTTAAATCGATTACCTCTGGTCACTGACCAAGTTGCCAAAGGAAACAGTTTCTCCCTATTTGCTCTGTCAAAACCCCTCATAATTTTGAACACCTCTATTAGTTCTCCCCATAACCTTCTCTGCTCTAAAGAGAACAATCCCAGCTTCTCCAATCTCTCCACATAACTGAAGTCGCTCACCCATGGTATCATCCTGGTAAATCTCCTCTGTACCCTCTTCAAGGCCTTGACATTCTTCCTAAAGTGTGATGCCCAGAATTGTACACAATACTCCAGCTGGGGTATAGCATGGCTTACTTGTTTTTGTATTCAATGTCCCTATTCACTAATCGAATTATCCCAGGCGCTTTCTTAACCGCATTATCAACTTGCCCTGTCACTTTCAAAGATTTGTGCATATGCGCCGCCAGGCCCCTGTGCTCTTCCACCTCCCTTAAAATACCATTCAGATTATACTGTTTCTCCATGTTGTTCCACACAAAGTGCATCACTTCACACTTATCCGTGTGAAATTGCATCTGTCATGTGCCTGCCCATGTCAACAATCTGTCTATGTCCTCCTGAAGTCTGCCTCTGATGTGTAACACGCTCGAGGGGTTGAATGGCCTCGTCTTATTTTAAATCATTTCCTCGAGGGGCTGAATTGCCTCCTCCTGTTCCTACATAATAGGCTCCAGGGGCAGAATGGCCAACTCCTGTTTCTGTGCAACAGGTTCTAGGGGAGAATTGGTCTCCTCTTCCTGTGTAACAGGCTCGAGGCGTTGAATGACCACGTCCTATTCCTGGGACCAGGCCAGAGTGACTGAATTTTCCGCACCTGCTCCTATGTAACAGGCTCCAGAAGCAAACTGGCCTCCGGTTCCTGTACAACAGGCTTCAGTGGCTGAATGGCCTCCTCCTGCTCCTGTATAACAGGCTCGATGGACTGAACGGCGTCCTCCTGTTCCTTTGTAAAAGTCTCGAGGGGCTGAATGGCCTCCTCCAGTTCCTGTGTAACAGGGTCAAGACGTTGAATGGCCTCCTATACCTGTGTAATAGGCTCGAGGGGTTGAATGGCCTCCAATTTCTGTGTAATAGGCTCCAGGGGTTGAATGGCCTCCTGTTCCTTTGTAATAGGCTCACGCAGGCTTAATGTCTTCTCCTATTCTTCTGTTACAGGCTCGAGGGTCTGAAAGGCCACCTACTGCTCTTTGTAACAGGCTCGCGGCATTGAATGGCCACATCCTGTTCATGGTACCAGGTCAGAGGGACTGAACGGTCTACACCTGTTCCTATGTAAAACTTTCTAAGGGGCTGACTGGACTCTTCTTGTTCCTGTATAATAGGCTCGAGGGGCTGAAAGCCTCCTCCAGTTCCTGTGAAACAGGGTCTACTGGCGGAATGACCTCCTCCTTCCTGTCCAACAGACTCGAGGGGCCAAATGGTCTCCTTCTGTTCCGATGTAACAGGCTCCAGAGTCTGAAACGCCTCCTCCTTTTCCTGTGTAACAGGCTTCACGGGCTGAATGGCCTCCTCCTGTTCATTTGTAGAAGGCTCTTGGGCCTGAATGAACTCCTCCTTCCGATGTAACAGACTCCAGGGGTTAGGAACATAGGAACAGCAGTAGGCCATTCAGCCACTCCTGCCTGCTCTGCCATTTCATAAGATCATGGCTGATCTGTGATCTAGCTCCATGTACCTGCCTTTGGCTCATATCCCTTAATACCTTTGGTTGCCAAAAAGCTATCCATCTCACATTTAAATGTAGCAATTGAGCTAGTATCAATTGCCGTTTGCTGAAGAGAGTTCCAAACTTCTACCACCCTTTGTGTGTAGAAATGTTTTCTAATCTCCCTCCTGCAAGGTCTGGCTCTAATTTTTAGACTCTGCCCCCTACTCCTAGAATCCCCAACCAGGGGAAATAGGTTCTCTCTATCCACCCTATTCGTTTCCCTTAATATCTTATAAACTTCGATCAGATCACCCCTTAACCTTCGAAACTCTCGAGAATACAACCCCAATTTGTGTAATCTCTCCTTGTAACTTAATCCTTGAAGTCCGGGTATCATTATAGTAAACCGACGCTGCACTTCCTCCAAGGTCAATTTGTCCTTCCGAAGGTGCGGTGCCCAGAACTGCTCACAGTACTCCAGGTGCGGTCTAACCAGGGTTTTGTATAGCTGCAGCATAACTTCTGCTCCCTTGTACTCCAGTCCTCCAGATATAAAGGCCAGCATTCTATTAGCCTTGTTGATTATTTTCTGCACCTGTTCATGACACTTCAATGATCTATGTACCTGAACCTTTAAGTCACTTTGGACATCCACTGTTTTTAACTTTTTACCATTTAGAAATTACCCTGTTCTATCCTTTTTTGATCTTCAGTGGATGACCTCACATTTGTCCACATTGAATTCCATTTGCCACAGATTTGCCCATTCAACTTAACTATCAATATCCCTTTGTAATTTTATGTTTTCATCTGCACTGCTTACAATGCCACCAATCTTTGTGTCATCGGCAAATTAGATATGAGACTTTCTATGCCTTCATCTAAATCGTTAATAAATATTGTGAATAATTGAGGCCCCAAGAGAGATCCCTGTGGGACTCCACTGGTCCCATCCTGCAAATTTGAATACTTAGCTATTATCCCTACTCTCTGTCGTCTTTGGCTCAGCCAATTTCCTAACCAAGTCCGTAATTTTCGCTCGATTCCATGGGCTTCCAACTTAGCTAGCAGTCTCTTATGTGAGACCTTATCAAATGCTTTCTGGAAGTCCATATGAATAACATCCATTGACGTTCCCCTGTCCACTACTTTATTCACCTCTTCAAAAAATTCAATCAGGTTTGTCAGGCACGACCTACCTTTCACAAATCCATGCTGGCTCTCTCTGATTAACTGAAAATTCTCGAGGTGTTCAGTCACCCTATCCTTAATAATAGACTCCTAATGGAGAATCGTCTCCTCCTGTTCCTATGTGACGCCAGGGGCTGAATGGCCTCCTCCTCTTTCTGTGTAACAGACTCCAGGGGCTGAATGGCCTCCTCCTGTTCCTGTGTAACAGACTCCAGGGGATGAATGGCCTCCTCCTGTTCCTGTGTAACAGGCTTCACGGGCTGAATGGCCTCCTCCTGTTCATTTGTAGAAGGCTCTTGGGCCTGAATGAACTCCTCCTTCCGATGTAACAGACTCCAGGGGTTAGGAACATAGGAACAGCAGTAGGCCATTCAGCCACTCCTGCCTGCTCTGCCATTTCATAAGATCATGGCTGATCTGTGATCTAGCTCCATGTACCTGCCTTTGGCTCATATCCCTTAATACCTTTGGTTGCCAAAAAGCTATCCATCTCACATTTAAATGTAGCAATTGAGCTAGTATCAATTGCCGTTTGCTGAAGAGAGTTCCAAACTTCTACCACCCTTTGTGTGTAGAAATGTTTTCTAATCTCCCTCCTGCAAGGTCTGGCTCTAATTTTTAGACTCTGCCCCCTACTCCTAGAATCCCCAACCAGGGGAAATAGGTTCTCTCTATCCACCCTATTCGTTTCCCTTAATATCTTATAAACTTCGATCAGATCACCCCTTAACCTTCGAAACTCTCGAGAATACAACCCCAATTTGTGTAATCTCTCCTTGTAACTTAATCCTTGAAGTCCGGGTATCATTATAGTAAACCGACGCTGCACTTCCTCCAAGGTCAATTTGTCCTTCCGAAGGTGCGGTGCCCAGAACTGCTCACAGTACTCCAGGTGCGGTCTAACCAGGGTTTTGTATAGCTGCAGCATAACTTCTGCTCCCTTGTACTCCAGTCCTCCAGATATAAAGGCCAGCATTCTATTAGCCTTGTTGATTATTTTCTGCACCTGTTCATGACACTTCAATGATCTATGTACCTGAACCTTTAAGTCACTTTGGACATCCACTGTTTTTAACTTTTTACCATTTAGAAATTACCCTGTTCTATCCTTTTTTGATCTTCAGTGGATGACCTCACATTTGTCCACATTGAATTCCATTTGCCACAGATTTGCCCATTCAACTTAACTATCAATATCCCTTTGTAATTTTATGTTTTCATCTGCACTGCTTACAATGCCACCAATCTTTGTGTCATCGGCAAATTAGATATGAGACTTTCTATGCCTTCATCTAAATCGTTAATAAATATTGTGAATAATTGAGGCCCCAAGAGAGATCCCTGTGGGACTCCACTGGTCCCATCCTGCAAATTTGAATACTTAGCTATTATCCCTACTCTCTGTCGTCTTTGGCTCAGCCAATTTCCTAACCAAGTCCGTAATTTTCGCTCGATTCCATGGGCTTCCAACTTAGCTAGCAGTCTCTTATGTGAGACCTTATCAAATGCTTTCTGGAAGTCCATATGAATAACATCCATTGACGTTCCCCTGTCCACTACTTTATTCACCTCTTCAAAAAATTCAATCAGGTTTGTCAGGCACGACCTACCTTTCACAAATCCATGCTGGCTCTCTCTGATTAACTGAAAATTCTCGAGGTGTTCAGTCACCCTATCCTTAATAATAGACTCCTAATGGAGAATCGTCTCCTCCTGTTCCTATGTGACGCCAGGGGCTGAATGGCCTCCTCCTCTTTCTGTGTAACAGACTCCAGGGGCTGAATGGCCTCCTCCTGTTCCTGTGTAACAGACTCCAGGGGATGAATGGCCTCCTCCTGTTCCTGTGTAACAGACTCCAGCGGCTGAATGGCCTCCTCCTGTTCCTGTGTAACACGCTCGAGCGACTGACAGGCTCCCTCCTGTTTCCACAAAACATCCTTGCTCACACACACACTCACTGATATACAGAGGCATCCTCTTTCTCACACACTCACTCAGAGTCACTCACTGGTATACAGAAGCATCCTCTCTCTCTCGCACATTCACTCGGAGTCACTCGCTGATATACAGAGGCATCCTCTCTCTCTCACACTCACGCACTGATCTATACACACAACCTTTCTCACTGTCTCTCTCACACGTTACCCTGCCATTGTGTTGTGACACAGTGCCTTCCCCAAAGTGTGTTACACTGTGTCATTACCCGTCGGTTTCACACCCCACCCAATAAACAGTACACAGGAACAGGAGGAGGCCGTCCAGCCCCTCGACCCCGTCACTCGGGAACAGGAGGTGGCGGTCCATCCTCTCTCCTATGACTCTGTAACAGGCTCGAGGGGTTGAATGGCCTCCTGTTCCTCTGTCATCGACTCACGCAGGCTGAATGGCCTCCTCCTGTTCCGATGTAACAGACTCCAAGGGCTGAATCGCCTCCTCCTGTTCCTGTGTAACAGGCTCCTGGGGCTGAATGGCCTCCTCCTGTTCCTGTGTAACAGACTCCAGGGGCTGAATTGCATCCTCCTGTTCCTGTGTAACAGACTCCTGGGGCTGAATGGCCTCCTCCTGTTCCTGTGTAACAGACTCCTGGGGCTGAATGGCCTCCTCCTGTTCCTGTGTAACAGACTCCAGGGTTGAATGGCCTCCTCCTGTTCCTGTGTAACAGACTCCAGGGTTGAATGGCCTGCTCCTCTTCTTGAATTAAAGGCTCAAGGTGCTGAATGGTCCCTTGCTGTTACAGTGTAACAGGCTCGACGCACTGAATGGCCTTTTTCTGTCCCTGTGTTGCAGGCCCGAGGGTCTGAAAGGCCCTCTGCTGTTTCGACAAAACATTCTCGCTCACACACTCACTCACTGATATACAGGGGCATCCTCTCTCTCACACTCACTCACTGATATACAGGGGTATCCTCTCTCTCACACACTCACTGATATACAGGGGCATCCTCTCTCTCACACACTCACTGATATACAGGGGCATCCTCTCTCTCACACACACTCACTGATCTACAGAGGCATCCTCTCTCTCACACACACTCACTGATATACAGGGGCATCCTCTCTCTCACTCACTCACTGGTATACAGGGGCATCCTCTCTCACACACTCACTCAACGATATACAGGGGCATCCTTGCTCACATATTCACTGATATACAGGGCCATCCTCTCTCCCACACACTCACTCAGAGTCACTCACTGATATACAGGGGCATCCTCTCTCTCACACACTCACTCAGAGTCACTCACTGATACACAGGGGCATCCTCTCTCTCACACACTCACTCACAATCACACACGCACTCACTCACTGATATACAGAGGCATCCTCTCTCTCACACACTTGCTCAGAGTCACGCACTGATATACAGAGGCATCCTCTCGCTCTCTCACACACTCACTCAGAGTCACACACTCACTCACTCACGGATATACACAGGTATCCTCTCTCCCACACATTCACTCACTCAGAGTCACGGACTGATATACAGAGGCATCCACTGTCTCACACACTCACTCAGAGTCACCCACTGATATACAGGGGCATCCTCTCTCTCTCACACACTCTCACTGATCAACAGAGGCATCCTCTCTCTCACACACTTGCTCAGAGTCACGCACTGATATACAGAGGCATCCTCTCGCTCTCTCACACACTCACTCAGAGTCACACACTCACTCACTCACGGATATACACAGGTATCCTCTCTCCCACACATTCACTCACTCAGAGTCACTCACTGATATACAGAGGCATCCACTGTCTCGCACACTCACACAGAGTCACCCACTGATATACAGGGACATCCTCTCTCTCTCACACACTCTCACTGATAAACAGAGGCATCCTCTCGCTCTCTCACACACTCACTCAGAGTCACCCACTGATATACAGAGGCATCCTCTCTCTCACACTCACTCAGAGTCACTCACTGATATACAGGGGCATCCTTTCTCACACACTCACTCAGTCACTCACTGATATACAGAGGCATCCTCTCTCTCCCAAACACTCACTCAGAGTCATTCACTGATATACAGAAGCATCCTCTCTCTCCCAAACACTCGCTCAGAGTCATTCACTGATATACAGAGGCATCCTCTCTCTCTCACACTCACTCACTGATATACAGAGGCATCCTCTCTCTCTCACACACTCACTCACTGATATGTATACACATCCTCTCTCACATAGTACACTGCCATTGTGTGGTGACACAGTGCCTTCCCCAGAAAGTGTGACAGTGTCTCATTATCCGTCGATGTCACACCCCACCCAATAAACAGTACACAGGAACGGGAGGAGGCCGTCCAGCCCCTCGAGCCCGTTGAACAGGAACAGGATGAGGCCGTTCAACCCCTCGAGCCTGTCCCGCCATTCCATTGGATCAGCTGGACAGAGCTCTGGTTCGAGCCCATCCAGAACTCGGTCAATGAGGTAGGTTTTAAGGAGCGTCTTAAAGGAGGAGAGAGAGAGGTGGAGAGGTTTCGGGAGGGAATTCCAGAGCTTGGGGCCCCGGCAGGTGAAGGCACGGCTGCCAATGGTGGAGCGAAGGAAATCGGGGGATGCACGGGAGGGCAGAATTGGAGGAGCGCAGAGATCTCGGAGGGTTGTAGGGCTGGAGGGCGTTACAGAGAACGGGAGAGGGGCGAGGTTCCTGGCGGGATTTGAAAACAAGGATGAGAATTTTAAAATGGAGGCGTTCCCGGACCGTGAGACAATGTTGGTCAGTGAGCACAGGGGGCGATGGGTGAACGGGACTTGGTGTGGGTTCGGATATGGGCAGCAGAGATTCGGATGAGCTGATGTTTATGGAGGGTGGAAGATGGGAGGACGGGCAGGAAAGTATTGGAATAGTGGAGTCTGGAGGTGAAAAAGGAATGGATGAGTCTGATTCACCGTCTGATTCACACCCCCACCCGGGGGAGGATGGCGGTGGATGGGGAGCGGTTGATCCTCTCCAGGGGGAGAATGGCGGTGGATTGAGATGATGGCGGTGGATGGGGACCGGTTGATCCTCTCCAGGGGGAGGATGGCGTTGGATTGAGATGATGGCGATGGATGGAGAACGGTTGATCCTCTCCAGGGGGAGGATGGCGGTGGATTGAGATGATGGCGATGGATGGAGAACGGTTGATCCTCTCCAGGGGCAGGATGGCGGTGGATTGAGATGATGGCGATGGATGGAAAACGGTTGATCCTCTCCAGGGGCAGGATGGCGGTGGATTGAGATGATGGCGGTGGATGGGGACCGGTTGATCCTCTCCAGGGGGAGGATGGCGGTGGATTGAGATGATGTCAGTAGGTGGGGACCGGTTGATCCTCTCCAGGGGGAGGATGGCGGTGGATTGAGATGATAGCGGTGGATGGGGACCGGTTGATCCTCACCAGGGGGAGGATGGCGGTGGAATGAGATGATGGCGGTGGATGGGGACCGGTTGATCCTCTCCAGGGGGAGAATGGCGGTGGATTGAGATGATGGCGGTGGATGGGGACCGGTTGATCCTCACCAGGGGGAGGATGGCGGTGGAATGAGATGATGGCGGTTGATGGAGACCGGTTCATGCTCTCCAGTCCCCTGAACTCTCCCATCAGTCAGCTCGCGACCCCGCCCCTCAACACGCGTCACACGCGCGCTGTTGCCAGGTTACTGACGTCACACATGACAGCTTAAACTGCCACACGCGTTTAAAAATCAAGAGCCACGTCATCCGGTGGGTTGGGCGGTGTTCGTCGGGCATCACTCAGGTTTGACCCAATGGCAGGGACCGATGCTACGGCCCACGGTGGAGTGGGGAGAGGAAGAATGACAGAGAGCCCCTTACTTTAATCAGTGATGGATGGGGAGAGGGGGAGGGGGAGAATGAGAGAGAGCCCCTTACTTTAATCAGTGATGGGTGGGGGGAGGGGGGAGAGGGAGAATGACAGAGAGCCCCTCACTTCAATCAGTGATGGGCGGGGGGAGGGGGTAGAGGGAGAATGAGAGAGAGCCCCTTACTTTAATCAGTGATGGGCGGGGGCAGGGGGAGAATGAGAGAGAGCCCCTTACTTTAATCAGTGATGGGCGGGGGCAGGGAGAGAATGAGAGAGAGCCCCTTACTTTTATCAGTGATGTGCGGGGGGAGGGGGAGAGGGAGAATGACAGAGAGCCCCTTACTTTAATCAGTGATGGGTGGGGGGAGGGGTGAGAGGGAGAAAGTCAGAGAGCCCCTCACTTCAATCAGTGATGGGCGGGGGGAGGGGGGAGAGGGAGAATGAGAGAGAGCCCCTTACTTTAATCAGTGATGGGTGGGGGGAGGCGTGAGAGGGAGAATGAGAGAGAGCCCCTTACTTTAATCAGTGATGGGCGGGGGCAGGGGGAGAATGAGAGAGAGCCCCTTACTTTTATCAGTGATGTGCGGGGGGAGGGGGAGAGGGAGAATGACAGAGAGCCCCTTACTTTAATCAGTGATGGGCGGGGGGAGTGGGGAGAGGGAGAATGACACAGAGCCCCTTACTTTAATCAGTGATGGGGGAGGGGGAGAGGGAGAATGAGAGAGAGCCCCTTACTTTGATCAGTGATTGGCGGGGCGAGGGGGCAGAGAGTGAATGACAGAGAGCCCTTTACTTAAATCTGTACTATTGGTTTACGTGTTTTGATGTAAAATTCTGACTGTTCAGATTTCCCTCATCCCTGATCTGCTTCCATTGACTTCAATAACAGGGCGGTGGAAGCAGATTCGTTTTTAAAATCTACGCCAATGACTCTGTGTATAACTGATACTCTGTCTGTCCAGTCGCTCGCGGTGAAATGACGCAGTTTAGTAACTTTCAAAATGGAATTGGATACATATTTGAAAAGGAGAAAGTTTGCAGGGCCATGGGGAAAGGGCAGGTGAATCTGAAAAAATGAATAGCTCTTTCAAAGAGCCGGCACAGGCACCAAGGGCCGGAAGGCCTCCTTCTGTGCTGTTTGATTCAAATCAATGGGGTGATTGTAAATCAAAGCATTGATATCATTTGATCACTTAATAGGAAAGTTAACTCGCGTCAAACCCACGTGAATCAGCTGGTCGGAAGAGTAAAGGCAACGCGAGGTTTCTGGTTATGCCCCACACGATCTTTATATGTCAATAACATTTAGCGGAAGAGGTGACAGCGAGTTTGATGTGCGCTGACACTTCCTGGAGGCTCCACTCAGATTGTGTCGAGCGGAGAGCAAGGCGGGGAGATCAGCCGAATCCCAGAGTATCAGAGTCCGGACTGGGAACAGGGAGAGCAAGGCGGGGAGATCAGCCGAATCCCCGAGTATCAGAGTCTTCACTGGGGACAGGGAGAGCAAGGCGGGGAGATCAGCCGAATCCCCGAGTATCAGTCTTCACTGGGGACAGGGAGAGCAAGGCGGGGAGATCAGCCGAATCCCCGGGTATCAGAGTCTTCACTGGGGACAGGGAGAGCAAGGCGGGGAGATCAGCCGAATCCCCGAGTATCAGAGTCCTGACTGGGGAGAGGGAGAGCAAGGTGGGGAGATCAGGCAAATCCCCGTGTACCAGAGTCCTGACTGGGGACAGGGAGAGCAAGGCGAGGAGATCAGCCGAATCCCCGAGTATCAGAGTCCTGACTGGGGACAGAGAGAGCAAGGCGGGTAGATCAGCCGAATCCCCGAGTATCAGAGTCCTGACTGGGGAGAGGGAGAGCAAGGCGGGGAGATCAGCCGAATCCCCGAGTATCAGAGTCTTCACTGGGGACAGGGAGAGCAAGGCGGGGAGATCAGCCGAATCCCCGAGTACCAGAGTCTTCACTGGGGACAGGGAGAGCAAGGCGGGGAGATCAGCCGAATCCCCGAGTATCAGAGTCTTCACTGGGGACAGAGAGAGCAAGGCGGGGAGATCAGCCGAATCCCCGAGTATCAGAGTCCTGACTGGGGACAGGGAGAGCAAGGCGGGGAGATCAGCCGAATCCCCGAGTATCGGAGTCTTCACTGGGGACAGGGAGAGCAAGGCGGGGAGATCAGCCGAATCCCCGAGTACCAGAGTCTTCACTGTGGACAGGGAGAGCAAGGCGGGGAGATCAGCCGAATCCCCGAGTAACAGAGTCCTGACTGGGGACAGGAGCAGTGCGGACCAGATCACATGTCGCTTCAGTCTTTTCAATGGATGAATTGGGTGAGTGACTGAGAATGTCTGAGAGTGGGGGGTTATATCGAAGGAAACACATTTCTACATTCAATGCAGTTCTCGTCACACACACGTTTCTGGGTAGAAACCAGATGGTGATTAGAGTTAAAGATAAAATCTTATGCAGAGAATTAATCAACACCGAATGTCGGTGACCCCATTATTCTCAGGCAAATGTTTGGGTCGAATTGAAACCCAGAGCTACTTTAATCAAAAAACAGTGGGATTGAATAAACCTTCTTGTAAAAAAACAAATTGAAGGGGGAACTGAGTGGGTCTCAAAATGTCTGCCCCTGAGTGACTCAACATAAAAGCAACATGCTGAAAGTCGCAGAGACAGAGGCGAACGGTTTCCATTTGCGGGAACTCACTTCCTCCAGCTTTTTATCGATAAGAGTAAGAGGTTTTTGCACTTTGCACGTAGTCTGCACTTGCTGTGTCAGATTGAACGTTTGATATGGACAAGTGTCTTCTGGCAATTTAAATTGTTGGGATTTTAGAAGTGGTTGATGGTTAAAGGTTAGATTTCATCTTCCTGCTGCTTCTCCCCAACAGAAAATACACACAGATACTCAGTCACTCACTGATATACAGAGGCATCCTCTGTCTCCCTCGCTGACACACATACTCACTCAGATATACAGAGCCATTTTCTCTTTCTCTCTCTCTCTCTCTCTCTCTGCCTCTCACATACACACACACTCAGTCAGTCCCTCACTGATACACTGTGTGTCTCCCTCCATCACATATACACACACCTGCTCTGAGTCACTCAGATATACAGATGCATCTTCTGTCTCTCTCTCTCTGTCTCTCTCATACACACGCACTCAATCAGTTGTTCACTGATACACTATGTATCTGGCTCCCTCACATAAACACATATTCAGAGTCTCACAGTTATACAGAGGCATCCATTCTCTCTCTCATACTCACACAATCCTCAGTTGCCCATTGATAAAATCTGTTTCACTCTCCCTCTCTCTCATACACAAACACACACACACACACACACACACACACATTCAGTTTCACTCACTGATTTCGACACGGATTCACTTCCCCTATCTCTCTCTATCAAACACAAAGAGTCACTGACTGATATACACAAGCCTCCTCTCTCTCTCATATGGTGCACTGCCATTGTTTTGGGTCGGTGCCCTAGAGTGCCTGCCCCGGCCCTTGTGTAAGGAACAGTAAACTGCCATCCTGTGGTGACATAGTGCCCTCCCCGCCCCCTTGTGTCAGATACAGTGCACTGCCATCCTGTGGTGGCAGAGTGCATCCCCTCCCCCTTGTGCCATACACGGTTCACTGCCATCCTGTGGTGACACAGTGCCCTCCCTGCACCCTTGTGTCACAGGCGGTATAGTGCCATCCTGTGGTGATACAGTGCCCTCCCCGCCCCCTTGTGCCAGACACGGCACACTGCCATCCTGTGGTGATAAACTGCGCTCCTCGCCCTGTTGTATCAGACACGGTATAATGTCATCCTTTGTTGACACCGTGCCCTCTCAAAAGTGTAATTGCCTCGACCATATCCATTGTGTTTGGACAGTGGCCTCGATAATTTTTTCAACTCAAATTCCCCATCAACTATTGAAATTTTTGGAGATAGCGATTTGATTTATCCTAAAACTAAGAATGGGCCATATTTGTTTACACATTCTACTTCAAATCATTCACTTACTGATCCTGATTTTCTTTAATCAGAGATATTTTGTTACAGCCATGAGAATGAGTTGTAATCAATCGTCCAGTTGTATAGAGCAATGATCATTTATAGCAAAATAGAAACAAGTTAATTGCTGAGAGCTTCTATTTTGTCTTGTTCGACGAAATATGGTCAACGTTCCCTCCACATTCCCACACTGAGGTGTTGTTATTACAGTTAATACCTGTTCGACGGTTAAATATTCTTATTAAATTGTCTCACTTGTCGTTACAAACGTTCGTTCCCCACCCCACATGCCAAAACTTTGGAATTTGCAGCTAACTGGAGACACATCCAGCTTCTGAGTCAGGAACTGTCAATTCAAGACGGTTAGAAACCCACTCCACAACTGTTAACAGGACTTTTACTCATCGGAGTGTCCACACTAAACAGTAACACTCACAGCAGGTGAAATCTATTCTTTCTGTGATAAATCAGTCCCATGTTGTGTTGTGTTATATAAATATTCAGTGAAGTGAACTCACGACAATAGTCACACTTCCCAGTCACGGTTTGGGGCAGTACAGCTGCCTTCTGTGGGTAGAACCATGTCGCTGAGGATATTGTCGCATCAACGCTCTCTGTTTGTCGATGATGCCACTAAAATACACTTGGAAAATAGGAGTCTGGCCCCTGGATGGAGATCAGCCAGAAAATGTAAATGAATTGCCACTGATTCAAAATAAACAAATGTGATCCTAAAACCAGGGGCGGGACATGGAGAAGGAAGTG
This sequence comes from Heptranchias perlo, assembly GCF_035084215.1. Taxonomy (NCBI): domain Eukaryota; kingdom Metazoa; phylum Chordata; class Chondrichthyes; order Hexanchiformes; family Hexanchidae; genus Heptranchias; species Heptranchias perlo. The sequence goes on along the minus strand of NW_027139644.1, from coordinate 2,504,216 downwards.
TCTCTAACTGGGACTGGACAATAAAACGATCACATATTGTGGTCGGGATGGTAAAGAGACATGGAATGTGGGAACAGAGTTCCTCAAACAGTGTGTTTATTCAATTAAATATTTGTTATTCAATTGTTTAAGATTGAATTACTTTTATTTTAATTAAACATTCGAGGAAAAGTGCACATTACACCGTCAATATTGGTCTCATTTTCTGCCCTGCCATAATCAGATATCCCGGTGAATGAGGGAGTGATTGAGAAAAGTCCACAGCTGGAAGTAAACAGGGATTGTAGACTGAGGAACAACAGCAGGTGAATCAGCACAGGATTGTGAGAGCAGCAACCAGAGAGAACTCTTCTGATTCAAAGAGCTTCCATAGATCGACTGGGGAGAAAGGTAAGAGAAAGTCCCATTTCCTCAGATAAACACTGGTCCTGTGGACAGTCCACGAAGGTTACAAGGTAAGGGGGGAAATGGTGAGAATGGGTCTTTGAGAGTCTGATCACTGAGCACAATTATCCAGCATGAGTCCGTGCAATGAAATGTGAAGTGAGATCAGTTTCGATCTCAAAACACACAGTCACAAATGAATTTGGTTTGTGCTTTAGAATGAAGGGGTTTGATCCAAGAGGTGACTCCAGTCTGAGGCAGAGCCCAGCAGATATACAACGTCTCCCCGCCCCTAGCACCAACTCGGAAAGAACCCACCTATATGGCCTCCATAATATCCATATTACACTCTTTGTTAACGTAGTACCAGAGAGTGTTACCGAATTCAAATATATTTCATATCCAACTATCAAAATCAATCATCTTACATTTCTGAACTGGATGCTGGGTTTCACATCATGTTATTTCCCATCAGTAAATCTATTTCTGGATTTCACATTTGCAGTTGAATTAAATGATTATCATTTCAATATAAATTGGTGATAAAATGATGGGGAAATCTTATTTTATAATTAAGATTTGTAAAATTTCTTCCATTTGATTATTTTGTGTGCTGTGTCAGATTAAAGACCATCCTAAAACCCACTTCTTTGACCAACACTTTGGCCATTTTCTTTGGGATGTTTTTTCGATGTTAAAGGCTCTGTGGCAATGCAAGTTGTTGCTGTTGTCTGTTTATTATACTAGTGTCAGTGTGAGTGAAACAGCAGTGACTGAATTTTAAAAAGTCTCAAACTTGGTTATGAATTAATGCCGCAGAATAACTTCAACTATAGTTTGGAGAAATTAATGATCCGAGACATAATCACTTTTACATTTCCACAGTGGGGAAAGTAAAAGACACTGACTGATAGTTTGATTGGACGCACGTTCGTGAGACACACGCACCACAGCGAGACACACACAGGTGATTGTGTAACAGCAGTCAAATCTACCACTTGAATGTTACGGTGTTTATGGAGATTGTAAGGCCGCTGGCGACATTCCATAAATAATTGCTGTGCATCATCTGAATGTAGAAATTTACATGATTCATAACATCATACATTAGTGTTTATTTTAGGACAGTGGGAAATCTCCTCACCTCCTACAGTGCTCATTAGTGTTAATATTAGAACAGTGGTGAATCTCCTCACCTCCTACAGTGCTCATTAGTGTTAATATTAGAACAGTGGTAAATCTCCTCACCTCCTACAGTGCTCATTAGTGTTAATATTAGAACAGTGGTAAATCTCCTCACCTCCTACAGTGCTCATTAGTGTTAATATTAGAACAGTGGTAAATCTCCTCACCTCCTACAGAGCTCATTAGTGTTAATATTAGAACAGTGGTAAATCTCCTCACCTCCTACAGTGCTCATTACTGTTAATATTAGAGCAGTGGTAAATCTCCTCACATCCTACTGTGCTCATTAGTCAGGTGCTGATACCATGAGGGATGCGGTAAATATATTCTAATAGAAGCACCAACCAGGCCAAATCTCCATGAGCACACGGTCTATGTCACTGGCCATAGATACCAGAGGAATCACACCCATCTGTATATTGTGTATGTGGATAGATACCATATTCACAAAGTACCAGGATTTAATATCAATTCTCAACAAATCAAAAATATCATCACTTATGTGAATAAAATAATACAATAGCGCCAAAATGTAAAATCGAGTCAAGAGTCATTTACATCATCAATGATCACCCTGCTACATATTTCCTTCCAGCATATCCACTCCCTCAGGAATAAGGCTGGTTCTGGCCTGCATTGTGTGAGCAAAGCTTACCAATAGGCGCTCCCAATGCAGAGTCTTGGCCGACAAGATCTGGGTTGTGGAGATCAGCGGGACTCAATGGGTTTCACTGGGCAGCTGTCTGTGTCACACCTGATGTGGGGCGTTGATCATAACACTCGGGGAATGATCGATCCCAGAGATAACGGCTGTTGTGCTGATGGAGGAGGAGGGACTTGGTATCATGTTTAACAAGGGAACGTTCCCCTGCTCATTTTAATATTTCTGTCTAACCCTGCTATTATTATATTTATTACAGTGTATCAGAATCTGGAAACGTTTGTCACCACCATGGCTGAATGTTCAAACAGGGGAGAAGGTCCAACATCTTCAACGAGAATGAGAATTGACAATTCTTCAAAATATAATTTCTGTCCTGACAAAGGTTCCAGACCTCGAGCAAGAACCTGCAGCACTCACAAGAAGAGGTAACATCACAGATACTGTGTAGATAGAGGGAAGTGAGTGACCATCTAGAGGAACAGTGCAGTCACAGGTGGAGGGACCTCCTGAGTACTGGAACTGCCCAATTGATACCTGGTGTTGGAGCCTGTGAGGTGGATAGAGACAGTGACTCAGAGGATGGTCTTCCTGATTAACAGTGTGAGACCGGGGAGAAGGGAGACACCCCGAGTGGGGCGGGGGTGAGAGGTAGGTGGGGCACAGAAATAGGAGAGCGATAGTGGTGGGAGATTCCATCGTCAGGGGAATAGACAGACTCTTCTGCAGCCCTGAGCAGGTCCCGAATGGTAAGTTGCCTCCCTGGTGCCAGAGGGAAGAACATCCTGGAACATGTGGGACCATCTCTGGGTAGGAAAGGAGAGCAGAGTATTGCCATGGTCAGAGCCAATTACACGGATACGTTTATACAGGGAATATTAAGACTGAGGCTCAAGAATATAAAACAAGGCCTCAAGGTGATGATCTCCGGATTGCTTTACGCTGGGCCACTTAAGGAGGGAAATATGAGGCAGGTCAATGTGTGGCTGCAGGGCTGGAGCAGGAGGGAAGGGTTCACGGTCTTGGGGACTAGAGTGAGTTCAGGGAGAAGGGAAGGGACGGTCACTGTCTGAAACGACCAACAATGGTTTAACAGACTGGGTGAATGGAGCAGTGGGGTGGTATCAGCTGATATGAATGGAGGGTGGGAAATATCCGGATCTGAAGCTGGAGAGTGGAATTAATAAAACTGTTGAAGCAGGAACAGAAGATTTCTGAAATAGTGAAAAGTTATCAGTAGATAAAAAGGATGTTGATTTTGAAGTATTGAGAGATAACGTCACTTGATATTAAAAACAACGAAGAAACGAAAATATTCGAAAAAATCGGAGTTCGGATTGTGTGTTATGTCTATGAATCTACAAATCATTCCAAACACATCCGGAGAGTCAGATCATGAAAGATGTGATCTAGTATCTTTAAGACAGGGCCGGACTTTACACATGGCTCAGAGTGAATTGTTCTTGGTTATAACATTTTTAGGGGAGAGAAAAATAGTTCTGGACGCCAGTATTCATAAAGGTTTTATGACAGAGCTGGAACTATAAAAACTTGCATTTATATTGCGCCTTTAATATAGTAAAACGAACAAGGTGCGTGACAGGAATGATAATCAAACAAAATTTGACACCAAATCAAATAAGGAGATATGAGGACGGGTGACCAAAAGCTTGGTCAAAGAGATTGGTTTTAAGGAGAGTCTAAAAGGAGAAGAGACCGAAGGAGGGGTTTGGAACATAAGGATGTTCCAGGGGGCTATGTTAAGATATAATCCATAAGAACGCAGTTAAGCAATAGGAAGGGAAATAGTACAATTCCCAATGGGTTTTGCAGACCAACAATCGGTGGAGATGAGATAGAGAGGGAATTTGGGGAAACTAGTTGTGGATGAAGTTTTGGGGAGATAAAAAAATATTTCCTTTAGTTTCTAAAAATGATGGTGGAAGTGAAAATGTTGGTGTACTAGAGGAGGATGTGGGACCATAGTTAGAGATAACTGGAGAGAAGGATTTGGATCTGAGAAACATCGCCGAGGTGGATAAATCACTGGGCCCAGAGATAACACACACGAGAGAGGTGATAGCAGGGACTCTGACCACAATTTCTCAATCCTCGTTTGATATAAAAATATCCAGGTGGACTGAAGGAGCCCAAGTAATGTCTCTGGTAAAATCGGGGAGAGGGTCAATGGGTAACTGGAGACAAATTAGTCTCCGTCAGTAGTGGGCAAACTCCTCGAATCTGTAATTCCAGGTCGAATTTGTGAGCATGTAGAGGCACAAGGGACGATCGGGGGAGGCTGGAACTGATTCGTTGTAGACAAGCCGTATTTGACAAATTTAATACAGCTTTGTTGCGAGGGGACCATAGAGATCGATGGGATGTAGCACATGCGGAGCATATGGGTTTTCAGAAGGTGTTTGATAATGTGCCTCACAGGAGGCTTCACCCGTTTGTTATAAGAGGAAATGTAGCCGCCAGGATAGAATGTCGATAATGTGTTTAGTTTTCTCCATTTTTGTTCACAGATCCGAACACTGCAATCACTGAGTTCCTGACAAAGTGCGACGATTACCAGCTGTTCCAATTGACGAAATTCTACCGGGACAGATTAGAACAGGCGATTGATGGAGGGGTGGACGGAGTCAGCTCGTTGTTAACATATGAGAGGCATTTCAGTGGACAGGAACATCGGGTAAGTGGGACGGACATGGAATGAATTTGGATTATTTAAACATCACAGAACTAACAGGATATCAGATCTTAGAATCAGAGAATGTTACAGAGGAGAAACAGGTCAAATGGGAAAGAAATGGATAAAACTGAAAATGTAATGAATCTGAAAGAATGATAGGAAGAGGTGAAAATACCCAGTGGATCGGTCAGTGTCTGTCCAAAGGACAGGGGAACGGTTCGGGTATAACTCTTTTGAACAAAGGGAAACAGTTTTAGTGGGATTGGGAAAAGGAGAGACCAATGTATTTATTATTCTTTCCAGAAAGTCACTGATCTCGTGGACAAGGGAAACAGGGCGGACAGTTCGAAACTTGTCCTAAATCTGGTGATGGAGAAAGGCTCTCGGGCCCGAAGGGTGATGTGGGAATCCTTTGTGAAAATGCACCATGCGGTACCGAAGTTGGACAAAATACTGAAAGAGATGCAGGAACTTGGTACAGTAAAATCACACTCTGAATTCAATTTCAGATTGAAACACTGCAGAATTTACAATAATACTAAACAGATCTGATTTCATGAAAGCTCATTGATTTAAACAGGTCCTGATCCATTTGATTATATGAACATCGGACGAGGTTTATCTGAAATACCCAGTCACCTGAAAGGTCAGTGATGAAATGGAGATTTCAAACCGTTTATTTCACTTCTGAGAATCAGAATGTTTGACTGTAGTCTTTTGTTTAGAGATTGTCAGAATCTGGGAATCAGAAGTTCAAAGGGTGGAGGGAACAGAAATTAACATTGATTGGATTTGTCATCAATCCTCAACTATTCTGCATAGATTCAAGCAACAATTCATACAATTTATGACATATTCTTTAAATATACGGATGTTGCATTATTTCACTTAATCCAGCTGCTGTTCGCTATAATTTATGAATTCTGATGCACAGCTGGCAGGATCCTGATACACTGTGAATCCCCATACACATCTGGCAGGAACGTGATACACTGTGAATCCAGATACACACCTGGCAGGGTCCTGATACACTGTGAATCCCCATACACACCTGGCAGGGTTCTGATACACTGTGAATCCCCATACACACCTGGCAGGATCCTGATACACTATGAATCCCCATACACACCTGGCAGGATCCTGATACACTGTGAATCCACACACACACCTGACAATATCACGATAAACTGTGAATCCCCATACACACCTGGCAGGATCCTGATACACTGTGAATCCAGATACACATCAGGCAGGATCCTGATACACTGTGAATCCCCATACACAACTGGCAGGATCCTGATACACTGTGAATCCCCACACACAACTGGCAGGATCCTGATACACTGTGAATCCCGATACACATCTGGCAGGATCCTGATAAACTGTGAACCCCCACACACACCGGGCAGGATCCTGATACACTGTGAATCCCCATACACACCTGGCAGGATTCTGTTACACTGTGAATCCCGATACACATCTGGCAGGATCCTGATAAACTGTGAACCCCCACACACACCGGACAGGATCCTGATACACTGTGAATCCCCATACACACCTGGCAGGATTCTGATACACTGTGAAATCCCCATTCACACCTGGCAGTATCCTGATACACTGTGAATGCCCATACACACCTGGCAGTATTCTGATACACTGTGCATCCCCATACACTCCTGGCAGGATCCTGATACAATGTGAAACCCCCACACCCAACTGGCAGGATACCGAAGTGCCGCCATAACGTTCTGGGCTCTCAAGTAAAGAGCGTTGCCTTGAGAAGGATGCTATGGGTTATCTGCTCCCCTAGAAATCTGACACACCATCAAGTGTAGGGAAATAGGTGGAGAAATGCGAAACATTAAAAATGTTTTCATTTCACAGCACAGAATGAGACAAAGTGTTCGATCTGATCTGAGACGATGTACAAATGTTCACACAACAGATCATCAATCCGTGGAGAAATGTAAGGGAAAGACAATGTTCAGGGTAATTCGGAAGTTATGGGTTGGCTTCCTAATGGCAGAGAAAGGGAGAACTTATTCCACTCCAAGAATAGTCCTTTATCTCAGGGGTCTTTTTAGGTCCAATGTAATGACTAATGGAAACAGATTTGTAATTTCCCAAACCTGCATTGTAGTAAATTTAGATCAAAATGAAATAACGGAGTATCATTATTGGGAGAAGAGTTGAAATGAACTGTGAATGTTTTCTGCTCTAACATTACACTGAGTGATGTGGGCAGTAGTTCTAATTCTAATTCTAATCGGTGATATGACAGGACTGTTCGAAAAACACATTCAATGTTGGTGAAAAACTGCTGAAAAATTGTTCACAATTTCTGAAACACAATATAACAGGAGAATGATGAGAGACAGGAAAAGGCCATTTGACACAAATAAGCCTGTCCCTGTTAGAGAGATGACCCCAACTACCCCTCCTCTCAGTGTATCCACAGAAACACGTCCGATTATCTCTTGACCCCACTTACACTGCCTCTTTAGTGTCCTTGCCAGGCTCTCGGGCCCTTTGGGAGAGAAAATGACCCTGACTTCCCTCCCTTCTCCGTTATTAATTATTTTGTTGATGTGAGCCTGTTTCCTGTTTCCGACGAGTATATTCAAGACTGAGATGGTTAGTTCTTTGGACACTAACGAATCAATGGAGATTGGGATAGGGCGGGAAAGTGTATTTTAGGTCGATCAGCCATGACCTTAATGAATGGTGGAGCAGGCTCGAGGGGCCGTATGGCCTACTCCTGTTCCTATTTCTTATGTTCTCATATCCTAACTGATGTTGGGAATTTCATTGAAACATTTCAATATCGAAGTCTCTTGCCCAAACAAAATACATCAAGCCCTCTCGCCAATCAGGCAACTTGAACTCCGAATACCTTACACCATCTTTCTGATTCCCCTCTGTGTCTTCAAAATGGCAGTAATCTTTATCTGTGATCAGTTGATTATAGAAGTACAGGTAATACCCCAGATAACCTACCCGATTCGCGTTTCTAAAAGCTTCCTCACCACCGAGATTAAAGAGTGGGACTTCTGTCCATTCACAGTCTGTCCCTCTCCCAGTGCCCACAATATCCCAGATAACCTGCCTAAGACCTGATACAATAACCGCAGAACTTCTGACCATTCACGGTCTGTCCCACTCTCAATGCGCAGAATAATCTATTTCCCATTTCCGCAGAGGGTGAGCAACACTGACGGTTTCATAAATTATTCCACCAGAACCTCTAGTTTTGTATAACCAGAATCACGTTTGGATTTGGAATGGAATGTCCATGATACAGGGCAGGGCTGATAGTATAAATCATCAGAGAGAAAATATCACCTTCATAGAAATCTCCATGTTCAGTAAATATTAGAATCAAGTGAGGATTTGAAACTTTTCTCAATTATTATTCACTTTCAAGGTTTTCTGTAACTGAGTTTAATTTCCTGCTCGCACCTCTATTGAATCTGTGAATTCAATCTCGGAACATTTTACTGAATAGTAAAGTGATATTGAGAAGTTCTTTTTATGTCAATGCAAATAACATTGAGAACCACTTTCTGACTGTTCTAATTGAAGATGTTCAACAGAAACACAAGGAAACACTCCGGGTCCAAACTGAAACACTGAGAGTGAACACGATCCTAATAAAGGAGAAGGTTAAGATTTTCCAGCTGGTCACTCTATACACTGAACTAACGGTCATTTCTACTGTTCGAGATCGGACACTTGTAGAACATGAACTGCTGGCAAGAGGCCGAGACCATGAAGAGTGGAGAGAGAAACACCTCCGGAGAGAACTGGAAAAAATCCGAATTAATCAATTGCACCACAGAAGTTTTTCCAGGAGAGGCAGTTTGTTCCGGAAAATGAAGGGTTTCTTCCAGGGATCCAGTTCTTGGAGTTCAGCAGCAGTGAGCGGAGTCGCGGGGTTTGGAAAAACAACAATGGTACAAAAGATTGTTTATGACTGGGCCACTGGGAAAATATACCCACACTTTCAATTTGTTTTCAGTTTTAAATTCCGGGATTTGAACGCTATTAACTGTAGAATAAACCTGAGGAACCTGATACTAGATTTGTTTCCTTACTTTGGGAATATTCTGGGAGAGCTCTGGAAGAACCCAGAGGGATTACTGTTTATATTCGATGGTTTAGATGAATTCAAGGACAGTATCGATTTTGATAACAATCGGAGAAATACAGAGGCTGATTACATGTGCACAGATCCTGAAGACCGGTGTGAAGTGTCTGACATTGTGTACAGTTTAATACAGCACAAGCTGCTCCCAGGATGTTCAGTGCTCGTGACCAGCCGCCCCACTGCATTACATTTATTGGAAAAGGCTGAGATCAGTGTCTGGGCTGAAATCCTGGGATTTGTTGGTGAAGAACGGAAGGAATATTTCAACAAGTTGTTTGAAGATCAGTCGGTGGCAGCAGCTGTTTTCAAACATGTGGAGGAGAACGAGATCCTGTACACCATGTGTTACAACCCTTCCTACTGCTGGATCCTCGGTCTGTCACTGGGTCCCTTCTTCACACAAAGAGACAGGAAACACCAGCGAGTTCCCAAGACCATCACCCAACTATATTCCTACTATATTTACAACATTCTGAAAAACCATGGCCGAGAGATTGAATCCCCCCGTGATGTGTTACTGAAGATCGGTGAGATGGCCTACACAGGAGTCTCCGAGAAGAAGATTGTGTTTACAAATGGAGATTTGATCAAGTGCAATCTTCAACCTTCCCAGTTCCTGTCTGGGTTCATGGTGGAACTTTTGGAGAGAGATGGTTCTGCCCAGAGTGTGGTTTACACATTCCCGCACCTCACCATCCAAGAGTTTGTAGCTGCACTCGCACAATTCCTGACTCCAGATCCTGGGGACATCGCGAAACTCCTCAGTGAAGCCCACAGCAAGGATGATGGGCGATTTGAGATATTTGTCCGTTTTGTTGTTGGTCGCTCCTCCTCACAGTCAGCTCGGCCCCTGGAGGAGTTTCTGGGTCCATTTCTTCATCAAACAATCTGTGGAGTGATTGACTGGTTGAAGGAGAAGGTTGAAGGAGGGATTGGAATGACAGAGAGTGAAACTGGTAAAAGGGACCTCCTGAAAACATTCCACTACCTGTTTGAGTCTCAGAGTCAAATACTGGCTCGGGTCACAGTGAGATCTGTGGAAATACTTACATTTAGTGAATTGCTACTGACCCCGATTGACTGCGCGGTGCTGTCTCACGTCATTGAACTCTGTGACACAATAAAAGAACTCGACCTGGAGAACTGCTCCATTCAATGTGAAGGACTCCAGCGGCTGGGACCCGTACTACACAGATGCCAGGTGTTGAGGGAACTGTTTATTTGCCTCTAACTGTTCGGCCAATTGTGGAACAGTCAGGGATTGTGTTGTTGCTCCGTAATGAAGGGAAACAAACAGTTCAGTTAAACCAGAGAGAAGCAGATTCAACACAAATATGACAAATGATAAGAGGATCGGTTAGTAATTCCCTCAGGACTGGAGAATCTAAAATGGATCCTTGTGAACAAGTGGGGATTTTACAGTCTTTATTGGATCAGTAAATACTGGTCACTGAAAGAGTCTGATAATTTAATTGCAGTAAATGATATTGATTGCTGTTTTTCTCACTCCCTGAGATACATCCATTGAAGAGGCTCCTTCTCACTGTTACTTACACGTAGACCGACACTAACTGTCGCAATCTGTGTGACTGGGCATCCCGCCCTCTTACCGAGGTGTGGGGGCAAGTGACAGTCACCGGACTGTCAACGTGTGCAGGAGAGGGAAGCAGAAACACCAAACATTCAGTAACAAAGAGCAAAACACAGCTTTCGGGCAGTCAACCGCCAGTGGGCGGGCTGAGCTTTCCCCGCAGGACGACGGTCCGTTATCTTAACTCATCAATGACACAGCCTTTCACACTCTCCAATACATCCACCATCTCTTCACCCAGCTGGCAGCACTCGTGCCTCTGAGTCAGAAGGTCGTGGATTCAGGCCCCTCGCTCATTAATCCAGGCCGGCACTTCAGTGGGATTTGGAATCTAAAATTTGCCGATAAAAAGCTTCCAACCTAACGGGATGTGGGGTATTAGCCCAGGAGTACAGACACACACCGGCCAGCGGTGGGGCCTCACACACAGCGGGAGGATCCTGGGTTAACCAGGGGGCAGTGAACCCGGGAATTTCCCATAATCTGCCCCCTGTGTGTGAGGCCCCGCTCGGGGAGGGAACTTCAGAAAATTCCCCATTAAATGTCGGGCCCGTTACACCTGAAATAAATGTAGAGCCGGTTTAATGGGAATAAAGTGAGACACTCCCCTCCCCGATAAACGAGGAATACAGGAAACTTTAAAACTTGTCACAGGACAGAATGAACTCTCCTTGTTATATAAAATCCTGGGGGACGGATTTCGCACCAACAGTTCACGCCGTTTCACAATATAACTCACCCCGAGATATTATACAGATTAATATAATACTGCATAAAGTACAGGTAATCACAGCTTTATCATTTAATTCGGGGAAAATCGCCGCATTCGCAGAAAATCTCGGATTTGAGAAACAGCAGAAATGCGACAAGTTTCCCCAAACATGACGGGACAGGTCACTGATCTCCAGGAGGGTAATTCTGATCATCAGGGAATGAGACCGGACTGAGGGACATTTAAAGGCTTCACACAGACAGCACTTTATTTAATAAATACATTTCCAGACAGTCCCTGAATATATGGTCGGTGGACACAGTGAGATTCATTGTCAGTGACAGGGAAATCTGGTTATTAATTTCCTGAAGAGTTTTCGTATTTCCTGTAACATCAGAGAAAAATTGTCAGATCGGGGATTGGGTTCAGTTTGTTTCTCACTCTCTGTCTGTTTGTGTTTAGACTGGGGAGAAATAAACTGGGAGATTCAGGAGTGAAACTACTGTCTACGGCTCTGAGAAACCCGGACTCTAAAATACAGAAACTGCAGTAAGTATCAGACTGTGTGAGATTGTGTTTATAATACTTGGATGTCTAACACGGTACATTAATGTCAGTATAAGTAATAATAATACAAATAAATACTGGAAACTTACTCTGATTCCTGTTATCTCTGCTCGTCTCTCTCCTCTCTCTGATCTCCAGGTTATGGGCGAACGATCTCACAGCTTCTTGTACCGTGGATCTCTCCTCCGCTCTCAGTACAAACCGTTCACTGACGGTTCTGAACCTGAGTAATAATAAACTGGGAGATTCAGGAGTGAAACTACTGTCTGCGGCTCTGAGGAACCCGGACTGTAAAATACAGGAACTGGAGTAAGTAGCAGACTGTGAGACTGTGTTTATAATAACTGGATGTCTAACACTGCATATTATTATTATTATTATCAGTAATGGTGTTATTAATGTCAGTGTAAGTAATAATAATACAAATAAATACTGGGAATTTACTCTGATTCTTTTCATCTCTGCTCGTCTCTCTCCTCTCTCTGATCTCCAGGTTATGTGATAACGATCTCACAGCTTCTTGTACCAAGGATCTCTCCTCCGCTCTCAGTACAAACCGGTCACTGACGGTTCTGGACCTGAGTAATAATAAAGTGGGAGATTCAGGCGTGAAACTACTGTCTGTGGCTCTGAGGAAACCGGACTGTAAAATACAGACATTGTGGTAAGTATCAGACTGTGTGAGATTGTGTTTATAATAACTGGATGTCTAACACTGAACATTAATGTCAGTACAAGTAATAATAATACAAATAAATACAGGAAATTTACTTTGATTCCGATTATCTCTGCTCGTCTCTGTCTCTCTCTCTCTCTCTCTGATCTCCAGGTTACGGGCCAACGATCTCACATATTCTTGTACCAAGGATCTAGTCTCCGCTCTCAGTACAAACCGGTCACTGACGGTTCTGGACCTGAGTAAAAATAAACTGGGAGATTCAGGAGTGAAACTACTATCTGCGGCTCTGAGGAACCCGGACTGTAAAATACAGAAACTGGAGTAAGTATCAGACTGTGTGAGATTTTGTTTATAATAACTGGATGTCTAACGCGGGACATTAATATCAGTGTGAGTAATAATAATACAATAAATACTAGGGATTTTCTCTGATTCCTCTATTTCTCTCTCTCCGCCTGATCTCAAGGTTATGGAATAATGGTCTCACAGATTCTTGCACCGAGGATCTCTCCTCCGCTCTTAGTACAAACCGTTCACTGACGGTTCTGAACCTGAGTGATAATAAACTGGGAGATTCAGGAGTGAAACTACTGACTGCGGCTCTGAGGAACCCGGACTGTAAAATACAGGAACTGGAGTAAGTATTACACTGTGTGAGATTGTGTTTTAATAACTGGATGTCTCACACGGTACATTAATGTCAGTGTGAGTAATCGTAACACAATAAACACTGGGAATTTACTCTGATTCCTGTTGTTTCTCTCTCTCTGATCCCCAGTCTGTCCAATGTGGGTCTCACAGATTCTTGTACCGATGATCTCGTCTCCGCTCTCAGTACAAACCGGTCACTGACGGTTCTAACCATGGGATCAAACTCCTTCACAGACCGATCTGCCCCCGCTCTCCGCTCCCTCACATTGACCCGCAGGAGTCTGGAGTGGATCGGGTGAGTGTTTGTGTTAATATTTAATGTAATAAATAAAATATCAATGGGATTCAGTGCTTTGTATGTGTAATATTTGTCTGTAATTATTAATGAAATATTAACACCAGTCTCCCTGTTATTGACACTGTTGTTCAATCTGTTCATTTCCTGTTCAATCTTTAATCTGCTTCAGGCTGTGGGGGAATCAGTTCAGTTCAAACGGGAAGAATCAGCTGGAGTCACTGCGGGAATCCAGACGCGGACTGAGAGTGGGAGTATGAACATTTCAATTTATAACCATTCCTGGTCTCATTATATGAACATTTCAATTTATAACCATTCCTGGTCTCATTATATGAACATTTCAATTTATAACCATTCCTGGTCTCATTATATGAACATTTCAATTTATAACCATTCCTGGTCTCATGATATGAACATTTCAATTTATAACCATTCCTGGTCTCATTATATGAACATTTCAATTTATAACCATTCCTGGTCGCATTATATGAACATTTCAATTTATAACCATTACTGGTCTCATGATATGAACATTTCAATTTATTACCATTCCTGGTCTCATGATATGAACATTTTTGGCCGATTCTCTGTCCCTCCCCTTTAACCGGCCGCGCTCCAGGTTTAAATCCGAACGGCCCCTTTAACGGTTTCCAGCTCGAGCTGAGCGAGCGTCGTCTCCCATTGTGAGGTCAGAGGCCCAGCGACAGGGTCACGAGACTCAGTCACCCGGTCCCACAGCGCTGATTCTGACGGATATCCGGGGCTGGATGGTCACCAATGGGGCACTGGGTAAATGAACAGACAGGAAGGGCCCAGGGTGGGGCTCAGTCTGGGCTGCAGTGGGACACTGGGTCAATGTACAGACAGGAAGGGCCCAGGGTGGGGCTCAGTCTGGGCTGTAGAGGGACACTGGGTCAATGTACAGACAGGAAGGGCCCAGGGTGGGGCTCAGTCTGGGATACAGTGAGACACTGGGTCAATGTACAGACAGGAAGGGCCCAGGGTGGGGCTCAGTCTGGGCTGCAGTGGGACACTGGGTCAATGTACAGACAGGAAGGGCCCAGGGTGGGGCTCAGTCTGGGCTGTAGAGGGACACTGGGTCAATGTACAGACAGGAAGGGCCCAGGGTGGGGCTCAGTCTGGGCTGTAGAGGGACACTGGGTCAATGTACAGACAGGAAGGGCCCAGGGTGGGGCTCAGTCTGGGATACAGTGAGACACTGGGTCAATGTACAGACAGGAAGGACCCAGGGTGGGGCTCAGTCTGGGCTGCAGTGGGAAACTGGGTCAATGTACAGACAGGAAGGGCCCAGGGTGGGCCTCAGTCTGGGCTGTAGAGGGACACTGGGTCAATGTACAGACAGGAAGGGCCCAGGGTGGGGCTCAGTCTGGGATACAGTGAGACACTGGGTCAATGTACAGACAGGAAGGGCCCAGGGTGGAGCTCAGTCTGGGCTGCAGTGGGACACTGGGTCAATGTACAGACAGGAAGGGCCCAGGGTGGGACACAGTCTGGGCTGCAGTGGGACACTGGGTCAATGTACACACAGGAAGGACCCAGGGTGGGGCTCAGTCTGGGCTGCAGTGGGAAACTGGGTCAATGTACAGACAGGAAGGGCCCAGGGTGGGGCTCAGTCTGGGCTGTAGAGGGACACTGGGTCAATGTACAGACAGGAAGGGCCCAGGGTGGGGCTCAGTCTGGGATACAGTGAGACACTGGGTCAATGTACAGACAGGAAGGGCCCAGGGTGGAGCTCAGTCTGGGCTGCAGTGGGACACTGGGTCAATGTACAGACAGGAAGGGCCCAGGGTGGGACACAGTCTGGGCTGCAGTGGGACACTGGGTCAATGTACACACAGCAAGGGTCCAGGGTGGGGCTCAGTCTGGGCTGTAGAGGGACACTGGGTCAATGTACAGACAGGAAGGGCCCAGGGTGGGGCTCAGTCTGGGATACAGTGAGATACTGGGTCAATGTACAGACAGGAAGGGCCCAGGGTGGGGCTCAGTCTGGGAAACAGTGAGACACTGGGTCAATGTACAGACAGGAAGGGCCCAGGGTGGGGCTCAGTCTGGGCTGCAGTGGGACACTGGGTCAATGTACAGACAGGAAGGGCCCAGGGTGGGACTCAGTCTGGGCTGCAGTGGGACACTGGGTCAATGTGCAGACAGGAAGGGCCCAGGGTGGAGCTCAGTCTGGGCTGCAGTGGGACACTGGGTCAATGTACAGACAGGAAGGGCCCAGGGTGGGACACAGTCTGGGCTGCAGTGGGACACTGGGTCAATGTACAGACAGCAAGGGCCCAGGGTGGGGTTCAGTCTGGGCTGCAACGGAACACTGGTTCAATGTACAGACAGGAAGGGCCCAGGGTGGGACTCAGTCTGGGCTACAGTGGGTCACTGGGTCAATGTACAGACAGGAAGGGCCCAGGGTGGAGCTCAGTCTGGGCTGCAGTGGGTCAATGTACAGACTGGAAGTGCCCAGGGTGGAGCTCAGTCTGGGCTGCAGTGGGACACTGGGTCAATGTACAGACAGCAAGGGCCCAGGGTGGGGTTCAGTCTGGGCTGCAATGGAACACTGGTTCAAAGTACAGACAGGAAGGGCCCAGGGTGGTGTTCAGTCTGGGGTGCAGTGGGACACTGAGTCAATATACAGACAGGAAGGGCCCAGGGTGGGGCTCAGTCTGGGCTGCAGTGGGACACTGGGTCAATGTACAGACTGGAAGGGCCCAGGGTGGGGCTCAGTCTGGGCTGCAGTGGGACACTGGGTCAATGTACAGACTGGAAGGGGCCAGGGTGGGGCTCAGTCTGGGCTGCAGTGGGACACTGGGTCAATGGACAGACAGGAAGGGCCCAGGGTGTGGCTCAGTCTGGGCTGCAGTGGGACACTGGGTCAATGTACAGACAGGATGGTACCAGGTTTGGGCTCAGTCTGGGCTGCAGTGGGACATTGGTTCAATGTACAGACAGGAAGGGACCAGGGTGGTGCCCAGTCTGGGCTGCAGTGGGACATTGGGTCAATGTACAGACAGGAAGTGCCCAGGGTGGGGCTCAGTCTGGGCTGTAGAGGGACACTGGGTCAATGTACAGACAGGAAGGGCCCAGGGTGGGGCTCAGTCTGGGATACAGTGAGACACTGGGTCAATGTACAGACAGGAAGGGCCCAGGGTGGAGCTCAGTCTGGGCTGCAGTGGGACACTGGGTCAATGTACAGACAGGAAGGGCCCAGGGTGGGACACAGTCTGGGCTGCAGTGGGACACTGGGTCAATGTACAGACAGCAAGGGTCCAGGGTGGGGCTCAGTCTGGGCTGTCGAGGGACACTGGGTCAATGTACAGACAGGAAGGGCCCAGGGTGGGGCTCAGTCTGGGATACAGTGAGATACTGGGTCAATGTACAGACAGGAAGGGCCCAGGGTGGGGCTCAGTCTGGGAAACAGTGAGACACTGGGTCAATGTACAGACAGGAAGGGCCCAGGGTGGGGCTCAGTCTGGGCTGCAGTGGGACACTGGGTCAATGTACAGACAGGAAGGGCCCAGGGTGGGACTCAGACTGGGCTGCAGTGGGACACTGGGTCAATGTACAGACAGGAAGGGCCCAGGGTGGAGCTCAGTCTGGGCTGCAGTGGGACACTGGGTCAATGTACAGACAGGAAGGGCCCAGGGTGGGACACAGTCTGGGCTGCAGTGGGACACTGGGTCAATGTACAGACAGCAAGGGCCCAGGGTGGGGTTCAGTCTGGGCTGCAACGGAACACTGGTTCAATGTACAGACAGGAAGGGCCCAGGGTGGGACTCAGTCTGGGCTGCAGTGGGTCACTGGGTCAATGTACAGACAGGAAGGGCCCAGGGTGGAGCTCAGTCTGGGCTGCAGTGGGTCAATGTACAGACAGGAAGTGCCCAGGGTGGAGCTCAGTCTGGGCTGCAGTGGGACACTGGGTCAATGTACAGACAGCAAGGGCCCAGGGTGGGGTTCAGTCTGGGCTGCAATGGAACACTGGTTCAAAGTACAGACAGGAAGGGCCCAGGGTGGTGTTCAGTCTGGGCTGCAGTGGGACACTGGGTCAATGTACAGACAGGAAGGGCCCAGGTTTGGGCTCAGTCTGGGGTGCAGTGGGACACTGGGTCAATATACAGACAGGAAGGGCCCAGGGTGGGGCTCAGTCTGGGCTGCAGTGGGACACTGGGTCAATGTACAGACTGGAAGGGCCCAGGGTGGGGCTCAGTCTGGGCTGCAGTGGGACACTGGGTCAATGTACAGACAGGAAGGGCCCAGGGTGTGGCTCAGTCTGGGCTGCAGTGGGACACTGGGTCAATGTACAGACAGGATGGGACCAGGTTTGGGCTCAGTCTGGGCTGCAGTGGGACATTGGTTCAATGTACAGACAGGAAGGGCCCAGGGTGGTGCCCAGTCTGGGCTGCAGTGGGACATTGGGTCAATGTACAGACAGGAAGTGCCCAGGGTGGGGCTCAGTCTGGGCTGCAGTGGGACACTGGGTCAATGTACAGACAGGAAGGGCCCAGGGTCGTGCTCAGTCTGGGCTGCAGTGAGACATTGTATCAATGTAACGACAGGAAGAGTCCACGGTGGGGCTCAGACTGGGTTGCAGTGGGACACTGGTTAATTTACGGACAGGAAGGTCTCAGAGTGGGCTGAGTCTTGTGTGCAGTGTGTCACTGATATTTGGACTCAGTGCACCTGGGTGCCTGTCCCAGTGAGGATTCAGAATCTGGAACGTGTTCCTGTGTACCTGCCTTCCGCTGCCGAAGCCCTAAGCTCTGGAATTCAGTCCCTAAACCTCTCCATCTCTCTCCCTCTCTCTCTTCCTTCCAGATGCTCCTTCAACCCTGTCTCTTTTACCAAGCTTTTGGCCACCTGTCCTAATATTTCCTTATTAGTGTCAAATTTGTCTTATTGCTCCTGTGAAGCACTTTGGCACGTTTTGCTACTCTGAATGCGCTATATAAATATAAGTTGTTGTCAATGTGCTGTGTTAATAAAACTCCATCATTTACATCAGCACAGCCCTCGTCTCCTCATTATTAAATTACTGGTGTTTGTATTTGAAATATTCCACGAAATTACATCACACCTCCTCCAAATGGCATCATACATGTGACCGGTCGACCTATTTAACTGGGTGGGTCTTACCTGGGGTGTGGGGCTGGATATGGAATTTGCACAAAATGGTGCGACGGACTGTGAGCAAAACAGCTCAACTGGGACTCCACAAAATCGCTTCCCAACATCAATGTAAAATGTCCGCCACGCACCTGTCACAAAATGGCCGCCATGAAGCTGTCGCAAAATGGCTGCCGTGAACCTGCCACAATATCACAGAATGATACATTACATTATTTATCCAATTCCCTTTTGAAATTTACTTTTGAATCTGCTTCCACCTCCCTTTCTGGCACTAAATTCCAGATCATAACCACTCGCTGCAGAAAAATAATCCTTCCTCATGTCACCTCTGGCTCTATTGACAATTATTTTGAATCTTTGTCCTCTGGTTACCGACCCTCCTGCCACTGGAAACATTTTCTCCTTATTTATTCCACTAAAACCCCTCAAATGGCCGCCCTGTCCCCTCAAAGTTGTCCCATCTCTCCGAAACACAAGCATCATTTTGAAATTATAACAAACCCTCGAAGCCCGTACAGGGAGGGGTTCACGATTCAGACGTTAATCTCCTCTCGGCCCCTGTTTGTCTCACACTGGGTTAACGTATTTGTATAACATTGCAGGCCGGGCTACTTTAACCCCAGGCTTGAACCTGATAATATCACAACATTCACAATCGAACAGGAACATGTTAAACCGAGGCCCCAAACACAGGGCCCAGAGAGGAAATTAAAGCCCAGGGCAATAAGTCGACCGAACTCACATGTGCCATGCTTGGGTGCAGCCTATGGAAGAGGCTTCGGTCGGTTCCCCCTAGAGGAAGCCTCGGTCCGTCCATTCTGGAGAAGGCCTCGGTCGATTGCCTCTTAGGGAGGCCTCGATCGGTCCTCTCCAGGGATGGAGGCCTCGATCGGTCCCCTCTGAGGGAGGCATTGTTCATCCCAGAGTGATCCCAGAGTGGCTGTCTTTGTATTTAGACCACCGCCACCACAACTAATAATTCAACAACAACAACCTGTGCTAGTACAGTGGCCATCTGGGACAAAATGGCGGCAAGTACCGCATAGAGTGTCCCCAGTGACACCACAGTAACCCCACAATGTCCCAGTGACCCCAGAGTGCACCCAGTGATCCCAGAGTGCACCCAGGGAAACCAGAGTGCACCAGTCACCCCAGAGTGATCCCCGAGTGGCAATCTTCATAATTAGACCACCACCACAGCTACTACTACAGCAACAACTTGTATTTATAATATATATAATATATATGATACATATTATATCTATTTGTATACGGCCAGCATGTACGGCGGCCATCTTGGACAAAATTACTGCAAGTCCGGTGGCCATCTTCAACAAAATGGAGGCAAGACCGGCAGCCATCTTGGTCAAAATGGCAGCAAGTACTGCGCAGAGTGTCCCCAGTGATCCCAAGGTGACCCCAGAATATCCCAGTGACCCTCCAGAGATCCCAGCGTGCACCTGGTCAACCCAGATTGATCCCAGCGCGCACATAGGTATTCCAGGGTGCACCCAGGCACCCCAGAGTGGCAATCTTTATATTAAGACAACTACCACAACAACTACTACCATAACAACAACGACTTGTATTTATAATTGATATATATGTAACTATGATATATGTGTATTTACAAACGGCCAGCAAGGCGGCAAGTACTGCAGCTATCTTTGACGAATTGGCGGCAGGTCCCGCGCAGAATGTCCTAAGTGATCCCACAGTGACCTCTGAACGTCGCTGTGACCCCGCCCCGCCCCCGGTGACCCCAGAGTGCACCCAGTCACCCCAAAGTAATCCCAGGTTGCACACAGGGAACCCAGAGTGCGCCCAATCACACATGAGTGATCCCAGTGTTCACCCAGGCAGCCCAGAGTGTACGCAGTGAGAACAGAGTGATCCGAGAATGGCAATCTTTATATTTAGATAACCACAACTACTGTTACAACAACAATATCTTATATTTATAACATATACACATGGACAGCATGACGGCAAGTACGGCAGCCAAATTGGACAAAATGCAGCAAGTACGGCGGCCACTTTGAACAAAATGGCGGCAAGTATGGCCGCCATCTTGGACAAAATGGCGGTAAGTACGGCAGCCATCTTGGACGAAATAGTGGCAATTTCCTCAAAGCTGTTTGACAGGAACATGAGGAGGTCATTCAGCTCCTCGAACCTGTTATACGGGAACTGAAGGCCATTCAGCACCTTGACTATATTTCACTGGAATAGGATTAGGCCATTCAGCACCTCAAGCCTGTGACACTGGAACATGAGTAGGCCATTGAGCTTCTCGAGCCTGTTCCGCCATTCAATTAGATCATGGCGGATCTGTATAACAACTCCATCTACCCGCCTTGGTTCCGAAATCCTTCATATCCTTGCCGAACAAAAATCTTCAATTTCCGTTTTGTAATTTCGTATTGACTCCCAGCCTTAACAGACTTTTGTGGGAGAGAGTTCCAGATCTCCACTACCGTTTTGTGAAGACGTGCTTCCTGACATTACCTCGGAACGGCCTAGCTCTAATTTTAAGGTTATGCCCCTTTGTTCTGGATTCCCCCAACAGAGGAAGTAGTTTCTCTCTATCTACCCTATCAACTCCTTTCATCATCTTAAACACCTCAATTAGATCACCCCTTAATCTTCTATATTCAGGGGAATACTAGCCTTGTCCATGGAACCTGTCCTCATAATTTTACCCGTTAAGCCCCGATATAATTCTGGTGAATTTGCACTGAACCATCTCCAAGGCCAATATATCCTTCCTGAGGTGCAGTGCCCAGAACTGAATGCAGTCCTCCAGATGGGCTCTAACCAGAGCTCTGCACAGCTGGAACATAACTTCCACCCCTTTATATTCCAGCTCTCTTGAAATAAAGGCCGATATTCTATTAGCCTTTTTAATTATTTTTGTAACTGTCCACTAGCTTTTAATGATTTCTGTATTTGGACCCCTAAATCTCTCTGCTCCTCCACAGTTCCGAGCTCCTCACCATTTAGAAAACTCTCTGATCTATCTTTCTTAGATCCGAAGTGGATGACCTCACATTTCCCAACATTGAACTCCATTTGCCACAGTTTTGCCCACTCACATAATCTCTCAATGTCCTGGGAATGCTTGGTGCTTTTGTTTGGTTGGAGAATGCTTTCTATCAGGTCGTTATTTTAAAAAGATTACAATTCATTTTTATTTTGTACTTTTTGAACAAGATCGTTATTCCTCGATCAGTAAAATGTCCGTGTTTTTCTGATAGTGGAGACAGTTCAGAGATAGTTTCCTTTTTGTCTACTTTAATTAAGTGAAATTTTGATGATTTAAAATCAGCTGTATTTCTAAGCTTGAAAAAGCAGCTCATCTGTTAGGTGAGGCTTCACTGCCAATGTCTCAGTGTTTCCGCTTGTCCTGATATCAATGTAACATTTGAAGGGCTCCAGGTAATGAACAGTGAAACCCCTTCAGATTATCTCAGCCCACTCGTTCTATCCAGTGCCGAATAGTGCCTGATTTTCAGAGGGTGACAGAGTCACACTACACTGGACCTTGTTTTAGACTTTAACTGCAAAACAAATTGATGAAACAGTAAGAGAACAAACAAATATTAGCAGTAAGACAACAATTTTACTGTAAAGCTCAACCAGATCCTTACTGTAAAAGAAAATTATCAATAATTCACAAATACTATACGAAACTGTGACCGAACTTTCGAACATCCTGGTTCTTTGTTGTCTTTTTCTCACAAACTATGGAAGCTGTCGACTCGATTAACATTCTCAGAGATTCCAAACAGACTCACCAGTTTGAAAAAGGCACGCTGATAAATGGCTTCAAAACAGTGACTGGGAGCCAGTCATTTTAAGCAATGGTCTGTTTAATTCAAAAGAAGCTGCCAATCAGAACTGTCCGAGAAGAAATGACCCCGGAGGTGTGTCTCTGAATCAAATGTTTGACTTTGTGAGGTGCGGTCTGTCTTTAAGAGGTGCAGCCTGCCTTTGAGACGTGCAGCCTGCCTTTCAGATGTGAAGCCTGCCTTTAAGAGGTGCAGCCTGCCTTGAAGAGGTGGAGTCTGCCTTTAACAGGTGCAACCTGCCTTTAAGAGGTGCGAACCACTCACGCAATATCGGGGCTCCCGTGCAGGTGAGAAGCCGCTCAGCAGCGCAGCCAGGCCTGACTGCTCGCAGGAATCAGGTAAATCACCAGGCAGCACCAATCTCACGGTCTGTCTGCATCTCAACGACCGGTTGCAGGTTAATCACGTGGGGGTTAATCGACCCCCGCGCCCGGATTCGGGGGTGATCGAATTTAACCTCGTACATATCTTTATATATGTATTACATAGAATACAGCAAGGCACAGAAACAGGCCATTCAGCCCATCTGGGTAAATAAATTCCCCTGAATTTCATACTTGACAACAACAACTTCTAGAGTAGAAAATATAATAAAATATATAATCTAACAATATATTTATATATATTTAACATCTAATGTACAGTGCAGAGCAGTACAGAGGTCATTCGACCCGACTGCTATTTCTATTTTATGACAACTACTTCTTGTACGTATTATACAATAAAATATGTCTTCACATAAATATTACATAGAATGCACCACGTCACAGAAACAGGTCATTCGGCCCATCTGGGTCAAGATTTTCCCCTGAATTCCTCATTTGACAACAACACAAATTCTTGAACATGCAGTATAAAATAATATATAATATAATTATATAGTTATATATATTTTACATTGAATGTACAGTACAGCACAGTGTAGCACAGAGTCCATTCGGCCAAACTGCTATTTCTATTTTACAACATGTTCTTGTACATATAATATATTTATCTATCTATATATATAGCATAGACTACAGCACGCCACAGAAAGAGGCCATTCTGCCCATCTGGGTAAAGAAGTCTCTCCGGGAGTCCCTGCTTCACGACAACAACAACAGCATTATATATATTTGTATACTACATAGAATTACATCGAATGTACAGCAGAGAATCAGGGGATATTCGGCCCAACTGGATAAATAAATATCCCACAGTGTTCCCACAGTGACCAAGTGATCCCACAGTGCACCCAGTCATCCCACAGTGATCGCGGAGAGACCCACTGATCCCACAGTGCAATCAGTGATAGTGCCCCAGACATGCACAGTGTCCCTGTGATCCACCGTGCACACAATGACCCCATAGTCACCGCAGAGTGACCCAGTGATCCGACAGTGCACCCAGTGATATTGCCTCAGTGATGAAAAGTGTCCCAGTAATTCCAGAGTGTCCCAGTGTTCTCAAAGTGATCCCAGTGATCCTACAGTGCACCCAGTGTTCCCACAGTGCACCCAGTGTTCCCACAGTGCACCCAGTGTTCCCACAGTGCACCCAGAAGTCCGAGTATCCAAACTGCATTTGTGCAAATGTTTGACAGGCTTTCTTTTATACAACAACTTGTGTGCATAAAATTTCATGTATATATACATGTTTATAATATTTATATATGACATAGAATGGGTATAGAAGTTTCTCCTGTAACGCCATGAAGCTGAAACAAAATGGCGGCCAGTAAGGCGGCCATCTTAAATAAAATGGCCGCCACTGTCGCAGTGATCCCACAGTGTCCCAGTGATCCCACAATGTCCCAGTGATCTCACAGTGTTCCAGTGATCCCACAGTGCCCCAGTGATCGCACAGTGTTCCAGTGATCCCACAGTGTCCCATTGAACCCACAGTGTCCCAGTGATCCCACAGTGTCCCAGTGATCCCACAGTGTCCCAGTGATCCCACAGTGTCCCATTGATCCCACAGTGTCCCATTGATCCCACAGTGTCCCATTGATCCCACAGTGTCCCACTGATCGCACAGTGTCCCATTGATCGCACAGTGTCCCATTGATCGCACAGTGTCCCATTGATCCCACAGTGTCCCATTGATCGCACAGTGTCCCATTGATCCCACAGTGTCCCATTGATCGCACAGTGTCCCATTGATCCCACAGTGTCCCATTGATCGCACAGTGTCCCATTGATCGCACAGTGTCCCATTGATCGCACAGTGTCCAATTGATCCCACAGTGTCCCAGTGATCTCACAGTGTCCCATTGATCCCACAGTGTTCCATTGATCGCACAGTGTCCCATTGATCCCACAGTGTCCCATTGATCGCACAGTGTCCGATTGATCCCACAGTGTCCCATTGATCCCACAGTGTCCCATTGATCCCACAGTGTCCCATTGATCCCACAGTGTCCCATTGATCCCACAGTGTCCCAGTGATCTCACAGTGTCCCATTGATCCCACAGTGTCCCATTGATCCCACAATGTCCCAGTGAACCTGCAGTGTCCCAGTGATCCCGCAGTGTCCCAGTGATCTCACAGTGTCCCACTGATCCCACAATGTCCCAGTGATCTCACAGTATCCCAGTGATCCCACAGTATCCCATTGATCCCACAGTGTCCCATTGATCCCACAATGTCCCAGTGAACCTGCAGTGTCCCAGTGATCCCACAGCACGCCCGTTGATCCCACAGTGACCCAGATACAACTCACATGAGCCCCATTGTGTGCAGCTTGTGGTGAAGGCCTCAGTCTGTCCCATGTGGAGAGAAAGCTCCTTGTCCAAGGATTCCACCTCCTCCCAAAAATTCTCTTTCCACATCTTCATGTTACAGCATTTCCACAAAAAAAGTCCTCTGGAGGGAGAGAGAGATAGTGAAAAGGGATTGATTAGAAACAAAACAAGCGATTAAAACTGCTCAGCTGGAGCACAGAGCTCCCTCTCACTCACTCACTCACACACTTTCACACTCACTCACTCACTCTTTCCATTACACAGGCAGCAATCCCTCAGCAAATACCACTGACAAACAAACTCCCCAGTTACAAAGCAGAAAATCTAAAGAAAAGAGAGAAAAGTTGGGAGAAAGAGAGAGACAGAAAAACACTCACGGCAGACTGAAGAGCACAAGTTGCTTCTCTCTCTCTCTAATACAAGTTTGCAGGGTTTTCTCTCCTGTTTTGCCACTCATTGCCTCACTCACCACCCCCACCCCCGGCCTTCACCAACCCTCCCCTAAAAGGTGCTGGTCTGTCTGCCTGTGTTTGCTGCAGTGTCCAAATTGCCCCTGTGCTCATTTTCTCTTCTGTTCCTGGAGCAGGGGACAAAAAGCCTGGCCATATTTTGCTACTTCACCCTTTATGTTGCAGTTTGCAAAGGTGAACGAACTTTACCTTTGCTCTTTTCTCTTGTTTTAATTAGCAGTGGACAAAAAGTCTGAAGTTTGTGGTCAACTTATAGTTTGTGGCTTTTTCCAATTAACCAAAGAGTTCAAACAAATGCATGACATTCAAAACAGCCAAAGTAAAAATGTTTTTGTAAAAAACTAATAAAAAACAAGATCCCTCACTCAGTTACAGAAACAATCTCTCAGCAACATTCACTTACACAGAAACAAAGCCCAGTTTATAAAGGAGAAGAATCTGAAGAGTAAAAGATTGAGAGACAATCTATCGGCAACAACAACTTGTATTTATATATTAGAGCAACAACGACAACATCAATTTGCATCTATACATATATATGTATTTCCATAACACAACTACTATTACAAAGCCCCCATAAAGGCTGTGGGGAAAGAGCAGAGGGGGACATGGGACTAATTCGACAGCCCTTTCGAAGAGCTGGCACATGCACAGTGGGCCGAATGGCCTCCTCTTGTGCTGTACCTACCATGAAACAATGAATCTATGAACAACTTCAATGTCATGAACCTGAAACAAAACTGACACCAGCAATGCAGTCATCTTACTGAGGGGCAAGGCGGCCATTTAACTGAGGGGCAAGGCGGCCAATTAACTGAGGGGCATGTTCGCCATTTAACTTTGAGGAAGGACGGCCAACTTACTGGGGGGCAAGATAGACATATTGAACAAATTGTCCGCCATGAAGCTGAAACAAAATGGCGGCCCTGATCCTGAAACATAATGGCCGCCAATAAGGCAGCCATCTGATTCAGGGACAAGGTGGAGCTTGTTACAGTGAGACACACGGAGAGGGTTCATTTGCTGTTCCTGTTGAATCACTGTTGCACTACAGTTAAAGATACAAACTGAGTGAGACTGGAACTAGCTGGTGTTTAACACAAAGACAGCGGTGCAGTGAGGGAATCAAAGACCAAAATGTGAACTTCTGCAAAAAAATGGATTAATATTTGGTTATTTGGACTTAATTCTTACAGAGAAGGAGAGACCAGACATTCGGAGGAAAGGTCAAATGAGCCATTTGGTGTAGAGAATGCAATTCTTGCTTGTATTAAATAAATCAACGTAAAATTGGACTCAATCTGAATGTAGTTCTGATCTGGGATTTGGTTTATTTCTCCATTATTCATATTTTTCTTTAATCTGAAACAATAACAGTATTTGTAACAGTAACAGGTCAGGAGAGTGCTGAGGGACCCTGTCCAGTTTAGTAACACAGCAGAAGGGGTAAGAGTACATTGTGATTTATTACAGAATCCAGCAGCTCACTGGGAAACTTACACATGGTCCAGATGGAGGAGCAAAAAGGTGCAAAGTGATTTTACACTTTAATTTGGGGCAATTCCTTTTTATCTTCACAAGGTTTAATTTTACATTTAAATAATGGGCTCTTTATCCTAAAGAAACATCAGTCACAAACCATGGCTTTATGAACAAAACAATCATTTATTATTCTGAATACACTAGAAAAAATTACATTTCAATTTAATCAACACGTTGGATTTCTGTCCGATTTAGAATTGCTTTAACACAAATAAAACAACACATTCCGAATTCCCAAAATGCATAACCGTTTGGAAATCCAATGTCTATCTTCGACGAAGCTGATAACGAAAGTTATATCCTTATGGTTGACTCAAGCTTGCCTGGAAGATTCCAGGTATTTTGATGGATACCGTTATAGTGTACCCTGTCTTTCTCTTGTATCCAGCTCATCTGCTTCACAGGCAATCTGTGAACCAGCATCGAGGCATCAAGCTGGGAGGTAGCGAGCAGTCATGAAGATTCCAGGTGAGGTGGTGCTGCCAGGAAGCGAAAGGTGAGTTTGGAGCAGCAGTGGTGGATCTGCGTCTCTCCCCACTCAACTTCTGCCCAGCTGCTTTGTAACA
Source organism: Heptranchias perlo (assembly GCF_035084215.1). Lineage (NCBI taxonomy): Eukaryota > Metazoa > Chordata > Chondrichthyes > Hexanchiformes > Hexanchidae > Heptranchias > Heptranchias perlo. The sequence continues at coordinate 2,476,352 of NW_027139644.1, read as the reverse complement.
TCGAACCACACCTCTGGGACGTTAGCTGATCAAAAATAGGTTCCTACAAATACAACCCACGATTGTTTTCTCTCAGTGTCCACAACGTAACCAAGTCAAGCCGGCAGGTGTTCAAACCATCTCCAGCCCTCCTGGAATCGTTATTATTACTATGGTGACCTATCCTCTGCTGTGTGGTCTTTTACAACGTGTCATTAACAGTCCTTCCAACAGCCCTTCCTCCTTTTAATCGTCCTTTTACTTCAGACATGCTCAAGCCGATTTAGTCTCAGGCTTTCGCTTATCAGATGACTTTTTTTTACGACACAGAGCAGCTGGGAAACTCCTGCAGTAAGTAATGGTCAGGGTCAGGTACACAAGACTGAGTGACTTTATTGAGCAGCCTCCCGGCATCACCTCTCTCTTTGTTTCTCTCTGTGGATCTACTTTTCCCTTTTCCTTCTTTCGATCTGTCTCTTCCTCCTTCCCTTTCCATCTGTCTTTATTTCATTGTTTGCTTCTCAATCTCTCCAGCTCTAATTCTGTCTACTTCTTTCTCTCTGTTTCTATTTGACTTTTCGAACTCTTCTTTGCATCTGTTACTGTATTTCATTCCATCTTTCTCAGTCTCTGTTTTAATATTTGTATTTCTCCTCCTCTCTCCTGTTTTCTATTTTCTCCCTGATTTCTGTTCCTCTTTTTCTCTTTCTATTTTTCGTTTTATGTCCGACACTCTCCTGCTCTGACTCTCTCTCAGTCTCTAGTTATTTTGAATTGATTTCATCTGTCTATTTACCTATCCTCTCCAATCACTTTGTAATTACTTGGCAGTGTCTCTCTCTCTCATTATATATATATATATATATATATATATATATATATATATATATATACTTTCTTTCTCTCTTCATTTTTCTCTCTTGTCTTAATAATTTACTCTTTATTTCTCTCCGTCTCTGAGTAACTCTCTCTGCCCTTCTTTATTTCTGCACTTTTCTAATTGGTACATATATTTTGTCCTTATGTTCTCTCTCTGTCTATCCCTCTCTCTGGCTCTCGTCTCTCACTCTCTCTGTGTCTCTCTCTCCCTGCCTCTCTCTTTGTCTTTCTCCTGGTCTCAATCTCTGTCTCTCTCTGTGCCACTCTCTCTGTCTCACTCTCTCTCTGTCCCTCTCTTTCCCTCGCTTCCCACTCTCTATATCTCCCTCTCTGTCTCTCTGCCTCTCCTTCTTTATCTCTCTCTCTCTCTCTCCCACCCTCTCTCCCTCCCTTGCCCTTTCCCACTCTCTTCCCCTTTGTCTCTCTTTCTCTTTCTCTCTTTCTCTGTCTCTCTCCAACTCTCTTTGTCTCTGACTCTCCCTTTCTCATTCTCTCTGTCTCCCTCTCTCTGTCTCTCTCTAATTGCCTCGCCCTTTCTCTCCCTCTCTCTCGCTCCCTCACTCGCTCTTTCTCACTCTCTCTCTGTCTCCCGTTCTCCCCCTCCCTCTCTCTCTCTGTCCCTCTCTCTCTCTGCCTCTGACTCCCTTCCTCTCTCCCTTCCTCTCTCCCTATCTCTCACCATTTATGTGAAGTACACACATCCTGATCAGGTCCACAGAAATGACTTTGATTTCCAGCTTTGCCCATTTTGTCTTGCGGTCAGTTAATTAAAGTCCAGCTGAGCTCTTTAATGCCGCCATTTTGAGCAACAATTCACATGTTTTCTGCAAAGCAAACCCTGCCTCAATGGGTGAGATTATCAATAAAATATAATCTCAGAATTAGATTTAAGATCATTTCATATTTCTGTGCTGCTAATATAAAATGTACTTTCCATCCCCCGGGAAGTGTAGGGGATGGAGTATGAAATGGGATTTAGTTCTCGTGCTTGAAACCCTTCAGCTCTTTCTAAGATTTCATTAATTTAACAATTAGATTGAGCGGGTATTTCACCGCGTTCTTCAGCTCCTCTCTGAATTTAGTCTGGGTCAGGACATAAATACACGTGTTTGTGCAGGAACTGAGAAGCTGCAGCATCTTTGATGTGTGATCTGTGAGATAACCAGGGTCGATGAAGGAGTAAAAATACCGAATGTCTGCAATTCGCATATAAATGAAAAATACAACCTTTGTCAGCCACAACAGTATAAAACTGCCCGATATACTGAAGAGTAAAATGATGGATTTCTTTCGGTTCTCCATCTCTGGATCACTCTGATTCTCTCCATTGCTGCGGCCCCGGAGTCCCCTGCGGACTCGACTGGACACTAAAATACACCTGACCGTCAGAACATTGAACAGCAAAATCAGACAGAACGGGACACAAGGGGTTAAAATGAGGTGAAACATCTCAAATGCGGACCATGCGGGGGAAGTACGGAAGCTCGGTTTAACCTCACAAAACCAGGGAACATTATCAATTATAACGTAAGGTTCAAATGTAAAGTACGTGGGGACATTCACCAAACAGCCCAGCACACTCACTGTTCCCAGAACCACAGCCGCCGTTCTCTCGGTGCAATATTTAGTTTTCAGCTTCTCACAACAAATGGCCACAAATCGATCAAAGGTGAAAGCGACTGTGAACCACACAGAAACCACAGTGACTGCAGCACTCAAGGAGGCAAGAGAACAACACACTGGAGTAATGAGCAGGAATGAATCTCTGAAATAAATCAGACCAATCCAATTCAATATCACACTAATGATAACGACCAGGAGATCGGCCACTGCCATTCCCACCAGGTAGGCACTGATACATCTGGAGAGACCGCACTTTCCTCGGGACAGGATCACAATCGCCACCAAGTTAACTGTAAGGGAACAGAGAAATTACTGATCAGACCTGGAGTCATGAGGGGAGGATCTGAGGTGAAAATTCCAGCTTTGTTGCTGCATCGAAGTGTGGAAAGTGATTGATTGACCTGAGCAGCGCTTTCGGGCAGAGAGATGTTTTTAAACACAATGATCAATAATGAATTGGGAGATGGATACAGAAAGTGAATAAAGTGAGCACCGGATCCACTGGAAGGGCTGAGTGAGGGCACAGTGCCGGTGAGGAAGGGAGAAGGGGTTTTACACACCGGGAATCCAGCGGATTAAAGCCGGATTTGGGCTCCAGACGGATGGAAAAGAGAGAGAAGTGTCGGAAGGTGAGGGGACGCGGGAGGTGCAGCTTGTGTGTTGCTCTGGGTTAAGAGAGCCGACAGTGAGTGAGATTGGGAGGGAGTCAATGAAAAGAGTAGTGTACATGAACGTGTAGGAGCTCGAGAGGTGTCAGGATTGGATGGGTTGGGAGAACGGACAAACTGAAGGAACCGACGAGACAGAGGATTCATTGCAGCGTGAGCAGAGGCTGGGATTCAGATCGAGAGACTGTACACAATCCAACTATTACATTTAACAGTTCATTTCTATAGTTATTGGTGTCAGGGAACCTGTGTTTGGTACAAAATGTGTTTAATAAATTTAATTTGCAAATTCAATGAAAATTAAAATGAAAAGTATTAATAAAATTAATCACGTTGTTATTGAACTTATCCGAGCTTGAAAAAAACAGTTTCCGAATAATTGATTACAATCAAGAAATTTCTGATTCTATTTTTGAAGTAAATTTTTAATTATGTTTACTGTTAAGTTGGAAAGCAAGGAACATTCACAAAAACAGTCTGAGGACCTGACAATGATATGAACATGAGGAGCGAGTCCGACAGTAAAAACTCACCCAATCTGACCACATCATAAAAACACCTTCAAATCACATTTTCTCTGTTTAATTGTCCTGGAAGTTTCAGCAGTTCATTCTGATGAATTATTCACACCACAGTCTCTCGCTTTCCCTCTCAGTCGCCCTCTCTATCACTCACTCTAATCACTATCTCAAGTCCATTTTCATATCCGATTAAATCCTATCATCCTGTGCCTGCATTCTGTTCACCAGCCCCGTGTTCCACCGATCCTATTCTCAGTGTCAGTTTATTAAATAGTGAAGCCTCTGTGGAATAGTTTAATGTTTCTACAGATCATTCAATTCTCCACCTGTTCAACAACACTGTTCACTTCATCTACAAATCATGGAATAAACAGAATCGAATGCCTCTCCAAGGCTGATCTCACAATAATTGAGATTCCTTCTCCTGTAATTATAAAGTAAAGTGATAGATGGCGGGATTGTTGAATTTACAAAACGCCAACATCACACTTATAACCTACAGGTACATAGAAGGGCTGCTGATTCCAACAGGGACAGTGCAAATTGAGACAACAAAACATCAAAACATTTCATTTTACAGTGAAGTCCAGTGACAGTCAGTGAATTCATCCACAGTGAAGCAGAGAAGGAGATGTGAAAGAATCAGCAGCAAACTCAGTTCAGTAACCAGACATCTGAAACGGCGTCAGATACACACATAATGAAATAACATTTCATAACAGTGATCACCAATAAATACATTGAAATCCCAGTTAAACTGAAGCATGTTATTGGGGAGGGAGGACACTGCACTGCCTCCTTGTAACACTGAGACCGTGAGCTGTCTCATTATCAATCATTGAAAACACATTGATGAAAACATATTCCAGGGCAGGTTAGTTCCACAACAAGAAAACCTTAACAGCTCCTGATGGTCTGCTACCAACTCTTCGCCCAGAATCCAGATTCCAATATATTCAGTACAGAGAATGATACAGTAAGAATGCCAGTGTTGGATATACAAAGTTCATGACAGATATAATGCACCTCCGACATTCCACCATTCAACCAATAGTGCAGAACAGGTGACTATGAAATATGCAGGGGGAAAAACAATTTGCCAAGTACAGCAGCAGAGTTAACACCGATTTACACCATTAACAGCTGAAAGAACGGCTTACCCGGAACTCCAACGGCTGCAAGAACAGGATAATAAATACGTTCTATCTGAACCATCACTGGATATCCCATTTCTGTGAGAAGCACTGACTTCTGTTGGCCTGGAAACCGCAGCCACGGCAGGCACTCTGAGCTGATCCATTCCAACAAGCCCTGATTTATACAGGGGGTAATTCTCCACTGACACGGTTTTACCCCTGATCATTGCTATTAGTTACAGTCAGTTTAACAAACACATTATATTAGCAGCTTTGACTCCGATGTAAATAATGTGGTGAATGGAACACAAACATCTCAAAGCCCAGGTTATTAACTTAATCAGATCTCTCTCAGGAATAAAGTTTAAATCTGATCTCATACTGGACTGATCCAACAATAATGAGCAGCTCCATTTACAGTTTTTATATAATTGTATTGACCATGTTCACTCCTGGAGATTCAGTTGTAATTTAGACCGATTTCTCCGCTGTGTAGACTGAATCCAGGGACAAAAGCAGACCCGTTTCACTCTGTTCCTGCAGTTTCCCCAGTTAGAATATGAATTGTGAGTCTTTGACAGAAATGACTGTGGGTGATATTAGGGGACGGACACTGAACGTGTCCCATTGACATTCTTCTCTCCGCTATTTTACTGCAGATGTTTACTCGTTTATTCCACATTGGTTAACGGCTCCAGTAAAATTGTCCCCGTGCAACACCGAGATCAGCTCATGACCCGATTTGACCTCCTTCACAAAGGCCCCGTGATTTCCTCACCCGCCTCTATTCCTTCCTCAGCCCATTGCCATTGAAACCCTCATTAATGCCTCTGTTCCCTGCACCCCCCAACCAACAGACTCCATTCATCCGGCACTCCTGGCCGGCCACCCAACCTCCACCTTCCATAAACGTGAACTCATCCAAAACTGTGTAATCCGTGTCCAACCAGCACCAGGTCCTGCTCGGCCTCCCTGACCCTCACCGACTCCCAGTTCCATATCCCTTAAATTTAAAATTCTTATTCCTGGGATTAGATCCCTCCATGGCCCACCCCGCCTTACCGACAGACAACCCATACAGTTACCTCCTCATTCTCCAGACACTGGCCTCTTTTGCTGGGACTACCCTCAATTGGTTCCACTCACCTATCTGATCATAGTCAGGAGAAGCTTCTCTTCCCAATCCTTGGCTCCCTCCTCTTCATCATCTACATGCTGCCCTTTGGTGACACAGTCCACAGACATGCAACAGCTTTCAGATGGACGCTGACAAAACCACCGCCTCCCTTGACCCTTCCAATGTCTTTGTGTTGTCAGACCCACACCCTGATTGAGATGAGACACAATTTCCTCCAGTTAAAATTTGGGAAGTCATGATCTTTGGCCCCAAAATCTTCACATCCTTGCCACAGATTCCATCCCCACCGCTGGCTTTTTGATTGGTGAGTTGCTCACCAATCACCAAAGCCCTTACTGACCTGCGTTGGATTCTAGTCTCCAAAGCCTGTCGCTTATTTTTATTCTTTCTTCCATTCAAATCCATCAGAGCCTCACCACTCCCTGTCTCTGTCACCTCCTCCATTCCGATACCCCCTCCCAAACACTCTGCTCCTCCACCTCTGGCCGCTTGTGCATCCGCAGTCCATTTGCCATACTTTTGACAGCCGTGCCTTAAGCCATCTCAACGTTCCAGAAAGCCCAACCTAAGTTGCTCCATCTCCCTCTCCCCCTTTCAGGTGTCAGATGTGGATCAGTGGTAGCAGTCTCGCCTCTGAGTTAGAAGGTTGTAAATTCAAATCCAACTCCTGAGACATGAACACATAATCCGGGCAGACACAACAGTGCCATTCTGAGGGAGTGCTGCACTGTCGGAGGGTCAGTACTGAGGGAGTGTTGCACTGTCGCAGGGTCAATACTAAGGGAGGGATGCATTGTCGGAGGGGCTGTATGGACGCACTGCTGCACTGTCAGAGGGTCAGTACTGCAGGAATGCAACACTGTCAGAGGGTCAGTAGTGAGGGAGCACTGTACGGTCGGAGGATCAGTACGGAGGGAGCGCTGTACTGTCGAATGGACAGTATCGAGGTAGTTCTGCACTGTGGCAAGGTCAGTAGTGAAGGAGCGCTGTACTGTCGAAGGGGTAGTATTGAGGAAGTGCTGCACTGTCGGAGGGTCAGTAGTGAAGGAGCGCTGTACTGTCGAAGGGGTAGTATTGAGGAAGTGCTGCACTGTCGGAGGGTCAGTAGTGAGTGAGCTCTGTACTGTCGAAGGGGCAGTATTGAGGAAGTGCTGCACTGTCGGAGGGTCGGTAGTGAAGGAGCGCTGTACTGTCGAAGGGGTAGTATTGAGGAAGTGCTGCACTGTCGGAGAGTCAGTAGTGAAGGAGCGCTGTACTGTCGAAGGGGTAGTATTGAGGAAGTGCTGCACTGTCGGAGAGTCAGTAGTGAAGGAGCGCTGTACTGTCGAAGGGGTAGTATTGAGGAAGTGCTGCACTGTCGGAGGGTCAGTAGTGAAGGAGCGCTGTACTGTCGAACGGGTCGTATTGAGGAAGTGCTGCACTGTTGTGGATGCCGCCTTGCAGACGAGACGTTAAACTGAAGCCCCATCTGTCTAGATGAAAAAGATCCCACGGCACGATTCTAAAAGGTGCAGGCGAGATCTACCCGGTGTCCTGGTCAATATTTATCCCTCAACCAACATCACTAAAACCGATTTTCTGGTCATTCATCTCATTGCAGTATTTGGGATCTTGCTGTGTACAAATTGGCTGCAGCATTTCCAACATTACCACAATGACTACACTTCAAAATCAGAGAATCATACATTTGTTACAGCACAGGAGGAGGCTATTCGGCCTATCGATCCCGTGCCGGCTCTTTATAAGAGCAATCCGTTAGACCCAATCTCCCGCTCTACCCTGTCGCCCTGCAAAGTTTTTCACTTGAAGTATTTATCCAATTCCTTTTTGAAGGCCATGATTGAATCTGCTTCCACCACCCTTTCAGGCAGCGCATTCCAGATCATAACAATTCGCTGCATTAAAATGATTTTTCCTCATATCGCCTTTTGTTATTTTGCTAATCACCTGAAATGATTTTGAACGCTTCTATCAAATCACCTCTTAACCTTCTCTGCTCGAAGGAGAACAATCTCAGCTTCTCCAGGCTCTCCACGTAACTGAAGTCCCTCATCCCTGGGAACATTCTAGTAAATCTTGTCGGCACCCTATCTATCTTCTTCACTTCCTTCCTGAAGTGTGATGCCCAGAATTGGACACAATACTCAAGCTGTGGTCGAACCAGTGTTTTATAAAGGTTCCACATAACTTCCTTGCTTTTGTACTCCATGTCTGCATTTATAAAGCCCTAGACGCCACATGTTTTTTTAACCGATTTCTCAAACTATCCTGCCACCTTCAAAGATTTGTGCACATATACCCCCAGGTCTCTGTGTTCCTGAATTCCCTTGAGAATTGTACCATTTAGTTTATATTGCTTCTCCTCTTCCTGCCAAAATGTGTTCACTTCGCACATCTCTGCGTTAATTTCATCTGTCATGTGTCCGCTCATTCTACCAGCCTACCTATCTCCTCTTGAAATCTTTCACTATCCTCCTCACTGTTCACCACACTTCCAATTTTTGAGCCATCTGCAAATTTTGAAATTGTGCCCTGTGCACCCAATTCCAAGTCGTTAATATATATCAAGAAAAGCAGTGGTCCCAGCACCGGCCCCTGGGGAACACTTCCTCCAGTCAGAAACACAATCGTTCACGACTATTCTCTGTTTACTGTCACTGAGCCAATTTCGTATCCATGCTCCCACTGCCCCTTTAATTCCATGGGCTTCAATTCTGCTGACAAGCCTATTATGCGGTAATTCATCAAACATCTTTTAAAAGTCCATGTACACATCAAATGCAATCCCCTCATCAACCTCCTGTTACCTCATCAAAAAACTCAGTCAAGTTAGTTAAACACGATTTGCTTTAAACAAATTCGTGCTGGCTTTCCTTTATTAATCCACCCTTGTCCAAGTGACAATTAATTTTGTCCCATATTATCGTTTCTAAAAGCTTCCCCACCACCGAGGTTAAACGACTGGCCTGTAGTTGCCGGGTTTATCCTTACACCCTTTTTTGAACAAGGGTGTAACATTTGCAATTCTCCGGTCCTCGGGTACCACCCCCATATCTAAGGATGATTGGAAGATTATGGCCAGAACCTCTGCAATTTCCACCCTTACTTCCCTCAGCAATCTTGGATGCATCCCAGCCGGACCGGGTGACTTATTTATTTAAGTACAGCCAGCCTTTCTAGTAGTTCCTCTATCAATTTTTAGTCTGTCCCATATCTCAACGACCTCCTTTTTTTCTGTGAGTTTTCTTCTTCCTTGGTAACGACAGATGCAAAGTACTCATTTAATACCTCAGCTAGGACGCGGGGACTTGGCCTAACATTCAGAGCCAGGACGTGCAGGAGTGAAGTGAGGAAATGCTTCGACGCACAAAGTGTGGGAAAAGTTTGGAACGGTCTTCTGTAAAACGGCAGTTGATGTTAGCTCAATCAAGAATTCTAAATCAGAGATTGATAGATTTCTGTGAACCAATGGTATTAAGGGATATGGGGCTAAGGCGGGGATATGGAGTTAGGTAACAGGTCCACACTGATCTGATCGAATGATGGAAAAGGCTCGAGGGGCAAAATGCCACCGCCACTTGCTGCCTCCTGATATGTGCCAGCTTCTCCTGCAAGAAAGCGGGATGTGTGTCTGGTGATGTTCCTATGATGGTGAATAGCTGCCAGTGTGTGTGGCCTGTGAGTTGTGGCTGAGCGGCTTGCAATGTTGGTAATGTGTTAGGGCGAGAGGGTTGAGTACTGATGGGAAGAGTGTGTTGGTATGTGGGTGATGGGGTGTGTCGTGCGTGGAGCAATGGGTGCGGCTAGTGGTGTAGTTGGTAGGAGGCGCCACTTGAAAGTTGACCTCGCTCATCTTGACCACTCATGTCAAAGCATTGAACTTCTTCCTGTACTGCATCCGTGTTCATGATACTGTGCACCTGGCATTGACCTCATCCCCGACTGCCTCCCACTACCTTTTGGGTGTATGTCTGGAGGACCTCTTGCCTACCGTGGATATAGGATGTCCCTCCTTCAGTCCACCTCTTGCACCAAGAGATTCAGCAGAGAACCTTGGTGCAGGTGTTCTCAGACCGGCAGATTGGTGAGTTCTGGCATGCAGATTGGAGGATGTGGGATTGAGTGGTGTGCAACCTTTATTCGATATTTTAAATTAACTCATCAGTATGTCAAAATAGGGATGGGACCTGCATCCGTGGTATATGTGTGCGATGTCTCATCTCCGTTCATACTCCTTGCAGACAGCAGGCTGTTATATTCAGCAAATAACAGGTACCAGCTACCTTTAATAGATTTCTAACAGACAGCCTGCCTTTAAGAGATTGGAGCTTCCCCCTGCTGGTGGAAAGTGCGAATTTCATGCAATCCTCGTTCAACGCTGATCTCCAACGCAGATTGCAGGTGAGTCCTCAGGCCTGACGAAAATCTCGTCCTGCCTGCGCTGGGACCATTGGGCACGGGGTAACAGCGGATCGTGCTCCTCCCGCCCAAAAACAGGCCCTATCCAAATTTCCTCCTCAGTGTCCAGGTAACATTCTCGTAAATCTGCGCTGCACTCCCAAGACCAATATGTCCTTCTGAAGGTGTGGTACCCACAACTGAACACTGTACTCTCAGTGTGGTCTATCCAGGGCTTTGTATAGTTGTAGCATAACTTCTACCCCATTTTATTCTGGTCTTCCAGATATAAAGGCCAGCATTCATGAGACTTTTATGATTATTTTCTGTACCTGTCCATGACATTTTAATGATCTATATACATGGACCTCTAAGTCTCTTGTGATTTTGTGATTTCCGTTCCCACTGCTGTTTCCCTGCACCAGTTACAAAGTACAGTCCCGATCCCATTGCTGCTGAGACCCTGTGCTTCTGCCATCTCAAGCCTTCATTTCTCCAACACTCTCATCGCCTCACATATTTAAATTAGCCGAGCGAGGAAATACCACCTGGAATCACAGAGCCTTTCCCTGAGATCTCACGGTGTCACCCGTCCAGTTAAAGGAGCCTCACCCTGTGATCTCACCGTGTGACCCGTCCAGTTAAAGGGGCCTCACCCTGTGATCTTACGGTGTGATCCGTCCAGTTAAAGGGACTTCACCCTGTGATCTCACGGTGAGACCCGTCCAGTTAACGCGGCCTCACCCTGAGGTCTCACGGTTTGACCCGTCCAGTTAAAGCAGTCTCACCGTGTGATCTCACGGTGTGACCCGTCCAGTTAAAGGGGTCTCACCCTGAGATCTCACGGTTTGACCCGTCCAGTTAAAGGTGTCTCACCCTGAGATCTTATGGTGTGACCCGTCCAGTTAACAGGGTCTCACCCTGAGATCTCACGGTTTGACCCATCCAGTTCAAGTTATCTCACCGTGAGCTCTCACGGTGTGACCTGTCCAGTTAAAGCGGCCTCACCCTGAGATCTCACGTTGTGACCCATCCAGTTAAAGAGCCTCAGCCTCTGATCTCACGGTTTGACCCGTCCAGTTCAAGGGGCAAGAGAGAGACAGAGGAAATTGTCCCAGTTCCATTAAAGCGTGCAGGATCTGCTCCAGCTGCAGTCGATGGGGATCGATGTCGGGGAGGAACTCAGGGAGTTGAAGGGCCAGAAAGTCTCACTCTTCGCCTCCGAGGCCTCGAAGATCACCTTTCGGTCCAGAGTCCGCTCCGTGGGGCAGGGCGAGAAATGTTCGCGCTTCTTCTTCCAGAAGCTACACAGAGGGACCTCTGGTGATCAGCAGTCTGAAGGAGGAAGAGGGCTCGGTGACGTCTTCACAGACCGACATACTGAGGATCAGTAAATCCTTTTAGCCGGACTGTATGACGCAAAGCTCAGAGACAGCACGGCCTCCCAACCCTTCCTGTCCTCTATTACGGAAGCCTAAGAGGACAGCGATTGACAGAGCCTGGATCGCCCACTGACCTTGGTCAAGCTGACAAAGGCCGTCCGGTCCTTCGAGAATAGTAGAAATCCGGGGAATGATGTTTTACCGGTTGAGTTGTACTCGGCTCTGTGGGACTGGTTTAGGCCCAGGCCTACTGGATGTGTAGGGGAGTTTGCTTCTGGCAGGCAGCATTTCAGAGTCCATGAGGAAAGGCATCATCACCCTCATCTACAAGCAGAAGGGGGAGAGGGAAGAAATAAGAAATTGGCGACCCATTTCCTTGCTAAATGCCGAATGCAAGATTCTGTCCAAGGTCATCGCCAACAGGCTCAAGTCTGCTCTGGAGCGGGTGATCCACCCGGATCAGACCTGCACTGTACCCGGCAGGAAGAGTTCAGATAGCCTTGAGCTGCCCAGGTATACGATCGCCTACGTGCAAGAAAGGCGGTGAACATCTGCCTCATCAGCCTGTACACGGAGAAGGCCTTTGACAGGATATTCCACACGTACATGATGGACGTGGTCTTCAAAACAGGGCTTGGGGAGGGAATCCGCGATTGGATCCGACTGCTTCTACGCGGACATCCATAGAGCATTCTCAATCAATGGGCGGGAGTCAGAGAGTTTTCCAATCAGCTCTTGGGTCAGGCCGGGCTGTCGACTCTCCGTGGTCTTGTTCATTGACCCCGTCCATCAGGAAGGGCACAGGTATCAGGGGTTGACGATCCCATGCAGTGCAGATTTTCGGGATTGGGCCACCCTTTACATGGATGACGTCACCGTCTTTTGCTCCAATCAGCAGTCGGTCCACAGACTGATGTGCATCTGCGAACGTTTCGAGCTGGCCTCGAGGGGGCCACAGTGAACCGCAGTAAGAGTGAGGACATATTCTATGGCAGGTGGGAGACCCGATCCTTTGTCCCTTTAACCGTCAGGTCCGGCTACCTGATGATGTTGGGGATCGGGTTCGGGGGGCCCCAAGCCTCCACCAAGAAATGGGAGGAGCGGGTCGCCATAGCCAAACAGAAGCTTGGTATGTTGAGGGGACGCTCTCTCTCCATAACCAACAGGCACCTGATGATGAAGTGTGAAGTACTCGCGGTGTTGCTCTATGTGGCCCAGGTCTGGCCCATTCCCCACAGTTCCTTCGCAACAGTCACCCGAGCTATCTTTCACTTCGTCTGGAGGTCCAAGGTAGAACGTGTCCACAGGGACACCATGTACAAGTCCCCAGGCAAAGGGGGCAGAAGCGTCCCCAATGCTGCCCTGATCCTGATGGTCACCTTTGCATTTGGCGGCCTCAGGATGTGTGTAGAGACCCGGTACAAAAACACCAAATGTCTCTACGTGCTGAGTTTCTACCTGTCCAATACACTGAGAAAACTGGGTCTGGTCATGGTGGCCGAACAGACGCAGGACGTCCCGTCCAGCTGGACCGTCCCCCACCACTGTCCCAGGTGGAGTGGTTCCTGAGGAAGAAACACTTCGACCACAAGGCCGTCAGACAGTGGAACGTTCTGGGGGTCCTGCAGGAAAAGGAGAGGGTGGATCCGATCGGTCAGTTCCCATTTGGCAGAACGTCTCGTCGCCAGAACTGACACCAGGATGTGGGCTGGATGGTGGTGAGAAGGGCCCTTCCCCTGCAGTCCTTCCAACATGTACGGTACCTCAGCACCACCTCAAGCTGCCTTCAAGGCTGCAACGGGACTGAGACCGTCGTCCGTCTCCTGGTGGACTGGACCTTTATGCAGAAAATTTGGAGAGAGATGCGTTGGTGTGTGTCCCGGCTGATCCCCAACACCTTGGTAACACAGGACGCTGTGCTCTATGGACTGTTCTCTGGGAGGCACACCGAGACAGATGTCAGCTGCTGCTGGAAGACCATCAACTCGGTGAAGGAGGCCCTTTGGTCCGCCCGAAACCTGCTGGAATTCCAGCTGAAGGAGCTGTCCACGACCGAGTGTTGCCGACTGGCACACTCCAAGGTCCAGGAGAACGTGCTGCGGGACGCACTGAGGCGCGTTGCGGTCTACGAAAGGGCCCTATGTGGAAAGAGCGCCGTGTAAAGCCATCCCACCTTTATTTATACAGAATGTATTCTAAGACATGTACTGTGTATTGTATTGAAATAATGGGATCATAGTGTGTGCGATCTGTTTTGTATTGTTCTAATTGAAATTGCGAACTTCAACCCTGAACTGTATGTATCATTAAATTTATGAAATAAAGTATATTTCGAATATTAAAAAAAAAATTGCTGGTCAACGGCACTCCTTTGAGCAGCGAGAGACCTGTCCAAAAGACTGACAGAAGTCTTTTTTGCCTGAAAGTGAGTGCGGTTTGACGTGTTGTTGCTCAAAGGCGCTCCCTGCTGGTGAGCAGAGGCAAATGCTCGACTAAAACAGCTTTCAGGTTTGAGAAAGGAAAAGCGCCAACATTTTAAGCAGGAAGCAGTCTGTAAAGTTAAGAGAGCGGTCTTGAGCTCAATACCGCTTACTCCGAAAGCACGTTCACTATTTTGAGCCAGAATTTAACCAACGATTTAAGAGTGATTTTGCTTTCAAGTTTTAATCTCCAGAAGTTTTCCACACTACCAGCTGAGCTATCGATGGGAAGCAGCAAAGGTCCCTCTCTTTGGTGATTGTTCACGGTGTGCCTTTTGACACTCCCGGACTCGTGGAGTCGCGTGGGCATGACCGAGACTGACTCGGTACCTGCTCATACCGCAGCGCTGTGAGCGTGTGAGCTCCGACTTACTCAACACACCGTTGGCCAGTCGAGCAATGGAGAACGTGTCTGACCAAAATTCAGAAGATTGTTGGTTCGATTTCCACCTGGATGGAGTGTTTTTGCAAACTGCCGATCAGTTTATGATTTTACACCTTGCAAACTGTCCTACTTGGTAGAGCTGCCTGGAGTTTCATGCATCAAGTGCCTTCTTAGCGCAGCAGGCAGCGCATTAGTCTCATAATCTGAAGGTCCTGAGTTCAATCCTCAGAGAAGGCATCATTATGCTTTTTTTTTCCATCTTTGCTCAAGACCAAAATCAAGAATTTTTGCTTCCTGCAGCACACAAAAAGATTTGCTGCCCCTTGACCTCTCTGTACCGTAGCACGCAGTGAAGCTTAAGAAGTACATGGACCATGGGCTCGCTGAAAACTGACGCCACTTTTGTTTCTGGACAATTGACCCAAATCAAAAGGTGAGTGGAGAATGCAAGAATCGATTCTGCTATCTCTCACATGCTCAGCGAGCACTCGACTTGAATCGTAGAAAGATTACAGAATGGAAGGAGGCCATTCGGCCCATCGAGACCACACCAGCTCTATGCAAGAGCAATCCAGCTAGTCCCACTCCACCGCCCCATCGTTTTTCCTGATGTCATCTTTGGTGCTTTTGCCAATCACCTTAAATCTATGTCCTCTGTTCCTTCACCCTTCTGCAAATGGGAACGATTTCTCTCTATACACTAAACCCTTCATGGTTTTGAAAATCTCTATCAAATCTCCAGCTTCTCCAGTCAATCCACGTAACTAAAGTCCCTCATTCCTGGAATCATTCTAGTAAATCTCTTCTGCACCCTCTTTAATGCCTTCATATCTTTCCTAAAGTACGGCGCCCAGAAGTGGACATAATACTCCAGTTGTGGCTGAACCAGTGTTTTCAAAAGGTTCTTCATGACTTCCATACTTTAGTACTCTATGCCTCTATTTATAAAGCCCAGGATCCCGTATGCTTTTTTTAACCGCTTTCTCAACCTGCCCTGCCACTTTCAATGATATATGCACAAATACCCCCAGATCTCTCTGTTCCTGTATCACTGTTAGAGTTGTGCCCGCTGGTTTATATTGCCTCTCCTCGTTCTTCCTACAGAAATGCATCAATTCGCATTTTTCTTCGTTAAATTTAATTTGCCATGTGTCTGCCCATGCAACCAGTCTGTATATATTCTCCTGAAGTCTATCACTATCCTCCTCACTGTTCATTACCCTTCCAAGTTTGGTGTCATCTGCAAATTTGGAAATTGTGCCATGTACACCCAAGTTCAAGTCATTAATATATGTCAAGGAAAGCAGTGGTCACAGCACCGGGCCCTGGGGAACACCACTATCCACCTCCCTCCAGTCCGAAAAACAACCGTTCACCACCACTCTGTTTCCTGTCCCTTCGCCGATTCTGTATCCATGTTGCTACTGCCCCCTTTATTCAATGCCCTTCACAGTAGTTGATTCGCACTCGCCTCCAAGCGGTTCCACGATCAGCAGAGAAATCTTGCCTTGGGTTGGCCCCCTCCCTGACGACAATCAATACTTTGCTCCAATCGGCGGTATCGAGCATCAGCAAGTGAGCAACAGCAGAACGGGAAGCCACAGTGAGCGGGAATGATGCTGAGAAGAGCCCGAGACTGCGGAAGGTAGACGAGATCTCAGGAAAGGAACAGCGGCCCCGAGCTTGAGGGAGCAGCGAGAGCCCTGCCTGACTGATCGAAGACATTTTCGCCTGAAAGCAGTTTGCCATGTTGTTGCTCAAAGGCACTCCCTGCTGGTGAGCAGAGGCAAATGCTCGAACAAAACAGACGTGTTCTGACAGACACAGAAAGCTTTAAGGTTTGACAAAGGAAAAGTGGTCTCCTGTGCCTCAGCGCCAACATGTTAAGCTGTAGGCTGCCTGTAAAGTTAAGAGAATGGCCTTGAGCTACTTACTCCAAAAGCACGTTTATTACTTCGAACCAGCATACTTTGATCTGTTATTTGTACTTATAGTCCTCCGCTCTACAAGCTGAGCGATCGAATGGAAGCAGCTTATGTCTCTCTCTTTGGTGATTGTTCACCGTGCACCTTTTGACACTTCCGGACTCGTGGAATCGCGTGGTTATGACCGAGACTGACTCGGTAACTGCTCATTCTCCAGCGCTGTGGGAGTGTGAGTTACTGCATGCTTTTTGAAAACTGGGCCAGTGGAGCAATGGATAACGTGTGGAGGCTCGATTCCGGTTTGATTCGAAAGTTTCTGCGAATTTTTTTTTATTACAAAACATACATTACTGCATAAAATTTAAGAATACACAGAGTTAAAACTAATTTTCACAATTTCGAAGCAATACAGTACAATACAGACCGTATCTCACGGTATGAACCGTCCAGTTAAAGGGGCCTCATGCTGTGATCTCACGGTGTGAACCGTCCAGTTCAGGGGGCCTCATCCAGTGATCTCATGCTGTGAACCGTCCAGTTAAAGGGGCCTCACCTTGTGATATCACGGTGCGATCCATCCAGTTAAAGGGGCCTCAAAGATTATCATTCGCTCCAGAGTCCGCTCCGTGGAGCAGGACGAGAAGTGCTCGCGCTTCTTCTTCCAGAAGCTGCTCAGGGAGACTTCTGTGATCAGCAGCCTGAAGAAGGAAGAGGGCTCGGTGACGTCTTCACAGACCAACATACTGAGTCCACCCCACCTTGTAATTTGCTAATTTACCTCATGCTCATGCTTTAATATTGCATTTGTTTGATAAAGATTAGAAATTTATTTGATAAACTTGAGTAATGAAGGACGAGAGACAGAAAGCGACAGAGAAACAACAACAGAGCAATAAACAGGTGGAGGGAGAAACAGACATAGAGAGATTGGAAGACAAAGGTAGACACTTAGATAGCTGGATGGATAGATAGAGATAGATAGATGGATAGATAGACAGATGGATAGACAGATGGATGGATAGATAGATGGATAGAGAGATATATACATAGAAAGAGAGCTCGATGGACAGATGAATAGAGAGATATATAGATGGAGAGATAGATCGATAGTGAGATAGATGAATAGATAGATAGAAAGATGGAGAGATAGATGGATAGAAAAATAGATAGATGGATAGATAGATAGATAGATAGATGGATAGATAGACAGATAGATAGATGGATAGATAGATACATACATACATTTAAAGCAGTGGAGAGTCAACGATACATCCGAATCGGTCGAAGGAGATTTATATTGATTTTTAATAAGGTGAAAATAACAATGGATATATTTGAAAGAGATAAAGAAACATAAAAAATAGTAGAAAGATCGCAGGCAGATTTATACATAGAGACAGAGTTAGAGATTGGCAGAAGTAGCGATGGAGAAGTGGAGTAGGTTGGAACATTGGGAGGGGGCGGGGAGTGGGTGCAGGAATAGTCCGTCTTTTTGTGATAGTTTAATTGAAATGTATTGAGTCAATTGAAGATCGATTACCAATGGGCAGCTACAAATTGCCCGATACAAACTCAAATACCCCTCGCCCCAATGAAGCTATGCTGGTGAAGAAACAACTCTATTTGAAATCAGCACAGGTTACTTGAAAGGCATCTCGTGATGAGCTTCAGACTGAATGTACTGGGGATGTTGTACTGAATTAGGCCGACCATGGAAGGCCCTGCGGTGATATTACATACCACGTGTTTCTCTGCTCCAATATTGAGAAAAGACTCGAAATTAATTGAATATAACTGCAGTTCCTCAACGGGACTTTCTCCTGCAGCTTAATATCCTCTTAACAGATCCGCCGCCTGTCAAGGTCAACCTGCTTCTCCTTTTCGGACTTTGAAATTTCAGTTAATGGTTAGTTTTGGGCTACTGTATTAGTTTGAGGTACTGTATTTGTTTGAGGAACACTATTAGTTTGAGGTGCTGTATTAGTTTGAGGAACACTATTAGTTTGAGGTGCTGGATTAGTTTGAGGAACATTATTAGTTTGAGGTGCTGTATTTGTTTGAGGTACAGTATTAGTTTGAAGTGCTGTATTTGTTTGAGGAACACTATTCGTTTGAGGTGCTGGATGAGTTTGAGGTACACTATTAGTTTGAGGTGCTGGATTAGTTTGAGGAACATTATTAGTTTGAGGTGCTGTATTTGTTTGAGGTACACTATTAGTTTGAGGTGGGGTATTTGTTTGAGATACTTTATCAATTCGAGGTACAGTATTAGTTTGAGGTACTGTATTAGTTTGAGGTGCTGCATTTGTTTGAGATACTTTATTAATACGAGGTACAGTATTATTGTGAGGTACTGTATTAGTTTGAGGTGCTGTATTTGTTTGAGGTACTGTATTAATTCGAGATAGGATATTTGTTTGAGGTACTGTATTAGTTTGAGGTCCTGTATTTGTTTGAGGTACTGTATTAGTTTGAGGTGCTGCATTTGTTTGAGACACTTTATTAATACGAGGTACAGTATTATTGTGAGGTACTGTATTAGTTTGAGGTCCTGTATTTGTTTGAGGTACTGTATTAATTCGAGGTACAGTATTAGTTTGAGGTGCTGCGTTAGTTTGAAGTGCTGTTAGTTTAAGATGCTGTACTAATTTGAGGTAACATATTAGTTTGGGGTACTGTATTAGCTTGAGGTGCTGTATCAGTTTGAGGTGCTCTATTAGTTTGAGGTGCTGTATTAGTTTGAGGTCCTCTATTCGTATGAGGTTCTCTATTATTATGAGGTGCTCTATTAGTTTGAGGTACTATATTAGTTTGAGGTGTTGCAGTAGTTTGTGGTATTAGATTAGTTTCAGAATCTGTATCAATTTGAGGTGCTGTATTAGATTAAGGTGCTGTATTCGTTTGAGGTGCTGTATTAGTTAGAGGTACTTTATTAGTTTGAGATACTGTATTAGATTGAGATGCTGTATTAATTTGAGGTATTATATTGGTTTCAGGTTGTGTATCGGTTTGAGGTACTGTATTAGTTTAAGGTGTTGTATTTGTTTGATGTACTGTATTAGTTTGAGGTACTTCATTCATTTGAGATGATGTATTAACTTGAGGTATAATATTCGTTTCAGATTCTCTATCCGTTTGAGGTACTGTATTGGTTTGAGGTACTGTTTTAGTTTGAGAAGCTCTATCAGTTTGAGGTGTTATATTAGTTTGGGGTATCTGTATTGTCAGGAAAGAGTTAGTCTTTATATTGAAGTAATATTAACCTTTAGCTTTTGCCTCTTAAGTAAGGAAGTATAAATCTCTGTTGGGAGAATGAAACTACAATCATAAGACAGATTTGCTTCATTTTATATGCAAGCATATGTTTAATATGGAGACGAGTAGATTCTGAAGTCCAAAAACTCTTGGATCGTAGCTGATATCATAATACTCGTAAGTTTAATTATCCTTTTGATATAAACAATTCTCTGACAATTATAACAAGGCCTTTAAATCATTCAGAGCTGGTGTTTATATGTGTCAGACAGCATTGTGTGCTATTCGTCTTACCAGCTTCACAGGGAAGCAGGAGATTTGTGACATCTGTACGATTGCTACGTATCATTCCAAGCTGACGCAGCGGGAAAGGGCTGTACTGGTGAGAGATAAACACCATTCTGCTTTCTGGTCAATGGGCAAGGCCATATGTTCTAACCAACAAGTTCAAAAGTTAAGTTATAATTAATGCCGAAAGCAGAACACCTGGCTGTGTGGAAGGAGCCTGTTTGTACCACAAGGCGACATCCAGTGGAGGAGTGTAGTTAGGTGATGAGGGAAGTGATACTCTGATAACATGGAAAATGCTGGAAAACCTCAGCAGGTCAGGCAGCATCTGTGGAGAGAGAAACAGAGTTAATGTTTCAGGTCAATGACCTTTCATCAGAACCAAGTTGGGCAGTTGTGTTAGGTAATAGTATGAAACATAGGAATTGTTTCACTCATGTGGGGTGATTTGGATACTTTTCTGTCTTTGGACGTTCAAGATCAAAAGGAAAATAAGGGCTCGTCCGGGATCTCTCACATATTTGGACAAACAACCCCGAAGCGAGAATCATAACACTAGACCAACGTGGCCATTGGCAAAAGCCAATGCACTCAAAAGCCAGCCATCGTAAAACCCGTTTTGGTGGATATCCTTGATAAGCAATTATGACGACAGGTTGCATGGACTAGACTTGCATTCCCTTGAGTATAGAATAATAAGGGGTGATCTAATTGAGGTGTTTAAGATGATTAAAGGATTTGACAGGGCAGATAGAGACTATTTTCTCTGGTGGGGAAAGTCCAGAACAAGGGGGCGTAACCTTAAAATTAGAGCTCAGCTGTTCAGGAGTGAGGTCAGGAAGCACTTCTTCACACAAAGGGGAGTGGAAATCTGGAACACTCACCCCCAAAAAGCTGTTGAGGCCGGGGGTCAATTGAACATTGCAAAACTGAGATTGATTGATTTTGGGGCTAATTCGGGAGTTTAATGACTTTGACATTTTTCCCTGTGACTTGTATAGTTTCGATCGAT